>NC_082667.1:65313492-66619325 GCF_025265405.1 Mesoplodon densirostris
TCTTTGTGCTGCTCTGATATATTTTACATTTACATGTTATAACCCCGGCAATGCAACATTATATTTTAGCATTAAACAGTTAATCTTTTTTTTTTTTTTTTTTTTTTTTTTTTGTGGTACGCGGGCCTCTCACTGTTGTGGCCTCTCCCGTTGCGGAGCACAGGCTCCGGACGCGCAGGCTCAGCGGACATGGCTTACGGGCCCAGCCGCTCCGCCTCATGTGGGATCTTCCCGGACCGGGGCACGAACCCATGTCCCCTGCATCAGCAGGAGGACTCTCAACCACTGCGCCACCAGGGAAGCCCCTAAACAGTTAATCTTTTAAGTAAGTTATAGGATGACAGAAAACATAATATTTTATACTTACCCACTTATTTATCATTTCCAGTGCCTTTTATTCCTTTCTGTAGATTTGAGTTTCCATGTGGAATTATCCCTTTGGCCTGAAGGATATGCTTCAGCATTATTTGTAGTGCAGACCTACAGTGACAAATTCTGTTTTTGTTTATTTGAAAATATATTATTTCACCCTTCTTTTAGAAACATTTTTGTTTTGAAGGATATTTTTGCTAGATATGGAATTTTTGGTTGGCAGTTAATTTTTTTCTTTGAGCACTTTAAATTGTCTCTGTCCTTCATTGTTTCTGATGAGAAATCAGCCATCTTCATATCATTGTTCCCCTGTATATAATATATCAGTTTTTCTCTGGCTATTTTCTAGATTTTTTTAGCAATGTAATTATGGTGTGGTCTTCTTTGTATTTATCTACTAGGTTTCTTATATATAATTATAAGACAATATATATAATATTATAAAACATTATATAATAATTTTGGGGGGTATTTGTTTTTTACCAGATTTAGGAAAAGTCTGGCCATAATTTCATCAAAAGTTTTTATTCTGCCTCATTCTGTTTCTCTTTTCCTTCTGGGTCTCTAATTATATGTATATTAACTTGGTACTGTCCCACAAGTTGCTGGGGAGCCATTCTTTTTTTTTTTTAATCTTTTTTCTTGGTTCTTCAGATGGATAATTCCTATTGATCTTAGAGTTCACTGACCTTTTCTTTTGACATCATCATCTTCTATTAGGCCCATTCAGATAATTTTAGATATTCTCATTTTTGATTGTAGAATTTACTTTTTTTTATAGTTTTCATTTATTTACTGAGATTTCCTCTTGTGTGCATTCCATAAGCCTTTTAACATATTTATAATAACTGTGTTAAAGTCCCTGTTTGCTAATTCTAATGTTTTGGTCATCTCATGGTCTGTTTCTACTGACTTCATTTTCTTTTGACTCTGGGTTACATTTTCCTCTTCTTGTGTGTTGTAATTTTTTTATTGTATTCTGGACATTATGGATGATACATTATAGAGATTCTTTTTTTTTTTTTTTTTTTTTTTTTTTGTGGTACGCGGGCCTCTCACTGTTGTGGCCTCTCCCGTTGCGGAGCACAGGCTCCGGATGCGCAGGCTCAGCGGCCATGGCTCACGGGCCCAGCCGCTCCGCAGCATATGGGATCCTCCCGGACCGGGGCACGAACCCGTATCCCCTGCATCGGCAGGCGGACTCTCAACCACTGTGCCACCAGGGAGGCCCACATTATAGAGATTCTTTTTTTTTTTTTTTTTTTTTTTTGCAGTATGCGGGCCTCTCACTGTTGTGGCCTCCCCCGTTGCGGAGCACAGGCTCCGGACGCGCAGGCTCCGGACGCGCAGGCTCAGCGGCCATGGCTCACGGGCCCAGCCGCTCCGCAGCATATGGGATCCTCCCGGACTGGGGCACGAACCCGTATCCCCTGCATCGGCAGGCGGACTCTCAACCACTGTGCCACCAGGGAGGCCCACATTATAGAGATTCTTAATTTTGTTATCTTTCTCTGAAGAATGTTGATTTTGCTTTGTCAGGTAGTTAAGTTACTTGTAGAGGCTGGGTTTTATACTTTATTAAAGTAGTTCTGTAGTATACTTTATTAAAGCATTCCATAAGCCTTTTAACATATTTATAATAACTGTGTTGAAGTCCCTGTTTGCTAATTCTAATGTTTTGGTCATCTCATGGTCTGTTTCTACTGACTTCATTTTCTTTTGACTCTGGGTTACATTTTCCTCTTCTTGTGTGTGGTAATTTTTTTATTGTATTCTGGACATTATGGATGATACATTATAGAGATTCTTAATTTTGTTATCCTTCTCTGAAGAATGTTGATTTTGCTTTGTCAGGTAGTTAAGTTACTTGCAGAGGCTGGGTTTTATACTTTATTAAAGTAGTTCTGTTTTAGTTTTGCCATTTAGTCTCAGGGTGAATCTTCAGTCCTAGGATACAATCTTTACTCCTAAAGTGTGGCTCTTAGGGTTTCAACGGAAAGCCTGAGGTATTTTTCAAACCCCTTTAACTTGGTGGGATTGAAATTCTAAATCCTGTCTGTCCTGTGGTATCGCTGAAATCTCTTCTCAGCTTTTCAGCCTTCTAGCTGCTGCTTTCTACGAGATTTATTGGAACCTCCCCAACACGTTTGCAGTTCTGAGGTCTTAAAGAATTGAGGGGAGTTTATACACAGGTTTGGGAGCCCCTCTCCCTCTGGTTTTCTCCTTTCTAGGATATCCCTCTCAATACATAGCCATTCTGGCAGCCATAGACTCCATTATCTGATAGCTTAAGTTGCCCTGTGCTGCTCAGACTAGTGAGTGCCCTCAGTGGAAAAGCTATTTAAACATAGATGTGACCCAGTGTGGTTCCCTTCTTTTGAGAATCCCCTCCATTTCCTGCCTGCTTTTCATCATTCACCACTGCCTTCAAATGGTTGCTTTTTGATATTTTTTTCCACACTTTATGATTGTTATCTGCTGGAAGGGTTAGTCCAATATAAGCTACTCCCCCACTGCCATACTGAAATCTGTTGCTAGACTATGGAACATTACTGGAATTGATCCAAGCTGAATATCTATTAGCTCTAAAATATAGCATTTTTAATGGATTAATGGCCAAGTAAAAAAGAAGTTTCAGTTTTTAACTTATTCTTTCTCTGAGTTTGGCTGGACAAAATTCTTAAATATCATATAACAGAAGTAATTGATGCCATTTTCTTTGTTATCCACATAGCAAAAGCTATATTTTTGGTTTAAGAGCCACAAAAGCACTTTTAACCACTTTGACTAGATGCTTCAGGAACAAGATGGAAAGATTCCGTGGAATCTAAAAGAGGAAGTGAGTATAACAAGATGTGTTGCTTCGAATTCCCTGGCGGTCCAGTGGTTAGGACTCTGTGCTTCCACTGCAGGGGTCATGGGTTCAATCCCTGGTCAGAACTAAGATCCCTCAGGCCATGGTGAGGCCCCCCCACCAAAAAAAAAAAAGATAGTTGCTATTTTGTCAGTAATGGTACTGGTACTTTGTTTTCCTAGTTAATGGAAATCTTTTTTTGTTGTTGTTTTTTTTGGCAGCACCATGCAGCTTGCCGGGATCTTAGTTCCCTGACCAGGGATAGAACCTGAGCCCTTGGCAGTGAAAGCACCGAGTCCTAACCACTGGACTGCCAGGGAATTCCCAATGGAAATCTAATTTTATTTTTATTTTTTATTCTTTTGTCATTTTTTATTTTTAAAAATTTTAATTGTTTTTTATTATTTTATTATTTTATTTTTAATTTTTTTATGGAAATCTAATTTTAAATGCAACAGATAAACAGGAGAAAATAGTATATCTACCAATGATCCAAACTCGGGAATAAATAGACATTTGAGGTGTGAATTAGTCCATGTGTGTAACTTCCCAGGCAGCCTCTTAGGGATAATAGAATCTAGGCACAGTCATGTCTCTCCTGGTTAATGGAGCCTGACATAACGAATCCATTTTTTCAGTGTCCTCTACCCTGTTTTGCCATTGGCTCATTTCATAACCTTAGATACATCCCTTCTATCTGAGCCTCAGCTTGCTCAAATAAAAAAGAGGAGTCCATGGGAATTCCCTGGTGGTCCAGTGGTTAGGACTGCCACTTCTCACTGCCAAGGGCCCGAGTTCAATCCCCGGTCGGGGAACTAAAATCCCACAAACTGCGTGGCACAGCAAAAAAAAAAAAAAAAAAGAGTCCAGAATAGACAATATGTAAGGTCTTTTCCAGCTTTAGGCTTCTACAAGTGTGTGGTCAGAAGGGAGGTTTTCCTTTTGAATTTGAAGACAGTCCCTTGTGTTAAATGGATTTTAACCTATTTAAATCATAGTTTTAATTTTTCTGTGTATTTTTTAAGGTTGCAATTGTGGCTCAGGACTTGGCAGCATTCCACACTGCATCATCAGAAATGGGGCACCAACAGCATAGCCATCACTTAGTAACCACAGAAACCAGACCTTTGACCTTAGTGGCAACATCCAACGGCACCCAGATTGCAGTTCAGGTGGGTACGATGGCATCTGTCCTCCATTGACAGCAGTGCTGCTCAGCTCTCAGCCTTGCACTTTCTGCTTTGTGCGTAACCTTCACAGAGGCAGGGCACAGAATCATCTGTATTACTTAGCCACATTAAGGAAATTGCTGCGTTTGAGGTAGACTCAGACTAAAACTTTGTTTTCTACCATCCTTGTATGTTCTAGGGGAATTTATAACAAGAAAAATAAAGCTCCTGGTATATATATATACCTGTGTGTACCTGGCCAGCTATCTTTACTCTCAGAATAGAAGTCTAATTAGGCAGGATTCTATAAAGCACTTACGAGTTATTCCTTGGAAATGAACCTTCTGTAAACATAGACCCCAAGTTAGTCCTCTGAGAATCACTGCACAGCTGTATTTTATGGTGGGAAATGTCAGAAGACTGTGAAGAACACATTCTCTGGCAAGTCACTGCATTCAGGCAGAGAATCTAGAATGCTAGGTGTAGATTACCTTTCCTTGGGAAGATTTTTTTTTTTTTTTTTTTTTTTTTTTTCTTTTTGCGGTATGCGGGCCTCTCACTGTTGTGGCCTCTCCCGTTGCGGAGCACAGGCTCCGGATGCGCAGGCCCAGCGGCCATGGCTCACGGGCCCAGCCGCTCCGCGGCATATGGGATCCTCCCAGACCGGGGCACGAACCCGTATCCCCTGCATCGGCAGGCGGACTCTCAACCACTGCGCCACCAGGGAGGCCCGGGAAGATTTTTTTTTAATGTATTTACTTGGAAAAGGGTTAGAACATACTCAGGAAAATGCCAGCTGTTGGTTTTAATTTAGTTTATGGGCATAAAAGCTAAAGGCTCAGGAAGCTTTCTATCTCCACTGGAAAAGATGAGCATCTTTTGTTCCTTGCATGTGTGAAGGTTTATCAAAATCCTAAATAAAGAAACTGCATCCCCATCAGGAATTTGTTTTTTATGTTTTGTGGATCAGCAATAGTACCTTAACAAGCCCAGGTGTCAGAGTTACAGAGAGAAATTTTACTTCTGGTATGTTACATTTCTTTGGCATCGTGACTGTGGTTTTGTGTATGTTCCTGTTTCAGCTTGGAGAACAGCCATCTCTGGAAGAAGCCATCAGAATAGCATCCAGGATCCAACAAGGAGAAACGCCAGGGTTGGATGATTAATCCTCAGAACAATGGAGCAATAAAGCAAGAGGAGCCTTTCATCTTCAGGCAGCAGAGATCCATGAAGCCCGGGCCCAGGAAAATTAAAAATTTTCCATTCCTGAAACACTGTACACATTTTTATGCAAGAGTGGAGAACATTTTATTCTTGACACTTTTGTGTATATAACCCTTGGAAAAGATTTCCCAAACTGATTCATTGTGTACAAGGAAGTATGAAATTAGGGCAATACAGTAAATTTTTATGTTGCCCTTTTATCAGATTGCAAAATCCTAGAGTCTACATGCAAAACCAGTGAAGTCTTATGGAGTCTTATGATGGATTTTTAACTTACTGTGAAAAATTAAAGGCTGTATCTAAAATGTCAAAGGTTCTATACATCAAACAATCATAATTCCAAAAGCCATCATGGATAATAAAGGATGTAAAGCCTTCACATATTTCCCTCAGCTAGTAGAGTGTCTGCAGTTTTTGTTCTACTGTATACTTGTTCATTTTTATTTGTATCTTACGGTTTGAAGACTATTCATTATAGTTTTCCATCCCTGTTAAATAACAGCTCTTCAAGCTGAAGTGCTAATTGTATTAGCATTACATTGGATTATATATAAAATTACAAAGTTTGGTTATTTAAAATTAAAAAGTTAAATCCAGTACTTTGGTTTTGTTAAAGATTTTCCTTAGTGTTCAGTTTCTTGTTACTGTTTTTTAAAAATAATAAACTATCAAAGTTTGACCACAGACTGGAGCCCGGGATAATAGTGCTGTAATTGGAAATGGCTTTACTCTGAAAATTAGGTTAGTGGGTTGGTGTAAATTATTTATTTTTGCTTATGTACTTTTGTTTTAAAGCTTATTTACCCTAAAGTTTATTATTAATTTTGAATACAGCAATTTTTTAAATGTTACCTTTATATTTGTTTCATTAAATTGGTATGGAGGTGGGGGGAAGTGTTATAGAAAATATCACGAACATAATAAAATACAACACATATATTGAGAGTATATTGTGTATCAAGCACAAAATAAGTACTTTTCCATACATTTTTATCTACTCATAACAATTTTGTGAGATATGTGGGATTTACTACTCCTGTTTGTACATAAGGAAGCTGAAGGTCCAAAGAGGTTAAGTGTCTACCCAGGCCTTACAGCTGTGGTGAGGCAGGGCGAAGACTTAAGAACCCAGACTTTCTGACTCCCAATCCAGGGTGTTTTTTCACCACACCACAACTGCCTTCTCAGATGATAACCTGTGGCAGAGGTTATCAAGATGAGCTTTGGTGATCTCGATTGCCCAATGACCTGAGCACCTGAAAAACCATCTCTAATGTTGGAAAATCAGTGTAGGGTCTACCAAGGTCCAAAAAAAGGAGAGGAGGGTGTATGAGGGTTATCCTGCAACAATCACTTCTTTGCTGTTGTTCACCATGCTTTTGTTTGCCAGGGAGCTGAAACGTGGCTGTTTTTCATTTCAAGCCTTACAGCAAAAAGGAAAAATTGTGCTGTTTTATTTAATATAAATGTTATCTTTGATCAGGTTCTTTGAAGTCTTGCTAAAAAGGGTTATGATTTAGTCATTTGAAATGGGAAACCCTTCAGGGTGGGGCGGGGGGATTGGCTGCTTTCCCTTCAAAGCTCTTCATAGATAGATAACATTAGAAAAGGTCTCAGTCACCCACTGTCTCAGCCTCCATTCTTTTTTTTTTTTTTTTTTTTTGCAGTACGTGGCCTCTCACTGTTGTGGCCTCGCAGGCTCAGCGGCCATGGCTCACGGGCCTAGCCGCTCCGCGGCATGCGGGATCCTCCCGGACTGGGGCACGAACCCGTGTCCCCTGCATCGGCAGGCGGACTCTCAACCACTGCACCACCAAGGAAGCCCTTAGTCTCCATTCTTGACAGAGACATTTAAACACACACGTAACTCCCAGCTGAGGCTCAGAAAGGGGCCAGCATGGGGGGATAGAGGAAGAACAGAATCTCAGACTCATGGAGTGGTGCTCCCACCTCCCGGTCCTAGGTCTGGCTGCTGACAGGGAGCTCCTCAGCTGGGCCCAGCTGGGTCTGCTGTGCTTCCCAGAACCAAAACCCAAGCTCAGCCTCCTTAGGCTTTGCCTTCCATCTGCCTTTGTTCAGGTTCCAGGGTGTTTCTCCCTTGCCCCAGCTCCTTTGCCGCTGGATTGGGCAGTGCAGAGCTGGACGCGGCTGGTGGGCCTGATTATACCTCAGCTCAAAAGAAAATGCCTTCCTACTGGCACCAGAGAAAAGGGCAGAGGGGTGCTGCTGGTTTGTTCCCTATCTGGCTTCCTGCGAAGGGACCTCAGAAGCATAGGAAGGTGGCATACTGCCCCAAGGGAAGACTCCAGCTGATTTACTGAGAGTTGCTAGTAAAGCTGGTGTGGGCTTTTCTTAGTGCAGGGTGCAGAAAGGAGCCCTCTGAAGTTGTAGAGTCCCCCAAGACCCTTGATGAAAGCAGAGTATACTATCTTTTTTTTTTTTTTTGGCCGCTCCACATCTTGCAGGATCTCAGTTCCCGGACCAGGGATTGAACCTGGGGCCACGGTAGAGAAAGCCCCAAGTCCTAACCACTGGACTGCCAGGGAATTCCCCCAGAGTACATTCTAGCAGATGGATGAAGCTAGTTGAAGCATAACTCTCTGCAATATGATCCAGGCGATGCTCAAGGCAAACATTTCAGTCTGAGAAAAACACCTCCACTCTATCCCAGACACAAATTGAGGCCAGTACAAAGACAAAGTACATTAGCTACAGTCCGCACTCATAAGAATTTAGGAAATAAAGAGAAGGATTTGGCTTCTTTAATCCTCTACAGGTGGCAGCTCTCCAGAGGGCCACACTGCTCTGTGGGCCCCCCACTTCACCCCCAGGCCATTAGGGGCAAACTAACCTTGGACAGTCTTATGTGCTGCCTTCCTGTATGGCAGCCCTGGGACTAAGTAACTCAGGAAGCCATGCACTCAGCGCTGAAACGGGCTGGATTCCATGTCTCATCCCAAGGAATTTACATTTCCTGGCACGGATTAGTTGTAGACCAGTTGACCAACAGTGAGCGGGGAGTGGGGAGCTAAAAGGAAAGGGGCACAGATGGAATCTGTTGTCAGGAGGGAAAGGAAAGGGAAAGGCTGCTTCAGCCCCTCCACTGAGCACTTCTACACTTAGGTAGGTTTCCTTTAGGGATGAGGGGGTCTTTCAAAGAATACCCTAGCCAAACATGCTCTTTTCTTTGGCCTGAGGAACGGGACATGGGACCAGTACTGTTGAGGACCCTGCACTTGGGATTTAATGCACTGTGGTTGCAGTCTTGAAATTCTTGATCATTTTATCTTTAACTTTGGGTTAAGGGAAGTCTCATGGAGCAGTGGAGCAGGCATTGGGGGCTTGGGGCCTGGACTTACACACATTCCCACCCCTGCGGCCTCCGTGGATGGGTTCTCACTGCCACTCCCCTGCCTGGCAGGGGCCTGGTGCCAGTGCAGGAAGGTGGGTGCTGGGGGCATGCATGCTGTGGAGTGGGGCATGGTGGCAGCCATCCTCACCCCAGCCTGGTGGCACCACAGTGCTCCTGGTGGGCGGCCGACATTAGCGGAGTCTTGACAGGGGCAAGCTCTTGCCCATCCTTGTACTGAGTGCGTCCCAGCTCTGAGTTTTGAGGACACCTGGGAGTAGCCTGTTTGCTGTGGGCTGAGGTGGCAGGCCTGTGGGAAGGGGAAGCTGGCAGCTGTCAGGCCAAAGAGACCACCGGCCTCAGGCACCCATGGAGTCCTATGCCCTGGAGGGTTCTTTCTTCTGGCTCTGCGCCAGGGGGATGCTCACTTCTTCCATTTTTCCTGAGGCTGGATCTGTTTTTCTCTTCTAGCCAGCTCAAAGTACCCTCCTGGAATGAGCCACAAAATTCAAATTGTGTAATTTCACTGATTCCAAATACAACTTAAATACTCTTGACATTTTCATCTAAAACTGGCATTGCATAATATAAAGATGAAGGGTAAAATTCATGCTAAAATTTGTCTTTAATTTTTCTTTACTTAGGACGACATTAAATAGCAAATAAAAACATCATGACAAGTTGAGAGAGTCTGCAAAAGAAGGAAAAAGCTTACATATTTCTTTCTGTGTATGGGGGGGCAGGCTAAAATATACATAACATAAAATTTACCATTTTAACCGTTTTTGAGTGTGCAGTTCAGTGTCATTAAGTACATTCACATTGTTGTGCAAACATCACCACCATCCATCTCCAGAACTTTTTCATCTTCCTAAACTGAAATTGTCCCCATTAAACAAAAACTCCCTCTCCCCGCCCCCTCCAGCCCTGGGCAACCACCATTCTACTTCTCTTTCTATGACTTTGACTACTCTAGGTACTTCACAGAAGTGGAATCTATGCTGTTTATCTCTGGCTTTATGTATAGCTTTAACAGCCCTTTTTTCCTGCTTTTTGACCAAGAGTCCCCATATTGTTTTTTTGTACTAAGCCCCACAGATTATGTAGCCTGCCCTGCTGAGGAAAGCTCTTCAATTCTCTTTTTGCTGTCACACAAGAGGTGTGACTCGTGTTTGGGGAATATATCATACGCTTTTATGGGCTCCCTTAGGGTAACTGGGAACTTCTACCTCCCCATAACTCCTGGAGGTCCTGCAAAGCAGGACCTCACCTCTAGCTGTTCCCTCAAGCTCTAAACTCACCTGGCTTGAGAGGTACAGAGTCCTCAATTCTCCATACAGGAATTTCATTTTGCTTCGAGAGCACGGCTAAAATTGAAAGACAGAAAGCAAGTCATGCTGAGAATAAAGAACACTCAAGAATCAGGATAATTGCATGAATAGGTAAAATGAAAGTTAGCTGGCAAAAGCTTTTTCTTTTCACTTTTCTGCATTCAAATGACAGAAAATAGGATTCTTGCTCTAATGTCAATCCCAGATTTCTCCCAGTTTGTTTCCCTTCTGCAGAGTTTCCCTGGACACACAGGAGGCATCCAAAAAAGCTCTCCAGAAGACAGAGCACCTTCACTAATCTGTCCAGAAGCCCATCTGCCTAAGAAAGGATGTGGAAAACAGCTCTAATCTGAGTTGCAGACTCAGTCCCAGTGCCCTCCAGATAAATTCTGCGATTTCTAAGGAAAAAGGAAAGAGGTAAAATCTCTGCTGCCACAAGGGAGTTGCCTTATCTTTTTAAATAGGGAGCTTTTGCTACAAGCCGGTGACAGGACTTTTGCGCCGATGAGGACCCTGGGAGGGCAATGGGTCCCAGTTGGGAGTAGCTCGTACACTCACCAGACCTTTTACCCAGATGAAACTGATCAGCCAAGCGGTTTCCCCACTGCATTAGAGCTTTTCTAACATTCTGAAATTACTTAATGTTCTTTTAAACGGAAAATCAGGAACAACAGAAAAATGGACCATTTTTTTCTGCAAAGGTGATCTTCACTATTGTGAAACTGGTGAAATTTTGTGGGTATATCAAAGTCAAAAAGAAAGCAATTAGTTAAGCCTTGGGGTCAGCCACCAGCAGGAGGCGCTAAGTAGGTTCAGGGAGCAATCAACAGCTACACACTGCTCCTTCTGGAACAAATCAACTGGCTGTGCCTGGGCAAGGGCAATCCTTAATCTTGAAGGAAGTCATTTCATGCTAGGAGAAAACAGGGTTAGTGATAGGAAGAGAAGGACCCTGACTGCCTTCTCAGGTCACAGAGTTTGACATTAGGAGGAAATGCCCACACCAGACCTTGGAGAGTAGTTTTGTGTCTTGGCTCAACCTGGCAACCACTTTTGGCTTTATAACCAGTGTTGACCAAAGAAATACTTCTGAGGGCATCTGAGATTCAGTTCTGAGATGCCAGCTACAATCCTTGTGACTAGAAGGTGCTGAGGACTAAATATTCTCACACATGCACTTACAGGGCAAATCTCTGCCAGGCCTAAGAGTCCCAAATCCTAGTCACTTATTCCTACCAATATTCAACACTCCTTAGCCCACTCCTAATTAATTCATGGGCAGGTTGTTGGCAGTGTTTGGCATCCTGCATCACACTGCACAGTCTCAGGGAAAGGTCTACAGGATCACCTTCCTCCATCCCACAGGAAAAGTCACTTGCTCACCCAAAGGCAGAGCCCAGTCCAGGGCCCCAGTGTCAACCATGATTAGATGCAACAGGGTGCTGAAGCTCCTACCCCATGTTCTTAGACAGCAACCACTGGGATAAATGCCTTTTGCTGCCCTGCCCTTGTATCCCAGTCTAACAAGCAGGCTCTGACCTTGTTCCCAAGGGTTGCATCTGCTACTACTCTGGAGAAGTTTTAAAAAACTGTTGCCTTTAACTAACCTCTTTGGCTAGCATTCTTCCTCTTTCTTCCTCGTTGGGTATCAGAAGAAGATGAGGAGGAGCTTTTTATTCTGAAGCTGACTGTTCCTTAGTCATACTATATGTGTTCTGACTAAGGACTTGCTCATTTGGAGGAAGAAGAGCCTGTTTCTAGCTCCATCTCTGAGACTAGGAAGTTAGAACTTAGTCAGTGTAATACACTCAATCACTAGGAAAAATTTTCAAGTTTTCCTAAACAACTCTTCAATCAGTGACAGACCAAAATGAAATTATAGACTAGTCTTAAGTACACAGCAATGAGAATGTATGATCTTCAACTGCATGTAAGAGTATGAATGATCCTCATAAATATAATGTTCAGCAAAGGAAGCTGGACCTAAGAGTGCGGGCCAAACTACTCTCATTATCTGAAGTCAGGACAGTGGATACTCTTGGTAGGGAGGGGAGCTGGGGGTGAGAAGAAAGCCCAGAGGGAAGTTGAAGCGCTAGCTTCATGGGCATGTCCATAGGGCCCTGCACTTAGAAAGGCCCCACTGGTGGTTTAATGCTCTGCTGTCACCATCTTAAAGTTCTTAATAAAACTGAAACATTGCATTTTCATTTCTCATTGGACCCTGTAAACTATGTAGCTGTAATGCTCTATATCTTAATCTGAGTGTTGACTTTGTGAATATTCACCAAAGTGTACATATTTTGATATGTTTGCTTTTCTGTATGTGTATTATACCTCAACATGAAGTTTTAAAAAGTTGAATTATAGATTATTTTAAAAATAAGTCAATGAAACATTACTTATGGAATGCAGCCAAAGTTGTATTCACAAGAAAATTCATGACCTTAAACACTTTTACTGCTGAATAAGAAAAAATAAAAGTTCATTAACAAAGCAGACAATGCAGGAAATTAGAAGGGGAAAAAAAGTCACAGCAAAGCAAAATTTAAAGAAAGCAAAAGGGGGCCTCCCTGGTGGCGCAAGTGGTTAAGAGTCCGCCTGCCGATGCAGGGGATACGGGTTCGTGCCCCGGTCTGGGAGGATCCCATATGCCGCGGAGCGGCTGGGCCCGTGAGCCATGGCCGCTGGGCCTGCGCGTCCGGAGCCTGTGCTCCGCAACGGGAGAGGCCACAACAGTGAGAGGCCCACATACCGCAAAAAGAAAAAAAATAAAAATAAAAAAAAAATAAAGAAAGCAAAAGGAAGGAATTAATAGAGATAAAAGCAAAATGAATTATTTCAATATCAGAAAAACAACTGGTTAGTAAATCTAAGATCTAGTTCTTTGGGGTGGGAGGAAAGCAGACAATAAAACTGATGAACCACTAGCTCACATGATAAAAAAAAAAAAGACAAAGCATAAATATACAATGAGAAAGGGCTTATAACCATGGGTACAGAGGAAATAATGAGAAATACAAGTGAATACTTTGCTCAGTCCTATGCTATTACAATTTAAAATCTGAATGAAATGGATAATACTCAAGGAAATATAACTTACCAACAGGGACTCAAAGACAGTAGAAAATCTAAACAGATAAATAACCATGGACAAAAGCTGTCAAAAGCAATACCTCAAAAAAAAAAAAAAAAAAGCTGAACCTAGACACATTAATGAGCAACATCTTTCAGACTTTCATATAATCAATCATAGTCAATCATGGACTATTTCCATTTATAAATATAGATGCAAAATGACTAAATGAAATACATGAACATAATTTTGCAGTATGTTCTGAAAACAACTTGACTACAGTTTATTTCAAGAAGAATAGAGTGGCATAATAGAAGGAAAATCTACTCATCTAATTCACCACATAAATAATTAAAAAGAGGAAAAAGCAGAATAATTAAGAGAAATGCTAAAATGTGATATAACTGAATATTCATTCCTCATAAATATTCTGACAAAAGGAAAAGAATACTTCCCTAATATATAACAGATATAAATCATGTCCACATGCACACATACACATAATCGCATCTTATCAACCAATATTATTCTTTTTTTTCCCAATATTATTCTTTTTTTTTTTTTTTTTTTTTTTTGCGGTATGCGGGCCTCTCACTGTTGTGGCCTCCCCCGTTGCGGAGCACAGGCTCCGGACGCGCAGGCTCCGGACGCGCAGGCTCAGCGGCCATGGCTCACGGGCCCAGCCGCTCCGCGGCATATGGGATCCTCCCAGACCGGGGCACGAACCCGTATCCCCTGCATCGGCAGGCGGACTCTCAACCACTTGCGCCACCAGGGAGGCCCCCAATATTATTCTTAATATCCCCATTAAAGTCAGGAGCAAGACAGGAATGCTCTCTACCTCTCCTATAATTAGCACCATGTTCTAACCAACTGAGCTAACCAGCCATTGAACACCTCTCCTCTTATTTAATGTTGTTCTGGAAGTGCTAGCTAATGCAATTAGACAACAGAACAAAGTAAGAGTCATAAATACCAGGAAGAAGGACAGAATTATCAATTATATGATTGCCTACCTAGAAATCCAAAATAATCAACTGAAAAATTGTTAGAAGTAATCCAGGAGCACAGAACATGTTTTGTGTCTTTATTTCATCCTCGCCATTTTTCTGTGCTCTTGTTGTTTCTAACCACTGGTTTACAAGCACACAGACACACAGGGCCCTGGAAATCAGCAGAGCTTGGTAGTGGTGGGTGGGAGTTGGGGTAGGCATCAAACACAAGGCTCGGCTGCTTCAAGAACCTTGAAGGCAAGGCAGGTGATCCAGTCAGAATTGGCAGGAGCGTGTGTGAGCAATCCTACGTCCCAAACTGAGCTCCTGGCTCAGTTAAGATTCTGAAGCTGGTAACCAGGGACAAAGCCTCTTATTCTGTGCTTAACAGTGAGACTGTAATAAATCAGAGGGCTCCTGGAAGCCCCTTCCTTATCAGCACCTCACCACAGACTGCAGCCAGAGAACAGAGCTGTTTGTCTGAGACCTGCAGGAAGACCAGTCCAGATGAAGTAACCAGGCTAAGAAAACAGAAGCACAGGCTCCTTTCCCAAGAGCAAAGCCAGGGGAGGGAGATAGGGAGGTGGGGAAGCGAGGAAAGGGAAGGAGGGCTAGGGCATCAGTGACCAGAAAGAGAGGAGAGCCCTAGTATGTCAGGAAAGGCAGGGTATGGGTCTCCAGGACTTGTGCTATATTCCACCTTCCCCATTCTGTTTTAGAGCAATGATAAGGCCTTTCTCTTGGCTCTCTCTTTAGTTGGTACCTAGGCATTTTGGAAGTGAGATTTTTTGATAATTTTGTATATTTCTCCAAATGTCTTCCCTGTGGTAAATATATTTACTCTAGGTTAATTTTTAAAAATTGAATCATTATAGAGTTTTGCAACCTTTTTTCGTATCTTAGATATCTTTTCATTTTGTACATATAGCTCTATCTCATTATTTTGCAAACTGTGGTTACTTATTATGTAATGGACATTCGGGTGGCTTCCAATTTTTGGTATTTTAAACAATGCCTACAACACAATTCCTCCAAATCTCCATTTGGCTGATTCCCTCACTTCATTCAGATTCCTGCTCAAATGCCACCTCCTCAGAAAGGCCTTCCTAGATCATCCTATTTAAAATAGCACCTCCCTCCAACCCTCTACCACTTCTTAATCCCTGACACCTCCCTTTTTCTTTTATAGCACTTATCACCACTTGATATTTTTTGTACCTTTGTTAATTATATATTGTCTGTCTCCACCAGAGGCCTCAAAGTTTTATGAAAGTAAGGACTTTGGTTTGTTTCACTGCTGTGTTCTTAGTGCCCAGAAGGGTGCCAAGCCCACAGGGGAATCTCATTAAGTATTTACTGAATGAATTAATACAATGATAAACATTCTTTTATATATTTTTGCAAACCTGTAGAAATGTTTACTAGCATTGCTGAGTCAAAGATTATAAATATTTAAATTGTAACAGAAGTATTCAAAACAATCTTTTAGGGACTTCCCTGGTGGTGCAGTGGTTAAGAATCCACCTAGCAATGCAGGGGACATGGGTTCGATCCCTAGTCCAGGAAGATCCCACATGCCATGGAGGGACTAAGCCTGTGTGCCACAACTACTGAGCCTGCGCTCTAGAGCCTGCGAGCCACAACTGCTGAGCCCGTGTGCCACAACTACTGAAGCCCGCATGCCTAGAGCCTGTGCTCCACAACAAGAGAAGTCACCGCAATGAGAAGCCCACACAATGCAACCAAGAGTTGCCCCCCCTGCCACAACTAGAGAAAGCCCGCGCGCAGCAACGAAGACCCAACCCAGCCAAAAATAAATAATTAATTTTGAGAAAAAAAAAAAACAAAAAACAAAAACAATCTCTTGGGCTTCCCTGGTGGCGCAGTGGTTGAGAGTCCGCCTGCCGATGCTGGGGACATGGGTTCGTGCCCCGGTCCGGGAAGATCCCACATGCCGCGGAACAGCTGGGCGCGTGAGCCATGGCCGCTGAGGCTGTGCGTCCGGAGCCTGTGCTCCGCAACGGGAGAGGCCACAACAGTGAGAGGCCCGCGTACAGAAAAAAAAACAAAAAAAACCAATCTCTTAAAAGTGGTACCAATTTACACCCACCCCCATAGCAGACAAGAATGCATTTCTCCAAACGCTCTGCAACACAGCATAGTATCAATCTTTATAATCTTTCCTCTTGATTTTAGAATTTAAAATACATGTGGATTTTATGGTATAACAAAAAGGTAGAGGTGCCAAGTCTGACTGTCTCTGATTCCCACTCCCCTCAATCATGCCATACAGGAAGTGTGCCCTGCGGTCCAGACTCTAGCAGCACACTGCACAACTAGCCTTGCCCACGGCTGGGTCCTGTGACACTGTCTTCATCAAGTCTCCCAGTGAGTTCTCACCCTCACCTTACCCCATTTCTGACAGGGTAGAAAGAGCTATTCTTTAAGTCAGTAGTAATACAGTCTCAGTAATGCTGGCTCTATCACTGTGTGATACAGGCATTTAACGTATCTGGGTTTCATTTTCTTCATCCGTAAAATGTGAATAAAAATACCTCTTGGAGGGTTCCTATAAAGATTAAGTAAGATAAATATGTAAAGCATCTGGCTTGGTGCCTACCATATAACTGGCACTATAGCCTTCCCAGCTCCCTTCAAAGCACTTAGGACATTTCTCATATTCTGACCTGTATAAAAAGTAGGGGCAGTGGGTAGGATATGGATGGTGCTTGAACATGGCACGCACTCAATAGAAGATGCCAGGTAGAGTTGAGCTTTGCATTCAGGAGCTAGTCCATCCTCACTGGTATGTTTTATTCCACGTACATATTTACACCACCAATCAGCTGATCGTATCCCACACTGCCATATACTCTCTACCCCACTAGCTACTGGATGAGCTCATCTCTCAATCCTGTCTGAGCTGAACAAGGCCTTTTACAGAACTTTAAAACTGACTCACCACTGAGTCATCAAAACATAGCAATACCCAAACACACTCCTGTTGCTTCACAAAAGACCAGCATGGGATGTCTGCCTTATCTCCTTTCCCTCTCCTACTGAGACTGGGCCCCTTGTCTCACTGGAGAGGAGTCATCACATCTTTTGTGTGGCAGTAATCTGAACAAAGCTGGTTTAGATAATCACAGTGTGGCCAGCAGACAACTCGTGGTCATCCGGGTCATTTCCTGTGTATGTCACTAACCCAGGAGGAGAGGCAATTAATCAATTACCCGATTGTGTATTTAGCACCAGCATTCTGTTGGGCACTCACTTACTGGTTCCTCCTGTTTATAACATTTCTGTGAAGTGACCTTTTCAGTTATTGAAACTCATGAAGAATAGAGAGAAAAGCAGCCCTTTGCAAGTAATATTGGAGAAAATGGGGCTACTTCGTTCCATTCCAGTAAAAAGAAGTTCTAAAATAGTAAATAGGAAGCATGATGTTTTGGCTAACTGCCTCACAGAGCTGTAGTTTTAAATGTGGGTTGAGAACTCCTCTCTTATCTAGAAATAATATGGCCAGTGGTCAGTATTTTCTCTTAGGAAAAGTCTTAAAAGTTAGTATTCTTGCCACAGGCCTTACTGATTGCAGTGGACTATCAAGTCGTTGAAGATTAGGGGGGCCTGTGTAAAGGCTGAGATAACTGGGAGCAGGCCTGAAGGCTTCTTTCACTAACAAAACTGGTTATAGCCAAGGTTTTGTGTATGTACAGACGTAACTGTTAAGCACCCCAGCACGGTCTCTCAGTGTTGAAGCCCTCAAGAAAAAACTGAATGAGAATCTTAGATCCTCAAAGTTTTTGTACATAATCTATATAATTGCATGTAATGGAATCTTCCCTTGATCTTATATAAATGTCAGAAGGATAAATGAAAATAGTATGTTAGTAATCCTTAAAGAGTCATTAGGCATGAAAATAAATTATGCTCATTTCATTAAAATACAAGCTTTCAACTGGTCACTCTTCCCTAGCTATACTTTTCAAGTTCTTATCAATACTATCTCTGTTCTGATTTGATTATCCTTGCTGGTTGTACACAAACTTTAACTGTTGATCCACGTTAAGCAAACTTATTTTGGTGACACCAGGAATCACATGTTGCATTTACTGAGTATAAAGCCATTAACAAGTATGAATATTCTCGAATAACACTGTTATAAGTAAAAGCACACATAACATTTATTGAACACTATTCATAAGGGACAATGCTAGTCTCACATTTAATCCATTGAACAACTAAGGAGGAACTGGATTTGATTATTCTGTAACAGAGTAAGCTGATGAACGTGTGGTGAAATGGTCAAACAGTGTCATCCATCAGAGGGTATTAAGGCAAGTGACAAAGGAGAGAAATCTAATCTATACCTGAGAAGTCAAACAGGAGCAGTGGTAGGAGTTACCACCTTCTAGCCTGAGAACTGGATTCCTGGGGCCAACCAGCATCTGGTAACAGAGCTGGGTTGAAGTGAGATGAGGTTTGCTGAGAGAACCAGCAGGAGATAGGTAAAGATATTAAGCAAGATGAAGAAAGACAGGTTAACTTTTTTAGCATATTATTTAATTTTTAAGTGAAAAACAAACTTGACCAACAGGGCTTTTTAAAAAAATTAGATATCTATCAGAGTAGGCTCTTCTTTAGAAAAAGTTATTATTTCGCCAGAATCAAAAACATAAACTGGAAAGGATTCAGCTTTGGGTAAAATCTGGCTAGTATTAACAAACATTCCTAGAGACTTTACATCACTGTGAAAAATTTGGTCCTAGTTCTGAAGGACTTTTCATTCAAAAGTTCATGGCTTATGTTAGTGAGAATATGCACATATATTTATGTGCTGTATATATTATAAGTATTTGAGGACTTCCCTGGTGGCGCAGTGGTTAAGAATCGCCTGCCAGGGGACACGGGTTTGATCCCTGGTCTGGGAAGATCCCACATGCTGTGGAGCAACTAACCCCATGTGCCACAACTACTGAGCCCTTGTGCCACAGCTACTGAAGCCTGCGCACCTAGAATCTGTGCTCCGCAACAAGAGAAGCCACTGCAATGAGAAGCACGCCCACCGCAATGAAGAGTAGCCCCTGCTCGCTGCAACTAGAGAAGGACCCAACGCAGCCAAAAAGAAATAGAATAAATAAATTTATTTTTAAAAAAGTATTTGAGAAGGTGATTTAGGACTCTCAATTGTAAGTCTTCAGGGCAGGAATCTTGCTTATTTTGCTGCTAAGGAAGGTGAATAGGCGGACAACAGTGGCATGAAAAAGCCTTTTACTTGCTAAACCGTCTAAAGGAGATAAACAGGTTAAGTTTGTTCTCCCAATACCCAGAGGCAAAATTTTCACTCAGTTATTACAACATTACCACAAGCCTGTGGAGTCTGCAGAAGTTGCCTAGCAACATTACAGTTAGAAACAACACAGGGTAGGGAAAGAACAGGAAATTTGAATTAGATATGCCCTGGGGCAGGTGGGCGTAACCCATCTCTTAGTACAGTGAGTGCTGTACTCTGAGGAGCATGAAATTTTAAAAATCGGAACAATCATTTAGAATTTCAGTTAGGACATTGCTGCAGTTAAACCGTAACACTGTGCCTGTTCTCAGCTGGAGGAGGCAGGGCCTGGGTTTCTTACTCATTTTGGCACTTTTGTTTTAAAGAACACTACATTTTAATTATTCCAGAAACATTTATTAAGAACCTTCTTTGGGGCCAAGGCACATTGCTGGTTGCTGGAGCCCTAAAGACGAATAAAACTCGATCTCAGCGCTGGGTGGGAGAGAAGCCAGACAAGTAAACAAAGAGTGTTGTTACATAGTCCATGCCGGGTGCAGTGGAAAGTCTGGAGCCGGGAATATCTATTTTATATGGAAGTGGCGAAAGTCAAATGGTTCTTGCCCTGATTACTGCTTTTAACAATATTTAAAAATTCCTTCTTTCCCCCAGTAATTTTATACATTTGTTGGGAATTCACCTTTCCTATTCTGTGTGAGTACCTGGGTGTGAACCAAGAACTCTTCCCTTCCCATCTGGAACCAGGCCCTTTTGCCCCAGCCAATTTCAAGAACCTCTCAGTTCAGGGAAGCAGAGAGGTGGAAATGTTAAGAGGTGACAAACCCCCCAAAATGTTAGAAGATTGTTTACCTCCAGGAAGGGGACTTGGGCTGGGGGTTGCAGGGGTAAGTCGGAGACTTCTATACCATTTGAATTAATAATATAGAGAGAAAAATAAACCAATCAACAAATATTTAAGTAAGGGCTCTATTATTCACTCAGAAGATATTGAGCACCTAAACCACATCAGAACACTGCAATAAACAAATGGAAAATGTCCCTATACTCAAGGACCTCATTTTCTAGAAGGGAATAGGAGTAAACAATCAACACACTTTGAAATAGATATAAGCCTGTTAAGGAATAAAGCAGGGTGTTGTGAAAGAGGTGGAGGGGCAGCGTGAGCTTGTATGCGTAACGACAGAGGATATAGGATTCCTATATAGGAGAGGCTTAGGGGCAAAAACCTCGCTCTGGAGAGGTGTTTACTCAGCTTTAAAGTTTCTGTTTACCTAGGAAGCACACTATTTTTACATACAACTCATGTTACAGATCAATAAAGAGTAGAAGTTTTCTAAAGTTATTTTTATTTACACTTCACATGAAATTGAGAAAATGTTAACTATCCGTATCAAAGAATTTATATTTCTCACTAGGAGAGAAGTGTTGGAGGGAGGGTGCTAAAAACCACTCCTTGGCTTTGGCCACAGATTATCAGAGAACACTGCTCTCTGATATATACAAAAGGGTTGAGTTCCAGTCTTCTGAGAGCTTAAAATTAAGTTGGGACTAACACACAAAAAAGACACATTTATACATCAGTTAGCAAATATTTGGAGAAGATGACTGTTTATCCTTCACTGCTTCTTCAGTTATGTGATCTCACGGAATTTTCCATGTGATAAGTACTAAGATGTGTTTCCATTGTTAAAAACCAACTTGAGTTTAACCTTTGAAAAGTGTTAGAACAACATATATGGTCAGGTGTTAATATCCATAAAGTGCCACAATATGAAAAAGACAAGAGAGATAAATGCAAATGGCCATTAAGCCCATGAAAACTGTCCAGTGATATGAATCAAAACAACAAAACTACATCTACAAACATTAAGTACCCACTGATGTCCAGAAGTCACAAACGGTGTACTCTAATCCACCGCTTGAGAACGTAAATTTTTTTTTCTGAAAGGCAGTGTGGCAGTTTATCTATACTTTGAGCCAGTAATTCTCACTTCTTTGAATGTATCCTAAAGAATAAAAAACAAAACACAGAGGAAAAACAACACGAGAAGGAACAATATTCATTACGGGGTTACAACTGAAAAATTGTCAGAAACTTCTATGTGCGACAGTAAGGGACGGATTAAATCACAATTTGACATAGTACTAGAGAAATTTTTTCTCAAGTTGCTTTGAAATTTGCAGCGAGCTGAGCCAATCTGTTTTGCCAACACTTGCCCACGTGCTGGCAAACAAATATAAACATCGTGGCCGCGTGGTGGGCACTTGGTTTTGTGCTTAGGGCCGAGTGTGGTGCTGCTTTATTTACTGTGGGCAAGTGGGGGGCGGGCGGTGGAGAGCGGGGACGGCAGAGGGGACCATGGCCTGCCGGCGCTCCCCTCGCGGCGGACACACCGGCCCCTAACAGACTCTCTGGGGGAAAACTGAGGCTCAGAGGTCGCCCCGCATCCAGTGACCTCGCCTCGAGAACTCGAGCGTCCGTCTTCCGGCTGACTTCGGTATCGGTCTAACCCATTTGCACACGGTTCGCAAGGGTCCAGAGGCCGGAGGCACCATTCCCGACTCAGACCTCGACCCTGCAACCAGACTCCCCACAGCCACGCCCACTGAGCCCCAGGGTCCGGCACCAAAGGGATGCGGGACAGGAGGTCGGTCTCCCTGGGCAGCGCCCAAGGGCCACGGCGGTCCCCCGCTCCCCGCGACCCGCAGGGACTCCGAGGGCTCCCCCGTCGCAAGTCCCGCTCCTGACTCCGGGGAGCTGGAGAGGCGGCGAGGAAGTCGTGTCCAGGGCTGCGCTCGGCTCGGCCTAGTCCAGTCCGTAAACCTTCGCTCCTCCCAGAGGGCTGCCTCTGCTCCCCGGCCCGGCCTTGTCCGGGCGGCGGCGGACCCAGCTCCCAGCCATCCAGCTTGCTCATAGGCCCACGGCACAGCGCCCGCCCAGGCCTGGATCCGCGCGGAGCGGAGGGCGTGGCGTGGCGTGGGGCGGAGCCAGCGGGTTCGCGCCAAAATCGCGTAGTTGATCCCTCCCCCGCGGGCTACGTCGCGCCCTCCTTTTTTTTCAAACCCCGGGCTGGGCGGGGATTGGTGGACTGGTCACTCACGTGGTTAACGGTCGCGGGAAGCCGCGGAGCCCGAACTTGCTGCTGGACCTGCGGAGACCCCAGCCTCGGCGCCCAGGCCCCCCCCGCCTCTGCAGAAGAGTCCGCGCCGCCGCCGCCGCCGCCGCCGCCTGCCGCCGCCCCGAGCGTCCCGGAGCCGCCGCGCAGGCCCGCCGCCGCGGTCACCAGGCGCGCCCAGTCGCACGTGGCGGACCCGCCCCCTGGGCCGGCCTTGCCCTGGACTCCGCGGGCCCAGGTTCTCCGGTCCTCCGTCCCGGCCCCGTGGGCGCGATGAGCTTCCTGAGCCGGCAGCAGCCGCCGCCGCCCCTCCGCGCCGGGGCCTCCTGCACCTTGCGGCAGAAGCTGATCTTCTCGCCCAGCAGCGACTGTGAGGAGGAGGAGGAGGAAGAGGAAGAGGAAGGCAGCGGCCACAGCACCGGGGAGGACTCGGCCTTTCAGGAGCCTGACTCGCCGCTGCCGCCCGCGCGGAGCCCCACAGAGCCCGGGCCCGAGCGCCGCCGCTCGCCCGGCCCGGCCCCCGGCAGCCCCGGAGAGCTGGAGGAGGACATGCTGCTGCGGGGCGCCTCCCCGGGCGCGGACGCGGCGGGCGGCGGGGCCGAGGGCGACTCGTGGGAGGAAGAGGGCTTCGGCTCCTCGTCGCCGGTCAAGTCGCCTGCGGCCGCTTACTTTCTGGGCAGCTCGTTCTCGCCTGTGCGCTGCGGCGGCCCGGGGGATGCGTCCCCGCGGGGCTGCGGGGCGCGCGGGGCTGGCGAGGGCCCCTGCTCGCCGCTGCCCGACCACCCGGGCACCCCGCCCCACAAGACCTTCCGCAAGCTGCGGCTCTTCGACACGCCGCACACCCCCAAGGTGAGAGGACGTAGCTGCTGGGGCGCCCCGATCCCGAGCCGGCCCAGCCTTTTAAAAAGGCAGTGGCGCCGGGAGCCGAGCGCGGCGCTGCCCGGGTTCGGTTACATAACCGCCGGGCCGCACCCGCGCTCGCTCTTCTGCGCCGCAACAAAAAAGTTGGCAGCCCCTCTTTTGGGCCCTGCCCAGAAGTTGTCCGTTAAGATTAAGTAACTGAACAATGGGCCTCGTCTGGAACTTCTTCATCTTTCAAAGGGGCTGATCGGCGCCGTTCAGGTGGCTGACGATTTAACGCCAGCCGAGTCGGGGCCGCCCCGAGCGTGGCAGCCGGGAGTGTGACACCGATAACGTGGTTTGGAATGATGCTCGAGTGGTCCTGGCCCGACCACCTGACACTCCCGAGCGCCGCAGCCATCTGGTGCCTTTTAAACGCAGTGATCGGTCCTGTAATTTGGGCGGCGCACGCAGGAGTTCGGTTAAAAAAAAAAATTTCATGCGCTTATCGTTTCGTGTCAGGTGGTCTTATGGGGGAAAGTTTGAGATACGGAGGGAGACTGCGCTTCGACTTGGGAGAAAAGGCTGGCCTTCGAGCATTTACAGTCTTAAAAAGATTCGTAAATAACTCAGGGGTAGCGTTTAAGCCTCTTTCCGGACAGAATATTTATTGGGTAAGCGTTTGTTTACACCCTTGGGTTTGCAGTTCCCAAGTTTGGTCAGCCTAAGTGTCCGGATTAGGAACGTCCAACTGTTAAAAACCAGCATTGGTGTTGCCTGGACCCTCAGGCTTTCATATACCGTTGATAAGGTATCTTAAAGAAGTAGGTGTTCAGCACCTGTTTGCTGAATGGCTAGTGAGTAAGCAGATGACCACTTCTAGAACTTTAGAAGTAACACAAGATTTTAAAACGGACACTTTCCGAAATTAAGACAGGTGCCGCATTTATAAGATTAATGCAGGAAATGCACCTTTTTAAGTGAGTCAGTTTCAGTACCGTTACTAGTCATAAACCTCAGGAAGATGTGTGCTTTTGTGCTCTACTGTTTGCTGGCCGACTTGCCCACGGCAAGATCCCTCTGGAAGTGAGGGGAGGAGTCCTACGGAGGAGGCTTTCAAAGCCCTACTTGGATGGGGGAGGGGAGCTTTTATGGGGCTCCCTGACTGCTTTCCATTTTTAGATGGATTGAAAGGTTTTGTTAACTTTTATCCTCTAGAATGAACTTAATTTTAGTCTGCATTTATATTCTTTTTAGGGTTAGAGACCTTATTTTCAGAAAAGGTGGTTAGTATCCAGCTTCAGGCTCCTAAGTTAACCACTGTTTATTTTGCTTGAAAGATAACAAAGGCTTGTGTGTTGTTTTGACCTACACATTCAGCCTCCTGAAAGCCTTGTTGAAAGTTAGGTTGAGAAGGCCAGCTATAGCACTTGGATCCTAAACATTTTTTTTTTCTCCCCCTCCTAGAGTTTGCTCTCCAAAGCTCGAGGAATCGATTCCAGTTCTGTTAAACTCCGAGGTGTTTCTCTATTCATGGATACAGAAAAGTCAGGAAAAAGGGAATTTGACATACGACAGACTCCTCAAGTGAATATTAATCCTTTTACTCCAGATTCTGTGTTGCTTCATTCCTCAGGACAGTGTCGTAGAAGAAAGAGAACATACTGGAATGAGTAAGTTATTTATTATTCAACAGTTTGGTTCCTCAACCACCCAAGATTGGTTTGGTATACTTATTAAAATTTAGTTTCAACTGAATGACATGGAAGTTTATGCACTGAGAATTTTCTCCATTACTAGCAATTCTCAGTAATCACCTGTGGAAAAGAGTGGTGTGGGAAAGGAAGGAATAAAAAGCCTAGATAGTAGGAAATCTGCTGGTGTCAAAATGAGACAGGCAGAGAAGGTTGATTTACAAAGGCTTTAATTTTGATATGTGTGGTGGTGTTGGTGTATCTAAGCAAGAACAACATTTCCATCAGTTGAGCTGTATCTTGTCATTACAAAATTAAATGATTTCTTTTCTGTTTTCATTCATTAAATTTTCATTTTGTTACATACCTTTCAGACAAAGTTTTGGATCTCTAGTTGATGTATATGTCAGATATGTTGATGGAAAAAATAATATTTTTCAGTTCCTGTGGTGAAGACATGGAAGCCAGTGATTATGAGTTTGAAGATGAAACAAGACCTGCTAAAGTAAATAGCTTTTGATTTTATTGTTTTTGAAACTTGATTTTCTACATCTTAACAAGCTACCACATATACATGTTAAATAGGCCACATATGCAAGCTACCATATATGCATGTTAAAACATAAGATATAATTTTTAGGGAGGAGTCAAGATGGTGGAATAGGAGGATGCGGAATTTGTCACTCCTCACAAGTTCATCAAAAACACATTTACAAATGGAACAGTTCCCACAGAGCACCTGCAAAACATAAGATATAATTTTAAAATTTCACACATAGTGCTATCACCATAGTGAAAAAATCATTTTCATACCTTTGTATTATATATATATATATGGATACACTTTTTATTACAGAGAATTACAATTACTGAAAGCAATATGAAGTCACGATATACAACAGAATTTCATGAGCTAGAGAAGATTGGCTCTGGAGAATTTGGTTCTGTGTTTAAATGTGTGAAGAGGCTGGATGGATGCATTTATGCCATAAAGCGATCAAAAAAGCCATTGGCTGGCTCTGTTGATGAGTATGTATTAAAGATTTTGTCTTCTGCTCTTTTGTTCAGTATGATGTTAGAAATGTTAAGGTTTTAGGTGGTCAATCATTGAATTTAATTCTCTAACGTTTGAGAAGTTGTAATGATTTAATCAGATCCATTTCATTTTGTACCATTAGTTCTTACTGGACTTGGAAGAATAATATAAGGGGTCTGATCTTGGAGCCTAACTTAAATTTCTTATTTCTAGTAGCATCCATGAATTCATAGTAAAGTGGAGTTTCATCTCTTCTGAATTCTAGGGCCAGCAAGCTTCCTTCTTTCTAACATTCTTTAATGGAAGTCTTTGGAAAAATCTGGTACAGAGTTTTAACTCCCTCTCTTTCAAGCAAGTTGTCCTTCAGCATAATGATAGATCCAGAAGTCAAGATTCTTTTATGAACTTTCAGATAAATTAACTCAGTTCAGGCTTGAATAAAAATGATTTACCATTCTCTTAATCTCAAACTTCTAGGCAGAATGCTTTGAGAGAAGTATATGCTCATGCAGTGCTTGGACAACATTCTCATGTAGTTCGATATTTCTCTGCATGGGCAGAAGATGATCATATGCTTATACAGAATGAATATTGTAATGGTGAGTAATATAGTGGTTCCCCTGTAAACTCGTAAGCTCAAGAAAATGAACACCAAGGAGATATTTCTTTTAATCTAAAGTCTTGCTCTAACTCTGTATATCTTTTACCTCTTGTAAATTCAAAGATCAGAAGCCTGATCTTTGAATTTCAACATGAATTTCAAGTGCAAGTAATTCTTACGTGGAAGTTAATATTGAAAACCTTGTCCTTGCTACCTGGATAGTAAAACCGTGCATGTTATTTGTGTGCCTGTTACTCAAATTAAACTGATTTTCTTGAGAGGACAGCAGCCTTGCCATATATATTTTGGTATCCCTAGCACTTAGCATAGTGTGTGTGGGGGATATAGTAGTTAATAATCCAGGCTCCCTTCATCTAGCCTTCCCTTTCCATTTCATTTTATGTGCTGCTAAAACTGATATTGGTTACTCATAAAATGACAGTGACTCTCCATTGATATAAATTTAGCCATTTGTTGAATCTTGCTCCCCCTTCCATCTATCCAACCTAGTTTACCACTAGAATGCCCTGAGATGTTTCTATAAAGTAAGAGTTATGCTCTTTTAGTTCCCTAGTTGTGCCTCCCTCCCTCCTTCCCCCGCTAAAACAAGCATTTATAGAGGTTTAACTTTGGACCTTTGTATAGCTTTGAATTTCAGCAGGTCCTTCAGCAATCAACGTGTGTCCTTCCTTTTTTATTAAAGCTTTACCAGAGTCCTGGCCTCACTTCTGATTCTTACAGGCAGCTGTTATTAAATACCTAAATCTTTACATATGATGGATTTTTATTTCTGTATATCTTCAGTGAATATTAGAGAATTTAGAACTTAATGAACAGTCGAGTAGCAAAGATTATTTTTGTTGATTCTCATTTTTTCTTAAGACCAGCCATTTCATAGCTTGTGAATAAATAAGTGGTATAGGTAGTAGATTCAGGTTTTCTGTATTTGAAAACAATGGATAAAACAGAAGTAAAAGACTCATTTCTCATACCTGACTTCTCATTGAGTTGTCATTTTAATCTCCACCCTTGAAAGAATAAGTGCTCAGTATACAGCATTGCTGCTATTTTGTTTCACACATCTCTTGAAATGTTTCTCTTCATACCGTCAAAACATTTTTGAAGCTATCGCCCATGGCCTTGTGTTTCTTAACCTCCATTTTTTAGTAACTGCATTTAATAATAGTACAACTTTACCGTAATACCTTCTCCCCTCCATATTTGCTAGACGCCATCTCCTTTTAGTTTCTTTCTGCCTCTCACCTTGTTGGATGTGGCTGGCTCTCTTAAGTATTTCAGCCACGGTCCAGATACATGGTTGTGTCATTCAGATGATTTTGAGAAAACTCTTGGGCCTGGGAGCCGGGAGGGAATGAGCCATCTTGCTAACCCTCTCAGATTACAGAGACCTTGTCCTGTAATAAAGTTAGATTATAAAATAATCTTTTGAAATAGTTTATTATTTTGGAGCATTGTAAAACACTTAAGGAATATGGATCTTTAAAAAACAAATAGACCTCTGTAAAATAGGACTGCCTCTTTGTATGGTTGTTTATTTTGCTTAGATGAAAGACAGTGAGGCTATCTAGACACATTTGTGAGCTCTTCTTTTGTTTCCCTTTTCCACCATTCTCTGCACATAGACCCTTGAATGTCCTAATAGGCCTGGTCTTTAGATCCTTTCCTACAGTTTCACAGGGAAGGATTCTGTTATCATTCATTTGTTGTGTTGATTAACTGATATCCTTTATCTTAACTGAATTTCCTTATTGTCTCAAACATCGTTTGCATTTTGAGCCTTTTTTCTTGGTTTGGTGATAGACTGAATTTCTACTCTTGATAAACAGGTGTAGAAAAATGTTGATCGATAGGGGAGGAGAACCTGAAATATAAGATCAGTGGTTTGCTTTTCTCACCTCTTGCCCTTTCAGCAACAAGATAGAAGGAACTGGCCTAGCTGTAGTTGCTAGACCCACTAAAAAGCAGCCATGTTATTTCTTGGTAAACTTGATCTAGGACTCCAAGCTCACTTGTCTGACAGGCTTCTTAACCTGCTCCATCCTAGAGCCCTCCTGCAGTTCAAGATTTGTTCAAGTTAAGTTCAGAAAACATACTTAATCCTAAACTCTCCAGGTGTGTGATTTATTTATTTTTAAACACATTTGACGTTTTGTTATTCAGTCTTGTTCAAATTATAGGACCTCCTTTTCTGAGTAGTATATCATTGACCTAGATTTTATTACCTTGGTTCTGATTTTATTATTCCCAACTAAGCTTTAAGTGGAAGTGGTTTATTTATTTATTTATTTATTACGATAACTCCTCGTTTCCTCTGAGACAGAGTTCCTCAGAGACAAAGTTTTTAAGTATAAACTTAAAGTTTTTTAAAGTATAAACAAATGAGCTAATTGGTTTGACTGATTCTATAAAAGCAGGTTATGTTCTTATTCATAGTAAGGGTAGTATAAATTAAAACGATACTAAGATACTGTTTTTTACCTACAAAATTTTTAGACTCTTGTTAAGTGTGTGGGAAAACAGGTATTCTCACACATTAAACATGGGAGTATGAATTGGTACAGGCTTCTCTAAGGGGCACTCTGTGTGTGTGTGTTATTGCCCCAGATTTATCTTCCAAATCCCCAGATTTACATAAGCTTGTGCTAGCAGAATTTAAGTATTAGCCATTTTGAAATCAGAAACTGAGTGTACTGTTATTTTATGTGAGCTTTCAGAGGCAATCAGATCTTGGCACTGATGGTGTGAATACCAACCCTAAGCGGTTTTGCAGGATAAACAGAAATGGCCCTCTCAGCTACAGAAATTTATTCTATATCTAATAAAACACTGTCTCCCACACACCCTATGCATGTGTATGTTACATTGTACATACCCTTTGACCCAGCAGTTTGTTTGTAGGAGATATAGTAAATACGTGTGAAATGACCAATGTACGAAGTTACTCCTGAGACCACAGTATGTAGTATTAAAGGCTTGGAAATTATTTCTAAATGTCCATCAATTAGGGGATTGGTTAGTGCATTACCATTCAATTATACAGTGGAATTCTGTAGACACAAGAAAGAAAGGGGTAGTTTTGTATATTGGTAGAGAATGATCTTCAAGATAATGAAAATATGTTTTCGCTTGTGTAAAAAGGAGTTGAAAAGAATACGTAAGAAACTGATAACATTGATTTACTCTGTGAAAGAGAACCAGGTGCATTGCTGAAGTATGTATTCATAAGACAGAGACTTTACATTGTACTTTGTACCCATGTGAGTGTTTTACCTACTGAAAGAATAAATAAAATTTTGATTTCACAAACAGGTTGAAGAGAATAGGTCCTATATAAAATGTCACTTTCTTGGTTGCGTGTGGTCATACAGTAAAGATGGAAGAAAAATAATATTTCAGGAAGAAGAAAATTCTAATTTTTCTTGTGTTTGTTAGGTGGAAGTTTAGCTGATGCCATAAGTGAAAACTACAGAAGCATGAGTTACTTTACAGAAGCAGAGTTGAAGGATCTCCTTTTGCAAGTTGGCCGGGGCTTGAGGTATATTCATTCAATGTCTTTGGTTCACATGGATATAAAGCCTAGTAAGTATTATAGATTCTCTGACCTGTGTTCTTTAGGGTTATAGAGAATAAATGACTTCATTAAAATAATATGGGAACATAAACATCTTACTTTGTTTTTTCATTGTTAGTTTTAAAAGATTTTTGACCCACTTATTAGTATTGTTTTATTTCCCATCACCTCTTCCCTTGTTATCCCAAATTTGAAATAACAAACTCATTTTTACTAAAAGTTAAAAAAAAATGTGCGGCATCTTATGGGAACCACTTAGTCTCGGAGTGGGACTCAGGAGACTAAAAGAACCTGTGTTTAAAGCCCGTCTCTTGTACTAGGCTATAGATCCATAATTTTAAATTAATGCCGGTGCCACTAACATGGTTATTAGAATAAAATGAGAAATTTGAAAACATAGGTGCTACAAACCTGGAGGTATTTCTAGTCTGTAAAAGAAATAATAAAATTGTCACTGTATGACCCAGAAAACAAAATGATAGATGTATTGTGATTATAAATGTATTTAAAATGTTGCAGATAAATAAGCACTGGAGAGTTTAGGAACATAGTGGTTTTATTTTTTTTTCTCTTTACCGTTCGATCATTTTCAGCTAAAAAATTGATTTTTATATATAAATGGCTCTAGTAGATCGACCATACTATGGCTCAGAACAACCTCATAGTATTCTTTCAAAGGCTTATGAGGTTTCAAACTGAAGGTGCAGTGGTACGAATCAAGGTCTAGGCCTACATAATTTTAGGTTAAACTGGAACAAAATTGTATTACAGAAGTAGTAATTAGTACATTGTAGAATATTTTTAAATATAGACAAGGTGGACTAAAAAAAAATTAAATTCCCATTCTTCTATTAATCTTTGGAACTACAGTTAGAATGTCAGTGCTGCTAAAAAAAAGTATGCAAGTGAATCGTACACTAACATTTTAGTGCAAATCCCTCTCATTTAATCAAAAATAACATCATAATGTACGTACTGTTTTATAACTTTTTTTTTTTTTTTTTTTTTGCGGTATGCGGGCCTCTCACTGTTGTGGCCTCTCCCGTTGCGGAGCACAGGCTCTGGATATGCAGGCTCAGCAGCCATGGCTCACGGGCCCAGCCGCTCCGTGGAATGTGGGATCCTCCCGGACCGGGGCACGAACCCGTGTCCCCTGCATCAGCAGGCAGACTCTCAACCACTGCGCCACCAGGGAAGCCCCATAACTTTTTTTTTAAGACGACTGTCTCTACCTTTCCATATCAGTAAATTTTTATATCATCTAGTAGCCAGATCATATTAAAATTTTTCCTAGTTGACCAAAGTCCTTAACAGTTGATTCGTCCAAACTCGTATCCATTTCAGGACCGTGCATTACACCAGGTTAAATCCATTTTTCTTTTTTAGGTTTTACCCTTCCCCTACTTAAATAATAATAATAATACAGACCTTGTCTTGCAAGATATCCTTTCTTCTGGGTTTGACTGGTTGCTTCCTAGCTTATTCCTTTCTCTATCCTATAAATTAGAAGTTATAACTAAAAGGTTGATGGATTTAAGTTAAACATTGTAGGCTAGGTGTTTTTAAGTTGAATTTAATGGGGTGCGTTTTTTTTTTCTTTTTTAATCTATGGAAATATGTGTGATTCATGGGAATTTAAATCATTTTGCACAACTTAATTATATGAATTATGTGAAGAATTTTTGTACATTAACTTGCTAAAATGTTTATTTTCAAAAAGGAAAAACTATATTTGAACTGATGGCAGTTAATGTGGATCAGTAAGGTTTGCCCATACTCATAGCTTGTATTAAATGTCAGACAAACATAGTGGATGCTTATATTACAAGTACAAAAGTTGAAAATATTCAGGTGTGTGAAGTTTTAAATTTATAAATATCACCATAAAACAAGTTGTCCTGTAAATAAAGCAAAATTGGAAAGATGACTCTAGTGAATGTAACATTTATAAATTCTATACTATATTGATAAAACTACTAAAATAAAATCTGCCACTAAAACTTATGTTAATCATGAGCTTACCTGAATTAGAAAAAAAAAAATGTGTACAGCAGAAATAGTGAACCACAGAACCTCATTGGGATGTAGATGCTGTATGGTCAGCCAAACTCAATAGCTACATGACTTATTCTTTTCACACCAGTCTTGTAGCATTAGATTAAAATTTGTTCTTTGGCAGCATCACAAATTAGTATGTTAATTGCCTTTTGTATTATTTCTAAGTAATTAAAACTGCTGAAGATCAGTGTGTAGATGACAAGGGTCTAATGCAATGGTTTCCAAGTGTTCAAGAACCAGTGCTAGGCCAGAAAATATATTCCTAGAAAATATAGTCCCAGTTCTTGTCCCCTGAGATTTTCATTCTCACTGGGTTTGGTGTAGAACACATAAGAATCTATATATTTAAAAGCTTTCTGGTTGATTCTGTTATATGACTTGTTTGTGAACTTTGGTTTAACTGTTAACTGTTAGTATGGCTTACCTAAATAACTGTTTGACAGGTAATATTTTCATATCTCGAACTTCAATCCCAAATGCTGCCTCTGAAGAAGGAGATGAAGATGACTGGGTGTCCAACAAAGTTATGTTTAAAATAGGTAAGAAAGAAAAATAACCAGATTATTTCCTAAAAATAAAGAGGGAGAGGCTGGTTTGTTTTAATTCTTGACTGTATTTCTTTCAATACTTCTAGGTGATCTTGGGCATGTAACAAGGATCTCTAGTCCACAAGTTGAAGAGGGTGATAGCCGTTTTCTTGCAAATGAAGTTTTGCAGGAGGTAGTTTTTCTCCTTTAAGCCATTTGCTTTGTAACACTTACCAGTTGCTAGAAAACTAAATGCAGATGTACTGAAATTTTAAGCTAATAACTTGTAGAAAGGTAATACAAAATAGAAAGTGTAAACTGTTAGCTGTGGACGTATTTAATCTAGCAAAAGTCAGTAAAGGCAAAGGTTTATCATATTCAGCAGTGGTGGAGTTGCAGTAAAAGAGAAATTTCCATACACTACTGATGGAACTTTAAAATGGCATTGCCTTTTTGGGGATCAAAGTGTTAGTATTGGGACTTCCCTGGCAGTCCAGTGGTTAAGACTTCGCCTTCCAATGCAGGGGGTGCAGGTTTGATCACTTGTCGAGGAGCTAAGATCCCACATGCCTCGTGGCAAAACGTAAAACAGGAGCAATATTGTAAGAAATTCAGTAAAGACTTTAAAAATTGTCCACATCAAAAAAATCTTTAAAAAAAAATGTTAGTATCTTTCAACATTTTAAAATCATGTACCCTTTGACCCAGAATTTCCATTTCTAGGAGTCTCTCCTTCAGAGATAGTCATGTACAAGTAAATTGAGAACGATGTACATATGTATTTAGCAATAAGGGAATGATTAAGTAAATTATGGCACATAGTTAATAGTGCTATTTCAAAAAGAGTGTTGCAAAATATTTCTTGATAAGTTTTGAATAAAAATAGAACAAGTAGAACAAATGAAGTGTATGATTCCATTGTTCTTTTTATTTTTATTTATTTATTTATTTATTTATTTATTTATTTATTTATTTATTTATTTATTTTGCGGTACACGGACCTCTCACTGTTGTGGCCTCTCCCGTTGCGGAGCACAGGCTCCAGACGCGCAGGCTCAGCGGCCATGGCTCACGGGCCCAGCCGCTCCGTGGCATGTGGGATCTTCCAGGACTGGGGCCCGAACCCGTGTCCCCTGCATTGGCAGGCAGGCGGACTCTCAACCACTGTGCCACCAGGGAAGCCCCATTGTTCTTTTTATATGTATATTTGTGTTTTATATGTATATGCATATTTCTGACTTGTTGATGTATGTATGTTTTGTATTTTCATATGAATGCCCCTAGGGGGATAGGAGTTTCTTCTGAGAGTTGAGTTGGGCTAGTGATAAAGAAGAGGCCTTTTAGAAATGCCTAAATACTTTTAGAAATGTGTTTACTTTCCCATCCCAGAGTGTCTATTATTTTATCATTAAAAAAAAATAATAATAGGGCCTCCCTGGTGGCGCAGTGGTTGAGAGTCCGCCTGCCGATGCAGGGGATACGGGTTCGTGCCCCGGTCTGGGAGGATCCCATATGCCGCGGAGCGGCTGGGCCCGTGAGCCACGGCCGCTGGGCCTGCGCATCCGGAGCCTGTGCTCCGCAACGGGAGAGGCCACAACAGTGAGAGGCCCGCATACCGAAAAAAAATAAATAAATAAATAAATAAAATAATAATAATAATAATCTCCCCAAATTTAGCTTGTTCTCTGAATAGGTCCTAAACTTAAATGTGGCATTGGACATTTTAATTTCGTTTTATTTCTCACCCAAATCATCATTGAGGTGTAATCTTACTTTATTTTGGTCATTTTTATATTCCCTTAAGTTTTTCTTTTTTTTTAAATTTTACAGAACTATACTCATCTACCAAAAGCGGATATTTTTGCCCTTGCCCTCACAGTGGTATGTGCTGCTGGTGCTGAGCCTCTTCCCAGAAATGGAGACCAATGGCATGAAATCAGACAGGGTAGATTACCTCGGATTCCACAAGTGCTTTCCCAAGAATTTACAGAGTTACTAAAAGTGAGCATTTTATATATGAGGCACTTTATTGACATGATTCAATATTTTATTAAATTGCATGTCTTTACATTAATTTTACTTCTCTTTTTAAGGTTATGATTCATCCCGATCCAGAGAGAAGACCTTCAGCAATGGCACTGGTAAAGCATTCAGTATTGCTGTCTGCTTCTAGGAAGAGTGCAGAACAATTACGAATAGAACTGAATGCTGAAAAGTTCAAAAATTCACTTTTGCAGAAGTAAGTGATGGGGTTTTTGTTTGTTTTGTTTTTACTTTCTCATTTTTATTCTCAAATTTTAATGAGAGATGATTTAGGCTTTCCATCAGTGAAGAATATAGTGGCTTGGCATGTTATATGGTTAAAGATTGGGGATTTCTGCTTTACATTGGTTTTTGACCTATAAATTTGTGTTGTTTCTAAAGTTTGAAATTATGGACTTAAAATTTTTTTAAACTTGCATATATTTGCAGTGGTGATAATCCCCAAGCCCCAAATTGTCACAAAAACTAAAATGAGCAGGTATCAGTTTTTTCCCTCCACACTCTCAACCATAAACTAACATTTTCCTTGAAACATTCTATTCTACTTATTTATATGAAAGGATGAAATAAATGTCGATTAGGTTAGTAGATGATTCTCATATTTGCTCTGAATGACCTCTGACATTTTTGAAAACTGGTTGGAATGATCATTCTAATTCATTTGCTTTATTGCTGCCGTTTTGATTCTAACCTAATAAAACTGACTTGAAATATTTAAAGGTTCCTTTGCCATTAGTTTGATAGCCATCATAGTTCATATAAAGAGGAAGTGGAATTTTCCTTTTGTCTGTATTCTGTAAAGAGATTTTTACAATATTGTATTTTTTCTTTCCTCAGCTGCATCTTAGAGTAATGATATCATGCAAAGATCTCCCAACTGATAATGTAGTTTGTGTTTGGCCTCTTAGGATCCCTTCCTAGGATTAACACAGTAGGTGAAAAGTCTTGTTTCCTATTTTTCCGTTCTTAGAGAACTCAAGAAAGCCCAGATGGCAAAAGCTGCGGCTGAGGAAAGAGCACTCTTCACTGACCGGATGGCCACAAGGTCCACCACCCAGAGTAATAGAACATCTCGACTTATTGGAAAGAAAATGAACCGCTCTGTCAGCCTTACCATATACTGAACTACTCATTTCCCACCCCCCAAAAAAACTGTGACAAGAGGAAGCTAGGTTGAAATCACTGCTAGAATCCAGTTTGCAATTACTTTCTCAATCGGTGTAAGTAGTTTTACTGAAATACCTTTTAGGACTTTTATTTGTGAATTACAGTTGAAAGCTGTATTTTGACCAGTGCTATATCAGGCTTCTGTCTACTTTTACCAGTCTGTCTTCTGTAGGATGTCAGTCACTGTTGGATGTTACACCAGCCTTTCCAGGGTTAACCACTGTGGTGGTGTGCTGCTTATAGTTAGCTGTTGCATTGTAATAAAAGGTATCTGTCCCTGTAGTGACTTGTAAAAAAGGACTCAAGGGCTTTATTACATACCTATTTTCCCTTTGAAAAGGGAAATGCTAAGAGACTCAGTACTCCTCAGCCTTCAATGTACCTGTGTGTCAATCTTATATTTCTTTTTTTTAAATTGTGAATTATACTTGTATATCCAACTGGGAGCACTTTGTAGGCATTGCATGAACCATGGAATGATATTCTGTGGAAGTACTGCCTTGTGAATTTGCTGCTATTTTAGTTTTGTCTTTGCTGTAAAATTGTAGCATTAAACAATCATCGTTGTTAATAGGCTTTCTTTTTAAAACAATTATGTGAAATATGTAGCTGCTCTTGATGAAAAGCAGCTATTTGCCTTTTTTTTTCTTTGAACTTTGAAGCTAGTGCATTGGAGAAATGCACCTTTCCCCCCCACTTTGGAATGCTGTATTAATGTAGTATAATTATTACTGGTTTTGTACTTTTTCCTGATAATGCCCTTCCCTGACTCTTTTTAAAAAATGTTTCCTCCCTCCACCCAAGTTTTGTACTTGATTATATTGTTAGTCTGTTTTTTAAAAGTTTTGCCTGGTTTCTCTTCAATATTTGTGTATATAAACTAATCTTGGTGATACTGTACATAGCTATTTGAAATGCCAGAATGACTTCTGACTGTCCCAAGCTTATCACAAAATATGTTTTATGTGTGATTAGCCATTTGACTAATAATACTGGCTAACAGATGTTGCAAAAAAATAGAATTTGTTTATTGTTTGTTTTCCTATTTTGGTTTAAAACATGTTTGCACTAGTCTGTTTGACTTGTGTTTTATTAACATTGATTGGCATATTAAAAGTCACTCTGAGCTAACCTTAATTGTCTAAATCTTTGTGATGCCTGTTTTCTACTATTTTATCTCCATTATCACTACATTTTAAAATGTAGAGTATAATGTATATGAAATACTAAAAGCAGAGGGCACATTTTTGACAGAATATGAAACACTGATTATTTAATGATGAGCTTTAGTCTACATTAGTTACATTTTGAGATTTAACAAAAATTTACCCATCAACCCTCAATGTTTATTGTCATAAATAATATCTTTATATCACATTGCATATTATGCATTTGATCTGCTAGAAATGTATAATGTGGTTTAAGATAGCTTTAGATTATTAAGTGAATATAATGGATAGGACTCATAACTTTTTAATTTGAACTGAGTCACAGAAGAGAGTTTTGAAGTGGGGAGGGTTTTAACTCACTAAACTGGGCTGGATTTTAGAATTGAGAGTGCAAATTTAAGTGATTAACAGTGCTAATTCTATGTGACATCTTTTTCTACGTAGATTAGAACCAGAGAGTAAGCAGTGAAGGCCTTTTAGCAGGTAAAAATGAACATTGCAAAATCCTTGGGCTTTTTGATCATGGGTACATCATTTCTCTTGATTAGGGTCTATTTCTTTCTGCTATAAACATTTCTAACAACCTTGATTATTTTAGCTTTTAAGCCCATGGCATGTTAAAAAGTACAATTTAGAAGCACTAGAGGAGTTGGTGCAGATAAATTAGATATAAAAGCTGACCGGTATGGAAGACAGAAAAACTTAAAGCTGTGTAGGCTGGAGCAGGTAATACATTTCAGCCACTGAAGACAAAGCTATAAGAAATAGAATAATTGGTGTTTGTGAACATCACTAAGTCATTAAGGTGCATTTTTCTAGTGCACTAGCTTCAAAGAAAAAAATAAGGTGTTGTTTTTCATCAAGATTTGCAGTAAGTTTTTCACATATTGTTTAAGAGTAGTAGATTGAGTAGGAAAGAAATCTGATTTTCAAAGAGGGAATTCTTAGGCTCTCTGAAAGCTGATATGAGAGTTCGGCATATTCAATACAGTATACTTAGGTTAAGTGCCTTTTATGTACTAACTGGTAGACCAAAGAAATAGTCTTTGTCCACTAGGGACTTGGGATAAGATAGAGGAGATTCATGTAAACACAAAACGACAATAAAATGTGTTAAGTGCTATGTTGGAGGGATGGCTCAAAGGACAATTTATGTACCTACACCTTGGGAAGATGCTGGTGGCAGGTTAGAGAATGGATCGTGGGAATTAGGTTTAGATTGGCTTCAAAGCCATTGCACTGAATCAGTGTAAAAGTAAGGAGGGCCTGAACTAGGAGGTCTATGCATGGAAACAAGGGGATAGAATTTCATTAGATGGGCACACTGCACATTGAACAGGTTTTGTTTGTTTTTATAATGGAATGAGAACTTGTTAGATTTCATTAGATTGGCACACTGCACATTGAACAGGTTCTGTTTGTTTTTATAATCGAATAAGAACTTGTTAGCATAAGGTCAGAATCGGGAGAATCAGCTGCAAGTGCTAATATGGAAGCATTGAAGAATTTCCCAGAAAAATTAAAATGCAGAGGCCTATTATTGTTTGAGACAGATATTTAACACTGATAAAATTACTTTTTTGGAAAGCTAACTTCAGTGAGGAAGAAAATTTTAAAATATTGATTACGCAGTTGAGTAGTAGGAATCCCATACTGCAGTTGACTACAAATTGAAACTGTTGCCTTACCTTTATCTTGCCAAGAATCCAAGGCAATCCCCTTTAATTAATTAACTAATGTCTTTTGAAGAGCCGATTTGATTTTTTTACTCTGTTCCAGAGGGCAAGAAATGGTATTTAAAAAATTGGTGGGCTTCCCTGGTGGCGCAGTTGTTGAGAGTCTGCCTGCCGATGCAGGGGACACGGGTTCGTGCCCCAGTCCGGGAGGATCCCGCATGCCGCGGAGCGGCTAGGCCCGTGAGCCATGGCCGCTGAGCCTGCACGTCTGGAGGCTGTGCTCCTCAACGGGAGAGGCCACAGCACTGAGAGGCCCGCGTACCGCAAAAAAAAAAAATTGGTAACAGCTGGGTTTGGGTAATCCTTTAGGCTGTCTCCTAATTCTTAAGCAGCAGCATCCTGACATTAGTTTTTCTTCCTCCCCAGTTCATATCCATAAAGCATCTCACTGACTTAAGCCAACAGATCAAGGTTGTAGCATCCTTATGGTATTTTTATTTGTGAAATTATTAAAGGCCAGTTAAAGCAATCATCAAACAGGATGGATCAAAAGAAATTTTGGAAGTGTTTTGGATATTGTGAAAATCATAATTGAAGCTTGGAACTAGGAATTTGGAGGAAACTGCCTCAGTATTTTGAAGGCATTTGTTTAACTGTAAAAAGCATCACTGAAACTGATTGACATTGTGGAGTGAGTGGATCTAGACATTTCTCCTGCAAACCTGGTTGTACTGTTAGACATTTCTCAAGCTCAGCAAAGTAGATTTTTATATAAATGCAAGAGTAAGACATCATTGAAACTGTCCCTCCCCCAACATTTAACTTTCAAAAACTTTGAAAGGCTTTCATCTGAACGTCATTGAACTTTTTTTTTTTGTGGCAGATGACCCTAATTTTCAATGCAGTTCAAAGGTCTCTGGAGTAAGGAAAAATATCTGTATGCTCTAGGAAGAGTTACCAGGAAAAGATGGCATGTTCTGTCCAAACTTCGTTAAACTAAGAGCCTAAGAAACCTCGGCCAGCCCATGAAGAAAAATGCCTCAAAGGAACATTTATATTATAGTTCATATTGTTTAGTTTTATGTGGTTAATAAATATTTTGAAGAGCATATTCTTTGTTTTGAATTTTGACATTCTTGAGGTATGAAATGAGTTTCTAGGCCTGGAATTCTAGTTTATGGCTACCAATCCATTACACCAATGGGAAATGCAGGTTCAGTGTACAATGACCCCATTTAGGTTGATTATCTAGGAGAGGAGTTCCCTTTCCACAGATTAGCATATGGAGGCTCAGGTGAGTTCAGTAACTTAGGAACTCAATTTGGTAAGTAGGAGAACCGGAATTTCAACTCAGATCTCATAGCAAAGAATTATGCTTTTTCCAGACACATGAAAGTTGAGGGCAACACTAATTAAAGGGCAGAGTGAGGCAGCAAAGGAGCACAGGAAGGAACAGTATGAAAATTAGGAAAACTGGGAAGACTCTGGTATCAGGGAGACCAAGAGAGAAGTTTGAAGGAGAAGCTGGTTAACTGTGACTGTATGCAGAAAAGATTAAGAAATGACTCAAAGCTCCATGAATGCATCTGAAGTTCACTAGGTCTTTGGCAAGCAGTGTCAATGGAGGGGGAACAAAAGACAGATTACAGTGAGTTGGGTGTAAACGGGAGATGGGCAAGTTGAGACAGCAAGTATAAATTATTTTTAAGAAACATGGCTGAAAAAGCAGGGCAAGGGAGGAGAAAGCCATACAGCTGGAGAGGAATCTCTGGGTCTTGTGCTATCATATATTGATTACCTATTATGTGCTAAATGTTTTCCGTACATAATGTCATTAATCCTTATAAGAATTCTACACAAAAATCCCCATTTTACACATGATATTTAGAGTGGTAAAACAAATTTCCCAGATGATATAGGTACAAAGATTCAGTGTTCAAACCTGAAGTGTTTGGCTGAACTACTAGCCCAATTCATAGCAAGTCCTTTGAGCCTGGAGCAGAGGAAGAATGAGTGTGGATGAGACAAGTTTGGAAGTGTTTTGGGGAATGCAGGAAATGGGGGAGGGGAATCCAGTCTGAGGCCTCTTATCGAATCCCGTGAACTAAAAGTGCCTGTGCACAGATGCACACACGTGCTAGGAATGCTGCCCTACCCCACTGCATTCTTTCCTTCTAAATGAGAGAAATACATAGAGAGTATACTATATAACCATTTAAAGCAAAGTTTCAAGGAATTTTTATGATTTAGGGGCATGTTTGAGTTCTAATGTTAAAGTGAAAAAAAAATCAGGAAGCAAAATTGTATAAGGGATTTTTTTTTTAAGCATTAAAAGAATGGAGGCCTAACAATGACTGTCATTTGAGCGGTGAGATTGTGGGGTATTTCCCACTCTTTTCTCCTTTATGAACCTTCTATATTTTAAACAATGTGCCTTTATTTTGTAATCAGAAAAAATACACTTTAAAAATGTTTGAAGTTATTAGCATGTGCAGTCAGTACAAATTGGGCAAGTCAGCCAACTTGCAGAGACTTGTCCAGTGATCACACCTGCAGGCCCTAAAATTTCTGGTAATGAGACTACTCCCTTGAATCCAGGGGCACCTATGTGATCTGGGCTGGGTCAAATGGAGTTTCTCCTGGAACCCTGAAGTTTCTCCAATTGCTATTAGCTATGTTGGCAAAGATGGGAAAGCCAGACTTTCCACTGCTTGGAAAAAGCCTATTGCAGGAGGAGAGAATGAACCAGCACAGAACCAGAACTGAGAAATGAGGAGAGCAAGATCTGACAGTGTTATCAGTCCCTGAAGCCAATCTTAGTTTGGTTCCGTTACTGTGTTTATTCCTCTTTTTGTCCTAAGCTATATTGAGGTGAGTTTCTGTTGCTTATAATTGAAAGAGCTTGAGTGGTGCAACATATTTCTCTAAACTGACAGCCATGAATTAAATATTCTAGGCATTGTATGACTGAGAAGTGTTATGCCAAAGATTCTAGGGTTCCTGATAAATCCCTTTGTTAAGGCCCCTGCTGTGTTAAGACTCATGTGTGACGGCAGCAGGCTCCTTAGCATCCCATCCTGGCCTGCCTCATTTTTTCTGGTTACGTGTGGTTATAGCATCAATTTTCTAGTGGTTCTTTTGTGTGAAGCACCACGCACAGCAGTTCCAGAAAGAATTCTGCCGATAGACTTAACCTCTGCTGAACCGGATTAGAAAACACACAGTTTTATTAACAGGTAAAGAGACTTACCCAGCCTGGTGATTTAGACAATAATTAGACTGTGCAGTCTGTTTTCCTGTCTGTATATACCATTGCTATGAGGTCAAAGATGCTTTTTTTTTTTTTTTTTTTTTTTGGTTGTGCTGTGCGTCATGCGGGATTTTAGTTACCCGACCAGGGATCGAGCCCGTGCCCCCTTCATTGGGAGCACAGAGCCTTAACCACTGGAACACCAGGGAAGTCCCAAAGATGCTGTTTTTGAATGAAGAACCTGGAGATAAAAACCAGCGAGGAGTCTTAAATTTGTATTTGACATATACATTTGGGAAAGGATGGTATTTATGCCTCTTCATTCAGAGAGGTGGAGAGAATATTGAAGTTGGAGAAGGCAGAGGACCTAGTTCCCAAACAGATTCCTGGCTCCAGCTTTTTTTTTTTTTTTTTTTGGCCACACAGCGAAGCTTGCGGGATCTTAGTTCCTGCACCAGGGACTGAACCCGGGCCACGGCAGTAAAAATGCTGAGTCCTAACCCCTGGACTGCCAGGAAATTCCCTCCTGGCTCCAACATTGAATGAACTGAAGTACAGAGTAGAATTGCACCCAGTTTTACTTTGTCGATTACATTCTTTGGTTCATTTTTTCAATCAACATGTATTTTGAGGACCTGCACTGTGCTGGGGGTTACTAACTAGTGCTAGGCACTGAGATACAAATACAAACAAGGTAATCCCCCACCCTCTCCATTGCACTCAGTTACGTGGAGGTATTAGAAACATCTAACTATATATACAGTAAAATAAGTGCATTTTTTAAACTTTTAAAAAAATTTTATTTATTTAATTTATTTATTTTTGGCTGCATTGGGTCTTCATTGCTGCGTGTGGGCTTTCTCTAGTTGCGGCGAGCGGGGGCTACTCTTTGTTGCAGTGTGCGGGCTTCTCATTGTGGTGTCTTCTCTTGTTGCAGAGCACGTGCTCTAGGCTCACCGGCTTCAGTAGTTGTGGCACATGGGCTCAGTAGTTATGGCTTGCAGGCTCTAGAGCACAGGCTCAGTAGTTGTGGTGCACGGGCTTAGTTGCTCCATGGCATGTGGGATCTTCCCGGGCCAGGGCTCGAACCCGTGTCCCCTGCATTGGCAGGCGGATTCTTAACCACTGCACCACCAGGGAAACCCAATAAGTGCTTTTTTAGGGCATGCATAAGCCACTGTGGGGACAAAATGATAAGCAATTAATCCAGTGGAGAGAGGGGTGAATGTTGCTGCTCCCAGGAGAGATGACACTTCATCTGGGTCTGGAAAGATGAGTAAGAGTGGGCCAAGTGGATAAAGTATCAATAGAAGGGTTTCTTAGGTAGAGGGATTAGTGTAAACAGGGAGCAGAGGAATGGAGCTGTGTGGGGTATTGGGATGGGGAGGATGTACTGTGCGTTAGAGGAGAGGAAGTGAGCTAGTGTTGCCCAATTGTACTGGGAACCCAGATTCATTTTGTGAGGTTCATGGTTTCCATTTCTGGGTTTCAATTCTCTGATAAACTGCTGAGAAATATGGATTTCTGTTTATTCTTCTTCAGAGAAGAGTTGAAAATAATGATGAATGAACAAATGAAAGAAAAATATATAATAGGTCCTAGGCCATGTCAGTCAAGGAAAATGACTCTGGGAGGAAAAGGAGGGCAGAGTTTCGATCACCATTGCCACTCTGGCCTCTTCCAAGTCCCCTCTTCTGGCAAGAGCCCAGAGTCCGTTCCTACTGCAACACTGGTCCTGCTGTCTGTTCCGTTAGCAGGCCAGTTGCAGGCACTATTCCTCCTGTCCCCTGCCTCCAGTGTTCCCGGTACTGCCTCCTCTGTGCCCAGGCCCCTGTGCCTGAGCCTTGGGCATAGCCACCCCCATGCCCCTTCCTAGCCCCTTGTCCCTGAACGCTGAGCAGCCCCAGCAGAGACAGGAGTTGGGACAGGTGGAGGGCAGGGCTGTGCTTTGGAGCTAAGCATCCCTTCGCCCTTGGCAGGGGCCGCGGCTTCTCTTCCTTTCTTATTCCTTGGCAGCTGCTGTTGAGCCCCCGGGGTGTTGCTGTTATGATCTTGGCTGGAGTGCTTGCCAAGCAGGCTGGGGCAGAAGGTTCTATGTAAAGGCTGAAATTAAAGGGGGAAGATCTTAACCAATGTAGCTAGAAGGTGAATCAGAGCTAAATCTTAGAGAACTACAAAGGTCTGTGTAGAAAGCCAAATTCAACTGCAAGCCAGAGGCAGAAGGCTTGGATCCTGGCTTGGATCAGGCTGGCACAACCCCCATCTACTGCTTCACTGGTTGTCAGTCGTGTGTCACACTGGCTCCACGAGCTCACCCACACTGGCTAGCACATCTGGAGGCCAGAGAATCCCTGGCTTCACCCAGGGAGAGAGCCAGACCCCTCTGGGGAGTCTGCGACACGAGCGCTCCTCCCCTTCTCCCTTTCCTCCGCACTCGGTCTGGGAAGGAAATTCCTCCTCAACCACCAGGCTCCTTCTGTGAAACTGGAGCACATGCAGATTTACATCTGTTTGCATTTTCCCTTGGCAGGGAGGCGACTTCAAGATTCTCCCTTTGGGCATAATAAAAAGTGAGAGCAACTCAGAGATAAGATAGTGTGAGGGAGGGAAATACAGAGGGCAGCTTGTGAAGACACTTTCGGGCAGCTTGGGACAGATGAGAAGGGTTGATGCCTTAGAAGTACAGCAGAGGGAGAGCAGCTGACAGAGCAAGGAGAGAGGGCTCAGCCACGTTCCCATGTGCTTTAACCCTTGAACTTAGCATGGGCAATGTGTTAAGGCTATTTGACTGTGTTTTGGGTAAAGATTGAAAAACACGTACTTAGCAGTGATGTAGCAATCCTTGCTAGGGGTGAATGCCTGTGTTCTAATTATAGTATTGTAATTGTAATGTTCTAGTACTTCCTTCTGCCCTGGGAAGTGTTCTTATTACATGGAGTGGGTACCCAGTGAGTGGGTCTGTGCTTTGGGACCCTGTCTCCTTGGCATAGCTGATTGATCCTGTGATCACTGGACTCAAGAGGGCTCTCAGATCTCTTCACAGCCCAGCCATCGGTGGTATTGTTGCAAGACCAAACTTGGGTCTGCTTGCCCTCCATGCAGCAAAGCCAATCTACTGACACCGAGTCGTGGTGGAGGAAAGTATGGCGTTTATTGCAGGTGCTAAGCAAGGAGAAAGGGGCCGCTCATGCTCAAAAGTCCTAAACTCCTGGATGGCTTTCGGGGAAGGGTTTTCAAAGTCAGAATGCAGGAGGGGGTTTCGGGGTGTGTGATCAGCTTGTGTACATCCTTCGGATTGGTTGGTAGTGAGGTACCAGGGTGGTACTTCAGGAGTCAACATCATCAACTTTCTGGGTCCAACCGGTCTGGGGGCAACGTGCTGGTGGTCAGCAGGCAGTCAACTTCCTCCACCTGGTGGGGTTTTTAGTATCTGCAGAACAACTTAAGAATGTGAGTCAGGGCCTCCCTGGTGGCGCAGTGGTTAAGAGTCCGCCTGCCGATGCAGGGGATACGGGTTCGTGCCCCGGTCTGGGAGGATCCCATATGCCGCGGAGCGGCTGGGCCCGTGAGCCATGGCCGCTGGGCCTGCGCATCCGGAGCCTGTGCTCCGCAACGGGAGAGGCCACAACAGTGAGAGGCCCGCATACCGCAAAAAGAAAAAAAAAAAAAAAAAAAAAGAATGTGAGTCAGACTTATCTTTACCTCTGAAACAGAACTGGGGGTCCTTGTGACTGATTTATTGTTTAAGTTATGGCTACTCTCCTGCTTGACTGCCCTGTCTTTGTTTCTGCATTCTTTACTTCCCCAGACATTACCTGCTGGGACCTGGTCTTTGTTCCACAAGGAGGGCTTAGGAGGTCACAGTGTACTTCCATAGCCTCTTTTCCTGATCAAAAATCAGCGGGGGGGGGCCTTCCCTGGTGGCGCAGTGGTTGAGAGTCCGCCTGCCGACGCAGGGGATACGGGTTCGTGCCCCGGTCTGGGAGGATCCCACATGCCGCCGAGCTGGGCCCGTGAGCCATGGCCGCTGAGCCTGCGCGTCCGGAGCCTGTGCTCCGCAACGGGAGAGGCCACAGCAGTGAGAGGCCCGCATACCGGAAAAAAAAAAAAAAAAAAAATCAGCGGGGACACAGAGGGGCTTGTCACTGGGAAGGCCCCAGCATGGGCCTGCATGGTTTCAGTATGGGGGTCAGTCCCCACCCTGAGCCAGGCCAGAGTGCCTTCTCAGAGCAGAGAGAGACTAAGCCAATTCCTCTCTGCAGGGGCAGGTGGGATGTGAGAAGCCAGGGAGTTACTGGCACTCAGCCTCCCTGAGGAGCCCGGTGTGCAGTGGGACACGTTGAAGCCAGCATGCAGAGAGAACGCCAGATAGTGAATCCTTGGTGCCAGTTATATCTGACCGAGGCCCAGACTCAGGGTTTCCCTCCCATTCCTCTAGTTTGGTTGCTACTGAAACAATCATTTATCCTTCCAGTAAGCCCCACGCCCCTGTTTTTCTTTCTCCAAGTATTTAGTTAGTTTTTGGTTTCTTGCATCATGCACCAAGAGGTCTTTCTGACACAGATGATGGGCTGAGTAGGTTAAATTCATCCTATCCAAGCTTTCTTCTTTCTCAGACCTCCGATTACTCTGCATCCCTTGATCACAGTGATACCCAAGGGGAGCTGTGTCAGTAGGGACTGTTTTGCTCCCAGCCGGTTTTGAAAGCTCCATTACCAGAGCTTGCATCTGCCTTTCTAGGAAACTCTCAGTCCTAGAAAGACCTGGGACCTGCCTCTGAGAGCCCACAGGTCAGGAGAGAATACAAGACCCAGAAACCTAGGCACTTTCCTGGAGTGTTCTCATAGGACATCTGTTTTTAGCTTTACATGTGACCCATCCTCTTCTCATAGAAAGCTGAATATCTGCAGTAAAGCAAAACTCATTTTTAACCATGCAGACAAATGCACTGTATCTGCTCACCTGGACCCTGCTCTGTACCGCATGACTCATGTTCAACTGCCAACCCAAGAGGAGCAGCTGGCCAAGGCACTGTATTTCCCCCTGAAATCATCTGTGGGAAAAGAATTTACAGTTGAGCAACTCAGGACTTTAAGAGGAAAATAAGATTGTAAATGATTTTATATTCACCAACATGCTGAATCAAAGGAAGGTTGGGGACATTTTAATGCATCTTAAATTGGTAATAATGAGTACTATTCAAGTTTCCCTTTCTATCCAGGGGAGAGGCAGCATGTGCTGGTCTTAACTTAGACTCTGGCGTTTCACACAGAGTATGATGCCTTAGTGAAGAGAAAGGGGAGTTCAAGTTACAGAATACAAAGTTTAATTTTTTATTATTATTTTTTTTTTGCGGTATGCGGGCCTCTCACTGTTGTGGCCTCTCCCGTTGCGGAGCACAAGCTCCGGACGCGCAGGCTCAGCGGCCATGGCTCACGGGCCCAGCTGCTCCGCGGCATGTGGGATCTTCCCGGACCGGGGCACGAACCCGTGTCCCCTGCATCGGCAGGCGGATTCTCAGCCACTACGCCACCAGGGAAGCCCCAATTTTGGACATATTAAGGTTAAGGTCCCTGAGGGGCACACTGGTGGCAATATCCAATGGGTGATCAGCTATATATCCATGCCCAAGTTTTAGATTTGGGCATCATTGGCGTTTGAGTGATCATTGAAACCTGGGCCTGAGAGAGAGAATCTGAGAAGGATTTGTAAAATGAGAGGAGAAGTAAACCCAAAGAACAACAATATTTATGGGGTTGATGGAGGAAAGGGGACTAGTGACAAAGATGGAGAAAGAGCATCCAAGGAGACAGAAGAAAATGAGGAGTGACAGGTGTCTCGGTAGCCCTAGGAGAAGAGAATTTCAAGACTGAGGAAGTGGTCAACATAGAGAAGGGGACTAATAAGATAAGGACTGAAGTGTCCCTCTAGTTTAGCAACATAGAAGTCTCATGACATTAGAGGGAGCAGCTTTGGAAGTGTGGTAGAGAATCCAGATGTCAGGGGGCTGGAACTGGAGACCCTGGTCCCAGTCCAAAGGGGAAAGGAATTTTCCCCACCACTGCTTAGCAGTATGTGTTGACAAGAAGATGGAAGGATAAGGAGACAAAGGAGGTGGTGAGGTAAGGGAAGGAGAGGTGCAAGTATGGCCATGTTTGAAGAATGGGGGTTTTGTCAGACAATGGAGCCCTTCAAGGTGATGACAAGGCTCAGAGTGTGGCCAAAGGATGAGTGGCCTAAGTGGCAAGAAGGGCAAAGTTCATTGGGGACACAGGAGTCAAAGACTTTAAGATGTAGAAGGTATTACCCACAGAGACACTAAGTTATCCAGGCTGATGGCAATATTTCCCAGTGAATGTTGGGAGATGGGAAGATGGCAGTGCCAATGAAGGGAGACTCAAAGCAGAGTGATGGTCCAAAAGAGGCAGTGAGAGGTTGATATTTCTGTTACCTTACCTTACTTGAGAGTATCCTAAATGAGACAGACATTATCTTAGGCATCTCCTTGTCCCATCAGCCCCTCCATGCCACCTTCCAGGGCCAGGGTATGTCTTTAGGGCAGGGCATGGTGCAGATTCTGGCATTCTGATTCTGAAGATGGAGCCTGATGTAAACTACGAATTAGGGAGGGAGCCAGTCTTCTTTGTCAGAGAACATTTGGCCTCCAGCCTCTATCTTGGTGACCCAGACACCTATTTATATTTTGTAGAAACTTTTGCACTACCACACCTGTATTCTTTTTTTGTCTGTGCCTTTCGGCTTGGGATCTTAGTTCCCCAACCAGGGATTGAAACTGCGTCCTCGGCAGTGACAGCTCAGAGTACTAACCACTGGACCGCCAGGAAATTCCCACACCTGTATTCTTAATAATCTCCCTAAGCTAGTTTTCTGGGTTTTTGTTTGTTTCTTTGTTTTGGTTTTCTGTTAATGAGAATGTTTCCTCCTGTCTCTGATCTTTACCACATTATATTACCTGCTTTCCTTTCCCCTCTAATTTATGCAGTGAACATTTATTTATCCATTGCCCACCACGTGGTGGCAGGCACTGTTCTGGGCACTGTGGATACGTCAGTGAACAAAACAGACAACCATCTCTGCCCAGAGGCTTACCTTCTAAGGAAATATAGATAATAAACAAAATACACAAGTGAAAAATATATATATATATACTTTTAGTTAGTGATAAAGTAGAAAATCCAAAGCAGGGTTTTTTTTGTGTGTTTGTTTCAATGAGAAAGTTGTTTTGGCTTTTGAGTAAAGATCTGCAGGCAGTGAGGCATGTACCACATTTGAGTATGGAGGGGAAAACATTCCTGGCTGAGGAAACAGGTCCTTCAGGTGGGCATGTGCCTGGTGTATTTGAGGAACAGCAGGGAGGCCAGTCTGACCAAGAGGAGTAATGGGAGGGGAGAGGCGTAGGAGAAAAGGTCAGAGAGGTGGTGGGGCCTTTAGGGAACAGTGAGCAGTTCAGCTTTTACAGATATGATAGATGGAGAGACATGGTAGGTTTTAAGTAGAGAACTGATGACCTGATTCAGCTTTTAAAGGAAAGAGAGGACTCAAGGATGACTCCAAGTTTGGAGCCTGAGCAATTGAAAGAATTGACTTGCTATTAACAGATGAAGACTGTTAGAGAAACTACTTTGTCCATCGTGTGTGTGTGTGTGTGTGTGTGTGTGTGTGTGTGTGTTTGGGGGAGGAGGGATGGAGAACAGGTGGTCAGTTTTGGACATTTACATTTGACATCCATTTTGAGAGGTCAGATGGACAGACAAATGTTTGAGTCTGAAGTTCAGGGCAGAGGTTTGGGTTAGGAATCTGTTTTGAGAATCATTAACATAGTGATGGTATTGAAAACCACAAAAGTGGATAAACTCACTCAAGACCTTTTTTTGCTTTTACTTTGAAGACCCTTTCCCTAAACTGTGGCAGTACTTTAATTCATATCTTTAGATACTTTATTTTGAAACGGACTGAAAATGAAGAAGTGGCATTTTATGTCTGGCTAACTCCAGCTCTGGAGGAGGATGGGGTGAAGCAATCTTTTTGCAATGTCACCTTCCATTGAGGTTAAGGTTTTGTTAATTTAGTGAAGATAAAATGACACATATTTGACTATATCACTTCAGCTTAATGAATTTATCATTGTCTTAATATGTATATAAAATAAATCAATTTTTAAAATATTCAAAGTATTATTGTGACTCCATTATTTTTCTACTTTGCTAACATTATGCGTTAAAATTTTAAAACACTTTTGCAACTTTAGTAGATGTAAAGTGTTATGTCAAGGTTTTTTTTTAAATTAAAGTGTAATTGATTTATAATATTATATTAGTTCTAGGTGCACAACACAATGATTCAATATTTTTCAAGTTTGTTTTAAGTTTAAAATGTTTGATTTTCAAGGACAATGAACGTTTCCCCATGCACTTGTGTAGTAATTTTATTTCTCCTCATGAATTACAGACTTAACTTCTTTGTCTATTTAGTTATTGATATCTTGGTTGTTTTTATGTATTTAAACAAGCTTTTATACGTTTGAGGGGTTTTCTGCTTGTTGTTTGATGTTGATATTTTTCTTTTAAAAATCCTGTTCAGTTTTTGTATTTTTGAAAGTTAGTTTTCCTTTGCATTCTTCTATTGCTTTACAGCTTTGAGAATGATGACATTTAGCCATAAATCGGTTTTATCCTATTTGATATAGTGTTTCTATGACTGTTCTTTAAAATATTTAGAATTTTAATCCACATGGAGTTTATTTTGAGGTATATTGTGGAACTTAAATTTTTTTTTCTCCAAGTTTTCATTCATTTATCCGAGCATTCCTTACTAAGTAATCCCGCCTTACACCCGTGTTTGGGAGTATTACTTTATTGTGTGTCCCATCAGGATTTTAGACACACGCATATGTTTGTTCAGTCTCATTCCTTTGAGTTGATCTCAGCTTCTATTTTTGGCTCTGGTTTCAGCCGCAGCCCAGCAGGAGAAAGGAACGTTTCGCCCCCTGCAGGCTTACATTACCGCGCAGGACCTGAGCAGCCTGGGTCAGGGCCGCAGGGACGCTCGCCCACTGGTATCTGCCCTCCGAGCCCGCAGGCCGGGGGGAGGGGGGGAATGTGTCGCTCTGTCTCTGCAGGGAGATTTGGGGCCCTTTTGACCGGCTTCCTTCTGTTCAGGTCTCTTGGGGTCTCTAGTATCCCTTAGAGCTGGGCCTGTATCCAGCAGTCGGGTGGGGACTGTCCCCTTCGGGCTCTCCCTTTAGCGTCTTTTTTTCCAATTCCGTGACCCCAGGGCCCATGGCCCGTGGCTCTGGCCGTCTGCGCGGAATTCCGCGGCACTCAGGCGCTGCGCCCGGATAGCTTCTGGGCACTGACTTTCCAGCTCACTCAGAAGCTGCTCGCTGGGCCCGCGTATTTCCCCTCACTTCCCCGGCCGCCCCGATCCTTCTCGGCACATCACTGACTGTACGTACTCCTCACAAGGAGCTCACTGTTGAAGTGTTGTTGAAGCAGACACAGATCAAGCATGAAAAATAAAATATTTATTTATTCAGCAGATGCACACATACCTACTGTGCGCCAGATACTATTGTCAGATGAGTCCCAGACTGAGCCAACCCGGGGCTTCTAGAACCAACCAAGTTTGGTTGCCAAAGTCGAAATCAGATCTTGGAGCATCTCAGGGAATGAGTAGAGAGCCGGGAGGGGGATCGTCCTGGAGTCGTCAGTGATGGGGAATGCGCTGGGCCATGCGCCCCTCTCCTCCCACTCTCCCCTTCAATCCGCGAGCCGCCGGGCCGGGGAGAAAGGTGTCCAGGAACCGCACAGTCTCGGGCCTGGAGCCGTTCCGCTCGAGGCCGAGGCCTGTCAGGAGCCGGAGCCCGACAGCGGCCTCCACGCCGCGGCGCCCGGTGCGCCCCTCGGGCCGGAAGGAGGCGCACTTCCGGGTCGGGCCAGGCCTCCGGGCGCGCCCAGGAGGGGGAGCTCGCGGGCAGGACATTCCGCCGCTCGCCGCAACAGTGACGGCCGCCTACGCCCGGGCCCCTCGGGGCTCTAATTAGGGGAGCTCACCCGCAGCGCCCTCGAGGGCTGCGCCACGCGCTCAGGCCCGCGCTGCTCACTCTTTTAGACACGCGGCGACAATCTACGTCTGGAAAACCCGCTGATAATTGGAGAGTAAAACTTAAATACAGGTGAGCCAACCAGCGGCTGCAGCACTTCCGTGAAAAAACTCCGGAAAGCAGAGGCGCCCTCCAATGCTTGGGCCCTGGGACCGGGGAGAGGCGGCAGGACCCACTCTCTTGGAAAGGACACTTGGACGACAGCCTTGCTGCAGGGATAGGGGACCCCTGGGATAGAAGACCCCTTTTAACATGCTCCTGGACCTGCAGGGGAGTTTACTGTCTGCCTGGAGAACATACATAACATCAACAACAACAAAGTCTGTGAATTCAGTATTTCTTTTAAGTTAGTTGGTATTTATTCATCACAAACCTATCAAGAGACGAAAAACAGCGCTCACGTTGTACACATTGTATGTAAAACGTATTTATTGAGACCCAGCAGCAATTCTTAATCTGGGGGTACAGGGCCAAGTAAGATTGTCTAGGATTTAGGGAGTCCATGACAACCCTGAAATTGTTTCCAATTTGGCGGGTGATGTGCCTTTTTCTAGTAAGAAATTTTGTATCTTTTATGATGACCAATGTTCATAACCTTAGTTTGGTTAAAAAAAGCTTGTCTAAAATTGACGTTCAGTGGGTTTCTAGATTCAGAACCCTTGGCACTAACACAGAGGTCTTCCTGAGGGCCGGAGGCCCATGAATCTGGACCCCAGTGGAAGAGTTTGGTTCTCCAGTGAGGGTCATTAGAGCTTGGACTTGACTTTCCCTCCTTACAGAGGCTCCTCCCCACCTCCACCGCCCCCCAAAAAAACCCCTCCAGGGGCACTGTTGGTTTCGTTTTAAAGCCAACTTGGGTTCAGGTAGATTTACTTCTGCATTTCTCTGCGCTTAAATAGAAATAACTCTCTGGTGGGTTTTTTCCCCCGGGCTAGTCATGCAAACGCTCTATGCCTCACTTACCACTGGGTTTCAGCCTCTGGGGCAGCCCTCGGCGCAGGCGTGGCCCGGGACCCCTCTTCCGCTGGCTGGAGTCTCTGGGGGAACTTGGGTGCTGACTTCACTGGGCTGGGATTTTCCTCAGCCAGTGTGCCCAGGGAGTTAAAACGTGTTCCTTTTAAGGGAAAAAGAATACAAGAATTTTTTTTTTTACTCGTGAAGGAAAAAAAAGATTAAAAACCACCACAATCCCATTAATAGGCCTAACGCAATAATTTGTTTTAAACATCAGCTCTCCTGTGTGCACGCATTTTGCATTGCTGTGATTATAGTAGCACAATAATTATATATTGAGAGCTGTTCTATTTCACAATCTACTACTTTTCCTTAACATACCATAAACATTTTACTATCTTCATAATCAGTGTTTTTAATGGCTATATACTCTTCCCCCCCACAAGCATATTTCATCATCTCCCTTTGTTGTACATTTTCATGGGTTTCAGGTTATTGAGGGTGTGTGTGTGTGTGTGTGTGTGTGTGTGTGTGTGTGCGTGTGTGGTTATTCTATGAACTTGTGTTCAGAGAGTTCATGCTGAGGTCTTTTTTCTCCAGCCAATTTCTGGTGTCATGATGAACCCTTAAGCTCCAGAGAAGCCGGCCTTCCTTCCTTCCTTCCTTCCTTCCTTCATCCAGCAAATATTTAATGAATGTCTACTACATGCCAGGCACTGGTCCAAGCACTGAGGATAGAGAAGTGAACAAAACAAAGTCTGTGCTACTGTGGAGCTCAAATTCTAGTTAAGGGAGACATACAATAAACATATATATTAAATATTAAGTATTATATATTACATTGTCCCATAATCATAAGTGCAACAGAGAGAAATGAAGCCAGGTGAGGGAGATCAGGTGTACTCTTTTTTTATAGAGTAGTCAGGGCAGATTTTTTTTGATAAGGTAACATTTGAGCAGAAATATGAAGGAGGTGAAAGAGCAGTCCTTTTGCAAATCTGGGGAAAGGGTTTTCTAGGCAGAAGAAACACAAGTGCAAAGGCCCTGAGGCAGAGTCGTGTGCTTGGCATGTTGGAGGAGGCCAGTGTGATAGAAGTGGAGTGAGTGGGAAAGATGAAAGTGGTTGTGAGCAGAAAGGTGGATTGTACCACACCCTATGATAGTGGAGCCATTAGAGGGTTTTGAGCAGAGGAATGAGATGCTCTGATTTACCTCTTAAAAGAATCAGTTTTGTTGTTGTGCAGAACAGACTGTCAGAGTTCAGAGGTTGTTAATAATCTAGGCAAGAGATGATACAGTGCTTTGAACTAGGGTGCATTGGTAAAGGTGGTACAGTTAGCCTGGGCGTGGATCCAGTAGGATTTGTTGATGGTTAGAATGTGAAATTTGAAAGGAACCGTCAGAGATGAGTTAAAGTTTTAGGAAGACTGGAATTGCCTTTTTTTTTTTTTTTTGAGTTTTGCTGTTTGTTCATTTGTTTGTGTTTTGTAGAGGGAGACAGGGAATTAGGAATGTAGTTTTGGACATGTTAAATTTGAGATGTCTGTTAGAAAGCTAAACGATTAAGTCCAGTAGGCGGTGGAATATAGGAGCTTGCAGCTTAGGGGAGAAGTCAGCAGATTTTGGAGATGTCAGTGAACTCATGATATTAAAGCATGAGAAGGCATGAGCTCTAGTTCAGACCTCTCTCCCCATTTATCCAGTTGACATCTACTTGACATCTCCACTTAAAAGTCTAAAACGACAGCCCAAGGTCAACGTGTCCACACCCAAAATCTGATCTTACCCCCTAAACTGCTCTACCCACAGCCTCCCCTGCCTCAGTTGATGAGGGTGCCATTCTTCCATTGCTCAGACTAAAACCTGAGAGTCATACTTTACTTTTTCTCTCACCTCCCACATCCAATCTGTCAGGAAATCCTGTTGGCTCTCCCTTCAAACTATATCCAGAATTGAATCCAAACACTTCTCACCACCTGCCCTGCCTCCATCCTGGTCAGACCTTCTCTTAGTTATTTGTTGCCTGGGTTACTGCCGGTAGTAGCCTCCTACAATTTCCTCTGTTTCTACACACCCCTCCACACCGCCCCCCCCCGCAGTCTATTCTTAACACAGGAGCCAGAGGGATTCTTTCAAAACATGTCAGAGCAAGTCCCTCCTCTGCTCAGAACCCTCCAACAAAGTCCTTATAAGAACCCACCAGGCCCTGTGAGGTCTGACGCAGAGGAGTGCACCTCTGTCTCCTACTGTTCTCTTCATTCACTTCGCTCCAGCGACACCAGTCCCCTTGTTGTTTCTCAAACATTCCAGACACACTCCAACCTCAGTTCTCTCCACTTAGAACATTCTTCTCTCAGCTACCCTCCTATCCCATTCCCTCACCTTCTTTTTTTTGGGCCTCTCACCGTTGTGGCCTCTCCTGTTGCGGAGCACAGGCTCTGGACGCGCAGGCTCAGCGGCCATGGCTCACGGGCCCAGCCGCTCCGCGGCATGTGGGATCCTCCCAGCCCGGGGCACGAACCTGTGTCCCCTGCCTCGGCAGGCGGACTCTCGACCATTGCACCACCAGGAAGCCCTCCCTTACCTTCTTAAGATTTTTCTTGGCTCACTTTCTCAGTGGGACTGTCCCTGGCAGCATCTTTCTGCCTGCACTCTGACCCTGCTTTCCCTGCTCTACCTTTTTCTTTTTTATCTAACTTTTTAACCACATGACCTATGTATTCAAATACATAAATATTTGAATAAGAGCTTTTGCAGAGCAGGAATCTTTGTTTTGTCTTTTTTTTTTTAAGATTTATTATTTATTTATTTATTTATTTAATTTATTTTTGGCTGTGTTGGGTGTTAGTTGCGGCATGTGGGATCTTCGTTGAGGCGTGTGGGCTCTTCACTGCGGTGCACGGGCTTCTCTCTAGTTGTGGTGTGTGGGTTTTCTCTTCTCTAGCTGTGATGCGTAGGCTCCAGGGCGTGTGGGCTCTGTGGTTGTGGTGCATGCAGGCTCTCTAGTTGAGGCTCGTGGGTTCAGTAGTTGTGGTGTGTGGGCTTAGTTGCCCTGCGGCATGTGGGATCTTAATTCCCTGACCAGGGATGGAACTCAGGTCCCCTGCATTGGAAGGAGGATTCTTTACCACTGGACCACCAGGGAAGTCCCTGTTTTGTCTTTTTTAATTACCGATGTGTCTCAAGTACTCAGAGCAGTGCCTGAAACATGGTGGATGCTCAATACATGTTTGTTGAATGAATGAATGGTTGAATGTAGAGCATAATGAGATGAGTCTAAGGGTCTCCAAGGCAGATTGTGATGCTGAAGCTGAAATGTGGGAATGATGGAAGCTACCAAGAGCAAGTATGAGTAAAATGCTGAGACTCCTGGGCTGGGTGAAGGGTACAGGTAAAAGATTATGAGGACCGGAACCAAGACAAGGAATGGAAGGATATTTTAAAAGTGACAGTCTTGGGACTTCCCCAGCAGTCCAGTGGTTAAGACTCCGCCTTCCAATGCAGGGGGCACAGGTTTGATCCTTGGTTGGGGAACTAAGATCCCACATGCCTGCATAGTGTGGCCAAAAAAAAAAAAAAAGTGACAATCTTAAAAAACTGGAACTTAGAGAGACCATGTAGTTATTTGTTCATTTATTCATTCACTCAGTCATTCATTCATCAAATGCGTTCTCTGCTCCTACAATACGGAGAAAATCAATGCTGTATCCAGTCAGAGCCTTCCTGAGTTAAAAGGTGAAGTATCCAAGTGAATGAAAGAGCTAGTGTATTCCCTGAGTAGGGCATCTGTCTCAGTCTCATAGGGTTACCAACACATATATGAGCTGCCAAGGTGGGAGAAGTGAAAGCAGAGTGAACTGAATTGGCTGGTGTTCCTGTGGCAAATCCACTTGCTCTTTGCTGCCCAGGACCTCTGGGCCTGACTTGGGTCAAGGAGGCACAAATATGGGGCCAGAGCTCTAATGCTTTCCAAACAGCCGTGTAGGCTGAGACCCTGCTTACTGTCCCCCACTCCTGCCCGCTGTGTACCGTCTAAGGTGGGTCAACTCCTGGGGCAGGACGTGTTGGCCAGTGGAGGGGGTGCTGGGAAGACCTACCAATTAGACCAATTTTGAGATTCATCTGGGTTAACCAGTGGGGTTTTCAAATATACAAGTCCCTGAAAGGACTGATATGGATGGGGACTAGGGTTAACAGAACCCTGGGAGGGGGAATTGGCTTGCAGGGGCTATGCACAAATAAATACACTGGGCCCTGGAGTCCAGAGGCAGCTGGAAACACAAAGGGTGTCACAGTTTCATCTTTTACAATCCTGAGTGTGTCCGTGTGTGCATAACTTGCCACGTTGCTTTAGACCTTCAAGGCAAGCAAAGATCTGGATCCAGGGCAGCATGACACAGGAGTCTGGCCCCCTCACCTTTGACTTCTGCCTACATCCTCTCCCACTTGGGTCTGGCATCATAAAAATCATCCCATTTTGTAACTGCAGTTCCTTTATGGAAATGAGATTGGATGGGACAAAGAGGCTAACTTCTCACTTTTACACTTTGGTGTTACTTGAATTCTTAAAATGAGCAGGAGTTATTTTTGTTATTTAAAAAATTGGTGGTGGGTGGAGCCTGGGTCATAAAATCACTCAGTTTCAAGAAGGCCCTGCATTTGCATCCTCAGTATTTGGACTTAGACTTTCAGCAAGTTAGTCTTATTTTTTATTTTTTATTTTATTTTATTTTATATATATTCATGTACTTCATTTATATATTCATGTACTTTATTTATTTATTCATTTATTTTTGGCTGCCTTGAGTCTCTGTTGCTGAGCGTGGGCTTTTCTCTAGTTGCGGCGAGGGGTGCTACTCTTTATTGCGGTGCACAGGCTTCTCATTGCAGTGGCTTCTCTTTTTGTGGATCACGGGCTCTAGGCGTGTGGGCTTCAGTAGCTGTGGCACGCGGGCTGAGTAGTTGTGGCTCGCGGACTCTAGAGTGCAGGCTCAGTAGTTGTGGCGCATGGGCTTAGTTGCTCTGCGGCATGTGGGATCTTCCTGGACCAGGGATCGAACCCGTGTCCCCTGCATTGGCAGGCGGATTCTTAACCACTGTGCCACCAGGGAAGTCCCAGTCTTATTTTTTAAAAAAGGAAGACATGAAATAAAGACAAGACATGTAGATAAGCCAGCAAGTGTCAGTATTACTGACATCTATCCCCTCACCTCTACCCTCGATGCTACTGCCTTGGTTTAGGCCTCATTGCCTTTCTCCAGGCCTGTCAACTCGACAAGGGCAGGGCCCTGGTTACTATTTGATCTCCAGATCATAGTACAGTTCCCAATACAGAGAGGCCAGTCCATTAATAAAATTAAAAGTGAATGGACTATGGTAACAATCTCCTCTTGGTCTCCCTGCCTCTTGCTGCTAATTAAATTCAACAAAGATTCATTGATACACCTACTATGGGTACATATTTCCTGCTGTTGTCTTTAGCCAGCAGTCCTCAAACTTTTGAGCTGCTGTATTCCCCACAATCATTTTTAGAATTTGTATTAGAAGTTTAAATAATTTCAAAGGATGTAATTTCTGGTTGCACGTACTGAACTTTTTTTTTTTTTTTTTTGGTAGCGCTATGTGGCTTGTGGGATTTTAGTTCTCTGGCCAGGGATTGAACCCGGCCCTCAGCAGTGAGAGCACAGAGTCCTAACCACTGGACCACCAGGGAATTCCTGCATATATTGGCACCTTAAAAAATGTATCAATAGGATCTAAATACCATGGCAGTTTGATGCCCACCATTATTCATTAAAAAAAAAAAGAAAACAAGGTCTTCTTTATTTTTTTTTTTGCAGTACTTGGGCCTCTCACTGCTGTGGCCTCTCCCGTTGCGGAGCACAGGCTCCGGACGCGCAGGCTCAGCGGCCATGGCTCACGGGCCCAGCTGCTCCGCGGCATGTGGGATCTTCCCGGACCGGGGCACAAAACTGTGTCCCCTGCATTGGCAGGCGGACTCTCAACAACTGCGCCACCAGGGAAGCCCCAAGGTCTTCTTTAAAGTTGGAATTGTATCTTGCATCTTCTCCTTGGACTTTTCCATTGAAAGTGCAAAATCCATTTCACTTCTCCCCATGGAATTTTATCCTGATATAACATATTTTTAGCCTTAAAAGTTTTTTATTGATTATTATTCTTTTCTGCAACAAAAAACCATATGAATTGAAATTTAAAAAATATTTCCTGGGCTTCCCTGGTGGCGCAGTGGTTGAGAGTCCGCCTGCCGATGCAGGGGACACGGGTTCGTGCCCCGGTCCGGGAAGATCCCACATGCAGCAGAGCGGCTGGGCCCGTGAGCCATGGCCGCTGAGCCTGCGCGTCTGGAGCCTGTGCTCCGCAATAGGAGAGGCCACAACAGAGGCCCGCATACTGAAAAAAAAAAAAAAAAAAATTTCCTATGATTATCAGATTATAAATGTTAAATTTCTTCTGGACTCAATTAGCATCATAATTATTAGTAGTACATAATTTGTCAGAACAATATAGATGTTATAAATTATGATAAATAATTATAAACATGAAAAAATTTTAGTAAAAATGTTTTTCTCAATGAGATGATAGGCCTCTGTTTTTATTTGACCTATGTTTTTTTTTTTTTTTTTTTTTTTTACAAATTTAATCAGTTATACATATACATATGTTCCCATATCCCCTCCCTTTTGCGTCTCCCTCCCACCCTCCCTATCCCACCCCTCCAGGCGGTCACAAAGAACCGAGCTGATCTCCCTGTGCTATGCGGCTGCTTCCCACTAGCTATCTACCTTACGTTTGGTAGTGTATATATGTCCATGCCGCTCTTTCACTTTGTCACAGCTTACCCTTCCCCCTCCCCATATCCTCAAGTCCATGCTCTAGTAGGTCTGTGTCTTTATTCCTGTCTTACCCCTATGTTCTTCATGACATTTTTTTTTCTTAAATTCCATATATATGTGTCAGCATACAGTATTTGTCTTTCTCTTTCTGACTTACTTCACTCTGTATGACAGACTCTAGGTCCATCCACCTCATTACAAATAGCTCAATTTCATTTCTTTTTATGGCTGAGTAATATTCCATTGTATATATGTGCCACATCTTCTTTATCCATTCATCCGATGATGGACACTTAGGTTGTTTCCATCTCCGGGCTATTGTAAATAGGGCTGCTTTGAACATTTTGGTACATGTCTCTTTTTGAATTATGGTTTTCTCAGGGTATATGCCCAGTAGTGGGATTGCTGGGTCATATGGTAGTTCTATTTGTAGTTTTTTAAGGAACCTCCATACCGTTCTCCATAGTGGCTGTACCAATTCACATTCCCACCAGCAGTGCAAGAGTGTTCCCTTTTTTCCACACCCTCTCCAGCATTTATTGTTTCTAGATTTTTTGATGATGGCCATTCTGACTGGTGTGAGATGATATCTCATTGTAGTTTTGATTTGCATTTCTCTAATGAGTAAAGATGTTGAGCATCCTTTCATGTGTTTGTTGGCAGTCTGTATATCTTCTGTGGAGAAATGTCTATTTAGGTCTTCTGCCCATTTTTGGTTTGGGTTGTTTGTTTTTTTGCTATTGAGCTGCATGAGCTGCTTATAAATTTTGGAGATTAATCCTTTGTCAGTTGCTTCATTTGCAAATATTTTCTCCCATTCTGAGGGTTGTCTTTTCGTCTTGTTTATGGTTTCCTTTGCTGTGCAAAAGCTTTGAAGTTTCATTAGGTCCCATGTGTTTATTTTTGTCTTTATTTCCATTTCTCTAGGAGGTGGGTCAAAAAAGATCTTGCTGTGATTTATGTCATAGAGTGTTCTGCCTATGTTTTCCTCTAGGAGTTTGATAGTGTCTGGCCTTACATTTAGGTCTTTAATCCATTTTGAGCTTATTTTTGTGTATGGTGTTAGGGAGTGATCTAATCTCATACTTTTACATGTCCCTGTCCAGTTTTCCCAGCACCACTTATTGAAGAGACTGTCCTTTCTCCACTGTACATTCCTGCCTCCTTTATCAAAGATAAGGTGACCATATGTCCATGGGTTTATCTCTGGGCTTTCTATCCTGTTCCATTGATCTATCTTTCTGTTTTTGTGCCAGTACCATACTGTCTTGATTACTGTAGCTTTGTAGTATAGTCTGAAGTCAGGGAGCCTGATTCCTCCAGCTCCATTTTTCGTTCTCAAGATTGCTTTGGCTATTCGGGGTCTTTTCTGTTTCCATACAAATTGTGAAATTTTTTGTTCTAGTTCTGTGAAAAATGCCATTGGTAGTTTGATAGGGATTGCATTGAATCTGTAGATTGCTTTGGGTAGTAGAGTCATTTTCACAATGTTGATTCTTCCAATCCAAGAACATGGTACATCTCTCCATCTATTTGTATCATCTTTAATTTCTTTCATCAGTGTCTTATAATTTTCTGCATACAGGTCTTTTGTCTCCTTAGGTAGGTTTATTCCTAGATATTTTATTCTTTTTGTTGCAATGGTAAATGGGAGTGTTTCCTTGATTTCACTTTCAGATTTTTCATCATTAGTATATAGGAATGCCAGAGATTTCTGTGCATTAATTTTGTATCCTGCAACTTTACCAAATTTATTGATTAGCTCTAGTAGTTTTCTGGTAGCATCTTTAGGATTCTCTATGTATAGTATCATGTCATCTGCAAACAGTGACAGCTTTACTTCTTCTTTTCCCATTTGGATTCCTTTTATTTCCTTTTCTTCTCTGATTGCTGTGGCTAAAACTTCCAAAACTATGTTGAATAAGAGTGGTGAGAGTGGGCAACCTTGTCTTGTTCCTGATCTTAGTGGAAATGGTTTCAGTTTTTCACCATTGAGGACGATGCTGGCTGTGGGTTTGTCATATATGGCCTTTATTATGTTGAGGAAAGTTCCCTCTATGCCTACTTTCTGCAGGGTTTTTATCATAAATGGGTGTTGAATTTTGTCAAAAGCTTTCTCTGCATCTATTGAGATGATCATATGGTTTTTCTCCTTCAGTTTGTTAATATGGTGTATCACGTTGATTGATTTGCGTATATTGAAGAATCCTTGCATTCCTGGAATAAACTCCACTTGATCATGGTGTATGATCCTTTTAATGTGCTGTTGGATTCTGTTTGCTAGTATTTTGTTGAGGATTTTTGCATCTATGTTCATCAGTGATATTGGCCTGTAGTTTTCTTTCTTTGTGACATCCTTGTCTGGTTTTGGTATCAAGGTGATGGTGGCCTCATAGAATGAGTTTGGGAGTGTTCCTCCCTCTGCTATATTTTGGAAGAGTTTCAGAAGGATAGGTGTTAGCTCTTCTCTAAATGCTTGATAGAATTCCCCTGTGAAGCCATCTGGTCCTGGGCTTTTGTTTGTCGGAAGATTTTTTATCACAGTTTCAATTTCAGTGCTTGTGATTGGTCTATTCATATTTTCTATTTCTTCCTGATTCAGTCTTGGCAGGTTGTGCATTTCTAAGAATGTGTCCATTTCTTCCAGGTTGTCCATTTTATTGGCATAGAGTTGCTTATAGTAATCTCTCATGATCTTTTGTATTTCTGCAGTGTCAGTTGTTACTTCTCCTTTTTCATTTCTAATTCTATTGATTTGAGTCTTCTCCCTTTTTTTCTTGATGAGTCTGGCTAATGGTTTATCAATTTTGTTTATCTTCTCAAAGAACCAGCTTTTAGTTTTATTGATCTTTGCTATCATTTCCTTCATTTCTTTTTCATTTATTTCTGATCTGATTTTTATGATTTCTTTCCTTCTGCTAGCTTTGGGATGTTTTTGTTCTTCTTTCTCTAATTGCTTTAGGTGCAAGGTTAGGTTGTTTATTCGAGATGTTTCCTGTTTCTTAAGGTGGGATTTTATTGCCATAAACTTCCCTCTTAGAACTGCTTTTGCTGCATCCCATAGGTTTTGGGTCGTCGTGTCTCCATTGTCATTTGTTTCTAGGTATTTTTTAATTTCCTCTTTGATTTCTTCAGTGATCACTTCGTTATTAAGTAGTGTATTGTTTAGCCTCCATGTGTTTGTATGTTTTACAGCTCTTTTCCTGTAATTGATATCTAGTCTCATAGCACTGTGGTCAGAAAAGATACTTGATACAATTTCAATTTTCTTAAATTTACCAAGGCTTGATTTGTGACCCAAGATATGATCTATCCTGGAGAATGTTCCATGAGCACTTGAGAAAAATGTGTATTCTGTTGTTTTTGGATGGAATGTCCTATAAATATCAATTAAGTCCATCTTGTTTAATGTATCATTTAAAGCTTGTGTTTCCTTATTTATTTTCATTTTGGATGACCTGTCCATTGGTGAAAGTGGGGTGTTAAAGTCCCCTACTATGATTGTGTTACTGTCGATTTCTCCTTTTATGGCTGTTAATATTTCCCTTATGTATTGGGGTGCTCCTATGTTTGGTGCATAAATATTTACAATTGTTATATCTTCTTCTTGGATCGATCCCTTGATCATTATGTAGTGTCCTTCTTTGTCTCTCCTAGTAGTCTTTATTTTAAAGTCTATTTTGTCTGATATGAGAATTGCTACTCCAGCTTTCTTTTGGTTTCCATTTGCATGGAATATGTTTTTCCATCCCCTTACTTTCAGTCTGTATGTGTCTCTAGGTCTGAAGTGGGTCTCTTGTAGACAGCATATATATGGGTCTTGTTTTTGTATCCATTCAGCCAGTCTGTGTCTTTTGGTGGGAGCATTTAGTCCATTTACATTTAAGGTAATTATTGATATGTATGTTCCTATTCCCATTTTCTTATTTGTTTTGGGTTCGTTATTGTAGTTCTTTTCCTTCTGTTGTGTTTCTTGCCTAGAGAAGTTCCTTTAGCATTTGTTGTAAAGCTGGTTTGGTGGTGCTGAATTCTCTCAGCTTTTGCTTGTCTGTAAACGTTTTAATTTCTCCATCAAATCTGAATGAGATCCTTGCTGGGTAGAGTAATCTTGGTTGCAGGTTTTTCTCCTTCATCACTTTAATTATGTCCTGCCACTCCCTTCTGGCTTGTAGAGTTTCTGCTGAGAGATCAGCTGTTATCCTGATGGGGATTCCCTTGTGTGTTATTTGTTGTTTTTGCCTTGCTGCTTTTAATATGATTTCTTTGTGTATAATTTTTGACAGTTTGATTAATATGTGTCTTGGTGTATTTCTCCTTGGATTTATTCTGTATGGGACTCTCTGTGCCTCCTGGACTTGATTAACTATTTCCTTTCCCATATTAGGGAAGTTTTCAACTATAATCTCTTCAAATATTTTCTCAGTCCCTTTCTTTTTCTCTTCTTCTTCTGGAACCCCTATAATTCGAATGTTGGTGCGTTTAATGTTGTCCCAGAGGTCTCTGAGACTGTCCTCTGTTCTTTTCATTCTTTTTTCTTTATTTTGCTGTGCAGCAGTTATTTCCACTATTTTATCTTCCACCTCACTTATCCGTTCTTCTGCCTCAGTTATTCTGCTATTGATCCCATCTAGAGTATTTTTTATTTCATTTATTGTGTTTTTAATCGATGCTTGATTCATCTTTAGTTCTTCTAGGTCCTTGTTAACTGTTTCTTGCATTTTGTCTATTCTATTTCCAAGATTTTGGATCATCTTTACCATCATTATTCTGAATTCTTTTTCAGATAGACTGCCTATTACCTCTTCATTTGTTAGGTCTGGTGGGTTTTTATCTTGCTCCTTCTCCTGCTGTGTGTTTTTCTGTCTTCTCATTTTGCTTATGTTACTGTGTTTGGGGTCTCCTTTTTGCAGGCTGCAGGTTCGTAGTTCCCGTTGTTTTTGGTGTCTGTCCCCAGTGGCTAAGGTTGGTTTAGTGGGTTGTGTAGGCTTCTTGGTGGAGGGGACTAGTGCCTGTGTTCTGGTGGATGAGGCTGGATCTTGTCTTTCTGGTGGGCAGGTCCACGTCTGGTGGTGTGTTTTGGGGTGTCTGCGGACTTTTTATGATTTTAGGCCACCTCTCTGCTAATGGGTGGCGTTGTGTTCCTGTCTTGCTAGTTGTTTGGCATAGGGTGTCCAGCACTGTAGCTTGCTGGTCGTTGAGTGAAGCTGGGTGCTGGTGTTGAGATGGAGATCTCTGGAAGATTTTCGCCGTTTGATATTATGTGGAGCTGGGAGGTCTCTTGTGGACCAGTGTCCTGAAGTTGGCTCTCCCACCTCAGAGGCACAGCACTGACTCCTGGCTCCTCAATTTGGGATGATTTGTTGTCTATTCATGTATTCCACAGATGCAGGGTACATCAAGTTGATTGTGGAGCTTTAATCCGCTGCTTCTGAGGCTGCTGGGAGAGGTTTCCCTTTCTCTTCTTTGTTCTCACAGCTCCTGGGTCTCAGCTTTGGATTTGGCCCCGCCTCTGCGTGTAGGTCGCCGGAGGGCGTCTGTTCTTCTCTCAGAAAGGACAGGGTTAAAGGAGCAGCCTCTTCGGGGGCTCTGGCTCACTCAGGCCCGGCGGGAGGGAGGGGCACGGAGTGCGGGGCGAGCCTGCAGCGGCAGAGGTCGGCGTGACGTTGCACCAGCCCGAGGCGCGCCGTGCGTTCTCTCAGGGAAGCCGCCCCTGGATCCCGGGACCCCGGCAGTGGCAGGCTGCACAGGCTCCCGGAAGGGCGGTGTGGACAGTGACCTGCGCTCGCACACAGGCTTCTTGGTGGCGGCAGCAGCAGCCCCAGCGTCCCACGCCCGTCTCTGGGCTCCGCGTTTTCAGCCGCGACTCGCGCCCGTCTCTGGAGCTCCTTTACGCGGCGCTCTTAATCCCCTCTCCTCGCGCACCAGGAAACCAAGAGGGAAGAAAAAGTCTCCTGCCTCTTCGGCAGCTCCAGAGTTTTCCCGGACTCCCTCCCGGCTAGCTGTGGCACATTAGCCCCCTTCAGGCTGAGTTCTCGCCGCCAGCCCCAGTCCTCTCGCTGCGCTCTGACCGAAGCCCGAGCCTCAGCTCCAGCGCCGCCCGCCCCGGCGGGCGAGCAGACAAGCCTCTCGGGCTGGTGAGTGCCGCTCGGCACCGCTCCTCTGTGCGGGAATCTCTCCGCTTTGCCCTACCCAGGTATGTGGGGAGTTTCTTGCCTTTTGGGAGGTCTGGGGTCTTCTGCCAGCGTTCAGTAGGTGTTCTGTAGGAGTTGTTCTACGTGTAGCTGTATTTCTGGTGTATCTGTGTCTGACCTATGTTTTATTTGGTGGTTAAATATTACATTGTTCACAAAAATAAGTAAATGAGAATGGAAGTCTTTTTAATTTATTTTATTGAAGTATCATTGATTTACAAAGCTGTGTTAATTTCTACTGTACAGTAAGTGATTCAGTTATAATATATATATATTCGTTTTCATATTCTTTTCCATTATGGTTTATCACAGGATATTGAATATAGTTCCCTGTGCTATACAGTAGGACCTTGTTGTTTATCCATTCTAAATGTAATAGTTTGCATCTACTAATCCCAAACTCCCAATCCATCCCTCCCCTCCCCTCCCTCCTTGGCAACCACAAGTCTGTTCTCTATGTCTGTGAGTTTGTTTCTGTTTTGTAGATAAGTTCATTTGTGTCATATTTTAGATTCCACATATAAGTGATATCATATGGTATTTGTCTTTCTCTTTCTGTCTTACTTCACTTAGTATGAAAATATCTAGGTCCATCCATGTTGCTGCAAATGGCATTATTTCGTTCTTTTTGTGGCTGAGTAGTATTCCATTGTATACATGTACCACATCTTCTTTATCCGTTCATTTGTCGATGGACATTTAGGTTGTTTCCATGTCTTGGCTATTGTAAATAGTGCTGCTATGAACATAGGGGTGTGTGTATCTTTTCGAATTATAGTTTTCTCCAGATAAATGCCCAGGACTAGGATTGCTGGATTATATGGCAACTCTATCTCTAGTTTTTTGAGGAGTCTCCATACTGTTTTCCACAGTGGCTGTACCAATTTACATCCCCACCAACAGTGTAGGAGAGTTTGCTTTTCTCTACACCCTCTCCAGCATTTGTTATTTGGAGGCATTTTAATGATGGCCGTTCTGACCGGTGAAGGTGGTATATCATTGTGGTTTTGATTTGCATTTCTCTAATAATTAGCAATGTTGAGTATCTTTTCATGTGCCTGTTGGCCATCTGTATGTCTTTTTTGGAAAATGTCTATTTAGGTCTTCTGCCCATTGTTTGATTGGGTTTTTTTTTTTTTTTTTTTTTTTCGGTACGCGGGCCTCTCACTGTTGTGGCGTCTCCTGCTGCGGAGCACAGGCTCCGGATGCACAGGCTCAGCGGCCATGGCTCACGGGCCCAGCCACTCCGCGGCATGCGGGATCCTCCGAGACCGAGGCACGAACCTGAGTCCCCTGCATCAGCAGGCGGACTCCCAACCACTGCACCACCAGGGAAGCCCGATTGGGTTGTTTTTTTGTTATTAAGTTGTATGAGCTGTTTGTATATTTTGGAAATTAAGCCCTTGTTTGTCGCATCATTTGCAAATATATTCTCCTATTCCATAGGTTGTCTTTTCATTTTGTTTATGGTTACCTTTGCTGTGCAAAAGCTTGTAAGTTTGATTAGGTGCCATTTGTTTATTTTTGTTTTTATTCCTATTGCCTTGGGGGACTGACCTAAGAAAACATTGGTCCGATTTATGGCAGAGAATGTTTTGCCTATGTTCTAAGAGTTTTATGGTGTCATGTCTTATATTTAAGTCTTTAAGCCATTTTGAGCTTTTTTTTTTTACATCTTTATTGGAGTATAATTGCTTAACAATGGTGTGTTAGTTTCTGCTTTATAACAAAATGAATCAGTTATACATATGCATATGTTCCCATATCCCCTCCCTCTTGCATCTCCCTCCCACCCTCCCTATCCCACCCCTCCAGGCGGTCACAAAGCACCGAGCTGATCTCCCTGTGCTATGCAAGCCATTTTGAGCTTATTTTTGTGTATGGTGTGAGGGTGTGTTATAATTTCATTGATGTATGTGACTGTGCAACTTTCCCAACACCACTTGCTGAAGAGACTGTCTTTTCTCCGTTGTATATCCTTGCCTCCTTTGTTGAAGATTAATTGACCATAGGTGTGTGGGGTAAGGAGTTTTGATATTGTAGACTTCCTCAATTATTTGAGCCCCTTCTGAATTAAATGCCAAAAATCACATAACAATCTTTTAACAAAAATTATTTTTAATAATCTATCAGTTGACACCTCAATTTTCAGTTTTGTTGAAAGCAAAAGAGTTGGAAACTACCTAACTTTCAAAAGGACTGTTACCCAGTTAGAGTCGCTCACTTTTCAATTTCTGGGAAGCATACCAGAAAGGCTTTACCAAGACTTAACAAATTAATATTACATATATATTTTATTCTTTCAGATAGAAAGAATTCTTATTTAACCCAATACACTCAGAAGTAACTGGGAACATAAAAAATGAATTTTAATATGCCTTGCCCATTCAGCTCACCCTTGAACAACATGACCTTGTGTGGGTCCACTTATATGCAGATTTTTTCAATAAATATATTGGAAAAATTTTTTGAGATCTGTGACAATTTGAAAAAATTCTCAGACAAACCACATGGCCTAGAAATATTGAAACTTTTTTTAAAGTTAGGTATGTCATGAATGCATAAAATATATGTAGATACTAGTCTATTTTACCATTTACTACCATAAAATTTATACAGATCTATGATAAAAAATTGAAATTTATCAAAACTTAGGTACACAAACACAGATCATACATTACGCCATTCGCAGGCCAGAGAAGTGTAAACAAACATAAAGATGCAGTATTAAATCATAGTTGCATAAAATTAACTGTAGTACTAACTGTACTACTCTAATAATTTTGTAGCCACATCCTGTTGCTATTGCAGTAAGGTCAAGTGTTGTGAGTAACTGCTTAAAAGGCTTTGTGGGGCTAATCATCTCCACATGAGCAGCTACTAACTGCTCTCTCCAGTCAGAAACATATCACAGTAAAAAGTGATCTCTCATGGTTCTCACGTATTTTCCATTGTGTTTAAGGCAATACTGTAAACCTTGAGTAACATCATAGGACCCATATGAAGTGCTACCAGTGATGCCGGAAGTGCTCCCAAGAAGCAGAGAAAAGTCATGACATTACAAGAAAAAGTTGAATTGCTTGATATGTACCATAAATTGAGGTCTGCAGCTGTGGTTGTCCACCATTTCAAGACAAATGAATCCAGCGTACAGACCATTGCAAAAAAAGAAAAAGAAATTCGTGAAGTCCATTGCTGCAGCTACTCTAGCAGGAATGAAAACCTTGCACTTTTTGCGAAATGCCTTTTTATCTCGTATTGAAAATGCAGCTTTTATGTGGGAGCAGGATTGCTGTAAGAAAGGCATACCTGTAAACTCAAATGTGATTCAAGAAAAAGTGGTCATTACATGACAACTTAAAGCAAAAGGAAGATGAAGGATCCAAGGCTGGAGAATTTAATGCCAGCAAAGGATGGTTTGATCATTTTAGAAAGAGGTTTCGCTTAAAAAATGTCAAGACAACAGGAGAAACAGCTTCTGCTGACCAGAGGCAGCAGACAGGTTTCCAGAAGCCATTAAGAAAATCATTGAAGAGAAAGGATATCCACGTGAATAGATTTTTAATGCAGCTGAAAGTGCCCTATTCTGAAAAAAAAAAAAGCCACAAAGGACATTTATTAGTAAGGAACAGAAGTGAGCAGCAGAATTTAAGGCAGGCAGGGGTAGGTTAACTCTACTGTTTTGCCAAATGCAGTGGGGTTTGTGACCAGGACTGCCCTTATCTACAGAGCTGCTAACCCCTGAGTCTTGAAGAGAAAAGTTAAACACCAGCTGCCAGTCTTTTGGTTGTACGACAAGAAGGTCTGGATGAGAACCCTCTTTCTGGATTGGTTCCATGGGTACTCTGTCCCTGAAGTCAGGAAATACCTTGCCTGTAAGAGACTGCCTGTTATATTCTTTCGATATGGGACAATCAATGCCCCTGGCCACCCAGAACCCTATGAGTTCAACACTGAAGGAGTCAGTGTGGTCTACTCGCCCCCAAACACATCTCTAATTCAGCCTCTGGATCAAGGGGTCATAAGGACCTTTAAGGCTCATTACACATGGTGCTGTATGGAAAGGATTGTCAACTCTATGGAAGAGGACCCTGCTAGAGAAAACATCATGGCAGTCTGGAAATGTTACACCATTGAAGATGCCATCATTGTTATAGAAAAAGCTGGGAAAGCCGTCAGTCCCGAAACAATAAATTCCTGCTGGAGAAAACTGTGTCCAGATGTTGTGCATGACTTCATGGGATTTACTACAGAGCCTGTCAAGGAAATCATGAAGGACATTGTGGATGTGGCAAAAAAGGTGGGAGAGTGAAGGGTTTCAGGATATGGATCTTGGAGAAATTCAAGAGCTAACAGACACCACACCGGAGGCGTTCACAGAAGATGACTTGATGGAGGTGAGTGCTTCTGAACCAGTGTCATACGAGGAGGAAGAAGACACAGAAGAAGCAGTGCCAGAAAACAAATTGACGTTAGACAATCTGGCAGAAACGTTCTGATTAATTAAGACTGCTTTTGACTTCTTTTACAACATAGACCCTTCTGTGATACGGGCACTGAAACTAAAGCAAATGGTGGAAGAAGGATTGGTACCGTACAGAAACATTTTTAGAGAAACGAAAAAGTAAATACGTCAGACAAATTATGTTGTGTTTCCATAAAGTTACACCGAGTATGCCTGCCTCTCCTGCCTCTGCCACCCCTGAGACAGCAAGACCAACCCCTCTTCTTTCTCCTCTGCTCAGCCTGCTCAACGTGAAGATGACAAGGATGAAGACCTTTATGACGATCCACTTCCACTTAATGTACAGTAAATAATCATCATGTGGTACAGTTAATAAACTTATCTGTTGTGTATATTTGTGTCTTTGTATGAAAGTCTAATACCTGCACAGCAAGAACTGTATGAGATATTTTTGTGTCAGCATCAGCATCTCCTAAGTATTCGTCTTGTAGAACATCATGTGCAAGACTGGTATTGAAGAGGATACCCTATCCTTACGTAGGCATAAGGTGAGTGATATTTAATATAAAATTAATAATGTGTTAGTTTTCTTACTGTTTTATAACTTTGCTCTCAAAGACTTACTTTACTGTACAGTATGCCTCTCTGATAACTGGAGAAACCAGGTATCAGCCTGTCATCACAGGTGAGTTGTTTTTTAAAAAATGTAACAATGTTTCCAATACCATATTATGAATATGACTATAATACTATATGCTATAAAAATTTTATAACGATTCATTAGTGTATAGGCTAAGCTACTGTGAAGCAGCTGTATCAATTATACTAGGCTACCGTAAAGCAATCATATTGCTGCTTCATTATCAATGCATGAATACCTGTAAATAAAAATTTCTTTTTTACATTATCTTTTCATTTTTCATGTCTGTTATTAGTGATACTTATAACACCTACAGTGTTTTGTATCATATAAGACAATACTGATGAAGGTGGTGACAGATGATTCATCCTGTAAACAGAGGATGTAAGTTCATGGTATTGATAAAGTAAAATACCATAAATGTATTTTCTCTTCCTTATGATATCTTTTTTTAAAATTAATTAATTTATTTGGCTGCATCGGGTCTTAGTTGCTGCACACAGGATCTTCATTGAGGCATGTGGGATCTTTTATTGCGGCATGCAGCCTCTTCGTTGCAGTGTGTGGGCTTCTCTCTAGTTGTGGCACTCAGGCTCCAGACTGCATGAGCTCAGTAGTTGCAGTGCACGGGCTCACTAGTTGTGGTGTGCGGGCTCCAGAGCACATGGGCTCAGTAGTTGCGGTGCATGGGTTCTCTAGTTGTGGCATGCGGGCTCTAGAGTGTGCGGGCTCAGTGGTTGCAGCGCACGGACTTAGTTGCCCCGCGGCTTGGGGGATCTTAGTTCCCCGACCAGGGATCAAACCTGCGTCCCCTGCATTGGGAGTGCTGAGTCTTCCACTGGACCACTAGGGAAGTCCCTAGTTTGATAGTTTTGCTTGTAGCTGTCCAGTTTTCCCAGCACCACTTATTGAAGAGACTGTCTTTCCCCCATTGTATATTCTTGCCTCCTTTGTTGTAGATTAACTGCCCATATAAGTGTGGGTTTATCTCTGGGCTGTCTATTCTGTTCCATTGATCTATGTGTCTGTTTTTGTAACAGTACCATACTGCTTTGATGACTGTAGCTTTGCAGTATAGTTTGAAACCAGGGAGAGTGATACCTCCAGCTTTGTTCTTCTTTCTCAAGATTGTTTTGTCTCTTTGGGGTCTTTTGTGTTTCCATACAAATTTTGGAATTATTTGTTCTAGTTCTGTGAAAAATGCCATTGGTATTTTGATAAGGATTGCATTAAATCTGTAGATTGCCTTAGGGAGTATGGTCATTTTAATAATGTTAATTCTTCCAATCCATGAGCATGGTATATCTTTCCATTTGTTTGTGTCATCGTTGATTTCTTTCATCAATGTCTTATAGTTTTCCAAGTATAGATCTTTCACCTCCATGGTTAGATTTATTCCTAGGTATTTTATTCTTTTTGATGCAATTGTAAATGGGATTATGTTATTAATTTCTCTTTCTTGTATTTTGTTGTTAGTGTAAAGAAATGTAACAGATTTCTGTATACTAATTTGGTATCCTGCTATTTTACTGAATTCACTTATTAGTTCTAATAGTTTTTTGGTGGTGTCTAGCATTTTCTATATATAGTATTATGTCATCTGCAAATGGTGACAGTTTCCTTATTGATTTTCTGTCTAGATAATCTGTCCATTGATGTAAGTTGGGTGTTTGTCTCCTACTATTATTGTGTTAGTGTCAAAATTTCCTTTTATTCTTGTTGATATTTGCTCTATGTATATGTGGCTCCTATGTTGGGCACATATATATTTACAATGGTTATGTCTTCTTCCTGGATTTATCCCTTTATCATAATGTAATGTCCTTCTTTGTCTCTTGTTACAGTCTTTGTTTGTTTTTTTTCAATATTTATTTATCTATTTGGTTGCGCCAGGTCTTAGTTGCGGCATGTGGGCTCCTTTAGTTGCAGCAGGCAGGCTCCTTAGCTGTGGCTTGAGGGCTGCTTAGTTGCGGCTCACCTGCTCCTTAGTTGTGGCACCAGTCTTTGTTTTAAAGTCTATTTTGTCTGATAGAAGTATTGCTACCCTAGCTTTTTTTTTTAATGAATTTATTTATATATTTTTGGTTGTGTTGGGTCTGTGTTGTTGCGTGCGGGGTTTCTCTAGTTGCAGTGAGCAGGGGCTACTCTTCGTTGCAGTGCATGGGCTTCTCATTGCAGTGGCTTCTCGTTGCAGAACATGGACTCTAGGCATGTGGGCTTCAGTAGTTGTGGCATGCAGGCTCAGTAGTTGTGTCTCATGGGCTCTAGAGCACAGGCTCAGTAGTTGTGGCGCATGGGCTTAGTTGCTCTGCGGCATGTGGGATCTTCCCAGACCAGGGCTCAAACCTGTGTCCCCTGCATTGTCAGGCAGATTCTCAACCACTGCACCACCAGGGAAGCCCCAACCCTAGCTTTTGTTTGTTTGTTTCCATTTTCATGGAATACCTTTACCCAATCATCTCAATTTCTGTCTGTGTCTTTTTGTGTGTGTGTGTGTGTGTGGTATGCAGGCCTCTCACTGTTGTGGCCTCTCCCGTTGAGGAGCACAGGCTCCGGATGCACAGGCTCAGCGGCCATGGCTCACAGGCCCAGCCACTCCACGGTATGTGGAATCTTCCCAGACCAGGGCTCGAACCTGTGTCCCCTGCATCGGCAGGCGGACTCTCAACCACTGTGCCACCAGGGAAGCCCTGTCTGTGTCTTTAGATCCAAAGTGAGTTTCTTGTAGGCAGTATGTTTATGGGTCTTGTGTTTCTATCCAGTTAGCCACTCTATATCTTTTGATTGGAGCATATAGTCTATTTACATTTAAAGTAATTATTGATAGGTATGTACTTATTGACATTTTGTTAATTGTTTTCTGATTGTTTTTGTAGTGCTTTTTTTTTTCCCTTTCTTCTTGTTTTGCTTTCTTCCCTTCTGATTTGATGACTATCTTTAGTGTTATGTTTGGATTCCGGTCTCCTTTTTGTGTGTGTATCTATTATAGGTTTTTGGTTTGTGGTTACCATGAGGTTCATATATAATAACCTATAAATATAGGTGATTATTTTAAGTTGTTAATCTAAGTTTGAACACATTCTAACAACCCTGCATTTTTACACCCCCCCATGTTTAATGTTTTTGACATCATATTTTACATCATTTTGTTTTTTGTATCCTTTAATTACTTATTGTGGATACAGGGGATTTTACTACTTTTGTCTTTTAACCTTCCTACTAGCCTTGTAAATCGTTGATCTACTACCTTTACTGTATAATTACCATTACCAATGAGATTTTTCCTTTTGTAATTTTCATATTTCTGGTTGTGATCTATTCTTTTCTGCTTAGAGAAGTCCCTTTTATATTTCTTGTAAAGCCAGTTTAGTGCTGTTTAACTCTTTTAGCTTTTGCTTGTCTGTAAAACTCTTTATCTCTCATGCAAATCTGAATGATAGCCTTGCCAGGTAGTGTATTCTTCGCTGTAGTTTTTATCCTTCATCACTTTGAATATGTCAGGTAGCTCCCTTCTGACCTGCAAAGTTTCTACTGAAAAGTCAGCTGATAGCTTTATGGGAGTTCCTTTGTATTTAACTAGTTGCTTTTCTCTTGCTGCTTTTAAGATTCTTTCTTCATCTTTAATTTTTGCCATTTTAATTATAATGTGTCTTGGTGTGAACCTGTTTGGGACTCTCTGTGCTTCCTGGACCTGTTTTCTTGCCTAGGTTAGGAAAATTTTCAGCTATTATTTCTTCAAATAAGTTCTCTGCCCTCTGTCTCTCTTTCTTCTCCTTTTGGGACCCCTAAATGCAAATGTTGGTACACTTGATGTTGTCTCAGAGGTCTTTTTTTTTTTTTTTAAGATTTTTTGATGTGGACCATTTTTTAAAGTCTTTATTTAATTGGTTACAATATTGCTTCTGTTTTATGTTTTGGTTTTTTGGCCCCAAGTCATGTGGGATCTTAGCTCCCTGCCCAGGGATTGAACCTGCACCTGCTGCATTGGAAGGCAAAGTCTTAACCACTGGACCACCAGGGTAGTCCCCTCAGAAGTCTCTTAAACTCTCCTCATTTTTAAAAAAAATAATTATTTATTTATTTTTGGCTGCGTTGGGTCCTCTTTGCTGTGTGCTGCCTTTCTCTAGTTGCAGCAAGTGGGGGCTACTCTTCGTTGTGGTGCACAGGCTTCTCATTGCAGTGGCTTCTCTTGTTGAGGAGCACGGGCTCCTCATTGCAGTGGCTTCTCTTGTTGAGGAGCACGGGCTTTAGGCATGCGAGCTTCAGTAGTTGTGGCATGCAGGCTCAGTTGCTCTGCGGCATGTGGGATCTTCCCGGACCAGAGCTTGAACCCATGTCCCCTGCATTGGCAGGTGGATTCTTAACCACTGTGCCACCAGGGAAGCCCTATCCTCATTTTTAAAAATTCTTTTTTTGGGACTTCCCTTGTGGTGCAGTGGTTAAGAATCCACCTGCCAATGCAGGGGACACAGGTTTGAGCCCAGGTCTGGGAAGATCCCACATGCCACAGAGCAACTAAGCCTGTGTGCCACAACTACTGAGCCTGTGCTCTAGAGCCTGTGAGCCACAACTACTGAGCCCATATGCCACAACTACTGAGCCCACGTGCTGCAACTACTGAAGCCTGCACGCTCTAGGGCCCACCTGCCACAACTACTGAGACTGCGTGCTGCAACTACTGAAGTCTGTGCACCTAGAGCCTGTGCTCCTCAAAAAGAGAAGCCACCGCAATGAGAAGCTTGTGCACCACAACGAAGAGTAGCCCCTGCTCACCACAACTAGAGAAAAGCCCACGTGCAGCAATGAAGACCCAACGCAGCCAAAAAAAAAAAAAATTATTTTTTCTGTTCAACTTGGGTGACTTTTACTACTCTTCCAGTTTGCTGATCCATATCTCTGTATCATCTAATCTACTATTGATTTTTTTCTAGTGTATTTTTTATTCAGTTATTGTATTCTTCAGCTCTGTTTGTTCTTTATATTTTCTCTTTCTTAAACTTCTCATTGTGTTCATCCATTCTTCTCCCGAGTTCATTGAGCATCTTTATAATGATTATGTTGAATTCTTTATCTATCCAGATTACTTATCTCCATTTCACTTAGTTCTTCTAGAATTTTGTCTTGTTCCTTAGTTTGGAACATATTCCTCTGTCTCCTCATTTTGCCTAATTCTTTGTGTTTATTTCTATGTATTAGGTAGGTTGGTTACATTTCCCAATCTTGGAGAAGTGGCCTTATGTAGAAGACGTCTTATGAGCCTCAGCAGCACACTCCCCTCTTATCACCAGAGCTATATGCTCTAGGGGTGCCCCCTATGTGGGCTGTGCTGGCCCACTGGTGGGAGGGGATGGGTCCTTGTGTGACTGGCTGCATGGCCTGGGGGGCGTGGGGCTGGTGCCAGCCTGCTGATTGGGGAGCCAGGACCTGGTGGGGCAGGCTGTGGCCCGGGGGTCCCAGGACTGGTGCTAGTGAGTGGGTAAGTTCACAGGCTAATAAGCTAGAGGCAGTACTCCAAAAAGTCACTTGCCAGAACCAGTATCCTCATGGTAGAAAAAGCTCCCAAAATTGGTTGTGGCCAGCATCTGTGCCCCAGGGAGTCCCAGTTGCCTCCTGCCTCTCCAGGAGGCTCTCCAATGTCAGCAAGTGGATCTGACCCAAGATCCTTTAAAATTACTGCCTCTGCTCTGGGACTTGAAGCATGTGACATTTTGCATGTGCCTTTTTTTTTTTTTTTGCATTACGCGGGCCTCTCACTGTTGTGGCCTCTCCCGTTGTGGAGCACAGGCTCCGGACGCGCAGGCTCAGCGGCCATGCCTCATGGGCCCAGCCGCTCCACGGCACGTGGGATCCTCCTGGACCGGGGCACAAACCCGTGTCCCCTGCATTGGCAGGCGGACTCTCAACCACTGCACCACCAGGGAAGCCCTGCATGTGCCTTTTGAGAGCAGAGTCTCTCTTTCCTACAGCCCTCTGGCTCTCTGTACACAGCCCTGCTGGCCTTCAAGGCCAGAGGTTTTGGGGGCTCATCTTCCTGGTGCAGGACCCCTGAGCTGGGAGCCTGATGTGTGGTTCGGACCTTTCACTCCTTAGGGAGAACCTCTGCCATTGTGATGATCCTCCCGTTTGTAGGTCACCTCCCTTGGGGTGTGGGTCTTGACTATACTGTGTCTCCATTTCTCCTACCCATCTCATTGTAGTTCCTTCTTTATATCTTTAGTGGTGGAAAATCTTTTCTGCTGATCTTCAGATCGTTCTCATAGATAGTTGCTCAGTAAATGGTTGTGTGCTTGTGGGAGGAGGTGAGTTCAAGGTTTTCCGAGTTCGCCATCCACACCTCCTACCTCAAGGAACTAAAGTTAGTTAGCAACCTGTATCATCTCAGGAGATTTCTCCTTAGAATCTCCTGAAAGGAATACAGTCCAACCAACACTTTGATTTCAGCTTTTATGAGACTCTGAGCAGAGAACCCAGTTGAGTCATGTTGTACCTGTACTTCTGACCTACAGAACTATGAGATAATCAGTGGGTATTGTTTCAAGCAACTTAGTTTGTAGTAATTTGGCAGTAATATTAATAGAAAGTGAATATGCTGTACTACAATTATTTACATTATATTCTTTTTTAAAATTTATTTCATTTATTTATTTTTGGCTGTGTTGGGTCTTTGTTGCCACGCAGGCTTTCTCTAGTTCCGGCGAGTGGGGGCTACTCTTCATTGTGGTGCACGGGCTTCTCATTGTGGTGGCTTCTCTTGTTGTGGAGCACAGGCTCTAGGCACGTGGGCTTCAGTAGTTGTGGCTCGTGGGCTCAGTAGTTGTGGCTCGTGGGCTCTAGAGCGCAGGCTCAGTAGTTGTGGTGCACGGGCTTAGTTGCTCTGCGGCATGTGGGATCAAACCCGTGTCCCCTGCATTGGCAGGCAGATTTTTAACCACTGCGCCACCAGGGAAGTCCCAATTCACATTATATTCCAAGCCATTGATCCCCACCCCTTTATCACTATTGGTCAGTCCCTCAGGCCTTTATTTCCTTTCTTTTCCAGTTTAGACTCTCTAGTCTGTAATTATAATTATTTCCTTATAAGCACCCTCAGGTCTCTTGTTCTTTCCCTTTATTGCAGTGCTGCTCAAACTTGACTGGGCATAACATAAGCCACACCTGAAGGGCTTGTTTAAACACAGATTGCTGGGCCCTACCTGCTGAGTTTCTGATTCAGGACATATGTAATGAGGCCTGAGACTTTACATTTCTTACCAGTTTTCAGTGATTCTGATGCTGCTGGCCTGGAGACCACACAGTGAGAACCACTGCTTTGCTACAATCACCCTGATTCAACTCAACTCGTGTCTTTTCTGCATGTGCAACCAAGTAACTGGATGTTGCTCAAGAGAAATCACCAACTGGGCTGACTGCTTTTGTTTAAATTTGTGATTACAGACTCCAAATGGGCCCTCAACAACTGCCTAGCTGTCCTCTCACATTTCCCTAGTAAGGTTTCTAACTTTTCTCTCTTCTCAGACCTCCAATATCCTGCTCACCCTTAGTTTCAGCAGATAACCTCACCTCCCACACTTCATTCAGGAAGTCGGAGCCAGGAGATGGGAACTCCCTCATCTTCCCGCCTACGTACGAGGCTCTAACTCTGCTGGAGGCTGCTCCTTCTTCCCTCCCATCACCAGCCAACCTCTCCTCCTACACTCTGTATCCCACTGCTCTCACATCTCCAAGAACTCTGCTTCTTTAATCCCCTTCTTTCTCCTATGCTACTGATTGTGTCAATCTGGTTATGCCTTGTATCCCCCCCCCCTTTTTTTTTTTTTTGCAGTATGCGGCCCTCTCACTGCTGTGGCCTCTCCCGTTGTGGAGCACAGGCTCCGGACGCGCAGGCTCAGCGGCCATGGCTCACGGGCCCAGCCGCTACATGGCATGTGGGATCTTCCCGGACCGGGGCACGAACCCGTGTCCCCTGCATCGGCAGGCGGACTCTCAACCACTGAGCCACCAGGGAAGCCCTGTATCCCCATTTTTAACCCTCCCTTGATTCTATTTACTCTCCCGGCCACCATCCCATTTCTCCACTCTCATTCACAGCAAAAATTCTTGAGAAGGTTGTCGACTTACTGTGTTTCTACCTCCCCACTTCCCATTCCCTCTTTTAAAAGATGCATGGGAGGTGTATTTGTTTATTGACTAAATACTACATTGAATACTTTGTATCTGTTGAGCGTTGTTCTGTGGTCCCCACTATCATGAGTTGGTGGACAAACCCCAAAATACGGTATTTAGAGCGAGTGACAAGTGCTACGCAGAAAACAGAAGAAAGTGGTGGTTTTCATGATTCATAGGGCATTCAAGAACTATATATTGAGCACCTACAGTGCACCAGGAATAGTTTTAGGCCCTGAGAATGCATCAGTGAAAAAGCAAAGGTTTCTGTCCATATGGAGTTTACATTGTATTGGAGAATATAGAAAATAAACAATGATAACAAAAACTTAAAATTACATATTCGTGTTATGTGGTATAAGGAAAAATAAAGCAGAGAGAGTTAGGGAGTGTATGCGGGGGGACTGTAATTTTAAATAACGTGGTCAGCTAAGGCCCCACTGAGAAGGTGACTTGAGTAAAGACCTGAGGAAGCTGGAGGAGTTAGCTGGGCAAATACCTGGGGGAAGAAAGCGCAGGAGCAAAGGCCTCAGGCCATGAGCATGCCTGGCTGGTTAGTGTAACTGCAAGAAACTGCAAGGAATGACGAGGAGGAGTTGGCCTGGAGCTAGGGGAGCAAAGGGAATGACCAAGAGTCATAGAGGAGGTGGCTTCCCTGGTGGCGCAGTGGTTGAGAGTCCGCCTGCCAATGCAGGGGACACGGGTTCGTACCCCGCTCCGGGAAGATCCTACATGCTGCGGAGCAGCTGGGCCCGTGAGACATGGCCGCTGAGCCTGCGGGTCCGGAGCCTGTGCTCTGCAACGGCAGAGGCCACGACAGTGAGAGGCCCGTGTACTGCAAAAAAAAAAAAAAAAAAAAAGAGTCATAGAGGAGCCAGACTGGGAAAGGCAGGGTTTGGTAAACTTCTCTGTAAAGCACCAGATAGTAAATATTTTAAGCTTTGCAGGCCACACATGGTCCGTCACATATTCTTCCTTTAAAATTTATTTTTTCCTTTAAAATTTTTAAACAACTTTTAAAAAGTGTAGTAGTCTTCTTTCCTGTGCAGTACAAGGGTCTGGCCCTCTGGCCTTAGTTTGCCACGCTCTGAGACCTTGTAGGCCGTTGTAAAGATTTTGCTTTTACCCTGAGTGAGATGAGAGGCACTGGAGGATTCTGAGCAGAGGAGTGACAGGACCTCGTTTAGATTTTAAAGGATCTCTCCCACTGTTGTGTGGAGAACAGACTGAAGGGGCGGGGAGGGGAGTTGTGTGAAGGAGGAAGCAGGGACACTAGAGTTTATGTTGTATGTGGGGCAAAATAAACCACCCCATAACTTAGAGGCTGAAACAACAAACTTTTATTGTTACTCATGGTGCTGTGGGTCAGGAATTCAGACAAAGCACAGCAGGGCTAGCAATTTCAGGGGGCCTGGAATGTCCCATATGGCTCCTTCGCTCACATGTGTTCACACACAGTTGGGGTCTGGCTGCAGCAGCAACACTGGGGTCACAGTTCTGACAGTTTAGTTCTTGCTGTTGGCTGGATTCCTTGGTTCACCTCCAGATAGTCTTATAGCTTCTCCCTCTTCAAGGGGCCTCCCTAACAGGGTAGCCCGACTTCTTTTTTTCCCCACCTTGGCCATGCCATGTGGCTTGGGGGATCTTAGTTCCCCGACCAGGGATCGAACCCGCGCCCCCTGCAGTGGAAGCGTGGAGTCTTAACCACTGGACCGCCAGGGAAGTCCCATAGCCAGACTTCTTACATGACAGTGCAGGGCTTCCAGAAGTGTAAAATTAAAAGCTGGCACGCCTTCTAAAGACTTAAACTCAGCACTGGCAAGCATCAGTTCTGCCACATTCTCTTATTTAAAGCGGGTGCAGGGCCATCTGGGTTCTGAGGGGAGGAACCATTCAAGGACATGAATACAGGAGCTGTAGTTCACTGGGGGCACCAAAGTGATAGTCCAACACCACTGAAAGCTATTTTAATAATTGAGGCAAGACAGGATGGTGGTTTGGACCAAGGCGTTAGCAGTGGAGATGGTAAGAATTCACTGGTTTCTGGATATGTTTTTTTTTTTTTTTTTTTTTTTTTTTTTTTTTTTCTTTTTTTTCTTTTTGCGGTATGCGGGCCTCTTACTGTTGTGGCCTCTCCCGTTGCGGAGCACAGGCTCCGGATGCGCAGGCCCAGCGGCCATGGCTCACGGGCCCAGCCGCTCCGCGGCATATGGGATCCTCCCAGACCGGGGCACGAACCCGTATCCCCTGCATCGGCAGGCGGACTCTTAACCACTGCGCCACCAGGGAGGCCCTGGATATGTTTTGAAGGTAGAGTTGAGAGGATTTGCTGATGGCATTGTATGCAGGTGTGAGACAGAGAGTCCAGGGTAACTCTGAGGTCTTCAGGTTGAGCACCTGGAAGAATGCCATTTACTGAGAGGCAAAAGACTGGGGGAGGGGCAGGGTTAGGGGGGCTGTCAGGAGTTCCAGCTTGGAATTTTAAGTTTGAGATTTCTATTGTGGATACTCAAGTGAGATATGAAGGAACAGTTGAATATGCAGGTTTGGAGAGGTCTGTTGTAGATATATAATTTTCAAGTTGTCAGTGTATAGATGGTATTTTAAGACCATGAGACAGGATGATATCACCAAGGCAGATTAAAAGCAAGAAAGGGAAATTTCCAGGAGGCAGAAACCAAAAAGGAGCCCAAAGCTAGTATGATGAGCAGAATTAGAAGCTGGGACAAGGTAGGTCTCAGGCCCTAAGGATGGGATTTAATGTTTTTACAGCAACAGGAGATGAGGCTTTGGACTTGGTAAGACTTGGAGCTGGAATGAAGGTCCCATCATAAAGTATGAAAAGGTCCATTAAAAGTCTAGCAGGGTGATTAAAAATCCGTACTCCATGGAAAAATTTCAGAATAGGTGGTGTTCCTAAAACCTTTCAGAGAGAAAGAACTGTTTTCTACAAAGCCTCAAAGATCAGAAGGCATCTGAATTCTCACTTTTCTTATGGAAAGCTAGGAGGCAATGGAAAAATGCCTTCAAAATACTGATAAAAAATAATTTTCAACTTAGAATTCAAACCCTACCAAGCCGTCAAGTATTTTCAGACATGCAAAATCTCAAAAAATGTTACTTCCTATGCACTTTTGGGACACAACAGGAGAATTTGCTCCAGTAAAGCAAGGGGTTAAACCAAAAGGGAGAAAGAATGGGAACTAGAGGACCAGGTCTTCATCATGAGAGAGAGGTGAAGGAAATCCCCAAAATGATGGTGAATGGAGAATCCAAGATGATGATGATACTGCTAGCTTAGAGGACAACCAGCTTCCACTGGAACAAGTCAGAAGGCTCCAGAGGAGATTTCAAGGAGATGGGATAGATAGCATGCCTAAAGGGAAGAAGTATACTTGAGAGGGGATATACACAGCTGATGGAACATTTGAAGATACATTAGGATAAGGACATAGAAAACTAAGCAAACAAAAATCTAGACTTAAAAATTTTTTTAAAATTAGTTAATTAATTTATTTTTGGCTGCACTGGGTCTTCGTTGCTGCACGCGGGCTTTCTCTAGTTGTGGTGAGCAGGGACTACTCTTCGTTGTGGTGTGCGGGCTTCTTATTGCAATGGCTTCTCTTTGTTGCAGAGCACGGGCTCTAGGCGCACGGGCTTCAGTAGTTGCAGCACGTGGGCCCAGTAGTTGTGGCTCGTGGGATCTAGAGAGCAGGCTCAGTAGTTGTGGCGCACGGGCTTAGTTGCTCCATGGCATGTAGGATCTTCCTGGGCCTGGGTGCGAACCTGTGTCCCATGCATTGGTAGGTGGATTCTTAACCACTGCGCCACCAGGGAAGCCCTAGACTTATTTTTAAAAAGGGGAAACAAAACTAAAACTAAAAGTTGCCAATTGATTGTAATATGTGTCATGATTTCAGAGATGTTAAAATGTGAACAAATGTACATGTTAGAATCAAAACTCAGTTGTTCATTAGCAAGGGCCTGTGAGTGGTAAGAATTTCTTAATTTTTATATGCTGAGATTCACCTCCCCTAATACTCTTGAATTATAATTTGGCAGAGTCTAAATTTCTTTCATTCCTAAGGCTTTTCCTTCAATTCTGGAAAAAACATACTCAGTACTTTTCAAATATTTCTTTCTCTGCCATTTCTTTCAATTCTCTGGAACTCCTATTATATAAATATTTAAACCTTTTAATCTGTTCTCCATATTTTAACTACTGTTTCTTTCTGTTTATCTCATGTTATATTGTGAGTGAGTTCCTGAGTTCTCTCTTCCAATTCTCTAATTCACTCTCCGAGTGTGTTCAATCTAGAGTTTCTCCTGTTATGGCCTTTTTTTATTTTTTATTTTTGGTTACCCTGTGTGGCTTGCAGGATCTTAGTTCCTTGACCAGGGATTGAACCCAGCCCTCCTCAGTGAAAGCGTGGAGTCCTAACCACTGGACCTCCAGGGAATTCCCCTGTTATGGCCTTTTAGATTTCAATTAGGGTATTTTTCATTTCAAGGATTTCTAATTGGTTATTGTTCATATAGTTTCATTTCAGTCCATTTTTGCTTAATAATTTCCTTTTGAAATGGAAGGTGTGCATTCATCTCTGAACATTCTCAACAACCTATTTTAAAGTCTTTCTATACTCTTTTACAAATTTCCAGTGGAAATTTGAGAAAATTTCTGATCTGATGGTTAATTTCAAAGGCCATCTTTCTCAACAAGTAGCTTCTTTCATATGTTTTGGAATTATGGTTCGAGTGAGAAAAGATTTGTTTTTGTTTGATTTCTCTCTCTTTCTGACTTTCCTCTCATCCCTTCTTAGGATGCCACCATCTGGCCCTCTGGAGCTCAACCTAGAGCCAGGGCTTTGAATTATGATCCTCCAGCCCCAGATATTAGGGATATGGCATATATAGTCAAGGGCCAGTAGACAACTTGACAATCCCTGGTAGCAAGGTGTCCTCACCTCCCCAGGCTCTAATAAAGCCAGAGTTCCTAGATTGACAGCTGTTTTCTTCAACTTCTTTTCCCAAGCAGTGGAACCCACATCAACCTCTGCTGTCAAGCCATGAGTTTCAGTCCCTCACATTGAGGGGAGCACTTTACCCCCACAGGAGCTGAACACCCACCCAGCTGCCAAAGTCCAGCTTCCAGACTTGGAGCCCACGAGCCTGAGACATGGGCCCCATTGATCTTACTGTGTTTCTATTTCATTTCTGGCTCATGGAGATATATGAGAGTCCAGCTATATCTTTTTATTTATTTATTTTTTTATTTTTGGCTGTGTTGGGTCTTTGTTGCTTTCTCTAGTTACGTCAAGCAGGGGCTACTCTTCGTTGCGGTGCGCGGGCTTCTCATTCGGTGGCTTCTGTCGTTGCAGAGCACAGGCTCTAGGTGCGCAGGCTCAGTAGCTGTGGCTCGTGGGCTCTAGAGTGCAGGCTCAGTAGTTGTGGCGCCCGGGCTTGGTTGTTCCTCAGCATGTGGGCTCTTCCCAGACCAGGGCTCGAACCCTTGTCCCCTGCATTGGCAGGCGGATTCATAACCACTGTGCCACCAGGGAAGTCCCAGCTATATCTTTTTTAAAAATCATTTTTTATAATTTAAAATGTCATGGCTTGCTATGTGTTTGAAGTTAAGGGGTTTTGGGAGGTAAAAACTCACTTCCTTGTGTTGACTTCAATCTCCTCACACCTGCTTTCTGTTCCCCACCCCTCTACTGAAACCATTAAGTCAAAGCCACTGATGCTGTTCAAGTTGCCAAATCCAATGCATGTTTCTCTATCCCAATCGTACTTGACTATTTGGCAGCTTTTGTCATAACTTCTCCGTTCTTAAAACATCACTCTCTGCTTGGCTACCCAACAGTCTCATGATTCTCATTCTCTTTGTCCTTTGCAGCTCAGTAGATCAGCTATTTTAAGATATTCCTTTGTCTTCTTCCATTTATTGTTGCTCATAATGGTCTGCTAAAACCTGTTCATCTTTTGTAGGTAGTCTGTCTTTTTCCATAGGTTGCTTTTAAGATTTTCATTTCTTATATTTGATGTTCTCCAGTTTTACCATGATGTCTAGGTAGGCATTTATTTGTATTTTGCTCAATATTTTGTGACCTGCACCTGATGGATAATGTGAATTCGGGTCCCACATTGGTGCAGAACAGGCTTGGGGTTCTAATTTATCATCGAGGATTCCTTTTCTGCCTGTCGCCCAGGCCAATGGCAGACTTTATTGCTCCTTCCCCAGGCTGATAAGCAGAGTTTTTCTATCCTCCTGTGGGGAGCAGATAGGACTTTTATTCTAATTCCAGGCCTTGTCAGGGCTCAAGGCCTCATCTTCTGCTGCCACAGCAACATTAAAATCCCATCCCTAATGCCTAAAACCTATCATGTCTCAGCTTCGCATTCTGCTTACCATGATAGCTTTGGGTTCCCTTTTGATTTCTGGCACCTGGGAATTTCCCTTTGTGGTTTTCAGTCTCAGATACATCTTAAGAAAAAATTATCCAGCATTTTCTTTGTGTGAGCAGTGAGTCCTGCTTCAGTTCCGTCAGCTTGTCTTGGTTTCAAGATACTGTTTTGGAACTCAGAGCCAACAATTTGACTCTTTCTCCTCACTGGGTTCTTTTGAGTCTTTTTTCCCGTGTCAATAAATCTCATCTACAAGATCTAGTACAACTAAGTTGGCTAAAATTGAGTTTCGGTCAATTGAAGCCAGTGTTTAATACAGTGGGGTTTGGGAATTTCTGACCTTCAGGATAAAGTTCAAGTTCCCCAAACATTCTTTTTTTTTAAATTGAAGTGTAGTTCATTTACAAAATTATATTAGTTTCAGGTGTACAGCATAGTGATTCAATATTTTTATAGATTGTTCCCCAAACATTCTGATCCTATATGTGTTCCTAACTCTATTTCCTGTTATGCTCTCTTATACACCCAATGCTTTTTTTATATAAATTTATTTATTTTATTTATTTATTATTTTTGGCTATGTTGGGTCTTCGTTGCTGCGTGCAGGCTTTCTCTAGTTGCGGCGAGCAGGGGCTACTCTTCCTTGCGGTGCGTGGGCTTCTCACTGCAGTGGCTTCTCTTGTTGCAAAGCACGGGGTTTAGGCACACGGGCTTCAGTAGTTGTGGCTCGCGGGCTTCAGTAGTTGTGGCTTGCGGGCTCTAGAGCGCAGGCTCTGTAGTTGTGGCGCATGGGCTTTGTTGCTCCGTGCCATGTGGGATCTTCCTGGACCAGGGCTTGAACCTGTGTCCCCTGCATTGGCAGGCGGATTCTTAACCACTGCGACACCAGGGAAGCCCACACCCAATGCTTTTGACACAACCAAGTACCTGTTATTCTCCATATGCCCCTGAGATTTCTCACATCCATGACCTTGCATATTACCCTTTACCCAGAATACTTTTGCCATCACTTCAGGCCAAATCCAACCTGTCTTTCAAAGTCCATTTCAACTGGTGCTCCTGCAAAGACTGGCTAATCTTTCCAGCCTAAAGTTATCTGCGTTTCCTCTGGGTTTCTGTCACTGAGGGAGGCAGCTATGGTGTAAATGACTGAATCTGTGAATTGATATCAGGACCTGGTTCTGCTACTCCTTATCTCTTTTTACCTCTCCGAGCCTCAACTTTTCTTATATAAAACAGAGAGAGAAACATCTACCCCATGGAGTTAAAATTTCTTTTGGCTTTTTTGATTTTGAGTGACAACAAAACCCAACCCAAACTGGCTTCTGATGAAACAGCATTTATTGATTTATATAGGTGAAAAGTCTAGGGGCAGAGATGGCTTCAGGCATGGGTGAAGTCAAAGCTCAAATGAGGGCTTCCCTGGTGGCGCAGTGGTTGAGAGTCCACCTGCCGATGCAGGGGACACGGGTTCGTGCCCCAGTCCGGGAAGATCCCACATGCCGTGGAGCGGCTGGGCCCATGAGCCATGGCCGCTGAGCCTGTGCGTCCGGAGCCTGTGCTCCGCAAGGGGAGAGGCCACAACAGTGAGAGGCCCGCGTACCGCAAAAAAAAAAAAAAAAAAAAAAAAAAGCTCAAATGATATAATCAAGCCTCTGTATCTTTCCTTCTTTCAGTTCTGCTTTTCGCTCTGTCACCTTCAGGCTCAGGTTCAAAGAGTGGCAAGCATTTCCAGAACCCACAGTCTTCATGCTTCAAGTCCAGCAGACAAACTTGAGAATCTCTTTCTCAGAAGTCCCAACTAGGGAATTCCCTGGCGGCCCAGTGGTTAGGACTCTGTGCTTTCACTTTCACTGCCGAGGTTCCCGAGTTGGATCCCTGGTCAAGGGAATTAAGATCCTGCAATCTGGGCTTCCCTGGTGGCACGGTGGTTGGGAGTCCACCTGCTGATGCAGGGGACACGGGTTCGTGCCCCGGTCCGGGAGGATCCCGCGTGCTGCGGAGCGGCTGGGCCTGTGGGCCATGGCCACTGAGCCTGTGCGTCTGGAGCCTGTGCTACGCAACGGGAGATGCCGCAGCAGTGAGAGGCCTGCGTACCTCAGGAAAGGAAAAAAAAAAAAAAAAAAAAAGATCCTGCAATCTGTGCGGTGTGGCCAAAAAAAAAAAAAAAAAAAGTACCAATGAATTTTCATTGCTCTCAGTGGGTCATGTTCCCATCCCTGAGGTGGTCACTATGGCCAGGAGAACTTGATGCTTGGGTTGGCTGCGGCCCAGGATACTTGTTCTGCCTCAGACCCTGGGTGCAGCCCTGGCAGCAGCACACAGGATCAGAGTGGGTGGGTGGAGATTCTTCACTGAGAAGTTAGGGTACACTTACCAGAAGGGGGAAAGGATGCTGAATAAGAATAACGGCAGATGTCCATCACAAGTATGTCGAGGATCAAATGAGATAATATAAGGAAACTGACCCCAGAAAGTCCCATTCAAATATAAATGATGATTATTCTTCGTTCTCTCTTGTGGCATGAAGCACTCTCTTCCTTTAATTACAGCATCAAGGAAGCATCAAGTTCATGCTTTATCTCCCCTACTGTACCCTGAGCAGTTAGGGAGCAGGGTTTGTGTCCTAGTCATCTCTGGGCCATTTCACCACTTCTAACTCAGCACCCAGAAAATAGGAAGTACTCAAAAATTGATTACGGAGTAACTGAATGAGCCTAAAATCCAAAGCGTTCCCCAGAATGGTGCTAATCCCTAGGCCAAACTCTTGAAGGCCTGGGAGAACTTAACATTTTCAATGCAGTCATAGGTAAGTCAGCTCTAGCTTTTTTCATAGTGGGTTGGAGTTAGGGTGAGAAATAATTTCAGGAAGGTGTGTCCTTGCATTGATTTGTTGACATGGCCAACCAAAGGCCATTCAGAGAAAAGAAAAGTCCTTCTGGTTTGTATATTTGTTGACTTATTTGATTTCTGGTTTATTTTTCTCTTCCTGCCCTCACTATTAGCAGGGTGAGCTTCAGGAAAGTACAGACTGAATGAAAGAATTTCCCAAAGGCACTGACCAGCAGGACAGGTTTGGGGTTCCCTCCTGCTTCTTGAGGCCTGAGCGTCCAGGAAGTTTTGAGTTTAATTAAGGGAACTGGATATCAGATCTAGTTGAGCAGCTGGAAGACCAGCCCAGGGAATCTGTTCTGTGTCTCTGCAGTTGTATTCATTTCCTTAGATTTCCTATCTGAACAGAGACTGGAGCTACTGGGGCCATACTGGAGTTTAGGAAATGAACTCTTAAGAGAGAGGATGAAGGACCCAAGTCACCTCTTGTAATAGTCTACAGCTGACTGTTGCTCCAAAGTTGGCCTGGACCTGCTTTTTTGGCTGATTTTGCAATAAAAACACTAACTCTTCAGCCACATGCTGTAGGAAAGGTGATATGGCTTAACATATAAATATATGGAGGCTGTAGGGACCCACTAATTTTCAACCTGCCCTCTCTTTTGTGGTAGCAATAATCCTAATCCAGAAACCTGGGCCCTAACAGGGCAGAAACAACAGGGACAGTTTTTAGAGAAGGAAAATTACATGATTATAGGTATTGTGAACGTGGACATAAGCACTTGACTAAGTTGCAGAGTCATTGTTGGAAACTGTTTTAGCTCCTGTATGTCAAAGAAAATTGCTGATGGGCGGGGGAGTGAGAATGAGAATTGTCCAAGGGCACTGTTAGCAGGTCAGGAGTCGCCAAAGGAAAATCTGATCTGGGCGGGTCAGCAGCACCCAGCCTGCTGCTTGGCGGGCTTGAGAACACAGGCTGGGTGTTGCTTAAAAGGCACTCCCTGTTCTCCATCTTCATTTCCTGGACTGTCCAAGTCAGTGCAGATTCATTTCTGGAAGGATATCCCTTGACCTTACCTCCCCTCCGTGTCTCTGTCACTTCCCCAGTTGGCATTTTATCTCTCTTCCTGACACTGGCTTCCTCTTCGGGCCTCAGCAGTGTTCTCACAACTTTTTTGCATAACTCTCCTTGCCTGAACCTGCTGTTTGGTCTCTCTTCCCCACAGGTAGCCACAGGTGTTCTGCCCAGGCACCTGCAGCAGCACAGCCTTAGAGAAAGGGCCCGGACTTGGAAGCTACACAGAGGTGAGTTCTAATCCTAGTTCTGCCATTTATTAACAGGATGAAGTTGAGCAAGTTATTTCATTTCTCTGAGGTTTCAGTGTCCTCATCTGTAAAATGGGGATAATCTTTCTTACTTGGTTTCTATGAGGATTTGATAAGATAAAGGACCTAGGACAGTGAGCAGGTTGACCCTTTGTAAATGGCAGCTCTTGTTAAGAGTGAAGAGCAGGCTGGCGAGGACACATTATACAAATGCCACCTTCCCACCTCACCAGTGATAGATAGCATCTGACCAACAGAATCAGGCGTTTACCCTAGCGGAAAACTCCTGCATAGATGGAGCCTCCACTTCCTCATTTGTAATGTGCTGTAATATTACACAGTCTGTTAGTCAGGAAATTGTTCTTAATATCTAGCCTAAGTTCCTTCTGCTACCATGTGTCATATCACAATTTTAAAAAAATGACACACAAACAGACCCATGAAAATGAGCAGATTTTTCTGTGAGTCAGAGGCATTCACAGGCCTTGGGTTTACTCTTATCTACAAGAAACCAGGGAATATTTGTTGTGTGACTCCTGCAGACCAGAAACTTGTGCTGGGCTTTGCTGGGAAGCTCCAGAGAGGTGTGAAAAGACTCTCTTGGGACTCATGTCTCGTTTGGACCAGTGGTCTCAGTCTCTCTCCCTCTCTTTTAATTTTTTGGTTACAGATGAATGACGAATCCTAATTTATAAAGCCTGGGAAGACAGCAAAGCAATTTAGTAGGACTGACCATGCTGATAGCTAATCACAAATAGCAACTTGGCTCTGACAAGGATTGAAATAAAAATTGTCTTTGTCTTTGAGATTTAAGCAGAAGACACCAACCAGCCCCATGCAGCAGATTATTTTGTTTAACTATGTGTGTGCGTTTTGCAGCTAATCCTTCTTACTGGGCTATTACTATGAATTACGTCTTTTCAGCTATATAGCCCCAGGTCTCAGTGTCTGAGAAGCTCCTGTGGGAAGAAAATGTTTGCAGACTTCCACATATGTCTACCCTATGGATGTACTCTAAAGTTGTGGGCTGAGCTGCAAACTGGCCGCCTGTGGACCACAGACAGACCGTAGATGTGTGCTGTTTGGCTCCGCAGTGTTTTGTTTTTTTTCTTTTAGTTGAATTGGTTGCCCTAATCTAAAACTCCACGAGATTCACATGATCCAGTTTTTTGGCTTCTCTTGAAAAAGGGAACACTGAAGCTGCATTTCCTCACAGTAGCATCACCTGGGCCTGAGCGGAGAGGCTCCCTGTAGACGGGAGCATCGTTTCCTACTGCTTCATTCCCACTCATTTTCCTTCATGTATGGATCCTGCCTGGGCCTTGAAGGCATTTAAACTGGGGGCTCCTGGCCTGTGAAGTCCCCTTTGGTCACTGATAGCACAGCTGCTAGTGATCTGTTCCTTTGGACACTCTAACCTCTCTTCCTACACCAGAAACCAGTGTTTGTAATTTCTACAGATACCAGCAGAAATCAGTTGTGATCCCAGCATAAGTCAGTGTTTGTGATTCTTGCAGCTATGTCTTCCCTGAGTTTATAATAAATGCCACAGTTGAAGACACGTGTCATGTTACTGGTAGGTTCTCATATGAGGATCAATGGCATGAACCCCCGTTTGAAATTTGCCTCACCACACTGTTTCTAGGTTGTTCAAAGTCCAGGGAGTTCTGTCTGTGCAGAGGAACATTCTCTACAACTTCCGGTATAACTGATGCTCAATTTATCCAATTTATATGCCTAATAAACAAACAAAACAAATAAATTTTGGGGGGGAGGGTTTCATTTTACTTTATTTTTTCTTTAACATCTTTCCTGGAGTATAATTGCTTTACAATGGTGTGTTAGTTTCTGCTGTATAACAAAGTGAATCAGCTATACATACACATACATCCCCATATCTCCTCCCTCTTGCGTCTCCCTCCCACACTCCCTATCCCACCCCTCTAGGTGGTCACAAAGCATCAAGCTGATCTCCCTGTGCTATGCGGCTGCTTCCTACTAGCTATCTATTTTACGTTTGGTAGTGCATATATGTCCATGCCACGCTCTCACTTTGTCCCAGCTTACCCTTCCCCCTCCCCGTGTCCTCAAGTCCATTCTCTACATCTGCATCTTTATTCCTGTCCTGCCCCTAGGTTCTTCAGAACTTTTTTTTTTTTTAGATTCCATACACATGTGTTAGCCTAAGGTATTTGTTTTTCTCTTTCTGACTTGCTTCACTCTGTATGACAGACTCTAGGTCCATCCACCTCACTACAAATAACTCAATTTTGTTTCTTTTTATGGCTGAGTAATATTCCATTGTATATATGTGCCACATCTTCTTTATCCATTCATCTGTCGATGGACACTTAGGTTGCTTCCATGTCCTGGCTACTGTAAATAGAGCTGCAGTGAACATTGTGGTACATGACTCTTTTTGAATTATGGTTTTCTCAGGGTATATCCCCAGTACTGGGATTGGTGGGTCATATGGTAGTTCTATTTTTAGTTTTTTAAGGAACCTCCGTACTGTTCTCCATAGTGGCTGTATCAATTTACATTCCCACCAACAGTGCAAGAGGGTTCCTTTTTCTCCACACCCTCTCCAGCATTTATTGTTTGTAGATTTTTTGATGATGGCCATTCTGACTGGTGTAAGGTGATACCTCATTGTAGTTTTGATTTGCATTTCTCTAATGATTCATAATGTTGAGCATCCTTTCATGTATTTGTTGGCAATCTGTGTATCTTCTTTGGAGAAATGTCTATTTAGGTCTTCTGTCCATTTTTGGATTGGGTTGTTTGATATTGAGCTGCATGAGTTGCTTGTAGATTTTGGAGATTAATCCTTTGTCAGTTGCTTCATTTGCAAATATTTTCTCCCATTCTGAGGGTTGTCTTTTTGTCTTGTTTATAGGTTTCCTTTGCTGTGCAAAAGCTTTTAAGTTTCATTAGGTCCCATTTGTTTATTTTTAAAACTAATGTGTTTAAAAAAGTTTCTTAAACTACAGTTTTACATTTAAATCCCATTATAAAATATTTCTTTTGGGTGAAAATAAAAGAAAGCCCCGACTCAAAATGGCTTAAACGATAAGGAATTGTATTATCTCACATGACATGAAGCTCTGAGGTGGGATGGGCTGTGGGCATGGTGTGCCCAGGCTGCAGCTCCACTTTATTATGATTCTCTTGGTTCTGCCCTTCTCTGTGTCCTGGTAGAGGCCTCAGGCTTGTAGCAGTGTGGCTGCAGCAATGACATTATCATATCCAGACACAACAATTCAGAGAAAATGGGACTTTTATTTCCCTTTTTTGGGACTGTGGAAACCTCTCTCAGAAGCCCCACATGGACTTTAACTCCCACCTCATTGGCCAGAGTTGTATCACATGCCTGTTCCTAAACCAATCACTGGCAAGGAGAATGGGACTGCACGTTGGCTTTTATTAATTATCTCAGAGTGGAATGAGCACTGAGAAGTCCATGATAATGACCACCTCATCACTTACTTAAATTCCCTTAAACAATCCAAGTTATAATCACAAATCCAATAAGACTGATTCCTCAAACACTGAAACATCCCAACACCCCAAATAGCAGACAGAATCCCGAAAATAAAACAATCACAAAGGCTATAACCACATTTAAGTCGAACTTCAAAATATTAAAACCATGGATTTAATTTCTTTTTCATTACTTCTATACTTATTTGTAGAAGTAATATTTATTTTGATACTTTTCTATGTTACAGTGATTTTACTAGACCCCAAATTAAAATAATACCATTTCATACTGGCCACGGTTGTAGGTTATTTATGTAGGTTGGGGTTATTTATAATTGATTCTTGGCTGGAGCAGGGGATTTGGTGGCACCTTCTAACCTTGAGCTGGCATGCATCAGGCTGCCCTACCCCCTTTTATAACAGCTTTATTGTGATAAAATTTACATACCATACCATTCACCATTTAAAGTATACAATTCAATAGCTTTTAGTATATTCATAGAGTTATGCCACCATCACTCAACCAATTTTAGAGCATTTTCATCATTCCAGTGGGAAACCCATTAGGAGTCACTCCCCATTTCCCCCCTCCTCTAAGCCCCAGACAACCATCAATCTATTTTCTGTCTCTATGGATTTGCCTATTCTGGCATTTCATACAAATGGAATCATACACCCTGTGGAGGCTGGGTCCCTTTGAATCATTACACTTTACTTGCTCCATCAGTGACATTTGTCATGCCTATACCTTTCATGGGGGATTTCCTGAAATTATGTATTTTATAGGTTTGCTTAGTTAGTACAGGCATACCTCATTTTTTTGTGCTTTGCTTATTGCACTTCACAGATACTGTGCTTTTTATCAATTGAAGGTTTGTGGCGACCTTACGTTGAACAAGTCTATTGGCACCATTTTCCCCACAGCATTTGCTCACTTCACATCTCTGTGTCACATTTCAATAATTCTCCCAATATTTCAAACTTTTTCATTCTTATTATATTTTTTATGGTAAGCTGTGGACAGCGATCTTTGATATTACTATTGCATAAAAATTATGACTCACTGAAGGTTCAGGTGATGGTTAGCATTTTTTAGCAATAAAATATTTTGTAATGAAGGTAGGTACATTGGTTTTATAGACAATGCTATTATTGCACACTTAATAGACTACGGTATAGTGTGAACATAACTTTTCTATGCACTGGGAAACCAAAACATTCATGTGACTCGCTTTATTGCAATATATGCTTTATTGTGGCTGGAACTGAACCCACAGTATCTCTGAAGTACGCTGGTATTATATAATTGGTTGTACTGCCTTTGTTATGTATTTACACAGTTGTTTGGAATGATTGGAAATATAAACGTGCCTTATATATTAAGCATTCACTCCCTTCTTTTCTTCCTCCATGCCTTCCTTCCTTTCTTTCTTCCTTCCGCAAATAAGTGTTGAGCATCTTCTCTGTATCAGGTGTTGTGCCAGTCACTTGGAGTCCAGCAATGAACATGCGGGTAGGCCCGTCCCTCCATGACTTAGAATTGGGTGGAGGTCCTGTCCTTTCTGCTGATGACGAGGAGGCCATGCCATGTGGGTGCTGCTGAGCACCATTCCAGGACTGTTCAGGGTCCTCAGAATAGCTTCCTGCTCCTTTTCATACTTCCAATCTTCCCCTACCTCTCCTACCATCTAACCTTTGACATACTATCTTCAGGTGTATACTTACCACCATTTATGCAAACTTTTCCATACATGCTTAATTATCTTATTATCACAATAGCAACTCATGAAATATGTATCAGATTTGCTTTGCTACCAAGTTTTGTTTGATTACAACACTAAGCTGTTCATTTGTTTCATATTTATATCTAGATTCTTCCCAAAAAAGGATTAAAATTGAAACAGAACACAGGTCATTTATAAATAGCTAAGGTATAGATGTTAACAGCTAAGAAAATCTTTCTTACAGCTGAGCACTAAATTTGTTTTGGACCAGAAAAAGAATGCAAACAAATTTGCATCAATGAAGAGACTTCTGAATGGTGATAGATGATTCAAATAAAGATGATAAAAGAGAAGAGATTATAATCGTAGATTTGGTGTGGGGTTAAAAATTAAGGAAGCAGAAGGTATATTAAATAACTATTTTTATATTAGAATAAATAAGAGTTGGATAAAAGTGGAAAGATTTAATGCAAACTGATGTGGACTTAGAAAGAAAGATATTCTTCAGGTTTGTCACCTGGAAACAACTTTATTCACTACCAAATTGATTTGCACACCCAACATCCAGATTTTGGATTCTACTATGCTCCTTAAAAAAAGCCAAGACCTTTAAAAGCATAGCCAATTCTATGTCTTGGAACAGGGAAGAACAAGGAGGAGCCTGTAACATCTGAGAAAAGGATGCTTCCAAAAATATTTAAAATAGTGCTGATTGGACATTGAAGCCAATATAACAGGGCTCTCAGCGGTCGTGTTGTGATTCTTTTGAGCATCAAAAAAGAATAATAATTACAGTTAATTATAACATTTCTAAAGTCCATGATTCAAAGTGAAAAGTTTTAAAGAGGCATATAAAAAGGTAATTATAACACCAAATGGGACTTCCCTGGTGGCGCAGTGGTTAAGAATCCGCCTGCCAATGCAGGGGACCCAGGTTCAATCCCTGGTCTGGGAAGATCCCACATACCGTGGAGCAACTAAGACCGTGCACCACAACTACTGAGCCTGCGCCCTAGAGCCTGCGAGCCACAACTACTGAAGCCTGCATGACCTAGAGCCTGCGTGCTGCAACTACTGAACCTGCACGCCACAACTACTGAAGCCCTCGCACCTAGAACCCATGCTCTGCAACAAGAGAAGCCACCGCAGTGAGAAACCCGCACACCACAATGACGAGTAGCCCCCGCTCGCCGCAACTACCCACGCTCAGCAACAAAGACCCAACACAGCCAAAAAACAACAACAAACAAACAAACAAAAAACACCAAATGAGGCTAAATATAATAACATATATTTAAATTCTTATTAATTTTCAAAGTAGGTGTTACTATTTTGGGCCGCTTTGTTTCTTCTAGTAAATACATTTCGTGTATTTCTGGGGCTCAGGGCAGGCCACCTCAAAATGTGCCTCAATGGCATATAGATTATTTTGAATTAAAGTTACTTAAGAAATGGCCAACATAAGAGAGACACTCTGACCCTCCCCTCGGTCTCCCTGAAAGCAGGAAATCAGTCTCTCACGTGAAAGGTGCCCTCCCTGCATCTGGAGGTAGAAAGGACCCTTATTACTAGAGGTAAGGAAGTCAGGCCACGAGGCCTGTATAGACAAACCTGAACTCTGTTTAGATTCTTCACTAACTGAGTAGCCAACACATAAGTTTCTTTGTCCTGTCACTTCTTCACAAATTTATTGTTTTGTTTTGGTATTTTGTCTAAAAAGTATAAAAGTTGCCTGCTTTGGCCACTTCTTAAGTCTCATTTCTATGGCACCTCCAAGTGCATGAATTAAAATTTGTTTCTTTTTTTTCCCTGTTAATCTGTTTTGTGTCAGTTTTATTATTAGTCCCACAGGAACTCAAGTGGAGTAAAGGGGAAATTTCCACTTCCCCAACAGTATAAAGTATAAGTATATATTTCCCTCAGTGTAATGAGGGATGAATGTATACAGGGAACAAAAGTAAGCCAAATAATTATGAAAAAAGCAGAAATTGTACTAAGAACAGGAAAATAGGATTAACCTGATGGTCACATAATAACCAGGTAAACAGTGTCTGATAATGTGTTACAAGATGGTGCATCAATCAAATATCATAAGGAAAGAAAGCTGACTTTAAAGTTTCCATCCTTTGTTTCTTGGGAAGTAAGATCTGCCGATGATTCTACTAATGTATCAGAGATTAGATGGTGGGAGAGGTTGGAAATATGAGAAGGAGCAGGAAGCTATTCTGAGGACCCTGAACAGTCCAGGAGTGGTAAACTAAGCAGCACCCACATGGCATGGCCTCCTCAAGTCATCAGCAGAAAGGACGGGACCTCCACCCAACTCTAAGTCCATGAGGGGAAGGGCCAACCTGCATGTTCATTGTTGGACTCCCAGTGCCTGGCACAATACCTGATACAGAGAAGATGCTCAACACTTATTTGTGGAAGGAAAAAAGAAAGAAGAAAAGGAAGGAAGGCACTGAGGAAGAAAGGAAGAGAGTGAAGAATGGAAGATTTTTTTTTCTTTTTGACATTGCTGATTTTCCCTCCATTTTTATTGAGGTATAATTGACAAATAAAAATAGTATATGTTTAAGGTATATGACTTGAATTTTTTAAAATAAATTTATTTTATTTTATTTTTGGCTGCGTTGGGTCTTTGTTTCTGCGTGTGGGCTTTCTCTAGTTGAGGTGAGCAGGGGCTACACTTTGTTGCGGTGCACAGGTTTCTCATTGTGGTGGCTTCTCTTGTTGCGGAGCATGGGCTGTAGGTGCAGAGGTTTCAGTAGTTGTTGCTCACGCGTTCTAGAGCGCAGGCTCAGTAGTTGTGGCGCACGGGCTTAGTTGCTTCACGGCATGTGGGATCTTCCAGGACCAGGGCTCGAAACTGTGTCTCCTGCATTGGCAGGTGGATTCTTAACCACTGCACCACCAGGGAAGCCATGACTTGATTTTTTTTTTTTTTTTTTTTTTTTGCGGTACGTAGGCCTCTCACTGTTGTGGCCTCTCCCGTTGCGGAGCACAGGCTCCGGACGCGCAGGCTCAGCGGCCATGGCTCACGGGCCCAGCCGCTCTGCAGCATGTGGGATCTTCCCGGACCGGGTCACGAACCCACGTCCCCTGCATCGGCAGGCGGACTCTCAACCACTGCGCCACCAGGGAAGCCCTGATGTTTTGATATATGTATACATTGTGAAATAATTCCTCCAGTCAAGCTAATTAACATAGCCATCACCTCACATAGTTACCAGTTACTGTTTTTTTTTTGGTGGTAAGAACACTTAAGATCTACCCTCTTAGCAAATTTCAAGTATACACTACAGTATTGTTAACTATATTCACATTGCTGTACATCAGATCTCCAGAACTTATTCATCTTGTAAAACTGAAACTTTGTGCCCTTGATCAACATTTCCCTACTTCTCCCTCCCCCCAGCCCCTGGCAACTATCATTCTACTCTTACAGTCTATGAGTTTGAGTATATTAGATTCACATACAAGTGAGATCATGCAGTATTTGGCTTTCTGTATCTGGCTTATTTCACTTATCATAATGTCCTCCAGGTTCACCCATGATGTTGCAAATGTCAAGATTTCCTTCTTTGTAATGGCTGAATAATATTCCATTGTATATGTATATATATATGTATATGCCACATTCTTTACCCACTCCCCATCAATGGACATTTAGGTTGTTTTCGTATCTTGGCTGCTGTGAATAATTCTGCAATGAACATGAGAGGGTAGATATCTCTTCAAGATGCTGATTTCAATTCTGATGTGTGAGTGTTTTCCCTACACCAAGCAATCCTCCAACACCAGCTGGTGTCAATTCCAACACTATCTACCTGGAGATAGCATCAGATCTCATAGGTTAAAGGCTCAGACCCACAAGACTCACATGACTTCAGATGCCAATTCCAAGTCCAAGTTGTTACCTGTGCTTCTGACCCACTGGCTGTAAATCAGAGGTTCCCACGATCCCCTCCTTGGGGATTTGATTGATTTGCTAGAATGGCTCACAGAAGTCAGGAAACCAGTTTACTTATTAGATTACTGGTTTATCACAGAAGTTATTAAAGGATACAAATGAACAGGCAGATGAAGAGATACATAGGGTGAGTTTCTGAAAACAGGAACTTCTGTTTCTGTGGAGTTTGGGGCCTGCATGTGGATGTGTTCTGGTTCACCAGCCAGGAAGCTCTCCAAATCCTGTGTCTGTTGTTTTTTGTTTTTTTAAATATTTTTATTTATTTGGCTGCATCAGGTCTTAGTTGTGGCACATGGGATCTTAGTTGCGGCATGTGGGATCTTCTGTTCCACCGCGTGGGCCCTTCATTGTGGTGCGCGGGCTTCTCTCAAGTTGTGGTGAGTGGGCTCAGTAGTTGCAGCGCGTGGGCTCCAGAGCATGTGGGCTCAGTAGTTGCAGCACATGGGCTCTCTAGTTGTGGCGCACAGGCTCCAGAGCACACAGGCTCAGTAGTTGTGGCACGCGAGCTCTAGAGTGCGTGGGCTTAGTTGCCCTGCAGCATGTGGGATCTTAGTTCTCTGACCAGGGATCGAACCCACGTCCCCTGCATTGGAAGGAGGATTCTTAACCACTGGACCACCAGGGAAGTCCCTCCTTTTGGGTTTTTATGGAAGCTCCATTACATAGGAACAATTGATTAAGTCATTGGCCATTGGTGATTGAACTCAATCTCTAACCCCTCTCCCGTCCCCAGAGGTCAAAAGGGGTGGGACTGAAGGTTCCAACCCTCTAATCAAATGGTTGGTTCCTCTGGCAGTCAGCCCCTATCCTTAGGTTCTTTCCAAAAGTCACCTCATTAACATAATAAACGACACCATTATGGCTCTCAACACTTAGGAAATTCTAAGGGTTTTAGGAGCTCTGTGCCAGAAATGGGACAAAGAGCAAATGTATATTTATTATAAATCACTATATCACATAGCCAAAGCACCATTCTTTTTTTTTGCTTTCGTACTTCTGTGCATGCAGCTAGCTACCTCTTTCTTTCTGGAATGTCCTTCCTTCTCTTCTACAGCTACCTGTGAACTTTCACTAATTCTCAAGACTCAATCTCCCTGTCTAACAAGGACTTAATCTCTGAAATATACAAACAGCTCATACAACTCAACAACAAAACAACAAACAACCCAACAGAAAAATGGGCAGAAGACCTTAATAGACATTTCTCCAAAGGAGACATACAGACAGCCAGTAGGCACATGAAAAGATGCTCAACATCATTAATTATTAGAGAAATGCAAATCAAAACTACAATGAGGTATCACCTCACACCGGTCAGAATGGCCATCATTAAAAAGTCTACAAATAACAAATGCTGGAGAGGGTGTGGAGAAAAGGGAACCTTCCTACACTGTTGGTGGGAATGTAAGTTGGTACAGCCACTATGGAAAACAGTATGGAGGTTCCTCAGAAAACTAAAAATAAAATTACCATATGATCCAGCAATCCCACTCCTGGGAATATACCCAGACAAAACTGTAATTCAAAAGATACATACACCCTTATGTTCACAGCAGCACTATTCACAATAGCCAAAACAAGGAAGCAAGCTAAATGTCCATCAACAGATGAATGGATAAAGAAGATGTGGTACATATATACAATGGAATACTCAGCCATAAAAAAGAACGAAATAATGCCATTTGCAGCAACATGGATGCAACTAGAGATTATCATACTAAGTGAAGTAAGTCAGAAAGAGAAAGACAAATACCATATCATATCACTTACATGTGGAATCTAAAATATGGCACAAACGAACCTATCTACAAAACAGAAATAGACTCACAGACATGGAAAACAGACTTGTGGTTGCCAAGGGGGAGGAAGTGGAGGGAGAGGGATGGACTGGGAGTTTGGGGCTGGTAGATGCAAACTATTACATTTAGAATAGATAAACAAGGTCCTATCGCATAGCACAGGGAACTATATTCAATATCCTGTAATAGACCATAAGGGAAAACAATATAAAAATGAATGTATATATGTGTATAACTGAGTCACTTTGCTGTACAGCAGAGATTGGCACAGCATTGTAAATCAACTATACTTCAATAAAATGAAAAAAAAAAGACTCAATCTCCACATCTGAGAAGCTTCTCCTAACTCTACCCTCATCCCTATTCTTTTTTTTTTTTTTTTTTTGGCGGTACGTGGGCCTCTCACTGTTGTGGCCCCTCCCGTTGCGGAGCACAGGCTCTGGACACGCAGGCCCAGCGGCCACGGCTCACGGGCCCAGCCGCTCCACGGCACGTGGGATCTTCCCGGACCGGGGCACGAACCCGTGTCCCCTGCATCGGCAGGCAGACTCTCAACCAATGTGCCACCAGGGAAGCCCCTCATCCCTATTCTTAATGGGTCAGGCTGACATGGAGTTTTCATGCATTCCATGGGGCAGTAGTTATGGCCTTGGTCTCAGTGACAGATGATTAAATCAGGATTTTCATTAGAACATGGGGTTCAGCCTAAACTCCAGCTAGTGATGTTGGAGGAGGCTTTCAGAGTTAACCCTGTCACACAATTCTTACAGTTACAAGATCAGATTTTGCTGCTTTTGCACCTTAAGCAAACCACCCAACCCTAAGGCCTCAGAGGGTTTTGTCCTTGTTGGCATCAGAATTCCATTATTCTCCTCTTTCCTGTTTTTCATGATTGCCCCTCCCATTTGGATGGGCTTTAGTGACTATGCCACGCTTTCACAGCTGTTATTTTATTTGATCCTCACTATAACCCCATGAGGTAGAGAGAGCTGTTTTCACGAGTTGAGGAGACTGCTATTTGTCCTGGTTCTGAGAACTTAAATCCTGGCATCAGTTTATGAAACTTCCCATGGAACCAGAAGCTTCCTCTCAGGAAAGCTTTGGGGTAATGGCAGTCACAAAGATGCTATCAGCCACTGAGTGGCCAGGGGCCGGACACCACTCCCACATCTGCCAGCTTCAGGCACAGTTGCTCAGCATTTCTGCTTCTTGTTGCCAGATTGTGCCCATTGATTACAGGGCATTTCAGTGATGGGATAAAATTCATATTTTATTTAAAAAATTTCTCTGCCTGTTTGGGCCTCTTCCTTCCCCTTTAGTGTGTGTTGTGCCTCTGCATTACCCAGACCTCCTTAGGAGATTTTTTTTTTTTTTTTTTGGCTGCATTGGGTCTTCGTTGCTGTGCACAGGCTTTCTCTAGTTGTGGTGAGCGGGGGCTACTCTTCATTGCGGTGTGTGGGCTTCTCATTGCGGTGGCTTCTCATTGTGGAGTACGGGCTCTAGGTGTGCAGGCTTCAGTAGTTGTGGCACGTGGGCTCAGCAGTTGTGGTTCGCGGGCTCCAGAGCACAGGCTCGGTAGTTGTGGCGCACGGGCTTAGTTGCTCCGCGGCATGTGAGATCTTCTCGGACCAGAGCTGGAACCCATGTCCCCTGCATTGGCAGGCGGATTCTTAACCACTGCACCACCAGGGAAGCCCTAGGAGAATGTTTTCCTTCTTAATCTTATAAGAGGTCATGATGACCCGCTTCGTATGTGCAGATCTGATTGTGTCCACTGTCAGTATGTCTTTTTTTTTTTTTTTTTTTTTTTTTTTCGGTATGCGGGCCTCTCACTGTTGTGGCCTCTCCCGCCGTGGAGCACAGGCTCCGGACGCGCAGGCTCCGGACGCGCAGGCCCAGCGGCCACGGCTCACGGGCCCAGCCGCTCCGCGGCATATGGGATCCTCCCAGACTGGGGCACGAACCCGTATCCCCTGCATCGGCAGGCGGACTCTCAACCACTGCGCCACCAGGGAGGCCTGTCAGTATGTCTTTTGATGTAGAACCCTTTGTCTCAAAAACTTATATACCTGTGCTTTGACCTCTAACAGGCAGAGCAGTCCTCAGAGGTTTCTGAGAGACTGCTTCCTGCATTATAATCCTCAGGTTGGCTTGAATAAAATCTTCCATTTCTTTCTTAGATTGACTATCAGTTGATTTTTTTCTTCGACACAGACCTTTGGCCAAGATAAGATGAGAGCTCGATAGAGCTCACTGGCAGGCCTAGTGCTCCTTGTTGGTTACCAGGAGAGACTGGGGATTAGGAAGAATTTTATTTTTGAAACCAGCATATCTTGGCTCCTTTACAGTCCCTCTAGATTCTACTTGAAAATTGAACAATTCAAACTTAGTTCAACTCCCTTTCTGTATTTTGTCTTAGAGAAATAGTAGAAGCCAGTTGGCAATTTCAATGTTATGATTGGAAATCTCCTTAGCCAGATCCACAAGATCATTAAGTATCTTTACTAGTTTTCATTAGATACTCTTCCTAGTTTTTACATTATCGCAGGCAACAGTGTTGCCAAACTTTTTACCAGCTATAACAGTTTTGTCCAACTCTATTAGTTTGCTAGGGGTGCCATGATAACATGCCACAAACTGGTGACTTAAACAACAGAAATTTACTGTCTCACAGTTCTGGAAACTAGAAATACAAGATCAAGCTACCAGCAGGGTTTGTCCCTTCAAAAAGCTATGAGGAAGAATCTTTTCCATGCCTGTCTCCTAGCTTCTGGTGATTTGCTGGCTATCTCTGGTGTTCCTTGGCTTGCAGACCCATCACCCTGATTTCTGTCTTCATGTTCACATGTCATTCTTCCTGTGTGTTTGTGTCCAAATTTCCTCTTTTTTTTTTTTTTTTTTTCTCTGTACGCGGGCCTCTCACTGTTGCAACCTCTCCAGTTGTGGAGCACAGGCTCCGGATGCGCAGGCTCAGCAACCATGTCACATGGGCCCAGCCGCTCCGCGGCATGTGGGATCTTCCCAGACCGGGGCATGAACCCGCGTCCCCTGCATCGGCAGGCGGACCCTCAACAACTGTGCCACCAGGGAAGCCCCAAATTTCCTCTTTTTATAAGGATACCAGTCATATTGGGTTAGGGCCCACCCTAATGACCTCATTTTAACTCGATTACCTCTGTAAAACTTCATCTGAGACACTGGAGATTAAGACTTAAACATATGAATTTTGGGGAGAGACAATTCAACTGAAAGCAGCAACTTTCAACAACAATTCCCTCACTGTCTTTCAAACCTTCACTTGAGATCCTTTTAGCTTCTGCCACCCCTCTGCCCAAAGCCAGTAACACATGCTTTTTGTTAACAATATCTAACTTCACAAATTTCAATATCAGTTAGGGGCTGGTCAGGGAAGCAGCACCACTAAGGAATACAGGATTTATCACAGGGCTTAAATACAGCACAATTGTAGGAAAAACTGGGGGAGAAAAAGTCTGGAAGGAGATGGCTGGAGGATGAAAGGAAACTAACCAGGGATCACAAAGGAAAGCTGGTGAAGAATTCTATGGAAGGCTGTAGCCTCTGCATCCAGATATGGCCTGAAACTGATAGGTCATCAGGGCTAGCAGTCAGGAAGACAGCTTGGATTGAACTGGGGGAGAGTGAGGGCAAACTAGAATCCACAAGGACAAACTGGAACCTATGAGGACAAAACGGAACCCATAGCTATCTCTCATGCTGCTGATGCAGGTGGTCTGTAGGAGAAGTTGATGCATTTACCACAGAACTACATGTGTGCCTTGCCCCAGAGGCTTGGAGAAGCTGAAATAGGAGACGTGGTGGGAGCTGGAGGAGCTGGCGACCAGTTGCTGCTCTGCACCAACAGTGTGCCAGCAGGTCAGTAACAAGTTTACAATCTGCAGCTGGTACCTGGCATCTTCAGAGCACAAGGGCTGCTGCTTCACTTGCTCCTTTCAAATCTTACACAAATTTCTCTTGTGACCAATCCTATCTTGCAACCAGACTGGGAAGGGAAATTTGGGGAACTAACTTTCAGTTTAGTTAAGTTGACACAGCACAAAACCACCACATGAGCCAAATATCAGCAGTTGCCTGGTGCCAGCATCCTGTGTCTCATAGGTACTGGTGCCTCACTGAAGCCTCATCACAGCTTTGCAAGGTAAGTATTAGCATTCCCACTTTGCATATGAAGAAATGAAGCCTCATATGTGCTCATAGGTAAGCAAATGGTGGAGTCTGGATTCTGCCCTACATCTGTGTGGTAGCCAGCTTCCAAGATGGATCCCAGTGGTTCTTGCCCTCTGATACTCATGCTCTTTTGTATTTCCCCTCCCACCTTAAATAGGTCTGACGTGAGTAATCAGTAGAATATTGCAGAAACGATGATAAGTGACTTTTGAGGCAGGATCATAAAAGACTGCAGCTTCCACCTTTCTCTTTCTTAGACCATCTGCTCTGGGAAAAGCCAGCTGACATGTTGTAAGGACACTCAAGTAGCCTGTAGGTGAACCCATACAGGGAGGAACTGAGGTCTTTTGTGATCAAGTCCATGTGGGTGAGCCATGGTACAAGTAATTTCTACAGCACCAGCCTCCCCTTCAGAGGACTACAGTCCCATACCCTGACTGAAACCTCTCAGGAGACCTCAGGCCAGAACTGTATGGCCTTTAAATTCTGGACCCATAGAAAATATGAGATAATGTTTATTATTATTTTAAGCTGCTAAATTTTGGGTTAGTTGGTTACACAGCAGTAGATAATTAATATAATCTGTTAGGTTCCAAAGTACAGCCCTTCCATGACATCATTTTGCTTTAAAATTTGTTCAGATTATGAGAGTGGGGATTGTGGAAGAAGTAAGACTTTTAAAAAAATATATACATTTATTTATTTATTTATTTTTGTCTGCATTGGGTCTTTGTTGCTGTGCACGGGCTTTTCTCTAGTTGCGGCGAGCAAGGGCTACTCTTCAGTGCGGTGCGTGGATTTCTTATTGCGGTGGCTTCTCTTGTTGCAGAGCACAGGCTCTAGGCACACGGGCTTCAGTAGTTGTGGCACGTGGGCTCAGTAGCTGTGGCTTGCGAGCTCTAGAGTGTAGGCTCAGTAGTTGTGGCACACGGGCTTAGTTGCTCTGCGGCATGTGGAATCTTCCCGGACCGGGGCTCGAACCCGTGTCCCCTGCATTGGCAGGCAGATTCTTAACCACTGCGCCACCAGGGAAGTCCAAGAAGTAGGACTTTGGAAGTTCAGAATGTACTGGTCATGTGACCCCGCCCCCCAACCACACACACCAAAGCTTTGAAATATCTTTTTGGTGCTTCCAGATACAGAGAGAGAAGGAGTGTCATCTAGTGGTTAATCTGAACCTTGAGAATTAGGAGGGTTTCTTTTTTGTCACTACCTAGGGAAAGCTGAGTTGGCATGAAGAAATTAGAGGTTAAATCCTGTGTTTTTGTTGACTGGCAGACTTGAGCTGGAGTTGGGGAATATCATTGATAGAGACTGGATTCTGGCAGAGCAAGAAAAGTCCTGACAAATGGAGAAGTGGGGCCTCTAGGGCCCTCACAGTGAGAGACTGACAGTCCCTCTGCTTTTGCCCCTTCCCTTCAACTGGGCCATCCTTTCCTCTGCCCCACCAAGTTCCCTTTGGCCTGAAGCTCACTGAAGCTGCTCCTTCCTTTTCTGCTCTTTCCAAATCCCCCTTCCTTATGATACCCTTTTTCTTTTAATAAAGTTCATATATGTGCATTTAGGAACATAAAAGAGGAAAACAAAACCAAACTTCATCTGAGAACCGTTTCCCTTTGAAAACTCTTGGTATTTGTTTTTCTCTCCATTTTGTCCAGATTTGGTCTTGGATTGGAGATGCAAGGCACTGTGCCTGGTGACTTAATCAGACTGGAGTCAGCCAGCGATATTTATTATCTTAGGATGTGAGCACTAGGAGAACCCTTCCAGAACGTCTGGAGCAACCATGCTCGTTTCATACGTGGAACATTTGAAGCCCAAAGAGGTCAAGTGATCATTGTTAACAGATATCAAATGAACATCTACAATGAGGAGGACGCTATTCCGGGCATAGATAGGTTCTTTTAAACGGTCCAACCATTCTGATTAGTAAGATGGGTGGAGTGATTTGCTGGGGTCCTTCCAGATCTCCTGTTCTGCAAGCACAGAAACATCAGGAAACAGCAGCATTACCCACATCAAACCCTTCCTAAATTGTGAACTGTCCCTCAACAGCTGAGAGTTAGAAAAGGTTGCCTGACCCTCTGATTTCTAAACCCACCTTAAACCTCAATTCTTTGCCCCCGGAGACCACTACACAGTAGGCATCAAGAGACGTTTGCGAAATGCATGAACCAACTTCCTTTGAGGCCCTTCCCTGCTTCCCCTCCCCCTCCTCTCCCACTAGGTACTGTGCCAGCATTTGAGCCCCTGACCGGGGACTTTTGGGGATCTTGTCTGGCCTCTTTAGACAGTGACCCCGTCCCCGGGTCAGGAGCAGGGCTCCATTTTTCACTGTGGGACGCTGGACTCTCATATTTTTTCTCGGGATAGGGGCCCTTGTTTGGGGGGCATGCGAGCACCGAAAATGGCCCGAGCTGGTCTTGGGAGCACTAGGGGGATGCGTGGTGGCGCTTGCCGTTCTAGCCGGGAAAAAACGCCGGGCGTCCCCACCGGCTGGGAGAGGCAGGCCACCGGACCCAGCGCTCCAGCTGCACAGCGCGGTTCCCCGCGGGCGCCGAGTGGGCGGGGCCCGGCGGGGGCGGGGTCTGCCGCTGTCAGGTGACAGCGCGGCGGGCGGTGGCGGCAGAGGCCCAGGGGCGTCAGACGCGCCGAGCGGCTGGCAGGACAGTCGCGGCAGCCGGGGTATCAGGGCCGCGGCCATGGGCGGCTTGAAGGACGAGCTGCTCAAGGCCATCTGGCATGCTTTCACCGCGCTCGACCTGGACCACAGCGGCAAGGTCTCCAAGTCCCAGCTCAAGGTGGGCGCACCCGCCTACCGCGGGCCCGCACTCTCCCCTCCCCGTCGCGTGCTCTACTACCACCGGGTGGAAGCGGGCAGGCGGGTGGTGACCATAAGGAATGGCGGACCGGAATGCGGCCGAGCGGCCTGCTCGGGGTGGAGGGAGCGGAGACCGGGATTTGGCATTTTTCGCCTCCCTCTTGCTTTCGGGCCTCGCGCTCGGACCGGTGCGTTAGTTCCCTCGGGGCTCGTGGTGAGCAAGGGTGGGGGGCTCTGAGGGGCGAACTGGTCTCTCTGTTGGCGCGGGAGGCCCAGAAAGTTTGACTTGGAGAGGGCGGTGGGAAGCTCCCTTAGGAAACCTATCCAAAGTTTCCTCCCTGCTCTGGGAGAGGAAGGGACTTGCCCAAGGTGACTGGTTAGAGCCCTCTAAGGGGCACGCTCCGCACCGGGGCAGTTCTCAAAACGGCCAAATGCCCTCTAGGCAACCAGGCAGTTCTGAGAAGAGTGAAGTGCCCCAGAGCCCGGCCCGCAGCGGCCTCCAGTTTTGGGGCGCTTTGGCGGTGGGGTACCCTTTCCTACTAGGGAGGAAGACCTAGCGTCCTCAGGTCTGGAACGAATCGAGGGTGTGCCCTGTGCCGCAGGGACCTTAGTTTCCGGGTGAGGAGCTCTTATCTGGCACTTTGCAAAAGCAAGTGCTTTTGCAGAGTCTTTATTGTGACTGCCAAAGACCCCATCATTAAATGAGCGTATAAGGTATAAATAAAGGAATGCTTGTAAATTGAGTAACCCCAAGCAGGGTAAGTGGCATTTAGCCAGGAGAAATTGGCAGCTTCTTGAAAGTGTAAAATATGGAAACAGACAAGAAGAGCCATTCATAGGCGTTTAAAAATATACACATTTTGGATCTGAATGTCTGGTTTTCTTAGCCTCTTCTGGGAGTGAATTTCTGAAGATTGAGTTTGCTTTGTATATTTTGTGCAGTAATCAGGAGGTTCTTATGACTAGTGGCTTTTATGCCAGTAGGACTTAGCATTCTGCCTGTTTTCCTTTTACCCTTTTCTTTTTTTTCTCATTCATAAAAACATAGTCTGGAAGGATTCATAGAGATCATCCATTTAATCTTTATTTGACTTTATTTTTTAAATTAACAGAGTAAAATTGACTATTTTGGTGGATGGTTCTGAGTTTTAACATATATAGATTTGTATAACTACTACCAAAATCAGGGTTCCATCAGTCCATCATCCCCAAAAGTTCCCTCATGCTGCCCCCCTCTTCCTCAACTGCTGGCAATCAGTGATCTGTTCTTAATTGCTATAGTTTTGTCTCTTCTACAGTGTCATAAAAATGGAGTCATACAGTATGTAACCTTTTGACAGTGACTTCTTTTGCTCAGCATAATGCCTTAGAGATTCACCTATGTTGTTGTGTATCAATAATTCTTTTTATTGCTAAGCAATATTCCATTGTATGGATGTACCATAGTTAATCCATTCACCCTTGAAGAACATTTGTGTTATTTACATTTTTTGGTGATTATGAATAAAGTTGCATTTTACTCTTCACTGTTTTTACTTTTAATTTACCTATACCACTATGTTTAAAGTGAGCTTCTTGTAGATGGCATGTAGTTGGGTCTTGTTCTTTTTTTTAATCCATTCTGACAATCTTTTAATTGGTGTGTTTAGACCAATTACATTTAATTATGATGTTCGATTTTGGGTTACCATTTGACTATTTGATTTATGTTTGTTTTGTTTTCACGATTTTTTCATTTTTTTCTCTTCCAATTGATGGCATCAACGAAATATTTTCTATTACTTTTGTTGTACACCATTCAAATTTGTCTTTGTGGCTGCTTATGGAAAAAGTGTCCAGAGGATTCTTGACTGCAGGCTTGGCAGGAAGTATTAAATCCTAGTGCATAGCTTTTACCCACAGGATGTTGATAATGCAAATGTGCAGTTGTATTTTGTCTCTTTGTTTGCTTAACTGAGAGATTTGGGGATTGATTGAGTTCTGTTCATCTTGCCAGTGTTTCTGGAATTGGAAATATTAAAAAGTTTCTATTTAGTTCTCTCCTTTTTGGAGTTTTGACTCTAAAGTTTGACGTTCATTGATCCATTGGCTAGGAATAGAGTTTTTGCCTTAATTTGCTCATTCATTCATTTGTTCATAAATAACCTTTTGCATATACTTTGTGTAAGGTACCATGCTAATTTCATAAAAAGATCCGTATTTTTAGGCTCTTAAGAGTTAATATCTCCTTGGAGGAAATATCATACAATTGATTTATTAAATAGCAGACTAAAAATTGCATACCCAAAGTGAGGTTAAAATTTATCGCTTTGGAAAACTGTATGGGCATTCTAAAATACTTTGGATACTTGTCTTTTTGAATTACCTTCACAGTTTTTGACGTGGGTGGTGACACTTCATGTATTAGATACTGTGTCTAATTCTAAGGGTGATATGATAGTGAAGGTGGGGGAAAAAGAAACATAGGAATTTTTGCCTCAAAGAGTTTAAATGTTGGTAGGCAAACTAAAAGAATAGGCAACCTTTAGAGAAGTCTCTCTCTGTCGTTCTGTGTATATATATAGATTATATTACTTAGGCAATTACCCTATCCTTAAAAAATGTAAGATCTGGTGGTAGAGATAAGAAGTACAGGAATACTATGGAGAGGAAGATGTTGAATGTGATAGAAGATAAGAGCCCATGATGAATATGATAGAGGATAAGAGCCCATGAGATTTTAGAGGAAGAGACCAGTACTTTTTACTGGTGGAATTACTTCATGAAAAAGCTTTGAAATTGCCTCTGAAGAAACTAGAATGTGATTATGTGGAAATGGGGGGAGGATTAAGCCCATCCTATTCACTCATTCATTCATTCATTCTTTCAATGGGTATTTATTGACTGCTTTTAGCTCTAAGGGATCCCTATGAACTACTGCAGGCCACAGGAATTAATCAGGCATTTATAGGGACTTCTGTGTAACTTATTTTGATTGGAGTGTAGGATATGAGTGTGTTTGTGTGTATGTATAAGAAAGAGTTTTTGATGGATGGATATTTAGCTGGAGATGATGTCCTTGGGTAAGTGTGGGGCTGTTGGTACAGGATCTTGGTAGTTGAAGCTTGGAAAAAGGAGAGAAGAGGTTCAACAGTGGCCTTGGGAAATGGCTAGAGTAGGTGGTAAGAGGAAGAATGGAAGCCAGGGGACCAGAAATGGGATATAAGAACCACTTTGGGGCAACACTGGTGCTGAGGAAGAAGAGATTTTCAAGGAAAACATCGACTGTTATCTTTGAGAGTTAATTTATTATTATTATGTACATATATTTTGGAGATTGTAATGATATTGATTCTTCCCTGCCGTAGCTCATAAACTATATTATTTCTTCTTTTGTGAAGAGAAGTTGTGAAAGTTTGGAGTATTGGCATCATCTTGGGAATAAATTTATTTTTGACTTTTAGGGAGATTTCTTTGCAGTACAGTACTCATTTAGATAAATGTGTTTGGGTCACTGCTATAATTAGTAAATATTTTCCTTGAGGGCCCCCAGTTTAGTACAAAAATCTTACTATTTTTCTTTTGGCTGTGTTGGGTTTTCCTTGCAGTGCGAGGGCTTCTTATTGCGGTGGCTTCTCTCGTTGCGGAGCACGGGCTCTAGGCGCACGGGCTTCAGCAGTTGTGGCTTGCGGGCTCTAGAGCGCAGGCTCAGTAGTTTTGGCGCCCGGGCTTAGTTGTTCCAGGGCATGTGGGATCTTCCTGGACCAGGGCTCGAACCCTTGTCACCTGCATTGGCAGGCGGATTCTGAACCATTGTGCCACCAGGGAAGTCCCCCAAAAGCTTATTAAAAAATTTTTTTTTTTAATTTTGAAAATTTACTTTATTGAAGTATAGTTGATTTAGAGTGTTGTGTTAATTTCTGCTGTATAGCAAAGTGATTCAGTTATACATATATACATTCTTTTTCATATTATTTTCTATTATGGTTTATCACAGGATATTGAATATAGTTCCCTGTGCTGTACAGTAGGACCTCGTTGTTTATCCATTCTATATATAATAGTTTGCATCTGCTAATCCCAAACTCCCAATCCATCCCTCTCTCACCTCCCCTTCCACTTGGCAACCACAAGTCAAAAAGCTTATTTTTTATACCTAAATTTTATTATTAACTAATAGCATTTTTAAAAACATCTTTATTGGAGTATAATTGCTTTACAATGGTGTGTTAGTTTCTGCTGTATAACAAAGTGAATCAGCTATACGTATACATATATCCCCATATCTCCCTCCCTCTTGCGTCTCCCTCCCACCCTCCCTATCCCACCCCTCTAGGTGGTCACAAAACACTGAGCTGATCTCCCTGTGCTACGCGGCTGCTTCCTACTAGCTATCTGTTTTACATTTGGTAGTGTATATATGTCCATGCCACTCTCTCACTTCGTCCCAGCTTACCCTTCCCCCTCCCCGTGTCCTCAAGTCCATTCTCTACGTCTGCGTTTTTATTCCTGTCCTGCCCCTAGGTTCTTCAGAACCTTTTTTTTTTTTTTTTTTTTTAGATTCCATATATATGTGTTAGCCTAAGGTATTTGTTTTTCTCTTTCTGACTTACTGCATTCTGTATGACAGTCTGTAGGTCCATCCACCTCACTACAAATAACTCAATATTGTTCCTTTTTATGGCTGAGTAATATTCCATTGTATATATGTGCCACATCTTCTTTATCCATTCATCTGTCTATGGACACTTAGGTTGCTTCCATGTCCTGGCTATTGTAAATAGAGCTGCAATGAACATTGTGGTACATGACTCTTTTTGAATTATGGTTTTCTCAGGGTATATCCCCAGTAGTGGGATTACTAGGTTGAATGGTAGTTCTATTTTTAGTTTAAGGAACCTCCATACTGTTCTCCATAGTGGCTGTATCAATTTACATTCCCACCAACAGTGCAAGAGGGTTTCCTTTTCTCCACACCTTCTCCAGCATTTATTGTTTGTAGACTTTTTGATGATGGCCATTCTGACCGGTATGAGGTGATACCTCATTGTAGTGTTGATTTGCATTTCTCTAGTGATTAGTGATGTTGAGCATCCTTTCATGTGTTTGTTGGCAATCTGTATATCTTCTTTGGGGAAATGTCTGTTTAGGTCTTCCACCCATTTTTGGAGTGGGTTTTTTGTTTTTTTGATATTGCGCAGCTCATATTAAAGGAGATTAAGCCTTCGTCAGTTGCTTCATTTACAAATATTTTCTCCCATTCTGAGGGTTGTCTTTTCATCTTGTTTATGGTTTCCTTTGCTTTGCAAAAGCTTTTAAGTTTCATTAGGTCCCATTTGTTTATTTTTGTTTTTATTTCCATTTCTCTAGGAGGTGGGTCAAAAAGGATCTTGCTGTGATTTATGTCATAGAGCGTTCTGCCTATGTTTTCCTCTAAGAGTTTTATAGTATCTGGCCTTACATTTAGGTCTTTAATCCATTTGGAGTTTATTTTTGTGTATGGTGTTAGGGAGTGTTCTAATTTCATTCTTTTACATATAGCTGTCCAGTTTTCCCAGCACCACTTATTGAAGAGTAATAGCATATTTTTGAGTAAAACAAAAATTTCCATCTGTATAAATTTTGAAACTTAAAATACAAAGAAAAAATTAACGTAAGAAAGATATTTGTTGGGACTTACCTGGTGGTGCAGTGGTTAAGAATCCGCCTGCCAATGCAGGGGACACAGGTTTGATCCCTGGGAAGATCCTGCATGCCATGGAGCAACTAAGCCCGAGAGCCGCAACTTCTGAGCCTGCGCTCTAGAGCCCGTGAGCCACAACTACTGAGCCCGCATGCCACAAATACTGAAGCCCGTGCACCTAGAGCCCGTGCTCCACAACAAGAGAAGCCACTGCAATGAGAAGCCTGCACACTGCAACAAAGAGTAGCCCCCGCTCGCCGCAACTAGAGAAAGCCCGTGTGCAGCAACAAAGACCCAACGCAGCCAAAAAAATTTATTAAAAATAAAAGATATTTGTTGAGGCAAACATAGATTTTCATTAAACTTAGCAATAAGATAAAAATACAGAGCACAGAATTTAAAAACTACTTGTGACTTACATAAGCTACTATAGAAGCAGATGTTGGGTTGTCCTCTAGTCCAGCAGCCCCCAACCTTTTTGGCAGTAGGGACTGGTTTTGTGGAAGACAGTATTTCCACAGGGCAGCGGCAGGGTATGGTTCAGGTGGTAATGCAAACAGTGGGGAGCGATGGGAATGGCAGATGAAGCTTCGCTTGTGTGCTGCTCACTTCCTGCTGTGCGGCCAGTTCCTAACAGGCTGTGGACAGGTACTAGTCTGCGGCCTGGGGGTTGGGGACCCCTGCTCTAGCCACAGTGACGTTTCTTGTTAAAACAGCTGGGCATGAGGTCACTGCAGGTCAATATCTTGATCTTCATTAAAGAACACCCCTTCTCACCTCCATGCCCTCCAACAAATAGGGAACCAACTCTGCCTCACTTTCCTTACCTTGATTCTTTCTCCCTCTTCCTCCCACATTCCCTGTGATTTCCTTGAGCTTTCTCCTGGCAATTTGTGTACCCTCTCCAGGGGACCTCTGTCTCTTTGGCTCCAGTTGTGGCATTTCTGGCTCCCTACCTGAGTTGTAGCTGTATAGGTCTCCACCCGCACAGTCAGCCTGTGCACCCCTCTAGCAGTCATCAGCTCTATTAGCTTAATCTGTAATTGGATTTTTAGAAGGCAACTCATTTTTTTTTAATGATGTTATTTATTTTATTTATTTTTATTTTTGGCTGTGTGGTGTCTTCATTGCTGCACGTGGGCTTTTCTCTGGTTGCGGCGAGCAGGGACTACTCTTTGTTGAGGTGCGCAGGCTTCTCATTGCAGTGGCCTCTCTTATTGTGGAGCACGAGCTCTAGGTGCATGGGCTTCAGTAGTTGTGGCACGCGGGCTCAGTAGTTGTGGCATGTGGGTTCTAGAGCACAGGCTTAGTAGTTGTGGCACATGGGCTTAGTTAATCCGGGCCAGGGCTCAAACCCATGTCCCCTGCATTGGCAGGCGGATTCTTAACCACTGTGCCACCAGGGAAGCCTGCAACTCATTATTTTAATTGTCATTGATTTGCTGTCACTATTTTTCAGGCCAGAATACAGAGGGATACTAAACTAAGTTATTGTTTTAAGTTAAGCTTGTTCTAATTGTGTGGAGATCTACTTTTCAGCTGCTGAAGTAGATAGCAATGGGCTTATGGTGGGAGAGAAATCTTCAGAAACACATTCTTTTTGTTTGTTTGTTTGTTTTTGTTTTTTGTGGTATGCGGGCTTCTCACTGCCGTGGCCTCTCCCGTTGCGGAGCACAGGCTCTGGACGCACAGGCTCAGCGGCCATGGCTCACGGCCCAGCCGCTCCGCGGCATGTGGGATCTTCCCGGACCGGGGCACGAACCCGTGTCCCCTGCATCGGCAGGCGGACTCTCAACCACTGCGCCACCAGGGAAGCTCCTGGGAGAAATTTTGATGGAAACTTTTGTTTATATCTATAGGAAGGTGCTACATACATGTAGGTGGCTGAGTAAACATTATTGAACTTTTTTTCACCAATTTTTCCCTTGGTTTTGATGTTTGTGCCCTTCTTTTGTCTTTTTTTTTTTAATGAGGGACATTTATGTGTGGATTCCATATTTTAGTAAACTTTATTAATATGCCATCTGAAACAGACATTGTTACTTTTAGGCTATGTAAGTTTGCAAAAGTCATAAGGGAAATAGGTATTGGACATATTGTTTGAAGGAGAAGCAACAATTATTTTCTTCTCCATTGCTGTTTAAAAATTATCTTCAAATTATTTAGAATTTTGATGGTCTTGCAGAAAGATACTAAATCTCCAGTGTTACTTAGAAATACATGCAATTCCAAGAAGTTGAAAAGGTGAAGCCTATCATTTAAACAAATGTACATCAAAAAGAAACTTTTTGAATAGTTCATATTTACATATGGTATAAAATTCATAATGTACTAAAAGGCATTTACAAAAGTGAAAAGTAAGTTTCCTCCAACCCCTGGCCCACACTAGTTACCTGCCCCTGAGGTAACCATTGTTACTAGTTTTTTTTTGTATTCCTTCCAGAAATCAAAATGTATCTTAAAATTGAACTCTCCTACACTGTTGATGGGAATGTAAGTTGGTGCAGCCACTTGGAGAACAGTATGGAGATTCCTTAAAAAACTAAAAATAAAATTGCCATATGATCCAGCAATCCCACTCCTGGGCATATATCTGGAGAAAACTGTAATTCAAAGAGGTACATGCATCCCAGTGTTTGTTGCAGCACTGTTTACAATGCCCATTGACTGACGAATGAATAAAGAAGATGTAGTGTGTACACACACACACACACACACACACACACACACACACACACACACACTGGAATATTACTCAGCCATAAAAAAGAATGAAATAGTGCCATTTGCAGCAACATGGATGGACCTAGAGATTATCATACTAAATGAAGTAAGCCAGACAGAGAAAGACAAATATCGTATATCACTTATATGTGGAACCTTAAAAAAAATACAAATGAACGTATTTACAAAACAGAAACAGACCCACAGACATAGAAAACAAACTTGTGGTTATCAAAAGGGAAAGGAGGAGGGAAGGATAAGTTAGGAGGTTGGGATTAACATATGCACACTACTATACATAATACGTATAGTATATTCAATATTTTGTAATAACTTATAAGGGAGAAGAACCTGGAAAAGAATATATATCTGTATATATATAACTGAATTACTTTGTTGTACACCTGAAACTAACAGAACATTGTAAATCAACTATACTTCAATAAAAAAGTACCTTAAAATTAGTACTCTTATTGTTATAGTTAGTGTTGTCTTCTTAAATATGGCAAAATCTAGTGATAGTTTTCCATCGTCTGTTATAATTTTACTTTACAATTATGGTTGCAGTGTGAATTACATGTCAGTGCTGGAAATGTCCTGAATAAGTTTATTGGCTCTGCACTCTTATCCTGTTGTTTTTAGAAATGCAGGGTTTTGTTTTGTTTTAAATTGTGCCCTTTTGAAGTAAAAGAGCTCACAACTAGTGAGGATGTAAATGAAAAAAAATTGAGGAACAACATGAGTAGTTTGAATCTTTATTCATTTCTCAATGATAGATTTTCAGTTAAATGTTCTTTAATTTTTGCCCTGCAGTTGATTTACGTATCTTGTGAATAATGTCATGTGTTCTGTTCCCATGTAGGCATTTAGCTTCAAAAATTTTTAATCTTGCTAGTTACAAAAGTAATTGAGCCAGGCCAGTGGTCTGTTGAAAATATAAAGGAAGCAAGTTGCAGTAAAGGGCTTTTATTGTGTGAAACACAATGTAAAAGATTTGGTTAATTCTTGTGAACTTGGCATGTATAGTATTCCCTCCCTAATCTTTAGTGTTATGTTTCGTTAACCCCTGTGGTTAAAGTTGTTTCTGTTCTAAAAATCTAATTTAAAAAAAAACCCATTTAGAGAACCAGAGCATGACCCAGAAGCGAACCTGTGAAAGTCTTTGTAAATATTTTTTGTATCTCACCAAAATGAAACAGTAAAGACAGCTCTCCAAATAAAGAGCATGTAAGAGACATTTAAAAATCTTAAAATGGTAATAATGGATTCTGGGTTATTTCCTTTTTCCGTTTCTTACTTGCTAGAAACTTTTTGGTAAGATAGACTGGAAGTTTTTGTTTTTTTGAAATATATGTAAACTTTTGCTTTATTGAGGATAATACGCAATCCAAGAGGCACTTTTGTGTGTGTGGCCTTACATCTTAATAGCCAGTGCATTTCTAATCTTATGACTCAGAGGCTCTTAACCTTCCTGGTCCCCATTTTGTATTTCCTCTGGGGTCTTACTGCAGTCCCAGAGGTACATAGTAACTGGAAGCTAGAGACGGAAGAGGCTTTGAATAACCTTTTCTCACTTATTCAGTTTGCCCTCTCATTCCCCATCCCCCCCCCCCCCCCGCGAGGGTTATTGTAATCCCTTCAATGATTATTAACACATTGGAATCTGAATCCTGCAACATAAGTCTAAGTTAGTCTTTGCCTCAGCTTCAATTATGTTTCCCAAGGCTTCATTTCATAAATCTATTTTTCTCCTCTGCTTTCTGCTTTATTTCCTTCTTCTCATTCTACCTTCAGATTACTTTTTTTAAACCCAAAATCTGTGTCTACTTGAAACTGCAGTTTTCAGAAATTAATTTTTAATTGTAGAAAGGTATTTGGGAGTAAATCTGCATATAGTCACATTTCATATAAGGAGATCTTACAGTTAGGAAGAGATTTCTACAATGTCAGAAAAATTAGTTTTTTCGTCTCAAGGTTCTTCTATGCCTTCTTTACCCTTTGCTTCCTTAGGAATATTTAGCTTTACAGCCACAATGGCTTACCAACCAGAAGTGACAGCAGTTAGGATAAAAGTTGTTCTGTCAGATGGACAATGTCGAAGGTATTATATTTCACTGGGTAGGCACCTCTGGGAGGATGGAGCACTACCTGCATTACCAGGCAGCACATCTCCATCAGTTCTTTTTTTTTTTTTTTAATTGAAGTATAGTTGATTTACAGTGTTTTGCCAATCTCTGCTCTACAGCAAAGTGACTCAGTTATACACATACATACATTCTTTTTTTATATTCTTTTCCATTATGGTTTATCACAGGATATTGCTATACATGTGGTATACATTAGGACCTTGTTTATTCATTCTAAATGTAATAGTTTGCATCTACCAACCCCAAACTCCCAGTCTATTCCTCATCAGTGCTTTTCATTCATAGGGTGTTGTATGTCTCAGGCAGATGCTGTTACATTGGAGTTGAGAGCAGGAGCTGGTAGGCAGCTGACTTAACTCTCAGTGACTTCCTTCAGTGATGATTGGAGAAAATGCTGTTAGATAATGGGACACCAGGCTGTTAGATCGAACTAGGTTGGAATTCTGAAGTTCTTCACCGGGGTGACTTTGGGGAATTTGCTTTGCTTATTGTATTTAGGACTCTCTGTTAAATGGGAATAATAAGACATTTTAATAATATACTTGCTTGAATAGATGGAGCTCACAACCTCTATGTGTTACAACAGAACATTTACTAGCCAACTGTTTCTTACCAAACACTGATGTTGAATAAAATTGATCTACAAAACAGTATATAAATTTGAAGGTTTTAATCTGTACCTTTTGCTAGGGACTCTGGGGAAGTGAAAAATATACAGCATTGTCCCTTACCTTGAGGAGTGTGCAGTTTAGTAAAGAAGATAATACATGAAATGACTACAACAAGATAACGTATAAGCAAGTTCTAGAAAGTGTGGAAAATGAGGGCTGTAGGCCAGGCTGTCCAGTACATTAGCCATTAACCACATCTGGCTATTGAGCATTGAAAAGTAGCTAGTCCATGGGATTTCCCTGGTGGCCCAGTAGATAAGACTTTGTGCACCCAATGCAGGGGGCTTGGGTTCCATCCCTGGTCAGGAAACTAGATCCCACATGCATGCTGCAACTAAGAGTTCGCATGCCACAACACCCGCCTGCTGCAACTAAGACCTGGAGCCACCAAATAAATAAATATTAAAAAAAAAAGAAAAAAAGAAAAAGTAGCTAGTCTGAATTGAGATGTGCTGTAAATATAAAATATACACAGGATTTCAGAGACTTAGTACAAGAAAATAACATAGGATATCTCTTTTAAAAATATTGATTATGTGTTGTGGTTATAATATTTTGGATACATTAGTAAAATTAATTTTACCTGTTTCTTTTTTTTTTTTCTTTTTGCTGTATGCGGGCCTCTCACTGTTGTGGCCTCTCCCGTCGTGGAGCACAGGCTCCGGACGCGCAGGCTCAGCGGCCATGGCTCACGGGCCCAGCCGCTCCACGGCATGAGGGATCCTCCTGGACCGGGGCACGAACCCGTGTCCCCTGCATCGGCAGGCGGACTCTCAACCACTGCGCCACCAGGGAAGCCCTACCTGTTTCTTTTTATGTTTTAAAAATGTGGCTATTAAAAAATTTTAATTCCATATGTAGTTTGCATATTTCTGTCAGATGGAGCTGCTGTAGAAGTTTAAAAGAAATAGAGAAAAAGATGCAGACAGTTTTAGGGGCTTCCCTGGTGGCGCAGTGGGTAAGAATCTGCTTGCCAACACAAGGGACATGGGTTCGAGCACTGGTCCGGGAAGATCCCACATGGAGCAACTAAGCCCGTGTGCCACAGCTACTGAGCCCGCGTGCTGCAACTACTGAAGCCCGTGCACCTAGAGCCCCTGCTCCGCAACAAGAGAAGCCACCACACTGAGAAGCCCACACACCGCAATGAAGAGTAGCCCCGGCTTGTGCACCTAGAGAAAGCCCACGCACAGCAACGAAGACCCAACTCAGCCAAAAATAAATAAATTAATTAAATAAATCTGTAAAAAAAAAAAGATGCAGACAGTTGTAGACAAAGAAACGTTTCATGGAGGAGATGGAATGTCAGCAGCTTTTGGAGGGAATGGGGCAAATCTTGTCCAGTATAGTCACAGAAAGATGACAGGTATGATGGTGGCATTGTGGATAAGAGCAGGAGCTAAAACTTGGAGTATTTGTGAGCAGTAAGGAAATACTCTGTGTGGAGTAGTGTTTGATTTGAGGCATGGTGGAAAATTAGGATTTAAAGGGAGACGGGGTTATATTTTAGATGATTTCGTTCTCGTACAGAATACATGATTAATATGTATTTGTTGACTATGTTAGAATGAGTAGTTTAGAACTGATCCTGTAAAGAGAGGAAGTTATTAGTATTTTGGGGGTAGATATATGACAAAGGTAGAGTTTTGAGATTATTCTAACAATGTGGGTGTGTTGACATGAGGGGAGAGGCTGGAGATGGGGAGACCAAGTGGGGGACTTCTATGAAAGTTGATGCGTGCTAGACTGGGATGGTGGCAGTGGGAATCAAAACCGATATGCTCCCTACCCTCATGGAGCTTGAAGTCTTGTGAGTCATATAGATCAGCAAACCGACAATTCAAATGTGATATAAAGTACACAGCGCTGGGAAACACAGAGGAAGGGAACCTACCTAGTCTGTGGTGAAGATTGGAGGAGTTAGGTCAGAGAAATGTCCAGATTGGGAGAATGAAGTGTAAGGGAGGTGACCCCATAAAGGTAGACCAAGGTAGAGTAAGTTCTTTGAGAAATTTAGAAAATAGTATATCATGGGACCAAAGAAAGTCTTGAGAGGATGATCCAGACTGCTCAGTGCCAGAGACTTGGGAGAGTGAATTGTTTAAAAGGTATCTATCCCAGGTTGGGTTCTCCAGGAAACAGATGCTGAGACAGAGTTGGGAGTGCAAAAGGGTTATTGGGAAGAAACGCTTATGGGAAAAGAGAGAGGAAACAGGATTGGGAAAAGGAGCTGTCAAATCATGATACAGACTTAACAAAACCAGGAGCTCTGGAGCAAAGATGGCCTGTTAGAGGATGTCCACCCTGGGGAGAAATGGTGTCACCAGCTTGCTCAGTCATTGGCTGAGGTGGACCCCGAAAATACTAATAACTAGAGGCTCTCAGCTAACCACAGTCGTTGTAGCAGGGCAGCAGTTCCTTTCTTGAGTGGTGCAGCTCTGTGTCTACCACAGAATCTTTTTGAAAAAGCAATTTCATGACATTGATAGGGATAGAAAGAAGCCATATTATAGTGACTAGAAGGGGACAAGGGGACAGAGTGGTGAGAGGATGGGGCAGCAGAGGTAAACCTCAGGTTTGTGATCTTTATCATCACCTTGGGTGTACACTGTGGCTTCAGATCTCCTCTTGGAGAAGAGTGTACTAAATTGAACTATCTAATTTCTCTGTCTTCTGCTCTAGACTTCTCTCTCATACACTGTTAATTCCTCTTGAGTCCTTTCCTCAAAAATCTTTAGTGGAATTTTTAGAAATTGGACTGCTTTACTAGATCTCAGGTCAGATGAGTAATGCCTGCTAGTTCTGGCAGTGCTAATAACTAATGGAAGTATTGTTTTTTTACTTCAAAAATGACCTGAATTAGAGATTCCAATTAAACAAAAATTCTTCCTGGAAAGAATATACTGGTAGTATAGTGAAATACATTAAAAGACCCACATCTAAATAAAGGTGATAGAGAAGCAAACTAAATGAAACTAAACAACAACAAAACAAAACAAAAAAATAAAATTCTTACATGGGACTCATTTAGTAAACATTTGTTGACATCAGGCACTCTACCCTAGGCACTTTATTAGGTTTTTTTTTTTTTTTTTTTTTTCTTTTTGCGGTATGCGGGCCTCTCACTGTTGTGGCCTCTCCCGTTGCGGAGCACAGGCTCCGGATGCGCAGGCCCAGCGGCCATGGCTCACGGGCCCAGCCGCTCCGCGGCATATGGGATCCTCCCAGACCGGGGCACGAACCCGTATCCCCTGCATCGGCAGGCGGACTCTTAACCACTGCGCCACCAGGGAGGCCCACTTTATTAGGTTTTGATATTGCAGGAAAGATACAATAAAGATCTTCTCTTTAAGGAGCTTACAGAGTAGTGGGAGAGATAGAAACAGAAGCTTACTGGAGTTAAATCTTCTTATACATGATTTATCTTCCTTTTAAAAAATATTTATTTATTTAGGCTGTTCTAGGTCTTTGTTATGGCACGCAGGATCCTTTTTTTTAAAAAAAATATTTATTTATTTATTTGGTTGCTCTGGGTCTTAGTTGTGGCAGGCGGGCTCCTTAGTTGTAGCATGCAAATCTTATTTGTGGCATGCATGTGGGATCTAGTTCCCTGGCCAGGGATCGAACCCGGGTCCCCTGCATTGGGAGTGTGGAGTCTTACCTACTGGACCACCAGGGAAGTCCCTGATTTACCTTCTTAAAGACATTTGTTTATGCTGTGATCCAGTGGGAGGCTGGAATCTAAGGAGGCTGCCCAGATCAGGAGACTTTGTTGCCCATAGTGTGGCTTCTTCAAGAGGCATGGCAAAGCATAGTTCTTTGTGAATGACTCAAGTGAGTTAATTTCAGCAACTTTATAGTCCTACAATGATCTCTTCATATTTTTTAATATTATTGGTGCTCTCTAGCTGAAACCCCAGATAGAGAGCACTAATAAAATTAATTTTAAAAATTAATTTAAAAATTTTACATAAATATAAAAGCTTCACTTTTTCTGATTATAAAGGTAGAACATAGAATATTCAAACAATACTTTAAGGCAGAGGTCCCCAACCTTTTTGGCACTAGGGACCGGTCTCATGGAAGACAATTTTTCCACGGAATGGGGGCGTCAGGGGGGTATGGTTCAGGCAGTAATGTGAGCGATGGGGAGCTATGGGGAGCAACAGATGAAGCTTTGCTTGCTCCCTTGCTGCTTACCTCCTGCTGTGCAGCCTGGTTTCTAACAGGCCGTGGACTGGTACTGGTCCATGGCCTGGGGGTTGGGAACCCCTACTTTAAAGTATAGAGACAGGGACTTCCCTGGTGGTCCAGTGGTAAAGAATCCGCCTTACAATGCAGGGGACGTGGGATTAATCCCTGGTCAGGGAACTATGGTCCCACATGCCGCGGGGCAACTAAGCCTGTGTGCTACAACTCATGTGCCTCAACTAGAGAACCTGCGTGCCGCAAACTACAGAGCCCAGGTGCCCTGGAGCCTGCGCGCCACAACTAGAGAAGAGAAAACCCACCGCCACAACTAGAGAGAAGCCTGGGCACCACAACAAAATACCCCGCATGCCTCAATGAAGATCCCATGTGCTGCAGCTAAGACCCGATGCAGCCAAAAATAAATAAATATAAAACAAATCTTAAAAAAAAAAAAGTATAGAGACAAAGGCAAAAGCACCCGAAATTCTACCACCAAAGGCAGAGGCAGTTACCTTTGCAGTGATTTTCTAACATCTTTTGCTCACCATCCTTCCTCCCTCTCTCTCCCTCTATCTCCCTTGCTTCCTACATGTATACACATGCATGCACACGTGTGCATATACTCATACATATATATCCTTTTATATAAATAGGATCCTATTTCATAAGCTTTTGTAGCCTATTTTCTTAAACAGTGTTAGGGTCATGTTTCCATGTCAGTGCACATAGATACAGACAGCATCATCCTTTATGGCTATGAGCTATTTCATTGTGTTGATGAGTTATGCTTTGTTTAACTACTTTATTATTCACAGATATTTGAGGTGTTTTGATGTTTTCAGCCAGGGATGCTAAACTTCCTACAATGCATAGGACACCTCCCCCTGCTCCCCAGCAAAGAATTATCTGGCCTAAAATGTCAGCAGTGACAGAGAAAACCTGCTCTATACCTTCTCCAGTGTTGGGTGTTGGCAATTTTTACTCCCCTGTGTCTGCTCAAACACCAGGTGTTGTGTTTCAGGCAAAAAGTAGTAGCTCTTTTAGTTTGCATTATGTTGATCACTAGTGAAGTTAAGCATCTTTTCCTATACTTATTAGTCATTAGCTTCTTTTGTGAATTTTCTATTCGTGTCTGTGGTCCTTTTTTTTTTTTTTTTGGTGGTACGCGGGCCTCTCACTGTTGTGGCCTCTCCCGTTGCAGAGCACAGGCTCCGGACGCGCAGGCTCAGTGGCCATGGCTCACGGGCCCAGCTGCTCCGCGGCATGTGGGATCCTTCCGGACTGGGGCACGAACCTGTGTCCCCTGCATCGGCAGGCGGACTCTCAACCACTGCGCCACCAGGGAAGCCCCTGTGGCCCATTTTTAAAATTGGGTGTTCACCTTTTACTTAATAATTTCTAGGAGTAATTTGAATGTTGGAGCTATTAGCCTTTTTTGTTTGTTTATAGTGTCTCTTTTTTTTTCTGTGGCCTCTCCCGTTGTGGAGCACATGCTCCGGATGCGCAGGCTCAGGGGCCATGGCTCACGGGCCCAGCTGCTCCGCGGCATGTGGGATCTTCCCGGACCGGGGCACGAACCCGTGTCCCCTGCATCGGCAGGCGGACTCTCAACCACTGCGCCACCAGGGAAGCCCTATAGTGTCTCTTTTTAAAGGGAAATTTACGAATTTTTATGTGGTCAAATTTACCAATATTTTCTTTCTGATTTCTGAAGAGGGCTAACTTAGTGAATTATCCAAGATAACTTATTAAAGGTAGTCTATGTAGGATGTAATCCAGTGGCATATACTGTAGTTCAATGGTATACGTTCGTGGACATATCACGACAGATGGTTTTGAGTTAGATATCCTTCCTTAATGTGTCCATAAGTGTTATGTTCCCACTGAGTCCTCCCTTAACCCTCTGCTAGTCACCATAAAGGATACGGAAGAACAACATTAGGCAGGGTTTCCTCCCTTACTGAGCTGCAGTTAGGTATTTGAGATATTTCTGGTATGTGAAACAGAATTCACGTTAAGTGCTGAATAGGAGTTCAGTGGACAGACGGGGCGGTGAAGGTTTCCTAGAGTTTATGAAGAATAACCCAGTCTTGAAGGATGTGACTAGGCAAAAGAGAATGTTTCCAGTACAGGGCATGATTGTGGGACAGGCAGTTAGGAGACCTGGGTTCTTGTTTCTGATTTGTCACTAATCAGTTTGTGACTTAGGCGAGTCTCAGGCCTCAGTCTTTTTATCAATGAAATAAGGAGATAGCAGTAGGCTATTTCCTAAGAGCATTGTCATTGTTAAAGGATTACGGTTTTACTGTGAAAAGAGAATTTTTAGAAAGAATTTGTTCAGCATTTATTGAAAGCCTTCTGCATTCTGAGTAGCATGTTAAATGCTGTGGGGATGCAAGGGTAGGTAAGACATGGGCCTTTCAGAAATTTACAGTCCTGTGGGAGAGAAAATCATGTGTGGTAGTGTAAGATAAGAAATAGAGTGCTTGGGAAATGCAGAGTGGGGCAGACCATCTTGATTTTGGGTGGTGGAGGCTTCAGAAAGGGATGGCAGTTATGTTAGGTAGAAATGGACGTGTAGGGGTGATTAGAGCAGAGGCCTGGAGGGGGCAGGGGAGTGATACAGGGTTTGTTTGGGGTGCTGTGAGTAAGCTTGTTTGACTAGATTTGTACAGTTGGTGCAGAGGGGTGGGAAAAAATAAGGCTACAAATGTAAAGTGCGGCTGGCTTGCCAAGTGACTTAAATACGGAGCTCAGATACCTCTTTGGTTTTTACTTCTGTAGGCTTTTGATGAGTTTCAGACAAGGTGATAATGTGAGGTCAGCAGCCCTTGAAGATAAATTTGGTAAAAGTGTCTAGGATGGTGATTGATTGCATTCAGGGACTGAGTCAGAGACGATTGAGATTTCTGAGGCTGAGTATGATAAAGATAATTTAAGAGAAAGCAAGCAGGCCTTAAGCAGTGACAAGCAGGATGAAAAGTTATTGTCGGGAAAGGGAAAATGAGTCCTTGTGGTAAGGGGCGGGACTTCTATTAAGACAATGCTCTTAAGGCAGGGCATAGCACTGGTAGGAAGTTGGTCATTCTGTTAGGAAGAGTTTTCTGGTAATTCGCCCTGAGCTTGAAATTTTATAAATCAGACAGGAATTTTCACATTAAAAAAAAAAGGTTGCCCATTATGAATTATAGTTCTGTAATTGTGTCGGTTCAGATAAGCTTGTCGGAATAGAGATCCCTACCCCCCTTTTTTTCAGTGTTGAATTTTGCCCATTACGCACATCCTGTAAAGGGAAACAGTCTGTGACTGGGGGGCTCATTTCAGAGAACCTTTGTAATCTCTACATCTTTGGGAGGGAGGAGGGTAAGCATTAGGTTCTCATGTGTGTTAAAATACTGTTTAGTCATTCATCATCCTTGATATCTTTTCACAATAGTTGGAGCAAAATGCTTAAAAAGGGTAAATGGCAAACCGCTGAAAAGGAACAGACCACACGAGCAGTTAATTAGTCATGTCTTGTCAGCGGAGGCCCTGCAGAGGCACTAGCAGACAGCTATGAAGGAACTGGACAGATGAGGGTCTGGCATGGATATGGATCTTTTATTGTAGTAACAATAGTTTATTCTTCAGATCGGGGCCTGAGAGCAAAGTTGCTTAGCAATTATGTGGGCGTTGGAAGAATGGCCTTTGGAGGAGCAGGCATTTGAAGTAGGATAAATTCAGCTTTCTCAAAAAACTTGCAAACACTGATTAGAGTGATTCAGGGGCAGTCCTTTTACAAATCAAGAACTTGTAGTCCTATTTCCTCTTGATTGCTTTTGTCCTCATCTGTTTTCCAGCTTCCGCATCTGGAGGGGAGGCTAGTACCTCTTGGAACAGTTTCCCCCAAAGTCGGGTGCTGAGAGATGAGGGCTTCCAGAGAGAGAGTGGTCCCAGATTCCTAGACGGATGTGTTCTTCACCACTGGATTTAAGTTGGCTCCGCTGAATAGCTCCAGCCATGTTGCTGGGTGCTGGAGAACTGACCGGGTGGGCACCAGTCCATCACTGCACCTTAGCAATAACATGCATGCATGGCCACAGCATGCATGTCACTTTTGTATAGGCAGGGCTCTCTGTTTTTCCAGGAGGAGAGGGAATGTGGCAGGGCAGGGAAAGGGCACCAAAGTATAAGGTTTGGGTTCTAGACCTAGTTTCACGGCACATAAAACTCTGTCATCTGGGGTCATCTCCTTGTCTCTCACTCAGCCTCTTCATCTGTAAAGCAGCAATACCATCTACTTTCCACGGGTGAGACTAAAACCAACTAATGGATGATGTGAGTCTACTCTAAAAAGCATAAACTGCTGTTTAAGCTTATGGAGATTTTACTTCTTGTTATTAGTTTATATTCTGGCCTTCAAGAATTAGTTTTTTTAAATACAATTACTTTTTTTTTTACTGTATTTTTTTAAATACAATTACTTTTACAATTTTACAATACAATTTTACAATACAATTTAAATTACTGTATTTTTAAAAATACAATTACTTTTTACTTAAAAAAAAACTTGAGATACTGTCTAGGCTTTAAAAAAATTACTGATAAAATTTTTTTAAAGTTTAAAAGATGGCACAGGGCTTCCCTGGTGGCGCAGTGGTTGAGAGTCCACCTGCCGATGCAGGGGACACGGGTTTGTGCCCCGGTCCGGGAAGATCCCACATGCCGCGCAGCGGCTGGGCCCGTGAGCCGTGGCCGCTGAGCCTGCGCGTCCAGAGCCTGTACTCCGCAACAGGAGAGGCCACAACAGTGAGAGGCCTGCGTACCGCAAAAAAAAAAAAAAAAAAAAAAAAAAAAAAGATGGCACATTTTTTTTTCTTTTAGTTATAAAACTTTTCCACTTATCTATTATTCAGTTTGTTATTTTGTTTGAAGAAGACTTCCCAGTTCTAGGCCTTACTAACAATGAAAAAAGCCGAATTTCTGATCTAAATTATAGTTCTTTCTGTTGAGTTCATGAAATGAGTTTGGGTTGATAGTTAAGGATTGAGCTTTTAAAAACATTATTTTTAGAGACAAGTCACCAACTCTTCCTTTTGCAGTGAGGATACTGAGACTAAGCGAGTAAGTAGCAAAATATGCTAATATTTAAAAAGGGTAAATGGCAAACCACTGTACAGGAACAGACCACACGAATAGGGCTGGTACTGAGGTCTCCTCCTCCAGGGCCCTTTACTATAACCTGCTGCCTCCCTCACAGTTTGCTTAACTAAATGAAGGTGGTTGAGAAAGTTATCACTGGATTTAGTTATCCCTGTATTTAATTGTCCAAGGCTGAAGTCTAGAGTTTAAATCTAAACCTTCAGTGGGATCACTGGTTGAACTAAAGCAGCTACGCAAAGATGTTGTTGACTTTAGAAAACTAGAAACATAATGTTCCTCGTTACTAGAGAGTGTTGGACCAGCAATTACAAAACCTGACTTCTAGTCTCAGTTCTCCTAAGTAACCTTAGTCAAGAATAACAAATTTAATCTCTTTGAGCCAGTACTCACCATCTATAAGATGAGAAGGATGACAATATGGTATCTAAGGCCCCTGCCAGGGCTTTAGTTGGAGGATCTGTGAAACCCAAAGGCAAAGAAAGGGATGGGTGTGAGAGAGATTGGTGTCTGCTTTTTGTACCCTGAGGATTTTGCATTAATCAGTTACTTTTCTCATGTTATTTCTCTACTGGAAAGCTTTCCAATTGCCCTTTTCCTATCCAAAAGCTCTTTTTATTTCAAGGCCTAGGTTACATGTCACTTAGTCTGTGAAGTCACTGTAGCACACACTATTCTTTCTGAGCTCATTTATTGCCCTTACATCTTATTCATCCATTAGTCATGGTACATTGCTGTGGAATATGTCTTCCTTTTATACCTAATCTCTAGGGAGTAAGTTAATGTAGAAGAAAAAGTGTAGAGTTCGAAGATAAGTAGATTTAGCTGTATGGGCTTAAGCTGGCCATTAAGAAAAGTGTGTGTGTGTGTGTGTGCGTGTGTATATATATGTGTGTGTATATATGTCTGTGTGTGTATGTGTGTGTGTGTGTGTATTTGTGTATATATACATGTGCGTGTGTGTGTGTGTAATTTTTAAAATAGTTTTTATGTTTTTTGAATAGGGAAAATTTTTTCCTAAACTTAATGAAAAGGGAGATACAGTGAGAAATCTGCTTTTGCTCCTGGTCTGCAGTCATACTAGTTTTCTCCCCATGGTTACTCGTTTCTTATATATCCTTCTAGAGTATCTTATTTTTTCTTCCTTTTCCTCTTACACAAAAGATAACACACTATATGTAGTCTTAGGTACATTGCTTTTTTCACTTAAGTTATCTTGTAGATCTTTACGTATCACTACCCGTGAGTTCCTCACTGTTCTTAACGTTTTATGAACGTACCATAGGTTAACCTGTGGTTGGGAATTTTTACTTGAGTAAAGTCCCAAATAATTTTAAAATTTGAATGACCGTTGAGCCTTATATGAGGAGTATGCTCTTTATTTCTCTATATTTCCATGGTATATTGCAGTTTTTAAGCTCCTTACATTCCTGAAGTTGATCCTCACAAAACCTTTTTGGAGGTAGATAATTATAGGTTTTATTAGGTAAATAGAGAAAGGAAATGTCTATTTAGGATTTTGCTGACTGTGGTGCTAGATTCAGTAAAAGCTCCACCATGCCCTTTTCATGTGCTCTACTACTGGCAAATAGAAGTTTTACTTGAGAAAAACAGCCTGCTTTGTAGGGGCTGATAGAAGTCTTCATTACTTCATTTATAACCATTTGTGAGTTTACTTCCTTTACTTTACTTACTTCCTTAAAACCAGTAGAGCATGTAGAAAAGGATCTCCACATAAATGAAGTTTTGAGAAACAAAGCAAATGTAGAAAGAAGATACGCAAATTTTTTTTATAGGTTAATTTTTTTAATCTTAAAAAATTCTAACGAAATATGTGTATGCAGAAAAAAGTAACTTGCTTTATGGAATTGAAAGTATTAATTGAGGTGAATTTGGCTCCTTAAGCGATTAAATGGGTAGGGCTAAGACAAATAGGGAAGATTTTAACCTGGGATTTAACATCTAATAAGATTCTGTGTTAGAGGCAGCATGGCCTTAGCTATGTAATTTGACCTGTTTAGAATGCACAAATGGAATGGAAGGGATTTAAGTTTTATATTTAGATTTTCATTTAATAAGAAACAAGAGTAGTACTGAAAGAGCCCAGACTGCTAACTCAACTACCTGAATGTTAAAGTGTGCACTTCGATTATGCAAGACCAGGATGCAGATTTTTTTTTTTTTTTTTTTTTTTTTTTTTGCAGTATGCGGGCCTCTCACTGTTGTGGCCTCTCCCCTTGCGGAGCACAGGCTCCGGATGTGCAGGCTCAGCAGCCATGGCTCACGGGCCCAGCTGCTCCGCGGCATGTGGGACCTTCCCGGACTGGGGCACGAACCCGTGTCCCCTGCATCGGCAGGCGGACTCTCAACCACTGCGCCACCAGGGAAGCCCCAGGATGCAGATTTTTGACAGAATATTTTCAACCATTTTGGTGACTCCTCTAAGATTTTTTTGCTCTTGATTTTTCATGTATTTCTAAATCGGGCCCTTGATTTCTTTCTCTTTTTATATTTATACTCTTTTATACTCATCCTGAAAACTTAGCCTAGCATCATAGAATTTTAGAGATGTTTGGATGCTTAGAGATTACTAATTAATATCTGGTATATTTGTATATTAACTTGGCCCTTTATATTGAACAAAGGAGAGAACTGAAGCCCAGAGAGGTTGTGGCTGGGCCCAGGTCAGCCACCTCGTCCAGAACCCCCAGCTGCAGCTGTTCAGAACCAGGTTCTTTCTCTTACAGCTCTACTTCACTGACTGCTCTACTTAGGAGAAGTTTAATTTTAAACACATTCTCTTGCTCTTTCCCCCCTTTTTCTTTCTAACTTGGGCCAATTAATAAAAGACTACAAGGAGTCTGGTAGTCACAGATATTGCATGGAGCCTGGCTCATTGTAGGGCATGTAAGAGAGACTTGTTTGAAGTGGACCAAACCTGGGGAGGCAATGAGACACTATGGGTAACAGGTGGGGAGCTGGCAGCTGGCAATTTATTCTTCATCTTTCTCTCCCCAGGACAGGGAGCAGCCAGCTGTGTTCGGACAGTGAAGGTGCCATGTGCTGGTTAGTGGATGCCTCTAAACTACCCTCTTTCTCCCTTAGGTCCTTTCCCATAACCTGTGCACAGTGCTGAAGGTTCCACATGACCCTGTTGCCCTTGAAGAGCACTTCCGGGATGATGATGAGGGGCCTGTCTCCAATCAGGGCTACATGCCATATTTAAACAAGTTCATTTTGGAAAAGGTATGACTCTAATCTCTTCCTGCTTACAGCATTGTTCAGATTGCACATTTCAAGTGGGCCCCATAGCCCCTTGTTGGTGAGTTCACTAAGGAGTTTAGGTGTGAAGCATCACGAGATAAATCAGAAAGGAAAGAAAGAATGAGACTGACAGTACTCCTATTTCTCTCTCTTCTCCAGTATCTTCTAAAACTTCGTTCGATATTTTTACGACTTGGCTCTTTTTTGGAAATTAAGTATTCTGTATTAACCTGTACCTGTCTTCTCTTAGGGAGCTGTTTTTTCTTTTTAAATTCTGGTTCCACATGTACTGGCAATGATTGTTAAAGCATGGATATGATGGGGTAAAATGTGATGTTAATTATCTTTATAGATATCATACAGCAAAACTTTCATCCTAGACTTTTTCGGGTGCCACTTGGATGTTTCCTCTGGGATATGTTATGAGTAAAGATGCTATAAAAAATGATTATGTGGGCTTCCCTGGTGGTGCAGTGGTTGAGAGTCCGCCTGCCGATGTAGGGGACACAGGTTCGTGCCCCGGTCCGGGAAGATCCCACATGCCGTGGAGCGGCTAGGCCCGTGAGCCATGGCCGCTGAGCCTGCACGTCCGGAACCTGTGCTCCGCAACGGGAGAGGCCGCAACGAGAGGCCCGCATACCTCAAAAAAAAAAAAAAAAAAAAAAAAAAGATTATGTGTTTGGAAGCCATATTTGTATTTTCTGCTGGGTTTCTCCCTTGGTTTGGATAATTAAAAATTGACACATTAAAGTTTTGACTTTAATGTTCTTTTATTTTTTTTAAAGAAGATAATCTAAATTGATGGCACATTTAATTAAAAACATTGGTGATTAAAAATTACAAAAGGTAGCTTTGTTATTAAATAGTCAATTAATACAAATATATGAAATAAAAAGTAAAACCTCTTTACCCTTTTTAGTCTGACTCTACAGGAGTAACCACTTTCAACTGTTTGATGAATATCTTTGCTGACCTTTTTATAGACAGGCAAATACACAGTTACGCAATACATAGTGTTTTGTTTCTATACCAATAGGATTATGCTACATATAGTTCAACTTACTTTTTTAACTGAACAATATATTAGTATCATCTTTCCATATCATGTACATTTAGTTTAGGTGTGAAAGTAATCATATATGCACATGAAGGGTTGGGAATTACTGCTTTTGCTTATTTATAACACTAAGCTTGAAATTTTTTGATATATGTCAAAAATGTCTTTCAAAAAGTGACAGTGATAATACTTTTAAATTAAAAATAGAACACATTAAAAAGCCTGTTTTCCAATCACCTAAATACCATAACTATTGACATATTTTTTTCTGTTGACTTTTTTGGGATTTTTATAGCTATTTATATGTATAAATTCTTTTTATAGTTAAGTGTCTTTTTTATTTATTTATTTATTTATTTTTTTGCTGTACGCGGGCCTCTCACTGCTGTGGCCTCTCCCGTCGCGGAGCACAGGCTCCGGACACACAGGCCCCGCGGCCATGGCTCGCGGGCCCAGCCGCTCCGCGGCACGTGGGATCCTCCGGGATCGGGGCACGAACCCGTGTCCCCTGCATCGGCAGGCGGACTCCCAACCACTGCGCCACCAGGGAGGCCCCAAGTGTCTTTTTTATAAAAGCAAAGTACAGTAATTAAAATTTATAATAATAATTTAAGTTACTGGTATGGAGAATGCCAAAATGTTGGTCAAAATTCTTTTTAAAAATCACATTATATTTTTCAGAAATTTTGCAGCAAAGATTGTCCAAATTACAGTGTATTCATCTAGGTAGTATTCTTTGTACCTATATCTATTATTCCATATCAGCCTCACAATACAATTTTTTGCTCTTCATTTGTGTGTGTATGTTCTATACATATACTTGGTCATGCTTTAATTAGAAACAACTGCAGAGGGAGAAACCACACCGTAATGAAATGAAAGACTTGATCAGACTCACAAAAGCCACATACTGTGTGATCCAATTTATGTGAAATATCCAAAATAGGCAAACACGTAGAGATATAGAATAGATTAGTGGTTGCCAGAGGCTGAGGGGAAGTGGGAATGGTGAGTGACTACTGACGGGTTTGGGATTTCTTTTTGGGGTGATGAAAATGTTCTAGAGTTACATAGTGATGATGGTTGCAAAACCTTGTGAATATACTAAAAACTACTAAAATGTACATTTTAAGGGTGAATTTTATGGAATGTGAATTATATCATGATAAAAAAGATTCAAACAGATTATACAGAAACTGATGTGTGAGGTTTCAAAACTTCACAGTAGGGGCCTCCCTGGTGGCGCAAGTGGTTGAGAGTCCGCCTGCCGATGCAGGGGATACGGGTTCGTGCCCCGGTCTGGGAGGATCCCATATGCCGCGGAGCGGCTGGGCCCGTGAGCCATGGCCGCTGACCCTGCGCGTCCGGAGCCTGCGCGTCCGGAGCCTGTGCTCCGCGACGGGGGAGGCCACAACAGTGAGAGGCCCGCATACCGCAAAAAAACAAACAAACAAACAAACAAAAAACTTCACAGTATGATGCTGTACTATTTTCTAAAGCTTTTTTGGGCTGCCTTTCTGTTTATTAATCAGGTAGCTCATTTGTGTTTATAGTTGTATTATAAGTAAATATGTCTTTTTTGGTGAAGAAATTCTTTTTATTTAGAAAAGATTCCCCCAGCTTTATTGAGATATTATTGACGCCTAATGTATGTAAATTGAAGGTGTACAACGTGGTGATTTTTTATAATCTAACTTTTTAAAAAATGTTATTTATTTTTGTCTGTGTTGGGTCTTCGTTGTGGTGCATGGGCTTCTCTTGGTGGTGGCTTCTCTTGTTGGGGAGCACGGGTTCTAAGTGTGCAGGCTTCAGTAGTTGTGGCTCTCAGGCTCTAGAGCGCAGGCTCGGTAGTTTTGGTGCATGGGCTTAGTTGCTCCATGGCATGTGGGATCTTCCTGGACCAGGGCTCGAACCCGTGTCCCCTGCATTGGCAGGCGGAGTCTTAACCACTGCACCAATAGGGAAGTCCCCCAACATGATGATTTGATACATATATATATTGCAAAATGATTACCACGGTAAGGTTAGTTGTGTTATCATTGCCTCCCATAGTTACCTTTTTTTTTCCCCCTGTGGTTATAGCTTTTAAGGTCTACTCTCTTAACAACATTCAAGTATATAGTCCTATATTGTTAATTATTGTCACAATGCTGTGCACTAGATCCCAGATCTTATTCATCTTAAAGCTGGAGGTTTGTACCCTTTGACCAGCATCTTGCCATTTCCCCTACCCCCCAGCTCCTGACAACCACCATTCTACTCTCTTATTTCTTTGAGTTCATTGTTTTAAATATTCTACATATAACTGAGAACATATAGTATTTGTTTTTCTGTATCTTAAAGAAATTCTCTTAACCATGATTAGTTACAACAGCTTCAGAATCCTTGAGTTTACCATTTGATATTTGTGCACTAATTTAAATAAAAGACAAGAGGGTTTGAATACAACCATAGTGGTGAGAATATTTACACTCCATTAACAAAGCCTAAGACAAGTGGTTAGGATATGGTGCATGCCCAGATCCCACAGAAGGGGTTAAAATTAGGTACATCCCTCTTTTATTCTCCCAATATCTATTTTAATCAAGTTTAGGCCCTATGAACTAGAAACAAGACAGTCAGTCTGCAATGGACCATCAAACCCAAAGGACTCCCTTTCTCTGTGCGTCTAGGACAAACAATGGCTAGTTCCCTAATTTTTTCCCCTAAAGTATGTGTTAGCACTCTGGCATCATGGACTTTAAATAAATAAAAATAAAAACTTATTGTCTTCCCTACTTTTAAAATACAAAAATGCATTTAAAACAGATACTATAACCTCATCATATTTTTACTTTTCAAAAATTTCAATTTATTTAAACAAAATCAAAACCAAATTCACATAGTAAATATGTCTTATATTCAGCAAATGTTTGATGACCTGCTCTGTGCATGTGTTTAATCTTAAAAACTAAAGACAATAAGCAGAATTATGTCTGTTATTAAAATATATAGAACAGGGACTTCCCTGCTGGCACAGTGGTTAAGAATCTGCCTGCCAATGCAGGGGACACGGGTTTGAGCCCTGGTCCGGGAAGATCCCACATGCCGTGGAGCAACTAAGCCCGTGCGCCACAACTACTGAGCCTGCGCTCTAGAGCCCAGGAGCCACGACTACTGAAGCCCGTGCACCTAGATCCCATGCTCCTCAGCAAGAGAAGCCACCACCATGAGAAGCCTGCGCACCGCAATGAAGAGTGGCCCCCGCTCACCACAACTAGAGAAAGCCCGCGCACAGCAACGAAAACCCAATGCAGCAAAAAATAAATAAAATAAAATAAATAAATTTATATATATTTAAAAAAAATATATATAAATGAAACATACTGGGGGATTATCAGAAATCTGGAAGTTGCTTTGTTTTTCAGTGCTAGAATTTGTGTGGGCTGGACTAGTAGATAGAGAAACATGGTTGAATATCTTGAAGTGCTGTACCCTGATACCATATTTTGTTCTCCTTGATGTAACTCTCTTTAAACATCTTGAATTTTAAAGTTTTAAAATGTTCTTTGTTTTAATATTTAGGTATTTAAAAGTTTTGTAACTGGGGGAGAAAATACAGCAGTATTTAAAAAGTCCAAAATTAGCCACAAAATTTGGAGAAAAACTTTATTCACAGAGCAAGTGAGGATGTGATGAAACAGTGAGCCCTTGTTTATTATTGCTTAGCCACCTGGAGTGGAATTTTGCCTGGCCTTCAATCCAAATAAAGCAGGCAAGGTTTTTGTGGTGTGGGTTTAAATTGAGCAAAGATTAGTGCCTTGTTTTGAAACTTGGTTGAAAAAAATGCCAATAGTGACTGAAGAATGTTAACATAAAAACTTAGAGATTGTCATCAGTTATGCAATGAACATATGAAATGATTAAACATTTGCAAGATGTGCTTTCCTATATATGTGTGTGTGTGTGTGTGTGTGTGTGTGTGTGTGTGTGTGTGTGTGTAAAGTCTCATTTGATCCTCATGGTAATCCTGTGATGATGCGTAACTGGAATTCTTATCCCCACTTAACTCGGGAGGAAATAGAGTGCATAAGGTTGCCTAGCTAAAAAGGGGTAGATAGATTTTGAACCTAAGCCATTTCACTTCTAGACCAGTGTTCTTTTAACTCTATGTACTCTTGAGGGATTAATTACTCCCTTCCAGAATTAATGTTTTCCAGTTACTGGATATGTAAGGGCAGGGGTAGAATGGTTTAAAAGCCATTCTGATCATCTCAGACTAGCTCAGCCTCCTTCTAGTTCTCTTAGGTTCTTTCTCAAGTGTTTTAAGGTGATTTTTTCTTCTTAATTAGTATCTGGTGTTCCTCAGTGTTCATTTTGGTCATTTTTCCCCCAGGTTATTTGAGAGGTTTTCTGCCATTGCCTAAGAGAATTATTCAGAAGGGGTTGAGACCAAGAGATAGATTATAATGAAACTTGCTTTGCAAAAAAGTAATTTTTCTATTTGTTTTCTATATTTCCTTCTTCAGAGAGAATAATTCCTGTTGTTCTTCACATTGATAGAATTTATTTTCAGCTTTCCTGAGGCTTCAGATGATTAACATGTGTGTTCTTGTAGCAAATATTTTGCCTCCGCTGATTGTTAACTTTTTCTTTGTTTATTTGTTAGATTTCTTCTTTAGTAAAGAATAGGATTCTGGGGACTTCCCGGGTGGCGCAGTGGTTAAGAATCCACCTGCCAATGCAGGGGACACGGGTTTGAGCCCTGGTCCGGGAAGATCCCCCATGCCGCGGAGCAGCTAAGCCCGTGTGCCACAACTACTGAGCCTGTGCTCTAGAGCCCGCGAGCCACAACTACTGAGCCTGTGCGCTTAGAGCCCATGCTCCGCAGCAAGAGAAGCCACCACAATGAGAAGCCTGCACACCACAACAAACAGTAGCCCCCGCTCGCCACAACTAGAGAAAGCCTGCTCACAGCAACGAAGACCCGACGCAGCCATACATACATACATAAATAAATAAAAGAATAGGATTCTGTGAACATCTAGGAAGAATTTTTTGTGAGCTTCCCCCCACCCCCCCCCTTTTTTTTTTTTTGCGGTATGTGGGCCTCTCACTGTTGTGGCCTCTCCCCTGTTGCGGAGCACAGGCTCCGGACGCACAGGCCCAGCGGCCATGGCTCACGGGCCCAGCCGCTCCGCGGCATGTGGGATCTTCCCAGACCGGGGCACGAACCCGTTTCCCCTGCATCAGCAGGCGGACTCTCAACCACTGCGCCACCAGGGAAGCCCCACCCCCCTTTTTTGGGCAAAAAACCCACTGTGCCTGGCTTATCTGATAGTGAGTAATTGAAGAAAGTGTTATATTGTTAACTTTTTACTATTGAGCCCTAGTAGACTACATAAAAAACTAGTTCTGCCTCAGCATGTTTATGAGGCAAACTAAGCCTTTCATGAGATTTAATAGCCTAATAGGCTTTTTGGTCCAAATCATGGTCAGTTATTTTCCCTGATTCTACACATTAAAGGTTGGTCTGGGCTATCTGATGATTAAAAACCAGTAATCCATTGGCAATAAGCCAAGTCCTAACTGGGGAATTTGCTGCTTTCTAACATAATCCTTTTTGTTTGTTTGTTTTTTTGGGAAACATACACACACACACACAAAAGAAAAACACACAAAGAGAAAAATTTTTGTTCAATATATTGTCCCTTTTCTAGAGTCTAGCAGTCTCTGCTTTCTGTTTTCCTAGGTTGGACATTTTTTTTTTTTTTTGCGATACGCGGGCCTCTCACTGTTGTGGCCTCTCCCGTTGAGGAGCACAGGCTCCGGACGCGCAGGCTCCGGACGCGCAGGCTCAGCGGCCATGGCTCACGGGCCCAGCCGCTCCGCAGCATGTGGGATCCTCCCAGACCGGGGCACGAACCCGTATCCCCTGCATCGGCAGGCGGACTCTCAACCACTGTGCCACCAGGGAAGCCCCATAACTGATTTTTGAGGGTTGATTTTGTATCCTGGAAGTTTGCTGAATTGGTTTATTAGTTTTAATAAACCAATTGTTGGGTGGAATCTTGAGAGTTTTCTACGTAAGAAAAAGCATTTTATCTGCAAACAGAGATAATTTTGCTTCTTTCTTTCCAATTTGGATGCCTTTTATTTCTTTTTCTTGCCTAATCTCTCTGGCTGAGTCTTTCTGAACTGTGTTGAGTAGAAGTGGTCAGAGTGGGCATCCTTGTCTTGTTCCTCATCTCTTCTCTAAGAGAAGAGAAAAGCTTTTAGTTTCTCATCATTGAGTGTGATGTTAGTTGTGGACTTTTCATATATGATCTGATATTTTCTTTTTTTAAAGATGTAAATGCCATCGTTTGATATACTTCTACCTTTCATCATGATTAAACTAAAGAATAGTAGATTAGAATATAGAGAAGTAATAAGCCAAACAGACAATTTATTAAAATTAAATAAGACACAGAGAACTTGCACCAAAAAGCCACTATTTATTTCCTGGGAAAACTAATTTATGGAGAATTTGCTTGGTTTCTGATCCCATTGCAGTCTGACTTATATCCAGACTTCTCGGCTATCTTGAAGGTAACTAACTAGTGACCACTGAATTGCAAAACCAGTAGTCTTTTCTTAAACGACTCCTCCTTAATTTCTCTGTAGCATTTGGCACTGCAGTAGCCCCTTCTTATCCATAGTTTCTCCTTCCATGGTTTCAGTTACCTGTGGTCAACCGTGGTCTGCAAATATTAAATAGAAAATTCCAGAAATAAAGAATTCATAAATTTTAAATTGTGCACTGTCCTGAGTAGTGTGATGAAACTTTGTGCCTCTCTGCCCTGTCCTGCCTAGGACACCAGGACATGAATTGTCTCTTTGTCCAGTGTATCCCACCCATTAGTCACTTAATAGCTATCTGAGTTATAAGATCAACTGTTGGGGTATTGCAGTCCTTGTGTTCAAGTAACTCTTATTTTTCGGTTGCGCCACGAGCCTTGCAGGATTTTAGCTCCCCAACCAGGGATTGAATCAGGGCCACAGCAGTGAAAGTGCCAAGTCCTAACCACTGGACTGCCAGGGAATTCCCAAGTAACTCTTATTTTACTTAAAAATGGCCCCAAAGCACAAGAGTGGTGATGCTGGCAATTCAGATAGCCAAAGAGAGGCTTTAAAGTGCTTCCTTTAAGTGAAAAGGTGAAACTTCTATACTTAATAAGGAAAAAAAACCCTGTAATGCCGAGTTTGCTGATATCTCTGGTAAGAACGAATCTTCTATCCATGAAGTTGTGAAGAAGGAAAAAGAAATTCTGCTAGTTTTCTTGTTGCACCTCAAACTGCAAAAGTTATGGCCAAGTACATGATAAGTGCTTAAAGATGGAAAAGGCATTAAATTTGTACAGTAAGAGACTTCCCTGTTGGTACAGTGGTTAAGAATCCGCCTGCCAGTGCAGGGGACATGGGTTCGATCCCTGGTCCGCGAAGCTCCCACATGCCGCGGAGCAACTAAGCCCTTGTGCCACAACTACTGAGCCCACGTGCCACAACTACTGAAGCCCACACACCTAGAGTCCATGCTCCACAACAAGAGAAGCCACCACAATGAGAAGCCCGAGCACCACAATGAAGAGTAGCCCCCGCTTGCTGCAACTAGAGAAAGCCTGCACGCAGCAATGAAGAACCAACACAGCCAAAATTAAATAAATAAATTTATTAAAAAAAATTTTTTTTTGTACAGTAAGATACTTTGAGAGGGAGAGAGACCACATTCACATAACTTTTATTACAACATATTGTTTGTAATTGTTCTATTTTATTATTAATTATTGTCAATCTCTTATTGTACCTAATTTATAAATTAAACTTTATCATAGATTTATATGTATAGGAAAAAACACGTGTATATAGGGTTCAGTACTACCTGTGGTTTCAGGCATCTACTGGGGTCTTGGAATTTATCCCTTGTGGATAAAGGGAGACTCCTGGGTTGATCAAACCTTCCTCTTACTGTTTCCTCACTCAGTTTTCATGTCTTTGTGGTTCTCCTACCATTTTGACTGTTCTAGTCATCATAATTCCTCTTCCTCCTCTTGCTTGTAAATGTGTGAGTCCCTTGAGGTTCTGTTTTTGATTCCATCTATTTTCTCACTTTATGTTTTCTCTCAGTGATCTCACTGACCATTGTGGCTTCAGTCATTGTCGACATGCAGTTGATTCACAAATCTGCCTCTTCTGTTAGGTTACAGTTCCTTCCTCGATTGTCTTTGGACCCCTCCATCTAAATGTCTTCCCAGAACTGCAGGTTGAAGATTCACATAATTGAACACCTGTCTTTCTTTCTCCCTTGTGTCCTCTTCATGCTGTGGCCATCCCCAAACATGGTTGGTGTGCTGCTCCTGCCATGCCTTTGCTCATGGCATTTCCTTTCCTATCCTTTGGAGTACTTTTCCTTGTACTCTTTGATATACTTCAAGGTCTGCCTCAAATACTGTCTTTTCTGCAAAGTACTAATGTGGGCTGCAGATGACCTGCTCGTTCTTTGCTCTAAACTTGGGAGTTTCCTACAGGCTATTTCTTAAAACTATAAAGCTCTTTGTGATTTTTGTCTGTGTTTGCTTTTCTAGCCATAAATCTAGCCACTCCCCCTCAGGAACTCAATAATTCACCTCATGATACACATAGAATCACTTCTTGTTCCTCAGGGTAAGACTGTATGCTTTCATGCACATGTCATTTTCCCTGGTGGCATATCTTCCACTTAGTGCTTTCTAGGGGTGTGGGTAGATAGAGTTGATAGTAGTGGCCTTTCAAACTAGTCCTGTAGAGATGTCTTCCATCACATAGATAGATGTCCTCCATCTACTGAATTCTACAAGCAGTTTGGCACAGAGAAGAGACAGAATTTGAGCTTTGATTTTAAACCCTGGTTTTGATATTTACTAGCCATGTAAACTTGGTACTCAACTTCTCTTTTTTTTTATTATTTTATTTTATTTTATTACTATTATTTTTTTGCAGTACGCGGGCTTCTCACTGTTGTGGCCTCTCCCATTGCGGAGCACAGGCTCCGGACACGCAGGCTCAGCGGCCATGGCTCACGGGCACAGCCGCTCTGCGGCATGTGGGATCTTCCCGGACCGGGGCACGAACCCGTGTTCCCTGCATCGGCAGGGGGGCTCTCAACCACTGCGCCACCAGGGAAGCCCGGTACTCAACTTTTCTAAACCTCTGTTTCCTGATCTGTAAAATTGGGAGAGTGTTTAACCTTATGGGGCCAATACAAAGTTTAAATAACAAACTGCATATACAATGCCAAGCATATGCTAAGTCCTCAATAAATGGTCTTAAAGAAAAATAAAGAAATCAGAAGAGAAGAAAAAAGAGAAGCAGCAGTTATTATTCCCTTCATGGGGTCATTTGTGTACCATGGGGGCATGGGAAATGGTGTCAGACTGAGACAGGGTGCTCAGGGCAGAGCACAAAGGATATATCTTCTTACTCGTGGGGGACTGGTTTACTAATGACAGATTCTAGCCAGAGAATGAGAGAAACTTCTTGCTGCAGCCAACTAGTGACTTCTTCCTTACATGACACACAACACTTCATTCATCTTTCTCTAAAAAGAAATGCTTTGCTCATGTTGTCCTGTCACCTGCTCTGCCTCCTCCCGTACGTTTTCCATATTGTCCCCAATATGGCTTTTAAAATGCAGGTTGTATATGTTGCCCCCTCCCTCTCTTTCAGTACAGATAAATCCTAACTCCTTACTGTGAATTACAAGGCTCTTCATGATCTGGTCTTCACCTACCTCTCTAGCCTTGTCTTTCATTGTGCCCCATGCAGTGGTCATTTGTCATTTTTTCATCTGACCAGTATCAACTCTTTTCTTATGTCTGGGAAATTCCACAGTGTCTTGGTGGAGGACAGGACCTATCTCACATCTCAGATATTGAAAAGTTTGGATCCTCATTTTCCCTGCTCCCTGGCAGCTAGGGCATAGGAATGTGACCTGGTGGGACTTTGAATCTGCATTGAGGGACACGGAGGATCAAGGACTGGGTCAGTGGCAACAGTATGGCCTCATGTTATATTGGCAGTCGTGTCTCCACCCGCTGGTACCATGAGTAGTTTCAATTGTAGTTATGACTGCCTAGCCTAGATTGGTAACGGCTTAGTTTCAGAGTCTGGATTTTTCAGCCCTTGTGTTGGATCTTTGAGGTTACCCATTGCTTTTCCAATAAATTCCTTATCTGTTTAAAGAAACTCAAGATCATTTCTCTTATTTGCACTTATAAAGAGCCTTGACTCATACCGCCCTCTAGTACCAAGTGCCCCATTCACATTAACCTTCCTGCAGTTCTTCCAAACTAACCATGGTTGTTTCTGCCTCTGGGCTTTCTCACATTCTGTTCTACCTGGAACACTCTTTACCTCATTCTCAAATTGTTTTGACTCTTGGTGGTCCTTTAGGACTCAGCTCTGTTATGTCACTTTTTCTGCAAATCTTCCCCCAGTTCTTAAGATTGGGTTAGCTCCTCAGTGTTCCCACAGAATCCTCTGCTTACCTCTATAGAATACTTATCACACTATATTGTAATTGCCTTGACATCCCTTGGAGACATGGGCTAGTAGTATATTCAGTATCTTTGCATTGTCCCTGGCAGATAATAATTACTATCTAAATTTTATCTGTTGAATGAGCGAAAAACTATGGAATTATATACTGTGTTATGTTAAAATTTGTCTATTTGCATGTCTGTTTTTCCTAAGAAACTGTGACTATTCTAAGAGCAGCGGCCAAGTTCTTCTTCACCTTTATATCCTTAATTTGTAGCATAGTATTTGTCTCATAGTAGACGCTGGGGGAATGTTGAATGCATAACTGAATGACTGAGTGGCAGAGCTGTCTTTTTAGAATTTCAGTTCAACAATTTTTCCCAAGAGAAAGTATCTTCTTTGACCATATAAGTAAAGATGAGATATCTGCATGTAGCTCATACTGAGTAATTGACATTCTCAACTTCTCTGTATCAGGATTGGTAATCTGTTTAGAAGATAATGTTTATACATGAAAAAAAAAACTATTTGACAAGCCAGTATTTTATGTGCCAACTGAGTGATATGGGCAGATGTTGCTTCAGTGTCAGGCTCAATATAACATTCTTTTTTTTTTCCTTAATATTTATTTATTTTGGCTGTGCCGGGTCTTAGTTGTGGCTCGTGGGATCTTCGTTGTGGCATGTTTAGTTGCGGCCTGCGTGTGGGATCTAGTTCCCTGACCAGCGATCGAACCTGGGCCCCCTGCATTGGGAGCACAGAGTGTTACCCACTGGACCACCAGGGAAGTCCCTCAATATAACATTCTTAATCGAGTCTTTGAAAGTGTGGTACCTAAGCATCTACTTAGGAAATGGTTATTGGTTAATTGGATTGATTAAAATAGAAGCCTGTAGTAGGCTTTGTCTTTCTGTTTTACTTGGTTTACATGCTGCTTATTTTGGACTGGTTCATTGGAATTTTTCCTCGTTCCTTTTTAGGTCCAAGACAACTTTGACAAGATTGAATTCAATAGGATGTGTTGGACCCTCTGTGTCAAAAAAAACCTCGCAAAGAGTCTCCTGCTCATTACAGAAGATGAAGCATTTAAAGTATGGGTTATTTTCAACTTTTTATCTGAGGACAAGTACCCACTAATTATTGTGCCAGAAGAGGTAAGTGTGGCTCTGGGAAGTTTTACAGGGCCATCTTAGCATTTAATAGATCTAACTTGGAAGTATTTGTGTTATTTCAGTGTAGATATGGAAGGAGATCCTGTACTAGTGTTTTTGGATCAGAGGCAAAAAAGCTTGGATCCAAAAAAGTCCAAAACTTAGTGATTTAGGGTCATGCAGTAACCATGGAGATTTGCACACAGGGTGGGACTCTTCCTCTCTAAACTGCTATAATTATAGACAAATCCATCCTCATGTTCAGAGAGTCTTTATTCAGTACAAGTCACAACATAATTTTCTGTCTACTTACATATTGGCAAAACCATAAGAAATGGCTGAGTGATGCTATATGGGAAACACATAGGATCCAGAATGTTGTTCCCAAGGCTGATTTATGTGAGGAAATAACTATTCTTGTTTCAAAGTCAAGGATGGAGACTTTTTTAAGACCATACTTTCTAAAGTAAATGAAAAAGGACATTTGCTTGTTTTGTTCTGGGTTATTTTCCCTGAGCTTCCAAGGGGCGGGGGGATGGGGGGGGACAGGGGGAATACAGGAGTAAGGATTCTGTGCTCTCTTACTGCCCTAAAAAATGATCCATGTAATACATGCTTATTACAGTAGTAAATTTAGAAAAGACTAATAATATTCAGATTAATCAACTGAGTCCTCCCCTTAAAAAAAGTCATTTGTAATCCCCTAACCTTGGACAAATGATTTAACCTCTTGAGTTTTAATTTCCTCATCTATAAAATGGGGCTCATAAAAATGTTTATTCTAAGGGTTGTGAGGCTCTGTATTTGAAGGACTTAGTTCAGTAAGTGAAATAAGTCAGAGAAGGAGGAATACTGTATGATTTTATGCATATATGGAATATAAACAAACAAGCAAAATAATTGAACAAACCAAACCAAACAAAAACATGTAGATACAGGGAACAGAACAATGGCTACCAGAGGGGAAGTAGGGGTGGGAAGGGTGAAAGGGATAAAGAGGGTCAACTTTTTGGAAACTAAGTTTTTGGTGGTGAGCACACTATAGTGCATGTAGAATTAGAAATACAGTGTTGTATACATGAAACTTATATAATGTTATGAACCAATGTTGCCTCAATAAAAAATCTAAAATTAAAAAAAAAAATTAAATCGCGACTAGGGGGAAAAAATAAATGACTTAGCTCAGTGCATGGCACGTGATATGTACTCAGTAAATGTTAGCTCCTATGACTAATGTTATTGCATACATTTTTGCACGCTAGTCTGCTTATTTCTGTAGGATAAATTTCCAGCAGTGGAATTCTAAGTCCTAAGAAATGCACACTTTCAGGGTATGAGACGAACGAAGCAGAATTGCCCTTCAGAAAGGCTGTACCATTTATATACCTACCAGTAGTGATTGAGGGTGCCCATTATTACCCATCCTGCCAGCATGAGTCTAGTCTGTGATTTATTTGTATGATTCATGTTCGTGTTAGGAAAATCTGTTTAAAAGTTCACACTGCCATATTTTATTTCAAGTCAGCAAGGATTTATCGACTGGCAACAGTAAATGAGGCAATAAGAGGAATACAAAGTGAAAAAGATGACTTCCTGCCTTCAAGGAATATGCAATCTGCTCAAGGAAGAGAAAAAAATCAAGTGTAATTCAAAGCAAAATAAACTACCTGTTATAAGAGAGATGCAAATGCCATGCAAATACAGAGAAGGGAAAGATTTATTCCAGCTTGAGGGAGGTCGGGGATCAGGGAAGGCTTTTTAAGAGAGGCAGTATAATGTAGTGGTTAAAAGCAGGGTCTTAAACTTTTTCAGTAAAGGGCCAGACAGAAAATATTTGAGGTTTTGTGGGCTTCCTGGGCCATATTGTCTCTGTTATAGCTACTCAACTCTGCTGTTAATAGCGTGAAAGCAGCCACAAGACAATATGTTCCTGTGCTTTAATAAAACTTTTACTTATGGATGTTGAAATTTGAGTTTCATATAATTTTAATGGACCATGAAATATTATTATTCTTTTGATTTTACCCCCTCCAACTGCTGAAAAATGTAAAAACCATTCTTGGAGCAAGTGTGTATAAAAACAGGCTGAGAGCCAGATTTGGCAGCTGGGGTAGATTTGACTCATGGGCTGTAATTTGGTGTTCCTTGGTTAAGAGCAGGAGTCTGGAGTCAGATTTCTTGGATTTGAATTCTGGCTTCAATACTGCTCACTAGCTGTGTGACCTTGGGCAATTTACTTCATTAGTTTTTGCTGCAGTTTCCTCAACTGTAAAATAAGGCTAATGCTAGTATCTGTCTCCTAACTGCTCTTGTGAATATCAAATGAGAAGGCTGCTTGGCCCTTAGAAAGTGCTCATTAAGTGTTACCTATTATATTTAGTGGGAAGGTAGCATTTATGCTGGGCCTTAAAAGACGGAAGAATTTTGACTAATGGAGAAGGCAGAGGAGGAGAAGACTTCCGGTTGGAGGGAACAGTGGGCAAGGTTATATGAGGCAGGAAAGGAGAAGGGCGTGTCGGAGATGAGTGAGGTATCCAGCTTGACTGAATTGCCAGTCTTTGAAACAGCTGGATTGACTGATTTAAGCCAAAAAGGGAATTTTAAAAAGGATGTTGGGTAGCTTACAGAATGGCTATGATGGCTGAAAAACCAGGTGTGGAGGCTATGCAGTGAGGAACCACAGGGAAAATGCGTGTTGTACTTGTACCATGGAACACCTCTGGCCCTGCACACTGGGTGCTGTCCAGGAACTCAAATCTTCCTGCAAGTAACTGTTCTTGCTACCATGAGAGTTTTCTGTGCCTATTTCTCAATCACAGGCAGGGCGTGATGCATCTAATTGTTATGACCTAGGTCACATGCCATGAGCTAGCTGCAAAGGAGGCCTGGAAAGTGTCCAGTTGTGTTTTTAGCTTCCATATTGGGAATTTCCCAGACATAAGAAGGGGGTTAGGTGCTGGGCAGTCAAAAAGAATGACACATGCCCTTTCTAACTAGAACGTGATGGCTGTACAGAGATAGAGACTAGTTTCAGGTCTGGGCGACTAGGAGGTAATATAGTATACTTGTTTAAAGCACGGTCTTTCAAATCAGACTGCCTGGTTTAAATCCATACTTGACCACTTTTTTTTTTGCACTACGCAGGCCTCTCACTGTCGTGGCCTCTCCCATTGCGGAGCACAGGCTCCGGACGCGCAGGCTCAGCGGCCATGGCTCACGGGCCCAGCCGCTCCGCGGCATGTGGGATCTTCCTGGACCGGGGCACGAACCTGTGTCCCCTGCATCGGCAGGCGGACTCTCAACCACTGCACCACCAGGGAAGCCCTGACCACTTTTTAGTTCTGTGACTGTGAACAGATTACTTAATCTCCCTGTTTGGGCTTCCCCATCTGGAAAATGGGGATCACTACTTCCTTCACTGGACTCTTGTGAGGACTGATAGTTGATGTATATGAAGCATTTAACTTAATGTCTGGCTCCATGATAAATGCTCACTAAATTGTGTGTGTGTGTGTGTGTGTGTGTATGAATGAATGAATGACAGGGTGATGAACAAATTGGGGATATGATGTATGATGATGGGTTTGGTACATTTGGCATTTTGAGTGGATCATCCTTGTGGAGCTGTCCTGTTTGAACTGAAAGAGTACGTTTAGAGCTGTGAGAGGCCAGGGCTGGAGACAGAGACAGGGAAGCCATGGGAGTAGGTTAGATCAGGGAGGAAGAGACAATAGTGGGAGAAGAGAGGGCTGAAGACAGAACCTTGGGCCCATTTCTGTAGCAGGAGGAGGTAAAGATTTGGTAAAGGAAGCAGAATTGGATAGTCTGTGAGGTTGGTGGAGAACTGGAAGAGTGTTGAGTCATGGGTGCCAAAGAAAGAAAAAGTTCTAAGAAGCAGAAAAGTAGCTCCTAGCATTAGATTCTATAGAAAAATTAGAGGATAATGAGTGAGAAGTTGCCCTTGGATTTAACAATTAGGTGGTCATTGGTAAGCAAGGAGAAGGCAGTTTCACTGTAGCGGTGGGGACAATTTCTTAGTGCTTAATAATAATAATAATGTAATTGTGCACATATGTGAAAGGGGAAATAAAAAATAAAACATGCTGGGCTCCCCTGGTGGTGCAGTGGTTGAGAGTCCGCCTGCCGACGCAGGGGACACGGGTTCGTGCCCTGGTCCGGGAAGATCCCACATGCCGCAGAGTGGCTGGGCCCGTGAGCCATGGCCGCTGAGCCTGCGTGTCCGGAGCCTGTGCTCCGCAATGGGAGAGGCCACAACAGTGAGAGGCCCGCATACCGCCAAAAAAATAAATAAATAAAATAAAATAAAATAAAACATGCTATGGAATTTTTGTCCAGAAAAATTTTCTTAATACAGAAACATATAGAAGGGACTAGAATGTTGATAGATGTAGAAAAAGATATTCTAATGGTATTTTTAAAACTTAGCTGCTGCTTAGGGAGAGTGGGAGGGAGACGCAAGAGGGAGGGAATATGGGATTATATGTATACATATAGCTGATTCCCTTTGTTATACAGCAGAAACTAACACAACATTGTAAAGCAATTATATTCCAATAAAGATGTTAAAAAAAAACTATATTACAACAGTGACTATAAGGAAATCTTTCAAAAAAAAAAAAAAAACCTAGCTGCTGCTTGGAACAATTGTGCTAATAAATCTCCAGTATTGTCTTTTAAGACATTTTGTAGTTATACTTAGTGTTGTAAATTTATTTGCGTTTTCTTTAGAACTGGAGATGGGGTGGGTCTCTTACCCGTGATCTTTCGATCCCTAAAATATTCACAGTGGACTTGAAAGTGGCTTTGTCCTGATTTCAGAATTAGAAATTAGTTTGTAAGGAGACTTACCATATTCCTCAAAGCAGTTCTTACTTGATGTGGAGGACTTGTCATTAGCTTTAGATTATCACTGAGTCACAGGCTGTGGAGGGAGCCAGTCAGCATCAGCTTCCTGACTGCTCTGCCTATGACACTCAAAAGATTTATGCTCGGGACTTCCCTGGTGGCGCAGTGGTTAAGAATCCGCCTACCAAGGCAGGGGGCACGGGTTCGAGCCCTGGTGCGGGAAGATCCCACATGCCGCGGAGCAACCAAGCCCGTGCGCCACGACTACTGAGCCTGCGCTCTAGAGCCCACATGCCACAACTACTGAAGCCCGCGCGCCTAGAGCCCGTGCACCACAAGAGAAGCCACTGCAATGAGAAGCCCGTGCACCGCAACGAAGAGTAGCCCCTGCTTGCCGCAACTAAAGAAAGCCCGCACGCAGCAACGAAAACCCAATGCAGCCCAAAATAAATAAATAAATAAATTTATTAAAAAAAAAAAAAGATTTCTGCTCTAGGTGGCCCGAAAAACTGGGGCCTACATAAGACTTGATGTGGGCCATTACTTTATTTTTATGCACCCAGAGCCCAGCCAAGACTTCACTGCTTGCTTGCCTTCCTCTTTGCAGGCTGACAGGAATGTCTTCGTCCTCTCTTAAACAAGTTAATCTTATTTGAGAAGGGAATGGCCTCTTTTTGACTTGTCAGGTTAGTCAAGTAGTATACCTTGTCATGTCATTGTTTGGACTTAACTCTGTTGTTTTGGTGTCCTTAGCTCCCTCAGCATTCTTCTAATTAGAAGTAGAAATAGAGTTAGTTTTACAGATTATTCCTCTGTGGTCAGGAGTACTTGTGGGGGGAAAGAAGGGATCATTAATACAGATTTAAGTGGAACTGCTTTGTCTGGCTGCTGAACTGGCCTCCTAAGGTTTAAAATATGGCCCTGTATTTATTGAACTCCTAGCACATCTCCTGGCCTTTGCCAAGCGCTGCAAATTCAAGGTTTCACAGTTTATGAGAAACAATAGAGTCATTTCTTAAGGTGCCCATTCTCTGTTAGATTTTGTTTCCTTCCTAAGTACTTTAATAGCGTTAAAAAAAACTATATTTTGAATGAGTTTTAGGTTTACAGATTTTAATAAAATTAAGTATGAAAATGTACATTTAAGAATAAAATTTGAAGTATAATGTCTTAATTTGTCATGAATGAGTTTGATTTGTATTATTACAAACAGTTTTTAGGCTTTATAAATTTAAAGTAATTTTTATGTCTCCAATAAGTCATTTACCATAATGATGGTTTGCATTTTAAGTCCAAAATATTTTTAAGTTAAGATTTAATTCTCCAGCTTCGATTAATACTATATGAGATATAAGTAACAGTGGTAGTTACATGAATAACATAAGTGGGGTAAGTTTGCTTTTGACTCAGTTTCCCATCACCCAGAATATCAATCAATATCAAGAATATTGAATAAATTAAGTGAAAGTGACTTAGTACCAAAAGTCAAGAAATTGCATGTCCTCATTTGAAATGGTTCTATAATTTTTGTCAAATGATATTCCTGGAAATGTGTGTCTGTAAAGTATAGTTTTTACATTAGTATTCATTTCCCACAGAGCCAAGAACAAAACAGGATGTTTGTCACTTATTTGGAAGAATTGCCTTCTTGCAAGTAAATATTAAACCTGAAATAGTTTTAAGAGATCCTTTATTAAGAAATAAAATCTGAATTGTTATTAAGTTAATAAAGGCCCTCTTCAATGATTACAGGGAAACAACTTCTAACAAACTTTGGAGCCAGAGGCCTCAGAAATCACATGCAGCTTGAAAGTTTATTCTTTGTTATTTTTGGTGCAACTTGCCTTGGGAGGAGGAAGTAAGCTGCTTCCTGAAACTGAATGAGCTCTTAGAATTGGTGCAGTCCACTCAGACTAACACGGCAGTACGTGATTTATTATTTAGTATCATTGAATAGTTACTGAGAATGGGAATGTTTGTCTCTCCTTGGCCCAATATAATGAACGAAGAGGTCCTTAAGATATTTGGTTATGATAAGTATATGACTGTATTGAAAGCCAATAGGAAATGAATCTAGATTAGTTGCCTGGAACAGTCACTGGGAATGCAGAGCAGATGCTGGGTGCTGATGACAAACTCTGGAGGGTTGGGGGAGGACACCTTCAGAAAGGTTCAGGATGAATCTGGGAAGCTGCTTCTAGAGCTGAGTTTGCTGCTAACAGGAAACAATGTTAAAGACATTCCAATATACATGAGGAATTGAAGCTCAGAGCGTGAGGGGCACGGGTTCATTCACAGTGGTAGGTGAGGAAAAGCTAAAGCTGTTTCTTGACTTGTCGTGCCCACTTTTTGTTATCCTGTCCATGCATGTGGCGACACCCATGGCCTCACTACTAAAACTTCTAGTAGTGCCTGTACAACCTTTATCCCAAGTTGTGATCAGGCAGCATGGGCCCTCGTTTTGCTGCCTTAGGGAGATTGAATTTCTGTGCATGATAACACCTCTAAGTTATTTTACTTTGGTCAATTATTTATATAATTGACTTTTTCTCTCTTGTGTCTTATTGCCTTTAAGCTTTTTTCCTTCTTCTCTTTTCTGTCCTGTTCTCTCCTTCCCTTTTCCCTTTCTTTTCTGCTTAATGATTTTCTTTTTCTCTTTTCCACTGCCTATCCCTATTACTTCTGTTTAAAACCAAGAAAATCATATCTGATAAGCTAAAGAGCAGATGATACATCTTCAGCAAGAGAAAGGAAAGACCTAAGTGTGTTTTTCTCCAGCAAGTAAACATTTGTTGAATACCTACTGTATGCTAGATTTAGGGTATTAGATAATCTGCCTACAAGAGGAGCTTATAATATCTCATCAAATTACAATAGAACTCTTGATATTTTTTGACCTTGTGATATTTTGCGAATGTATATTTCTTTGCAAACATGTTTTTCCTATTGTTGGCATTCTTTTTCTGTTAAAGTATGTTATTTCACAAACGACATTATAATCAAATTGTTGGAAGTGCAAAGAAGAGAAAGAAAAAATTAATTCACAATCCTATCTGTAACAAATTAGGCTCTAATATTTTGCTCTAGTATTTTTCAAAATATTTATATAACCTTTGTGCAGTGGAGATCATGGGTAAATTTAATTTTGCATTCTTCCTCACTTAATATTATTTCATAAATGCTTTCTTAAATGTAATTTTATTTTATTTTTTCTGTTTTTTAAAAATTTAATTTATTTTTTATACAACAGGTTCTTATTAGTTATCTATTTTATACATATTAGTGTATACATGTCAATCCCAATCTCCCAGTTAACCCCCCCCCACCCCCCCACTTTCCCCCCTTGGTGTCCATGTGTTTGTTCTCTACATCTGTGTTTCTGTTTCTGCCTTGCAAACTGGTTCATCTGTACCATTTTTCCAGATTCCACATATATGCGTTAATATACGATATTTGTTTTTCTCTTTCTGACTTACTTCTCTCTGTAGGACAGTCTCTAGGTCCGTCCACGTCTCTACAAGTGACCCAATTTCGTTCCTTTTTATGGCTGAGTAATATTCCATTGTATATATGTACCACATCTTCTTTACCCATTTGTCTGTGAATGGGCATTTAGGATGCTTGCATGACCTGGCTATTGTAAATAGTGCTGCAATGAACATTGGGGTGCATGTGTCTTTTTTGTTTGTTTGTTTGTTTATTGAAACAGAAAGTCACAAAAATTATAATCATCCTCATCAGTTCACTCAGTCCCATGTAATTAATTTTTTTTCATCTTGATCTTTTGTTAGCACTTTTATGAATTCATCAGTTTTCCATTAGAGTTCTGAAAATGCTTATTAATTCAGTTCAGCAGTATAGTCAGTTACCAGAAACCTGTACTTCTCAGAGTCTTTTAAATGAATTCCTTGAAGGTGAAACCCTTTTATAGGAACAAATTTGCAAAAGCATCAGAGTACACCCAGAACTGTCTGTAAATGACAAAAGATTTAAAAATGACCACGGTTAAAGATTTGATGAAAGTTCATAATAATGCAATTGACAAGGAAATTTAGTTATTTCTGAGATATACATTTTAAAGTAATAACTAGAATTATGACTTATAACATTATACCAGAACATATAAGATTTTTAGAAATTTCATGTAATGTCTGAAACATTTATATTAACATACTTCCATACAAATAACCCAAAAAAAGTTTTGTATTGGTTGTTTTGTTTGTTTTTTTATACTGCAAGTTCTTATTAGTCATCAATTTTATACACATCAGTGTATATATGTCAATCCCAATCACCCAATTCAGCACACCACCATCCCCACCCCACTGCAGTTTTCCCCCCTTGGTGTCCATACGTCTGTTCTCTACATCTGTGTCTCAACTTCTGCCCTGCAAACTGGCTCATCTGTAGCATTTTTCTAGGTTTCACATACATGCGTTAATATACGATATTTGTTTTTCTCTTTCTGACTTACTTCACTCTGTATGACAGTCTCTAGACCTGTCCACGTCTCAACAAATGACTCAATTTCGTTCCTTTTTATGGCTGAGTAATATTCCATTGTATATATGTGCCACATCTTCTTTATCCATTCGTCTGTTGATGGGCATTTAGGTTGCTTCGATGACCTGGCTATTGTAAATAGTGCTGCAATGAACATTGGGGTGCATGTGTCTTTTAGAATTACGGTTTTCTCTGGGTATATACCCAGTAGTGGGATTGCTGGATCATATGGTAATTCTATTTTTAGTTTTTTAAGGAACCTCCGTACTGTTTTCCATAGTGGCTGTATCCATTTACATTCCCAACAACAGTTCAAGAGGGTTCCCTTTTCTCCACACCCTCTCCAGCATTTGTTGTTTGTAGATTTTCTGATGATGCCCATTCTAACTGGTGTAAGGTGATACCTCATTGTAGTTTTGATTTGCATTTCGCTAATAATTAGCGATGTTGAGCAGCTTTTCTGCCCATTTTTGGATTGGGTTGTTTGTTTCTTTAATATTGAGCTGCATGAGCTGTTTATATATTTTGGAGAATAATCCTTTGTCTGTTGATTCGTTTGCAACTATTTTCTCCCATTCTGAGGGTTGTCTTTTCGTCTTGTTTATAGTTTCCTTTGCTGTGCAAAAGCTTTTAAGTTTCATTAGGTCCCATTTGTTTATTTTTGGTTTTATTTCCATTAATCTAGGAGGTAGATCAAAAAAGATCTTGCTGTGATTTATGTCAAAGAATGTCCTTCCTATGTTTTCCTCTAAGAGTTTTATAGTGTCCGGTCTTACGTTTGGGTCTAGAATCCGTCTTGAGTTTATTTTTGTGTATGGTGTTAGGGAGTGTTCTAATTTCATTCTTTTACATGTAGCTGTCCAATTTTCCCAGCACCACTTATTGAAGAGACTGTCTTTTCTCCATTGTATATACTTGCCTCCTTTGTCACAGATCAGTTGACCATAGGTGCGTGGGTTTATCTCTGGGCTTTCTATCTTTTTCCATTGATCTATGTTTCTGTTTTTGTGCCAGTACCATATTGTCTTGATTACTATAGCTTTGTAGTATAGTCTGAAGTCAGGGAGTCTGATTCCTCCAGCTCCTTTTTTTCCCCTCAAGACTGCTTTGGCTATTCGGGGTCTTTTATGTCTCCATACAAATTTTAAAATGAATTTTCTAGTTCCATGAAAAATGCCATTGGTAATTTGATAGGGATTGTATTGAATCTGTAGATTGCTTTGGGTAGTATAGTCATTTTCACAATATTGATTCTTCCAATCCAAGAACATGATATATCTCTCCATCTGTTGGTATCATCTTTAATTTTTTTCATCAGTGTCTTATAGTTTTCTGAGTACAGGTCTTTTGTCTCCCTAGGTAGGTTTATTCGTACATATTTTATTCTTTTTGTTGCAATGGTAAATGGGAATGTTTCCATAATTTCTCTTTCAGATTTTTCATCATTAGCATATAGGAATGCAAGAGATTTCTGTGCATTAATCTTGTATCCTGCAACTTTACCAAATTCATTGATTAGCTCTAGAAGTTTTCTGGTGGCATCTTTAGGATTCTCTATGTATAGTATCATGTCATCTGCAAACAGTGAGAGTTTTACTTCTTCTTTTCCAATTTGTATTCCTTTTATTTCTTTTTCTTCTCTGATTGCCGAGGCTAGGACTTCCAAAACTATGTTGAATAATAGTGGTGAGAGTGGATATCCTTGTCTTGTTCCTGATCTTAGAGGAAATGCTTTCAGTTTTTCACCATTGAGAATGATGTTTGCTGTGGGTTTGTCATATATGGCCTTTATTATGTTGAGGTAAGTTTCCTCTATGCCCACTTTCTGTAGAGTTTTTATCATAAATGGGTGTTGAATTTTGTCAAAAGCTTTTTCTGCATCTATTGAGATGATCATATGGTTTTTATTCTTCAGTTTGTTAATATGGTGTATCTCATTGATTGATTTGCGTATATTGAAGAATCCTTGTATCCCTGGGATAAATCCCACTTGATCGTGGTATATGATCCTTTTAATGTGCTGTTGGATTCTGTTTGCTAGTATTTTGTTGAGGATTTTTGCATCGATATTCATCAGTGATATTGGTCTGTAATTTTCTTTTTTTGTGGTATCTCTGTCTGGTTTTGGTATTAGGGTGATGGTGGCCTCATAGAATGAGTTTGGGAGTGTTCCTTCCTCTGCAAATTTTTGGAAGAGTTTGAGAAGGATGGGTGTTAACTCTTCTCTGAATGTTTGATAGAATTCACCTGTGAAGTCATCTGGTCCTGGACTTTTGTTTGTCGAAAGAATTTTTTTTTTTTTTTTTTTCTGTGGTACGCGGGCCTCTCACTGTTGTGGCCTCTCCCCTTGCGGAGCACAGGCTCCAGATGCACAGGATCAGCAGCCATGGCTCACGGGCCCAGCTGCTCCGTGGCATGTGGGACCTTCCCGGACCGTGGCACGAACCCGTGTCCCCTGCGTCGGCAGGCGGACTCTCAACCACTGTGCCACCAGGGAATCCCTGTTGGAAGATTTTTAATCATAGTTTCAATTTTATTACTTGTGATTGGTCTGTTCGTATTTTCTGTTTCTTCCTGGTTCAGTCTTGGAAGGTTGTACCTTTCTAAGAATTTGTCCATTTCTTCCAGGTTGTCCATTTTATTGGCATAGAGTTGCTTGTAGTAGTCTCTTAGGATGCTTTGTAATTCTGCGGTGTCTGTTGTAACTTCTCCTTTTTCATTTCTAATTTTATTGATTTGAGTCCTCTCCCTCTTTTTCTTGATGAGTCTGGCTAATGGTTTATCAATTTTGTTTATCTTCTCGAAGAGCCAGCTTTTACTTTTATTGATCTTTGCTATTGTTTTCTTTGTTTCTATTTCATTTATTTCTGATCTGATCTTTATGGTTTCTTTCCTTCTGCTAACTTTGGGTTTTGTTTGTTCTTCTTTCTCTAGTTCCTTTAGGTGTAAGGTTAGGTTGTTTACTTGAGATTTTTCTTGTTTCTTGAGGTAGGCTTGTATAGCTATAAACTTTCCTCTTAAAACTGCTTTTGCTGCATCCCATAGGTTTTGGATCATCATGTTTTCATTATCATTTGTCTCTAGGTATTTTTTGATTTCCTCTTTGATTTCTTCAGTTATCTTTTGGTTATTTAGTAATGTATTGCTAGCCTGCATGTGTTTGTGTTTTTTACTTTTTTTTCCCTATAATTGATTTCTAATCTCATAACATTGTGGTCAGAAAAGATGATTGATATGATTCAGTTTTCATAAATTTACTGAGGCTTGTTTTGTGACCCATGATGTGATCTATCCTGGAGAATGTTCCGTGTGCACTTGAGAAGAAAGTGTAATCTGCTGTTTTTGGATGGAATGTCCTATAAATATCAATTAAATCTATCTGGTCTACTGTGTCATTTAAAACTTCTGTTTCCTTATTTATTTTCATTTTGGATGATCTGTCCATTGGTGTAAGTGAGGTGTTAAAGTCCCCCACTGTTATTGTGTTACTGTCGATTTCCTCTTTTAGAGCTGTTAGCAGTCGCCTTATGTATTGAGGTGCTCCTATGTTGGGTGCATATATATTTATAATTGTTATATCTTCTTCTTGGATTGATCCCTTGATCATTATGTAGTGTCCTTTCTTGTCTCTTGTAACATCTTTATTTTAAAATCTATTTTATCTGATATGAGTATAACTACTCCAGCTTTCTTTTCATTTCCATTTGCATGGAATATCTTTTTCCATCCCCTCACTTTCAGTCTGTATGTGTCCCTAGGTCTGAAGTGGGTCTCTTGTAGACAGCATATACATGGGTATTGTTTTTGTATCCATTCAGCAAGCCTGTGTCTTTCTGTTGGAGCATTTAATCCATTCACGTTTAAGGTAATTATCGATATGTATATTCCTATGACCATTTTCTTAATTGTTTTGGGTTTGTTTTTGTAGGTCGTTTTCTTCTCTTGTGTTTCCCACTTAGAGAAGTTCCTTTAGCATTTGTTGTAGAGCTGGTTTGGTGGTGCATTTGCTTGTCTGTAAAACTTTTGATTTCTCCATCAAATCTGAATGAGATCCTTGCCGGGTAGAGTAATCTTGATTGTAGGTTCTTCCCTTTCATCATTTTAAGTATATCACACCACTCCCTTCTGGCTTGTAGAGTTTCTGCTGAGAAATCAGCTGTTACCCTTATGGGAGTTCCCTTGTATGTTATTTGTCGTTTTTCCCTTGCTGCTTTCAATAATTTTTCTTTGTCTTTAATTTTTGCTAATTTGATTACTATGTGTCTCGATGTGTTTCTCCTTGGGTTTATCCTGCCTGGGACTCTCTGTGCTTCCTGGACTTGGGTGGCTCTTTCCTTTCCCATGTTAGGGAAGTTTTCGACTATAATCTCTTCAAATATTTTCTCAGGCCCTCTCTCTCTCTCTTTTCCTTCTGGAACCCCTGTAATGCGAATGTTGTTGCGTTTAATGTTTTCCCAGAGACTTAGGCTGTCTTCATTTGTTTTCATTCTTTTTTCTTTAGTCTGTTCCACAGCAGTGAATTCCACCATTCTGTCTTCCAGGTCACTTATCCGTTCTTCTGCCTCAGTTATTCTGCTATTGATTCCTTCTAGTGTAGTTTTCATTTCAGTTACTGTATTGTTCATCTCTGTTTGTTTGTTCTTTAATTCTTCTAGGTCTTTGTTAAACATTTCTTGCATCTTCTTGATCATTGCCTCCATTCTTTTTCTGAGGTCCTGCATCATCTTCACTATCATTATTCAGAATTCTTTTTCTGGAAGGTTGCCTTCAGTTAGTTTTTTCTCTGGGGTTTTATCTTGTTCCTTCATCTGGTATATAGCCCTCTCCCTTTTCATCTTGTCTATCTTTCTGTGAGTGTGGTTTTTGTTCCACAGGCTGCAGGATTGTAGTTCTTCTTGCTTCTGCTGTCTGCCCTCTGATGGATGAGGCTATCTAAGAGGCTTGTTGGCAGTGACTGGTAGTGGGTAGAGCTGACTGTTGCTCTGGTGGGCAGAGCACAGTAAAAGTTTAATCCACTTGACTGTTGATGGGTGGGGCTGACTTCCATCCCTGTTGGTTGTTTCGCCTGAGGCAACCCAACACTGGAGGCTGCCTGGGCTCTTTGGTGGGGCTAATGGCGGACTCTGGGAGGGCTCATGCCAAGGAGTACTTCCCAGAACTTCTGCTGCCAGTGTCCTTCTCCCCACGGTGAAACAGAGCCACCCCCCGCCTCTGCAGGAGACCCTCCACCACTAGCAGGTAGGTCTGGTTCAGTCTCCCCTGAGGTCACTCCTCCTTCCCCTGGGTCCTGATGTGCACACTACTTTGTGTGTGCCCTCCAAGAGTGGAGTCTCTGTTTCCCCCAGTCCTCTTGAAGTCCTGCAATCAGTTCCCACTAGGCTTCAAAGTCTAATTCTCTAGGAATTCCTCCTTCCGTTGCCGGACCCCCACATTGGGAAGCCTGACATGGGGCTCAGAACCTTCACTCCAGTGGGTGGACTTCTGTGGTATAAGTGTTCTCCAGTCTGTGATTCACCCACCCACCAGTTATGGGATTTGATTTTACTGTGATTGTGCCCCTCCTACCATCTCATTGTGGCTTCTCCTTTGTCTTTGGATGTGGGGTATCTTTTTTGGTGAGTTCCAGCTTCTTCCTGTCAATAACTGTCCAGCAGCTACTTGTGATTCCGGTGTTCTCGCAAGAGGGAGTGAGAGCACGTCCTTCTACTCCGCCATCTTGGTTCCTCCCTTCCCTGTGTCTTTTTAAATTATGGTTTTCCCTGGGTGTATGCCCAGGAGTGGGATTGCTGGGTCATACAATAATTCTATTTTTAGTGTTTTAAGGAACCTCCATGTTGTTCTCCATAGTGGCTGTATCAATTTACATTCCCACCAACAGTGCAAGATGGTTCCCTTTTCTCCACACCCTCTCCAGCATTTGCTGTTTGTAGATTTTCTGATGATGCCCATTCTAACTGGTGTGAGGTGATACCTCATTGTAGTTTTGATTTGCATTTCTCTAATAATTAGTGATGTTGAGCAGCTTTTCATGTGTTTCTTGGCCATCTGTATGTCTTCTTTGGAGAAATGTCTGTTTAGGTCTTCTGTCCATTTTTTGATTGGGTTGTTTGTTTTTTTAATATATATATATATTTTTACAACTTTATTGAGTATAACTGCTTCACAATGGTGTGTTAGTTTCTGCTTTATAACAAAGTGAATCAGTTATACATATACATCTGTTCCCATATCCCTTCCCTCTTGCGTCTCCCTCCCTCCCAGCCTCCCTATCCCACCCCTCCAGGCGGTCACAAAGCACCGATCTGATCTCCCTGTGCTATGTGGCTGCTTCCCACTAGCTATCTACCTTACGTTTGAGAGTGTATATATGTCCATGCCTCTCTCTTGCTTTGTCACAGCTTACCCTTCCTCCTCCCCATATCCTCAAGTCCATTCTCAAGTAGGTCTGTGTCTTTTTTCCTGTTTTACCCCTAGGTTCTTCATGACATTTTTTTTTCTTAAATTCCACATATATGTGTTAGCATACGGTATTTGTCTTTCTCTTTCTGACTTACTTCACTGTGTATGACAGACTCTAGGTCTATCCACCTCATTACAAATAGCTCAATTTCGTTTCTTTTTATGGCTGAGTAATATTCCATTGTATATATGTGCCACATCTTCTTTATTCATTCATCCGAAGATGGACACTTAGGTTGTTTCCATGTCCAGGCTATTGTAAATAGAGCTGCAATGAACATTTTGGTACATGACTCTTTTTGAATTATGGTTTTCTCAGGGTATATGCCCAGTAGAGGGATTGCTGGGTCATATGGTAGTTCTATTTGTAGTTTTTTAAGGAACCTCCATACTGTTCTCCATAGTGGCTATATCAATTTACGTTCCCACCAACAGTGCAAGAGGGTTCCCTTTTCACCACACCCTCTCCAGCATTTGCTGTTTGTAGATTTTCTGATGATGCCCATTCTAAGTGGTGTGAGGTGATACCTCATTGTAGCTTTTGATTTGCATTTCTCTAATAGGTAGTGATGTTGAGCAGCTTTTCATGTGTTTCTTGGCCATCTGTATGTCTTCTTTAGAGAAATGTCTGTTTAGGTCTTCCACCCATTTTTTGATTGGGTTGTTTGTTTTTTTAATATTGAGCTGCATGAACTGTTTATATATTTTGGAGATTAATCCTTTGTCTTTTGATTCGTTTGCAAATATTTTCTCCCATTCTGCGTGTTGTTTTTTCATCTTGTTTATAGTTTCCTTTGCTGTGCAAAAGCTTTTAAGTTTCATTAGGTCCCATTTGTTTATTTTTGGTTTTATTTCCATTACTCTAGGAGGTTGGTCAAAAAAGATCTTGCTGTGATTTATGTCAAAGAGTGTTCTTCCTGTGTTATCCTCTAAGAGTTTTATAGTGTCCAGTCATACATTTAGGTCTTTAATCCATTTTGAGTTTATTTTTGTGTATGTTGTTAGGGAATGTTCTAATTTCATTCTTTTACCTGTAGCTGTCCAGTTTTCCCAGCACCACTTATTGAAGAGACTGTCTTTTCTCCATTGTATATCCCTGCCTCCTTAGTCATAGATTAGTTGACCATAGGTGCGTGGGTTTATCTCTGGGCTTTCTATCCTGTTCCATTGATCTATATTTTTGTTTTGTGCCAGTACCATATTGTCTTGATTACTGTAGCTTTGTAGTATAGTCTGAAGTCAGGGAGTCTGATTCTTCCAGCTCTTTTTTTTTCCCTCAAGACTGCTTTGCCTATTCGGGGTCTTTTGTGTCTCCATATAAATTTTAAGATTTTTTTTGTTCTAGTTCTGTAAAAAATGCCATTGGTAATTTGATAGGGATTGCATTGAATCTTAAGATTGCTTTGGGTAGTATAGTCATTTTCACAGTATTGTTTCTTCCAGTTCAAGAACATGGTATATCTGTCCATCTGTTTGTATCATCTTTGATTTCTTTCATCAATGTCTAATAGGTTTCTGAGTACAGGTCTTTTACCTCCTTAGGTAGGTTTATTCCTAGGTATTTTATTCTTTTTGTTGCAATGATGAATGGGATTGTTTTCTTAATTTCTCTTTCTGATCTTTCATTGTAAGTGTATAGGAATGCAAGAGATTTCTGTGCATTAATTTTGTATCCTGAAACTTTACTACATTCATTGATTAGCTCTAGAAGTTTTCTGGTGGCATCTTTAGGATTCTCTATGTATAGTATCATGTCATCTGCACACAGTGACAGTTTTACTTCTTCTTTTCCAATTTGTATTCCTTTTATTTCTTTTTCTTCTCTGATTGCTGTGGCTAGGACTTCCAACACTATGTTGAATAATAGTGGTGAGAGTGGACATCCTTGTCTTGTTCCTGATCTTAGAGGAAATGCTTTCAGTTTTTCACCATTGAGAATGATGTTTGCTGTGGGTTTGGCCTTTATTGTGTTGAGGTAGTTTCTCTCTATGCCCACTTTCTGTAGAGTTTTTATCATAAATGGGTGTTGAATTTTGTCAAAAGCTTTTTCTGCATCTATTGAGATGATCATATGGTTTTTATTCTTCAATTTGTTAATATGGTGTATCACATTGATTGATTTGCGTATATTGAAGAATCCTTGCATCCCTGGGATAAATCCCACTTGATCGTGGTATATGATCCTTTTAACGTGCTGTTGGATTCTGTTTGCTAGTATTTTGTTGAGGATTTTTGCATTGATATTCATCAGTGATATTGGTCTGTAATTTTCTTTTTTTGTAGTATCTCTGTCTGGTTTTGGTATTAGGGTGATGGTGGCCTCATAGAATGAGTTTGGGAGTGTTCCTTCCTCTGCAAATTTTTGGAAGAGTTTGAGAAGGATGGGTGTTACCTCTTCTCTAAATGTTTGATAGAATTCACCTGTGAAGCCATCTGGTCCTGGACTTTTGTTTGTTGGAAGATTTTTAATCACAGTTTCGATTTCATTACTTGTGATTGGTCTGTTCATATTTTCTGTTTTTTCCTGGTTCAGTCTTGGAAGGTTATACTTTTCTAAGCATTTGTCCATTTCTTCCAGGTTGTGCATTTTATTGGCATAGAGTTGCTTATAGTAGCCTCTTAGGATGCTTTGTATTTCTGCGGTGTCTGTTGTAACTTCTTTTTCATTTCTAATTTTATTGAGTTGTGTCCTCTCCCTCTTTTTCTTGATGAGTCTGGCTAATGGTTTATCAATTTTGTTTATCTTCTCAAAGAAGCAGCTTTTAGTTTTATTGATCTTTGCTATTGTTTCTTTGTTTCTATTTCATTTATTTCTGATCTGATCTTTATGGTTTCTTTCCTTCTACTAACTTTGGGTTTTGTTTGTTCTTCTTTCTCTAGTTCCTTTAGTGTAAGGTTAGGTTGTTTATTTTAGATTTTTCTTGTTTCTTGAGGTAGAATTGTATTGCTGTAAACTACTCTCTTAGAACTGCTTTTGCTGCATCCCATAGGTTTTGGATCATCGTGTTTTTGTTGTCATTTGTCTCTAGGTATTTTTTGATTTCCTCTTTGATTTCTTCAGTGATCTCTTGGCTATTTAGTAACTTATTGTTTAGCCTCCATGTGTTTGTGTTTTTTACATTTTTTTCCCCTGTAATTGATTTCTCATCACATAGCACTGTCGTCAGCAAAGATGCTTGATATGATTTCAATTTTCTTAATTTTACCGAGGCTTGATTTGTGACCCAAGATGTGATCTATCCTGGAGAATGTTCTGTGTGCAGTTGAGAAGAAAGTGTAATATGTTGTTTTTGGATGGAATGTCCTATAAATATCAATTAAATCTATCTGGTCTGTTGTCTCATTTAAAGCTTGTGTTTCCTTATTAATTTTCTGTCTGCTTGATCTGCCCATTAGTGTAAGTGTGATGTTAAGGTCCCCTACTATTATTGTGTTACTGTCGATTTCCTCTTTTGTTGCTGTTAGCATTTGCCTTATGTATTGAGGTCCTCCTGTGTTGGGTGCATTTATATTTATAGTTGTTATAGTTTCTTCTTGGATTGATCCCTTGATCATTATGTGGTGTCCTTCCTTGTCTCTTTTAACATTCTTTTTTAAAGTCTATTTTATCTGATATGAGTATTGCTACTCCAGCTTTCTCTTGATCTCCATTTGCATGGAATATCTTCTTCCGTCACCTCACTTTCATTCTGTATGTATCCCTAGGTCTGAAGTGGGTCCTTTGCAGACAGCATATATATGGGTCTTGTTTTTGTATCCATTCAGCGAGCCTGTGTCTTTTGGTTGGAGCATTTAATCCATTCACATTTAAGGTAATTATTGATATGTATGTTCCTGTTACCATTTACTTAATTGTTTTGGGGTTTGTTTTTTTTGTAGGTCTTTTTCTTCTCTTGTGTTTCTCACTTAGAGAAGTTCCTTTAGCATTTGCTGTAGAGCTGGTTTGGTGGTGCTGAATTCTCTTAGCTTTTGATTGTCTGTAAAGCTTTTGATTTCTCCATCAAATCTGAATAAGATCCTTGCTAGGTAGAGTAATCTTGGTTGTAGCGCCTTCCCTTTCATCACTTTAAATATATCGTGCCCCCCACTTCTCACCAGTAGAGTTTCTGCTGAGAAGTCAGCTGTTACCCTTATGGGAGTGCTGTTGTATGTTATTTGTTGTTTTTCCCTTGTTGCTTTTAATAATTTTTCTGTGTCTTTTAATTTTTCTCAGTTTGATTACTATGTGCCTTGGCGTGTTTCTCCTTGGGTTTATCCTGCCTGGGACTCTCTGTACTTCCTGGACTTGGGTGGCTATTTCCTTTTCCATGTTAGGGAAGTTTTCCACTGTAATCTCTTCAAATATTTTCTCGGGTCCTTTTGCTCTCTCTTCTGCTTCTGCGGCCCCTATAATGCGAATGTTGGTGCATTTAATGTTGTCCCAGAGGTCTCTTAGATTGTCTTCATTTCTTTTCTTCTTTTTTCTTTTTTCTGTTTCACGGTGAATTCCACCATTCCAAGTCACTTATCCATTCTTCTGCCTCAGTTATTCTGCTATTGATTCCTTCTAGTGTATTTTTCTTTTCAGTTATTGTATTGTTCATCGGTGTGTGTTTGTTCTTTAATTCTTCTAGGTCTTCATTAAACATTTCTTGCATTCTCAGTCTTTGCCTCCATTCTTTTTCCAATGTCCTGGATCATCTTCACTATCATTATTCTGAATTCTTTTCCTGGAAGGTTGCCTATCTCCACTTTGTTTAGTTGTTTTTCTGGGATTTTATCTTGTTCCTTCATCTGGTGCATAGTCCTCTGGCTTTTCATTTTGTCTTTCTGTGAATGTGGTTTTTGCTGCACAGGCTTCAGGATTGTAGTTCTTCTTGCTTCTGCTGTCTGCCTTCTGGGGATGAGGCTGTCTAAGAGGCTTGTGCAAGCTTCCTGATGGGAGGGACTGGCGGTGGGTAGAGCTGGGTGTTGCTCTGGTGGGCAGAGCTCTGTAAAACTTTAATCTGCTTGTCTGCTGATGGGTAGGGCTGGGTTCCCTCCCTGTTGGTTGTTTGGCCTGAGGCGACCCAGCACTTGAGGCTACAGGCTCTTTGGTGGGGCTAATGGCGGACTCTGGGAGGGCTCACGCCAAGGAGTACTTCCCAGAATTTCTGCTGCCAGTGTCCTTGTCCTCACAGTGAGACACAGCCACCTCCCGCCTCTGCAGGAGACCCTCCAACACTAGCAGGTAGGTCTGGCTCAGTCTCCTGTGGAGTCACTGCTCCTTCCCCTGGGTCCTGATGCACACACTACTTTGTGTGTGCCCTCCAAGAGTGGAGTCTCTGTTTCCCCCAGTCCTGTCAAAGTCCTGCAGTTAAATCCCGCTAGCCTTCAAAGTCTGATTCTCTGCGAATTCCTCCTCCTGTTGCCAAACCCCCATGTTGGGAAGCCTGACATGGGGCTCAGAACCTTCACTCCAGTGTGTGGACTTCTGTGGTATAATTCTTCTCCAGTTTGTGAGTCACCCACCCAGCCACTATGGGGTTTGATTTTATTGTGATTGTGTCCCTCCTACCATCTCATTGCAGCTTCTCCTTTGTCTTTGGATGTGGGGTATCTTTGTTGGTGAGTTCCAGTGTCTTCCTGTCGATGATTGTTCAGCAGTTAGTTGTGATTCCAGTGTGCTCGCAAGAAGCAGTTAGTTTACATCCTTTTACTCCGCCATCTTGAACCAATCTGCCTTAAATGTAATGTTAAATGGTTGAATAATATTCTACTCAGTGCAGAAGGAAGTAACATTGATGGAGTACATACTGTGCCAGATATTGTGCACAGTGTTCTATTTTTGTCCCATTTTATCCCCATAGTAGTTCTGTATGATGGCTGTTATTATACCCATTTCATAGATGAGAAAATTGAGACCTAGCTTAGTTTATTTCCATTTCATTAATTGACCTCTACTACGTTCTATGTATGATTCTGAGTTCTGGAGATTCAAAGATGAGTGGGACATTGTCCCTCCTATAAGGTTTTCAGAAAATCTACAGGGGGCAGCGTATGAGTATAGAGATAATTTCAATACAGTATGCTGAGTTCAGTGACACAGAAGAGGAACGCCTGACCTGGGTCAGAGCAGTTTTACCAGAGCAGTGCTTCTCAAACTTTAATGTGCATATGGAAGTACTGGGGGTTCTTGTTAAAATGCAGATTCTGATTTTGGGGTCTTTGGTGCGGTATGAGATTCTTCATTTCCAACAGGCTTGCAGGTGATGCTGATGCTGCTGGTCCACATTTTGGACTATTTTGAGTGGGAATATTATAGACAATGTAGGATTTGAACAGATACCAGTTAGCTGGGTAGAGAAATGGGGAAAGGTAATCTAGATAGGACAGCATGGGACAAGGCATAGAAGCATAAAAAAATGTGTTAAATGGGTAAACTACTTATAATCTATAGCAGGTGTTGGCAAACTACAGCTTGCTGGGTGAATTCAGCCCACATAGCCTGTTTTTGTATAGCCCATGTGCTAAGATAGTTTTTACGTTTTTAAAGGTTGTTAAAAAAAAAAAAAACGAACAAAGAAGAAAAAAAAATGAACAAAGAGATGTAGAAAGTCTTAAATGTTTACAAGCTAGCCCTTTACAGAACATGCTTGGAATCTGTTTTGATGGTGGTTATTGGTGGAATATAAAATCTGCAGTAGGGCATGGCAGGAAATATGTTAGAGACAGTAGGCAGGGGTGATCACAGGGGACACAGAGGAGCTTGGCCTTTATCTTTGAGGTGATAGGAAGCTAGGCAGAGTTTAAAGAAGGGAGGTGAAAACAGTAGGATTTTGTCACTGATTTGATGTAAGGGAGTGGGGAAAAGGGTCCTGGCATGGGTGAATGGTGTTGTTCCCAGCTGAAATCCATAATTGGAGGAGAAGCCATTTGAAAGGTAGAGATGATTCATTCATTTTTGGACCTGTTGAGTTTGAGAGAGCACTGTAGGATACCCAGGCTTTCCAGAAGATAAGAGAGATCAATTCTCATTCACTATTTTTGCATCACTGTTTTGTTTAACTGTTACTATTTCATTTACACTTTTAAAGTAGTTTCATGTGACGTGTACATCCATACTCATTCATCTGAAAAAAACAGGTTGTTGAACAGCAGGTGTCTTGTAATCCCTTTCATGCAATGTGATGTGTGTGTGTGTAGAGCTGTCTGGAAGGATGCGTGCAGTATTTCCTACTGTTTTTCTATACAAAGCTATGTGTTTTGGGATTTAATAGACTTTTCTGGCCCAGGCTAGGAATTCACCATTGTTTACAACGTTGTCAGCATTCTAATGAGAAGCAGCAGCATTAATTTCAAATAATTGGCTTATGTGGAAAATTAATAAATTGGTGACTAACTTGTACATACTTTGAGATGCTTATTGTTCAGTAAAATTAATATTCTGATATATTGAAATCCAACAGAGTAATCAGATCACATCAATTAGTTTGTGTATGATAGTATGTGTGCAGTTTGCTTTAATTCTGTATGCAAATAGACTATACTCTTAAAGGTTCCAGTTTTTGATTACTTATTCTAGTTTACTATAGAATCAATGGCATTTTATCCATACCCTTCTTCCTGGTAGTATCATGATTCTTGAAAGATACACTTTTGGCACTATAAAAGAATATTTTCTAAATTGACCTTTCAGTGTAAGTAACACAGGTACATACCTAAGTTTAAAAGTTATTTTCTTGCCATGAAATAATGTTTTAAAAATTCTTTATTTAGATTGAATACCTGCTTAAGAAACTTACAGAAGCTATGGGAGGAGGTTGGCAACAAGAACAATTTGAAAATTATAAAATCAACTTTGATGACAATAAAGATGGCCTTTCTGTGTGGGAACTGATTGAGCTTATTGGAAATGGACAGTTTAGCAAAGGCATGGATCGGCAGACAGTGTCCATGGCAATTAACGAGGTCTTTAATGAGCTTATATTAGATGTGCTGAAACAGGTAAGAGTCCTATAAAACTATTTCTCCTCACCTTTAGAATTTGACATGTTTGAAATAAAACAAATTTGCATCACAAAGATGAGTCTAAGTCACTTATACTTTTACACTGATTTAGAACAGGAATAAAGTTTCTTATTTTCCCAGTCTTGTGTTAGGCTTTCATTGTAAAGAATTACAGTTAAGCATTGGGAAATTACTATTTTGAAATAACTGTTTAAATGATCACATTTCTAAACATTTTTAAAGTACTTTTATGTCACGTGTACATCCATACTTATTCATCTGAAAGATCCCATGGCATATTGTTCAGTGAAAAAAACAGTTTGTTGAACAGTAGGTGTCTTGTCATCCCTTTCATGCAATGTGATTTGTGTTTGTAGAGCTGTCCGGAAGGATGAGTGCCAAAATGTTAAAAGTGATTGCCGCTGGATTGTGGGATTTCTGTGAATTTTATTTTATTCTTTGTTCTTTTCTTATTATTGGACTTACTATTATATATGTTTATACATGTTGATCTCTCTTTATATATATGATATATATTATTTTTATAAAATCATAAAAATATTCTTTTTGGAAAAAATACCTTTATATAGTAAAGTTGTGTTTATCATATTACATTATAAAGTTTTTTTTCTCAGCACCTGCATAGCATCTGATATACATATGGGAGGCTTAATGCTTATTAAGTAGAATTTATATATTTTTAGTGGATTAGATTAGATTTCTTTTTTTTCTTTTTTCTTTTTTTTTCTCTTTTCTGTTTGCTAAAGCAGATTAGATTTCTTACCTTATTACATTGAATAATAGCTCTGATTTGGGATTTCCTTACTTTGGTCCTTTCTTTGCTCTGTTAGGTGATATTGTTTTTGCTCTTTTCTCCAAATGGAGCCCATCAAAAAAATTAATTGAGGCCTAATTTGTGTAAGTTTTTGGTGCTGCAAGGAGTTATGAGACATGGTCTCTGTCTGAAGAGAATTTCCAGACAGATTAGGATGGCAGAATATAGAACTACAGATGAATTGCAGTATGAGATAGCTTTGGCTTAAATGTTCAAGGATTAGCAAACTGAACAAGTAATATGATTAGTACTTAGTGTAATAATCAAATGGTACAGCCAAGATATTATCATATATTTAACCATGTGTATAGTCTACCACAAGCTATCAGCACCTATAGATTGACTATTCAAAATGTGAGTTATTCTTGAATAGTACTGAAGGGTTTTGGCCTATAATAAATGTGCAGTTTTGCTGAAGTAAAATTTTTAATCATACATCTTCGATGCTGATATATGGGAAGGAAGCACAGGGCTAGTAAGTGTGAGCATAGAAGCTATACTTAGAAGCCAGTAGCCTAACTACTGGTCCACAGTTCTTTTTCTGCTCCTTTGGAGTAGAGTTCCTCCAGAATCGTGAGGTCAGGTAGAGAGGTACTTTGGTGCCAGAGGGTGACTGGCTGAGAAGATATGCTTGGCCAAGTTGACTGATAGGTTTTAGCATTTTCATTGATGGAGGTCTAGATTTACTGAGAATCACTGTGAGGTCTAGGTCTAGATTTACTGAGAATCTCAGAATCACCGTGTGCGTGCGTGCGTGCATGTGTTTGTGTTTTCTGTTTTAAAGGGAATAGATAGAATAGTATAATGAACTCTCGTATACCCATCACCCAGCCCCAGGAATCACTGATACCTGGTTAATCCTCCCTGCCTACTTTGAGCTCTCCTGTCTTATCTTGACACAAATCCAGACATTTCATTTTATCTATAAATATTTCAGTAGGCATCCCTAAAAGATAAGGTATTTAAAAAAGAAACCCCACAATGCTGTTAACGTCAGGGGGTCCTGCAGTCTCTTATCTGCATATAGCTTTTGGCAAGGTTGGGGGGTTTGGGTGGGGGGAGGAGATATCTCTGAGTGTCTAAAATTCTATGTAAACTTTTATCTGCACATGCTTGCATGAATTTGACTAGGTATAGTGCCCTGCCTTTGTAGCTCTTCAAAGGGTTCATGATCCACAAAGGGCAAGAACCTTTGATATTCATGTATTCAAGGCCACACATCAGATAATGGAGTAAGCAAGAATATCAAGGAAGAGGTATCAGCTCTTATAAATAAAAGGACAGGAGTTTATATCAGATTTAATCTTTCATAGGGTTACATGATGAAAAAAGGCCATCGACGGAAAAACTGGACTGAACGCTGGTTTGTACTAAAACCCAACATAATTTCTTACTATGTGAGTGAGGATCTGAAAGATAAGAAAGGAGACATTCTCTTGGATGAGAACTGTTGTGTGGAGGTAAGAGTCAACCGTTACCTCTTTCCAGTGCTGCCCCCTGCTGTTCAAGTAGTTTATCTTCCTTCTTCTAGACTCCAGAGCCTTAAAAATAATCTTAAAATTTACATTTCCAAAATAATATAGGCATACAGTAGCCATAGTTTCTGAACCAAAAAATTAGATACCTGACAAAATTTTTTTCTAATGTGAATTTATTTTCTTATACTGGAGAATAAAATATAGGGATTAAGTCTCATTTGTACATTTAAGGGATCATTTCTGGAGTAAAATGGAGTCATAAATAAGAAAATAAAGCAAAAAAAATTCAGTAAGAAAGTGTTTGAAATCATGACTATATCAGAAAACCTGGGCCATTTTGAGTGTAATAAATAAACCAAAAGAAGATGTGAGCATTGCCTTGGAATACTTAGGGTGACTTTCAGAAGTGGCTTAGGGTGACTTTTAGCTGTGACTTTAGTCACAGCTGTTAATACGGTAAATAAGTGAAGTCCTCAAGAACATAAAGTTTTGAGTTTTTAATTTATAGCTGAACTATTGCCACATCTGTATTTGTTGAAGAACATTTAAAATACCTAAGATCTCATTCATAAATGATAATGTGTTTTGATGGATGAAATGGTATGTATTAATGTCTTAGGGTGTGCAGTGCCCAGTAAGGGGTCTTCTTAGATTCAAGTAAACATGGAGACTCACAAGATTACCATAGGCCATACCAGTCTACTTACAAGGATATAGGACAAGAACCACAGCCTGCCAGCAACAATATCCCTGGTGCAAGGAAGGGAGAGATGCATCTGGAGGGTGTGGGAATCACCCTGGGTTAGAAGCCTCATATCCCATAGGAGTCAAGACCTATTGGAACAGTCCATGGGTATATCTTCCAGGGTTCCCTTAAGAGATGTGCTAAGGTACAAGGGTTGCTGTGCTCAGGAAAGCCCAACGCATGGCCCATCAGGTGGTGTTGGTTCTCCCAGTCTAGGTGTAGTACACTAATCCAGGGTCATTTTTACCACAAGTACTGTTGCCTAGGGGGGAGTATTAGTAAATCAGTAATATTCATTTATAGGTACTTCTTATATAAATAATTAAGATTGAACTTAATCTAAATACTTGAAAATAAAATTTTAAAGACTAATTTTGCTTTCTGTCTTAGTCCTTGCCTGACAAAGATGGAAAGAAATGCCTTTTTCTCATAAAATGTTTTGATAAGACCTTTGAAATCAGTGCTTCAGATAAGAAGAAGAAACAAGAGTGGATTCAGGGTAAGGTAATTTTTATTACTTGTCATGATATAACTTGAGAGCTCTTTCAGCTTTGGATCTCATTAAAGATACTTGGCATTGTTTCCTCATTGTCTATAGTTATTTCTATGTGAAACAGTAGCTAGAAGAAAAACAAAGTGAGAGGAGTTCCCAAAATTTTCATCAATTTCATTTGCCTGATGAATTTGTGGGAAAATTATAAACTGGACATTTTAGGTTTTTTTACTCTTACTATTTAAAGAACATGGAATTTCCCCTTTTAAGGACCATAAAGAATTTTAAAGTAGCCATTTTGAGTATTTAGTAATGTGTAAAACAAAAGAGGAATTGTGCAATAGCTTTTGAATACTTCAGGTAATTTTCAAGATCTGTTACTTTCACAAGAAATCACTAGTTTCAAATAATTATCTCAAGAACGCTAACTTCTGATTTAATAACTTTCAAACTAAAGTATTACTCCAAAATTAGTAAAGAATGAAACCCTATTTATGAGATTTTATTTTATTTTATTTATTTTTTTTTTTTTGCGGTATGCGGGCCTCTCACTGTTGTGGCCTCCCCCGTCGCGGAGCACAGGCTCCGGACGCGCAGGCTCAGCGGCCATGGCTCACGGGCCCAGCCGCTCCGCGGCATATGGAATCCTCCCAGACCGGGGCACGAACCCATATCCCCTGCATCGGCAGGCGGACTCTCAACCACTTGCGCCACCAGGGAGGCCCGAGATTTTATTTTTAATCATGAAAGAGGATTCTGAATGTTATATTCTTGAACATAGGTAAAATTGTTTTATTGAAAATTATGGTCATTTTGATGTAGTTTAAGAGTTTGAGGCAAGTGTACCTGGGTCTGAATCCTCTCTCCTGGGCTTCTGGGGTTGAGTTAGGAATTCTGTAGCAGCTTGCTTCTTCTGTGGAATGGGGCAAATAATAGTATCGACCGCTCAGGTTGTTGTGAGGGTTCATAATTAGAAAATGAAGATATAGTTGCACGTTTAAAAAATGACACATCATTGCAGAAATGTTTGTGACAGATTGCAAACAACTGAAATGTCCATTAATTGGGGAGTGGTTGAACAGATTATGGTACAGCTACACAGTGGAGAATTGTGCAGTACTGTGCCGTATGTACTGATATGGAAAGCTCTCCAAGTCTCTGAAGAGTGTGTTATGCCAACATTGTGTCAACAGAAGATGGAGAACGTATATACATGTTTATTTGTATATGCTAAAAGTATCTCAGGAAAGATGCACAGAAACTGTTAGCATTAGTTGCTAGTGAAGTGGAGAACTCAGTACTGGGGGATAGGAGTAGGAGCGAGACTTCATCTATGTCCTTTCATGCTTTTGAGTTTGAACAATGTGAAAGTATTAGCTCTTTAAATAATTGAAACAATCAGGAAAGAAATCAGATTTCACATAAAAATTATATAATGCATGTAAAGTGTATATATATAGCAAATATTCAATAAATGGTAGCTGCTCTTATCACCTTGGGAAGGGAGTATATAGGGAGATGGTTTCATAAGGTGTAGATGAGGGGCAGACTAAATACAGCAGGTAGCAAATCAGATACCAGGAACTTTATATCTCAGCCCTTGCTATGTCTTGTTCTTACCTGGCCTTTTGGGAAGTATAGGAAAGGGAGTTGGAAGTGATAGAATTTCCTCAAATGTGTGTGGTATTCCCAAATCAAGATCTGTTTAAGCACAGATAGGCAGTTACAGAACTTTGGAGCTGGAAGGGACTTCAGAGATCATCTCTGTCATGTTAGAGATGAGAAACCCGTGCTGTAAGAGGTTCTGTGACTTGCTCACGGTCACACCACTGCTCCGTGGCAGGATCAGAATTATCCTGGGTCTCTGGTTTTATTCCCACTGTGCCATCTACATGTTAAGGCTTATAAAGAATAAAGGGTATTCCCTGTTTTTTCTCCCATGCCTTTCACAGCCATCCATTCTACCATCCATCTGCTGAAGCTGGGCAGCCCCCCACCACACAAAGAAGCCCGCCAGCGTCGGAAAGAACTCCGGAAGAAGGTGCTGGCTGAGCAGGAGGAGATGGAGCGACAGATGAAGGAGCTCCAGGTGGCAAATGAAAACAAGCAGCAGGAGCTGGAGACCGTGAGGAAGGTAGGCGTGGACGCTGGGCTGGGGGCGGGCTCTCGTTTCACTGCAGAAGCCACAGCGACCTCACTTACTTGGTAGAGCTTTGGTTCTACCAAGACTAGGTTAATACAACCGTAGAGAGATTTTTTTTGGGAACTATGCTCGTAGGAAGTATATCTAGACCACTGAGTGAGATGCCCTGGTTTACCCAGCCCTTGAAAGTTATGAGGGTCTCAGGGTAGCAGGGACATTTCATTGACCAGAAAAGAACATTTATAAGAACAATGAGCACAGTTGAATTTTTTTTTTTTTTTTTTTTGCGGTACGCGGGCCTCTCACTGTTGTGGCCTCTCCCGTTGTGGAGCACAGGCTCCGGATGCGCAGGTCCAGCGGCCATGGCTCACGGGCCCAGCCGCTCCGCGGCATGTGGGATCCTCCCGGACCGGGGCACGAACCTGTGTCCCATGCATTGGCAGGTGGACTCTCAACCACTGCGCCACCAGGGAAGCCCGAGCACAGTTGAATTTTGTCAGAGAAAGATGAGACATTGTATTCCCCTAAGGATGTCAAGGTCACTTTTGGTGAACTGGACAGGATCTGTTGCTTTTTAAGGTTTTCCCCCTTAGCTCCCATCTTCACTCATGAGGATCTTGGAAGACCCTTAGTGTTAGAATTGTGGGGTTTTGCTTATTGTCTGGAGTCACAGATACAGTCTGGGTCAGCTTCTCTTTCCATCTCAGGGCTAGGAGGTCAAGTACCACAGGCTGTATGAGATAGTTGACATTCACTGGGAAACTTTCTTCCTCGGTTGTGTATATCACAATTCTGGGTGTGGTGTTGAGTCCCCAGTGTGTGGTCATGGTCTTTATTTGGGGCGCCTTTGGGTTGATCCTTTATGCCTTGAATCACTGAGCACCTGCTAACCACAAGCTCAGGCATCCTTTTGTGTCCTCCTGTGCAGCACCTATGCCCTGGGATGTGGCATAGTTTAAGGCCCCAAATTCCTGGTGGGGTTCTCCCTTTGCAACCCCTGGAAATGCCACACTCTGTGCTGACTTCCTCTGTTTCTGAAGTTGGTTGTCTATCTTACTGGTGTTTCCTGGTGTGTGATGAATCATTTTTCTCTTGTTGCTTTCAAGATTTTCTTTTTGTCTTTGGTTTTCCACTGTTTTACTATGATGTGTATGTCTGTACGATATGATGTATGTGTTAAACTGTTCGTATTTATCTTAGAGTTCGTTGAACTTACTGGATATGTAGGTTAGTATTTTCCATCAAATTGGGAAAGTTTTCAGTCACTATTTCTTCCAATATTTTTCCTTCTCCTTTCTCTCTTTCCTATCCTTCAGATATTCCTGTTATGTGAATGTTGGTGTACTTAATGGGTGTCTCACATTTCTCTGATGCTGTTTTCTTCTCTGTTCTTCAGATTGCATAATTTCTATCAATCTATCTTTGATAGATTCTTCCTACAGCCCAAATGTATGTGTGAGAACCTCTAGTGAATTTTTCATTTCAGTTATTGTACTTTTCAACTCCAGAATTTCCATTTGGTTCTTTTTTATAATTTCTGTCTCTTTATTGATGTTGTCTGTTTGATGGGATATCATCATATCATCTATGAGTTCCTTAAGCATGGCTTCCTTAGTTCTTGAACATATAATAACTTCTTTGAAGTCTTTGCTAAATCCAGTATCTGGGCCCCTTCAAAGGCAGTTTCTATTGCCTGCTTTTTTCCCTGCGTATGAGTCACACTATTCTCTTTCTTTGCACATCTCATAATTTTTTGTTGAAAACTGGATGTTTTAGATAATACATTGTAGCAACTCTAGATATGGCTTTCACCCCTCCCCCAAAGGCTTGTTATTGTTGTTTGCTCATTTATTTGTTCCATGATTTGGCTGGATTATTTCAGTGGAGTCTGTTTGCCTCATGGTGTGCAGCCTCTGACTGTCCTCCTCCAAAGCACAACCTTGGGCATGCACACAGTGCCTTGGGGGTGACCGAGGTGTCAGCAGGGCTTTTTTTTGGCATTCTTTTGTTTTATACAATTTTTAAAGGTTACACTCCTTTTACAGGTATTACAAAATATTGGCTATATTCCCCGTGTTGTAGAATACATCCTTAAGCCTATCTTACACCCAACAGTTTGTACCTCCCACTTTCCCTACCCCTATCTTGCCCTCCCCCTGTAACCGCTAGTTTATTCTCTATATCTGTGAGCCTGCTTCTTTCTTGTTATATTCACTAGTTTGTTTTATGTTTTAGATTCCACATATAAGTGATATCATACCGTATTTGTCTTTCTTTGTCTGACTTATTTCACTTAGCATAATGTCTTCCAAGTCCATCCATGTTGCTGCAAATGGCAGAATTTAATTATTTTTTATGGCTAAGTAGTATTCCATTGTAGATATATATTCACCACATCTATTTTTTATTCATTCATCTGTTGATAGACACTTAGATTGCTTACGTATCTTGACAATAGTAAATAATGCTGCTGTGAACATTGGGATGCATGTATCTTTTCAGATCAGTGCTTTTGTTTTTCTTGGATAAAAACCCAGGAGTGGGGACTTCCCTGGTGGTCCAGGGGTTAAGAATCCACCTTCCTCGGGCCTCCCTGGTGGCGCAGTGGTTGGGAGTCCGCCTGCCGATGCAGGGGATGCGGGTTCGTGCCCCGGTCTGGGAGGATCCCATATGCCGCGGAGCGGCTGGGCCCGTGAGCCATGGCCGCTGGGCCTGCACGTCCGGAGCCTGTGCTCCGCAACGGGAGGGGCCACGGCAGTGAGAGGCCCGCATACTGCAAAAAGAAAAAAAAAAAAAAAAAAAAAAAAAAGAATCCACCTTCCAGTGCATGGGTTCGATCCTTGGTCAGGGAACTAACCTCCCACATGCTGCAGGGCAACTAAGCCCGTTCACCGCAACTAGAGAGCCCGTGCACTGCAGCTACTGAGCCTGCGTGCTCTGCAGCCCGCAAACCACAACTAGAGAGAAGCCCGCGTGCTGCAACGTAAAGACCCTGCATGCCTCAACAAGGATCCCGTGTGCTGCAACTAAGACCTGACCCAGCCGAATAAATAAACAAACAAACAAATATATATATATATATTAAAACCCAAAAAACCCAGGAGTAGAATTGCTGGGTCTTATGGTAGTTCTGCTTTTTAGTTTTTTGAGGAACCTCCATACAGTTTTCCACAGTGGCTGTACCAGTTTACATTCCCACCAACAGTGTACAAGGTTTTGCGTTGTTTGTTTTTTTGATGTTGAGTTGTATGAGCTGTTTATATATGTTAGATATTAATCCCTTATTGGTCATATCATTTGCAAATATTTTCTCCCATTTGGTAAGTTGTCTTTTCGCTTTGTCAATGGCTTCCTTTGTTGTGCAAAAGCTTTAAAGTTTAATTAGGTCCCATTTGTTTATTTTTGCTTTTATTTCTTTTACTTTAGGAGATAGATTAAAAAATTTTGCTGTGATTTATGTCAAAGAGTATTCTGCCTGTGTTTTCCTCTAGGAGTTTTATAGTATCTGGTCTTACATTTAGGTCTTTAATCTATTTTGAGCTTATTTTTGTATGTGGCAGCAGAGCTCTTTGTCTCCATTTCTGATCTCTGTTAGTCTGTTAGCTCTCTGTTAAGCCGGCTGCCTCTGTTGGTATCACCTCCAGTTGTTCATCTCACAGTGATTGCTCTGTTGTTTTCAACAATGCCCTGGGACCTACCTTGCCCCACAGTCTGATATTTAAATTCTGGCCCACATGTAGTTTTTGAGGCCTGTCTTTGAGACTTGTTCCTACTACACGGGGCCTCTTTGCTGTCTTCCCCTGGCTTCCCCTGTCAGACTTCTAGCTGGCCTGTGGTTTAGTTTGTTAGTCTTGTCGACTGAAAAAAAACACAGCCTAAAATCTGGGACTTTACTGAGGACTCTAGCCAGCCCGGGAGAAAGCTTCTCAGCTCTGAGGAACTGTTCCAAAGAGGTAAGCAGGGAGCCAGGATACAAAGGAGTTTTTGTTGAAAAAAAACAAAACAAAACATGTAGCTACTGCTAATCACAAAAAACAGATATTTCAAGTTAATGATTTTAGTGCTTCTCAATATATGGGAAGATGCAAATCTGAGCTCATTAAAATTATTTCTTAGATATGCATCTTAACTATCTAAGGCCAGTATCCTGTTTTCCTCCATCCTGAATTCCTCTCAGGGTACACTGTTGGGACAGCTGCAGTGGCTGATGGCTTGATGGTGGGCAATATTCTTTGTTTATTGGAATGGCAAGCAACATTTTTTTGTCTGCACCCTCCTGTGAGTTACCTTAGCCCTAGATTGGAAACTGAGGAGAGAGGGAGCCTTATGTTCTTGGTACCATGGCCATGGGGTAGAGCCTCCTTCCACTGCCATGGTTGGGGGAGCAGTAGGCAGAGAGGGGGCTGCACCGTGGCTCACATGCCATAGACTTTCACTGTTCTTGCTGAGATTCAGTTGATTTTCTTGGATAAGTGTTCTCCGTTTGCTGTATGCTTTTAGGATAATTCCCAGAGACTTTAAATGGTTGCTTTTGCTTTTCTTCTAAATGTTGTTTTGCCTGGGAAAGGGTCTGTGGAGTTCCTCATGCACCCTTTGGGAAGTTGAGCTCTGATAAAGTTTTAAGGAATAATGTTAAGATGACAAAACTGTATAGGACAAGCTCAAGAAATAGATTCGAACCTCATGAATGCATTTGCAGGTGAATTTAACTTAATGACTGTACTAAAATTTTCTTGGTAAAATGTTGTTTAGAGTCATTAGGAATCATTCATTTACCTAATTTGTTTTGTATGTTGACTGAGAAAATTGTTGGAGTGGAATTCCAGTGGATCTATAAGTTTTATTCTGTCTTTATTGAACACTGAGAATGTTTGACTTCCTCCATAATGTTTAAGTGTGACCATTTCTCTCCAAATGCACTTCCATTGTAATATTCCCTGCTTTTCTGTGGATGGGTTTTTGGGTAGAAACTAGAAGAAGCAGCATCTCGGGCAGCAGAAGAAGAAAAGAAGCGCCTTCAGACTCAAGTGGAACTACAGGCCAGGTTCAGCACGGAGCTGGAGCGGGAGAAGCTTGTGAGTACCGCATGCCCAGAGGTGCTGCGGCCTTAACTCACAGAGCCAGCCCCGGTCGGCAGAGGGGCAAAGGCCAGCCTGGGTTGGTGGAGGGTGAAGAGCTGGGAGGCTAGAGTGAGATCATCTTGCCAGCTTGGCTCTGCTGCTGACTTGAAGTGGGCTCCTGGGGAAGTTACATGTTTGTTATTCTTTCATTATCGGTTTATTGAGCACCTTCTATATGCCAGGCACCATGCCAAGGATATAAAGGTAAACCTTGCACTCAAGACCCCCAAGTAGAAATTTATGGAATGGGATGATAAGTACTGTGGGTAGGAGGACTAAAGTTCCTGGTTTGCCTGGGACAGTCCCTGCCATCCTGGTACAATTATTAATAGCATCCCTTTCAGCCTTCAGAGTCTTGCCTTGGAAAATAAATAGCTACGGAAAAAGTAAGCATAAGTTCCATGACGTTGCACCTCTGTCATGAGCAAAGTGAGGGTTCTGAAGTCAGGAGAACACATGAATGCTGGTCTGCCCCTCTTGGCAGCTCTGACTCATCATCTGATTAGAGGTTCTCATCCCCAAGAGACCCAAGGTCCAGGTCGCTTCAGGCAGCGAGCTGGTTAATTGGAACACAGGTCTCCCCACATGAGTTGCAGTGTGTGGGAGAGGGCTGGGCCCAGGGCCTATTAAACAGGTGCTGTGACATTCCCTTTAGCACCTTTTTGTTGCTCAGACTTGAAGTGGACGTGTTTGTGTCGCGAGGAGAAGGCCCGTATGACATGGGGGTGCTGCCCTCGCGGCCATAAGATCTGGGTTCGTGTCCTCTGCTCCTGCTGATGAATGAATAACTCGTTTCTCTTCTTCAAATTAGGGGGATAGTCATATGATCCTTCATGACCCTTATGAGGGTGAACTAAGCTAATGCAAGTAAAAGTATCTTATAAACTGCAGAGACGTATGCTAATGCGTATGTTATTGCATTTAGGATGTCCTTGTCTTTTAACTTATAAGGCAGAGATTCAAAGCTCTTTTTGCTAGAATGGAGAAACCATAAATGTGTTAGAACACTAATTAAGTGCTTGAGGTTCCCCGGGGGCCAGAGGTGCCCTAGGGAGGGAGAAAGGACAGGGTGCTGGGCAGCCAGGTAAGTGCAGAAGGGCTCACTGCAGGCCAGTCTTTTCCTTTCCCCCTTATGTTAACCCTTCGGCCGTTCTGACTGGGAAAAGGTTCATTCCCTTTAGAGGAGACTCTTGGTAGAAAGATGGTGATTTTAAGACAGAAAGGAGTTTAAAGAGAAATTATACAGGGAAATATTTTTTTCTTGAGTCTGAAATGTGGAGTGAAAGGGATGAGAAATACACCAGGGCAGGAGAACAGCGTTTAGGGTGTAGTTTGTGTACCCAGGCTCTTTGGTTGTGGTCTTGGGTCTTGGCACTGGTTGTGGTGCTCTTGCTTCCTCAGTCTTTGGGGAGTGAAGGACGGGCCCTGTCCACCCTGATGGGCTGCGGCTGTGGGCTGTGCTGCGGCTTCACTCAGGGTGGTGGTGGAGCGGGAGGCTTTCCCTGAGGGCGAAGTCAACCTGAGTTTAAACATGACTCTTTTATACCATCAGATCAGGCAGCAGATGGAAGAACAGGTTGCCCAGAAATCCTCTGAACTGGAACAGTATTTGCAGCGGGTCCAGGAGCTGGAAGACATGTACCTAAAGCTGCAGGAGGCTCTCGAGGATGAGAGGCAGGCCCGGCAAGATGAAGAGACTGTGCGGAAGCTTCAGGCCAGGTGCCGATCGTCTCATCCTCTGTGCTATATGTGCTTTGCCTGGACTCCTCATACACTTTCTAGGAATGACTAACTCTGCTGGAGAGGGAGGGGTCTCTGACAGATTGGAGAGACCCTGGAGGCTTGGCTGGCTGGGCTATTTATTCCCAGTCTGGGCCGCTGGGAGACCGTTGCTTCTAGGGCTAAAGACAGGCCTCAGCTACCCTCTCCCAGTTTCTAACTTGCTTCCCCATTTGCTTTCTTTAAGATGTCATGTCAGGGGATGCAGCGCTAAAAACTGTTTCCCCAGCTGGTCAGTGCAGGCATATCTTGTGCTTTAAGCTACGCCCCCTGTTTTAGGAGCACTTGTGGGATGAGCTGGGGTACATTTCCCACGGCTGCCATGCCACATGTGGAGCAGCAACAGATGTTCTTTTAATCTTCAGGAGGAAAGAAAAAAGGAGGTTTCTTTGTTATGTGTGTTGCCAAAAATGACTTCAAAAATAAATGAATTAGGTTTTGAAAAGTTTGATTCCATTAAGGAAAAAATTATCTTCCAAATAGAAAATTAAATGCCTAGCACATTGCCTGGCATTTATGGGTCCCACAAGTGTGTGTTCACCATGGTGTTAACCAGGGGATGGGAACCACCACCCTGTTGTCATTGGGCAGTGATGTTAGCACACCATCTACTGCATGGGAAGGTTTGGTCCCATGTGACTTGCAAAGAGAGACATTCTAAGGGACATTAGACATTTTTGAACCTCCTCATCATTTGTGATGTGTCAAGAGTTTATAGACCGCCTTGTGCAGAGAATTCACAGGTGAGATATGTTATATATATTTACTTCTCTGAAGCTTTGAGGGAGGTTAATTATGACACGGCAGAGATTAGATCATAAAGGGAACCAGATAACTCTAGAAATTTATTAAAGTATTAGTATTTCATGTTTATAGAATGAGTGACGTTTTGAGTAAGATCATTTTGGATAATTGATGCCAGTAGTTTTTAACCAGTGGTAAATATCATCATCACCTATAAAGCTTTTAAAAAGTACTCATGGGCTTCCCTGGTGGCGCAGTGGTTGAGAGTCCGCCTGCCGATGCAGGGGACACGGGTTCGTGCCCCGATCCCGGAAGATCCCACATGCCGCGGAGCGGCTGGGCCCGCGAGCCATGGCCGCGGAGCCTGTGTGTCCGGAGCCTGTGCTCCGCAACGGGAGAGGCCACAGCAGTGAGAGGCCCGCGTACAGCAAAAAAAAAAAAAAAAAAAAGTACTCATGTAGGGCCTGTCACAAATTTACTAAATCAAAATAACTGTGGATAGGAGTCCAGGCATGAGTATTGTTATTAAAAAAGCTCTGGCTAGGGAATTCCCTGGCGATCTAGTGGTTAGGACTCCGTGCTTCCACTGCAGGGGACACGGGTTCTATCCCTGGTCAGTGAACTAAGATCCCTGCATGCTGTGCAATGCGGCCAAAAAAAAAAAAAAAGCTCTGGCTAATTATTTTGTACACTCTGATTTAAGTAAATGGCAAAATGGTTTCAACCTTTTTTTTTTTTTTTTCTGTATGTGGGCCTCTCACTGTTGTGGCCTCTTCCATTGCAGAGCACAGGCTCCGGACGCGCAGGCCCAGCGGCCATGGCTCACAGGCCCAGCCGCTTCGCGGCACGTGGGATCCTCCTGGGCCAGGGCACGAACCCGTGTCCCCTGCCTCAGCAGGCGGACTCTCAACCACTGCGCCACCAGGGAAGCCCGGTTTCAACCTTTTAAATGCAAATATAACTACTACATACAGCTCTGCTCCAATAAGCTGATATTACTGCACAAAAACGAACTAGTTTATCTTGGGGTATATAAGGCCATTTTATGAATTTTACTACTCTAAATTGTTTTTCTTTTACCTTAGTTTTTGGAACTTGAAGTGGACAGATTCGCGCCCTCTAGTGGGCATTTTTAAGTGAGGCGAGTCCATCTCTTTGCCGAAGTCACAGGAGGCTGGGCCTGATTCAGAGGGACATTTTGTCAGATTGGTAAAAGGGGCTTTCTCCTTGCTCCCACTCAGGGTAGGCCTTTCTGGGTAGGAAATCAAGGGAAGTCATCGTGGAGTTGAGATAGAAACATTTAAGTCTGGCACTAATGAACTGTAACATAATCTTAGGCTGAGGGTGTATATACGGGGCTTTTTATTTATTTTTTATTTTTGGCTGTGCGTGAGCTTTCTCTAGTTGCGGTGAGCGGGGGCTACTCTTTGTTGCGGTACATGGGCTTCTCATTGCGGTGGCTTCTCTGGTTGCGGAGCACGGGCTCTAGGCGCATGGGCTTTAGTAATTGTGGCACGTGGGCTCAGTAGTTGTGACTCGTGAACTCTAGAGTGCAGCCTCAGTAGTTGTGGAGCACGGACTTAGTTGCTCCGCGGCATGTGGGATCTTCTGGACCAGGGCTGGAACCCGTGTCCCTGCATCGGCAGGCAGATTCTTAACCACTGCGCCACCAGGGAAGCCCTAGAGGGCTTTTTAGTTAGCCTCTGTCCTTTCTTTAAGCAACAGCAAGTCATTCCTGGAACGTTTGGCATCTCATTATTCTTCCAGTGTATGGTGCCTTCTCTGTCAGTGTCTTAAATTTTCCCAGAGATATTTTTTATAGTGAATTGTTTAAATACAAGAACTTTGACTTAAGCCATCTGGATCTTGTTGGGGGTTTTTTTCCCCACTAAAATTGAAGGTGTTTTTTTTTTTTAATGTGTAATCCTGAAGGTTATCTATCCTCTCCTGAATGGGAACTCAGAAGGAAACTGTTCATTTAACATTTGGACAACTCAATTATTGGAAAGTTCTTGAGACGGAGCCATAGTCTGTCCGATTATAACTTCCACCCACTAAATTTTTGTGTCTGTGAGGCCTAGGAGCGTACCTTAGGTCTGTATTCCCAGCAACTAGTACAGTGTATGGCACACAGTAAGTGCCCAAGGAGTCTTTTTTGAACGAATGGAGCCAGGTTCTACTCATGGGGCCATGTGGAACAACAGTCTCTTCCATGAGATAATACTCTTCATGTATTTGAAGGCAGGTTGGCGCTGAGCCCTGGAGTGAGGTCTGGGTTTGATTCCCAGCCCTGGTACTTTCTAGCTGTGTAATTTTAGAAAAGTTAGTTCATTTCTTGGAGTCTTCATTTCCTTATCTATACAATAAGCTCGTAGGGTTGTTCTGAAGGGTAAAGGAGGGGATGCTTGCAAAGAGTTTAGTGTAACGTCTGGATTTGGTAGTCACTCGGAGTATGTTGGTTTCTGTTCCTTTAGCTCATCTGCAGATGGGGAAGATATGCAATGCATAGAATGTCAAATAAGCATTCAAAAAAGGTGTTGACAGGCTGGAATGATGGTTTTAGAGCAAGAAGATAATTTAAAATATCAACAGAACAAGTATAGGATCCAGGATACTTTGCTTAATAGCAGCTCATTTGAAAAGATTCAGGGTTTTACTTCCCTTATATGATTGATTGCCAAGAACCTCATATACTCTCAGGCAGCCTTCATGAAGTATTCGGAGCAAATGAGGTAGTGGTCCCACCATAATAATATGAGCTGATATTTATTCAGCATTTATGACATGGAAGGCACTGTTCTAAGTACCTTACCTGCATTATCACGTTTAATGGATCAGCAAACCTTTGATGGTAGGTATAGTTCCTATTCCTTTTTTATAAATGAAGAAACTGAGTCACAGAGAGTTTCAAGTCTTTAGTCAGGAGTCTTGTTTGTAAACCACAGAAACCAACTTGGGTTAGCTAAAGCAATAAAAGCATTTATTGGAAGGTTCTTGAGAAACTCACCAATTCCACAGAAAGGCAGGTGGCCAGGCCTTGAACACAGGCAGGAACCAAGGGAGACTGAGCAGCCCTGACCAGGCCACAGCAAGAGCCCAGCAAGAGTGCCACTGATGTCGACACCGGCACCGTGGGTCGGTCAGTCAGTTGTCCCCATTGCTTCTGCCATCACTTGACACTAGATGTTGCTGCCACCAAAAGATAAATTCTTCACTGTCTCTGCTCCTTTGTGTCAGTGGCTTCCATCAAGACATCCCTAGACATGTGAAGGGGATTCAGGCTGGGCAGCCTAACCTCCTGCAAATGTCCCTTCCCCTCCAGACGTTCACCACTAGGATGAAGAATCCTTCCGGTCTCATTCACTGTTGTATCCCCTGTGCCTAGAAAAGCACATGGACGGTGTGGAATATATACACACTGAGTGAGTGAGCCCGCTCTGCACTGGTCAGCCCACGTTGGCAGTGTTGTGTTCGCTGCGGATGTCACACTCCGAGGGACGCCTCAGAGGGTACAGATTGGCCCTTGGTGGAACCCTGGGTAGGGGATGGGAGAGCTCATCTTACTTGAGGAAGAACTTCCTAAGAATCAAGGCTGCCAGAAATAAACTGACCCGGTTTGTGAAGCATGGTCCATCACAGAGAACTGGAGAACCACCCTGTAGGATGTTGTAGAGGGAATTCTTACAGTGGTGTGGGACTGGGGATGGGGATTGGGGTAGTCAGATAGGGGCTGTAGAGTCTGTTACGTTACTTCTGCTGTTGTCAGTTTTAGAAGCACATATGCTCTTAGGTAGTCGTGACTGGCCTGCCGTGTGGCTTGTTACCATAATTCTGATGGTCAAGCCGGTAGGGGTGCGTCCTGTCCTGGGCTGGCATCTGACCACATTGTCTACACTTTGGGTACAGGTAGGGCTGCATGTTAATTTATTTATTAAATACCGGCATAGCTGGATATCCTCAGATAGGTAGCCTGTTATTAAAAGATAACATTTTGAAGTCACACAGGCCTGGGTTGAAATCCATTACTTACCTGTGCATCATACTTTTAAGCCCTTTGACTTCATCTGCAGGGATAATAACACCTCGCAGAACTGTGGAGGGTTAGCAGCAGTGAAGGTGAAGAGCCTGACAGGCAGCGCTTCGTTAGTAAATGGTGTTTGCTTACTCGACCTTTTGTCAGCTCCTTCTTCTCTTGCTTTCATTAGTCAGCTTTTTCCTTGGTGATAGGTTTTCGCTAGATAAAAAATGTTTTAATGTTATAGCAACCCGGCAAATTTCAAAACATGGCCCTACCACCTGCCTGCCAGGTGAATGACCTAGTGCAGGTCACTTAACCTTTGTGCCTCACTTTTTTCATCCCTGAACTGAATAATAATAGTACTTAAGTTTATTGGGAGGATTAATTGAGAAAACACACTTCCTTCTTGGCCCGTTAAACCTTCAACGCATGTTACTTTTACTGTCATTTTTTTTTCCATAAAAGGGTGAAACAGCTTGGAGCAGGACTCATGAGTCACCTTAGCCACTTTGTGAATCTAGTTTCCCTCTTGTGAAATGAGCGGTGGGTTAGATGACCCCCAGGCTTCTCTGTGGCCCTGGCGTGCTCCGTCATCTGCTGGGTCAGGGGCGGTGACCGGGCGGGTCTGACGCCGAGCTCGCATCGCAGGTTGCTGGAGGAAGAGTCGTCCAAGAGGGCCGAGCTGGAGAAGTGGCACTTGGAGCAGCAGCAGGCCATTCGCACCACGGAGGCGGAGAAGCAGGAGCTGGAGAACCAGCGCGCCGTCAAAGAGCAGGCCCTCCAGGAAGCCGTGGAGCAGCTGCAACAGCTCGAGCTTGAGCGGAAGCAAGCACTTGAGCAGTACGAGGTCATTAAACCCAGCCCTACAAACACGTGCATTTAAATATTCTTAAACATTTAAAACAACAGGATATTTGCTTTACTGTAAGAAGCGGTGTAAGAATTGAGTTTAGCTGTAGGTAGGAATTTTTTTACAGGCGATGGGGCGTAACAGTTGGAGTCCAATCAAGAGACTGAAACTACACGGGCAATATGAACAGGGAAGGTTTAATATAAACGACCATTAACTCTAACAGGGGATTAGCTCCTGAGCAGCAAAGAAAACTCTGAGCTGCAGGAAGGGCAGACACAGGAAGCAGCCACTGCCTCTAGGGCTGAGGCAGAGAGCCCAGGGGAGGAACACATCCTCTTTGCTCCCTTAGCCCAGTGCTGTGATCCAGTCCTTCTTGGAGAGGGCATGGCCTTCGCCCACTGGGTGGCAGAAAAGCTCAGCGAGGTGCTGAGACTGGGAAGCCACCCTCTGGGGCGCTGGTGGAAGCTGCCCACAGCGGAGGTGCCGCTAAAACCCACTGGTGTGAGCACCATGGGTGTCCCACTTGCCGCAGGAGCTGCTGCGCAGAGCACAGTGGAGCCTCCTCCAGTGTCCCGCCAGCCCCTCCACTAACGAAACTTAAGTGGTGCCAGCTGGCGAGGGAACGTTAGCCTAACAGCACAGGCAAGACAGCGAGGGGTGGATTTGGAGCCGAGAGGCAGTAAGCCGTAACTGGCACACAAGGATCTTATATATTCATCTATAATTAGGTCCTCTGTGTGACCTCGGGCAGGTTACTTAACTGCTCTGAATCCTAGTTTCCACATCTGTAAAATGGGATAATAATATTTCGTGCTTCTTATGGCTGTGACGATTTAATGAGATAATCCACTAGTGTATAGTAAGTGCCTAATCATTGTTATTTGACTCTTAAACTACCTGTGTGTTTGCATAGTCTAAAATCTGCTTTTGTTCCAGGGAGTTAAAAAGAAGCTGGAGATGGCAACTAACAAGACCAAGAGCTGGAAGGACAGAGTGGCCCAGCATGAAGGGTTAATTCGATTGATAGAACCAGGTAACACACTCTTTGAAGTAATCAGATATTTAGTCAATTTATTTTTCTGTTTTATTTGTGTACTTGAATTGTGCTAAAAAAAAAACCCCAAAAAACAAAAAACAAACTTCCTCAAAAAACAAACAAATATATAGAAACCCAGTGGTTTACAGTAAATTTCTCTTGAATAATCACTTGCCCTCTGATAGATAAGAGGCCCTGGTTAATCCCCTTCGTATACATCTTCTAGTTGTTTTGGCTGGTATAACCTTTATGGATGTTCCTCAGAGAAGAAATAACGTAGAAAAGTTACTCCTTTGTCTGTGGAAAAATGATAATGTTAATTGAAGAATATAAGACTTCCTATGTTTAATGCATGTTTGTCTCTTAGGTTCAAAAAACCCTCATCTGATCACTAACTGGGGCCCTGCAGCTTTCACCCAGGCAGAACTTGAAGAGAGAGAGAAGAGCTGGAAAGGAAAGAAGGCCACGGAGTGAGCAGAAGTCATGTCAGTTATGTAGGTTCTGAGTATAACTGGAAAGCTTTATGCTAAAGACAAAAGGACCTGGCTTTGCTGCTTCTAACTCTTCTTCTTTCAATGCCTCCTGGTCAGTATACTAAGGAAGCCTTCTTCCTTATCTGCCTGTAAAGAAGGGCTTACCTGAAAAGAAAAAAAAAGTCAGCATCGTCAAGCTCTTTATTTACCCTTTCTCTGAAAACTTCAGCTTCTGAAAGTTCCCGTTAGCTCCCTCAGATTGCCGGTGGGGCCGGCACTCGGACAGCGCAGCGGCGCCCTCATCGACCCGCGGCGTGTGGCTGGCAGCGAGCGGCGCTCAGCTCACCAGCTACCAGAACCTCTGCGGGCCGGGCCGTTGTTCTTTCTCCTCCGAGTGCTTGTTCCTAACCTAGATGGGCCTGTCTGCTCGCCGTGGCCCGCGGTTGACGTGGACTGCCTGTGACCACGGCTGCTCTACTGGAGAAGGCGTTTCTCCCGCATGTGGTCCTCGCTCTGACCAAGCGGTTGCCGTCCGTGTCTCTGGTTGTGCAGGTTCATGCAGTGTGACCGGTTGGCATCCTGCCCCCAGCGGCACTATCTCAAGGAGGCAGAAGTCTTTCAGACAATGCTTTGGCTGAGATAGATACTTACGAGTCAAGGACAGCACAGAGATGAACTAAGTAAATCCCGTTTGGAATGATGTTCTGATACTAACTGAATTCCTCCTAATATTTAAAATGGTTTCAACTGTCCAAGTGCCGGCAGACCCCTTGGTTTTACTTTTGTAGTTACTGTACAGAACATTTCAGGTGTCTGTGAATGCTTGTCCTAATCAGACCTTTTCCTTGATAAATAGGGATATGATCATTTCTAGGAATCATTCATGAAAAAAGTTTTAAAATGTATTTTTGTGATGTGCTATGTTGAGAGGGAACAAAGTATTTATAATTTTCAAACATTCTTACCTAAATATTGTACAATGTAATATGCTGAACTTAATTTTTTTGCTAATTTTCTAAGATACATTAAAAGTGTTTTGTATGGTTTTTGTTTTAGTAAAATGGAATCAGTAAGAAAATAAAAAAATACCAGAAGAGCATACATTTTCAACTGTCTGATTTGATAGGACAGGAGGGTAAGGTTGTGTGTGTGTGTGCATGTTTTCATATAATGAAATGAACTTGGATTTAGGGACACTTCCTGAAAACACTGGGTTTGCAGTTGGGAGCCCCCAAACCAGTGCTATCACGAAGTTAGCTATGGCCTCAAGTTTGGCATTTGAGTCACTCATGTGGGAAACCGTGGTGGATGTGTCAGCTCACAAACGGGAACTTACAAAGATGATTTCTCCCTCATTGTTGCTGTGCCCTCCAAATCCTCTTACCTCTGCTTTCCCGAATTTTCTTTTTATGCCTCTCAGTTTTTCTTTCAGTTTTACCAGAGTAAACAGTGTGGTTTTTTTGTTTTGGTTTTACACAGTTGCCAAGATTAAAACGCCTCTTGTGGATTAAGCAGGCCCACTCAGTCCAGCGTGATTGTCTTGGAAAACTGATCATTTCCTTCTAGAGGAGAGAACACACTGGTTGGTGTTTTTTTAACTTTTATTTTGGGCTGCGTCGGGTCTTAGTTGCAGCATGCGGGATCTTCGTTGTGGTGCTCGGGCTCGTTGCTAGATGCAGCTCGCGGGCTTCTCTCTAGTTGTAGCGTGCGGGTTTTTTCTCTCCTCTAGTTGTGGTGCGCAGGCTCCAGGGTGCGTGGGCCCTGTAGTTTGCAGCACACAGGCTCTCTAGTTGAGGTGCGTGAGCTCAGTAGTTGTGGCACGCGGGCTTAGTTGCCCCGCAGTATGTGGGATCATAGTTCCTTGACCAGGGGTCAAACCCGTGTCCCCTGCATTGGAAGGCAGATTCTTTACCACTGGACCACCAGGGAAGTCCCTAACTTCTTTCTCTACTGCAGTGGTTCTCAACCAGGGATGATACTCCCTGAACCCCCCAAGCAGAAATCTGGAGGGGCAGTGTCAGGAGACATTTTAGTTGTCACTACTGGGTTTGTTACTGGCCTCTACAGGGTAGAGGCCAGAGATGCTGCTAAACATCCTGCAGTTCACGGGGCGGTCCCTGTAACAAAGACTTACGTGGCCTAAGATGTGACTAGTGCTGAGGTTGAGAAAACCTTCTCTGCAGAAAGGCAAGATCTAGGTTCGGAGCACAACCGTCTCTTGGAGTCAGGGTTTCCCCAGGAGGAGCACCAGGAGTGACCTCTTTGGTGTAAATGGGGCACATGTCGGGGGAGAGTGGCCGTGTGCTCTGTGAGCAGGCAGAGAGCAGAGGGCGGGAGCCTTGGCTCACCCGGTGCGGGCCGTTGTGCTTCAGGAACTCTGTAAATGCCTTTTCAGCATAGGTGCAAAGGAAATGGCTTTGGATATGCTTTAAAGTCTCCCTGGGATGCAGGTTGCTGAGGCATGAAATGTCAAGCTGCCATGACCTTGATTTCTTCATGTGAGTGGCTAAGCACGAGGAGGGGCTGTCGGAACCATTCAGCAGCTGGTGAGAGATGAGTGTTCAGATTTACGGCCTGGCTGGTGATGTACCTCACAGAGCTCTGGTGCCTGTTACACTTGGCAAAGCCTCCGTCGTGCCTTCAGGGTTGTGCCAGCAAGGCACAGCTGCCCTAGTGGAGCAGGGATCAGGTGACGCCAGGCCACGGGAAGTGGGGAAGAGGCGTGGCCCAGCTGTTACCAGTTCATAGTAGGGGCTCAACATTTACTGAAAGAATCAAGTCTTGGGAATACTTTAAGGTCTGTCTGTTTCTTTTCTCTTGCTCTCTCTCTACTTCCTTCCTTATTTTTATATTCATTTTGAGACCTGTAAAAGTCACCCCTCAACTTTAGGAAGCCATATGGTGATCTCTACTCAAGCTAAAGACAACACCTACCCTATGGGCCAGCGGTTCCCCCAAGGGAAACGAGGCACGTGTCCACAAGAAGGCCCTGCAAGGAGGTTCACAGCAGCTTCATTCAGGATGACCCAAACCAGCAACAACCAAAGCACTCATCAGCAGAGAACGGATCAATGAAGGTGGCATATTCAGACCAAGGAGACCATACTTTATTTAAAAATAGCATCACTGAGAGATGCAGCAACATGGATGAATCTCACAGACATTATGTTGAGCAAAGAAGCCAAACACAGAGAAAATACTGTTTGATTCCATTTATATTAATTTCCAGAACCGGCAGAGCTAATCTGTGGATTTTGAAGTCAGAATTGTGGTTAGCTGGGGGTGGGAAGGGTGGTTATTGACTGGAAACAAGTGAACCTTCTGGGATGCTGGAAATGGGTAGCGGTTACATAAGTAAAATATATCAACTTTACACTCAAGATTTGTAGTTTGCTCTTTGTAACTAGTGCCTCTAGAATGCTGGACTGGCTAGTCCCTAGGGGTCAGCTGGTCCAAAGCCCTCAACTTTGCAGAGAAGGACCTGGAAGGGGATGGGCCAAATCTACCCCTCTTCCAGGATGTGGTTCATGACAGCATCTGCCCCCTGCTGGGTCCTTTAAATACAGTTGATGTCACACGTTTTTAATCTGTTTTTTCTGTCTCCCATCACGCAGCTGGTTGTGTGTCCCTGCTTCACCCCTCAGGAGTGGCCCTGACCCCTCCTAGTCGTGTGCTCAGCTTCCATTGACCTTTCTGAGGTTGCTGAGTCTCTGGCCTTGAGTAGTGGGTGAATCTGTGGTGGACTAAATTCCATCCAGGGCTCGCCTCAGATTCCTTTTCCACCTCTACCACGTAGATGCAGCACACTGACTCTCAGGGCTGTGCACCCACAGGAATGAAGGCCTTCCTCACTGTTTATGTCCACCTCCTCAACAGCAGTCCTCAGGGCCCGGCTGAGGGCCAGGGGGACGTGATGAGTGGGAGAGGGAAGCTCTGTCTAGCAACCCCCATTCTGTTCAGCCCTGAGCCCCGCAGCCGGCCCTTCTTCCCCATCTGAATCTCTCATTTCCTGTCCCGTATCACCCAGCCTCTTCCCCTTAACCAACACTCTCTGCTTTGACCAGCAGCCCACAATGGGTCTCTTAATTACAATGTGTCTTGGTGTGTTCCTCTTTGGGTTCATCCTGTATGGGACTCTCTGTGCCTCCTGGACTTGGGTGATTGTTTCCTTTCCCAGGTTAGGGAAGTTTTCAGCTATGATCTCTTCAAATATTTTCTCAGGCCCTTTCTCTCCTCTTCTCCTTCTGGGACCTCTATAATGTGAATATTAGTGCATTGGATGTTGTTCCAGAGATCTCCTAGACTGTCCTCATTTCTTGTCATTCTTTTTTTGTCCTGTAGCAGTGATTTCCATTACTCTTGTCTTCCAGCTCACTGATCCGTTCCCCTGTATCATTGAGTCTACTGTTGATTCCTTCTAGTGTATTTTTCATTTCAGTGATTGTATTCTTCATCTCTGGTTGTTCTTTATATTTTCTAACTCTTTATTAAAAGCTTCTAATTTCCCGCTCTGTGTATCCATTCTCCTCCCGAGTTCTTTGACCACCTTTACGATCGTTACTCTGAACTCTTTTTTTCGGGTAAACTGCCTCTACCCCCACTTAGTTCTTCTGGGGTTTCATCTTGTTCCTTCATCCCTAGAGGCCCCAGGGCTAGGGCTGGCTCACTGGTGGGCAGAGTCAGGGTCCCGAAGACTCTCGGTCTGTTGCCCACCCACTGGCAGGTGAAGCCAGGGCCTGGGGTTAGTGCTGGACTATAGGCAGGCAGAGCTGGTTCCTGGAGTCTGGCTGCAGGACCCAGGCATCCTGGAGCTTGCTTTAAATCATTTGCTGGGCAGGGGGTGGTTCCTGACACACCTGGGTATGAGGTTCAGGGTGTCCCGAAGGTTGCATTCGTCTGCAACGGGACGAACAGACGAGTGGACAAGTGGACAGGGCCAGCCAGGCCCCAGCTAGGGAATTGTAGTTTTCTTCCCCCTGGTGGGTAGAGCTGGGGTTTGGCCCTCTGGTGGGCAGGGCCTTGTCTAGGGCTGCGTCTAAAGGCAGCTGTGGGCTCTTCAGTCTTTTAGGCAGCCTGTCTTTAGAAGGCTGGGGCTGTGTCCTCGCCCAGTTAGTTGCTTGGCCTGAGGCGTCCCAGCGCCGGCACCTGCAGGCTGTTGGGCTAATGAGCTGGAGGAAGACTTTCAAAATGGCGCCCGCCAGCAGCGGCGTCCACGCCGCAGAAGTAGCTCCTAAGAAAAGCTGCTGCCAGTGACTTCGTGCCCAGGGCGAGCTGCAGCCATGCCCCCTGCCTCTCCGGGAGACTCTCCAAGACCGGCAGGTAGGTCTGGCCTAGGCTCCTATCAAATTATTGCTTTTGCCCAGGTGTGCGTGGGATTTTGTGTGCGCCCTCTAAGAGTGGAGTCTCTCTTTTCCCCGGTCCTGAGGGGCTCCTGCTAACTGCCTGGAGCACTGGCCTTCAATGCCAAATGATCTGGGGGTCGTCTTCCTGGTGCTGGACCCCCGCCTGGGTTGGGGGCCTGACGTGGGGCTCAGAACTCTCGCTCCTGTGGGAGGAACTCTGCACTATAATTATTCTCCAGTCTGAGGGTCGCCCACCCGGGGGTAATAGGGTTTGATTATATCGCGAGCCTGTCCCTCCTACCTGTCTCATTTTGGTTCCTTCTGTTACCGAATTAAGTCGTATGGACCCTACTTGGGCCCTTTGGCCCAACTGAGTCTCTCTGCCTTGGTGGGGTAGAGTTCTTTTTCCTTCTGGGTTCAAGCAGCCGATAATGAAACCAAAGCTGAAATTGACATAGCATAGGCTTACCCGGTGGCCAGAGAATGGAGAAGCAGGAACTAAGATCAACTTCTCCCACCTGGCGGGAGGGAGTTAATTTTAAAGAGTAAAGACAAAGCGAGGAGGAGCGAGGCTTACTATGTGGAAGCCTATGCATCAGTCTGCGGGGAAGGGGCAGGGCTTTTTCTGAGGGAGTGGGGTCCCATCCCCTTTTTATCCTTTTTTGGTCCTTAATATCTGGTCTTGGCTGCTGGTAGGTGTGTTATTTAACATGCTAATGTAGTAAAATCAATGTGTAATGAGACTTGGGGTCTGTTGGAGGTCAGATTCATCGCCATCTTGGCCCCGGCTGGTTCTATCTGGGTTTTTCTTCTTTTTTTTTAAAGCATTAAAAATCTGCTTTTCTTATTCAGTAAAGTTTTACCAGAAGGCTGATTAAAAACTAATCTTTTGAAATGTCACCAAAATAAAATCCTTGATAGATACAACACAACTTAGTCTATCATTAAAATATATTCTTAACAGAATAAAAGCCTAGAATCAGAACATTGGTTGAAAACATAGAAGCTCTACAGAGGCGGTAAATTAGGAGCTAGTCACATTTTAAATTTGCCGTCAGTGTTTCCTTGTTGAAGCCCAGAAGATAGAGCAAATTGAACAAATGTTATAAGTTAACACCGTGTTTTTTTTTTTTTTTTTTTTTTTACCAGATTCTGGAAGAGTAGGGTTAAATGAGGAGAGCTTTTAGATTATAAACTTAAATATCCACTTTTGCTGGTTTTTCTTTTTTGTGTGAGTAGTTTCATTTCTCATCTCTGGACCCTTTAAAGATTTATGTTCACTCCTGCTAAAGGGTATGGGGGGCGTTGGTAGGCTGTGAGCAGGGACGCTCCTGCTAAAGGTGTGTGTTGATGGGTTTTGAGCAAAGACTTGGAGCAGCTCTGGCAACACTCTTTTATGTCTTTAGTTGTGGAAGATCTTTTCTGGTAGGTTCCGGTCTTTTTCACCGATGGTTGTCCTGCAGATAGTTGTAATTTTTTTTTTTTTTTTTTTTTTTTGCGGTATGTGGGCCTCTCACTGTTGTGGCCTCTCCCGTTGCGGAGCACAGGCTCCGGATGTGCAGGCTCAGTGGCCATGGCTTACGGGCCCAGCCACTCCGCGGCATGTGGGATCTTCCCAGACCGGGGCATGAACCCATGTCCCCTGCATCGGCAAGCGGACTCTCAACCATTGCGCCACCAGGGAAGCCCGATAGTTGTAATTTTGGTGTGCTTGTGAGAGGAGGTGAGCTCTGGGTTCTCCTGCAGCGTCTTGGCCGCTCACTCACACGGTGGGTCTCTGAGAGCAGCCTCCCTGGGGTCCTATCTTCCCTGTCTTCTCTCCTCTGCTCTCAAAGTCTCTACCCCTCCTATGGGTCAGCCAGGACCATCCGGGGCTGGTTCCCCTGGGAAGATGCACTGTTAAGCCCACAGGCTGGTTTCAGGGGTGCCGAGACTGCGGTCGCCTCCATGCCCACCTGTCCCGCAGCCCCTCCGGAGCCCAGGCCCCACCCCCCCACGCACTGCCCCATGCTGCCGACTGGGCTCTGTTCCCATGTGGAGGCCATTCGTGCCTGAAATATTTGTTCACAAGGGACATGCAGGGAATCCAAAAAACGTAGAAGATTTCATCCCCAAGTCCCAAGGCCCTGTTCTCCTCACAGCACAATTAGCTGTAAGATAAAGGGACAGTGTGAATGGCTTCTTTCTACAGTGGCTGCCCTCACAGGCTGAGATTCTAACTGGTCACTGCTTGGCTTTCAAAAGTACTGAGTTGGAAAGAACCTGGATTTCAGAGTGACGCAGACCTGGGTCCTACTCATGGTTCTGCCTTGTGGTGTCACCTTGGGTGAGCTGGGTTCAGAGTCTCCGTTCTCAGAGGGAATGTGTCCTTCTAAGGATGTCACACATGGAGGCACACCTGTCCCTCATCGGTGAGGGAATGCGTAAGCGGCTCAGGTTTCTTCACTTCGCAGAGACGTACTCCCTGCTGATGTGTTGTCTCAGTGCATTTCGTTAGAGTCTTGTGGTGAGGGGTTTCCATCTTGGCCGGGGCAGGTCCCCCAATGGGGATTTTGCCGGCGGACTGGTAAGCTCTGAGGAAATCCCACAGGTGACTGAGGTAGGTCAGTCATGGGGGCTACACTTCCACGGGCAGGTGTCACTTGTGAGTGAATAAGTGAGGGCCTAGAGTGAAGGCTCCTCCCAGCCAGGCTCCCACTTACCCAGTCACACCAGCTGCTTGGAGGGCCCCAGCAGGCTGCAAAGTGGATCTCAAGGGCCTGGGATGGCCACCTCCCAGGAGACCCCAAAGGACCCCAGGCTCTGCTTTCCCCTCAGAGATCTTGTGTCTTCCTTGTGGCCACTTCAGCTTTTCTCTGTGGTGGCCAGAGCTGTTCTCCACCGTACCTTCTGGGGCCTCACCCAGCGTTCTTGCTGATTCCCCCTCAGCACCAGTGGGGTACGGCTCGCACCGGTGCTTCAGCTCTGATGAACTCTCCCAAAGGCAAGCCCAGTGCTTGGGAAGGGCAGGCAGCCTCCTTGTAAATGTTGGCTTGTTAATAGCCCCTTTCTGAAATAAATTCCTGGTCTCAAATATGTCCCCAATACAGTCCCCCTGGGCACCATCAGCGCTTGATTGACCCGCCCTACAACTCTCCTCTCATTGGTGGCTTTTACCCCACTCTATCCTGAGGTTGGGGACACGTTTCCCTTTCTTCTTAAAGAAAGTTAATCCCAGCAAACGCGGAGGGTGGACCATCAACTCCAATGACGCAAGTCCTAGTTTCCTTTCTTCCAGCCAACCCTGGGAGACTTCATGCCAATGGAGACGCTAGAAAACCCAGAACTTCCAGAATTCCCTTGGCTGGACAGGCTCCATGTGATTTTAAAAAAGCAGTAATGTTTGTAAGATTTTTTCTTATCACAAGGTAACACCCACACAATGTGGAAAATGGACAGGGATGCAAAGAGAACAAAATCCTGCGCTCTAACCCGCCCCGCAAAGACAACCCCACACCCAGAGCCACCGGACCAGGTCCTCCAGCGGACCAGGTTCTCGAGTGGCCCCGACCCGGAGGCAGGGAAAGGTCCCCGCTTTGTGGGGAAAAACCCTCGTGCGGGGCGCGGGGCCGCCAGGGGGCAGGCGTGTGCCGCGGACCCGGGTCCCGCCTGGACCAGGCGCTCTGCTCCGCGGCTCCCGCGGGCTCGGGCCAGGCGTCCGGCGGGGGCGGGGCGGTGGCCCCACCGGGAGCGAGCCCTGCCGTCAGCTCATTTTATCCTCAACAACCCGGAAGCTTGGCGCTGCTTTCCTATTTTACCGATGAGGAAGGTGAGGCTCAGAGTTAGGCAGTTGCCCAAGGGGACACAGGTCACGAGGGATCTGGGGCAAAACCCAGGTGTCCCGACTCCAGGGCCGCTCCCAGCCATTCCCAGCACGTGCGTGTGCGGGCAGGTTCAGGCCGGCCTGGGGGCCACGTGGGGCGAGTGTGGGAGCCCCCGTTCCCGCTCAGCCCCTGGGGATTTCCTCTTGGGGGCCTAAGGAGGGCCCTGCTGGCGCCCGGAGGCATGTTGATCATGCCTCGCCCCCCGGGGCACACAGCCCGGGGCCCTGTTTCTGTAGGCGCCTCGGAAAGGGGGCAGCCCTCGGCCCTGTGCGGGCGCGCTTGGCTGGAGGCTGCCGGCAGGGGTGAGAGTGGGTGAGGAGGGAGGCGGAGCAGCCAACAGGCAGGGGCCTGTTTCCTGCCTGGCCTGACCCTGGCTGTCCCCAGGGAGGCCCCAGCAAACTAAGCAAGGTCATCCAGGGCGAAATTCCAGCCTGCGCCCTGAGCAGCAACTTCGTTTTTCCCAATAAGGCTCAAGAAAGGACACGGAGTGTCCTCCCCACACTCCCTCCCTGTCAGCACCTCTGCTTTTGTGAAGGCTCCGCTGCAGACAGCCTGCCTGGAGAAGGGACAAAGATAGACCCTGGGACAGATAAGGAGAGACAGCGGGCATAGATAGGGCGAGGGACACAGATGAGGAGATGGGGGTGCCGGCAGGGGCAGGGCAGCAGCCCAGGCAGTGGATCTGGAGCCCCAGAGGTCAGAAAAGCTTCCCGATGGCGCTTGCTAAGCCACGACTGGGCTCGCGTGTTGAAGAAAGATGCAATCATGGTGGAAACAGAAGGGTTTTTGTGTGGTGGGAAAGTGGATTGGGCTGGCAGCCCCGCCCCTCTGGGCCAGTGGTACGCGACGTGCGTGCGCCAACCTGGGACTGGTGGGTGAGGGTGCTGGAGAGTCAGTGGGGGGCATGGCCTCCGAGCCTCCAGATGGGGGGCCCTGTTCCTGCGGTGGAGGGGCAGGTGGGGTGCCCCGGGGCAAATGGGGTTGCGTCCAGGCTGCTCAGTCTCTCCTGCTCAGGACCTTCTCTTCCTCTGTATAGAATATTTGCACCCAGCACTGGCTGTTTGGCTTGGCAAGTGAGCAAGGCCACAAAGTCATAGCTGGCCTGCGGGCGCTCAGTCACCGTATGCAGCTGAGTCAGTCACCACCACTTTCCTCACCCCCTGGGGGGCAGGGGCCTCTGCTCCGCCCGCACACACAGACGCATCCACACAGGTACGCGCAGACGCCATGCGGCTGAGTAATGGCCACCTCCTCCGAGAGCACGTGCCTGGGCACACGTGCACACAGGTGCATGATGCCGCATGCACCTGATTCTGAGTCACCAGAGCTGTTGAACCCTGAGGGAGGGCACCAAGAGTATGTTCTGCCTTCCCTATTTAGACGCAGGTACCCATATGTATGTGTGTACGTGTACGTGCCGCCGTGCATCCTGCTGCATCGTGCCAGGAGATCAATAAATATTTGTGGAATGGATAAATGAGTGAACAAATGAGTAAATGAACAAACACGTGAAGAGGTGAGTGACACCCACGCTGCTTGGAAACTCCTGTAAACTCGGTTGGGGCAGTGCTGCAGGGTGGGTCCCGAGGCTGTGTCTGCGGGGAGTTGTCTTGCTCCAAATATAGCCTCCGTGGGCCGGCAGGGAGCCAGGGCTGCCTCCCAGACCGTGACTTCACTGGGCCTGAGGCCCAGCCTCTGAGGAGTTGGAGAAAATTAACAGAGAAGAGGCCCCAGCTTTCCACAGCCAGGGCTGAAGTGTGAGACTAGAGCTGGTGGGTGATGTACTCAAGTGTCAGCGGCTTGAGCTGTAGGGCAGAGGGTTCTGCAGATGGGCCCAGAAAGGACCACTTCTGGGTTGGGACCCTGGGAACCACCTCTCCTGGATGTCTTGGGCCAAATGTGCAGGAGGCACAGCCCCACTTGAGGGCGGGGCAAGCACGGTGCCTGGGTCCCTCTGGTGAGTGCCCAACCAAGGCCTCTTAGATGGTCCCCCATCTGGGCAGACCTGCTTGCAGGGCCGTTCCCCGTCTGCAGCTCGACTCTTCCTTTCTCTAGCGGCTATGCCTCTGCCCTATTTCATCATCCAGAATATTGCAGCATTACCCCAACGGATCTTCCTGCCTTAAGACTACCCCCTCTAGTCCATCTTGTTCACTGTTGCCAGCATTATTTTTCTAAAATACAGACCTGATTATATAACTTTTCCGCTCAAAAGCTCCATAGCTTTCCGCTTCCATAGCTCCCCCCTATTTAGCAGTAAAGTTGGATTGCCTTAGCCTGGTGCCCAAGACCCTTTCATAACCTGGCCCTGCTCTACCATGGGTGTTTTGAAAGGCTGATGTATGAAGAGATTGTTGGTTATGTGCTGACGGGTGGATTCGTGGACGTTAGGCTGAGGGATGCTTATAGGGATGGAGGGGCCCATGGACTGTTTGATTTGTAGATGAATTATTAGATGTAGAATTATGAGATGTCTGGATGATTGGGAGGCTAGGAGTAGGGGTGGATGGGTGGCTGGTTGGAAGTCAAGGCTGTTTCAGTTGCAAGGAACAACCCGCCCCCCCCGCCCCCACATGTCATCAGGAAAGGGGCAGGGGATGATTGTGACCTGGGTGCCTTGCAAACCTCACTGGCGCCCGGGCCTCACGAAGGTTGGGACCGTGGCTTCTCCCCGTGTCTTGAGCAGCTCTTGGTCTGGTCGCTTCTGCTCTTTGGTGCCCTCACTCACGCCTCTCCCAGCTGGCTTGGTTTTCCTCCTCATGGCCCAGCAGTCGTCCTCTCAGCTACTCTTTGCTCCTTCCTTCCACAAGTTTTTATCAAGTGACTGGTTATGTGCCTGTTTGCACCTCAGCCTTGCTTCTATGTGCCGAAAAATAGACTGTGAACAATAAGCTACTGCCCTTGCTGAGTGTGCTTTCTAAAGGGAGAGACAGACACTAAGCAGTTACATGCGAGGTGGTTACATGCTGTGGAGCCGGCAGCGCAGGGCGAGGAGGTGGGAGGTGAGTGGAGAGGGGCAGAGGATGCTCAGGGAATGTCTCCGATCGGGGAGTATTTGAGCGGAGATCTGAACAAAGCGAGGGGTGAGCCCTGATGATATCTGGGGGAAGAGTGTTCTAGGAAGAAGGAATGGCTAGTGCGGTGGCCCGGAGGCGGGGCCCCTCTGCATGTTTGAGGAGCATCAGTGAGGCCCATGTGGCTGATGCAGAGTGAACAAGGGGAACAGAGGTAGGAGGTGAGGTCAGATTAGCAGAGGGACTGATCACCAAGGGTTTTACAAGCCATCGTTACGACTTAAACTTTTACCCCAAGAAAGAGGGGAAGGCATTGGAGGATGTTCAACACGGAAGCGACAGGCTCTTATATTTTCAAAGGGCCATCTGGCTGCTGTGTTGAGAACAGACTGAAGAGGCTAGAGGTGGAGGCACGGAGACAGTTAGGAGGCTCCTGCAGAAATCCAGGAGGTGGACCGGGGCGGCAGTGGCAGAGGTGGTGACAGGTGGTCCAGTTCAGGATGTGCTTTGAAGGCACAGTTACCAGGATTTGCTGATGGATGGGCTGTGGGTGTGAGAGAGAGGAAAATTCTGTCAAGGATCACCCTAAAAGTTTTGGCCAGGGCGACTATGAAGATCGAGCTCCTGTTTCTGAAGAAGTAAGTTGTCTTTTTTGGCAGGAGGCGGTGCAGGGAGAGGCGTTACATCACAGTTCAGATTGCATTGCAGACTGATGCTCAAGGGGGGATATTAAGATGCCGGTGGATATAAGAATCTGGGGTTCAGGAAGGAGCTCGAAATTGGGGTCCCGATGGGGGACTTGTGCCATGTAGATGGCATTTAAAGCCAGGGGACGATGAGCTCATCTAAGGAGAGTGCAGACAGGCAAAGGGTTTGAGGCATGACCTCTGGGCCACGCCAGTGTTTGAGGTTTGTGGACCAACCTCCACAGAGACCTGGATGGAGCGGCCAGTGGGGCCAGAGGGAGAGCAGCAGACGAGGGGCCGAAGAAAATGTCTGAAGCTGGGGGGAGTGAACGTCACCTAGAGCTGCTGATGGCTCAGGAAGGACGAGGCTGGAGTGAAGGTTTGGTGGACACAGCAGTTCCTGGTTCTCAGTCCCGCCCGGTGTTTGCAGGCTCTGCTTCCGGGGAGGTGGTTGTGCAGATCAGCCTGGACGAGGAGGAACTGCAGTGTGGCCCCCTCCGCCCTTGTCTCGGATAATGACACGGGGACGTGGTGGGTTCCCGGGGTCCCCGCAGCTCCTGAGCTGTACCGTCGCTCTGGGTCCCACTCTTCCAAAGCAGAGGCGAGTGGCAGGCTTGATGGAAAACTTCAGTTAACGGGAAACTTAATGGAACGAAAGCTTATTGTCGCTCAGGATGGAGTCTGCAGCGTGAAGGGACCTGACTTCTCAGTAATACCTAACATTCATCCTCTCCGGGGAAGGCACCATGTGATTGGTTAAGTCTGTCACCTCGAACACAGACAACCTCTTTGGGCAGAGTTTTTTGCCAGGCTACTCAAGTTGTATATTTGTGCGTGTATACACACACACATATATCCCACAAACATGCATATATATATATATATATATATATATATATAGTGCACACAGAAACACAGTTGCCTTAGTTGAGGAATCCCAAGAACCAGGCTGTGGTCTAATCAGGGTTAAGGAAGTAGAACTGATTTCACTTAATACATATGATATAACCCTCAAGATTTATGCAGAAAGAAATGTTTGTGTGCATTTTCCTCAGCAAGGGGAGGTACTAGAGCTGCAAATACTCTTTTCTAGTATAAGTGGGCTGTGAGAATAGTGACTTGATAACTAGGTGTGTATGTCATATGAATAAAGGAATCTTTATTTAGGCCAATGAGCCATCAGGTCAGACTGGACCAGACAGATGGGCAGAGGCGGCTGGACAGAATGTTAAAAGGGCTGATTGGTAGCTGGTCAGATGATTAGATTGGATAGAGAAATGACAGGTAGATGATGACTCTAGATGGATGGGTATGTGAACTTTAGGTTAATGGATGGACAGTGAATGGAGGGAGAGGTGGCTTGAACCTTTGTGGCAGTGGTGCTTCAGAATCATCTGGCAGGCTTGTGAAACACAGGCTGCTGGATCCAGCCCCCAGAGGTTTTGATTCAGTAGATCCGTGGTAGGGCCTGAGAGTTTGCATTTCTAACTAGTTTCCAGGGGATGCTGGTGCTCCTGATCCAGGGACCATGCTCTGAGAACCACTGCCCTCTGGGGTGCCTGGGATTGTCCTACAAAACAACAGCCAAGGTGGCATTGCCAGGCCAGGTGGAGGGATAGGGCTAGCATCCAGCAGGTGTCCAGGCGTCCTGTCACTGGCAACAGGCCTTTGTCCACGGTAGGCCTGGGGCCTATGGCTCTTCCCCTGGAGATGTAGCACCCTTGCCACTGCCCAGCACTGTCTGTCTGGCTGCCTCCAATCCCTGCCCTCCACAGCTAGGGTTAAATGGGATCCATAAGGTGCGTGCATTTGGCCAGCAAAGGCTGGGGGGCGGACACATGGAGAAATCAGGGGCAGTGCCCTGGCCAGCCCAGTGCGCAGGGCAGAGATGCCCCTTCCCTGAACCCCTGCATGCCCCCTGTACCTCGGGAACTGCCCTCGGAAGTGCTGGAAGCCATTCCAGTGTTCCCTAACCTCAGCATCCCAGAGAAGGTGTTCTTGTCAGGCCAGAACCGGCCAGGATGGCTCTTGGGGCCGCTCCCGGCGCCTCTGGGGCGCAGTGTGGCTGGGTGGGCAGTGAGGACGCCCCGGGCTGGAGGCTGTGGGTCGTGCCCGCTCTGGCCCAGCTGCAGACAAGCAGAGGGGCCCAGGCGAGCCCCCTGCTGGCCCAAACCATCCTTCTGTTTGTCAACCCTGCTTTCTCAGGTTTGCCAACCTCGTGTCTCAACGGGATCCTCCTGAGCAGCATGGAAACATGCTCAAGTCTCCCTTGCCTTAAAAAGCGAACAGACAGCCCCTTTGCTCCCATATCCCCTCCAGCTGCTGCCTCCCATTCCCAGTAAATGTCCTCCAGAGAGCTGCTTGTTCGCCTGTCTCCGTTTCCTCCCCTCTCACGTACCTGCCCGCCCACCAGGGTCTGGCTTCTGCCCTCCGCCCTCCACTCAGACGCGCCCCGTCAAGTCGCTGGCTTCTTCCAGGACGCCAAGCGCTGAGCCCACTTCTCAGCCCCTCCCCGGCTCCGCAGCGCCCCAGCCCTCCAGCCCTCCGAGCACTCCTGGCTTCTCCCACGGCTCTTCTCCGTTCCGTGGGTGGCACCGCCCTCCCCTGCTTCTCTCCACACCCCTGGCGCACCTCCTGCCAGGTCCGCCCTCCGCCCAGTGCCCTGCAGCCACAGGCTGCCTCTCTTCCCTCTTCCTCTGAGCTCTCGCCCTCGGCTTGGATGACCGTCCCTACTTTTCTGTCCCCCAGATGTGCGCCTCCAGCCCCTTCCTTGCCACGAGGCTGTCCCAAAGGCACGGCAGCCTCCACGGGCCCAGGGCCAAACTTACCGTCCTGTCCCGTCCGGCGTCAGCCCTGGCCAGCGCCCGGTGAGAGGCACCAGCCAGCTGTGCCCCTCAGAAACTTGGAGGCCTTTGACACCTCTCCCCGTGGGCCTCCGTGGCCAGATGACCACATCTCGCCCCATCTTATTGCCTCAGTCGCTTTGGACTGTGTGCAGCGCTTTGCATCGTCACTGCCCCGTCCGAATCCAAACCACCGTCCTTCTTCCCTGGACCACAACGGCCTCCTAAGTGGTCTCCCCACATCCTCTCTTACGTGCCTCTGGCCCGTTTTCCATGTTGCAGCTGCTTCGCGCACGGATTCTGCTTTTTTTTTTTTTTTTTTTTTTTGATGGCTTAGGTGCATTTTATTGGTTTTCTTTTAGAATCCTTCTACAAAAGAGCAAAGTTAAAAAGCAAGTCACAGGCAAGAGGGTGACGACCATTCCTCTTTCCAGAGAGCCCTCCCCCTCCGCACGTTCCCCACCTGTGTCACTGCTGTGGTTCACGGGGGCACAGGGCCTGCTACTCGGGAGGACAGTCAGAGACGCTCTCACACACACAGATGGGAGACGATTCGCCTGGAGAGGGTAGGGCCGGCTTAGGGTCACAGCAGGAGCTGGAGTCTCCAGGGCAGGAGGGCAGGCTGCGTGTAGGCTGGAGGCTCGTTAGACACGGAGCTCAGCCAGGCCTCCTCAGGAACCTAGAAGAGGCTGTGAAATTTGCAGTATCAGGTTTCGGAAAACACAGGGTCAGGGTCAGCGGAGCAGCTGGTAGTGGGGAAGGCCAGGCCCAGCTAATTTCCTGTCAGAGTGGCCCAGAGGCCCCAGCCCCTCTCCGGGCTGGCCACAGGGGAGGAGATGCCGGGAATGGCTCACATTCCTCTGGCTGGGGCCACGCCGGACCTCAGGGGACCTGTGGGGAGTGAGGAGGTGGACGTGCTGAGGCCGGAGTCGGGGGCCCTCTGCAGGGACCAGGCCTCTGCCGTCCAGCCCTTTGGCTGGAGGGGGGCCAGGGGCTGTAGAGCAGGGCAAAAGTCCATCCCAGCTGCTGGAGCTTTAGGATAAAGGAGCCCAACCTCACATTTCAGATGAGGAAACAGAGGCTCAGACAGGACCAGGTCTCACAGGATCCCACAAGCATCCTGGTTCTAAGCCCTCAACTCTGTTTCTTCTGGCCAGGGCTGCATTTCCTGGAAGACCCAGCTTTGCTGAGCTGTGTGACAGTGGGGGACAAGAGGGCTAGGTCTGTGCCCCTCTTGGAGGGAGGCAGGAACCCTCACTTCCAGCCTGGGATCGTGCTTCCCAGGTGGTCTAGCTGTGGGGTGGGCAGCCCGTGGCGGGAGGGCGTGCGTGCGAGCTGTGAGTCAGCTGAGGGCCCGTGTGTCCTCCCGGTGGAGGATCCCAGCTCAGTCCACGCACAGATGGAACTCTCGTCCTGGTCCAGCCCTAGGAGGCTGAGGCTGTGGAGTCCTGGCCTTGAGTGGCCTCCGGGTGGCCTGGCCAGGCCCAGGGGGAGGCAGAGGTCATGGGTCCCTGGCCCGGTTGAAGTACGATGCCGGGGAGGACGAGCCGGGGATGCAGTCACACAAGCCTGGGTGCAGACCTGGCTCTGTCAGATGCTACCGTGGGACCTTGGGCCAGTCAGTTAACCTTTCTAAACTACTGGCCCCTCCGCTGCAGAGCAGGGAGGGGCTGCTCCATTTCTCTCTTTCCGTCAAGTGGTTCGGTGGCTCTGTGACTTGGGCAGAAGGTCTCCTGCCTGACACTGTGGGACAGAACCCCTCCCACAGCCCGGAAGGGCTGCGCACGCCCTCGCTCCGCGGGTGCCCCCTGCTCCCCCCAAGCAGCAAGTGGCCTCCTGGGGTGGCGGGGCCAGGGCACCTGTGCTCCACCTGGCCATCCTTCCCTGTCTCCCGGCAGTTGCCTCTGAGGCTGGGGACATTTTCAGGTGTCCCAGGCATCCACCTGCCTGTCCTGACTGCCCCTCCCCCTCCCTCCCCTCCGCCCACCAGTCAGGCCCCAGGTCCTACAGATGCCACCTCAGGCCTGTCTCTGAGGCTCCCACATCTATCCAGCCGCACTGCCTTCTCAAATTTGAACAAGCACAGTGGCTGCGAGCTGCCCTCCCTTCTCACTCTCCCCGGTGTGTTCTTCACTAGGGAGATCTTTTTAAACTGCATCACAACCTGGTTTAACTGCCTTCCCTGCCCTCCTCCGTGCACCTTTGCATCCGTGAACTCAGCATAGATGTCAGTCACTCAGGGAAGTCTTCTGTGATCCTCAGGACTGGACTAGGATCTCCTCCCATCTTTCCACAGGCCCCTACCTGTCCTGACTCTGTCACAGCTTTGATTACACTAGATATCAAACCTTGCATGTCTGGATAGTGGCTTATTTTACTTGGGGTCCAGCATAGCCAGAACAGGCATCAGCACACAGCAAGCAGGAATGATACACAAATGCCTGAAAAGACGGACACACCATAGTGGGGGGTGATGGGCCCATTCATAGTAGGTGCCATCCTACAGTCAGAGGTTTGGGGGAACGTGCCCCTTATTAGGGCTGACCATGGCACCTCACATACCAAGGCCCTGGGCAGAGACATAACTTCTGGTCACCTCCCTTTGGTGAGGCTCAACTGATGGGGTCATGGCAGGGTCCCCCAGCCCCACCTGCTAAACTCAGCTGCCCCCAGGGAATTTGGATGTTGACAGAGGCAATGGGTGGGCCCGTGTCCGACAGCGTCTGCATATGTAAGTGCCTACGTCACTGGGGTGTGTACACGTGCAAGTGTACATGTGTGAACTCGCAGCCCTTGTCTGCTGCCTGTGTGTCAGGACTGTGTTTGCGTGTGTGTGAGTGGCCCCCTCAGGGCCTTGCAGCAGCTCCTTCCCAACCCAGCCCAGACCCCCGAGCCCATACCTTCCATAACACCTCCACCCTCTGCCTCCCTCCTGCCTCTCCCTGGGCCATCCCCCATGCAGCATCCCTGCCCAGGGCTCCGGTGCCCTACACACATCTCTGTAATTTCGTGTATCACGGCAGTTCATCTGTATGATGCTGTATTAGTTTTCTGTTGCTGCTGTAACAAATTACTATAGACTTAGTGGCTTAAAATGGCAGATTTATTATCTTACATTTCTGGAGGTCAGAAGTCCAAAATGGGTCTCACTGGGCTAAAATGAAGGTGTCAGCAGGGCTGTGTTCCTTCGTGGAGGCTTTCCCAGCTTCCAGAGGCTGCCCACATTCCTTCGCTCATGGCCCCTTCCGTCTTCAAAGTCAGCGATGGCTGACTGAGTCTCTCTCTTATCACATCACTCTGACGCTCGCTTCTGCCTCCCTCTTCTGCTTAGTGGACGTTGACCTCAGGTAGACAAGGCTGACACCTTTGTTCCTTTGAGTCTGGAGCTCCAAGAGAGACAAGCCCCTAGACCGTTGGTGGTGGCCATGAAAATGCACCTCTCAGGTTTCAGACTGGCCCGCGCTGCAGTGTTCTGACACCCGTCACCATTTGCTCTCAGGTCCCCGGAGTGCCCTGACAGGCAGTCTTGGCACGAGGTCTCCCCCACTGGCCTTGTTGCTTTGTTAGATCTGAACCGCAGCCTAAGACTCTTGTGCTCCACCTTCTGTCCTCCCGTCTCTCCTCCACAGGGGTCAAACCTACATGAGTCTGATGTCCCTCCCAGCTGCCCCCCGCTCCCTGCCCGCCTTCCCTCACAGGCGTTACCCCTAGAAATCTCTTGCACATAGAATCCCGTCTTCCTGTCTACTCCTTTAAGGACCAGAACTGACATAAATGGTCTGAGGAAGCAGAGTAAGAAGAGGACCTGAGACTGTCTCACTCTGAGGGGAGGGCAGGAGGATGCCATCCTGGTTGGCGGGTGCCCCAGATGGTCCCTAGAGCAGGTAGTAGCTCAAATGCTACCTATTTCACTGGTGAGGACTTGGGAAAATTTCCTAGAGGAGAAGAATTCTGTGGCAGGGGTGATAATTCAGGCATTTGAAAAATAAGGGGGGAACAGTGCTTTCAGAAGATGGGCTGGTCACTGCTCGCTCGTCCTGATGCCCCACAGAGGCCGCTAACAAGCAGCCAGTGGGTGAGTGACAGCAGGGGGCCCGGGGGTGTGTGTGCCTGAAAAGGGGCCCTCACCCCTGGAGTGGGGGGCAGGTACAGCTGAGTGGCAGGTGAAGACAAATAGAGTTGCAGAGCTCCAGATGAGTCTGAGCCCTCAGCCAAGGTAGTTGTGTGAGGACCGGGCCCAGCTGGCGAAATCTGGAACCCTGAGACCTGAGCTGAAGGCATCTGCATGGCACCCCTGAGGTCACTGGTGCTGCATCTTCCCTGACCCTCTGGGCTGGCAGGGGTGACCCACCCTTCCTCATGAGAAGTGCCATCTCTGCTGCACTGAAAGATGCCACAGAGCCTCGCCCCCGCAACAGGGCCCTCCCAGGAGTTGCCCCTGCTTCGTCTCCTGTCTGCCAAGGACAATGATTAGAGTTGAATTCCAGAATAATCTGGCTGGGGACGTGCTGGACCTGATAAGGGGGAAAGAGACTATCTCGTGAAAGAATAGGAACTATCGTGGATACTGGCAGGAGGAGGGGGATGCTCCTGGGATTGGAGTTTGAGAGTGCTTGATGAAGGCAGCTGGAGCATAAGACCGGATAAGCAAGATTCCATTGACGTGAGGACACTTTGTTGAGACACAAGATTTACTACCCTAGCTAGGATGCCAGGGGATGGAGCAGACTCTTTTAGAGGTCTGGAAAAAGCAGAGGCCGGCACTCAACGAAATGGAAATACCCAAGTTCCCCTGGCAGATGGTAGAGAAGAAATTTACGACAGCTGAGGAAAATGGGCACCTGGAATGATGTATTATGTAAGGCCAGTAGTGACGGGCAAGGCAGAGGGCAGACAAGGGGGCTTGCCCTACAGAAAGCTGTAGAGATGGTGAACAGAACATGGTGTCCCTAGGGGCAAGACGGACGGGCAGCCAGTAGGCTCTGCTTCGTATCAACAGCTAGGAAAGCAGACGGGCGTGGAGGAGCAGGAGGCAGGGCAACAGCGAGTCACGGTCCCTTGCTGAGTTCCCAGACCTGAGCCAGTTTTCAGACATGGAACCCATCGACTGAAGAGGTGGTCAAGCCTCTAGGACGAAGGACCCTGCAAAACTGCAACCAGTATGTATCATGGGGATTCCTTCAGTTTTTCCCCAAAGGTCTACGGCCATTTGTTTGCTCCCCATTTCATTAGAGAAAGGGGAGCAGTAGACAGAGTTTGAGTTGACATTAACACCTGGAGACTCGAAGCATCATCACAGGCCCTTTTTCAGAGCGGGGCCTATGGAGGTCAGGTAGCAAGTGGAATCCTGGCTACAGTTCAGCTTGCAGTGGGCTCACTGGGTCCACAACCCACCCGGCAGTCCCTTGTACTCCAGTATTTAACTAGAATTCAGGTGCTCTGATAGTAGGGGTAACCCCACATTGGGTGCCTGGCCCAGTGGGTAGGAGCTCTCATAGAAGAGGAGGCCAAGTGGAAACTTCTGAAAGTGCCTTCTCACTCCCTCACCCTGCTCAAGGTAGAAAATAAAAAATAACATCTCATCCTAGGGGTTACGGCAGAAACGAATGCCACCATTAACCACTTAAAGGACGAATGGGTGGTGGTCCTGCCATTTCTCATTTAATTCACCAGTGCGACCTTTGCAGAAATCGACAGATCCAGGAGGAAGACTGTAGACTGTCTCAGGCTTAAGCAAGTGATAGCCCTGTTTGCAGCTGCTGTGTCAGATGTGGAATCATTGCTAGAGCAGATTAATAAGGCCTTAGGTATGTGGTTTGCGGTCATTTGGCAAATGTGTTCTTTTTCCACTCCAGTTAGAAAAGAGGATCAGAAACAGCTCACATTCACATGGGATGAACAACAATATTCATTTACAGTTTTGCCTCAGGGCTATGCTTGTCATAATATAATCCCTTTGTGATAATATGCTCTTTGTCATAATATAATCCCCAGAGATCAGGGCCACGTGAGTACCACAGTGCTCCACTACATCAGTGACACCATGGTGATGAGACAGGATGAGCAAGAGGTGCCTCTGTGCTGGAGGCCTGGCGAGACCACATGCAGTTCAGAGTGTGGCATATAAACCTACGAAGACTCAAGGACCTGCCACTTCAGTGAAGTTTGTAAGGGGTTCAGTGGCCAGGGGTATGCCAGGGTATCCCCTCCCAAGTAAAAGAAATTGCTACATCTTGTCTCTTTCACAATGGTGAAGACAGCATGGTGCCTGGTACCCATGTTTGGGGCTTCAGACAGCATATTACTCTTGGTGACATGGAAGGCTGCTGGCTGTAGGTGGATCCCATAAAAGGAACAGGCACTGCAGAAGGTCCAGGCTGCAGTGCAAGCAGTCCTGCCACTTGGGTCATATAATTTGGCAGACTCTCTGGTGTTGGAAGTGTCAGCAGTGGGAAAGGGAAAAGATGTAGTATGAAGCTTGTGGGAAGTCCCAGTGGGAGAATCACAGGGCAGGCCCCTGGGATTCTACAGCAAGGCTACGCGATTGGCAACAGAGGATCACGCACCTTTTGAGAAACAGTTTCTGGCACGTTACTAGGCTCTGGTTCCTAAGCTCTGGAACATTTGACCGGGGCACACCATATGGGGCATCTCAAACTGCCCATTCTGAGTTGGGGGTCTGTTGGATGCATCAATTCAGAGTCAGATGGGCCTGGCAGTAGACTACTCATAAGATGGAAATGCTCCCTCTGGGGTTGAGCTTGAGCGGGGCCAGAGGGCACCAGTAAACCGCATGAGGACATAGCCAGTGCCTGTCCCCCGGCTGGTACCTATAGCCACATGGAGGGTCCTGTACAACCAGCTGAAAGAGGAGGAAAAAGCCTGAGCCTGGTTTATGGATGGGTTGATGTGGTACATGGGTACAAGCTGAAGATGGACTGTGGCTGCATGACAGAGGTGTAAAGGGAAATGGAAAATATTCCCACTGGGTAGAGCTGTGAGCAGAGGACTTGGTCATGTACTTCGTGCACAAAAACTGGCCCAAGGTAGTGAGAAGACACACACACTCTTGGGCAATGGCCAAATGGCCTGTTTGGTCAGGGGCCTGGAAGGAAAAGGATGGGAAAACTGGGGACAAGGAGATGTGGGGGAGAGACAAGTGGATGGACATACGGCAGAAAACATGAAGATTTTAGTGCCACGTGTTAATGCCCATTAGAAAGCACCCAACACATTAAGGCAGTGAATTTAAGCAAGTGAACAAAATGCCCTGGACGGTTGATGCTAGCTGGTCCTTATCATTGGCTACATAGAACCCGCATGATGAGCATGAGTGGAGTGGCCACAATGGCAGAGGCAGAAGCCATGCAAAGGCTAACATGGGCCCCAAAGCACAGACATACCAAGGCCATTCTAGGCACTGCCGCCCCTCAGTGTCCAGCCCGCCAGCAGCAGAGACCTATGCTGAGCCCTCATGTGGCACTATTCCCGCCTGGGGCAAGTCAGCTACATCAGGCCCTTTCCATCCTGGAAGGGCCAGTGGTTCATCTTCACAGGGATAGAGAACTCTTCTGGGTTTCCCTTTCCTGACCACAGAGCCTCAGTTAGCACCACTGCCCAGGGACTTACAGAAGGCCGGATCCAAAGGTGTGGAATTCCACTCAGCTTAGCATTTGGCCCGGGACACAGCAAAGGTCCCCTTGCACTATAGTTCATGGCTGCCACCAGGATGCTTAGAACTCCTGTGTCCAGGAACCAGCAGGGATCCTTGACCCTGATCAGCAGAAGGCAGGGCTGCTTCTACACGATGGGGGCAGGAAGGAAGGTGTCTGCTGGGTGATCCTCTAGCTACCTCCAAGTAATCCCCACTGTAACTGAGAAAGGACCCGTGCAGCAGCCCTGACCTGAGACAGGTCTAATTACCAAGTATTCAGGTCCCTCCTCCCCCATCAAAGGTTTTGGTCACGTCACCAGGCAAGCTGAGGTTGTTGAGAGTGAGGGGAATTCAAAATGGAGAGTAGGGGAGGGAGAGCGTGAGATTAACTCCATGACAGGGTAGTTAGCCCTCCGACTCCCCTCTTTCTCTCCTCTGAGTCTCCCTTAGGAAGAGAGGCCCAAGGGAAACAGGGAGGACCTGCTCTCTGAACCTGGCCACAAGGGGTGGACTGCAACCGCCGTGAGACGTCCCCCGGGTCTCTGACTGCAGGGACTGTACGTGACTGTCTGCCCCAGCTGTGCTTTCTGGAATCTACTACCGTGTCTGCTTCCCTGGCTGCTGCCTGCTGATGACTAAGCGGGGCAGGGCTCCCAGGCAGGCCCACCCTTGGGAGATGTGGGGTTCCTCTGACGACTCCTGAGGACTTCTCACCTGTCTCGCCAGGCTTCCTTAGAACTGCTCCACAGTCTAAGTCTCCCACCCAACTTTTCCTCCTCCCTCCCTTCCCTTTGTCTTTCACAAGGTCACACCTGCACCCAGGTCTCCTGGCCCTCCCAGCCTCGCCCGCTTTCCTTCCCGTTCTGGGCCTGCTTCTCAGAGGACTGGGGCTAACACACCTGCCACCCCAAGCAGGGTTCTGGACCAGCAGCCTCAGCATCACCTGGGAGCTTATTAGACATACGGAATGTCAAGCCCCTTCTCAAACCTCCTGAATCAGAATCTTTATTTTAACAAGGTGATTCATACACGCACTATAATTTAAGAAGCGTTGATTTATAGATGATTTGGTCTTGTTCAGCAAATCCTTTAAATCTCAGTTTGGAATCTCAGTCATTGCAAAGGTGAACCGTTGGAATCACAAAATCACAGATCTGGGTCCTTCATTTTATAGGTCAAAGCCTGCAGAGCTAAGGCAAAGGTTCAATGTCATATAGTGAATTAGAACAGAGCCAGCACCCGGGTCTCTCGCCTCCCAGCTCTTCCCACTTTGGTTCTGCTGTGAGCAGGCCACTTGCTCTAAATCTGCATTGCCTAGCATGGTAGCACTGGAATGTGGCTAGTTGTGGTATAATAAAAAACAATTTTTGGGGGGGGGGGTCTTTGTCCTGGGTTTGCGGTACAGAGTTGCTAAAACATTTAGAATTTCCTGAGTGAAAGGAGTGCCTTTGTTATTCATAATGAGTCCCTTTGACCACACGTGTGTTTATGTGAATGCAGTGACTCAGGCTGGGGCCCCTAGATAGCTTCAGGATGAGGACTGGTTACCAGAAGGAACAACATGTGAATAGTGTGGGAAGCTACAGCCTCTAGGGGGGCTGGAGAGTGGGTTATGAAAACATCCTGAACAAGACCCAGAGAGCTTCCCAGTTGGTGACCACACGGAAGTGCTGGGAGGGCGGCACGCCCACACCCAGAGGGGGCATGGAGGCACCACGCCACTCACTGCTCCCAAGCCTGGCCCCACACATCTGTTCCATGCGGCTGCTGTTGTTTCCTTTACGCCAAACCAGTAAGCATAAGCAAAGTATTTTCCTGAGTTCTTTGCGTTATTCATGGCCCCCGGGACTTGCAACTGGCCTCTGAAGGGGGCAGTCTTATGGGACTGAGCCCTTAACTGTGGGGTCTGTGCTGACTCTGGGGAGGATGTATCAGAACTGGATGCGCTGCTGGACACCCAGCTGGTGTGGGAGAACTGGAGAATGGAGTGGGAAAATGACATGCATTTCATAAGAGAAGTGGTGTCGGAAAAAAGATAACACAGTGGTCCAAACTGAGATGCGCTGTAAGTGCAAAATACACACTGGATTTTGAGGACTCAGTATGAACGAAGACTATAAAATATTTCATTAATAATTTTTTGTATTGATTACATGTTGAAATAGTGTTTTTGATAGATTATGGTAAATATATTATTGAAAATAAGATCAAATGTTATAAAATGAACTTCATCTATTTCTTTTTTTAAAAAAAGTTTTACTTATTTATTTATTTGGTTGCACCGGGTCTTAGTTGTGGCAGGCAGGCTCCTTAGTTGCGGCATGTGGGCTCCTTAGTTGTGGCATGGGAACTCTTAGTTGTGGCATGGGAACTCTTAGTTGCGGCATGGGAACTCTTAGTCGTGGAGTGTGGGATCTAGTTCCCTGACCAGGGATGGAACCCTGGCCCCCTTCAGTGGGAGCACGGAGTCTTATTCACTGCGCCACCAGCGAAGTCCCTCTATTTCTTTTTACTTTTTAAAAAAGATACACAAGTGGCTTGCATTATGTATTTATTTGGCAGTGCTGCTCCAAGCCCTATCTCTTCATCAGCACTGCTTTATTTTTGGCTTATTTCATAGCTCTGGTTGCTGGTTGCCATAGCTGAGGGCATTTCCTGGTTATCAGCCTAAAATCTTGAGATTATTCAGAAGTTCTTTATGAGATAATGGGGTTACTTAACAACTCTTAAAAGAACTCCTAGTGAAGTATCTATAAATGTCAATTTTCACTGAGAAGCAAACCAGCCGTACCATTAACAGTTAACGCTCTGGCTCTGGAGGGAGGCCACTGGGCGGAGGGTTTGGGAGGTAAGAATAAAGAACCTGGGCTGAAGGTTTTGGGGAGTGGGGCTTGCGCTCATGTGCTCCCTCGGGTCTGCATCTTTCAAGAGCCCGGAGGAGAAAGGCTTTGCCACAGGAGCCGCAGGGGCAGGGGCCCCAGTCCTTCTTCCTTGGAACCTAGCGCCCTTCTCCCCGTCACGGCTAGGACGGGCGGAATGCAGGGCGTCCTGACACTTGTGCTCAACTCCCAGTCCCAGCTGTTGCCCTCCTTACTGAATGTCAGGGACACAGCAGGACAGAATGGCAGGTCCCAGGGCCAGCCATTCAGAAGAGAGGCCTGGGGCTAATGAGGGCCTGAGGGCCCTGGCCTGGGTCCCACGAGCCTCTAGACTGAGGCGATCTGAAGGCTCAAGAGGGGGCTGCCACTGCCTCACCCTGGGGGTCCCCCTCAGGGAGGGCTCCGGGATGTCAAGACTTAGAGGCTCAGCCCTGAGGAGAACCTGCATTCCGATGGCTCCATTCCAGATGTAGTTAGAGTCCCCAAGGTAAACTCCAAGGGCTTATCTAGAGGAAGTGTTGTCCAGAACTGAAAGCACTGATCCTTCATCTGTGCTGTTTAGCTATTTCCTGAAGCAGAAACACCTCCTTCCAAACTAGAGTTAAAATTCTCCTGCCTAAAGTTCTCACAAATTGCCGTATGCCACAGGTGGTGAAACTGCGACCGGGAAGAGGTAAAGGACTTAACCAGTTTCACACAGCTCACTGGAGGCTCTGGGTGGGAGTGGCGGCCTCAGGTCTCTTACCTAAACTCTGCAGCAGTGCATCCAGAACCCAGAAGCTCAGGCCAGCCTGTCCAGCGTCTCTGGTTACTTCCTGAGCAAAGGGCATGACGACATTAAGAGAACCAAGGCAAGAAATGGGTTATGCTGCATTTTACCCTTGAACTTTTAGCCCCACGTATGAATCATAAATGTTGCCTTCTGAGTGCTAAGCAATGCACAGTGGACTTTATTTCAGTAAATGAGGGATGATTCTTCTTAAGAAATAAATTTAATTCAAGGTGGTTAGTGAATGCAAGGCATGTAGCGCCTTCATGAAAGTTACAAGAATCCAGTTACAAAAGAAGCACTGTGTAAAGTCTCAAATAGCTGAGGGTACAACGGGCTCCATATTTTACAGAGTACAAAAAATTATTTCATATACAAAGAAAAATACAAATAATGTGCAAAAACCATTTTCACAGGTGGCAATTTATAAAATGAAAATGATAGAAAAATCCTTCATTCTTATCATCCCCCAATTTCTTATATATTAACACAGTTCTATTTTCTAGTGTGTAGATAACTTTAAATTTGAAAATCTGATTTATTTTTAATCTACAAAGCGGCTTTTTAAAAAGGGAACCATTTCACTACTGAAATTTTATGAATGAATCAGTTAATTTTATATTAAATTATAAGCAGACTATCTGAAAAACAAGGATATAAGAACTCATATATACATATTTTTGAAATATTAGTTTGGTATTTAACATATTAACATTTCAAAACAAATGTAATGATCTAGCTACCTACGACTCCAGCCAACCGCAGCGGCTGTTGCAGAAAAGCTGTTTCTGTGCGCCGTGAGAAACAGCATTCCTGGTGTCTTAAGCTGAACAAACACAGGCTATCAAAAGTAAAGAATACCTAAAGACCAAACAAGTCCCTACTGTTCATGTGCAGAGGTGCCGTTTGGGTATCCAGTCACACCACAATGCGACCTTGGTTTACACAGCCCTTGTCATAGGGGTCGTGTGGTCATAAACAGCTGGCTTCTGTCTCTCAAACATCTCCACTTTATTAGTTCAGTGCAAGTGTCTGTTTTGTGAGTTAGTGCATTCAGCTTTTTGCATGTTATTTTGTGTAAGAAGCCGTCAGGGAGCAGAAGAATACATGGGAACACAAAGTCCTGCATCCTCAGGGCACCTTTGGCCTAGAAAATTCAGTGTTTTGGAAGCAGTATTTTCCTGCATTGGCCTGGTGATTACTGCATCATTCTCTGGACAATCTTTTCCCATCAGGATAATCTTGTGTGCCCCCCTTTGCCTGCCACTGAGCACTGATGGTCTTGCTGTGAACCCCAGTGGTCGAGCAGGTATCACGGAAGCACCTTTGACAGCACCAGAGAACTGAGCATCTCTAAGGTCAGGCAGTAAGAACAGGAGCCTTTGATGGGAAACCTATTCTATGCAGAATGGAAGATAGTCTTGGAGGATTTTGATTTTTGCTTGTCAGAAAGCTCTCCAAGGATATTAGGACCTTGGAGAACAAAAAGGATCTATCTATCTTTCATGAAGAAGGACCCAGGTAGGTGGTAGCCACTTTGCCTAGGGGATGGATGACGGTCGGCTCAGGAAGCATTCTTCTGATCCCTAACCATGAAGACCCTGTTAGAACAACCTAGTGCAAGATACAGGGAGGGCCTAGGGCTCTTGACCAGACCTGTGTAACACATCTACTCAGGCTAAGCAGACTTAGCAACTGCTAAAAGAGGGGAATGGGTAAGTCTGGGTAGGAGAACCTTAGGCCCTGGGATGACTGATCAGAACCAGCAGGAAGCTGTCAGCTCCTCAAGGACTCACACACTTTTTTCCTATCTGGCAGCACAAGCCCCTCCTCCCTCTTCTGTTTGGGTTGACCATGGGCATCAGGCGTCAGATATACAGCTCTGGATCCTGTCCATCCACTGCTGGGCACTCTGTCCATCCTGGGCACAGAAGTTATACACACGTTTGCTGGTCTTGAGCTATAAAATCAAATGAAGAGAACCAGAGATGAAGGGCAGGGCTAGTCTATGGCTTTGGGCAAGTGAGCAAATAAATCCCTGTGACCTTCCCTTTCCGTTCTGCCCCAGAACCTCTGTAATTTTCTCTGCCTCCCACTATCATACTGTCATTGCCTTTAGAGTCATTATACTTTCCTGGCCCCCAAAGTCAAGGGGGATGTCAACAGAAAGGCCTGGCAGAGAAGAGAGACACACTAGGAAAGCCTGACTTTGCATCTTCCCGGGGCCTTCCTTGACTGAGGAAGAGGGTCAGGAATGGCTGGAGTCTCTGGCCCCGCCCATGCACTGCACCAGTGCAGCACAGGCGCCAGGAAGGCCGAGCTTCATCCACACCATGATGGGGTTGGCTTTCATGTCCCCTTTCCATCCCCTTCTCTAAGTCTTCAGTTGGGGCCACACTGGCAGCCCAGAGTCAGGGAAATGGCTTCATAGCCTGAGCAGGGCCCTAGAGTATGACCTGTGTTCCATATGAAGTCCTGCTTGGCTCTGGGGATTAGATAAGTCCCTATCATGTGGCCCATAAAATGCCCCAAGGCCCACCTAAGGACTGCTGAAGATGTTAGGGCAGACAGTCATCATGTGTGACTAAGGATATTTTTTTGTGGATGATCAAGCATGAAGATCAATGGATACAAAGGGAAGTAATATCTGTTCTCGACAGTAGGTGGTGAGTGAATAACTAACAGTATTTAACAAGGAGTTCATCTGCTTCCACGTGTAGTTGGATACCTTTTAAAGGAGTCTTTTGTGCAAAGTGATGTGCAGCCTTTCTGAGACATATGGACAGCAGGGAGAGGTCAGGTTTGGGGATGAAGAGTGCTGGGTTCAAGCTCTGTAGCAATTCCCACAGCCGGGGTGGGTCTGTGACCCATGTGCAGTTACCACCAATTGCTCTGAGGCCCCATGATTCTTGGAGGTGGATGGATTGTAAGGGATCACGTGCAAAGAGAGCCAAGAAAAGGCAAGATCGACTTACATCAAAGAAAGCCTTGTCACTCGTGTGCTTTGGGGCTCCCATGCTGGGGCCAGCAGGGATGACCATTTCTACCTCAGCCAGATCAATGTGGCCTTTACAGCTTGTGTCCTCACCCGAGTCGTAGTATCGCAGCTGGAACCAAAAAGATACATGGGGTGTAAGAGACACAGAAAGGGAAAACAGCATGGCTTTTCAAAATGTATTTGAATACTTTCCCACATCTTGCTAAACTATGCCTGAAAGAATAGACAAGAAGTTAAAAACGCTGGTTGCTTCTAGGAAGAGGAATTAGACAGCTGGGAGAAAGGTGGAAAAAGACATATTTTTTTGAAATTTGAACAAATAAATGTATTACACATAGAAAAAGTCAACTAACAACTGTAAAAAAAAATATATGTAGCATATGAAAAAGGGTTAATGTTTAGAATATATACCGAATTCCTAGAATTAAGAAGGAAAAGATAATCTAATAGAAAAATGGTCAAAGGATTTCAACAGGCAAGTCACAGAAGAAATGTGAGTGACCTATAAACATCTGAGAAGATGAACAATCTACCTGATCAAAGAAAAGTAAATGAAATCAATGAGATTTCACTTTTCACTTAGATTAAGAAATATTAAAATGCCTGACAATATTCAGGTTGAATGGAAGGCACTAGGTATTCTCAAACACTGTTAGTGGGGATATAATTAGTCAGAAGCCTTTTAGAGGACAATTTGGCAATATGAACTAAAATTTAAAATGTTTATACCTATTGATACACCTTTCCCACCTCTAGAAATTTATCCTACAGAAACACTCCCACAAGCATGCAAAGACACACCTATAAAGAGGTTTCCTTCAGCACTGCCTTTATTAGCTAACAATTGAAAAGATATCTGTCAATAGGGTGTTGGTTAATTAAATGATGGTACATCAATAATATGGAATTCTATACATTTCAAAAATATTAAGATCTATTATGAACTGGTAGGAAAATATGTTCAAGCTATCTTATATTTATTTTTTATTTATTTATTTATTTTTTGCTGTACGCGGGCCTCTCACTGCTGTGGCCTCTCCCGTTGCGGAGCACAGGCTCCGGACACACAGGCTCCGCGGCCATGGCTCGCGGGCCCAGCCGCTCCGCGGCATGTGGGATCTTCCGGGATCGGGGCACGAACCCGTGTCCCCTGCATCGGCAGGCGGACTCTCAACCACTGCGCCACCAGGGAAGCCCTATCTTATATTTAAAAAACAAGTTTCCAAATAGCATGTAGATATAAAATGACTTTTGAAAAATAATAAATAGCTCAACATTTGAGTGTTACTGTGTGAAAGGACTGGACATCACTCTTAACGAAATTCGTCTGGACTTCACCCTCTATAATCTACACGGCAGGAATGTGTTTGGCACCTCCGTCTCTGTGGTTCTGGCCTCAGACTTTTCTCTGCCTCTCCCTTCAGGCATAGTATGAGTAGGACTAAACAGAAAAACCATATACCTTTCGTGTTAAAGAAATCTAAAAGACTGGCAAGAATGCAAATATAATTTGATGTAATTGTAAATTATAGAAAAATTATGACATTCTCCTGTTATATTTAGTGATTTAATGGAACTTTTCTACACAGTGTAGGCTCTATGGTTTCAGAGACAATGTTGTTTAAAGTCCAGCCCCCTAAAAAGGGCTTCCATTGCATATCTGTAAAAACTTCTCTATGTTCTTCTACAAAGATTCTGTGTAACCTTTATGAAACTCCTTGAGCAGAGGGAAAGGGGGTCCCCATGCAAAGTATTCATCTGTCAGGAGTCATCTAGATGCAGGTCCAACAAGAGCACTGTACTGGCATAACAGTCCATATCTTTCTGAACAGACTCCATGTTGGACACAAATGCATTGAGAAGATGCTCAAGGCTGACTGGTCAGGTCCAAGGTAGAGTGAGGTCTGTGGTCAGAACGTGGGAGACCATGCAAGTCTCACTAGTGAAGGGTGCAGAAGGGCTGGGTTCCACCCCAACCAAGATCACTGGAGCAAAGATTCTGACACTCAGGATGGTGCGGGGTGCTACAGCCACAGCAAAGAACCTAGCAGTGGGGAAAAGACTTCCCAGCGTGGTCTGGGAGGTCCAGTCTAGTACTTGCCCACTGTGGATTTCGGGCTTGGGTGGGCACATCCCCTTCTGCCTATTTCAGGGCTCCCTCCATCCTCTGTTGCTGTCACCTTTGAGGGATAATGATGCCTTCTTTAGTACCAAGTACAGTGATGGGCACAGATAAAGTGTGCAATAAATGTTTGTTGAATAAATGAACACCCTCGATTTTGAATGGATGTGTTATGCTGCAAAGATGAAGGTAATCTGTATTCTGGGGAGTATTCATAGGCACGGGTTCTGTATGTGCATGTGGTATGCAACAAGCTGAAAACCTCAGGTCCTCTCTTGGCCTGGGTTTTAAGAGCAGACAGCAGGAGATAACATGAGCGTTAAAAAGCAGAGTTCTATTGCTCTTAATGCTCTGGGCTCAGCAGTCACTGCCTCTGCCTGCACACACCTGCACTCTCTCAGAAGGCTGCTGCGCTCAGTCTCAGGACTACTGCTCCTCACTGGGTCCATGGAGGAGCCTCAGGCAGCATATGAGAGGCCTTAGGAAAGCATTCTGTACATGAAGGCTGTGCCTTTCTGCTAAGAGTCACACAACAGCCGGGGACTGAGCCTAGCCTAGGGAGAAGTGATTTCTATAGGCTGTGATGGTATTTATTACCTGATGTTTTGTTACATCCAAAACGAACCAGCGGGGCTTCCAACCTTTCAGCAAAGCCCCTCTTTTGTAGAGCGTTCCCTCAAAGGACCTAGAAATAATGATGACATAGCAGTTAATTTAATTTTTCATTTAAAAAGTGCTGTAAAGGGGATATCTGTTGTTTTTGTTGGTCAAGCCTCTATTTCCCCCAGATGGTCCAAAAAAGATCAGAGCTCCCCCTAGAATTTTTCTATTAGACCTTTGGGGAAAGGCTGCCTCTTTCTGCTGGAATTACCAAACTTGTGAGGTTTGGAGCTCTCAGTAGCCATTTTTTTTTTTTTTTTTTGCGGTACGCGGGCCTCTCACTGCTGCGGCCTCTCCGGTTGCGGAGCACAGGCTCTGGACACGCAGGCTCAGCGGCCGTGGCTCACGGGCCCAGCCGCTCCGCGGCATGTGGGATCTTCCCGGACCAGGGCACGAACCCGTGTCCCCTGCATTGGCAGGCGGACTCTCAACCACTGCGCCACCAGGGAAGCCCAGTAGCCATTTTTTATACCATGTTGGGGTAGATGCAGCCCATAGGAGAAAGCAGAGCTGGCAAATAACAGAAGCTTGAAGATGCTGTGTGAGAAACTGGCACATCCTTGGCCTTCCCAGTTTATGTGAGTAAATTCCTTTCTGCTTGAGCTAGCATGCGCTGGATTTCTGAAGTTTGCCCCTGAAAAAGTGCTCACTAACACATATTCCCTCAAGAGGTCTGGCAGACATGAGACAATAGCAATCAGGACCCGCCACAAAGAACTACAACCTCTTGGCATTATTTTAGTTGTAATTTTGACTTTTCCTCTTCCAAGAACCATCTAACGCATTTAAAACAGAGACAAAGGATTAAAGCGGATCCATTTTAAGTTTACAGAAGGCGGCACGGCACAGGCCTAGCTTATTAAAGGGCCTGTGGTGTGGCCCAGGGCAGGGTGGGGAGAGCCTTTTCAGTACACCCGGCAGGGCTCAGCAATGTCAACCTGTTTTCATCATTCTTGGACGTGTACTGGCTGTACAGCGTGGCTGCTCTCCGGTCCACTCCGTTGGATGGGGAGATGCTGGCGTTCTGTTCCTCCCCCATGCTGCTGTCTGGGAGATGCAGCAGAGACCTCTTCTGATAGGAAGGGAGGTTGGTAGACACAATTCCTGGGGAGCCCAAAGGGTGTCTCTGGGGCTGAAAAAGACAGAACAGGAGCTAGGAAAGCTTTCCAAAGACTTTAAGCAACTGATCCGATAATTTCACTTCTAAAAATTTACCTCAAGGAAAAAACTGGACCATATATATGTATATGTAAAATATATATAAAGAGATGTTTATCCTGGAATTTTTTTAGGAAACTAGCAGAAAACTAGAAACCACCTAAATGTCTATCATTATGCAACTGCTTAAAAAAAAAAAGGTATTTTCATACAATGGACTTCTAGACAGCCACTAAAAATGATGCTGATTTACATACAGTGACAAACTGAAGGCCATGTATGCCACATATTAAGTAAAAAAAAAAATGCCGGTTTTTAAAACTGCATGTATAGTAAATCCCTTTTATATGTGTGTTTAGAATTATAAAACAAGTTTGATGGCATAGTGGTTTATTTCTAGGTTATAAATTTTGGGTGATTTCTGTCTATTTCATAACTTTCTGTGTATTGTCTTATTTAAAGGAATACACATCTCACTTTCATAATCAGAAAAAAAAATTAAGAAACTATTTTATTCTTCTGAGAAAAAAAGCAGTAAGACATCACCTACCTGTGGCCTGTCTGATAACAGCTCCTGAGTTGCCATCTGAAGGCAAGAGAAGGCCCCCAAGGACCCCATCTTACCACACTGGAGGCCTTCTTCTACACTCCCTGCTCCTTGACTCCTCTGTGACATCTGACCCTGCCGACCTCTCCTTTCCTGAAGTGCTCTTCAGAACACTCATCTGTCCTAACTTCCCTTCTGTTGCACTTGGAGTCGATCTGATGTGGGTTTGACTGGTGGCCGCCCCACATATCAGCTGTGTGATCTGAGCCCGTCCCAGCGTGCCTGAGCTGAGACACCACTCCCTCACTGTGGGTTAACAGATGCCAAGTGTGGATGGTGCTCAGCACAGCCCTTCCACATACTACAGGTGAAGGGGCTGTGAGAAGCAGAAAACAAGAGTATTTGGTTTTAAACTATTTTTACGATAAATGTTCCTTAATTCAGAAACAAAAAGGGGGTGTGAACAACAGAAAGCAGCATATTTTGCTCATTTAAAACATTTCATTTTCTCTGATTATTTCTCTGGCACAAACAAGGTCTTGGCATTCCCCTCCTCCCTCATGTGGTAGAAGATCAGCTGAAACCACAGAGGCGCTGAGATAGAAAAGAACCCAGTAATTTCCCCTGGATACAGGGCCCTGGAACATAAGTATTATGTCATTGTGGTAAAGCGAGACACTCAGGAAGTACCCAGTCATCTGGAGCTTTCTGCCCTGGACCCTCAGGGCATGACCCTCCCTTTGGCCATAAACCTCCTGAATTACCTGTGGCAGAGGCCCCACCTGACCTAGCGCCCTCCAGAAGCTCAGAAGTAGCTCTTCAAAGGGCTTTGCCAACTCACACGGTCTGCTCTGGGCTCTTCTTTAAGGTCCACAGTTACCCGTTCCCATAGCTGCTGCCACTTCTCAGCTGTTTGGTTCAATTTATGCTCCAGTCTTTCAATTTCCTGCAAAGTAATTAAAAGGGGTTTTCTGACAGATAAGTATTTCATAGAAATCAGGATGTTCCCCAGAGCCACACCCCCTCTGTACTAGAAGAACAGCATGGCCAGAGGGCAGTGAAAAACCATGGTAAGCATGGGGCCTCAGAAGTCTCCCAAGCCAGGAATAGAGGTGGGAGCTCTAGCTGGTGTGATGCATTGTGGCAAAGATGATTTATTAGGATCTGTAACTGGGCCTTTTTTTGTACAGATGGCTTAAATAGAGAGGTGAGATAAATATCCCCAACACCTTCACCCTTGGCCAGCCCATAGGACCTCTGATGGCCACAGCAAAAGGTCAAGCACTGGGCTGGTGTCCAAACTGTAATAGCTGAGGTATATGAGAAGTCTGTCCTTGACAGAGGAACCCCTCAACTCTGATGATTCAAACCAGATGTAGAAAGAATGAACCAAGAAATGCCCAAGGAATGGAGTTTCCTTCAGACAGGGAAGCTGCACAGCAGAGCAGCAGCCTCTGTGACAGTGTTTTCACGGAAGCGCGCTCCTCCTGGTCAGGAAACTGGACGCAGAAGACTCTTCAGGAACTGTTTGGCCCAAATCTGGGCTCAAACCCTTTCCTCAGCGCTGCTGTTCTCATCAGGGTAGCTACTGCCAGGATGGCTTCACTCCAAAATATTCCTTGTAGAAGATGGTTGGCGGTGCTCCCATCAGGCCATCAGCTGCCCACACTTCTGACCAGAGGAAGTAAGGCACCCACAAAAGCCATTACCCAGGCCTGACTCAGGCTGCTTGGCCAGCTAAAACAGCTGCGAAGCTGCAAAATTGCTCCATTTACTCGAATGCTTCCTTCTAACGCTGAAAAGCTCACTTTTACTGAGACTCTTTGCCAGTACCTGAGCCTGGTTCCCCACTGATCCATGGGAGCAAATCTGGTGTCCTCATACTCCTGTAGTGCTAGCTATAATGCTAACCCAAAGTAAGGAGAGCTGTGTCCAGGAGCTGGTGAACCAGTCTTAACTAAGGTCAGTTCCTGAGGCCTCATGTGCCTCCAGGTCCCCTGGTGCGCTAGGAGTGTGTCTACACACGGCTGACTTACACTGACAAGGCTGGTGAGAGCATCGGGCTGAGCACAGCTGACATCATCATAGCATGGCCACACTGTTCTCCTCTGGCTCTGGGGCCCAGCTCCTCTGGCCAGTTCGGAGTCTTCGGAGGGGAACTGCTTAGGGGTCAGCATTGTCCAGTCATATGAAGGCCCTGTGGAAAGGGTCTCCTCTACATAGTAATCCCACTTCTTGAGGCTGGAAACGTTTACATTGGGCTTCAGGGCCTGTATAAAGAAAATTCTGAAATATAGTTTCATCTTGACCCCAAAGTGCCCCAAGCTTACTGGCAGGCCAGCCCCTAACATTGCAGGGTCCAGGGAAAAAGTATGAATAGAGGTTCAAATACCATATATCTATATATTTAAACATTATACATCAACATAACTATTAGATAAAATATGTTCTATGCTCCTACCTTGACAAATATAACTTCCTAATGACCTAGAAGGCCAGGCTCCAATTGAGAATTCTTGGACTTCTGGGAATTCTACACCAGGAAGTAGTGGCACTGGGAAAGCTGGTCCCAGCTCCCAGTTCTTGGCCTAAAGCCCTGCTCCTCTTGACCCAGCTCTGTCCTATATTCTGAGGGTCTATTATGAACATGTGTATATACCCCAGCCCATGCAGCTAAACTCTTGTCTACTCCCTGTCCAAACAGCTACTCCTTAGCTGCCCTTTTGGCTTAGGGGTACATTCACTGGCTTGGGGCACAGGCTTGGGGAAGTGGTCTGGTGAGTAACTTGAATTTGGGCAAGGAATCTTGAAGGGCCAGAGCATGGTCTAGATGAAGGAGAGGCATCCAAGCGTGTACCTTGGTTTCTCATACACCTCACCTCATGAGAAGGGTGCATCTGGAGAAAGGCCAGGGTGAGGTCCTACTGCATGGGGCCCAGGGCCAGGCCTTCTTGCCCCTGAGTAAGGTGGTCTACTCCACTGCAGAGCCTATTTCATGCAGACATGCATGGCAGAGGATGGCTGTCCCTGAGAGGTCATCCTTCTTGGGCTGGGCTCCAAACATCCCTGCTTCTCATAGGGGTTCTTCCATGGCTTTGGTACAAATGGACTTAGGGAAATCTTTTCTGCTTACATGGCCTGCTAAGGTTTCAAGTTTTGTTTGTTCTTTCTTCCCAGGGAAAGTTGACTTGCTCTTTCTTGAAGTTATCCTTTCTATGTTTCAGGGGCCAGCTTCTAATTTTTGTGGTCAAGAATTTGGTATCAGTCTCCATTCCATCATAACCTAAACCCATAGTGTATCAACTTTTAAATAGCTTCTGGTATGAAACCTAGTTGAATGTTTATAAAACGCTTAAACAGCTTATATACGCTCAAAAAGTAAGGAAAACTTTAACACGAAATATTCCAAAAATGAAACATAAATGCTTTCTTTCTGTACCTCTGTTTCCACTGGTGAATATAAATAATTAAAGAAAATGGGACTCCTCTTGTGCATTCTATCGATACACTCCCAAATACAAATTCCTCTTTTGGCACGCTTGTCTCCTTTATCATCAAATAAAGTTCCTGTAAATCACCCCCCCAAAACAAAAAATCAGCAAAACAAAAGTCAGATAAATCAACAGTTTGCCTAAAAATATGATGCATGTAGCCGATGAAAAATGGAATATTTCACACGGCTCTAGAAACAGCAGTGCATGTGCAGAAGCCTTAGAAAATGACTGCAAAGCTAAAGATAGGAATGGACTTCATAGCTATATGGAAACAAATCCAAATGGAAGGAAAACCTGGGATAAAGTTTTCCCAAGCATTTAGCAGGACAGCATGACTCCCTTCCAATCGACATCCCGCGTCTATATCTAGATTCAAAGAGGTCCATGCCAGGAGACATTCTACACATTTTTCAAGAGAAAATGGGAGGAAAATGATTTGATGAAACTCAGTTAAAAACATAATTTTATGTTTCTTTTTTAAGTTGTTGGCTGTTTATTATGAAGCTATTTAAAGTGTTTTCTTTGGTAGTTTATATATACCACAAATCATGGTCATGGAGACTTTGGATGTCAGAAGGATGTGGTCCGTATCCTTGGATGAGTTAAACACAAAAGCTGAATTTAGGCGGGGCACTTCAGGTACTATATTTGTACCTTTCAAACAGTCAATCTGTTACTCACATGAGCCCACTTTATTTTTAATAGAGAGGAAGATGTGTTAGGGTGAGGCAGGAGGTATTTCTTTAAAAGGCCAGGAAGGGTGCCTCTTGTAGCAGTGCTGTCTTGCTTTGAATGAAAAGATTCAGTCAAAAGTCAACAAGCATTTTATTTATCACAAAAGTAGGTCTCATGCCCAAGGCTGCACAAAATCCTATAATATGAGGGGCCCCTGAGACTAATTAATGTTTCTTCTCTACCTTTCAACTGTAGAGGGCAGAAGAGTAGTTCTCAACCCTGGCCACTCATTAAAAAAAAAAAGGGCTTAAAAAAATCCCAGTGCCTAAGTCTCACCTCAGACCCATTAAATCAGAATCTCTGAGGATAGGCCCCAGACATCAGTCATTTAAAAAAGTTCTCCAAGTGACTCTAATGTCCACTGTAACCAGCTTTACTTAATGTCTTCCCAACACATGGGTGCTTAAAACATTAAGGTTTCTGATTATGATGTGTGGAGTGACAATTTTACGAGTCAACGAAGGTCTGGAAGTACAAACAGGAAAGGAAATGGTCTCATCAGTATGCTAGACAATTTTAATAGCATGCACTGAAAAGCAGTATTTCTTTGCTTTCATATTTTAAACTGAGAACAGTAGTAAATAATTTCAGCCATTAAGAGAGCCTTCCTTATGAATATTCAGGTATATATAATATACTGAAAATAGGAAATATATACTGATTTTCTTTATTTACTTGTCTTCTTAACAAAAATACTCATGTGCATCCCCCTTTCCCCCTCCCTATAAAAACAGCAAAAGTAAGAATGTAAAAGTCCCCTTGGGGAAACGTTTTCACAGGGGCTGACTGGCTTTTGAGAATCTGCTCTTTACAACTATTACTGCTATTAAAAATTATAATAACAATGGTGATGTCTAAAATTTGTTGAGTTCTTACTTTGTGCTAGCAACTGTGCTAAGATATTTACAAATATTTCCTAATGTGATCATCCTGGTCCAAAGGGGTGGGTGATATTATTATCCTCATTTTAAAGATGAGGAAACTCAGAGAGGTACCTAACCTCTGCAAAGTACTTGGCTGGTAACTGGCAGTGCTGAAATTTAACTATTCTGTTTGCTCCACAGTCTATGCCGTAACTGCTATACAAACTGCTTCCAGGGGCAGGCAGCTTACCTACCAGAGTGTACCAGGGATGGAAAAACTATGAGTCAAGTGTTTCTCCACAAACAGTGATGCTGCTTGGAGATAGTAAAATAGTAATAAGCAGATTTAACTTTTCAAAGGTGCTACATGATGACCACTTGCAGCCCCTAAGAGCTAACACAGCACATAATCTCACTCATTCGTGTCCATTCTGCTTTCTTAGTTTGTAGAGCAAAACCTTAAAGTGGCCTTGCCACACTTGGGGGTGGTTATTTTATTAGTGTCTTTAATTAAAAACACATAAAACTAACAAAAAAGATGGAACAAGGGCATGCAAACACGTACCGTGCTCTAATCTTTCATAGTCTGAATCCAGGAGAAATGTTTTAAAGCGATTAGACACATAGTGGAAAGCCAAGAACTTTAAGTAATAGGGATTGAATTCAAACTCAGTTGGATACTGGTTGTGAACCTGAAACACACAAGGCAAAGAAAAGAATAAGAATCAAATGGAACAAAAAGTGGATACCATGCCACGGAGTGCTGACCTGAAATATGCAGGAGACCATTTGGTCACTCAGTCAACTGAATCCCTACCATGAGTGGAAGTCAGAAAGGAACCAGCCTTTTGCCAGACACCATGCTAGGGTTTTTTTATAAACATAATCTCATATAATCTCCATAACAACACTGCAAGATAGGCATTATTTTTTTCTGGCTTTATTTAGATATAACTGACATAACATTGTGTAAGTTTAAGGTGTACAATGTGATGATTTAATACACATACCTATTGTGAAATGATTATCACAACAGGGTTAGTTAACACCTCCATAACCTCATACAATTACTTTTTTTTTTTTTTTGGTGGTGGTGAGAACATTTAAGGTCTGCTCTCTTAGCAACTTTCAAGTATAGAATACAGTATTTGTTAACTATAGTCGCCATGGTGTACATTGGATCTCCAGAACTTACTCCTCTTATACCTGGAAGACAAACATCTCTCCATCCCCCCGCCCCCAGCCCACAACCCCAGTAACCACCATTCTACTCTGTTTCTATGAGTAAGGCTTTTTTAGATTCTACCTATAAGTGAGATCATACAGTATTTATCTTTCTCTGACTTATTTCACTTAGCATAATGCCCTCAGATTCCATCCACATTGCTGCAAATGGCAGGATTTCCTTTTTTCTCATGACTGAATGAATTTCTCATGTTTATATATATAACATTTTCTTTATCCATTCATCTATAGGTGGACACTTACATTATTTCCACTTCTTGGCTATCGTGAATAATGCTGCAATGAATGTGGAAGTACAGATATCTCTTTGAAATAATGATTTCATTCCCTCTAATATATCCAGAAGTGGGACTGCTGGGTCATACGGTAGTTCTATTTTGAACTTTTTGAGGGACCTCCATATTGTTTTCCACAGTGGCTACACCAATTTACATTCCCAAGAAGGGTTCCCTTTTCTCCACATCCTCACCAACACTTGTTACCTCTTGTCTTTTTGATAACAGCTATTCTAACAGGTGTGAAGTGATGTCTCATTGTGGTTTCGATTTGTACTTTCCTGATGATTAGTGAGTGATGAACACTTTTTCATGTACCTTTGGCCGTTTGTATGTCTTTGGAAAAATGTCTATTCAGATCCTGTGAAGATGAGAATTATTACCCTCCCCTCCCCCGCTTTACAAATGAGGAAGCTGAAGATGAGCAAGATTAAATAATTTACCCAAGGTCATTCACAGCAACCAGTGAGCCCACATTTGAACCCTGGCTTGCTAGGCTCCTCAGGTTGTGCCTCATTCACTACTTTATACTGTGCTAGATACCTGATGTGCAAATTATCATTAAGTTGTGGTTCTTGCTTTCTAGGCATTTGTGGTGTAATAGTGTGTAATACAATAAGAAAAATTATACTTACAGAAGTTTGGCAGTGACAGGAATGAGAAGAGAAGGTGGTGGTTTGGGGGGACAGCAAGAGACGTTTTCCCGACAAAAGAAATGTGTGACTGTCTGAGGGCAATGTAGAAGGAGTCAATAGAGAGAGAATAAACTGTGGAGAAAGAGCTGATAACTAAGAGAGTAAGGCCCTGGGAAAGCAAGAATGAATGAGGCTAAGGGTCCAGAAACAGGGAACAGCCTTAAAAATGAGGAGGGACAGAAGAGTAGATAAAAAGAAAGGTATGTTCAAGTGCCAAGGGAAGGGGGAGGAGCTTATGCCTTTTAACATTAATTTTCCATCAGTAACTTAGTGAGGTCACTGGGAGAGGAATAAGGATGAGGGAATGACATGGGAGGGTGGGAGCAAGGCAGAGTCCGGAACGGTCACACTGAGCTATAGCGTGCTTTGGGCAACCTGTACGCAGACTCCATGGAGCCATCTCATGTTGGCAGAAGATAGGCTGATGACCTTGTGACGCTCTCCAGTCCACCCAGCAATCTCACCTTTGGATTGCTCACTCTCTCATGACCAATTAGAGAATTTTGCTTGGTTGAGATAAGTTCCAATCATAATTGTATTTACTTAAAAGCTGTTTCAAATGAGTACTGCAGGCAGGCTGTCTAAAAGCCAGCTTTCCTCTCCATGTTTTAATTTAGCAATGTAGACCAACACTTGGTCAGCCAAACAGAGCAGACATGTGTGCAATATGTTGATTACCCAACAGATCAGTGGGAATTTAAAGTCATGATCTGGATATCAGCGATTTTATCAATGTTTATCATCTGATTAGAAACCTAGTTTTCTGTGATGATTAAAGGTTTTTTTTCCTATAACATTTTTTCTGGCTTTTACATTGAACTAAAATGTTAGATCGTAAGTAATACAACATAAAATGGATGTTAAGAAGATGTATTAAAACAGAGTTTGACTCTTAAGCAATGGGCTTGTATACTGTGGACCTGCTTTCTTGACCTGAGCCACTGCCCTTCCAGTTGGTTCTGGTCTCCCCAGGACAGGAACGCTTTCCATGAGACAACTGGGATGTGGCTCTGAATAGCGAGGTTGTGCACCATATTCTACATTTTAGAACTTAAACTCTTTAGCCTGGGTTCCTGGTTCAGAATCAGTAGCACCACCTCAAGGGGCTGGTGCGCACATGATGGAGGGGGGTGACCTGGATTGTGGGTGGTAGGACAGAAGAAGGAGACAGGCCCAAGAGGATAGAACTTGGTTCTCTACCAATCTGAGAGTCTCAGGGAGGAGAATCTGCAATGTGCTTGGGTGGGGTGAGCTCCAGAAACAACTTTGCCCCAACAGCCCTTGGAATAAACCTTGGTAATCACAGTCCAGACCCTTGGCTCACTGTGTCCAGGGGAAGAAGAGTTCAGGGCTATTTCCACTGACCCAGTCCACGACAGTTCTAAAAACTCTTTTAAAAACTTATTAGGGGCTTCCCTGGTGGTGCAGTGGTTGAGAGTCCGCCTGCCGATGCAGGGGACACAGGTTCGTGCCCCGGTCCGGGAAGATCCCACATGCCGCGGAGTGGCTGGGCCCGTGAGCCATGGCCGCTGAGCCTGTGCATCCGGAGCCTGTGCTCCACAACGGGAGGGGCCACGGCAGTGAGAGGCCCGCGTACCGCAAAAAAAAAAAAAAAAAAAAAAAAAAAAAACTTATTAAACAAAGCTCCAGAATAACAAAACATTTCTCTCAATGACTGTTCTCCATAAAAACCACTTGCCTCACACATAGCTGTATCTTTCCTTGATTTTCTGATATTTAATATGCTTAGGAATATAATTTTAATGACCCAGTTCTGAGGTAAAGTAGAATGGAAATGATAATGAGTATGACCTTAAGTTGAACTTACAGGCATTTCAGGGAGATCAGATGCTAGGACTAGAAGCAAAACTCCTCTACAAGTGGAAAAATGCTTTCATAGCCCACGGTACTGAGTGACTGGCCTCACCACAAACCCTGCACTCCACAATTACGTTAGAAAAGCTAAACACTTCTCCAAGGCCGCTGGCACCAGCCTTGCTTGAATTGGAATTGGTGCTTAGAAAACATTAACGTGTGAGAGCTTGGGGGCAGCAGTGTCTGCATCTGTGTGCCACAATGGCACCTGCAGTTGCTAACTGCTTGGGGAAAGAAAAACAGTCTGTCCCCATACTGGAGTAGGAACAATTTTTTTTTTTTTTTACTGTGTAGCAACAGTTTACACAACAAGCATATGAAAATTTCTTCAATGAAAAAAAAATCAAATTGACCTGAATCAAATGCTGGGTTGATTAATGCCTAGATAACCACATTTGGAATCCAACATTAAGAAATACAAGGGATTTTCTGAAATGTCTTTTTACCATAATGAGAAACAAAGACCTGACTGTATTCACAAGACAAAATCTGGTGCTTTCTCCAGCATTTAGTCCTACATCCCAGGGACTCAGTCTGTCCAGTTAATTGGCTTTTTTTCCTCGTCAATGGGACACCTGGCCTCTTCTGCTGTATCCCACCACAGTGGTCTCCACAAGGCACAATCCACGTGCTTCCTTCTCCTTCTGTTAAGTATTGTTTTAATAGATGAAATGGGATCAGGCCAAAGAGACTGCCTCTAAGAACTTATTACAGGGAATGCATGAGAGTTTAGAGGTTTGTTAGCCGCAGGATTTTTTTAAACAACTTTAATGAGGTATAATTGACATACAATAAGGTTCATATATTTAAAGTGTACAATTTGATACTTTCTGACATCTCCACACATCTGTGAAATCATCACCACAATCGACATAGTGAACATATCATCCATAACTCCCAAAAGTTTCCTTGGGCTCCTTTTGCATCTTCCTGCACCCTCCTCTGCAAGCAATGACTGATTTGCTTTTTGTCATTACAGATTAATTTGCATTTACTAGGACTTTATATAAATGGAATCATAAGTATGTACTTTTTTTTTGTATGCCTTCTTTCACTAAGCATAATTATTTGAGATGCATCCATGTTGTTGGGTTAGCAGTAGTAAATTCCTTTCTACAGTTAAGTAGTATTCTACTGCATGGATATACCACAATTTGTTTATTCATTCACCTGTGGATGGACATTGGGTCGCTTCTAGATTTTTGGTTATTACATATAATGTTGTTGTGAACAGTTATGTATGATTTTTTTTTTTTTTTTCTTTTTGCGGTATGCGGGCCTCTCACTGTTGTGGCCTCTCCCGTTGCGGAGCACAGGCTCCGGATGCGCAGGCCCAGCGGCCATGGCTCACGGGCCCAGCCGCTCCGCGGCATATGGGATCCTCCCAGACCGGGGCACGAACCCGTATCCCCTGCATCGGCAGGTGGACTCTCAACCACTGCGCCACCAGGGAGGCCCTGTATGAGTGTTTTTATGGGCATAAGGACTTCATTTCTCTTGTGTAACTGCCTAGGAATGGAATGCTGAATCACCTGGTAGGTAGGTATGTTTAAGTTTTTAAGAACTGTTTTCTCAAACAATGGTATAATTTTATATTCCCACCAGCAGTGTTAGAAAGTTCCAGTTCTTCCACATCCTTGCTAACACTTGGGGTGGTCAGTTTTAAAATTTTAGTTATTAAAATAGGTATTTAGTAATATCTTATTTTGATTTTAAGTTGCATTTCCTAATGATAAATGATGTCAAGTATCTTCATGTGCTAATTTTTCAACTATGTATCTTTGATGAAGTCAGTATAAATGTTTTGCCATTAAAAAAAATAGGTTGGTTGTTTCTTATATATTGTTTTGAGAATTCTTTATATATTCTGGATACGAGTCCTCCAGCAGACATGACTTGCAAATGTTTTCTCCCACTCTGTGATTTGTCTTTTCATTTTCATAACAGTGATTTCTGAAGAACAAAAGGTTTTAATTTTGACGAAGTCTAATTTATCAATTTTTTCTTTTATGGATGATGCTTTTGGTGTTGAATCTAAGATATCCTTGCCTAATAACCCAAGATCACAAGGATTTCTTCCTATGTTTTCTTCTAGAAGTTTTATAGTAGATCTTATATTTAAGATCTATGATCCCTTTTGAATTAGTTTTTATATTGATGCAAGGTATGGGTCGAAGTTAATTTTTTTTTGCATCTGGAAATCCAATTGTCTGGTACCATTTGTTGAAAAGATTAGTCTTTCTCTACCTATTGCTTTAAATTTTTTTAATTAAAATTTTTTTATTGAAATATAGCTGATTTTCAATGTTGTATTAGTTTCTGGTGTACGGCAAAGTGGTTCCGTTTTATATATATATATATATAATGGTTATATATATATATATGGTTATATAATATCCAATGGATATTATATAACCATATATATATAATGGTTTATTACAGGACATTGAATACAGTTCCCTGTGCAGTTCCCTATACAGTAGGACCTTGTTTTTTTATCTATTTTAAATGTAGTAGTTTGTATCTGCTAATCCCAAACTCTTAATTTATCCCTCCCCACCCCCTTTGCCCTTTGGTAGCCATAAATTTGTTTTCTAGGTCTGTGAGTCCGTTTCTGCTTTGTAAGTAAGTTATTTGTATCATATTTTAGATTCCACAAATAAGTAACATCGTATTTCTACCTATTACTTTTGCATCTTTGTCAAAAATCAGTTGTCCACATATCATATATGTATGGAACTATTCCTGGACTCTATTCCATTGATCTATTTGTCTATCTTTGTACCAATTATCACACTGTCTTGATTACTATACCTTTATAATAAAATCAGATAGTGCTAGTCCTCCACTTTTGTTCTTTTTCAAAGTTGTTTTGGCTATTCTAGATCCTTTGCGTTTCCATATGGATTTTATAGTTTGCCAATTTCTACAAAATAGCCTCCTAGGAGTTTTATTGTGATTACACTGAATCTTTAATTTGGGGAGACTGACATCTTAACAACATTGAGTTTTCTGATCCATGAACAACAGGTATTTCTTGATTTATTTAGGTCTTTAATTTCTCTTAGTAATGTTTTATAGTTTCAGTGTTCAGGTCTTTAATGTATTTTGCTAGATTTCTTTCATGTTTTTTGATACTGTTGTAAATGGTAATGATTTTTAAGTTTCAGTTTTCCAATGGTTTATTGCCAGTATTGATTTTTGTATACTGAGCATGTATTCTGCAGCCTTGCTAAAAACTCATTTAATCTAGTAGCTTTTTTTCTTTTTTTTGGGGGGGGGATAGATTCCATGGACAATCATATTGTTTGTGAATAAGGATGTCTTTTTAAAATCATTTAATTTTTCCCCCAAATGTTCAATTTGATTTAATTAAAAAAATTTTATTTTGGCTGTGCCAGGTCTTAGTCGCGGCACAAGGGACCTTCATTGTGGCATGTGGACTCTTAGTTGTGGCATGCAGATTTCTTAGTTGTGGCACACAGACTTAGTTGAGGCATGCGGGATCTAGTTCCCCAACAAGGAATCAAACCTGGGCCCCCTGCATTGGGATCATGGAGTCTTACCCACTGGACCACCAGGGAAGTCCCGTGAATGTCTTTTTTTTTTTTTTTTTTGCAGTACGCGGGCCTCTCACTGCTGTGGCCTCTGCCATTGCGGAGCACAGGCTCCAGACATGCAGGCTCAGCAGCCATGGCTCACGGGCCCAGCCGCTCCGTGGCATGTGGGATCTTCCCGGACCGGGGCACGAACCTGTGTCCCCTGCATCGGCAGGCGGACTCTCAACCACTGCGCCACCAGGGAAGCCCCCGTGAATGTCTTTATTATTACCATTTTCTTGCCTTATTGCATGGCTATGACCTTTAGTACAATGTTGAACAGAGGTGGTGAAGCAGGCATTCACGTCTTGTTCCTGATCTTAGGAGGAAAGTGTTCAATCTTTCACTATTAAGTATGATGTTAGCTGTACTTTTTTTAAAATAGATACTATTTTTAGTTTGAGAAGATTCCTGAGAATTTTCACAAGGAATGGATATTATATTTTGTCAAATGCTTTTTCTGCATCTATTAAGATGATGTATGTTTTTTTTTAAGTTCCTTAATATGGTGAGTTACATTGATTTCAAATATGAAACTGACTGTGCATTCCTGGAATAAACCCCATTTGACCATGGTATATTACCTTTTAAATATATTGTTGAATTTGATTTGCTGAAATTTTGTTTAGAAAATTTGAATCTATGATCATCAGGGATACTGACCTATAGTTTTCTTTTTCTGTCTTTGTCAGACTTGGTTAATGCTGGCCTCATAGACTGAGTTGGGAAGTACTCCCTTTGCTTAAATTTTCTGTTAAGAGTTTTTGTAGAACTGCTATTATTTCTTCCTTAAATACTTGGTAGAATTTACCAGTGAAGCCACCTAGGCCTGAAGTTTTCAGTGTGGAAAGATTTTAACTACAATTTCAATTTCCTTAATAGACATAGGCGTATTCAAATTATGTATTTCTTCTTGAGTGAGTGGGGTAGTTTGTGTCTTTCAAGGCATTTGTCCATTTCAACTAAATTTTTAATTTTATTGATGCAAAATTGTTCACAATATTCCCTTATGGTCCTTTTAATATCTGTAGAATCTGTAGGGATGTTACCATTCTCATTTCTAATATTGGTAATTTGTGTCTTTTCTTTGATCAGTCTGGCTAGAGGTTTATTAATTTTATTGATCTTTTCAAACAAAGGCTTTTGGTTTCATTAGTTTTCTTTATTCTTGGCCACAAGATCTGGGGGGCCTAAAGGCAAGTCTGTTTCAAATAAACTTAGCCTTACTGTATTATGTAGAATTGGGAATGACAGGCATCTCAGCCTATAAATTAATTCTATGTGAGCATTTCCCCAAATATGCTGATGAATAGAGTTTTAGGCCTCTTTCAGTCATCATCTGGATTCTGTTGTTCAAAATAATTTTGCATTTATCTTGATGAAGAGAAAAAATATACAGATTTAAAATACTAAGACTGTTTGAGGCATTTTGGTTTTGTTTTCCATTATGGAGTAAAATCTGCCAATTTCACTTATTTATAGGAAGAGAATCTGAAATGGAATTTGGAGAAATATGAATTTATAGGGTCTTATTTTTTGCCCATATGCCATTAAGTACTTTGTAAAATTTAAAGGCCCATAAAAATAAGCTATGACTCAAATCTCAGGAAAGATCAACATTTTGGGAATAAAATATAATAAGTTAAAATTGGATTTTGCTTTCAGGAATTAGAAATATTAAGCTATAAGAGACCCTATATTTAATGGTATCAACATTTAAAAAATTATGGGTATGTTAGACATACCCTAGAAAAATAGGTGGCTAACACTAGTTTTTGTTATTTCACAGATTAAGATTTAATAAACATTAATTGTATACCTTCTGTACTGTGCCAAACACTTCACATAAGATTTTTAATCCTTCTGAGATATATACATATATAAAGAAATTGAAGCACAGAGAGGCTGAATAATTTGTTAAAGATCAAAAATTAGTAAATGGGACTGATAGGCAAACTCAGACTTACTTTATGGGCTCAAATATTAAAAGCTTTAATGTGAAGTTGCTTTGTTATAAATCAGCTTGGAGTGTGTCAACTTTTGCCAATTTTCAGTTGACTGGGAAGCAGGCGGACACCAGAAACTCTTGAATACACCATGAATCAATTAACTGCAGTTATTTTGCCAATATGCATGGATAAATTTTAGAGTAATAGACCTATGTGAGAGCGACTTAGCTCCTCACACATGCACTCACAGGGAAAGCTCGTATCTTTAAAAGGCAAATAGGTTTTCTCTTTGGAATAGGACCTAGCATAGTGCTGGCATATGGTAACTGTAGGGAGAATCATACCACAAAGCCAGACCAGAGTGAGTCAATTTACAATTTGAATAAACTTCAAAGGCAAAGTTATAACTGTTACTTGCTTTTCTCAAAGTAGGAAATAATGAGAAAGTTCTAAGACGCACTCAAAGATTTACTCTAATGCTGGAATAAAGGAGATGCTTTCGTATACGTCATGCTTTCATTCATATTATACATATCTTTTCCCTTAGTATTATATTTTAAAAAGAAATTTTAGGTAAAAAAAAATTTTTTTTTTGTATTTGGATGTATTTTCCTTCTGAATTTGGTTCAACTATTTTAAGAAAAGGAAGCATCCTGTAATGATATCATTTGAGCTAAGCCAATTTCTTTTAGAAGCAACAAAAAATCTGCCAGATGTTGCTATTATGAAACTGATCTAGCATTTATAATTCATCTGACACCTGGATACACTGGCACAAACAATGGCTTTTTATATGATGAGGCAGTTCTAATTTGAGATCAGCGCTTCATCTGTTTTCTTTGTAACTCTATTAGTACTAATGGGCAAGTCTAGGCATACGTCCATGGACTGCCTTTTGGCATTCCGCATGTTAGAAAAGGTTAATAAGCAGGGAACACATTCCACCTGGGGAAGTTTTGCTAGCTGCTGCATAATTTTGCACTTATTTTTTAAAATGTTGTTGAGGCTTGGCTCTGTTTTGTGCTCCTGAGAGACTGAGGATAGCACTAATTCGAACTGTCTGGCAAAAGCCAGAGTCATGTAAACCATTAGTGTTCAGTTGAAAGGTATTCGAAGAAGGCATTTTCTAATGCCTAAAACCACTATGTAGGAGATGATGAAACACTACCTTATAATTAAGTCAGCAAGAATCAAAAGCTCTATTTGTTAACTATAGTCTTCTGTTTTTGAATGAATAAATTGTCCCTTTTCAGCACAAAATAATCTACTTCACCAAAACTGACACCTACCATAGCCAAGCATTCTTTAAATACTGCAGTTAATGTCACAGACTCACTTTGCCATGACTTGCCTGAACTCAGGTTATTATGTGTGAGAGTATTAAGTTGAAGGGTTCAGACAAAGTTTTAAAAATTTATATTTTAATTTTTTTTAATGCAGTATGACCAGATTTGAAATCATACTAAAGGAGTCTTCAGACCCGGAACAATATTATTTTCTACAGTTTGTGAAGCATTCACCTACAAATAATTGAGTTTTCATTAAAAGTCAACTTTTGTTTTCAGTTTCAGAACTAACTGAAATTTCTTACTGATTGTGAGTAGATTCTTTTGCTGACTCTAATATTTAGGTATGCAGAATTCTGCAAGTTGAATATGGGTATTTAACACATTTAATACTGTATTTAACTTAAGCCAAATTCAGCCACACAAACTCAGTCCCCAGCAACTCTCCCTCAATTAAAGGAATTTTTAAAAGGTAAAAGTCGAAAACGAGGTGGGGAGAAAGGGAAGACAGTAGCAGGCCAAGAAAATTCAGAAAGATGGAAAACAGAAGGAAGAATAGCAGAAAGTGACCGAAGATGAGAAGCTACACTGGGATGAAAATGATTTGAAAAGGTAACAGTTTGCCCTGTAAACCCAGAAAGGCTCAGGACTCAGAGGCCCAAGTCCTATATAGGAGGAAAAGGGGGGCTAAAAATGAGAACTAGTTGTAAGTCTAGAGAGGCAGTGGTGAGACCTCCAGGGTCCTTTCCTATCTCATGTAGTCTTTCCTACCTCATGACTACCTTCTTGCAAGCAAGAGATTAGAGGTTTGTTCTCTGGAAAAACCAAACTTGATAAGTTCTGGACTTGGGAACACCACGCACAACTGGGTTAATGATGAGACTGAAAACAGTACAGAAAAAGTAAAACTCTGCACACTTAACTGGGATTTCCCTGGACCTGTTTCCTACCGTGCTTCCAGAAAGCAGGCAGCCAGGGTTATAGGTACTTTCTGGGTATCACAATGGCAAATTTTTCTCTAGAGAAACTAGAGAGCTGCTGTTTTTTTTTTTTTTTAGAACTCCAGTTTACTAAGAAGTTGGACTTACTCATTAAATTTTTTTTTCATATTCAGTGAAGTATAATTTAAATATACTAAAATTTCCCTATTTTAAGCCTACAGTTGATTAGTTTTGGTCACTGTTCATTTGGTTATACATTTGTATAACCACCACCACAGTGAGGATACAGAACAGTTCCCTCATCCTATAAAGTTTGCTCATGTCCTTTCGAGGTCGACCCCCTCCCCTGACCACTGGTTCCAGTCAACCACTGATCTGTTTTTCTGCCACTACCACTTTGCCTTTTTTAGGGTTTCCTATAAATGAAATCATATACTGTGTAGTCTGTAGTCTTTTTTACCCATTTTACCCGATTTTATTGAGAAATAATTGGCATACATCACTGTATAGGTTTAACGCTATAGCATGATCGTTTGAATTACATATACTGTGAAATGATGACCACAGTAGGTTTAACCTCCACCATCTCATATAGATAAAATGAAAAGAAAAAAAATTTTCTCCTTGTGATGAGATTTTTAATTTTATTTTATAAATTTATTTATTTATTTTTGGCTGCGTTGTGTCTTCGTTGCTACGTGCAGGCTTTCTCTAGTTGCGGTGAGCAGGGACTACTCTTCGTTGCAGTGAGCGGGCTTCTCATTGCCGTGGCTTCTCTTGTTGTGGAGCACAGGCTCTAGGCACACGGGCTTCAGTAGTTGTGGCACGCAGGCTCAGTAATTGTGGCTTGCAGGCTCTAGAGCGCAGGCTCAGTAGTTGTGGCACATGGGCTTAGCTACTCCATGGCATATGGGATCTTCCTGGACCAGGGCTTGAACCTGTGTCCCCTGCATTGGCAGGCAGATTCTTAACCACTGTGCCACCAGGGAAGTCCCTTGTGATGAGATATATGACTTTTTTCATTGATCATGATTTTAAGACTCATCCATATTGTTGTGTATATTAACATTTCATTCCTTTTGCTTGCTGAGTAGTATTCCATTGCATGCATGTACCAGAATTTGTTCATTTGTTCACCAGCTGATGGACAATTGGTTTGTTTTTCATGCTACCCCTTTATAGTCACACCCATTCCCCTCCCCCACTATCTCCAAACCCTCACAACCAATAATTTATTCTCTATCTCTATAATCTTCTCATTTTGAGAATGTTATATAAATGGAATCATACAGTATGTGACCATTGGAGATTGTGTTTTCTTCACTCAACATCATGCTCTTGAGATCCATTCAAATTATCGCTTATATCAGCAGCTCACCCCTTTTCATTGCTGAGTAGTGTTCCATGGTATGGATGCACCAGTTTGTTTAGCCATTTACCTGTTTCAGGACATTTTGTCCCCTCCCTCCTGCAATTTCTGGCTATTATAAATACAACTTCTGTAACAATACTTTCATATTTGAACCAAGTTTCTTATAAAAAGCATACTGTTATGTCATGTTTTATTTAGACCATTTCCATTTTTAATGCAATTATTGGTATGTTAGGGCTGAAGTCTGTCATTTTACTTTTTGTCTTCAGTTCTATTTTTTTTCTGTTTTCTTTTCCCTGCCTTCTGTGGATTACTTGAACATTTTTTAGAATTTTATTTTGATTTATCTATAGTGTTTTTGAGTGTATGTCTTTATGTAGCTTTTTTAGTGGTCATTCTGGGTATTACATTACATATCTTGTTACAGTTGACTGGTGTTGACATTTTAGTGAAGTGTAGAAACCTTACTTCCCTTTACATCCCTTTGTGCTCCCCCATTTATAATTGTCTTAACTATTTCCTCTACATATATTGAGAACATCAAAAACTGTTACAATTTTTGCTTCAACCATCAATTTAGAAAACTGAAGAGGAGGAGAAAAGTCTATTGTATTTATCCATATTTTACTTTCTGTTCTTTTTTCCTTCCTGATATCCCAAGATTCCTTCTTTTATCATTTATTTTCTGCTTGAATAATTTCCTTTAGCCATTTACATCTATGATCCATTTCAGGTAAATTTCTGTGAATGATGTAAGGGTCAGGGTTCATAGTTTTCTATATAGATATACAGTTATTCCAATACCATTTGTTGAAAAGTTTCCTTTCCCCATGTCTCATTTTATAATTATTTTCTGTGGGGGAAGTTGTCATTAGAGTTTTAATCCCTCATTTGTGGAAACAGCAGTTAAACTTACTTCCTTTAAACTTTATTTCACCCTTTGAAATCTGAGGATGTTACCTCAACATATTATATGAAAAAGAAACAGTTACAAACTTATTTCAGCCATAAAAAAGGTTTAAGTTAATTTTAGGATAAAAATATGTGAAACCAAAAATATGGATATTTTCAAATGCCTATGGATGATATCTTAAAATACTCAGTAAAGAAGTTTGTAAACAAGTGTCCTATTCTCAGTTTAATTCTTTTAAAAAAGTTGACATGGGAATTATGGGAATTCCCTGGCAGTCCAGTGGTTAGGACTCCATCCATGCTTTCACTACCAAGGGCCTGGGTTCAATCCCTGGTCAGGGAACTAAGAACCCGCAAACAAAGCACTGTGGCCAAAAAAAAAAAAAAAAAAAAAGTTGACATGGGTTCAGTTTAATTCTTATTAAAAAAAGTCTACATGGGTGACTTTACCTGCCATTCCTCTCATTCCACACTGTTTTGATTACTGCAGCTTTGTAGTATTGTCTGAAGTCTGGGACAATTATGCCTCCTGCTTTGTTTTCTTTCCCTCAGAATTGCTTTGGCAATTCTGGGTCTTTTATGATTCCATATAAATTTTTGAGTCATTCTAGTTCTGTGAAAAATGTCATGGGTAATTTGATAGGGATTGCATAAATCTGTAGGTTGCTTTGGGTAGTACTGCCATTTTAACAATATTAATTCTTCCAACCCAAGAGCATGGGATATCTTTCCATTTCTTTGAGTCCTCCTTAATTTCCTTTATTAATGTTTTATAGTTCTCAATGTAAAAGTCTTTCACCTCCTTGGTCAAGTTTATTCCTAGGTATTTTTTTTTTTTTGGTGCAATTTTAAAAGGTACTTTTTTTTTTTTTTACATTCCCTTTCTATTTCATAGTTAGTGTAAAGGAATACAACTGATTTCTGAATGTTAATCTTGTATCCTACTACTTTGCTGAATTCATTTATTAGATCTAGTAGTTTTTGTGTGGAATCCTTAGGGTTTTCTATATATAGTATCATGTCATCTGCATATAGTGACAATTTTACCTCTTCCCTTCTAATTTGAATATGTTTTATTTCTTTTTCTTGTCTGATTGCTGTGGCTAGGACTTCCAATACTATGCTGAATAGAAGGGGTGAGAGTGGGCATCCTTGTCTTGTTCCAGATTTTAGTAGGAAGGCTTTCAGCTTTTCACCATTGAGTATTACATTGGCTGTGGGTTTGTCATAAATACCTTTCATTATGTTGAGATATGTTCCCTGTGTACCCACTTTGGTAAGAGTTTTTGTCATGAATGGATGTTGAATTTTGTCAAATGCCTTTTCTGCATCCATTGAGATGATCATGTGGTTTTTGACTTTTCTTAATGTGGTGTATTACACTGATTGATTTGCATATGTTGAACCATACTTGTGAATGTGTGATGAACCTCACTTGGTTGTGAGGTTTTTTTATGTGTGTTGGATTTGGTTTCCTAATATTTTGTTGAGAATTTTTGCATCTATATTCATCAAAGATATTGGCCTGTAATTTTCTTTTTTGGTGGGATCTTTGTCTGGTTTTGGTATCAGGGTGATGGTGGCATCACAGAATGTCTTTGGGAGTGTTCCCTTCTCTTCAGTCTTTTGGAAGAGTTTGAGAAGAATCCATATGAGTTCTTCTTTGTATGTTTGGTAGAATTTGCCTGTGAAGCTATCTGGTCCTGGCCTTTTGTTTGCAGGCAGTTTTTTAAAATTACAGATTCTATTTCACTTCTAGTGATCAGTCTGTTCAAATTATCTATTTCTTCTTGATTCAATTTAGGTGGGCTGTATGTTTCTAGAAAGTTGTCCATTTCTTCTAGGTTGTCAAATTTGTTGGCATATAATTGTTCATAGTATTCTCTTATGTTTTTTTGTATGTCTGTGGTATCAGTTGAGATTTCTCCTTTTTCATTTCTTTTTTCTCTTTGGGTTCTCTCTCTCTTCTTGGTGAGCCTGGCCAGGTTTGTCAATTTTGTTTACCCTTTAAAAGAACCAGTTCTTGGTTTGATTTTTTTCTGTTTTTTTTTTTAATCCCTACATGTTCTTTAAGTGTGAACACCACATTATGAAGATTGTGATTTTAATTTTTAAAGATATCCATTTTTATAGGCCAAAGACATTAAAAGCAAGTCAACTGCTTCATCTGGTATTCAACTGAATAAAGAGTGATTTTTTTTCTTTTTATAAATTTATTTATTTTATTTATGTATTTTTGGCTGTGTTGGGTCTTCATTGCTGTGAACGGGCTTTCTCTAGTTGCAGCGAGCGGGGGCTACTCTTCGTTGCAGTGCACGGGCTTCTCATTGCAGTGGCTTCTCTCGTTGTGAAGCATGGGCTCTAGGTGTGCAGGCTTTAGTAGTTGTAGCACATGGGCTCAGTAGTTGTGGCTCATGGGCTCTAGAGCACAGGCTCAGTAGTTGTGGCGTACGGGCTTAGTTGCTCTGCAGCATGTGGGATCTTCCCGGACCAGGGATCGAACCCGTGTCCACTGCACTGGCAGGCGGATTCTCCACCACTGTGCCACCAGGGAAGCCCAAGAGTGATATTATTTCAATGCAGGGGTAAAATTGGTTGAGTGTACTTATTAAGACAACAGAGGCATCCAGTGAGGATCCTTAAGAACCTTTCAAGTGAAATTTTGACATTATTATATTCAAATTGGATGTGAGGAAGAGTAATTCTTTAAGAAATGTAGAGCCACTGAAAGTTTTTTGTTTGTCTGCTTTAAAGATTTTTGTAAAAGAGAGTAACAGCTTCATATCTGAGCATATAGAAGATGTTATTAGCAACTCAGGACATCCTAGATGGTCTTGATGAAGGGTGGTGAGAGCCTCAACAAGGCTGAACCAGGTGGTCATTCAAATTTTCATTTATTTACTTGTTATATGTATTTATTGAGGGTCTACTACATTCCAGAGACTAAAATTATAATTGCATTAGATATTAGGGATATGAAGATTAATATAACATAGACCCTTCTCCCAAGAATTCTCAGTCTAAGTAGAAGGCAACAGACACGTACAAATAGATAGATTCTAGTGTACAGATGCTACCAAAGAAGTCTGTACACGGTTCATAAGAATACAAATGAAGGGGCCAGGAAAAGGTTCAAAGATTACTTAGAAAGAATCATGGAATAAAATATAGTGCTGAGAACAGTGCCTGGCACATAGTAAGCGGTCAAGAAATATCAGTAATGATGACTGCAGATGGTAGTGGGATATAGGCATGGAGGCAGGAAATAGCCTGTGCATAGCATAATAAGACAATGTGCAGGATAAGAAGTGCTTTCATGAAGAACTCATATGTGTTCAGCTATCCAGAAGTGAGAAAAAATGCTTGCTCCTCTCCTTTAGTCTCAGTTAAGCTTTTGTTTTAGAGACAATGGGCTTCAAACTTCTCCCTCATGTATTTGCCAAAAGATGTCTGAATAAAAAAGCTAATATTCAAACAGGAAGCAAATATATAATTTGCTGCAAAGAGTTTAAAAGTATAAGCTCAACCTTGTGACTAGCTTCTCCAGATACTACTCAAATCAACTAAAATTATTCAATAGGTCTTTTCTTTAAGAAGCTGATTGGAGCAATCAAAAACATAACCTCCAGTGTTTGTGTATGTAGGGGATGGGGTCGATGGAAAAGTCACTACTAATGGGTATGGAGTTTGTTTTGGGGTGATAAAATAATCTGAAATTGCTTGTGGTAATTGCACAACTCTGAATATACTAAAAACTACTGAATTATACACTGTAAATACATTTTTTAAACATTATGAAGTGAATTGATAGAGCTGATCAAGTGATTAATGGAATAAAAAACAAAACAAACAAAACAAAACATAACCATACATAAGATGACCTAGTTCCAATACTGGTTCCTAAAAACATTTTTACTTTTCTTTCCAACAGATACTTGAGGCCAATGTATTTCAATTTCAAAGAGGCTCACTGTTCTGACAAATATATTTGACATGCCAGAACCCATTCACTGTTGTGGTGCAGATGAAACAGGCTAAAAGTGTCAACCTTACTTTTTCTAGGCCATTTTAGCCACTGGTGCCAATGCCTTCAACTTGTAAACCCAGTGCCATCCAATTCTCAAGCCCAATACTGACCAAGGCCTGAGGTGAAGGTAAGAGGGAGCCCAGAGCATTCACATCTCCCCCACTCCCAGCTCCCACTGGGTTTGACTGGATTATATACCTGGGTTTCTGTCTGGTCTCTCTCTTTTTTTAAAAATAAATTTATTTTATTTATTTATTTTTGGCTGTGTTGGGTCTTCGTTGCTGCACACGGGCTTTCTCTAGTTGCGGTGAGCGTGGGCTACTCTTCATTGTGGTGTGCAGGCTTCTCATTGCGGTGGCTTCTCTTGTTGCAGAGTACCAGCTCTAGGTGTGCAGGCTTCAGTAGTTGTGGCTCGCAGGCTCAGTAGTTGTGGCACATGGGCTTAGTTGCTCTGCGGCATGTGGGATCTTCCCGGACCAGGGATGGAACCCGTGTCCCCTAACTTGGCAGGCAGATTCTTAACCACTGCGCCACCAGGGAAGCCCTCTGTCTGGTCTCTTGATTAGCCCTGATTATGCCACCCAGTAGAACTGAGGCATTGTTCTCAACCTCAGAGGCTTGCCTGGTCGGGCCCTGATTCTTTCTCTAGGGGGTTAAGCTCTACCTCCTATATTTTCAGGCATAAAGTAGGGTCCTCCCGAAATGGGAAGACCACGTGCTGGATTTCAGGGTCGGCCAACACCTAGAGAGTTTTGCTGTTCTACACTAGATCAAACCTTCTTCGAGAACAAGCCAAGTTTGCTCCGTTACATTAGATGGTAATTTAGAGTGCTGCCCGCTTCACTTGGCAGCCAGCTCAGTTAGCCTAGTTTCAGAAACCAACTAGTTCCTTTTCTTTTCCATTTTCAGGAATCTACTGCTGAAATTTTAGCAAGTCTTATGGCTGAGTCCATCAGAGCTGTGACATAAAGGTACCTGGCACAGCAATGCAATGCTCAGTAAATGCTACGTCTTTTCTTTCTCTTGTATCAAGTCGATTTAAGCTTGCTCTACTTACCTGGTGTACACAATCTAAGAACTGTAGGAAGACTGGAGTGAAACCACTGCCCTGACAGCTGAGGGTCAAGCTGCTCCGCTGACTGAATTTATGACCAAAAGAGAGCCACTCTTTTTCGACCAGCATCCGGAAGCCTTCAAGTGTCCTATAAAAGGGGTCACTGAGTAACTGAACCAGGGAGGTCACCTAGGGTACAAGCAGGTTGGATACTTCATTACTTTCAGTCCTGAAAAATTCCTGCTTCTAAGACAAAGCACTTCCTTTTGATGACAGCTAATTAACAAGCAAAGTTACCTGGATGGCAAATTTGTTCACTAACTGTTCCAGGACAGCTAAGTGAATTAATTCTACAAACTTTCCATTAAAAACTGAGACTCAAATTCATTTTGGCTACATTTTCCTTCAGAGAATTAAGAATTTAATCATTGCCTGGCCAGTTTGCTGACTGTGGCCTTCTCCTAGGTTAATTAATAAGGTCAGAGGATCAGTTCAAACCTACATCTACTTTTTGGCAGATGTATATTAATGTTTTACTGTAGATTATATTTGCACTTTTCCTTTTCACTCTGGAGTGAGTAAAGGAGGGGCTTACAGAGAACCAGAGAAAGGACTGACAAAACATGGGAAGGATGGCCCATGTCCTACACCGCTGGTCATGCTTGCATGATGCTTCTGTGGTGTGGGAGCCTCATGCCCTGAGCCAGAGCTCCAGGCTGTGTAGGGCCTGGAAACTCACAGCACAGAGCTTTTTGATGGATACCAGGTGGTGGTTAACAGAGGACTTTCTCTGTCCATAAACACATTAGTCAGTCATTATACAAAAGATTCATCTGCAGAATTTTAAAATAACTGAATTAAAATACAAATATAAAATTAAATATCTGAAAATATGTTTTAATAATTTACTTGTGCAGTGATGTCCCAGCCTTCTTCCAAACACACCAAAACTGAGGAACCATTCTCAAGTACTTCTGATACAACCACAGCGAGCTGCAATATCCTGTGAAGCTAAGAGATAAGAAAGGAGGCCACAATTAGACCAAGTGCTTTCTGAGCACCAAAAACAGACAGACTTGCTATCAACCTTAGATAATCAAACAAGTTAGGGATTAAAATATTTGGACAAAAGAATCATATAAATTTTAAATACTTAAAGTTCTTTGTCAAAATCAAGATTAAACAATGACACATTTTAAAACAATGTGTTCAAGTGATACTTAATGAAATAAACTGACCATACAAGATTCCCCTCAAAGCAGAAGAGCTATAATTCTTTCCAGTGGAAAAGAGTGCGGTTCTGAGTGGCCCTCGCAACATAGTTATTAGATTTAAAATTGTTTTTATGTGGTATAGTGAGTTCTATTTCCGACGGCTGCACAACTTTGTAAATATACTAAAAAGTACTGAATTGTATACTTTTTTCATTTTAAAAACCTCTAATATTAGAGAAAATATACCTACAAAAGATCTCAGGAGAAAGAAAAATATTACAAAATATATATAATGCATCTCCCCAGAGAAATTACAAAAGATATTGCTTCTATCAAATGTGAATTATATACTAAAGTATTTGTACTGTGTATTAAATGGGAAGAAAACCTTTATTTATGCTCAACTTTTTAAGCCAAGACAACTGACTCCAAGTCCCTAATGAACAATTAGGGTGTGAGCAAAGCATATAGATTTCAAAACTAAATGTTTAACATTCTGGTTTAAAAAAAATTTTAAACATCACTTGACATAACTTGTAGAATGAATCCAACTCTGAACTAAAACAAAACATTCCCACCCCCATATTTTAAACACAGCTAGGCTATTTTTTTAAATTATTTCTTTAACATCTTTACTGGAGTATGCTTGCTTTACAATTGTGTTAGTTTCTGCTTTATAACAAAGTGAATCAGCTATACATATACATACATTCCCCATATCTCTTCCCTCTTGCGTCTCCCTCCCACCCTCCCTATCCCACCCCTCTAGGTGGTCACAGAGCACCAAGCTGATCTCCCTGTGCTATGCGGCTGCTTCCCACTAGCTAGCTATTTTACATTTGGTAGTATATATAAGTCCAAGTCACTCTCTCAGTTCATCCCAGAGCTAGGCTATTTTAAACACAGGAACAAGGTACATGTCGTCTTCAAGAATGGGAAGGTCCTCACTCACTGTTCCTATAACACAACTATTACCAGGCCTGAATTCTCTTGGGCTTAGCATGTGCTCTGAGTTAACTTTTAAACTGCCAATATCCCAAGTGGGGCAATGTTTTCCATTGTTTTTAGTCATTAACTTCTGATATGAATTCACTTTGAAGTAAGGAGTAGAACACAGAATAGGAGAAACACAGATGGATAGGTTGAGTGGTAGGAACACTTTGGGGCTGGGGCTCGTAACTTAGGGACAGCAGGGAGTATTGATCAGCTCCTTCCATGGGTACTCAAAGTATCCTGAATTGCCTTAACAGTAATTAACATAGCCTCATATAATAGCTAATTGTATATGTGGCTGTTTTCCTAGAGTTTAAGTACCTTGAGAATAGTCACTACCCTGGGTACTTATATCATTTCCTGGCTTTTTTTTTTTTTTTTTTTTTCTTTTTAGTCCAATGTACTGTGGGAAACAACCCTTTTTCCTCCTCAAGAGAAGCAGGAGAAAAAAAAAAAAAAGAGAGGCGGGAGGCTTGGAGGTCAATGTGGACAGGGGATAGAGGGGCTGTGTGCTCCTACAGGGGGAGAAGGAATAATGGACATAGTGCCAGGGGCCTAAAGACAAGGCTGAAGGCTGTATTGCAGAGAGGCTCTTGGCCAAATATCTGCATCAGTGTCTAAAACATGCATGTCATAAATACCTTTCTTCCTGTGGTTTGGAAGAAATGTGGGTTAGGTGTGCTGGCATACCTATTTCTCCTTAATTTCTCAATAAGCGTTCAATTAAAAACATCCCAAGCTTGACTTAGCTAAAGGAAGGATATGTGGTTTTTCCTAAACCTTAGGTAGGCTTCAGGGCATCCAATGTGCCTTTGCTGGGCTGGCTTGGGAGTGAAGCCACAATCCAGAGACACAGAACAGGCAGAGACAAATAGAAAGTGAAAAAGTTAAGAGGAAAAGCCCCTTGGAGTCACCTAGAAATCACATCCTGTCCTGGATCCTCACTCTGTTCGTAACAGAGCAGGAGCCCTATAAATGTTGTTTAAATTTGTTGTATATCAAAAAGTTTCCATCTAAAAATAATAATCTCCTTCTTAGCATCCTATGGAGACAAAGCAAGTTTCAACAACAGAGAGAGAAAAACCCAGGGATGGAGAATTCTACCCCTTCATTTCCTATATCACATGGTTCCCTGGAACGGAAAGGCCTTTACAGAGGGCACACAATCAAGGGAGAATGTCAGGTAGTGGGGAACACAATATTTTTTTCCTCAAATATCAATCCTGTATATCCACTTGGGCCTCCCTTTCCTTGAGTTATAAGATAAGCTGCTCCAGACATTACCTGTGGGAACCACTCAGAGTCTCCCAGGGCTCTCAGGAAGGTCACTTCTGAGTCAGTAGGGATGGTGCTTGGGACACAAGCTCTCATCAGTTTTTTAAAACTGGCTTTCACTTGTCGGATGTCATGAAATTCAACAGGAACAAACTCACAATTTAAAGCAAATTCTAACTTGAAGTTCTGTGGATGAAGATGCAGAGAATTAGGCAGACGAGGTGTTATAGGTAAAAGAACAATGTTTTCAACAGGGTAATGCTTAGCGATATACAGTTAGTTGAGGCCAAAGAGCTGCAGGGGCGCAGTGGATCAAGAAAGTCAATCTTGTTTCGCTAATGTGTCAGTATTGCTGGAAAGAACCATTCAGTAAAGTCTAGTGGTTTGACTTAGCTTGCTGTCATTCTGAGAACTTGAAGAGGCTACTAGTAGACTGGAACCTGATGGAGCTTATAGGACCAAATATAAGCTACTTACAAGGCCATGAACCTGAGGTCTAAGGAGGAACCAATGACGCATGACAGCATGACTAATCCCAAACTGTAAACTAAGTCTCCCCATGATGTGAATTATAATTAAAAGGTAATATGTTGTTGAGGTTCCAGAGCTCTACAAATTAAAGTTTATAAACATACACATTTGTTTCTTATTATTGCAAGTAAAACATAGTCATTGTGAAAATGAAAAAAAAAGCAGAGATAAACACTGAGAAGAAAATAAAAATCACTATCTCACTGTCCTACGACTACTAATATTGTAGTTACTCTTTTAAAGCCAATAATAAAAAAATATACAGTAAAACATGAAAGGCTTTGTTGATTTCTAACTTTTGGACAATATTTTTCACTCAGTATGACACATATATCAATCTTTGTTTCAGTATTATCATTTATATATATATATATATTTTTTTTTTTTTTGCAGTACGCGGGCCTCTCACTGTTGTGGCCTCTCCCATTGCAGAGCACAGGCTCCGGACGCCCAGGCTCAGCGGCCATGGCTCATGGGCCCAGCCGCTCTGCGGCATGTGGGATCCTCCCGGACCGGGGCACGAACCTGTGTCCCCTGCATCGGCAGGCAGACTCCCAACCACTGCACCACCAGGGAAGCCCCTATCATTTATATTTTTAATCCATATGGAATTTTTTCTATGTAAGTTTGCAATTTTAACTAAAGAATGCTAAATTGGTGGCCCATTGAAATAGTTTATTTTGATAATCTAGTTGCCTACTTCTGAAGAAGATTTAAAAGTTCTCTAACTTCTTATGCCAAAGAATGAATTAATTTTCTCATGTTCTTTTCACTTTCTTCACATTCTGCCCAAATTACTCTACTGGATCATCTGCTTCTCTAAGAGTAAACTGCTTTTTGGAGATTGGCTGTACAATAATATGAATGTACTTAGCACTGCTGAACTGTACATGTTAAGATGGTAAACTTTATGTTATTTGTATTTTACAATTTAAAAAAATTGCTGCCAAAGACTTATATATTGGGTCTGTTTCATATTGGTTACTTTATTTATTTATTTATTTTTTAAAGGCCTATTAAAGTTTTAAAATAAAAAGTGAAAACCCTCAAGTTTTTTTTCTTAAACAGCATTACCACTATATATTAAGAAAAAAAAAGTTTCTTTGTCTTAATAATTCCACTTTTAGGAAGCTAGCCTAAAGAAATAATCTAAAATGTAGGAAAAAATCCTCTAGTGGATTGTATCTCAATAAAAAATAAAAATAAAAAGCTATATGCTTGAAAATGTGACTGCAGTTTTACTTATAGATGATAAAGAAAGAAACCAAAACATCCAACAAAACAAAGTTACGGGACTTCCCTGGTGGTCCAGTGGTAAAGAATCCACCTTCCAATGCAGGGGACGCGGGTTGATCCCTAGTAGGGGAACTAAGATCCCACATGCTGCGGGGCAACTAAGCCCGCACGCCACAACTATTGAGCCTGTGCACCTCAACTAGAGAGCCTACGTGCCACAAACTACAGAGCCCATGTGCTCTGGAGCCCGCGTGCCACAACTAGAGAGAGAAAACCCACACGTCACAACTAGACAGAAGCCTGTGTGCCACTCCAAAAAGATCCGTCATGCCGCAACGAAGATCCCACATGCCACGATGAAGACCAGACACGGCCGAAAAATAAAAATAAATAAATAAAAAGAAAATAAATATTAAAAAAAGGACTGAATGTTTAAAAAAAAGTTATGCAGTCATTAAAATAAATATGAAATCTTTTATACAACATGGAAAGATGGCTTGAGATAAAGAACTTAGCACTATGAGAACATGAGTTCTTTTCTGTTAGTTTGTTTTTTTTTTTTTTTTTTTGGCGGTTCGTGGGCCTCTCACTGTTGTGGCCTCTCCCGTTGCGGAGCACAGGCTCCGGATGCGCAGGCTCAGCGGCCATGGCTCACGGGCCCAGCCGCTCCGCGGCATGTGGGATCTTCCCAGACCGGGGCACGAACCTGTGTCCCCTGCATCGGCAGGCGGACTCTCAACCACTGCGCCATCAGGGAAGCCCTGTTAGTTTTTTTTTTTTAATCTTTTTTTGCTTTATTTTAAACATTCTATGCAATTCAAAACATATTATTACAATCCAGATATATTTACCAAGACATTTAAACATTTATATTCCTGAGTATAGTTCCCTGTGCTATACAGTAGGCCCTTGTTGGTTATCTACTTTATTTTTTTAAATTTTCATTGGAAAATTGACTTAGAGTGTCGTGTCATATTAGTTTTTTTTTAAACTTATAATATATAAAAAATAGTTTACTTTTCAGAAAAACTAGATTCCTTTCCATTTCCCAACCATACTTGAGCTAGGAATACCTACCTTATAAAGCAGGAGTTATCAACCATCGTGTTCGGCACACTATTAAGATTACGAAGTATTTGTTACTAAGTATAAGATATTAAAGTATGTGAATTAAAAAAGGTAAATAAGGGCAATTCCAGATTGTTTAGAATGAGTCACTTATTTGCTTTCCTATGTTTCCTTTGTTGGGATAAAAAGGTGTGGAGCTGCAACTAGGCAGCACTGTGCTGGCTAGACTATGGCACACGTCAGACAGATATGCACCCATACTCTACAGACACAGTTGAATTAATAAAAAGCAAAATGTGAAGGAATATACAAAAATCCTAATAAGTATTGTGCCAGAAATTATGTTTGGAATTACGGAATTATGTTTTTTAAATATAGTATTTTATTGATGAAAGAAAGAAAGAGAAAGGAGGGAGGGAGAGAGGGAGGAAAGGAGGAAGGGTCCAATTGGTCAGTCTTTCTTACTCATATATGCATGATCACCCAGCTTATCTGAGGACTGATGTACAAAGGGAATAGCAGAGGTGAGCATTCAGGAGACAAACCTTGGGGAGTGACTCAGATCAAAAATAAGAGGTGTGCTGAAGTGTGCAGTCTGTGCTCTGGGAAAGACACTGGTGCCAAGGAGGCTGTGCAGGCATCCCTGGACTACTGTTGAAAAATGTCCCAACTATTTTCTGGATATAAAATTATCTGCTGTATCAGAAGACACATGTGCATATTTAAAAATTGAGCGTTACCCAGCAGTTTCATTCCCTCTACCCTAAAGCTTGGTGACTAAGTGACTGCAGTAGTCCAGGCAGTGGGAGAAGACCTAGCAAAGCCAGACTGCCACTGAAGAGCTGACTCAGTCACTGGCATCCTGAGGACCAAGCATGTGGGATCCTACTCACAGCCTCCATTTTACAGTTCAGCTGAAGGTCTGTCTAGATTGTCCAGTGCTCACTGGCGCACTGGACTGAACTTTTTTTTTTTTGCAGTACACGGGCCTCTCACTGTTGTGGCCTCTCCCACTGCGGAGCACAGGCTCTGGATGCGCAGGCTCAGCGGCCATGGCTCATGGGCCCAGCCGCTCTGCGGCATGTGGGATCTTCCCGGACCGGGGCATGAACCCGTGTCCCCTGCATTGGCAGGCGGACTCTCAACCACTGTGCCACCAGGGAAGCCTGGACTAAATTTTGAGGGGATTTCTGAATTAACAAATACTTTTAGGGACTTCCCTGGTGGTCCAGTGGTTAAGAATCTGTCTTCAAATACAGGGGACGCGGGTTCGATCCCTGGTCGCAGAACTAAGAGCTCACATGCTGTGGGGCAACTAAGTCTGCGCACCGCTACTACTGAGCCCGCACGCCACAACTAGAGAAGCCCGTGCGCCACAACGAAGAGCCCGTGTACCGCAATGAAGACCCAGCACGGTCAAAATAAAAAACAAAAACAACCCCCCCCCCAAAACCCCAAATACTTTTATTTCCCACACACCTGTCAGTAGTAATGAAATTTATTCTGTAATGTGTGAACTGCAAAAACATTAAACTCCAAGGAATTATTGTTGCTTTTGGAGATAGAGACTATCTTTACAATTTATGGGACTTGAGCATAGTGAAGCTCTTTAACATAATGATTTAAAAGTAAGTATAAAGGGGCTTCCCTGGTGGCGCAGTGATTAAGAATCCGCCTGTCAATGCAGGGGACACTGGTTCGAGCCCTGGTCTGGGAAGATCCCACATGCCACAGAGCAACTAAGCCTGTGCACCACAACTACTGAGCCTGTGCGCCTAGAACCCATGCTCCGCAACAAGGCAAGCCACCACATTGAGAAGCCTGTGCACTGCAATGAAGAGTAGCCCCCACTTGTCTCAACTAGAGAAAGTCCGCGCAGCAACAAAGACCCAACACAGCCCAAAATAAATAAATTAATTAATTTTTTAAAAAAGTAAAATAAAGTTGATTACCAGCTAATATCTTACATTTTCTGACATGTCTTAGGACATGTGTCACTCTATATAGTCTTGAGAACTCTTAAAGAATGTAACTTAAGGAGTGTATGTAGCCTTGGCCTTCCCTTGCCTCCATATGCAGTGCCATACTCTTCTTTCCACTCTTCCTTCCTGTAGCTCTATCAATAGGTTTACAAGAACAAAAACATCTGTTTTGCCATGGGCACAGATTCCTATGGAAGCTGAACTAAGACAGTAGAAAAACACAGCCTGAATAAGCCTTATTTTTTTAATGTACACTCCCTAATATTCGTGATATTTATGCTGATTTTTTTTTTTTTCTTTTTTTTTGCGGTATGTGGGCCTCTCACTGTTGTGGCCTCTCCCGTTGCGGAGCACAGGCTCCGGATGCGCAGGCCCAGTGGCCATGGCTCACGGGCCCAGCCGCTCCGCGGCATATGGGATCCTCCCAGACCGGGGCACGAACCCGTATCCCCTGCATCGGCAGGCGGACTCTCAACCACTGCGCCACCAGGGAGGCCCTATGCTGATTTTTAAAATGATTATGAATAAGCACTTATTTTCATGCCTAATAAATATGCATTGTGTATATGCATGTGTATCTCCATCTACATAAATACAGGTAGACATACATGTATACATATACAGGAGCTAATTTTTTTTTAAGATTGATTATTAACTCCAGGTTAAGACTCCATGCAGCAAAAAAAAGAAAAAAAAATTTCTAGGAAAGCTGGTTTATGAAATAAGTTTTATACACTGCCTTCATGTAGCCATGAAGTTTCTAAGTGAGAAAAAGAAATCTTACCCTTAGCTGCGACTTCTCACCAAATATATAAAGGGCTGCTTGGCGTTTCAAGAGCTGGTTTTGCAGGTAAGTGCTGTTACTGAAGGACGTCGAGTGATCCTTGCCTGCCAGCCGGGCGCCAACATCAATGAAGGATGTTGGAGAGCTGATCAGGCGAGTGCTAGAGCGAAGACTTGCCCAAACACCTTCACAAAAGTCAAAACAATTGAGTGAGATAATCTGATGTGAGAATGCCACTGAATAGGGAAAAAGATGCATGCTCTGTGGGTACAGTTTTAGAGGTAACAGCAAATTAATTCATCTAAGTAATCATGTATCATATTCGTCATTTGTCATTTACTTTTGCATCATGTAAGCATTATTAATATAGCATTTCAAAAATCATTTGGCTCAGAGGAAACTAATAAGTCACCCAAGTCAATTCTGTTTTTTGTATACTGATATAAATTCAGTATTTATAAGTAAATACTGGTATCACAAATAGAGTGCACTGGCTCTAGGAAAGAAATAATGTGGGCAGGACGCAATAATGAAGCCTAGGAAGGAGAACGTGGAGTAAATTTCTCAGGGCTTCAAGAAAGAAGGAACATTATTCTGCTTTAGTCAGTCAATTCAACAAGAAAACCACATTAAGAAATAAATTAGAACTTTACTAAACCCACTAAAATCTGAGAATTAATATTTGTGTATCATGCCAAAATAATGCAATTTTAAGTCAGTAAAAGTTATATTTTAGTCTTTTTTCCCCCAGTATCCAGGAAAAACAGTGAGAAGTTATAAATTTAGTAATGTGCATTTCACTGAGTCTTAGGAAGCTTTATTTTAAAGGTATAGTCAGAAGCAGATGTCTTCTAAGGGAAAGGTCAAGCTAAGCTACTGGAAGGATCTCATAAGTTGACCTTAATTATATTAATTAGAAAAATCAAGGATTTCTAATATGCAAGTGAGACTATCAAATATTAAATATATAAACACAAAGGCATATAATAAGTCCCAAATTTGACAGAGCTCCTTACAAATGCCCACAGACTGTAGTGTTCAGGCTGGTGATGGAGTCACAGTGGTACATAACACTGCCACTGCTTCCCTAAACTGCATTTTCTAGATTTGGAAAGGCTCTTTGAGAAGCTTTAATTTTTGCCAAATGTTAAATCAAGCCATGTTTCTAGGTGACTACAAGTCACCATGATAATGTCACATCTGCTTCTCTTTATAAGCATCTATAGGGTCAGGAGACCAGTTCTCAAGAAAAGGTATTATAAATTTCTGCTTAACATGGATGAAACTTTCTATTATAACCTATGAAGTTTCTTAGATGTTACAGCAAGTGTTAATTTTTTGGTAAATGGAATCACAGAGGAAATTCAGAATGTGGATGAGAATAAAGATAATTTGACAAACAAATGTGAAAAAAGTCACTTGTAACACATATGCTTTCATATGAAGATGGTTAAAAAGAGTGACACATCAGGACAGATAATACAGTACCTTGATAATGGACTCTTCCCTTAGCTGAAGATTTGGTATTTGACTGAGTAAAACATTTATCTCTGTACCCATGCACTGGTAGGTGAGATTAAAGAAGGAAGAAGGAATGAAATGTATATAGCAGCAAACATCAGAGCAAATGGAGTAAGAAAAGAACAGGTTAATTTTAAACATTAAGTTAATGATAGGGGAAAAATGTAAATATATTAAAAGCAGAAGATTTGATTAACAAATAAAAAGCTGCACAGTCACACAAAAAGATGAACTGAGTGCCTGTTAAAGGAAATTTCAGCACTTGTTTATAAATATTATAAGCACAGTGAAATGGACAGCGCAGCAAAGAGTGCCACTAAAAAATTATACCAAATGGAATAAGCTTTTGGAGGTTGTCATTTGGTGAGAAACAAATTTTTATAATAAAATTAAGGAATTTGGGGAGGGGTGAATGTTAGGAATACACTGGCCCTAGTATTTAAGGAGGCTGACTGATTGGCAAATACGATGTGTTGTACAACATGTTTGTTCTTTGAGCAAGGTCATCATATCAGGAATGAACCTCTAACAACCATTTGGAATAACAAAGGGCATGTTTTTGCAGTAGAGCATTAAGCATTGCCACACTATCTTCTTTTTTTCCTCTTTTCATTTGGAAATTCCATTTATTTTCCATAAGCAGATAGATAGTTACAAGCAGCAAAAATTTATGGCCCTGTGACAATACCCAATGCCACTAAAAATACAGCTTGTGATGGTTGACATAATGACTTCTCCTAAAATCCCTATTTGCACCAAAATGATAGGCAGTATCAAAGATAATACTTTTGTAATTTGAGTAATATTGCTTTTTTCCAACAGAAAGAAAGTGCTTCGTGACTTATCGCAAACTTTACCTGGTAATAACAAAAATGGTGAGCAGTGAGTTACAGTTATATTCTTTCCTGAGTAAAGGAACTGCTCAAATCACTTTAGGAAAATGATTCTGTACTTATTCAGGATTGAAAACATTAATGGCAGGATTATTAAGCTATCCATTTCAAAACTGCATAAAATGTGACATAATTTGATAAAAGAAAAATCATCGTAAGTGATTTTTCATTTCTGCCTCACTCCTTTGGAAGTAGGAAATGAAGGGCCTTGATGGCTTTAGTGGCCAAAGGAAGTCAGAAAGCTAAGGGTTGCAGAGGCACTGGCTGATTATACACAGAGAATGCTACTGCAAGACAGAACAAAGACCTGGAACAGCATGAAACAGGCACAGGGACTCCTGTGTGCAAGCCAACTACTCTCCTTTCTGCCAAGATTTTAAGCTTTCCTATTGGAATATGGATCATTAAATGCTTACAGTGAAGCCTGAGTGGTTGGTTCCTAATTCTGAGATACTGTTCCCTAAATATATCATTTTCTTATGCTAGTCCCTTGGCCTAGAATGACCTCTCCTATTTCTTTACCTGACAAACTTCTTATTAAGATCCAGGAACAATGTAAACTCCTCTGAAAAGCATTCTTGACTGTCCTCCTAGAGTTGTAGACAGCTCTATTTGAACTCTGATTCCATTGCACTGTGATTATTTGCACATTTTATTCTACTTGATTGTGTACTCCAAAAGGCAGGGACCTAATAACATTTACTCATATCCATACTGAGAGCCTGATATCTAGGTACTGCAAACATTTGTTGATTATTTTCTTTTTGAAAATTGATACATATGAGCTGTTGCAGTTCTCTACTATACCTTCAACTCAATTATTTGCCCTGAAAGAATGAAAAGGGTATTAATTAAAAAAAAATTAAGCACTTTCTCAAACAGAGCCTCATTAATGAAAAACTGCCAAGTGTTTATCACCTAGCAGAAAATCAGCAATGAGAAAACAGGCTATACTGATATGGGGTCAGCACAGGGCTTGGAGAGCTGTAATTGCATCTGGCAGTCACATTAACCAAAGGCATTACACTACTGCGTTGGTGGTGAGGTCTGCTTAGCTTCCTGAGTGATACCTAGGTGTCAAATACTTGTCCTGAGCATGTAACACCGACCTGGAGTGGTGTTTTTCCAAACTGCAGGGTCCTCCTTAGTGGTTTGTGAAATCATTTTAGAAGGTCAAACCAGTATTTTTGAAGAAGTGAAACAGATTAGAGTGGAAAATACTATGAGCACTGCATGTGGTATAGATGAATATTGTTTCATGAAACTTTTGTTATAGTCTATATACATTTTGCATTGTGACTTAGTACTACCTTTGTGATAATATAAAATGTATATGTATACATATAGATATAAAATGTATTTCTTACTGTGAGCCATGATCAAAAAAGTTTGAAAGTTACTGGTCTAGGCCTAAGACACATTCTCCTTTATCTGCTTGCCTTTGGCCAGTGAGAAGCAACCTTAAGGTAATTTACATACAAATGTAGACTTTACTCCCATTTCAGTGGAGTATTACGCAACAATAATGACAACAACCTCAACAATAATAATGGAACTAACATTTATTGAGCTCCTATTAATAACGAGCCACTTACTAAGTTAAGTGCTTTACATATATTATTTCATTCATTCCCCATAACTATTCTAAAGCTAGAATACTATTTATTATCTCCATTTTACAGATGAGGACACTGAAAATTACGAAGTTTCCTGAATTGCTTAATATCATACACTAAGTGGTAGGACTGCAGCTTGAATTTGAATGTAACTGAACCAAACTCTTAGTGTCTTGTCACCTAAGCAACCATGTGACCCTGGATCTGTCCAGCAGGGTCTGGCTAAGGGGACTGTTTCAGGGAAGAAGTGATACAGTTCATCCCACCCATGGGAATGCAGTGTTGTTCAGAGCATGAGCGTTTCCTAAGCAATGGTATTGTTCCCTTTACTCTGTTCAGAACAAACAAAGGAGAGAAGGAAAAGAGATGCTTGGGTTGGATGTGACGATGGGGTATTGAATTTATGGATGTGACCTTATGCCTAGCACAGTGCATGAGGTATAAGCTATATTCAGTGAATGCTGCACTGAAATGGACTGAACTAATCCTAGTCCCAGTTATGCTCTTGTCTGCTAAGTGATCTTGGCTAAGTCACGTCATCTCTCAAAGCCTCCTAAAGTACCTGTCCTGGAGGTTATTTCAAGGATAAAATAACACTGTAGAGGAACTGAAAGGGCTATGAAAATGTAAAGGATGAAAAATTTAAAAGCTGCCTCCATGTGGCTACTTCTCAAATATACCCAGGTATTTCATTTTTATATTTAAGAGGCAGATTTTCTCATGGCATTTTTCTATACAACAAGATAATTTATCCAAGTTGCAAATACTTGCATTTTCCCCATGGGGCATAACAGCTATTGTAATTTTCAATGAAAAGCAATGTGATCTATTCACATCTTCATTTTTTCTTAACTGGTTTTTGCATCAAAAAGGTTGCTTCCCCTGGCTTAGGAACACTTCAATGTGCATGCTGAACGCTAAGTGACCACCCTCACTGAAAAAGGGTGAAGGAGAAGGTGAAGGTCAGTCTAAACCCTGGCTCATTAGAGTGGGAAAGGCACACAGTGGAAATAACATAAGAAAGAAACCTGTAACTAAGATCCTATGACAATGAAAGGAATGGAAATACACAGTGAAAATACACAGACGAGGAAAAAGGAGAAGGTTAGGAGGGAGATTTCGAGATAGGAGGCTCTTCCCACACAGGGTAAATGAGGAACTGCTGGAGAAGTGGTACCTAGCTCTCTGCAAGAATGAAGAGACTCTGTACTCGAGGGTGGGAACAAGGAAATGAACTAATGTCAGGGCATGCAAGTGTCTACATATAGTCTTGCCCTGGCCAATCTGAGTGTGTGTCTACCTGCCATGTTCATGTTAATAGGGAATCTTCTGAGATTTCCCAAACTTGCTTGCCCCAGTCCATTCCTGCTGCTCTATGTGAGAGGGATGATGCTATCAGAAGAGACAAAGGAAAGCAGCTCCAGGGATCACAGAAGAAGTTGAAGGTGCCAGGAAACAGCTGTATCTCATCTTACAGTTAATCACTGGGACCTTGGGAGATTTGGAGGCCTTGGGAATGAAGAATTAAGAGATGGAGTAAAATAGTAAGATTTGCATTTCTGGATCCTAGCTTAAGATACCAGAATGAAGGGGACCTGGTTAGGAGCAAAAACTGTCATAAGGAAACTAAGTTTACAGGAATTTTCAGAAGAAAATATTTGGGAAGGGGGTCAGAAATAATAATTATGGCTTCATTATGCATAGAAAGGGTCATAAACAGATTAAATAGGAGATTTCAATCCTAAAATGTAAATACAGCCTTCCAGGTACCTTTGAGAATAGCAAAGAATGGACTCATGACTAGAATGTAACCACTAGTGGGGATTCCCTTGTATAAAAAAGCCATGAGTCTGAGGCCAATATAAAAAAAGCAAAGAGGGCTTCCCTGGTGGCGCAGTGGTTGAGAGTCTGCCTGCTGATGCACGGGACACGGGTTCGTGCCCCGGTCCGGGAGGATCCCACATGCCGCGGAGCGGCTGGGCCTGTGAGCCATGGCCGCTGAGCCTGCGCGTCCGGAGCCTGTGCTCCGCGGGAGAGACCACAACGGTGAGAGGCCCGCATATCGCAAAAAAAAAAAAAAAAAAGCAAAGATAATGTAGTTGAAACAGATTGGTGAATATCCTTGTGCCTTAGGTACCAACACAGAAGGAGAGACAGTTTTGTACCTAAAATTTATATTACAGGTCACCTGGCCCAATGGAGGAATAGATAACATGTTGTTGATGAAGTTTACAAAGGCAAAACTCAAGAGCAGGGTGGGGATGGGAAGGCTTCAACTAACCAGACATGCCAGAAGTTGCATCCTACTAAAAGTTAAAGGGAAAAGTTTCTGACGTGCCTGCTAATATAAGCTTTCAGATGGCAAATAAAGCAATAAGGAGAACTGCAACTTTGGACCACATTGTGACAGGAGTTCTTGGCAACAAAAATACCAGAAACCTTAGGAGAAAGTCACTGTACTATCTTTTAGTTCAAATTCACAAAGAAAGAAATGATGAAAAGAATGAAGTTTGTATCTTAAACTTTAAAACAGTAGTATTTTAAAAGTTCCGGAAAAAGTTACATATGACTGTTATGGGTTTAACTGTGTCCCTACCCCCTGTTAAATTTCTTATGATGTAGTCCTAACCCCCAGTACCTCAGAAAATGTGACCTTATTTGGAGACAGGGTCACTGCAGACGTAGTTAGTTAAGATGAGGTCACACTGGAGTGGGGTGGACCCCTAATTCAGCATGATTGGTGTCCTTATAAAAGGGGAAATGTGGAGACAGATGCACAGGGAAAATGTCATGTAAAGATGAAGGCAGAGATATGGCTGATGCTTCTACAAGCTAAGGAATGCCAAAAATTGCCAGCAAACCACCAGAAGCTAGGGGAAAGGCATGGAACAGATTATTCCTCATGGCCCCCCGAGGGAGTCAACCCTGACAACACCTTCGTTTTGGACTTCTAGCCTCCAGAACTGTGAGACAAATGGTTGTTTAAGCCACGCAGTTTGTGGCACTTTGTTACAGTAGCCCTAGCAAATTAATACAATGACCTTAAGGCCTGATTAGGAAGATACCTAAAGAAGGGTGAAAGCTCTTAGGAAATTCTGCCATCATAGAAAGTTCTGATAAGGTAGGAAAAAAAGTTATCTAAAGAATCAATATGGCTGCCAGGAGATGTGCATAGTAATCTTGGTTTTCAAAAGGAAAAAAAGTGAATTTTGTAAAACAGAGTCTTTATGTTGATTCTGAACCACTGTCTCTTACTCCTCAAACTAGCACTTCAGAGAACAGGAGTAAAAATAACAGGCATTGGAGGCACAGCCTTTGAGTCTGGGATCATGTCTCCCTAAGTGTTTATGCTTCTGTGCTCAGTCTTTCTACACTGCAAACTTGAAGCATCATGGAATGCTGCCAGAGCTGAGTCACCATTTAGATATGTTCCCCTCCCATCCCAGTGCTTCCAAACTCATCAGTATGTTAAGATTTCAGCAATTATTATACCTCTGTCCCATGAGGCTAAACTCATCTGTCACCATGCTAGTAATAAATTTGATCATTTGTTTAGAAAAGGGTAATTAAAAACAAATTTAACCATAATTAGTTGATTTGAAGTATAACTATCTAGAAAAAAGTTTTCTGCTTTTAAGGTTGTATCAGTGCTCAGTTACAAAATCAATCTTACTAACCTCCTCGAGCAAAGCTATTGGATGGGTTTACATCCAAATGTCCTGGCACTACCTGCTTAAGCACAGTGGACATTCTTGACGTCCTCCTTTCAGTCCCTAAAGTCAGCCAAAAAGAAGAACAAAAACCATGTCGTTCGGGTTAACATTACTCAAATGACAAAAAGTTATCTTCATGTGTAGCATGTCTAATTGCTGCCAAACATTGTACTTTTTAAGTACCCAAAGCTATAATAGAGATAACAAGGCACTGTTACTATTTCCTTAGAGATACACACATCTGCAAGATTATAGAGAGTTAGGTTTGGCAAGTGCAATCAGAGAATTTAATGATAAATGAAACAAGGCATGCATGGTGTTACTTTACAAGAAAAGCCACTTTCTGCTTATGTTGAGCTATTCAAATAGCTGATTAAGCCAAGGAGACCAACTTCTCAAGTCACATGCTCCTGTGTCTAACACATTAGGGTTACCTCTACATGAACCCTTTGGGGTTCCATCACATGATAACTGAAACAGAATATTAGTACAAGTCTTAATGGCTTCATCCAAATCTAGTGAAAACAAACTGTACTGCAAATCATAAAAGGCTGCAGAAATTTCAGGAATTTCAAAGTTATACATGATGATTTTAATAAATATACATTTAATAAACAGATGTTCAACTTACACATTCAACTCTGTAATATTTTAAAGTCTATGTAAAACAGATTCCAGGAAAAAAAAAAAACCACATGACTTTATGTTTCCCACCACCTCTCCTATTACTCTTTTAAAAAGGAAATAATTAAATCTCTAAATTTGGTTACTATTTACTAGAAATTAATAGTGGTACCCTGATTTCTAAATAAAATAAAGTTATAGCCCCACAAGGTAAAACATTAAGGGGTCATGTTGAAGGAACAATGCAAATAACTAAAGAGACTAACCCTAGGAATGAATATGACCTTTCATAGTTGTCAAGAAGAAAAATAGTATTAAATCTTACCTGGAGACAGAGCAAGTGCTGGCCTGACAGTAAGGGTGTTATTGCCACTGAGTTTCTGATGGACAGAAACTGCACTCAGTAACGCTTGCAAGTACTTTTCTTGTTCTATGCTACTGGAAGATTCTAAAGAGGAGGTAGGAGCTATAAAAGGAAAAGATATTGAATAAAACAAACTGTATCTATGTTAATAAAACAGGGTCTCTCTATATACATATGCTTATTCTTTCTATATATGGTCTTCAAGTTACCGTACCCAAATATAGAAACCAGCCCCACTTAAAGCTCCAAACTATTAAATGGCTAATCCTCCTATGATATTGGTTTCACCACACCTACTTCTTGATTGCCTCATCATCCTTCCAGAAAGAGCCCAGGTCTGGAAAACCAGCGTACAGCCGGTCCTCCCAAGCACAGGTGCAGTTTCTCATCAACCAATCAACTCAGAATAAAGATTCATAAAAGACAACACGTCCTTGATGATCTCCCCCAACCACTCTGTCCATGCCACTGCTTGGGAGCAGAGGATGGAGCAGTTTCCCTCAGCATCCCAGAATGGGCAGAGGTGAGAATAGCCCAGTACCAGCAATTTTATTCCAATTCTGTCACATAGGCCTAGGGGATATGAACTTGTAGAGGGTTGTTGTGGGAAGAGAGAAGGAAGATGAGAAGACAAGAGCAGCTGCTGCTCAATTCCCTGGTCCTTCTGAAAGAGGATCAAAACGTATGCACAGATGGAAACAACTGTCAGAACAATTCTGGGTTGGAGGGAGTCTGAGCCTGGCTTGTGTGGAGTGAAACAGAATCACTGAAATTGGCCCAGGCACTTTAAAGTGGCATCAGGAGGGATTCACTGGAGGGACAATAGATATTAACAAATTTTCTTACAAGGTGAATAGAAAATAAATAATTAGCATTACTATATTATTGTATTTTATCAACTTTAAGTGCCAACATATTTTATAAACTCTAAAATGTCATCAGTTATAAGATGCACCACAATTTTATGTACTAAGAATTAAAAACTCTGCCATTTAAACCATGACACAATTATTTCTGATCACATGAATTGTAAGTTGAATTCCAATTGCAAAGATATTAAAATGTGAGCAAATGTGTGAGCTCAAAAATGTGAAATATAGTAAATTTATATTGAAAAATAAGAAACCAAGGGAATAAAACAATTTCAATTTTTCTAACTAAAAGTTCAGTGATATGCTCATTAATGCTTAGTGATATGCTCATTAATGCTGAAATGATTCTCTCACTTTATATAACCTACATATGCTGTGTTCTATTATACCCATTATGTGGCTTGGGAGGATTCCTCTGGGCAGAAAAAGTTAAAAGCCAACTGCCTTCAATTACACAAAAATGCCAGGTGAAATAATAACAATAACAACAACAACAACAACAACAACAATATAGCGTGGTGTGTGTCAGCCCTTGGTCAACTGAATGATCAAAGATGTACTGGCTAACTTTTAACTTTCAGGAAGGAACAGATGAGAATAAAGAAGAGATATCAAAAAGCACATGGTTCTACCTACTGAACCACTGAACTTGAGTGAGTTCATTTCCAAAGAGGAAAGAATGCAGCAGCCATCCCTAAACTGGATCTGATATCTTAGCGGTCCTTGTTTAATTTTATTGAGCATCTACTTTAAGCTAGAAGTTATGAGAAAGGTTAGCAAAATATAGCTCCTGACTGACTTCAGACCTCAGACATGGTGCTCAAAAATACTCTCAGAAAAAGGGGCAGTGCACTTAGTATATCTTTTTTCTTAAGTTGGCCAGCCTCTGGCTTCCTGAAAACCTGTCTGCTTGAGAGCTCCTAAAGCAGCATTTTGGTCATTAGTTTGCGTGCGTGCGCGTGTGCGTGTGCGTGTGCGTGCGCGTGTGTGTGTGTGTCTTGTAGGAATGAGATAGGATATCTTATACCACATGGGACAGAATCCTTATTTGCTTCTGAAGCTGTTAAATATATTTGAATGCTTCCCAAAAGAAAAGAAAACGATTAGTATATGAAATCTGTTTCCATCTGTGGATACTCTGGTTTGTGAAGTGAAAACAGCCTAGAACCAAATACTTCATTATGTTAATTTCTATTAAAATCCAAATGTAAACAGACATATTAAGCAAGATGGCAAATTCAAGGTGGAGCCCCACATTGTCAAGTCTAGTTCTTAAGCTGTACATGTATATAGCACAGTGGAAAAGGCTATGTGTGAGAGGCTCGATGAAAGGGCACAACTGGCATTCCCAGGTTTTACTTCCTTCATTTTTTGAAATAATCTGAAGTGGAAGGATCAGAATACTGCTGTAAAAGAGCTGCTTACCTGCCTGAGGGGAGTTCTGAGATTTAAAAAGGCCAACTACTCCCTTCCCATGGAATCCTCCAGATCGCAGAAGCAGGGTACTGCTTCTTGAGTTCTTCCAACATACAACAGGCAGGCGATTGTGTCGATAGCAGCGGGCTACTCTTGGTAAACTACTGTCCTGTACAGCTTGAGGTACAACTAAAAGGCCAGGATAGCTTTAGGGACATGGAAGGGAGAAAGAGAATAATTTGGGTGGGCAAGGAGGGGTGGGGAGAGGAGAAGAAAAAAGAAATGGAGAGAAAGAGAATATAAGAACATGAATATCATAATATCATAGTAATTTTCTAAGACTCAAACATATTGGTGGAGTGGTAAGACATATATTTCAAACATGAAACTAAGTTTCAACTCAGTTCTTTAGGGGTTGAGAAGAAAAGGCCTAGATGGTGAAGACAACTAACCCATCCACTAATCTGTATATATATATATTTTTAATAAGCTTCCTTTGGTGATACTGCAGCCTTTTGCTGAGGAACAAGCTTAGAAAATGAAAACATTACATAGAATTATTAAAAAGGCTTCTGTTAAACATGATTTCCCTTGCCTTATACATGACTTGAAATAAAGATTGCAAGATTAATGTATTTTTAAAAATTAATTAATTAATTTATGGCTGTGTTGGGTCTTCGTTGCTGTGTGCGGGCTTCTTATTGCAGTGGCTTCTCTTGTTGCAGAGCATGGACTCTAGACGCACAGGCTTCAGCAGTGGTGGCTCATGGGCTTAGTTGATCTGCGGCATGTGGGATCTTCCTGGACCAGGGATTGAACCCATGTCTCCTGCACTGGCAGGCAGATTCTTAACCACTGCACCACCAGGGAAGTCCCAAGATTAATGTATCAGTGTCAACTTTATGAGAATGACAAAACAAACTGTCAACTCATTGGATTGCTGAAATGACAACAGAGAATAGAGTACACTAATATTTAGACTGCCAGAGATGGTGAAAGGATTAAAAATTAAAACCAAATGATCTTTGGTATGAAAACAATTCGTTCAAATGTCAAGTGCGTTTAAATATTTTATTAATACTACATGTTGATAATTAAAAAAAAAGATTAGCTCATAAAGTTACAGGATATGATGCTGGGAAAATGAAAAACAGACAAGAGACCTTGTTTTTAAAGATTACTAAGTACTAGAAGACAGGCAGCTTTCAGAGCATTTCTTTCCTTTAGTTTATTTAGAAATATCAGACCAAAGAGATTTCATATTAATAACCTCCTAACCTCTAATCCATGTCTTTTTTTTTTTTTTTTGCGGTACGCGGGCCTCTCACTGCCGTGGCCTCTCCCATTGTGGAGCACAGGCTCCGGACGCGCAGGCTCAGCGGCCATGGCTCACGGGCCCAGCCGTTCCGCGGCATGTGGGATCTTCTCAGACCGGGGCACGAACCCATGTCCCCTGCATGGGCAGGTGGACTCTCAAGCACTGCGCCACCAGGGAAGCCCCATGTCTTTTTTTGTGACTTTTTTATTGTGGTAAAATATACCTAACATGAAATTTAACACGTTAACCATTTTCTGTGCACAAATCAGTGACATTTATACTTAACCAGAGATACCCTGGAAGTATTCTGAAAACCTAGTACTTCCATGCTTCAGGAAGTTACAGGCTGTATTCTTCTAATACCACAAACTGATAAAGAGACCTAGCTGTAGACATAATCATTCATGAAGACTTGAAAAGCAGTTCCATTATTTAGGGCCCTCTATTTCTTTTTAGAAATCCGTATCACTAGCACTAGGTCAAGAAATGGACCATAACCAGCATCCCCTTGTGTCACCTCCCAATCACTATTTCTCCCTCTTCCTCCTCAAAGATGATCACTATCCTTGACTGCTAACAACATGGATGACTTTTGCCTGTTTTTTGAACAAAAAAGGAACGAATAGAATTTATTGTGTCTGGCTTCTTTTGATCAACAGCATGTTTATGAGACCCATCCATGCCTTTGCATATAACTGTAGTCTGTTCATTTTCATTGCTGTATCGTATCCCACTATGTGATTATACTATTTATCTATCCTTCTATTGTTGATTTTGAGTAGTTTCTAGTTTTTGACTATGTAAGAAACATGTTGCCATGAACATTCTTGCAGTCGTCTTTTGGGAGAACATATGTGTTCCTAGATGGAGTAGAATTTCCAACAGATACATGACAGATTGCGCACTGTTCAGTACATGTCTAGAAGTTTAGTAGATGCTGCCAGACAGCTTTCTAAAGCTGTTTAACCAATTTACAGTCACACCAGCAATAAAGAATTCTACTTGCTCAACATTTTTACTAGCATTTTGTATTGCTGGTCTTTTAAATTTTAGCCATTTTTGCAGGTATAAAGCAGTCTCACTGGGACTTTAATTTGTATTTATCTGAAGACTAATAGGTTGAGCATTGTTGGAGGATGGAGGGAACCCAAAGTACCCAGCAAACTGAGAAGGCATCTTGAGACTAAAAAATCAGACAGGCAGCTCCATATAATTAATGGATCAGTTTATTACAGGGTAACTAACTCATAGGGTGGGATCTAGATCGGGTGAATAATGATCAGGAAACATTCTCAACTGCACTCCAAGCCACTGAGGGGCCACTGGGACAATTTTATAGTTAACCTAGGGTATGGGGGTAGGTGCTTGGAAACAGGATGTGCATTCTCAAGTTAAGAGATATGAATAGGTAACTAGTCTCATGGGTACTGGTAATACTTAAGGGAAGGTTTTCATCATTGTTTGGGGACTAACAGAGCATAGAGGCTACCTGGTCCTAATGATCATTAAACAATATCTATTAACTACAAAGCTCTTGATGACAGAGAAGTGATTCACTGCATAGTACAGTGCTTGGTAGGGTCAGCGAAAGACAGGAGAAACCGTAAGGGCCCAAGATGGCATCAGTTATGCTAACAGCCATACAAGCATCTTTTCAGATATTTATTGCCCACCAGGATATCCTCACAAAAGACGATACCCTCTGCCATTAGTTATTGCCTTTTTACTCTCTTAATGATGTCTTCTGATATATAAGACTTCTTAATTTATCATTTTTTTACTTTCTGGATAGTGTTTTTCCTGTCTTAAATCTTTCCCTACTTCAAGGTCATGAAGATATTCTCCTGTCTTCTGGAAGCTTTTAATTATTTTAACCTTTTACGGGTAGATCTACAGATCAATGGGAATTGATTTTTGTCTATGCAGTGTAAGGTAGAGGTCAAAACTAATTTTTTTCTTGTATGGATATCCAGTACCATATATTGAAAAAAACGTATTTTATCCACTGCTCGTAAGTGCTATCTTTATCTTAAACCCAGTGGTTTTTTTTTTTTTTTTTTTTTTGCGTTATGCGGGCCTCTCACTGTTGTTGCCTCTCCTGTTGCGGAGCACAGGCTCCGGACGCGCGGGCTCAGCGGCCATGGCTCACGGGCCCAGCCGCTCCGCGGCATGTGGGATCTTCCCGGACCGGGGCACAAACCCGTGTCCCCTGCATCGGCAGGCGGACTCTCAACCACTGCGCCACCAGGGAAGCCCAACCCAGTGGTCTTATATGTTGAGATATTTCTATATTCCCTCTTTTGCTCCAGTGGTCTGTTTGTCTATTCCTGTGTACATCCCATACTGCCTTAATTACTGTACCTTTATAAAAATTCTTGATATCCTGCAGTGTTATTCTATAAGACTATCCTGACTACTTCTAGCCTTTTGCATTTTAGTGTAGCTCTTAGAATCATCTTTTCAATTTCTGTAAACATTTTTCTGGGATTTTGATTGGGACTGCATTGAATCTGTAGATCAATGTCTGGAGAAATCACAGTTTTAGAATATTGAATATTCTAGTCCAAGAACATTAAATATCTATTTATTTGTATCTTTAATGATCCTTAATATTGTTTTGACTGTTCCATGTAGAGGTCTTACACATCTTGTATTAGATTTATTCCTAAGTATTTAATGTTTTTTAGTGTGACTTTAAGTAGTATCAGTAGTACCAAAATAACATCATTTAAAATTTCATATTTTAATTATTTGTTTTTGGTACATATATGACTAATTTTTGTATAATGACCTTGTACCAGTGACCTTATTAAATTCACTTATTAATATAACAAGTTTATCTGTTGATTCCTTCAGATTTTCTATGTGTATAATCAGATCATCTGTGAATAATACAGTTTTATTTCTTTCTTTTCAATCTTTCTGACTTTTATTATCTATTTTTCTAGTCTTTTTGTACTTCCTAAGACCTCTAGTACAACATTGACTGGAAGTGGTGATAGTGGGCATTCTTTTCCTGATCTCAGAGTACAAGTTTTCAATAGTTTACCATTAAGTAATTTTTGCTGTAGGATTTTTTAGACACTTAGGAGATTAAGGAGCTTCCCCTGTATATCCAATTTGCTTAGGGTTCTTTTGTAAAAAATCATAAATATATATTATACTTTATAAAATGCTTTTCTGTATACAATGAACTTAAAACACTTCGTAATTCTTTTAATGTGGTGAACTATGACGATTAATTTTCACTTGTCAAGCCAGTTCTGTATTCTTGTAATAAACTATACTTGTTCATAATAAATTCTGCATGAAATGAAACTTTTGTCATTATGAACCACGCTTTTTTATTGTTAGTAAAATTTTACTTTAAGAATCTACTTTAATATTTATATAGTGACAATAGGTTTTTTTAAAGGTAGTTTTGCATGGTGTATTCTTTCTGTTCACTTTCAACCTTTTTGTAATCTTTGTATATTAGATAAAGCCCTTAAAAGCAGCATAAAGCTTAAAAAATTCTGATTATCTTTTTCCTTTAATTGGAGCATTTATCAATTTATAAGTAACATAATTACTGATATATTTGAATTTAAATTTACCATCTTACTCTTTGCTTTCTATTTGTCCCATCTGTTCCATACTTCCTTTTCTCTCCTTTCTTGCATTCTTTTGGATTATTTTTTATTATTCCATTTCCTTCCTTCTAATAGCTTGAGGGATTTATGTTATTTAATATCACCGTAAGTTCTTTATAATAAGTGTTCTATTAAGATTTTATTTTGTTTCTGACAGATTGAAATGATAAATAATGTCTGTTTTCTCACTGTCAGGTATGATTTTGATAGCAAGCTTCTCAAATAGTGGGACATCACACCTTACACCTTCGCTTACACTTATATACAAAGAGAATATAGTTAGAATGATAGAGTATCAGGAATATTACTGCATACTCAGCAAAATCACAGCCTTTCAGTACTTAATGCAAAAATTTTATTTGTCTCAAATCTCACACTATATTCCCAATTTGTTTCTCAAGTTTAACATTGGTATTTGTACATTTAAATTGTCATTTAAAATGAGATATCTATAGTTCTTTGAGAACAGTAGGATTGAAACTAATAGTAACATTAAGACAACTTTCTAAAATATGTACAAGGCTTACAACTTACAAAGTACTTTCACAGCATTATTGTATTTAATCAAACCAGGAATTTATAAATGCAAAGAATAGAATTTACCTGGAAATGAAAATGATTAAACTTGTGGATGGTAGAAATGTAGTTTTAAAAGATATAAAGCATGGAATAGGGCTAAACAGATATATAAAACAGCAATAGACAAAAGAACAGGAAAAAGAAAATGTGTTCATTTACATTCTTTAAGTAATATCTCCTGAAAAAATTCTAATTAGACAGCATAAGGAAACCCTACCTATACTTGGGTTAGCAAATTACAGCCTGTGGGCCAAAACTGGCCTTGCCCATTTATTTATGTACGGGCTATGGCTGCTTCAGTGGCAGAGTTGAGTACCCTGCAAAACTGAAAATATGTACTATTTGGTCCTTTAAAGAAAAAGTTTGCAGACCCCTGACCTATAGCAGATTTTCATCTCTCCTCTCTGCCTGGGCAAATTCTATTCTTACTCAAGTTATCTCAGACATGTTAGAAGAGAGGCAAATGGGAAGAGAAAGACAAATATGGGAAATTCATAAAGCAGACAAAAACTTTTACCATTCACTTTCTGATCTAATGTAGGCACTGTTCAGTGATAAAACTGTACTTCTGAGAATGTCAGTGAGATGCTTGCACATGCTGCATAAAAAGTGTCCCTTAAACACACATACCCCTGGACACCTTGCTCCTGTTTTCTAGCATCTCTCTTTCTCTCTGTGCTATGGATGCAAATAGCCCATTCAAGATTCAAATGGAAGGAAGGAAAGGTCTCTTCTTGGACACCACCAACAGACTTACCTCCGGCAAAGTGAATACATCCTGTTGGAGGCAGTGATTCGAAAGTACTCTGGTTTTGAGCGCGAAGAGCTGCTACTTATGGTTCCCAAACCTAAACGCTGATAGTCTCTGAAACAAGCTTTTTCCACTAACTGTTCCATTGTAGATTTCTCTGAAGCCTTCAGGGTGGTACTTGTGGGGAGTTCACTATCATCTGAAACTGTGATGGCAGAAACAGGTTTTGAAGAAATGATATAGCTCAAAGTAGAGGATTAAAAACTTCCTTCTGAAGAGGATCCTTAACCAAGAGAGGTTTATATTAGGGCTAGAGGTGCTATGTATACCAAAATTAAATCATGTAACTTCTCTGAGGAATCATTATGCTTAAACATAAATTAAAACTGTAATAGTCAGGAAATAAAATATCAGGAGCTCAACTAACTCAAAATGTCAGGGAAAGTAACTCAAAATTTCTAAAAACAATATAATTTTGAATTCATTACCCATATTTCTCTGTTTCAGTCAGGCTTGCTTATTAATGTCCACCCGGAGTGATTTCTGTTTAGAACTCTATAGAATAAACACTCATACTTTGTGAGAGACTAACCTGTCAGTAAAACTGATCTCTAACATGATCACTACACAAACTCATCATTCCAGGTTTCAGTTAACTTCAAACAGCATAAATTTTTATTAGAAATTTTTAGATTAAGCAGAAGTTCACTAGTGGGAAATGACCTTTCTTAGGTATGAAGGAGTTGTATTTGGTAGAAGTTATATTTTGTCAGAGGATGTGGTATATATGGGAAACTCCCTCACAATTTTGCAATCTCAGGTTACAGAATCCTTTAAGATTTTAGATGTTGGAAGAATTCCCAATAATGAAGTATTTTAGGGAGGATTTAAAAAGAAACAACATTCCTAATTGGTACTGCATGTTCTAAATAAAAAAAAAATTTCCATGTTAAAGACTATCTTTACTTACTTCCCTGTTTATTTTTAAAGTGAGAGAAGTCAAATTAAGCTTTCAGTTTTTCGAAATGTACTCAAAGTTCTAAAGTCAAAGGGAATGATATGGCTCTCTTCCATTAAAAGGAAAAAAAAAACCCCAGCTTATCTCTATAAGACTTTGTGCTTTAGTTTGTGAACTTCACAATGCAAATATATCATTAGGTATCAGTTTTATTTGTGTTGGCCTCTTATCTTTAGAGGAGCAAAGAGCATTATATAATTTGGTCTTTTGGTGCAATAACTATCATAGAATAAGTTTTTGTTCTGTGAAATCATAAAATCTTTGAATTAGAAGTCAATAGTGATGGGTAGCGGTAGTTTTTGTATGGCTTTCCATGTGACTATGAGAAGCCAGGGTTCCAATAAATGGTCTTTTCACTGCCCCCAGAGGCAAGCCCGTAGATACACATACTGAAATGGAGACCTTTAGCCAGTGATCTCTCTAAAGATGAGGTTTCTTTCTTTAAAATGTTCTTGTTGTTATTAGTAGGAGTAAAAGTAGCAGTTGTATAATCACTGATTGAATCTAAGAGCCTGAGAAAGAAAAGGGTACAATGGCATCCTCTCTATTAGATCAGATTCTCTCTAGTGTTAATTCCATAAGCATACTTGACACTAGGTTAAGGAATAACTTTTGCTGCTAGTTTTCTGCCTTTATTTTCCTGACTGAGAGTTATCTCAGCTCCCCAGATTCTGCTCTTTTAAATATTTAGCAGGCACTTTTTTCTTATCATCTAAGAATGCCTTCATCTTAGGCCCCCCATTTTGATTAAGAGCACCCACAATGTTCTTACCAAAACCTCAAATCTTCAACTTTGAATATTTAATGCCCTTATTTCCTTATTCTTATTCCACAACAATAACGTATCGGGGACTACTTTATACCTAAATTTTCTATGTAGTGGGGTTTCTTTCTTTCTCCCTTTAATGAGACCCACATAACAGTGGCCAGTCAGCTCTATGGATTTGGTAGAGGAGGAATATAACTTAACAAAATCTTATCTGAACAATGGAATACTGGGAAAATAAAAAACTTTTTTTCCCAGTTCTGAGGAGCTGTAAGTGCCTCCCATCTTATTAGACAGACCTAGGTTTTTGAGAGTCAGGTTTAAGTGCAACTATGTCTTAGTCTCTTGTTCTTACTCATATAAGAAGAAAGATACAAAGTTCATTCATGAAGGAAAAACAAGTTCTCACATACCAGATATGTCATCCTCTTCATTCCATCCAGGACGGTTCACTCTCTCTTCCACAATTGTCCCTGTCCTCCTCTTCAATAAATACTGTCGCCCAATTGTCATTTTCCCTGCCCTTTTGGCACCTTTCACAATTGTTTTTGAGAAGGTGCTACAAGTCACAAAACCAAAGAGAATGTCAATTTAATATGAAGATGCCACTTATATTTTTTGATACCTACGTTGCTCAACTTGTTCTCTATTCCCACAGCCACTAGCATTGTCCAGACCTTCATTAAGCCTCTCTTTCTTTTTTTTTTTTTTTTTTTTTTTTTTTTTTTGCTGTACGCGGGCCTCTCACTGCTGTGGCCTCTCCCGTTGCGGAGCACAGGCTCCGGACACACAGGCTCCGCGGCCATGGCTCGCGGGCCCAGCCGCTCCGCGGCATGTGGGATCCTCCGGGATCGGGGCACGAACCCGTGTCCCCTGCATCGGCAGGCGGACTCTCAACCACTGCGCCACCAGGGAGGCCCAAGCCTCTCTTTCTTTAGATCACTTTTTATATGTCAGCAGACTAATTTCCCATAAAACACTGCTGTCATCAGGACACTGTTTTAGGCAAAAAGTGCAAGAACCTAGAGTGGGACACAGACTACTTATCATTCCCCATCTAAACTCCTCAGTTTGGCTTTTTGGTCAAGCATACCCCTAACCCACTCTGGTTATCCATGCCACTCCCCCCACCAGTTCCCATAGACCATGCTTGCGGAAGTCCTCCTGCGTAGAAAGCCAGCCTGCCTCCTCCTCTGCTGATTCAAACTCTCTACTAACGCATAAGTTTTTCTTTAAGATCTTGACAATTATAACTGGCAACACCGTTACATATTACTTAAGTGTTTTAAATGTGTATGTGTGGTGTCCTGCCTTCTGACACTAGAAGCCTTCTGAGATACAGAAAAGAGTAAAATCATTCCCCTGTTTGAGAGGAGAAAAAATAAGAAACCAGAAATTTGAGTATCCTTTTGAGAGTCAGCTTTAATTAAAGAGAAACTAGGATTTAAGTCATTTGGACCTAAAAGTACTTTATTTATTTAAATGGTTTACTTTTTCTTGCTGATAGAAATTCTGGGTATAGATATCTACAATTCAAAGAAGTAAACAAAGAACCTATTTCCTGAATAATCATATTGAGATGAAGGTTTCAAGTAAGATTGTTTTTGATTATGTTCTTCTTTATTGCAAAGAACAGAACTCCTTTTGTGTTTTCTTGTCATTTGATGAAAGGTAGTAAGGATTCTTTTGTTGTCAAATAGTTTTACCAGACCTTGTCTTTAGTGATCTGAAGTGTAAATCTGAGGGTTATGAGCATGTTTTACATAGCTGTTAGAAATCACAGAATGCTGATATTTCCTAAATTAAGCCTACTGTGAATCACTTCAGGTGTAACTTAAACTCAATGGGATTTTTGAATTTTTTCCAGCTAGAGCTATATCTTTTGTTTTATATATGCAAGACAATTCTAAGATATTTTAAAATTTAAAATTGCTATATCTCTGTTGTAGCTTGACAGAATCAGCTTGATTTTATAGATATATATATAACCAACCCCACTCTGACAGTTTCTAAACATAAAACACCATACAAAGCTTTGTTTCTTCCATAGAGGGCTGAGATAATGAATATCATAGGCTCCCCTGTGACCCCACAGTGCTAAGATAAGATGCTTGGCTTACCATTGTAATTGCCTAGAAAGCTGTTTAGAAATGACATACTGTCTGTGACTTCAAATCACCTATAATCCCCAACCTACCCCACTTTCAGGCAAAAGGAAGGCCTTTTCTCCAAAATATGCAGAGTACTCCCTAATATGTAATTTGTACTAGCAGATGCTCAAATTCCAGGTGTTTGATGATGAATGGACTGCAATGTTAAGCCTTATATTTTATCACTAACTGAAGAGAATTTTAAAGCAATTGTTATTTTGTAATAACTGAAATTTAAGTTTCAACATGAATTCCTCAACATTTTCATCAGAAAATAAAGATTCCTACTAAAGAAATATGACAAGTAAATGCAATGCCTGATCCTGGATTGGATCCTGTACCAGACAGAAAAAAAAGTAGCTGTAAAGGCTCATAAGCAAAATTTGAATATGGAATCTGGGTTAGGTAAAAGTTTTATGACAATTAAATTTCCTGGTTGTGATTACTGTACTGTGGTCATATAAGATAATGTCTTTGTTCTTAGGAAATGTATATTGATGTATTTAAGGATAAAGGGGCACTATATGTAACTCAAATGGTTTAGAAAAAATATATATATGAGAGAGAAAATGATAAAGAAAATGGAATAAAACAAACAACCGGTGAATCTGGGTAAAGGGTATACAGGAATCCTTTGTACTATGTTGTAACTTTTCTATAAATTTGAAGTTATATCTAAATAAAAAGTTACAAAAAAAGAAAAAATAAACATTCTCATCTCTAGACCAGAGCAAAACTGTCTACTAGGCCTGGATATTAATGAAAACTGAAGTTAGAAAGCGATCAGTACAGGAAAAACGGAAAAGAGAATTTCATATTCTAAAAATGCATCATGAGCAATGGACATGATTGTTACATATATTGATGCTGCTGTTCCGTAACTCCTGAGCTTGGTTCAATGGGTGTGACAAAATAGCAAACAAAAAGAACAGTCACATATTGACCCAAAAGATAGGTCACTTCGCCTGACAGTCAACTATGGGAGGGCTGAAATGAAGAAACCTGTATTCTTACCGAAAGGAAGTATTCTTTTCCTTCTGCTTGGGTAAAATTATTTGTGGGGTAGTCTGTCCAGCAGCAAAAGCAAAGGTGGTAAAAATGGACTGAGGATAACGAAACTTCATCAGCTGTTTCTTAAAGATCTCTACTACTTCTGGACTCACTTCTTCATCAAATGCTACTTTAATCAACTAGGGACAAAAGAAATTAAACATATCAGAAACATTAAGGATTTCCAGATAGCTTCCCCCAAATTACTGAAATAACAAAAAAATAGTAATACTAATGGCAAGAGTTTCGAAGTTGAAGGGACCTTGGATATCATGCAATAAAATTTAAAAATTTCAAAAATAAAAAAGGCTCAGAATGGTTTACTTGTTATAGGTGGTTAGCTGGCAAGGAAAATCATGTATCTTGAAGTTGAGTTTCTTTAAGACTATCTTTTCCCAATTTCTTTTCATTTCTTTTTTTTTTTTTTGGTTGAGCCACACAACTTATGGGATCTTAGTTTCCTGACCAGGGAATGAACCCAGGCCCTTGGCAGTGAAAGCACGGAGTCCTAACTACTGGACCGCCAGGGAATTCAAGACTATCTTTTTTCTATGATGGGATAGGGAAATTAACTTATAGTGGCTGGAGTAGGAAACATGTCCTTCTCATTTATTAACTGTTGGTTCTAGATAGGGAATTTGGCCTAAGAAGGTCTCTTCCTACCCAGAGATACTATAAATCTAGGAAGAAAAAATTCAGTTTGACTAGAATCCTAGCCAGTAGACCCATGCAGCATTCTAGTTTAGAGTCCTTTGGCAGTTGGAATAGTGAAGAAATCTCTAGGTCAGTGCTCTCAGGTGACCAGAGAAGGTCTGGGCCTAGAGATCAGCAGACTTACATTTCACACAATTAGCATATGGAGGTACTAGGGAGGGCTTCTTGCCTGGAAGGAACGAGGCAAGAACTGGAACCCTGCAAATCTGAGAAGTCAGAGGCAAGGCAGGAAGAGTGAGAAGAGCACAATGTCACAGACCGAGAATTATAAAAAAAGGAAAACTAAGAAAAGATCACTCTTCCAAGTGTCTGGTTTGCATCAATAATTTCACAAGTTCTGATACGTTCAGAGCTCCCTGAAAAAACCTTTGCTTCATCAGGGGTTACTTAGAACCTTAGACCTAGCTGTAATTCTCAGAGCTCTACCTCTTCCACAGAAGAGCCACAGGGCATTTCCTTCTGAAATAGATCCCAAGAGATGCTTTCTGTCTAAAGACTTTATCAAACACAAACTGAGGTATGACTTGGCACAGAATAAGAGTCAACTGTGTGTATCTGAATTTCTAAGATCACTGAATATCGACAGATAATCTATTATTACTCTGAGTTGACTGCAGGGCTCAGGAAATGGAGGATTAAATCCAATACCATTCAAGAGTTGACTCAATCAAAGATTACCCTCTCAGACCCTCTGATTCTCCTCATCCTCTAACTCCTGACCATATGATCAAAGGAAAGTGGCCATGACATCATTTGTAGAAAACTTTTAAACAGCAGACGAATGGCTCCCTTTCTTAATACCTGAAAAGATGCTGATGTGATCTGCAGTCCTTCTTGCATGTTCTGTTGTAGCTGGTTTTGCATTGCGATCTTCTTCTCCTTGGTGATGGAGGCAATGGGAAAACTTCGCACAACTGTCTGCTCACCAACTATAGGAAGACAGGGTACAGACTAAGCAACAGCACTTTACAGCTCATTTCTTTTTTTAAAATAAATTTATTTATTTATTTTTGGCTGCATTGGGTCTTCGTTGCTGCCCGCGGGCTTCTCATTGTGGTGGCTTCTCTTGTTGCGGAGCACAGGCTCTAGGCACGCGGGCTTCAGTAGTTGTGGTGTGTGGGCTCAGTAGTTGTGGCTCGCGGGCTCTAGAGCTCAGGCTCAGTAGTTGTGGCTCACGGGGTTAGGTGCCCCACGGCATGTGGGATCTTCCCGGACCAGGGCTCAAACCCGTGTCCCTGGCATTGGCAGGTGGATTCTTAACCACTGCGCCACCAGGGAAGCCCTTTTCTAGAGCTCTTTTCTAGAGTCTCTGCGCTCATTTCACCAGCCTCTGCCGGAGAAATGTGTCTGGAGAGGACAATGTCCCGGAATGCAGTGAGAGAAAGTGCCACGACTCTAGAATTGCATTCATTAATTTTGTTGCATGGCAACTCATTCCTGAGAAACAATCCTTTCCCAGAGTGAAGGAACTGTCCCAGCCTGCCAGTCTTCATTCTAGTTCCCCAGCCTATTATGTGCCACACAAGATCATCTGGTTTAAGGTATCTTAGAGGAAGGGTAGGTTTTATACAGAAGAAAAGAAGTATCTTCAAATATTTAAAAGACATTTATCATATTTAATGTAATAATAAAGCAAAAGAGAAAAGATTGTTAAAGTTTGTTTCTGTATAAAGGTACTATATTATGTATATGTGCCTTCAGAAGATATATGATTGGGCTTAGGCCCAAGATTTTCAGGAGTTTAAATATTAAAGCAAGAAAGGGAAAATACAAATAATTATTTATCAACTACCTGAGGGTATGAAGATGAGCACCTAGAAAAGAAGTAGCACACATGAAGCTTCCCTTGGAGAGCTCACAGTTCCCCACGGGGGAGGAAAGTCACATGCAGAATACAGAATACAACAACATGCAATTAGCTCCTAGGTTTGAGGGAACATGGCTTTAAATATTTCAGAGGGGAGAAGACTTCTGCACGCTAGATGGCTAGAGACTGATTCCTGGAAGAAGTGAGAGAGAAGGTGAGCGTTGAAAAGAATGTAGGTTTGGATCTGCAGAGGGGAAAAGGGTGGGCATTTCAGGCAGCGGTACAAGTAACAGAAAGGAGGAGCAATGGGCAAGGCCCCTCAGCTAGTAAGCCAAAGGGGGTGAGATTTGAACTAGGTTTATCTGACTTAAGAGCCCATATATTAAGTAATCTACTTATTATTATCAGAATTCCTCAGTCCCTGAACTTCTGAATTCCTAACCTGGAAAATTCTCTTATATTAGACTCATACCCAGAGACTAAACAAAATCAAGACATACACAGGATTTAAGTTCTAAGATGTATTAAATGACTTATGCTTATGTAACACATGTCAAATGATCAGATTTCTATGTGGCATTAAAAGAGAAAATTTAAAATTTAAATTAACTTAAAAAGAGAAATAAAAGAGGCAAATACAAAACTTTTCTCTGATGAAAATAATTTTCCTAAAATGTGAAATTAACCCAAAAATTGTCAAGAAAAAACAAGAGACCAATACAAGCTTTCACACTAAATATGGCTTTGATTTCTTTAAAAGACATAAATTAGAGCAATTTAAATGACCAAGTATCTCATATATTTATATGCCCAAAATATATGTTTATGGCCACTGAGCTCACAAAGGTTTTAGTACAAAAAATGCTTTAAGTACTAGATATTTAGCTTTAAAAATACACTTGCTTACAAATACAAATGTAATTTATTTACAGTAACATGACAGGAGAGGATTGAGAATTTTTGCTCTCTTTTTCACTCTTTTTCAGAAGAGCACAGCTATTCCTGCTGATTCATTTTCTTTATTGAATTTTATGAGCTTTTTGCTTTTCATGTGGTAAGCAATCTTTATGACCAATAAACCATCTTGATTTTATCTAAGCAAGGGATTATACAACTGTGAGATTTTGAAGATAATACAGTTTATACATCTGAATTCCACTGTCTAACAAAGTGCATAACACATAGTACACACTCATCAAATGCTATTGAGTAAATAATTTCAGATGAGGAAAGAATTCTAGTAACCATTTATCCCAATGTTTCTCAGTCCTCAGTATGTAACAAAAATACACAGATGTCTGGGTCTTCCCCCTCTTAGAATCCTATTACAGATTCTAATTCAATTGTTTGAGAGTTAGGCCCAGAAAAAAAAAACTTTTTTTTTTAAAGCTTCCCAGATAATTCATATACGCAGTCAAGGCTGAGAGCGACTGCATTATCACCAAGCAAGCCCAATTCCCTAATTTTATAAAAGGGTAAATTGAAACTCAGAGAGGTTAGGGGACTCACTTAAGATAGCAAGATTGGTCAACAGTGATCTAAACCTGAGCTTCTTGATTTGGAGTTCAGTAATTTTACCCAAAACCTTATATGCTTTTTCTATCAACCAGAATAGTATATAGAGACTAGTTTATATAAAGATTTAAAAAAGATAATTTGGACTTGATAAGGTACGCTATTCCTTTCTAATACAGAAGATTGTAGAGCGTAGTAGAAAATAGAAGTTGAGGGAGTTTAGTGAATAGAAGAGAGGTATCTTCTTAGAAGAGAGGTCTTCTGAATAGAAGAGAGGTATGCTAAGAGAGGAATGGGGTTAGTTGAAATGGAATGAGAGAAGTGGGGTTGGTTAGTTAGTGCTGTACAGCCCTGCAATGCTTAGCACACCCTTCCACAAAAGGGATCATGAGTCTGGAAAACCTCAGCCTTACAGTTTACTGCAGGAATCAGAAGGTGGGGCAAATCAGCAGAGGATGTTAGTAGCTGGATACTATGAATATCCCTAAGTCACAAAATGCTGCCTCATGAAATTATTATAGTTTCAGTGGATGAACCATGGTTTGCTCTCTAGAAGATACCTTTGGTTCTTCAAATAAGAATCTATGATCCAAATTATCATTAGCTTTGAAAGACAAAAGTTCTAAAAAAAAGCTGTGTGGTAAAAAGGCTTACTCTGAATCTGAACTGACTTGCAAATCACTGCAAACAGATGGAATCAAAGCCTCATGTAGCACATAGATAACCCTGTTCTGATGGCATTATATGAGCCATACCTAGCTGATCATGGGGAGTCCCTCTGAACAGAATTCTATATGTGGTGAGGAACAAGGCTCCTTCTGCTGGCAGGAGCTGAGGGCCTCCAAGAAGGCCTCCAGTGGCTTCTTCTCTTCCATCAGGATCCAGCAGGACTCGAAGACCTTCACAAACAATTTCTTCTCCTGGCAGTAGAGCAGGTCTAAGAATCTTGGGCTAGCAACAGAGAAAGTTAATTTAAACACAACTCTAGTGGGATTTCCAACACTTGGACCAAGGTTATCTTTGCAGTTACAGATCTAAAAAATTTAAGCCAGACTTCCCAAGTAGCCAAAATGAGTAAACAGATTTGGGAAGAGGCAGAAATGATGTTTCTATATCCAAATGTAAAAAGATTCTTCTCAGCATTGCTTATTCACAGTAAAATCATTGGAAATTACTAAACTTTTTGAGATACCTATTCAATGGAACATTTTGCAACCATTAAACAGAATGACATGGATCTATATATGTGAACATAAAAAGATGCCAGAATACATTGCTAAGTAAAAAAAGAGCTATGAACCAGTGTGTATATTATGATCCCCTTTTAGAATATGAACCAAACTGTTAAAGGTGGTGCTATCATGGTTAAGGGTAGAGGTCGGGGTGAGGAGGATCATGGGGGACTTTCATTTTGTACAATGTGTGCTTCTTTAATGTTTCAATTTTATACAAAAGCATTGTTACTTTGAAAATTGAAAAAACAAATATTTTAAAAAAATGGATGCATCTTTGAAGAGGCTTTCTTAGCCTTTTATAAAGATTAACACAAAAACTGGCCAAGCTATGACCATTTATACATCTTGGGAAGTAAGTAACCACAAGATACACTCCCCTGAAGGGTTCAAAAAAATCCATCTCTCCTGAAGATATAATATGCTTTTTTTTTTCACTGAGCAATAAAAACTATATAAATCAGCACTATTCTTTTTGTTGGCTCTAGGAACCTCAGAGCTAAATGTAAAGCCAAAGTATAATGATCACTGTGTGTCAGATTTCTGATAGAATTATCTCTCCTTTCCATCTGGCTTCTGATTTCTCCTTTGAATTTATTTTTAGTAGTTCTGTTATATAGGTAAGAGGGTCTTGAACCCTAGTCCCACAGACTGGTGCCAGACTAACTGCAAAATAATCATCTGGGAGGCTTGTTAAAGTACAGATTCCCAGGCCAAGTCCCAGGGTACTCCTATTCAGGAGGCTGGGCTGGGATTCAGGCCTCTCAACTTTTAATAGACTTCCCAGATGTTTGCGATGTATGCTTGTAATGCATACAGAGTCAGGAACCTGGTGATTTTATGGTAATTGCCTTAAGTCATTTTTGGGGGGAAATAGGCAGGGCATAAAATCGTGGCTTGGGCTTGGAAGTTAGAATGTTCATAATTTATGCCTTGCCTATAAAAGTAGACTCAACAAGAGGTTATTATTGCTCCTTTGTTGATCCACTATTCTGTTTCACTATACTTTTTTTATGAGGATCTACATGTAAACTCCTCTCAAAGTTTAATGTATCATTAAAACTAGAGCTGGTCTCTGTAGAAGGTTAGGAGAAGGTACTTTCTGGGGCACAACTGTCTACTGTTGCTCTTTTTAAGAGATTTTATACTGTGAAAGCATGTAGTCTGGAATAATTACCTTCTGTATAGGTGGAAGTCTTCTACTCTCTCGATGCACTGCTTCTAGGGTTTCAACGTGCATAGCTACAATCCCTGGGATGAATCAGAGTATTCAAAATGAAAGAGTACCAAACAAGCAGAATTAAAACAAATTCTGGATATTTTAGAATTAAAAACTAATCATAGTTTGGTGATTCCTCAAAAAGTTAAACACGGAATTACCATATGACTCAGTAATTCCACTCCGAGGTATATACCCCAAAGAACCGAAAATAAGACTCAGATACTTGTACATGAATATTCATAGTAGCACTGTTCACAACAGCCAGAAGGTCAAAACAATCCAAGTGTCCATCAACAGATGAATGGGTAAATAAAATGTGGTATATCCATACAATTAGAGTATTATTCAGTCATAAAAGGAAATGAGTTACAATACCTGCTACAACTGGATAAACCTTGAAAACATTATGCTCAATGAAATAAACCAGACACAAAAGGACAAGTATTATATGATTTCACTTATATGCAGTATCTAGAATAGGCAAATTCATAGAGATAGAAAGTAGACTAGAGGTAACCAGGGGCTAGAGGGTGGAGAATGGGGAGCTGTTGCTTAATGGGTACAGTGTCTGTTTGGGGTGATGAAAAAGTTTTGGTAATAGACAGTTGGTGACAGTTGTACAACATTGTGAATATAATTAATGCCACTGAATTTTACACTTAAAAAAGTTTAAAATGGCAAATTTTATGAAATATTTTACTATAATTTAAAACTATTGAAAAAAACTAATCGAAACAAAAATAAATAGCAGGCTAAACTACATGGAAGCCAAGTATTATGCTGGAGAAAACAGACCCATAAGAATAATTCTTATTCAGTTATCTCTAATATTCTGGTTCTCTAATATCTGCAAAGCGATTACCTGGTATCATGCAATGCAGGCTCTTGATGTGATCCTGAGTAACTCCACTCTCTGTGCAAACTTTGTCAATAAATCGGGTAATGAAACGCACAACAGAATTGGCAATGTCATTATTCTCTGAATCTTCAAACCCACTTTCTGTATCATAGCTCTCAGCTACACTTCCTGCAATACTAAGAAAGTCAAGGAAAGAAATCATGGTCAGTAAAACAAATGACTACTATATCACAGTGATCTTCCATAGCAATTTAAACTTGCTCAAAGGGATGTATACTCAAGTAGAAACCTCACTTAACTCCATGGCTTCTCTATAAGTGATAGTGGTGAAACATGATGTTCTGTTTGCCTACATTTGGAAGCTATTGTCAGACATTGTTCTTTGGATCCAGATTTGTTTTTGTAAGGAATACCTTCTGTCATTTTTCTAAGAGGAACTCACGAACCACAGAAAATAAAACAAAAAGAGACATTAAATTTTATCTGATACTTGAACCTTCTAAAAAAACTCGTCCTTCCAAATTAATTGCCACATGGAACCAGACAAAGTAATATGGCTATCTTTGACCTTTGGCAACTGGGGGACATGTCCCTGGTAGGCAAAGTAAAAGAACCTTTTTCAGCAAGTAGTGTATTTTTCCAAATGGAAGAACAAAATTGTCCTATGAACCCTTCTCTTGCCAATATTTTTCTTTCTGTCAGTGAATCACAACCATTTTGGTCACTTTGAAACCATCATTTGTCTGTAGGTGATACAAATCATGCAAAAGAAGGGAATAAATTTGAAATGGAGCAGAATGTGAAAGTGTGATACCTGCCCGTGTTGCTTTTTTTTTTTTTTTTAATTCAGTAAATACTCCTGCCTCCTATGACTTCTTTTAGACTGCTAGTCATGGAAAAGACTCACTGCCAATTCTAAACTACTCACTTCTCTTTCTTCCAAATCCAACCACATTAGCTGAATCAGTGTTAGAAGTAAAGCAAAGCAGTGAATTTGGCCATCACACCATCCCAAAGCATTAACGAACTTAGGTGCCTTAGCCACGCACTATGTAAATCAGATTGTAGAAAATGTCATGAAAGAAAAAAAAGGTATGAGCAAGTGATGGATGTGCTACTTAAGACAGGGAAGTCAGGAAGGCCTCTCTGGGTGGGTGACATTAGAGCAGAGAACTAAATGAAGTGAGGGAGTGATTCTTATGACTATTTCAGGAAGAGTATTCCAGATTGCAGGAGCAAGAAGTACAAAGGCCCTGAGGCAGTATCATGCCTCGAATGTTGAACAGGGATACCAGTTTCGTTGATAGAAGAGTGATAGGAAATAAGGTCTGAGCAATAGCCAGGGGCCAGGTCCTGTTAGGCCTTATGGTTTTATTCTCAGTGGTATGGGAAGTAGTAGGGTTAAGAGCAAGGAATGGTTGAGGACATGATTATAGGCAAATGCAATGGATAAACTGAGGAAAAGGAGGGCCAAGAAACAAATAATCACTTTGACAAGAAGGAGTTCATTAGTAGTTTTCCAGAGTGCTTTCTGTAAATTGCTGTGGTGGAAAGTAACTGAAGGGCTGGATCAGTAGTGGTTGAGACATTTGAAAAATCAGAGGTCATAAAAGAGAAGAGAGTATGGGAGGTGATTAACAATAGTTGGATGTAGTGAAAGTCTTTTAATAGAGAAAAGCTGAGCAAGTCTGAAGATGTGGAAAATGGTTAATTTTTGAAATATGTATAGCAGTATTTACCCGAAATACTTTATATTCTGTGCTAAGCCAAGAAGAATAGGAGGGTCTCTGTGTGTCCACATTTGGTACCTGTTTGTAACAATGCTGTTGCTCCCACTTTCCCAGTCTCCTGGTGCTGACGTTCTTAGGAGCTTGTTTTTACTTGTATCTAGTGGAACTAGCAGATTGACCATGAGGTTTGCAAAGTGAATGGCCTGACTGAAGACAGTGCTTTCCTCACGTTGCACCAGCTCCTGCTGAGCTGATTTGCTCAGAGTAGGCCAAAGGCGTAGCTGCTCGGCTGCCAGGTCCATTGCTGTCTTCTCCTGATATTGGTCATCAGGCAGTTTACCCTAAAAACCAAAGCAAAAATATCCAAATCTGGGACTTCCCTGGTGGTGCAGTGGTTGAGAGTCTGCCTGCCAATGCAGGGGACATGGGTTCAATCCCTGGTCTGGGAGGATCCCACATGTTGCGGAGCAACTGAGCCTGTGCACCACAACTACTGAGCCCGCATGCTGCAACTACTGAAGCCCGTGCTCCCTAGAGCCTGTGTTCCACAACTACTGAAGCCCTTGCACCTAGAGCCCGTGCTCCACAACAAAAGAAGCCACTGCAAATGAGAAGCCTGTGCGCTGCAACGGAGAGTGGCCTCCACTCGCCGCAACTAGAGAAAGCCCATCTGCAGCAATGAAGACCCAACGTAGCCAAAACTTTAAAAAAATAATAAAATTAAAGAAAATCCAAATCTATCACTTCACATGAGCTTCAAAAGTCATGGAAGATGTTTTAATAATTCATCTATCTAATACCTATATCAGTAAAAATGAAAATATGTAAACAAAATATAACAACATGAAACGTCTTTTTTTCTGAGCTCCAACAGGCCTTGAATGGAGCCACATGACAAACACAAGGAAGCAGCAGCAAAACAAAGATGTACACACTTCTCATTGCTAACATTTCACTGCATTTATTTATCTCTATGGCTCTATCCCCTTCAAGTTGCCAGTTATAACAAATCGTTGACCTGAAGTACCTATTAATGCTCAGGTCAAATGTGCCAGTAGCATTTTCTAATACTCTGCTGCTTCTTTTCTTCTGCTCCTTGGAGAAGAAGATAGAATGACCAAAGTCACAAAAAAATAGAGCTAGGTTTCTTTGTAAATATGGGAATCAAACATTATCACCACATGGGTATATAGGTGTCCATGGGATTTTTAGGAGGGGTTTCCTATAGGCTGAAGAGTTAAACAGCAGTAACCCACATCTGCACAGCACTTTACAGCTTATGAAGAGCTGGTATATCTATAGTCTCACGCATACCTAAACTGGGGCTCAGAGACAGACTTTTATAGAATAAAGGACACAGAAGCAGTGACATGTATTTGATCTATGAATGTTTTTGAGATATACCAATGTTAGCACCACATCTTCTTTAAAAATTATCAAAAGCACCCCACCAGGCCAATATTTCTAGAATATGACTTCGAGCTAATACGCTTTGGATCTGCTACGAGTTACCCCTTTTCCAAGTACATCTGGTGTTTTGAAAGAAAAATCAGAGTTTTAAGTTAAGAAAAAACAATTAAAGCTAACTGTAAAACAATAATTTGAAATATCAGATTGATGTCATATAGTGCTATTTGTTATTAAAGTTTCTGTTCTTATCATACTCAATAATAGATCAATAATATATTTAAAATTACTTGACGTCATAGAAATATGTGACTACTAGGTAGTTTCAGTTTAGCTATCGAGGTTCATTTATCTCACATAATGTAAGGCAAATTTAAAATGGAGGAAAGGATCAGCAGCAATGTATTAGCCCAGCATGTAGGATTAAAAATTACTCTTCAATTATACTTCAATAAAAAAATAAATTAAAAAAACTTTAAAAAAATTACTCTTAAAGTGAATCAATACTGATAATCAGCCCTTAGTGCTGCTTTAAGTTCAATTAATGAGGACAGTAATTTCTAACAGTTATTATTTAGTATGTACCAGGAGCTCTTCAATGTCCTTTACTTGTATTAGACATTAAAATCTTACAATAATCTTATCTATTGATTTTTACCAATGTAGAAATAAGGCACAGAAAGGTAAAGTGAATTGCCTAAGACCAGACAGGTGGTGTATGACATTTCAAAATTTCAGAAAAATTTAAACTGCTCTTTCAAATTAAAACCAATTTTCTTTATTTTAAACTATTTTCTTGATAGTTTCCTTAAATTTATTTCATGGTGATAAAAATATATGGAAACATATAGAATACTCCTAAAACAAGACCTAGACTTATTGCTGGCATACTTTTGAGCATTTATTTTCGAGTCAACTGACTTTAGTTTGACATCCTTCAAGAAGTTAATTGCATAAAGACATCTGCCTAGGTATTTTAGGTTTATTCTTTCTGTTCAACTTCCTATAATTGTTTCCAGGGAATTCTTATTTATTAAAATACAATAAAACAAATCTAGTGCTACAGAACTGTAGTAAGAAGTTATTATGGAAAAAAATGTCAGAAATCAACAGGAGAAAGATGCTCACCAGAGGGCTTCCTAAAGTAAACCCCAAATACACTGGTAGGAAGTGGCTAAATTTCCTTTGGCCCTGGGAATACCTGAGTAAGCTTTCCTTGAAGCCAGGACCACAGCCCCACTCAAGTACCTTTCTTTATCTTACCTTTTGCTTCAGATGTGGGGCATGATTGTCTTCCTTGGCTGAGAGATACAGGGATCGAACCTGTTCCTGCACCGCATTGTAAAAGGTTGTCTCCCAAAATTGCTGATTCGTCCAAATGGGGTGGTCCTGTACACAGGTGTAAGCAAACTGGCTGACTCCAGGGGCCAGTTTCTGTGAGAACACACAATATACATCACCATGGGGCTGACAGAGTCATGACAGTTCAGAAGGTTACAGGGGCCACAGATAATCATGAATGTGATACAAGGATTTATCTAAACAATATCTTATGGCAGTACAAGCTTAGCAATCAGCAACTTACATATTTTTAACTGGCAACTTTGGGCTTGCTATCAAATCCTTCAGGGTCTCTGTCACTTTACTTATTAAAATGGATATTTTAGCAACAGCTAAAAATCAAAGGAATTATATAAATTAGAGAATATATGAAAAGTACCTAAACACTGTACTGTGCACACAGCAAGCACTGTAGAGTTGGTAGCTCTTATTACAATTAGGACATATAATAAAATTCATGACAACCTAAATATAAAACTCCAGATAATTCAAAATTTCTTCTACTTGGTAGTAGAGTACATTTTGGTGGGGTTAGGGGGACACTAATTGAAATGCGAGTGAGCCTACAGCTTCGCCTTGCACACAGAATGAGGGCATATCATGAATTTGGGACCCAAGAGGAATTGCACCCTCCCTCCTGCTCACTCCAGCCATTTACCTCCCTACCGAGGCTGCTGTCTGGCTCACATAATCCATAGATGACTGTCCCGGGCTTCTGGGGCATTTTCTGGTAACCAAGTCTGGGCGTGGGAAGGTAATCTCAAACCAAACCTTCCTTTCCAGAACTTGCTGCTGGGCTTCTAAGTCAGAGTAAACCCTACTCTGTGATTAACAACAGAGGGAAAGAAAACTAACTCTGCAGTCACTTGAGGCTCTTCATAAATATTTATGCATCTCATTTATTCTAAAAATCTTGTAAGATGCACATTATTATTGCCAATTTAAAGAAGAGAAAACAGAAATTCAAGGTTTAAGTCATTGCCCAAAGCCGTATAGCAATTACATAAGTGGTGGAACTACGTTTCAAGCCCAAAGTTAGTTTGTTTCCAAAGTCCCTGCTCTTTTTACTATAGCAAATTATCTTGCAAAGAAACTGAAAGCAAATCATAAATAAATTAAATACTGTTTAGCACAATTGTTTCTTTTCCTTCACTTTAGGATTTTGTTTCCCAAAGTAATATTCTGCCTTGAAACCTCTGATATGATTTTAATTAATGCTGTGTTTTAAATTTTATAGACAACTTACAATTGCCAAACTTCAGTAAATGATTTGAGTCACCTTTCCATAGCTGTTTCTTTCACCTCAAAAAGTTAAAGATGTTTCAAAAAATTTTAAATCCATTATTTCTCAGCAAATACCTGATAATACTTTCAACAGACAGATAATTTTTGTTCCGTTTTATTCTTTAGAATTGAGTTAATTTGTATTCTATCAGTAGAGCTAAAGTTTTATTTTGAAGTAATTTAGTAAGCGAATTCTCTTCTAAAATGTTCGACACTGAAGATCACTATTAAGGTTATATACATAACAGTTATGTAGCAAAAAGTTGGTTCATTTCTTAGGGATGCATAACAAATGTATAAGATTCCTGGTAAAAATTATATGCTCAGTACATGCTAATTAATTTCCTTCTTGGTTCAGAACAGACTAAACCTACAACTGGAATAGGCACCATGTATACTATGAAATGTAGTACTTATATAGTTGGAAGTGGGGTGGCTGTGATTTTGCCTAGTAGAGTCTGTGTACTTCTGCATCCCATATGTAAGTCCCTTTCAAGATAGGCCTATGCACTGCTGTTGGGATGATCGTCCGTAACTCTTTTAAGGGCTATAAGCTGGAACTGACCATGAAGCACGTATCAGGAGATCCCCAAGGGGAAGCTGTGCAAAGACTGCTCATTTAAGACATAGCTACTCTCTACCTATGGGAATCAAGGACAAAATGTGTGTGGTTCTGTGAGCCACAGATACTGTGAGTCACATACTCCTTCTATACTCTGCTTGAGGACACCTGAGATGTGGGTTGAACTGTTTTCTTTTTTGCCCCAACCACTCTAAGAAATAACAATGACCTCAGTGGCAGTGCATAGGCCTATTGTGAAAGAGATTTTAAAGGCATAAAATTTAAACAAGGTAAAAGCATAATTCTCAGCTGCCTTTCCCTTGAGTATAGTCAGAGGCAGCACCATTTCTTACAAACACAATGTAACAACAGATTCTAAAATTTTGGAGTTCTGAAATTATATTAATATAGATGAGCTCAGAAAAACTGAGCTCTTAACAAATTCTTATCAGTTTCTCACATGTAGTCCTTTTAGGATCATCAACAAAACAGAAAGTTATAATTAATTATAAATCTCTTATTATAACTTGACAGAGCGCTGTAGGAATCTGAGAGTCTAATGAAGCCCTGCCTTCCTCTTTCAGCAGTTTTCTCGCTGATGCTGCGTATTCACTTTCCTTGGCACATACCAGTCATTATCTACCTGTTTATTCACAAACTACACGTGAATATGTAAAAACTTCCCTAAATCTTTTGAACAAAAGTGGACTGAATGTGTTCCAAAGCAGAAAAATGGTGTAACAGTGACAGTGGCCCAAAGGGTCAGAACCCACAGCTTGTTTACTAGGTGAGAACGACAGCAAGGTGAAGGGATTATAGGATAAGCACTTTTTGGTGGCAAGTCAGTCACAAATGGTGATGGCATCTGATACATTCATAAGAAATCATTAATTCCCCAATACTTTAAATATTATTATTTTTCCAAATATGAAATGTACTTCCTTTCTTTGTGGTTTCCTGCTGTGTCTTCTCAAGTTCAAGCAAGGGGCACTGAGTTCCTTGCTGTTCAGATGGGCAGATCCACTGCACTGGTGGGTAGGTGTGTTCTTAGGGCCAGCAGAGGGCAGTAGCACCTTATTCTGCCTAGATTCCATCCATATAAGGCTTTTTTAAAAATAAGAATTGCAAAAATGGAGCCATGCATTCTGACTGGGCTAGAAAGTTGGGTGGAAGGTGAATACTGCATGCCCTCACTGTACATTTGAGAGACCCCATAAAGAAAATGGATTTGCCCAAGGTCACACAGCAAGATGGGTAGAAGAAAAGGGAACAGAGGTAAGGTTTTCCATTATTCTATGTCATTTCTGTAAGATACAAAAACTAAGATATTTCACAAAACAAAACTATAATTATCTAGAGAAAGATGCAATGATACTGCTTAGGGGTTCAGATTCATTATGTTCTATGATAGTGTTAATAGTAGTTTTAGTAAACAAAGAAAATAAGCACCTGTAGATAAAACTATCTCATGATTCTGATCACTTTTTTGGTTTGAAAAAAAAGACTTTCCCAAGATGGTTTCTCGAATTGGCCCATATGCCAGCTTTATGACCTTTTATTTTGTACAGAGATGAGACTCAATCCACAATGAAGGTTTGAGGGTGGTGGTAATACTGTTGTCAAATGGCATCTTTTTTCCTCTTCAATTTTGGCAATAATATTTACTTTACATTTCATAATAATTCTTATGATTTTTATCCTAAATAAACAAGTGATATTTTGCCATGCAATTTTATGAGATGTTTAAGAATGTGTTGACTTCCTTCCTTATCTAGAAAAAATAGCTCTGAAAGTACTAGATTAAGCAATGCCATTCATTTTCCACAAAGCATTCAAAGGAAACCCAGCATGGGACAAGATATGGAGAATAAACTTCACGGGGCTCATTAACCAGCAGGCCAGATTCAAATCCAAATAAATGGATACAAGTCATCTCAGAGACAGTTGGTCAAGGGAAGGTTAAGATATCAGTATGAGAGGCCTATCTAAGGACTGTCTGGCTAGATACGTTCGCTCTCTAGGCCCAAGGCTTCAATTAGGGAGTTCAGAGGGAAGCCAGATTTCAGGAGAAAAAGTTCCTGGGAGGAGTGATTCCATAAATATGTAATGTTCTTAAAAAGAATAATTAGAATACAAAGATTCACTGTTTAAATTGCTGGGTATTTCCTATCCAGTTCTGGACACTGGAATACAAGTGTACCCTACTGCACAGTTCAGGGATGGTGCCAGCCAGCCCTTTTGTGATTCTACACTGGCCTGTGGAGTCCACATATTAAGTCACTTTAAGAATTAACATGGACATATATATACACTACCAAATGTAAAACAGATAGCTAGTGGGAAGCAGCCGCATAGCACAGGGAGATCAGCTCTGTGCTTTGTGATCACCTAGAGGGGTGGGAAAGGGAGGGTGGGAGGGAGGGAGACGCAAGAGGGAAGAGATATGGGAACATATGTATATGTATAACTGATTCACTTTGTTATAAAGCAGAAACTAACACACAATTGTAAAGCAATTATACTCCAATAAAGATGTTGAAAAAAAAAGAATTAACTTCTGATTATTTTCTGATGAACTTTGGTGAAATGCTTAGCCTTGAGAGACAAACAGAAGGAAGACAGGAATGGGAAAAACGTGTATTCAAAACCTATATTTATCAACTCTTAACCACATCTTAAACATATTTGCTTTGTGCATTTTTTTAAAACAAAGGACATACAACATTATAGATCTGGTTGAAGCCTACTGTGTACCTCTGTTGATCCTATTTCTCTCTTATCCTAGAGGCAACAATGATCCTGAATTAGGTATTTTTCATTCCCATTTATGTTTTTATACCTGTTTATATCCATAAAGAATACACAGGATTATATTGCATTTTATTCCTTATTAATGCTTTTCAAAGTATACATCTTATATTTCATTGATTTATGTAATATTTAATTAAACTATATAATTAATTGGGACAAAACACCTGGCTCTTTGTAAACAAACAACTCAGAAGGGACAGAAAGAGAGTGGCCTACAACAATGAATACTGTGTTCATTAGTCAGTGGGGTTTACAGAAAGGTGAGTAATCAAATTAGTTAAACGGAGGTAATGTGAGAATCTACCACAGTTTTTCCTGTTCAACTACCTGATACTGAAGAGTGCAAGTAACCTCAAATGCGTAATGGTCTAAACCTCTCCTGGGCTGCTTAGAAGATCCAGGCACAAAATTTCTACACAAGAAGTATATTCTTAGACAAGCATTGCCCAGTATTCATTTGATGTGCCAGTGTCAGTAGCTGGAATGACAGGTATCCTTCTAATGATTCTCTGTATGAAGCTGCTTAGTAAATATTGAGAGAAGAGAGGATGAATCAATTTCTTTCCTTCATGGTCCAGAATTTAGTAGAAATCAAATACTAGCTTGTTGTCAAGTCCTTTGCCTGGGTCTCGTATTCCTAAAAACACAAAACAGGATCTAAATCCCTGCCCCTTTTTGGTATGTTTTTAAACTTTATATAAAAGGTACCATATTGTGTTTTATTCTGCCACTTGGCTTTTCATGTATTATGTTGCTAGACTTATTAAGGTAATAATAATAATAATTATTATTATTGTTATTGTAACTAACTTGTACTGATCTCTCATTATATATATTTGTCAACTTACTTAGTATTTATAGCAATCTTATGATCCACTGAGGTAAGTACTATTGTTACCTTTGTTTTAAATGGGAAGAAACTGAGGCACAGAGAAGTTAAGTAATTTGTCCAAGAGAATATTGCCAGGAAATGGTGGAACCAGAGCTGGGATTCAAACCCAGGTAGTTTAGCTAAGAATTTAATTTCTTAATCACAACTTAACTATTGTGTGAAATTCCACTGTATGAATATATAGCATTCCCTTGTTCCTGTTAATGGATATTTGTATTGTTTCTACCTTTTAGCTATTATAAACAATGGTTCATGTCAACTGTCAACTTTGATTATTAGTTTCAGTATGATTTAATAGTTCCTGGAACTACTTGAGAGGAGCCTAAGAAATATTCCCATTGTTATCTGTACCAATAAACATTTTTGGGTTATTGTACATTGGTTATTTTTCTAATGAGAAATTATTTCACACAGACTTTTTACAAATCTACTATTTGAAAAAATTAACAATAATTCTTTAATATAAAATATTTAGTCAGTGTTTAAATTTTTAATTTATCTTATAAATGTTAAAAAGTTTTTCTTTGTTTTTTTCCTTGTTTTTTATTTTTATTTTATTTTTTTACAATCAGTTTGTTTGACTCAGGAAGGGCCCAAATAAGGTCCATATATTACATTAGTTTATATATCTCTGAGGTTGGTTTTAATCTACAGATTTCTCTACCACCTGTCTGTCTGCCTCTCTTTTTTTCCCACCACTTGCAATCTATTTTTTGAAGAAACTGGATTATTTGTCCAACAGAACTTCCATCCATCTGGTGGCTGCTGACTGCATCCCAATGGTCTCGTGTGACATATTCTTTTGTCCTCTGCATTTCCTGCAAATTGGTAGTTGGATCTAGAAGCGTGATCAGATTCAGGCTTGATTGTTTGGCAAGAATATTTCATGGAGATACTATTGTAAGAGGCAAATCTGGTTGTCCTTTTTTCTGTAATATTAAAGGCCACTGATGGTCAATGCCTCGATTCATTAATCATTAGGAGCAATAAAATACTGATATTTTCATTCCACCATTACTCCCTCACTTATTAGCTAGAATATTTCTATAAAGAAAAACTTCCCCTCATCAACTGTTTGGAGACCCAAACATATAGTGTATATTAGAAAGCAGGATAAAAACATGATTTTATCCCTTCATTTATCAGTTTTAAAAACAATGACTCGGGGACTTCCCTGGTGGTGCAGTGGTTAAGAATACACCTGCCATTGCAGGGGACACGGGTTCGAGCCATGGTCTGGGAAGATCTCACATGCCGCAGAGCAACTAAGCCCGTGTGCCACAACTCCTGAGCCTGTGTTCTAGAGTCCATGAGTCATAACTACTGAGCCCACATGCTACAACTACTGAAGCCCGTGCACTCTAGGGCCCGCATGCCACAACTACTGAGCCCATGTGCTGCAACTACTGAAGCCTGTGCACCTAGAGCCCGTGCTCTGCAACAAGAGAAGCCACCGCAATGAGAAGCCCATGCACTGCAATGAAGAGTAGCCCCCGCTCACCACAACTAGAGAAAGCCCATGCACAGCAACAAAGACCCAATGCAGCCAAAAATAAATTTAAAAAATTAAAAAAAAACACCAAAAATAAAAAAATGACTTGTTTTTCCAGCATCTATTACAGATGAACAATTACTTTTTCTTTTTTAAATTCATATTTTTACAAACTCGCAGATTTTTAAACATATTTGATTTAACTATTCTTAAACCTGTTTAGAAACAAGCCAAAAAAAATCTATCCATAAGTGTTTACTGGAAGCTGTGGACTGATGAACCTAATGATGTTGTTTATAACAGCACTGTGAACCGGGGGGATAAAGTACCTGATTGGGAGAATATAATCAGCAAAAAGACTAGCAGATACATAACAAGGTATTTTCTCTGAGGTGTAACTGCAAAAGGAGCAATAGAATAAAGGCATCAGTGAGTCCTGGCACAGGAAATGGAGGAATTTGGTGAGTCATAGTTCTTACTAGGTGTACTTGCAAATGGCCCCAAAGCTCAACAAAAATGTTTATTATAGCATTATCTTTAATAGCTATACCCTCTCCAAAGTTAGCAATTTTAATGTCTAACTATAGAGATGAAAGGTTAGACAAATGATGGTACATTATTAACACAAAAGAATATTATGCTACCATTAAAGTGGTTAATATGATACTGTGCTTATGAATGAAGTGCTTATGCTATATTTCAGAAAAACAAGTCAATTATGCTATGATTATGTCTGTAAGTACACAAAGACTGGGAGGAAAAAGACAAAATGAAAATGAATTAAAGGTAAGGGAATTTTGAACAATTTATTTTCCTTCTTCAAAAATAATTTTAAGAGATTTTTAAATTAAATGTGGCAGATCGAATATTCTTTTGCTCCCTGAACTCCACTGAAATGACAGCAAAAGAAAAAAAATTTTTTAATATACAAGAACAAAGAGAATGAGAAAACAGACACCAGATAAATGATGTTAATAAAATTTTAGATGTCATAAAATGGATTTATAAGCAGTAACAAATGTTGAAGATCAGATAAAGCTGAAATCCCCTACTACATAGAGAAGGAAAGCCCTTTTCACACTTTAAAAGAGTAAATTTTATAGTATATGAATTATATCTCAATTTAAAAGATGGAAACAACCCAAATGTGTATCAACTGATGAATAAAATGTAGTATATATGTACAATGTAATACGTGCCAGTAAAAAAATATGAGGTACTGATACACGCTATACCATAGATGAACCTTGAAAACATTATGCTAAGTAAAAGAAGCCAGTTATGAAAGATTACATATTGCATGGCTTCATTCATGTGAAACGTCCAGAACAGGCAAACACATAGAGATAGGAAGTAGATTTGTTGTGGCCTAAGGCTCGGGGGATGAGGGGAAATGGGTAGTGACAGCTAATGGGTATGGTGTTTCTTTCTGTAGTAATAAAAATGTTTGAAAATTGCTTATGGTGAAAGGGAATACACTAAAAACCACTGAAATGTATACTCTGAATGGGTGCATTATTATGGCATGTGAATTATATCTCAATAAAACTTTTTAAAAAGGTTGCTATGTATACTTTATTTTATCACTTAAAAAAAAAAGGTTGCTGACAGGAGAAACTGGGCAAGTACACATGGAAACTATCTGTCTTAGCAACTTCTGGTAAATGTCAAAATGCTCTGAAAGTTTACTTTAAAAAAAAGATGGAAGAATATATAGTATACTGACACTAGTCAAAAGGAAGCTGGCGTGGCTATGTTAATAGAAGATGATTTCAAAGCAAAGAATATTACCACCAGATAAAGAAGGTCATTTCATAATGGTAAAGGGTCAATTAATCAAGAAGACATAAAACCCCAGAGTGTTTATGTACAAACAAGAGAGCTTCAAAATACATGAATGAAATCTGATAGAAATGCAAGGAGAAATACACAATTATAGTTGGAGATTTCAATATCTCTAAGTAATTAATGGAAATGTAATCAGAAAATCAGCAAGGATATAATATACTTGAATATAATAGACTTGAATAACACTATCAACTAACTTAACCTGATAGACATTAATAGCACAACAGCAAAAAACCCACGCTTTTCAAGTGCATAAAAAAATTTACCAAGAAAACATGCTCTCTGGGCAATAAATCTTAATATATTTAAAAGGATTCAAATAATACAAAGTATATTCTCTGACCAAAACGGAATTAAATTAGAAATCAATAGCAGAAAGGTATCTAGAAAAATCTTCAAATATTTGGAAACTAAATAACTCATGGATCAAAGGGGAAATAAAAAAGGAAATTAGAAAATACTTTGTACTAAATGAAAATGAAAATGAAAACACAACATATCAGAATTTGTGAGATGCCACAAATCTTTGCCGCAATACTTTGGGGGAGATTTATAGCAATAAATGCCTGTATTGGAAAAGAATGGTCTCAAATCAATGACCTTAGCTTATACTTAGAGAGATTAGAAAAAGAAAAGCAAATTAAAGTCAAAACAGGCAGAAGAAGGCAATTAATATAGATTAAAGCAGTAATCAATGAAACAGAAAACAGAAAATCAATAAAGAAAACCAATGAAACAAAAAGCTGGTTCTTTGGGAAGATTAATAAAATTGATAAATCTCTAGTCAGACTGCTTAGAAAAAGAAAAAAGATAAAATTACCAGTATCAAGAATGAGAAGTAACATTATTAGAAATTCTACAGATATTAAAGGGATCATAAATACTATGAATAACTTTGTTATTGACAATATTGACACATTAGATGAAATGGACTAATTCCTTGAGAGATATTTATACAAACTACCAAACCTCAAACAAAAGAAAACAGATAACCTGAATAGGCCCATATCTATTACAGAAATTGAAATTTTAGTAAAAAATCTTCCCACAAAGAAAACTCTCAACACATGGTTCCACTAGGAATTCTACCAAACTTTTAAGAAAGAACTAATACCCCTTTAGCACAAACTCTTCCAAATAATCTAAGAGAAGGGAATAATTCCCAACTCATTCTATGAGGTCAGTGTCACACAAATAACAAAACCAGAAGACATTACAAAAATAAACCAATATGTGTAAATCAACTATATTTTGATAAAAATTTTATACAAGATTTTCTTTTCTTTTTTAAAAAAATAAATTTATTTATTTTTGGCTGCATTGGGTCTTCATTGCCGTGCGTGGGCTTTCTCTAGTTGCAGCGAGCAGGGGCTACTCTTCATTGTGGTGCGTGGGCTTCTCATTACAGTGGCTTCTCTTGTTGCAAAGCATGGGCTCTAGGCAGGCAGGCTTCAGTAGTTGTGGCACACGGGCTCAGTAGTTGTGGCTCACGGGCTCTAGAGTGCAGGCTCAGCAGCTGTGGCTCAGGGGCTTAGCTGCTCCATGGCATGTGGGATCTTCCCGGATCATGGATCGAACCCATGTCCCCTGCACTGGCAGGCGGATTCTTAACCACTGAGCCACCAGGGAAGTCCCTTGATAAAAATTTTTAAAAAGCCCAATAGGCTTCATGAACACAGATGTGAAAATTCTACACAAAATTTTAGCAAATCAAATATAGCACACAGTAAAAGAATAATACATGACCCTTGAACAACACAAGTTTGAACTGCACTTACACATGGATTTTTTTCATTAAATATGTACTACATTACTACATAATCTGTGGTTGACTGAATTCAAGGATGTGGTACCTTGAATACAGAGGGCCAACTGTAGGGTTATATATGGATTTTCGACTGTAAGGAGGATCAGTACCCCTAAGTCCCACATTGTTAAAGGGTCAACTGTACTTTATGACCAAGTGAGGTTTATGCTAGGAACTCAGAGTAAGTTTAATATTTGAAATCAATCAGTGTAATTCACCATAACAAACTGAGATAGAAAAACCATATGACTATTAAATGCAGAAAAAACATATGATGAAATGCCTGATAAAAACTCTTAGCATTTAGAAATAAAAGAGAATTTCCTCAATCTGATAAAGGCATCTTATGAAAAACCTACAGCTATACATCATACTTAATGGTGAAAGACTGGATGCTTTTCCCCTAAGATCAGGAAGAGTACAGGCTCAACGTTGTACTGCATGTTCTAGCCACTGAAATAAGGCAAGAATAACAAATAAAAGGCATCCAGATTAGAAAGGAAGAAATAAAACTGTCTTTATTGTAGATAACATCATTGTCTTTGCAGAAAATCTGCTAGAATCTACAAAAAAGCTACTTGTTGAATGAGTTAAACAAGGTTGCAGGATACTTGATCAATATACAAAAGTAAATTGTACAGCTGACCCTTGAACATGGGTTTGAATTGTGCGGTTCTATTTACATGTGGATTTATTCACTAAATATGTACTACAGTACTACATGATCTGTAGGTGGTTGAATCCGTGAACAGAGAACCATGGATACACAAGGTGGACTGTAAAGTTTTATGTGGATTTTTGACTGCATAAAAGATTGGTGCCCCTAAGCCTCCCATGTTGTTCAAGGGTCAACTGTATTTCTATGTACTAGCAATGAAAACTGAAACTACAAAATCAAAACCATTTATAATAGCATAAAAAAGGAAATACTTCAGGTGTTAAAATATTTTAACACCTAAAATATTTTAGGGGTTAAATAAACCTGACAAAATATGTTAAAACCTGGACACTGAAAACTACAAAAGCTGAGAGACCTAAATAAATAATAAAGACCTAAATAAATGGAGAGATTGATCTCATTCATCAATTGGAAGATTCAATAGTGTTGAAATGTTAGTTCCTCTAAATTTATCTAAAGATTCAATGTAATCCCAATCCAAATCCCAGAAGGCTTTTTCCTTTATAGAAATGGAAAAACATTCTAAAATTCATAAATTCAAAGGTCCTAGAATAGCCAAAACAACTCTGAAAAAGAAGAACAAAATTGGAGGAGAAACACTATTTGATTTTTAAGCTTTTATTATAAAGCTATGATATTCAAGACTGATGTTAAGGTAAATATATAGATCAAAGGAACAAAATATACAGAAACAGACCCCCCATATATATAGAAAAGTGATTTTTGACAAAGGTGTAAGGCAATTAAGTAGAGAAAGGATAATTTTTGCAACAAATGGTGTCAGAGCAATTGAATCTTTGATCATATCTAGTACCATATAAAAATATTAACTCAAAAGGAATCATAGACTTAAATGTAAAACCTAATACTCTAAGGCTTCTAGGAATCATTGCAAATCATAAATTTGCTAAGGAGTTATATCCAGAATATGTAAAGAATTCTCAAAATTCAACAGTAAGAAAACAAACAATTCAGTTTTAAAAGATGGGCAAAATATCTGAATAGACACTTTACCAAATATGATACACAGAAAGCAAATTAGCACATGAAAAGACTCTCAACATTATCAGTCATTAGGGAAATGAGAATAAAAATCACAATGAAATATCACTACATATCTATAGAATGGCTAAAATTAAAAGCAATGACATTAGTGTGTGAGGAACTGGAACTCTCATTCACTACTGAAAGGAATATAAAATGGTAGCACTTTGGAAAAAAACTTCGGCCATTTCTTAAAAAGTTAAACATACACCTACCATATGATCCAGCCACTCTGTTCTTAGGTATTTACCCAAGAAAAAATGAAATGTATGTCCGTACAAAGATCTGTGTACAACACAGTAGCTTTATTTGTAATGGATAAAATCTGGAAACAACAAATGTTCACCAAAAGGTTAACTGCGGGATTTTTTTTTTTACAATGGAATACTACTCAGCAATAAAAGGGAATAAACTGCAGCAACATAGATGAATCTCAAAATAATTATGCTGAAGAAATCAGACAAAAAAGATCATATACTGTATAACTACATTTATATATAACCACAGAATATGCTAACTACATGCAAATTCTGTAGTGACAGAAATTAGATCAGTAGTTTCCTGGCGAAGGGGGTGAAGGTTAGATGAGATGAAGAGATTATAATGAAACATGAGGAAACTTTTGGGGGTAATGAGTATGTTCACTATATTGATTGTGGTGATGGTTCCATGCGGGAATGTGTATGTGTATGTATATATACACACATGTATATATATACATCTATATGTCAAAACTTATCAAATCAAATTGTACAGTTTGGGGCTTCCCTGGTGGCGCAGTGGTTGAGAGTCCGCCTGCCAATGCAGGGGACACAGGTTCGTGCCCTGGTCCGGGAAGATCCCACATGCTGCAGAGCGGCTGGGCCCGTGAGCCATGGCCACTGAGCCTGCGCGTCCGGAGCCCGTGCTCTGCAACGGGAGAGGCCACAACAGTGAGAGGCCCGTGTACCACACACACACAAAAAAAATTGTACAGTTTAACTATGTAAGTTTATGTGTCAGTTATACCTTAATAAAGCTACTAAGGGCTTCCCTGGTGGTGCAGTGCTTAAGAATCTGCCTGCCAATGCAGGGGACACGGGTTCAAGCCCTGGTCTGGGAAGATCCCACATGACACGGAGCAACTAAGCCCGTGCGCCACAACTAGTGAGCCTGTGCTCTAGAGCCCGCGTGCCACAACTACTGAAGCCCGTGTGACTAGAGCCCATGCTCGGCAACAAGAGAAGCCACCACAATGAGAAGCCCGCGCACCGCAACCAAGAGTATCCCCTGCTCGCCACAACTAGAGAAAGCCCGCATGCAGCAACGAAGACCCAACACAGCCAAAAATAAATAAATAAAATAAATAAATTTATTTTTTAAAAAAACTACTAAAAAAACTTAGTAAATGTACCCATAAGTTTGTATGTAAATTTTACCTCAAAAGAAGAAAATGCAAACTCTAATTACAATTCTCGCTACAAAACGACATGTGTGTTGAAGTGCTGGAATTATATGTTGACTATAATTTGCTTTAAAACACATCAAAAATAAGATGGATTGATGGATGGATACATATGTATAAAGAAAAGATAGAAAAAATGTTAATACTAGACTCTAGACGGTAGGTTTATGGATGTCTACTGTAAATTAAAAATTTTTTTCTCTGTTTGAAAAATTTCATAATAAAATATTGAAAAAAAATAGAGTATTAGTCTAGGCATTAGTATCCGACTAGTAGGAGTTCGAGAAAGAAAAATAGGAAAAACAGATTATTAAATAAATGAATAAATAAATAAATCGAAGGGCATGGATTTTCAAATTCAAAGAGCCATCTCATGTCTGGCAAACAGAATGAAAAAAGAACCACATTAAAGTATATCATTAGGGACACTTAATCCTTAAAGGAGAATCCTATAAAGGAGCACAAGGAAAAAAGTGGGTAACACAAAGGATTAGAAATCACTATGGCATCAGACTTTTTGTCAGGTGGGGTGGTACTTGTGTGGAATGGAAGGAGGGAGGGAATTTATAAGTAAGAATATGTAGAGGTGGTATGGTGGTGAAAGTAGGAGATCTAAATTTTCATATTCCAAGTAAACTGATAACATCTAACATTGTAAAATTAAGAAATAGCAGTAAAAGCATGTTAGAAACACTAAGCCAAATACCAAAAGAAACATCTGAACAACTGAACATGATTGTCTCTGGAAAGCAGATCTTGGAAGTAAGGCAGGGACCTTTGTTTTTTGTTATAAACCATGTAATCTTTATATTTCTGACTTATATACATATATTACTTTGAAAGGTCTTAAATTAGAAAACACTTTAAAATGCAATTATTATATGTGGAATTAAGTTAAATAGAAAATAAATTTTTTATTTTTATTTTATTTTATTAAAAATTTTTTTTTTAATTTTAATTTTTATTTTTGACTGCATTGGGTCTTCATTGCTGAGCATGGGCTTCCTCTAGTTGCGGCGGGCGGGGGCTACTCTTCGTTGTGGTGCGTGGGCTTCTCATTGCGGTGGCTTCTCTTGTTGCGGAGCATGGGCTCTAGGCGCGTGGGCTTCAATAGTTGTGGCGTGAGGGCTCAGTAGTTGTGGCTCACAGGCTCTAGATCGCAGGCTCAGTAGTTGTGGTGCATGGGCTTAGTTGCTCTGCGGCATGTGGGATCTTCCCGGACCAGGGCTTGAACCCGTGTCCCCTGCATTGGCAGGCGAATTCTTAACCACTGCGCCACCAGGGAAGCCCCAGTAGAAAATAATTTTTATTAGTTGCTTCTCAGAGAACATTCTTTTGAAACCTGTTTTTACAAATATGTAAATTGAGACACGGAAAAGAAATATGTTTAGACTAAGTTAGTGGATGGGTCAACTTCTATTATAATGACCTAGAAGCAAGTATTAAAGTTCTTTCATTATCTTAGAATTTTGTTCTTACAAAATATGTGGGCCCTTGAGTGGTCTGGAAATAAAGCTCTATTGTGTCATGCAGAGTTTTTACTCTCTAGCAACCATAGGTATAGTATTTATCCCTAGTACTTGAGAGATTTCAGAAAAATGACAAATTCAAACTCCAAACCTTGCAGGGCATGTTTTAGGCTCAGCTAAGATTCGGCAGGTTATTGAAATTTTGCCTACAGAATCTCTGTTCCTAGGTAAGAACTGTATTTCAAATAATAAACCCAAAGTTCTAAAAAACACTGAAATAAAAAGTTTGGCCAATTGTGCTTATTTTACTGTATTTATCAAGGCAGGAAAGTAGTCCAAAATAAGATTTTCAACTATGTGGTTTGAAATGAAATGTTTAAGGTTTTTTTTTTGGCCATGCCACATGGCTTGTCGGATCTTAGTTCCCCAACCAGGGATTGAACATGGGCCCTTGGCAGTGAAAGCATGGAGTCCTAACCACTGGACCTCCAGGGAATTCCCCGAAATGTTTACAGTTTTAATCCTAGGTTAATTAGAAAAAAATTAATCAGGATATTGTAAAGTTTTGCTGGATATTAAAATTTTGTGATTTGGCCTCAATCTATTATGCAATCTCTGTCTTAAGGATACATTTCTTTTTATTAAAAATTAATTAATTAATTAATTAATTAATTTTAAATTTTTGGCTGCGTTGGGTCTTCGTTGCTGCGTGCGGGCTTTCTCTGGTTGTGGTGAGCGGGGGCTACTCTTCGTTGCGGTGCACGGGTTTCTCATTGCAGTGGCTTCTCTTGTTGCAGAGCATGGGCTCTAGGCACACGGGCTTCAGTAGTTGTGGCACGCAGGATTCAGTAGTTGTGGCTCGCAGGCTCTAGAGCGCAGGCTCAGTAGTTGTGGTGCACGGGCTTAGTTGCTCCACGGCATGTGGGATCTTCCCAGACCAGGGCTCGAACCTGTGTCCCCTGCATTGGCAGGCGGATTCTTAACTACTGTGCCACCAGGGAAGCCCAAGGATACATTTCTATAAAGATACCCATTAACTGAAATCTAATTTACAAGAGGCCATTCCCTTGACTTATACTGCTCAGAGTAGATGATCTATACTGTTTCTTTGTCTTTGTTCATTAGTATGTACAAAATTCCTCCTGGAGCACAGAGGAATTTGATCTAAGCAAATTGATCTAGAGTGAGAGAACTGACATTTGGAACAATGCAACGGTTTGACAAGTGAGGGTGGAAGAGGCACTGACAACCACTGGTTCCAATGCCCAAGCCCTACTGTCTTGGCAGATTCCAGAGATGGAGTGACAAAGGCAAAGATGCTATACATTTACCGAAAACAGCACATGTTCTAAAGTAACTCATTCCTCTGCTGATGGAATTGAATATTGTTCCTAGATAAAAATTATAGATTAGCTACTCTAAAAATAGCTTTGGTGATACTAATGATTCTTGGATTTCACTTTATCAGAGATGAAAGGAAAACCACCTTTCTAGGGCTTGGAGAGTCTTTTCAGTGACCTGAAGTAATCACTAAAAAGCAATTTTTACACTGTGCTACACAGGTCTAAAAAGATTTGTATTAGTGTCGTATATAAATATGATGACATTGGATTTGGCAATGATTTCTTAGATATGACATTAAAGGTGCAGGTAACAAAAGAAAAAAGACAAGTTGGACTTCATGAAATTAAAAATTTTGTGCATCAAGACACAATCCACAGAGCAAAAAGGCAACCCACACAATGGGAGAAAATATTTGCAAATCATATATCTGATAAGGGATTAATATCCAAAATATATATAGAACGTCTAAAACTCAACAACAACAACAGAACAACTTGATTAAAAATGGGTAAAGGACTGAAATAGACATTTCTCCAAAGAAGATATACAAATGGCCAATATGCACATGGAAAGATGCTTAACATAACTAATTATTAGGGAAATGCAAATCAAAACTACGATGAGATACCACCTTACACCCACTAGAATGGCTACTCAAAAAAAAAAAATCAGAAAATAACACGTGTTGGTGAGGATGTGGAGAAAAGGGAACCATTGTACACTGTTGGTGGGAATGTAAAATGGTATAGCTGCTGTGGGAAACAGTATGATTAATTCCTTAAAAAATTAAAAATAGAATTACCATATGATCCAGCAATTCTACTTCAAAAGAACTGAAAGCAGAGCCTTAAAAAGATATCTGGGCTTCCCTGGTGGCGCAGTGGTTGAGAGTCTGCCTGCCAATGCAGGGGACATGGGTTCAAGCCCTGGTTTGGGAAGATCCCACATGCTGCGGAGCAACTAGGCCCATGAGCCACAACTACTGAGCCTGCGCGTCTGGAGCCTGCGCTCCGCAACAAGAGAGGCCGCGATAGTGAGAGGCCCACGCACCGCGATGAAGAGTGACCCCCCACTTGCCACAACTAGAGAAAGCCCTCGCATAGAAACGAAGACCCAACACAGCAAAAATAAATAAATAAAAATTAAAAAAAAAATCAAAAAAGAAAAAAATGATATCTGTGCAGGTATGTTCATAGCAGCATTATTATTATTCACAATAGTTAAAATGTCAAAGCAACCCAAGTGTCCTTCGATTGATGAACAGATAAGCAAAACATGGTATATACATACAATTATTCAGTCTTAAAAGGGAAATTCTGCAATATGCTATAACATGGATGAACCCTGAGGACATCATGCTAAGTGAAGTAAGCCAGTCACAGAGAGACAAATACTGTATGGTCCCACTTATATGATGTACTTAGAGTAGTCAAAATCATAAAGACTGAAAATGAAATGGTGGTTACCAGGGGATAGGGGGAGAAGTGAATGGGGAATGATATTGTTTAATAGGTATGGAGTTTCAGTTTTACAAGATGAAAAGAATTATGGGGATGGATGGTGGTGATAGCTGTACAGCAATGTGAATGTATTTTATGTCACTGAACTGTAGACTTAAAAGCAGTGAAGATGGTAAATTTTATGTTATGTGTGTTTTACCACAATAAAAAAAGAAAAAAATGAGCTCACAATCATGAATGGTAGTAGTCATTCACCACAGCCTTGGTAATTCAGAAGGTATATTATGAAAGCAAAACTAAGAAAATTATGGTGTACCGTCTGTGCTAATTTCATGTCAGCTTAGCTCTGCCCCAAGGAGGTGGGAAGATTCGATATGGAAAACACTTAGCATAGTACCTGGCAGTTAATATGTATTTAGTAAATAGTACAACTATGCCAAGGTTGTACTAGGTCATGTGCAACATAGTTGCATTAGGCATAGTTGTACTAGGTCATGTGCAACAGCCGAAAGCCCATGTGGGTAGTCATGGATATCTCTGGAAAATATAAGCGCCTGCCTGGGTAGAGGAACAGTAAGCAGTTTTAGGGATATACAGAGGCAGCCGGGCAGGCCAGACACCTAGAAAGCTGGCAATAGTCATCCAGCTCTAGATGTCCTGCATGTTAACAGTTCACTACTATATTAGTATAAAAAAGACAAAGATGTATCCCCTGGAAAAACACATTTCTTTTCTTATATGATTAAACTTTAGAATTTAAATCCTCTGATTAAATTTGGATAATGTTATCACTATCTTAGAGACTGTTCTGATAACAAAGAATCTAGAGGGAAAACACAATCAGCAAGCTTTGATTTCAAGTGATTTTTAACTTGAGTTTTATTACCAAGTAAATAATCTCAAGAAAAATGAACTTCTTCCTTATACTATTTTCTACTTCTTACTAGATGAAAGCAGAAATCACAGTACTGTTAGATTACAATTTTGAGGTACATCTTCTCCTTCCTTAGTTTCTATCTACTCAACTTTTCTAGACACACACAAAGACACACACACCGTTAAATTATTTTGTTAGAATTATGAAAAGCAAAGTAAGTCCTGAAAGCATCCTTACAAACAACGAAATCAACATCTTGGGGCCTAAATTTATGAATTTTATTGAAATTTTGACTCAAAAACTTAAGAGTCTTGTCAATGACCAAATAAAGACTCAAATTATAGGTTACATCCATAGTACAGTCAATTGCAGGTGAAGTAACTGCAACTGTTTTCTAAGGGTTATATTTTGAAACTGTGGTCTTCAGAGAACAAGTGATGGACAGCTGGTATGAGTCATGAAGCTGATGCCCATGCAAAGTGGAGGCCACAGAGCAGTGAGTACTAGGGCTGGACATTGAAGTGCTTCTGACAGATAGAATATTCTCAGATGAGTCACCTAAGTTCATTACAAAGACAACACCTTTTTGACTTGGATGTGTATCTGATAGAGGCAGACCAACCTATTTTTGAGAAGAAAAACTCAGTATTATAAGTTGACTATATATAGTGGGGGAAAAGGTTATTTCTTGAAAAGAAATATGCCCTTGTTTTTGAGGAAAACAGCTCTTCTTCAATTTCAGTTCTACTGTTCCTTATTTATTTTGGAAAGATTCATTAAAACTGAGCCTCTAGAATGATGAACAAGCTGTTGATCTAGTAGCTGTTTCCCAAGAAGAATTATCTACTGAATCATAAAGATCACGTCAAAGTTACCTAAGTGTTTGCATGGTAAGTCCACAAGTATACCCAAAATTCTAAAAAATAAGTAAATAACAGTATTATCTGGCTAAAAATAATTAAGACAGGTCCAGGCTAAGAATAAAATAGCTGTAAAGCTATACTAAACTCTTCTAGGGGATGGTTTTTAAGCTCCAAGGGATCATTTCCCACTTCTAAGGATTTTAGGAACACCAGAAAATGCACCTCTGCACCCCAATTCCCAGATTTTATGTCCATTTATTAATGTCTAGAATTTTACTATTCATGTTTCTTTCTTATAGTTTAAGGTCTAGTTCCTACTAAAAGGCAAATATCCCTGAAGGTTTGGGGATACCTTTAGCCAGTTGCCTACCAATGAATACGAAAAAGGCTTTGAGATTAAATTTCCTTAGCAGGGTAGAAAAAGCAGTCATTAGGAAACTGGAAGTCTGATGCAGGAGAAAATAAGAGGGCCAATGAAGTTGGAAAAGGGCATGGAACAAGGCTGGGGAAATCATCTGTCTCCCCAGTTTGCCTGGTCAGTTCTCCCTGGGAGGTCCAGTTTGGGTCCTTGGAACATGCAGAGAAATGTTCCTAATTCATGGAGAGGTGGGAGGAGTTCAAGTTCAACACACCTAAGTGACAGTAGGTTTTTATGCCTATCATCAAACACTTGCAGAAGTATGCATATCTGCTGGTGTGAGAGCACAAATGTGAAAGTATACAGGCACACACAAACACATAACATGTGTTAAACTTAAATCACTTACTTTTTTTTTTTAAGTATAGACTCCCTAAGTTAAAAGAAACCTCAGAGATAGTTGAATTTTTTCATTGACACATGGGGATGTTAAGACACACAGAAGTAAAGTGACATAATCAAGGTCACACAGCTAGTTAGAGCAGTACTGAAACCAGGAAATGATGTTTTATAAGATACTAAATAATTTGGCCACATCCTCTCTTTCTGGACTTCCTGAGTACTATTCACTTATGTAGATATCATCCTGCAGATGAAGGAGCTGAATGCTCTGTGTGCTGAACATATTCTTTGCTTTCCCATTGCCATGACATTGGTTAAACTATTTCTGCCACTTGGAATCTGTCCTTCCAATCTCTAATGGTTAAAATCCTATTCATTCTCCAAAGGCCTATTCAAAGGTCTCTTTCAAAATGCCTTTCCTGGTTACTCCCTCTCTATTTCCTATCTGTTAGGACTGTTCGTGCCTCCCTAAACTTCGTATGTTGAAGACCTAACTCCCCAGTGTGGTTGTATTTGAGGGAAGTAACTAAGGTTAAATGAGGTCATAAGCATGGGGCCCTTATCTGATAGGATTAGTGCCCTTATAAGAAGAGATACCAGAGAGCTCTCTCTCTCTCTCTCTCTCTCCTCCCCTCTCTACTCCCCACATATGCATGAGGTAAGGCCCTATGAGGACAGAGCAAGAGGTAGATTCAAGCCAGAGAGTCCTTAACCAGAAATCAAATTGGCTGGAAACTTGATCTTGGATTTCCAGCCTCCAGAACTGTGAGAAAATAAAATCCTGTTGTTTAAACCACCCAGTCTATGGTATTTTATTATGGCAATCTGAGCAGACTAAGACACTATCTTGTATAGAACTTTGTTTATACTTCTCTAACAATTATTTCATTCTATTTACATCTAGGACTATTTTTGTTCAAGAATGTGCTAAAATGCCATCTTAAAACCTCTCTCAGAATTATATAAGATAGAACAACTACTGACAGATTTTAGCTGCCAATGTAGTACAATGTAATAGCAATAAAGAGTATTAGTATTTGTATTACAACAAAAATAATCAAGGTACAGAGGGTTTTTTTTTTTAAAGAAGTTAATACCCTACTGTTTTATAAGAAAATGTATTATGTGAAATCAGTTCCTATATTGTTCCTATCTTCACATGGTCATTAAGAGATGATAATAAATATTTATTAAAAGGCCAACAATTTATTAGGTTTTAGAAACTAAGCATTAAACTATTAATCAATTAAACACAAATAAATAAAAATTTTTGTGTACATATCATTTCTCTCTTAAGCCATCTCTGGCACATCTTGGAATCAACTCAAATGTCTGGTTAAAGTATCTTAAATATGAGTATTGGGGATATACAGAATGCTTGTTGAATTTTTAAAAAGTTAATTACATGTTTTCCAGTGGTTTGCTTCTAACATTACAATATTCATTCTAATTTTATTAGCTGGAAATGTCACCCAAGAGTATAATAAAACTATTTAATTTCTCACGGTCATTCCAGCTGTTCTCTGACTTCTTCCTGGTAATCCCCTGCCGTCAGTACTGAAGCAGTCCTATGACTGAGCGTTCTCCCTGCTTTCATTTCCCCAGTACTTAATCTCCCTCTGAAAATGGTCTGTCTTTATCTTTATGCCTCTCTCACCACAGAAAAATCTATCAGTGACAAACGGGGACAACTGCAAGGCTGCAGAAATTAAAAACAGACTTCGTGAGTTAGGTACAAAACGTTTCCCTTTGGACATAAAGGGAATTTGCTGAGTCACTGAGTTAAGTATTTATAGCACCACATAATTTATTTTCTGCTGTAATAACTTCTTCCGTAATTCAGCAGCTCCTCCACAAGTCTCCATCAAATCTATGATTACTCAAAAATGCTAACAATGCTGACTAATAAGAAGGAAACAGTGCTACCTAAGCAAAATTAAACTAGAAGAATAATCTATGTATAAAGTGCTTTTTAGGGACAAGTTTTTAATAAAATCTTTGCTTCCATTATCCAAAGAGAGTCATAAGTTTTGCATTTTACATTCTTTCCTCAATTATGTTATCAGGCTGTATCTCATCAAAAGTTTTAAAATTCCTATCCTTAGGCCCTTTCCCTACTACACTCAAGAATTCACAACCAGAAGAAGCTAAAAGCTACAGGTTGTAAAGTCAGCCTCCTATTAGCTACATCTGGCTGCAGATGTGTTTCTTTTTTGGCTGTCAAAGCCTTTTAAAAAATTAAGCCAACATTTAAAAATGAAAAGATTCTACATAAAAGCTAAATTTCTAACTTCTTTTGAAAAACTGAAAGATGTGGTAAAAATATTCCTGCATTCCCACATGGTGACAACTGCTGGGGCTGAGGGGCTGCCCTCATTAGACAGTCTCTTCCTTTGGCCTGTTTAATTAATTCATTTGCCTTATTTGTTTGGCCTCCATAGGCATTTGGTTTGTCTCCCTTGCTAAAAGCAAACCATGCTATAGATAACTTTCTTTGTGGATCTCTCCTTAAGTACTCTCATCAACACTCACCTGCTACACTAGCCTATTAAGTGGCTTCTGTTCCTCTAACCTCTCAATCCTCCTGAACATCTTCTACACTGCTGTTAAGTTTCTGAAACACAAGCAGGTCACTGCCTTGTTCTAGAGAATGCTATTGCATGCTTCTTAGTGACTAGAGAATAACATTAATCTAAACTCATAACATGACGTTCTAGGCATTCTGCGATTAGATTCCAAATTACCTTTCCCATCACATTTGCTAAGTAGATCGACACTATCTGAAAAGGAAGTGTCAAGTGGCCTGCTTTGAAGTTCTGCTCTTTTTACCATTTTAATCAATGACTTAAATAACAAGAAGTATGATTTTCAGATTTAAGGAGGAGAAGGGATAGGAAATATTTATAATTTATTTACGTTCAGCCTGTGAGATGTGTACCTTAATCTTTTTACTGCCTTCGACAAGTGCTCACCCATGGAAAACAAAAAGATCTGGGGTCAATGGTGTTTTAAGATTACACAGATGTCAATCATAAACATAAAGATACAGAGCTCCTTTGCCTTTTACAGCATAGTAAGCATTCCTAAAGCATTTCTGGATATAGAATCTCAATTTTTCAAGACCAAGAAGCAAGATGACAGATAAAAGACATAAATAAATTGAAGCAATGGTTACATAAAATAAGATTTACATTTGGACAGAAGGCTTTCTGCACCACACTGGTACCTAAGGATATATTATACTATAACCACGAACATATTTCAGAGTACCAAAGATGTGTTTAGCACTCTGCAGGAGTCTGGGATGGTAGTTCTAAAATGTACTGTCACTTACAAGGTTTTAAAACATTGGGATGAAGCCCTGTGAAACAGAATAGAGTTGTGTTAGGAAGAACAAGTAACTGCCAATTGTGACACAGCATCCCACTAGAGAAAGAATTATGCTATAAAAATTTTAAGTTTGTTCATTCCAAAAAAGGTGATACAGTCCAGATAACTTTTTTCTTTTTTTTTTTTACTCAATCTTTTGGATTCAAATTCCATTCCTGGTGGACCAGTTTCTCATGATAACACTTTGGCATGGGGCATGCCCAGATGTCAGCTGCAATGCACTTCCCAGAAGTCATGTCAGCTTCAGTTAACTTTCTTGAATGGTAAAGATCACAGATTTCAGTTTTGGCGAAGTATAGTCTCTGCAACTCCAACTCCCGACCCCCAATTAAACAAATGAATTTGTTTTGTAAGAAAAACAGTAAAGCAAAATGTGTTGTTTTTCCACAGCTTTTCTTGTAAACCACAGGTCTCTCTCTTTTTGTTTTTACATCTTTATTGGAGTATAATTGCTTTACAATGTTGTGTTAGTTTCTGCTGTATAACAAAGTGAATAAGCTTTATGTAAACATATATCCCTGTGTCCCCTCCCTCTTGTGCCTCCCTCCCACCCTCCCTATCCCACCCCTCTAGATGGTCACAAAGCACCGAGCTGATCTCCCTGTGCTATGCAGCTGCTTCCCACTAGCTAGCTATTTTACTTTTGGTAGTGTATATATGTCAGTGCTACTCTCTCACTTCCTCCCAGCTTACCCTTCCCCCTCCCCGTGTCCTCAAGTCCATTCTCTACGTCTGTACCTTTATCCCTGTCCTGCCCCTAGGTTCATCAGAACCATTTTTTTTTAAGATTCCATATATATGTGTTAGCATACGGTATTTGTTTTTCTCTTTCTGACTTGCTTCACTCTGTATCACAGACTCTAGGTCCATCCACCTCACTACAAATAACTCAATTTTGTTTCTTTTTATGGCTGAGTAATATTCCATTGTATATATGTGCCACATCTTCTTTATCCATTCTTCTGTCAATGTACACTTAGGTTGCTTCCATGTCCTGGCTATTGTAAACAGAGTTTCAAAGAACACTATGGTACATGACTCTTTTTAAATTATGGTTTTCTCAGGGTATATGCCCAGGAGTGGGATTGCTGGGTCACATGGTAGTTCTATTTTTGTTTTTTTTAAGGAACCTCCATACTATTCTCCATAGTGGCTGCATCAGTTTACATTCCCACCAACAGTGCAAGAGGGTTCCCCTTTCTCCACACCCTCTCCAGCATTTATTGTTTGTAGACTTTTTTGATGATGGCCATTCTAGCCGGTGTGAGGTGATACCTCATTGTAGTTTTGATTTGCATTTCTCTAATGATTGGTGATGTTGAGCATCCTTTCATGTGTTTGTTGGCAATCTGTATATCTTCTTTGGAGAAGTTTCTGTTTAGGTCTTCCACCCATTTTTGGAGTGGGTTGTTTGTTTTTTTGATATTGAGCTGCATGAGCTGCTTATATATTTTGGGGATTAATCCTTTGTCATTGCTTCATTTGCAAATATTTTCTCCCATTCTGAGGGTTGTCTTTTTGTCTTGTTTATGGTTTTCTTTGCTGTGCAAAAGCTTTGAAGTTTCATTAGGTTCCATTTGTTTATTTTTGTTTTTATTTCCATTTCTCCAGGAGGTGGGTCAAAAAGGATATTGCTGTGATTTATGTCACAGAGTGTTCTGCCTATGTTTTCCTCTAAGAGTTTGATAGTGTCTGGCTTTACATTTAGGTCTTTAATCCATTTTGAGTTTATTTTTGTGTATGGTGTTAGGGAGTGTTCTAATTTCATTCTTTTACATGTAGCTGTCCAGTTTTCCCAGCACCACTTATTGAAGAGGCTGTCTTTTCTACATTGTATATTCTTGCCTCCTTTGTCAAAGATAAGGTGACCATAGGTGCCTGGGTTTATCTCTGAGCTTTCTATCCTGTTCCATTGATCTATATTTCTGTTTCTGTGCCAGTACTATACTGCCTTGATTACTGCAGCTTTGTAGTATAGTCTGACATCAGGCAGCCTGATTCCTCCAGTTCCGTTTTTCTTTCTCAAGACTGCCTGCCTATTTGGGGTCTTTTGTGTTTCCATACAAATTGTGAAATTTCTGGTTCTAGTTCTGTGAAAACTGCCTGTGGTAGTTTGATAGGGATTGCATTGAATCTGTAGATTGCTTTGGGTAGTATGGTCATTTTCACAATGTTGATTCTTCCAATCCAAGAACATGGTATATCTCTCCATCTGTTTGCATTGTCTTTAATTTCTTTCATCAGTGTCTTATAGTTTTCTGCATACAGTTTTTTTGTCTCCTTAGGTAGGTTTATTCCTAGGTATTTTATTCTTTTTATTGCAGTGATAAATGGGAGTGTTTCCTTAATTTCTCTTTCAGATTTTTCAACATTAGTGTATAGGAATGCAAGAGATTTCTGTGCATTCATTTTGTATCCTGCTACTTTACCAAATTCATTGATTAGCTCTAGTAGTTTTCTGGTAGCATATTTAGGATTCTCTATGTATAGTATTATGTCATCTGCAAAGAGTGACCCACTGTCTACTTGTAAAGTATGTTAAGTTATATTAGACATCATTAGTATTTTCACAAAAGTTAATGACAGATTCTCAGGGTTTTGGGATCCTTAAATACCTCTCAGTACAACTGTGGAATTTTTTTTTTTTTTTTTTTTTTTTTTTTCTGTACGCGGGCCTCTCACTGTTGTGGCCTCTCCCGTTGCAGAGCACAGGCTCCGGACGCGCAGGCTCAGCGGCCATGGCTCACGGGCCCAGCCGCTCCGCGGCATGTGGGATCTTCCCGGACCGGGGCACGAACCCGTGTCCCCTGCATCGGCAGGCGGACTCTCAACCACTGCGCCACCAGGGAAGCCCCAACTGTGGAATTTTTAAGACACTGATATCTAGTCTTCAGCCCCAGAGATTTTGCTTTTAACTGGCCTTTGATAGGATTTTTATATCTGCTGTCTTTAAAAGCACTCCAGGTGATTCTAATGTGATCAGGGTTGAGTGGATCCAGGTAAAAGGATAAGAGCTCATTTAGAGAAATAAATGATTGGGACTCGGGGAACTTGGGCTATTGTACTGAATGCTGAATAATCAATTCAACAAACTTTTTGGTGAAATGCTCTGTACCATTTAAAGATGGGGATGGGTTTCAAACCTTTTTTTAAAATGCAATTTTGGCTTTTCTTCAAATGAAATCTTATTTGTAATTCAATGTATGTGAAAGAAACAAAAGGGAAGTGGGTTGGGGTTAGGAATTGCTCCTCTATTGCATTAGCCTTCCCACTGCTCTTCTAAGTAGGAAGCTAACTCTCCAATCCTATAGCATTTTCATCCTATAGCTTTGATGGCACACTTGTTCCTTAACCCAAGGTTGCAGATTTCACTTTTCCTGGAGTATAACTGAAATGAGGACAGGCGTTTGTCGCAGAGCTGTGGGTGGGCAAAATACACGTGCTCATAAGAACCCTGCCCCTGGAGAATCTCTATCTGCTCAAGCCCTATGGGAGGCACTGCACCTGTGTCTGGTTTCTGACTTCCCACTTAGGCTCTACCATGTGTCCTCTGAGGTAAATCAAGAATTAACCACTGTTCTCCAATTATTCTTGGTAATACTAAAGGAAAGCCTAACAAAATAAGTTATGTATTCAATCATGTAAACACATTCCAAACATTTCATGGAAACACCCTAAGGTAGTCAATATATAAACCAAAGCTTTTGGGACCTAGATATTGAAATAGTGTAATTACTTCCTATTACTATACATGATGTCAACACTCCAAAGTAGTTCATGTACTTTTAATTGCATTATTTTAAAAAGTGGAATATTCTTTTTTTTTTTTTTTTTTTTTGCGGTGCACGGGCCTCTCACTGTTGTGGCCTCTCCCGTTGCGGAGCACAGGATCCGGACGCACAGGCTCAGCGGCCATGGCTCACGGGCCCAGCCGCTCCGTGGCATATGGGATCTTCCCGGACCGGGGCACGAACCCATGTCCCCTGCATCGGCAGGCGGACTCTCAACCACTGCGCCACCAGGGAAGCCCGGAATATTCTTTAAATAATTTAAAATCTATAGTCTAATGTTTTCTTCCAATCCTCATGTTGCCCATAAATACCCTGTCTAGTCCAAACCTGTATAATTCACAGTCATGTCCCTGCACTCCCCTCCTCCCCACCAAGTTCATTAAGCCTGGATAGTTCCCTTCTCAACTTTGGGGGATATAAACATTTTATACTGTATTCTATACATGGTGATAGCAAAGTAAGAAGAGATATACTTTTGGGAGAAGTCCATTTTCTCTAGAAGATGAAAACTTTCAAACAAATTTTTATGTTTTGATTAAGTTATTCTGTTGTAAAACTTTTACCTTTAAATCTGTATGTCAGGAATTATTTGACTGCCCTAGAATCGTGCAACAGGATCTGGCACACCAGGTATACTAAGGCTCAGGCAGAATCAGACTTACAGAAACTCTGCAGCCCTGCCCTCATCTTCCAGTATGACTTTTCAGCAGATGGAATGCCTCCTTCCTTCAAATGTACTTGGAGGCGCCAAGAGAATACATCAAATTCCATGCAACTGTAGAGTAAGTTGGAGCCTAGCTTCAGCTTATAATTATATTTCCATTCTCACTGTTTTCTTGTAAAATAAATTAGTTGATTTTTAATGGCACTACATAACCTACTGAAAGACTGCTTAAATTAGCAACTTTCTTTAACTTCTATTTGAAAGCAGGAATTTTGCAATTTCTCTTGATCTCCTACATGTGATTCTCTTGTGCTGTTTCACCCTTTGGCCTTTCTTCCTTTCCTCATTCCACAGATTTTTTTCTCTTCTCTCTCCTCCCAGTAGGGCTTGGTAATCATCTCTCTTTAGAAGCCTCTCAAATTTATACCTTTAGCCAGACCTTTCTTTCAAGTTAAAATGCTGCATTTCTCATTGTTTTCTTCACAGATCCACACAGAAGTTCTATAGCAAAGGCTACAAACTGGCATCCTGCAGTTCTTTTGTTTTATTTTGAATTTTATTATTAATAATTAGGAAAATTTTAAAAATTTGCAACATGGATGGACCTAGAGATTATCATACTAAGTGAAATAAGTCAGAAAGAGAAAGACAAATACCAAATGATATCACTTATATGTGGAATCTAAAATACGACACAAATGAGCATATCTACAGAAAGACTCACAGACACAGAGAGCAGACTTGTGGTTGCTGGGGTGTGTGTGTTGAGGGAGGGATAGAGTGGGAGTGTGGGGTTAGCAGATGCAAACTAGTATATATAGGATGGATAAACAACAAGGTCCTACTGTACAGCACAGGGAACTATATTCAATATCCTGTAATAAACTATAATGGAAAAGAATATGAAAAAGAATATATAATGTATATATAAAACTGAGTCACTCTGCTGTACAGCAGAATTAACACAACACTGTAAATCAACTACACTTCAATAAAATTAAAAACAAACCAACCAACCCTCCCTCCGACAACAAAACCAAAAAACCCCAGATCTCTGTCTTATTTTGAAAAGTGCAAGACCCAGCAACACTTGCCCACATTTCTGCCTAACAACAAAAGAATGGAACTAAATAGAGGATGTTCTCTTAACATGGAACAAGCATTCTGCAGTTCTATATATTTCCACTTCAATCATTTACATTACCAGTTTGGTGTCTTTAAGCATTTGAGTTTGCAATCTCGTCAAAGAGGATAGGAAGAATAGATAGCAGGCCTGACTTTTAGATTCCTTCCACCCCAAAGTGTCAATGTTTAGTGACAGTCTACCTTTAAAACCATATATTTGCCATGATATCACTGGGAAGTCAGTCATATGTTGTTTGTTTTCAGTTCAAGTAATCAGCACATGACCTTTCAGTAGGGAGTGTACAGCCTGATAAGTAGAGTGGTGTGCAGATCTGTATGTGTGAATTGGGGGGAGGGTTGTTCTTATGGAGCCCCTGGAGCATTATCACAAAGCTCTCTTGATCCAAGAGCAATACATAGACCATGTCTTCCATTCGTCTACAACTCCCCTCCTTCCTCACATCACTGGTCTGTTACTGCCATCAAAACTCAGCACAACTTTTGCACAGTGCTTTTTATGCTAAGAAATGCAATAAATACATCTTTGGTGCTTCTGAAAACAAAAAAAAACAAACAAAAAAACTCAGCACAGAGCCAATAAGAATTAACTGGACAGTTGGTTTGAGTGTTGATTCTTGTGTTAGACAACCAATGTGTCCACCTATAGGACTTCTGATTGGCTTTCACCACATTTATAACACTTCCTGGGAGAACTCAGCTAAACTTGACACAAGGAAAAGGAGGAGAAAGTGTAATAACAAAAATATCATCCGTAGTCATTAACATTTATTGAAGGCTTATCATGTGCTGGTCAGTAAAGCACTTTACATGTGCTACAGCATTTAATGCTCATAAGAACCCTATAAGGTAGATACTATTATCATCCTTATTTATGGTTAATGACACTGGCAAAGAGAAGTAAAATAACATGCCTAAGCTCACAGAGCTATTAAGTCCCAGTCAATCTGATTCCAGTGCCCACTCACTAGATGGTAAGCTTTGTGAAGGTGGAAGGAAGTTGTATTTTGGAAACTGTATACTGTGTAATGGTTAAAAGGATGGATTCTGGAGTTCAACAAAACTGGAGTATAAAGTCTTTTCAGAAAACAACTTTGGGTTTTGTTGATCCCTTGTACTGTATTTTTGTTTTCCCTTTTCATTAAGGACTGATTGTGTATCAGACACAATCTAGGAGAAGGGGATAGATCAGTGAACAAATGAAATTTTCTGTTTTCCTGGAGCCTACATTCTAGTGGCAAGACCCAGAAAATAAATGTAATAAATATATGTGATGTGCACATACCCACAAAAAAGTAGAGAAGGGGGACTAAGCGTGCTGGAGAGGGATGGGTAAAATTTTAAACAGGGTTATCAGGATAGGCCTCACTGAGAAGATGACATTTAAACACAGACAGGGAACTGAGGGACAAAATCATGGAGTTAATTTAAGAAAGTGCCTCTGAGTATGATGACAAGCAACTGCGGGGTTTTAGCCGAGGAATGACATGATTTGATGTATGTTTTAAAAGGGTAACTTTGGCAGCCGTGTTGACAATAGAATGTAAGGGGCAAAGGTGGAAGCAGGGAAACCAATAAGAGGGTAATAATCCAGGCAAGAGACTGCCATGGGCTTAGGAGATGTTTTTTAATTTATAAGTTTGTCTATAGATTTCAGTCTCCCCACCCAATGCCGAAGGCTCTAGGTTCAGGGTACAGCTGGATGCTTTCAGGTTAGCTGCAGCTTTAGCCAGCAGCAGCATTCCACCTTGATTCCTGCTTCCTTTTCATTTTTCACCCACGAAGATTTCCCTGACGTTCTTGTGCTTAGTTATGCATTTACTAAGATATTTTATTTTACACTACATATTCAGTGTTTTATTGCTGGTGGTGGGAGTGCTGGCCAGGGATGTTTCAGAACATCTAGTATGCTACACTGTCAGAGTGGAAGTCCCTGGGTTTGAATTCCACCTTTTCCCATTTAATAGTTGTATGATCTTGGCAAGTTATTTATCTAGACTCAGTTTCCTCAAATGTAAAATGGAGAATATAATATCTAGATCATGGGGTGGTTGTAAAGATTATGATCTTCTAATGCACATAAAGTGCTTAGCCACAATGCTTGGCACATAGGAAATGCTTCATATACTTTATCACTATCAATCATCATCATCATCATCATCATCATCATCATCATCATCAACATGCCTGCAGCATTTTATACGTAGTAGGTATTCAATAAAGGATTGCTAAAGTGATCTATTGAAAATGAATTACAAATAGCAGTGTGTTCAGTGGAAAAGACATGCAGCTGGTTTGTCTCTAAGTATACATCACAACCAGAGCCAAATGCATAAAAATGTTAGGAGAACTCTTGCCACCCACTCACTCCCTTTAAAAAAGTGAATACGGGCTGCACTCAACTAACTGTAATTCATTAAATGTCTTCAGTTAAACACCCATGCTGTCCTTATGGCCACCTTCCACTACCCCAGGAGCAGAAATGAAGGGGGAAGTAACTAGCCAAATGTCAGACTCTACAATCTCATGCCTTCAAGAATAGTCAGTGGGGCTTCCCTGGTGGCGCAGTGGTTGAGAGTCCGCCTGCCGATTCAGGGGACATGGGTTCATGCCCCGGTCCGGGAGGATCCCACATGCCGTGGAGCGGCTGGGCCCGTGGGCCGTGGCCGCTGAGCCTGTGCGTCCGGAGCCTGTGCTCCGCAACCGGAGAGGACACAACAGTGAGGGGCCCGCGTACCGCAAAAAAAAAAAAAAAAAAAAAAAGAATAGTCAGTGGATGCAAACAGAGGGAAATAAAGTAGGATTTCTTCTCTGTAACTTGTGGGTCCCACCAAGATGCTAGCTCTTTTTTCTTCCAGACAGTGCTTTCTCACAATTGACATGGTGGCAATGGGTAAGATGCTCATCAGGTTCCTTGGAGGAGGCACAGGGTTTCCTCTTTTTATGAGACTATTACACTCATTAGCTATTTAAACAAGATACTATCAGATAAAAGTTTAATTGATCTCTATTTTAAAGTGAGTATAATTTAAAGTTTCTCTTAAAATATATCAAGTGTAAATCGATGTTATTTGAATTATAAATCATAGTCTGGGCTGGTCAATGCAAGTAGTTCTAGAAAAGTAGGTTAATATTTGATCTCACTAAGAGTGTTTAGCTTTCCACAATGAAAATTTTATTTTATAACCTGAACTAATCATGAAGGGAATCTGGCATGTAACAATGGATGGCTAAGAGAGAACTCAATTCCTCTCCTGAAATCAGTTCTACAGTCTTTGTGATGTTTGTGGTGGCTGGACATCATCCATCATCTCATCATTCCCTACAAAAGACAGCCCAGCACATGTTAATAATATAACATATTACCATATGATCCAGCAATCCCACTCCTGGGCATATATCCGGAAAAGATGAAAACTCTAATTCGAAAAGATACATGTGGAGACTTCCCTGGTGGCGCAGTGGTTAAGAATCTGCCTGCCAGTGCAGGGGACACGGGTTCGAGCCCTGGCCCAGGAAGATCCCACATGCCGCAGAGCAAGTGAGCCCGTGTGCCACAACTACTGAGCCTGCGCTCTAGAGCCTGTGAGCCACAACTACTGAGTCCACGTGCCACAACTACTGAAGCCTGCATGTCCAGAGCCCATGCTCGGCAACAAGAGAAGCCACCCCAATGAGAAGCTTGCACACCGCAATGAAGAGTAGCTCCCGCTCGCCATAAGTAGAGAAAGCATTGTGCGCAGCAACGAAGTCCCAGTGCAGCCAAAATAAATAAATAAGTAATTAAATTTTATAGAAAAAAAAGATACACGTGCTCTAATGTTCATATCAGCACTATTTACAATAGCCAGGACATGGAAGCAACCTAAGTGTCCATCAAAGATGAGTGGATAAAGAAGATGTGGTACATATATACAAATGGAATATTACTCAGTTATAAAAAAGAATGAAATATTGCCATTTGCATCAACATGGATGGACCTAGAGATTATCATACTAAGTGAAGTACGTCAGACAGAGAAGGACAAATATATATCACTTCTATGTGAAATTTTAAAAAGAATACAAATGAACTTATATAGAAAACATAAACAGAACCACAGACATAGAAAACAAGTTTATGGTTTACCAAAGGGGAAGGTGGGGGAGGGATAAATTACGAGTATGGGATTAACAGATACACATTACTATATATAAAATAAACAACAAGGATTTACTGTATTCAATTTCTTATAATAACCTATAATGGAAAAGAATCTGAAAAAAGAATATATATATTATATATGTATAAAAACCAAATCACTTTGCTGTACACATGAAACACAATATTTTAAATCAACTATACTTCAATAAAAAATATATTAATGTATTATTGGATAATAAAAATATTTTCTGAGGTTTAACAAGTTAAATGGCTTCAAATATGACTTACTTTTTTTTTGACTCTGAAAATATTTTTGTGGGTAAATTTTTAAAATTTCATTGTGAATTCTGTATATAAATACAAACTATCAAGTATTAGAAAATCCATGAAAAAAATTATTTCATGAGCTTTCACCCTGTTTTCTAAAATCTAGATATGTGCGTTTCAGACAAGCCCAAATTTTACCAATAGATGACAAGAAGTCAGACAATATGTTAAGGAAGAATTTTTAAAAATAGCATGATTATATTTTAAAAATGGGAATAATAATAGTTATTATTATCTCATGCATATAAAGCTTTTAGCTTATTTGTTCCTGGTATGTCAGAAGTACTCAATAAAAGTAGTTATGATTTTTATTATTCTTTTATTTATTTTCTTTCAATAGCCAACAGCTATAATAGTTATGCTAAAATTAACATTAATGCCTGTCATAGTCACAAGACAATTTATGCATGGGGTCTTACTGATGTCATTATTCCTAATCTGTCATTCAGTTTAATTGGGCCCTAGTGACACTGGGAAAATACACAGACAATTGCTCCGTAGTTAGGTCCAGAGAACACACACACGAGAAGGTTATACGTAATGTTCAGTTTGGTGTGAACCAAATTAAACAAATAAATCAACCAGTATTAGTAAGGAAACTAAGTTGGGTAAAACTAAGTAATTACACACACCACCACTATATAGAATCTTTTCAAGAATATTTAAATAAATGGTGTCTAATCCATTCCACATAAATATTTTAAATCTGCATTTATAACTCTCCTTTTAAGGTTAGGCTGTTGCCCAAATCACTTATGAAAAATTTCTGGAATTTAGCTGAGGATTTTATGTAACCAAGATTCTGATCTTTTCTTAGTAATATTAAACACCCTTTACAATAACTGTACTTACACCATATTCTCTCAATCTCTTACTAAAGTAGACACTATTCTCACTTAAGGCACCAAAATCCAGAACAAAAAAATATAAATATTAAAAACTAAGAAGAGAGTAAAGTCGGATCGTCTTTCTGTTCCCAAGCATCTGGTTTGACCCCCACGTTGAATGGTAGTTTGTACTTCAAACTCGACTCTGCTACACGATAATAATGGAAGAAAAGGTCTCTCCTCCGAGCTGGTTATTTCTCAGAGAATGATTGGGGTTAACAGTTTTGACTGAATATTGATAATAAATCCTGAGGTTGAAGGTTAATTATTGGTAACTAATTATCCTTTGTGAATAACAACTTTCTCTAGAACATTAATAAAAGTGTCTTGATTTGTGTAGCTTTCATGTATATTAATGTTGAAGGATGCTCTAAGACTGGCTGAAGCAGAAGAAATAACAGAAAGAGGGTTCTGAAAAGAGGGAAACGAGGAGAGAATGACAAATAAGCCCAGGAAAGCATGGAAAGTTGATTAGAAAGCCTGATGGAGAATGCCCCCATGTGAGGGAGGGGACAAAACTCACAGCATAGCCTGAACCCAGAGGAAATGGGAGGAAGAGAAAACAGAATTCCCACAAATCATGGTGTCATTACGTAAGGGAGACTATGGAGGATTAAAAAAAGTATAGATTAGTCTCCTTAATCCTTGACACACTCCTACTAGTTTAACAGTTCACTTTGTCTCCACCTATTCTACTTAGTACTAGTGATTTTCATGCCTATCTATCCTACTACATAATCAATGGATAGCAGAAACCATGTCTTATGCATCATTGCAACTCACACAATTCGTAGTACAGAGTTTTACGCAAAGTAGACAGATACTTCGTTGAAATGAAATTTTCTACCAAAGTGGTTAAAGTAACTTTACATTTACAAGTAACCATGTTCCTTCAAATCTTGTTCTTGCTATTAGTTTGTTTAAACCTTAAAAAAATATTATGAGCGTAGAAGTAAAAAATCCTCGTTATTTATACAACATTATTCAAATTCCTTAACATGGCACACAAAGCCCTCTATAGACTAGCCACAGACTACCTTGTCTTTCTGCCTCCACCTCTAGTCACAATTCCCACTAAGTGGTTCATGGTGTGTTCTCTGCCTGTAGTATTTATGTCTTCCCTGCCCACCCACTTCTCACCTCATCCCCACCTGTAAGACAAATGCCTATTTATCTTTCAAGGCACAAATGTCCTAATTTCTTTGTAGTGTTCCTTGCTGCACCAGGAATTAATGTATGTATAGTACTTACATTATACCTGTTTTAGAACACTTATGTTGTGATTTATTTTACTAATCTATCTTTTCTGTAAGCATGTGTGCTCCTTAAGGGCAGAGACCTTGACTGTTCACTTTGTATTACTAACACTTGGGACATGGTCGTTGTAGTTCAATGTCTATTAAACTGAATTTTACTGGTAGGCTGTCTTATTTCCCGAAGAATGAATAAAAGGGCCCCCAACCTTTGAGAATATAATATGAAAAAGTTGAAAAGGCCAGAAAAATGTTCCATAAATATTTGTTAATTCTTCACTGGAAAACACAATAATAATTAATATCTGTTCTTGAGTGTTAGAGTAAATTATTCTATAATTGCCTTGTATCACTAGTTTAAACTATGAATATTAAACTAGTATTAATAAAGAACAGTAATTCCAAACTAATTATATAATTATAGAGGTTTTCCAGGAGGACCGGGAGAAAGGAGCAGCCATGTAAAACTGGAAAGAAAGAGTGAGAGAAGCAAGAAGAGGTTGTGCTGAGAGGGAGGAGGAGGAATGCTAAGCTGTCCCAAAGAAAAGAAGAAAATAAAGGGAAGAAGTAAAAGCAAGATACTCTTTTTCTGGCCATTCTAAAATTCTGCTGCACTGGAGGCATCTGCTATAATGAACACATTCATTCATATATCTTTTCCAGGCCAAATTTGGATTCAGCCCAGTGTTGACTCCTGTCTTCAATTTGAAACATTGTTCTGCTGACATTTTTAAGATTAGTGTTTGATTTTACAGCACAAAAAAGATGAAAAAAGACCCTTCATCATCCCCCCTCTTTTTTTGGCCAAAAATGTAATTCTTTGAGACCTGTTATAGGAAATGCAATGTATCCAGATAATGAAGTCTAAGAAAAACAAAATTCTTTTCCTATTTTGTAGATTTTTAAGAATCTCTCTCTCGTCATTTACCAATGGGGGAAAAATGAAGACTGATGAAATATCTATTTTTTATTGCTATAAGATTTTTCTTCTAGCAGCAATATTCCATCAGTTAGAATCTATAGTAGGATCATATCTATAGTAGGATAAGTAGGGTCCATGTTAATGACTAAGAGGCAAAGCCAGTTAGTTATTCAAGAAACTTCTAAGTCATCAAAGAAATGCAAAACTGCATCTGGTGTGACTCTGAGTACTTAGTATGTTTTATATTAGAAATATGTGGAAACTAGAGATTTATAAATAATGATGTGTGACAATTATTTATTAAATTAACCATAATATACAGTTAATCAGCATTGCCTAACTTTGCCTTCTCCAAGCCAAAGCTTAATGAAACAGCCTTGCTGGATATATGGATGAAATGATTGGAGAAATGAGGAGGTAGGAGTGATGCCAGTTCAATACCTCTAAGCAAAGAGACAAAAAAGCCCCAAACTCCGAGAAGTATGCTGCATAATTGGGACTCACATGGGGAATCGTATTACAGTTAAAGAATACGAGCTTTGGAGTCAAGTACAACTGAGTTTGAGTCCTGGCTCTGCCACTTACTTGCTCAGTGGTACAGATTCTCTCTAAGCCATAGTTCCTTTGTCTTAAAATGGGAATAATACTCACTGAGTTGGATTAGGTACAGTAAACCAAATGTAGCATCTTGTACACAGTAAAAATTCAATAAATATTATTATTCCTATCACCTTCCTCTGGATTTCTGTTCTTTACTATGTTCTATTAGGTGCACAGGCTTACATAAGAGATATACAGCTTTGACATGAAAGACACAGATAATAGATTTTAGTTTACTTATTTTGGGGGGTCAGGTGTTGGGTGCAGAATTACTGCTAGAGTCTGGTGGCAGGAAGGTCATCATTCAGGAAATCTACTAGCAAATTCTGTGATTCTCCATGCTTTAATGTTCACTTTCTGCTTCTCTGACTGATTAGGTAAGCCAGGTTTACACAATTGACTTTTTTCAGATTTTCAAAAGATTTTCTTAACATACTATGCTGAATATACTTACTTTGGGCTTTTATATTTTGAAAAGGAAATGATACCTAGGTCTCAAATTTTATTTACTCAGATAAGCTATTGGATATTCATTTAGAATGTATAAGCAAAAGTTAAAATTTAGCAATGGAAAAGTTAAGAACTATAAACTCATGTAGAGAGAAATGTAAAATACATTCCTTCAAACTGAGAAATCAGGCTTTACATCTCATATTTTTTCTAATATACTTATTAATAGATAATTAATTATATATTACATTTGAATTAGGTATAAATTGAAACAATACAGAAGGTGACTTAAGCACTAAGGGTGTGAAAATATTTTCATTAATAATTAACAGCCCTAAAGAAATCTTCTAAAAAAATAGGTGAACTTCAAGTATATTATGCTCAGTGAAAGAAGCCAGACATAAAAGAACATATATTGTATGATTCCATTTATATAAAATATCCAGAAAAGGCAAATTTATAGAGACGGAAAGTGGTTGCCAGAGAGTGGAGAGTGACTGTAAATGGGCATGAGATTTCTTTTTGGGGTGACAGAATTGTTCTAAAATAGGATGGTGGTGATACTTGTACAATGCTATAAGTATACTAAAAGTCACTGAAATGAAACTTAAAACAAGTGGATTTTATGGTATTTAAATTATACCTCAATAAACCTATTAATAAAAATAAATCTTCCATGTGGCTGGATTTTAGAAAACACATTTTTACATGCTAAATGAAACGAGGATTTTGAAGAAGAAATCTATTTCTACTGTGAATGAGAGCCTGAATAATGCTCTTATGGTGAAATAAGACCTAGCTCAATCAGTAAATCAATAAACATTCTCAAAGTGCCATCTGCATATGGAGATCTTTGGAATTTGGGAAGGCAACACATCAGGGTGCTTGAATTGAGGTAAATAGGGCGTTGCTTTTTCCTCCCCAGGTAAACATAAACCACAGTGCGTACCAAAGGAGAAAGTGTCATCTCTCCTGGGAGTCATTTTGAGCATCAGTAACCAACACATGTGCATCAAAGACATAATGGGAGGGATTTGGGATACTTTGATAGACTCTGGACACTCTCCAGATTACTCGGGTTATTAAGAATTGCAACAGGGTGACCCTAAGTTACATGGGTCACTAGGAGAAGGTACTAAATGGTGGTTCATAGTAGAGGGGCCCATGGCCTTCACTGTTGCTCAGTGCTATCGCTAGGGAAGAGTAATGCAGGGGTATCTGATTTTGGTTCCACTTCTGCACTGAGTATTGGCTTTATCTTATGCTTTAATTATTTTTCTTCCCCCAAAAGTAACATTTAGACAAGAACCCCTGCTTTAAACTCTGAGTATATATTTTGGTTCTTAATTTAACAAACATGATCTTTGAATAAAAAGGACCTAAGTAAACAAACAGTAGACCAATGTTATTCATTAACTGTGAAATGGTTCCTCTGTCAGTAGTTAGTTAATGGATACAACATTAGATGGTATGCTTCTTGAGGGTAAGGACCATGTTATTCATCTGTAACTCTGCAACAAACATAAGCACAGGGCTTCGCACACCTAATAAATGTTTGCTGAACTGAGAATGAAATCACCATATAAATAATAAACATAACATGAATGTAAAAGATTATATTATTTTTCACCATAAAACTAACCCTAATAATTTAAACCTAGCTGTTAAGGCACTACCTTCAAAAAAGGCTTTGAAAAAACCACATTCCAGAAAGACAGACAAGATAAAAAGGCAGAGGGCTATGTACCAGAAGAAGGAAAAAGATAAAACCCCAGAAAAACAAGTAAATGAAACGGAGATAGGCCATCTTCCAGAAAGAGAATGCAGAATAATGATAGTGAAGATGATCCAAGACTTCGGAAAAAGAATGGAGGCAAAGATCGAGAAGATGCAAGAAATGTTTAACAAAGATTTGGAAGAATTAAAGAACAAACAAACAGAGATGAACAATAAAATAACTGAAATGAAAACTACACTAGAAGGAATCAGTATCAGAATAACTGAGGCAGAAGAACAGATAAGTGACCTGGAAGACAGAATGGTGGAATTCACTGTTGTGGAACAGCATAAAGAAAAAAGAATGAAAAGAAATGAAGACTGTCTAAGAGACCTCTGGGACAACATTAAACACAACAACATTCGCGTTATAGGGGTCCCAGAAGGAGAAGAGAGAAAGAAAGGACCCGAGAAAATATTTGAAGAGATTAAAGTCGAAAACTTCCCTAACATGGGAAAGGAAATAGCCACCCAAGTCCAGGAAGCACAGAGAGTCCCATACAGGATAAACCCAAGGAGAAACACGCGGAGACACACAGTAATCAAACTGGCAAAAATTAAACACAAAGAAAAATTATTGAAAGCAGCAAGGGAAAAATGACAAATAACATACAAGAGAACTTCAATAAGGTTAACAGCTGATTTCTCAGCAGAAACTCTACAAGCCAGAAGGAAGTGGCATGATATACTTAAAGTGATGAAAGGGAAGAGCCTACAACTAAGATTACTCTACCTGGCAAGGATCTCACTCAGATTCAATGGAGAAATCAAAAGCTTTACAGACAAGCAAAAGCTAAGAGAATTCAGCACCACCAAACCAGCTCTACAACAAATGCTAAAGGAACTTCTCTAAGTGGGAAACACAAGAGAAAAAAAGGACCTATAAAAACAAACCCAAAACAATTAAGAAATTGGTCACAGGAACATACATGTCAATAATTACCTTAAAGGTGAATGGATTAAATGCTCCAACCAAAAGACAGAGGCTTGCTGAACAGGTACGAAAACAAGACCCATATATATGCTGTCTACAGAGACCCATTTCAGACCTAGGGACACATAGACTGAAAGTGAGGGGATGGAAAAAGATATTCCATGCAAATGGAAATCAAAAGAAAGCTGTAGTAGCAATACTCATGTCAGATAAAATAGACTTTAGAATAAAGAATGTTACAAGAGACAAGGAAGGACACCACATAATGATCAAGGGATCAATCCAAGAAGAAGATATAATAATGGTAAATATTTATGCACCCAACATAGGAACACCTCAATACATAAGGAAACTGCTAACAGCTCTAAAAGAGGCAATCAACAGTAACACAATAATAGTGGGGGATTTTAACACCTCACTTACACCAATGGATAGATCATCCAAGCAGAAAATTAATAAGGAAACACAAGCTTTACATGACACAAGAGACCAGATAGATTTAATTGATATTTATAGGACATTCCATCCAAAAACAGCAGATTACACTTTCTTCTCAAGTGCACACAGAACATTCTCCAGGATAGATCATATCTTGGGTCACAAATCAAGCCTCAGTAAACTTAAGAAAATTGAAATCGTATCAAGCATCTTTTCTGACCACAACGCTATGAGATTAGAAATGAATTACAGGGGAAAAAACGTAAAAAACACAAACACATGGAGGCTAAACACTACGCTACTAAATGACCAAGAGATCACTGAAGAAATCAAAGAGGAAATCAAAAAATACCTAGAGACAAATGACAATGAAAACACGATGATCCAAAACCTATGGGATGCAGCAAAAGCAGTTCTAAGAGGGAAGTTTATAGCTATACAAGCCTACCTCAAGAAACAAGGAACATCTCAAATAAACAATCTAACATTGCACCAAAAGGAACTAGAGAAAGAAGAACAAACAAAACCCAAAGTTAGCAGAAGGAAAGAAATCATAAAGATCAGAGCAGAAATAAATGAAATAGAAACAAAGAAAACAATAGCAAAGATCAATAAAACTAAAAGCTGGTTCTTTGAGAAGATAAACAAAATTGATAAACCATTAGCCAGACTCATCAAGAAAAAGAGGGAGAGGACTCAAATCAATAAAATTAGAAATGAAAAAGGAGAAGTAACAACAGACACTGCAGAAATACAAAGCATCCTAAGAGACTACTACAAGCAACTCTATGCCAATAAAATGGACAACCTGGGAGAAACGGACAAATTCTTAGAAAAGCACAACCTTCTGAGACTGAACCAGGAAGAAATAGAAAATATGAACAGACCAATCACAAGTAATGAAATTGAAACTGTGATTAAAAATCTTCCAACAAACAGAAGTCCAGGACCAGATGGCTTCACAGGTGAATTCTACCAAACACTTAGAGAAGAGCTAACACCTATCCTTCGCAAACTCTTCCAAAAAATTGCAGAGGATGGAAAACTCCCAAACTCATTCTATGAGGCCACCATCACGCTGATACCAAAACCAGACCAAGATATTACAAAAAAAGAAAATTACAGACCAATATCATTGATGAATATAGATGCAAAAATCCTCAACAAAATACTAGCAAACAGAATCCAAAAACACATTAAAAGGATCATACACCATGATCAAGTGGGATTTATCCCAGGGATGCAAGTATTCTTCAATACACACAAATCAATGAATGTGATACACCATATTGACAAATTGAAGAATAAAAACCATATGATCATCTCAATAGATGCAGAGAAAGCTTTTGACAAAATTCAACAGCCATTTATGATAAAACTCTGCAGAAAGTGGGCATAGAGGGAACCTACCTCAACATAATAAAGGCCATATATGACAAACCCACAGCAAACATCATACTTAATGGTGAAAAACTGAAAGCATTTCCTCTAAGATCAGGAACAAGACAAGGATGTCCACTCTCACCACTGTTGTTCAACATACTTTTGGAAGTCCTAGCCACAACAGTCAGAGAAGAAAAAGAAATAAAAGGAATACAAATTGGAAAAGAAGAAGTAAAACTGTCACTGTTTGCAGACGACATGATACTATACATAAAGAATACTAAAGATGCCACCAGAAAACTACTAGAGCTAATCAATGAATTTGGTAAAGTAGCAGGACACCAAATTAATGCACAGAAATCTCTGGCATTCCTATACACTAGTGATGAAAAATCTGAAAGAGAAATTAAGGAAACAGTCCCATTTACCACTGCAACAAAAAGAATAAAACACCTAGGAATAAATCTACCTAGGGAGACAAAAGACCTTTATGCAGAAAACTATAAGACAGTGATGAAAAATTAAAGGTGACACCAACAAATGGAGAGATATACCATGTTCCTGTATTGGAAGAATCAACATTGTGAAAATGACTATAGTACCCAAAGCAATCTACAGATTCAGTGCAATCCCTATCAAATTACCAATGGCATTTTTTACAGAACTAGAACAAAAAAACCTTAAAATTTGTATGGAGACACAAAAGACCCCGAATAGCCAAAGCAGTCTTGAGGGAAAAAAACGGAGCTGGAGGAATCAGACTACCTGACTTCAGACTATATTACAAAGCTACAGTAATCAAGACAATATGGTACTGGCACAAAAACAGAAATAGAGATCAGTGGAACAGGATAGAAAGCCCAGAGATAAACCCACGCACATATGGTCAGCTTATCTTTGATAAAGGAGGCAAGAATATACAATGGAGAAAAGTCAGCCTCTTCAATAAGTGGTGCTGGGAAAACTGGACAGCTACAAGTAAAAGAATGAAATTAGAACACTCCCTAATACCATACACAAAAATAAACTCAAAATGGATTAGAGACCTAAATGTAAGGCCAGACACTATAAAACTCTTAGAGGAAAACAGAGGAGGAACACTCTTTGACATAAATCACAGCAAGATCTTTTTCAATCCACCTCCTAGAGTAATGGAAATAAAAACAAAAATAAACAAATGGGACCTAATGAAACTTAAAAGCTTTTGCACAGCAAAGGAAACCATAAAGAAGATGAAAAGACAACCCTCAGAATGGGAGAAAATATTTGCAAATGAATCAACGGACAAAGGAATAATCTCCAAAATAAATAAACAGCTCATGCAGCTCAATATTAAAGAAACAAACAACCTAATCCAAAAATGGGCCGAAGAATTAAATAGACATTTCTCCAAAGAAGACATAACAGATGGCCAAGAGGCACATGATAAGGTGCTCAACATCACTAGTTGTTAGAGAAATGCAAATCAAAAGTACAATGAGGTATCACCTCACACCAGTTAGAATGGGTATCATCAGAAAATCTACAAACAACAAATGCTGGAAAGGGTGTGGAGACAAGGGACCCCTCCTGCACTGCTGGTGGGAATGTAAATTGATACAGCCACTATGGAGAACAGTATGGAGGTTCCTTAAAAAACTAAAAATAGAATTACCATATGACCCAGCAATCCCACTACTGGGCATATACCCAGAGAAGACCATAATTCAAAAAGACACATGCACCCCAATGTTCATTGCAGCACTATTTACAATAACCAGGTCATGGAAGCAACCTAAATGCCCATCGACAGACGAATGGATAAAGAAGATGTGGCACATATATACAATGGAATATTATTCAGCCATAAAAAGAAACGAAATTGGGTTATTTGTAGTGAGGTGGATAGACCTAGAGTCTGTCATCCAGAGTGAAGTAAGTCAGAAAGAGAAAAAGAAATATTGTATATTAACACATATATGTGGAACCTTGAAAATGGTACAGATGAACTGGTTTGCAGAGCAGAAATTGAGACACAGAAGTAGAGGAGAAAACGTATGGACACAAAGCGGGGAAAGAGGCAGGGGTGGTGGTGGTGGTGTGATGAATTGGGAGATTGGGATTGACATATATACACTGATGTGTATAAAATGGATGACTAATAAGAAAAAAAAAGCAGAAGGTGAAAAATTTTTTTACATTTTTTGAATTCTTACTATGATCTGCCCACCTTTATAGACAATTCATCTGTATTAAACTGATCTCCAAAAAATATATAAATATAAAAAAAAAGAAAAAGAAAAAGAAAGGCTTCATAAGTTAAAGACACATGGAATACATACAAGTTCGTAGAAGTAGAAAAAAGTGTGAAGGAACTGTAGAGAAAAAAAAAAACCCCTAAACTTATGGTGGCTGTGGTGTAACAAATTCCCTAAGATCTAATATAGATAATGTTGCAAGTGGAACATCTTTTACTCTAAGTAAAGCTCTAAAAGATAAACATTTGTTTCATCTAGGCCAATAAAATACTTCGCTTTTATGAGAATGGTAAGTATATACATAATTATCTTTTTATTAAAAAGAAAATACATGCTGAAAACTATAAACCATTGATAAAGGAAACTGAAGATGATTCAAAGAAATGGAAAGATATCCAATCTTCTTAGATTGGAAATATTAATATTGTTAAAATGGCCATACTACCCAAAGCAACCTACAGATTTAACACAATCCCCATCAAAATACCTATGACATTTTTCACAGAACTAGAACAAAGAATTCTAAAATTTATATGGAATCAAAAAAGGCCTAGAATTACCAAGGAAATCCTGAGGAAAAAGAACAAAGCTGGAGGAATAACCCTTCCAGACTTCAGGCTATACTACAAAGCTACAATAATCAAAACAGCATGGTACTGGCATGAAAACTGACATATAGATCAATGGAACAGTATAGAGAGCCCAGAAATAAACCTGCACACCTACAGTCAAGTAATCTATGATAAAAGAGACAAGAATATACAACGGATAAAAGACAGTATCTTCAATAAATGGTGTTGGGAAAGCTGGACAGCTACATGTAAATCAATGAAATTAGAACACTCCCTCACACCATATAGAAAAATAAACTCAAAATGGATTCAAGACTTAAATATAAGACATGACACCCTAAAACTCCTAGAAGAGAACATAGGCAAAACATTCTCTGACATAAATCGTAGTGGTATATTCTTAGATCAGTCTCAAAATATACAAGGCAAAAGAAATAAAAGCAAAAATAAGCAAATGGAACCTAATCAAACTTAAAAGCTTTTGCACAGCAAAGGAAACCATCAACAAAATGAAAAGATAACCTATGGAATGGGAGAAAATATTTGCAAATGATGCGACCAACAAGGGGTTAATAAGCTAAAATATACAAACGGCTAATAAAACTCAATATTGAAAAAACAAACCCAATCAAAAAATGGGCAGAAGCCCTAAAGAGACATTTTCCCAAAGAAGACATACAGATGGCTAAGAGGCACATGAAAAGATGCTCAACATTGCTAATTACTAGAGAAGCGCAAATAAAAACCACACCGAGGTATCACCTCACACTAGTTGGAGTAACTATCATCAAAAGTCTACAAATAATAAATGCTGGAAAGGGCGTGGAGAAAAAGGAACCCTCGTACTCTGTTGGTAGCAATGTAAATTGGTGCAGCCACTATGGAAAACAGTATGGAGTCTCCTTAAAAAACTATAACTAGAGCTACCATATGATCCAGTAATCCCACTCCTGGGTACATATCCAGAAAAAATGAAAACTATACTTCAAAAAGATACATGCACCCCAATGTTCACAGCAGCACTATTTACAAGAGTCAAGACATTGGAAACAACTCAAGTATCCATCAACAGATGACTGGCTTATGAAGATGTGGTATATATATATATATATATATATATACACACACACACACACACACACACACACACACACACACACACACACATATACACACACACGCACGTGAACACACACACACACACACCGTGGAATATTACTCAGTCATAAAAAAGAATGAAATATTACCATTTGCAGCAACATGGATGGACCTAGAGAATACTATACTTAGTGAAGTAAGTCAGACAGAGAAAGACCCTCTCTGACTATATGATATCACATATATGTGGAATCTAAAAATAATACAAATGAATCTATATACAAAACAGAAACAGACTCATAGACATAGACGACAAACTTATGGTTACCAAAGGGGAAGGAGGAAGGGACAAATTAGGAGTATGGATTAACAGATACAAGTTACTATATATAAAATAGATAAGCAACAAAGATTTACTGTATAGCACAGGGAATTATATTCAATATCTTGTAATAACCTATAACGGAGTATAATCTGAAGAAAATAAGTCCATCACCTTGCTGTACACCTGAAACTAACAGAATACTGTGAGTCAACTATACTTCAATTAAAAAAATAGCTGGTTTACTTAGAAAGAAAGAAAGAAAGAAAGAAGGAAGAGAGGGAGGGAGGAAGGAAGGAAAGAAGGAAAGAAGAAAGGAAAGAGGAAAGGAGAAAGGAAAGGAAAGGAAAGAAAGAGGTACCTGATCCATCCTCTCGCCTACCTCCTTACCCGAGCAGGCTTTGACTTCCACTATTAAAAAAAATACATATGTGTGTGTGTGTGTGTGTATGCAGTCATTAAAAATAATTAGGTATATAGGAGGATCTCCAAGATGTACTACTAAGTGAAAAAAGCAAGGTGAGAAAACAGTGTGAATGGTTTGATCATTTTAGTTTAAAAAAAAGATAATTTTATCTGCATATCCTAGCAATAATACACAATGTTTTTTTCCCAGGAAGAAATCAACTGTCAGAAGAAATGGAGTAGAGGTGGGAAAGGGAGCATTTATGTTGCATTTTGTATCTTTCTATACTCTCTGAATTTTCTAACCATGCATATGTACTACTTTAAGAAAATGTCCATCTGACTGATGAAACTGTAGACCAGTTTGGTTATTTATTTATTATTTATTGTATTATAAAGACTAATGTAAGTTCCTAGTGGCCACATCAATGTTTTGTTCATCTTGCTGCCCAAGATGCTGCCTGGCATAGTAACCTTTTACATTCCCATAAGATACAAGTTCAGAAAGTATCTAAGAATCAATATGATCCACTCCCTAACCCTCTCTGTTGGTTATCAGTGCAGTACCTCTTTCCTCCAAATCTACCTTTCTGGGGCTTCCCTGGTGGCGCAGTGGTTGAGAGTCCGCCTGCTGATGCAGGGGACGCGGGTTCGTGCCCCGGTCCGGGAAGATCCCACATGCCGCGGAGTGGCTAGGTCTGTGAGCCATGGCCGCTGAGCCTGTGCGTCTGGAGCCTGTGCTCCGCAATGGGAGAGGCCGCAACAGTGAGAGGCCCGCGTACCGCAAAAAAAAATAATAATAATAACAAATCTACCTTTCTTTGCCTTGCTTTGTGGTACTGGAGCTGGACCTGTAAAAATTTCTCCTTTGCCAGTTGGCACAATATTAAGCTTTGTCAGTAGGGACAGAGCAATATGAAGTGGTTTCTTTTCCTGGTTCTGGTGTGCTTTTTTCTTCTTGTTCCTGTGACATGTACCTGCTAGTCATGTGTGGGACAGCCAGTTGTGCTCACCACTTTGCGAGTTTCAGTGGTACCCTAGTGAGTGGATTCCTAGCAAGTCTTGCCAGAACTCCAGTAGGCAGTTTCCTGCTTGCCAGCCTTAGTCTGTGGCCCTTCAGTGAAGTTCACCTCAGTGCCATCCAGTGGCCAGAGAAACACCTCTCCAACAAGGTCTGAATCTCGGTCTTGTTGGGGAGTGGCACACTCCAAGTTTAAAATTCTCTTTATTTCTTAGTAGTTAATCCTCTATTACTACTTAATAACTCCTTATATTAAAATTTTCCTGTTCATATTACTGGTATGGTTTCTGGTGCCTAACTGGACCTTTCATGCTCAAATCAAATTAAACCAAAAGAAACCAAGTAAAATCAAGCCAAGTCAACAACAAAAAATTAAATCTATAAACCCATCATAAAACATAAGTTTGTATTATTAAGTTTGATAACACAGAGAAGAGCATGGCATGTAGCCCAACTTGTTAACTAATTGCATTAAAAACTTCCACAGAACAAAAAAACACGGTGTGATGGTTTTGTACTGTGTAAACTAAACTAAGCTAGAACAGTATTTTCCAGAATTCTCCTTCCTCCATGATTCTAGGTTAGGGTTGACTACAGAGAAATGTGTCTAAGATTTGGAAGGCAAAAATGAAACAGCAGCCATTACACTCTGAAGGTCAGTATAGGATGCCAGGTGCTGCTGTATCTCATACACTTTGTTGCAGATCTGCTGGACCATCTTGATGTGTGGAAAGAACTGTGCTCACATTTCCTCCAGTTCCTTCTGGATCTCTTCCTTTAGATACTCCTAGTCAGGGCCAGGCACATGTGTAGCTCCATGGCCAATAATGCTCCTTCTTTTCCAGGTCACCTGCTTTCTTGAGGTTGGAGGACTTTAAAAGACATACACAGATTCTAGTTTGTCCTTGTTCTTCCCTGTATGCCCAGCTTTTCTTCCTGACTGCTGCCCTGATGATCTATTGTGACTTCAGGGCCACAGGCAGACCCTAATTCAAAGCTTTCCATAAACTTCTTCCCCAGCTTCTATAACAGTATAAAAGCTGGTCCCTATAATAGATTCCTTACTTCCTATCACTCGTGGTGCTTCTGCTATGATGATCAAACCCTCACTAATATACACTATAAAACAGATAAATGATCCAGCTTAAAAAAAATCTTAAGTAATTTGGATTTCTTGAGCAGTTGAGTTTCTACTGCCAATTCTTATTTCCCCTATGTTTCTTCTTATTTACTTCTACATAATATCTAAGTTTAAAAAATAGATGTTAAAGTGGGAAAATTTTTAAATGCCATTTTCTTTAACAAAGAAAATGAGGGCCCATACGAAGGCTAGTTAGAACCAAGTTTTTTGGTTCCTCTGAAATAGATATGGAGACAAATTTCCTTGGTGGCCTAAGATACAGGAGAGCCTGACCTATTTTTGTAACATTGTTCTCCATGTCAGGAGGGGAATAAGATGAAGAACTACTAGGGAGAGTTCTGAGAAGACTAGTATGTATGCATTTAAGAAAAACTAGAGTGGGCCTGGAGATAAGTTCAAGCTGACGAGGGGAAACCAAAAGATGATGCCTAAGCTCCAGCTTGTTTTCATTAGTTTCTAAACCCAAATTCATTTGTTTAACATTTTTGAGATTTGTCCTTGTTTCCTGAGCATGCTCAGTATGACCTGCTAGGTCTCAGAAGTGTGAGTCTCATAAATTCCATTTTCTGTTTTAGAAGAGGATGGGAGGGTGAGGAGGAAGAAAGAGGAATGCAAGTGAGTTAGCAGCAGAGAAAGAGTTCCTGATTATGGAGAACCTCTGGGTTAAGACCTTTAACTCAGAGACCGTGGACAAATCATTTGAAGTAAAGTTTTTAAAAAACTGAGTTTATCAAGAAATATTTATTGGGTACCTACTAAGTGCAGGAAGGGGGCTAGACCTCATCAGTTAGAAATGGTGGATGAAACAAAAAGGATGGGCAGAACAAAAAGAGTAAGAGAATACCGCCAGCATCTAAGGGCATGGATCATTTCATCACTCAGCTAAGGCACTTTATCTGGTGCCTAGTTCTCTACTAAAACAGATCTAGGAATATTTGATAATCTCTCCTGGCTTAGAGCCCATGAAACATGGAGTAGCTTTAGCCACAAGTCCTTCCATAAGTCCTGGGCTTCCTGAAGCTACCTGCACACAGCTGCACAGTGAGTCAGCCTGGCTGTCACAGGTTTATTGCTTCCTACTGTACATTTCAGAAGGACGTATTCAATGTGCTGTTCAGAGTGTGGCTATTTAACTCCTTACAAGTCCTTCATAGGAAAAGAGGGAATAAGAGTTTGCTGGATTTATTTGGCCTAAGAATTAATCTCTCTATGAAAAGGCATGGATAGGACAACTACAATAAATGACAGAATTAAGAAAAGCACTGAACATTCTGGAAAATTTTCAGAAGGTTCATAGAAATTGCCAGTGAAGTTAAACTCTAATTTCTGCCTCCATTTATTTATCTAGCTTGTTCATTTGTTCATTCATTCATTCAACAAACATTTATTGATTGACACTGGGATACAGCAATGAATAAGACAGATAATATCCCAGCCTCATGAAATTTATTTTCTTTGGTGGGGGAAAACAGTCAAAAGTAAACTAACCAACACACAACACAATTTCAGGTGTTATTAAGTGCTCTAAAGAACAATAAAGTAGGGATGGAATGGTGGGGTTATATCTTAGGAGAAGATTTAACATTATATATTTTTTACATATAGCATGCAATAAACGTTATAACAAATATAACCACAGATATGTCTTAGATACACTAAGGGGACGCAATTGATGTAGTTCCATGATAAATCAAACTAAATACATCTATATAAATCATAATGACTTATATATAGACCAATGAAACTTACCCTATAGAAAGCACTGGTCAAAGGGAGTAATGCTGCGGCAATGTTATATTCTTCTAAACTTGAACAATCCTTAAACAAAACGAGAGAAAGGAGCATTATTAGGACATTTACCAGAAATCACAAATATGTGGAAACAAAAATCTATGATACATTATTTACTGTCCTAAGGGGTTTTTACTTTTATTTCAAATCGTCATTAAGGCTTACCTAGATAAGTGTGAAAAAAAGTATGAAAAAATACTGTCCCAAAGCACATTCTTTTTTTAAAAAAAATTATTTTATTTCTTTTAATTAAAAAAAAATTCTTTTTTTTGCTCGTGCCACGTGGCATGTGTGATCTTAATTCCCCGGCCAGGGATGGAACCCATGCCCCCTGCAGTGGAAGCATGGAGTCTTAACCACTGGACCACCAGGGAAGTCCCCTGAAACCCATTCTTTTAGAAATGATATAAAAATACATTTGAGAAAGATGTTTTCATACACTATTGGTGAGTAGCTACTTTTACTTTCCTGTTTTACAAAAATTGTGTTTACAGCTGTGCATATTTGTCCAAAAATTTTTGGAGGGGGTTTTAGTATATTTAACTACTATATTTCATTGAATCTGAGATACACATTTTCTCCCCACATTTTAACTTCTCTAAGACTGGGATGTATGTTATAATTGAAATAATATATTTTTTTCTTAGTCTTACACATGAAGGGTTTATATGTAAAATTCTGTTATTGATCAGGCAAGAAATACCACTGATGCCAAAACCCCTTGGGTGAAATGTTGTTGGGGAATGGGACAGTCAGAAAATCTCAGTGGGAATGTAAAATGGTGCAGCTGCTAGGAAAACAGTATGGCAATTCCTCAAAAATTGAAAAGTAGAATTACCCTATAATCCAGCAATTCTACTTCTGGATATATACCTAAAACAACAGTGACTTGAATAGACATAGGGGGACCATGGCCTGGAACAATGCTCAAGGGTAATACCCTTAGAGAGGTCAGGTATAGTAATTTCAGCCCCAACCTTAGATAATATAACTATCGCCATCAAAATGCAAATTCATCAGCTATCAGCTGTTCATATGTTTGTATGAATTGATTTTAAACTCACAGAGCTGAGACCTTAGTATCAATTATTCCAATGCAATTCCTCTACTTTTCAGATGAGAAAAAGAGGCCTAGATGTCAGCCGGTACTGGAATTTAGATTTATCTACCTATTGGCCTGGTGCTTTTTCCTCTGAACACCGCCTTTTGTACTTGATTGCTTTCCTCATATTCTTGAGGTGGCGGATATGAGTTTTTTGAGCTGCCAGCACTGATTTTGGAATGTGAGGGAGGGAGTACAGGCCTCAACAGCAGAGCAGTTGGAGGCTTAAAGCTGCAAAAGGGCACTGGTGTCAGGGACAGGGCCCCTAGAAAAAGGAGAAAGAGTCAGAAGCAAAGAGAAAATACACCATAGACAACCTTGGTCTATTTCAAAATACTACTATGGCTTGGCAGGGCTGAGGGTGTAGTTCTGCCCTGAGGAAAAAGAGGAGGAAACTCTTTCAGAAGTCATGGACCAAAGGCAGGCATCTCTTCTAATTCTAGTCTTGCTTAGAATGAGTACATTTAGTATTATGATCTGCTAAAAGAGTTCTTAATAGAATTTCATGCATTTTTAACTATGAAAAACACAGCTATAGAATACACTGATTGTCCAACTCCAGAAAACACTGAAACAATACTGGGTTACAAGACAAATCTCTGTAATAAAGAATCATTCTCAGATACGTGACATTCTCTGACCCAATTAAAAAAAAATAACTAAAAGATAGGCTCAAACTTCCTATACTGTACTAAAAATAACAGTTCTATTTAATTAATTCACCACACAGAGTAAACATTTATTGGATAAACGAATAAGTGAATGAATAAAGGAATAAATTCAAGAAGAGAGAGAAATGAGGAGAAGAAGCTAAGGGCAGAAACCTGGGAAAGATATATTTATAGAGAAGGAATAAAGGAGAATCAAGATGGGAAAGAGAAGTAGGAGAAAGCAGTACTATAGTTGTCAAGAGAAGAAGAAACGACCAATAGTGTTGAAGTCTCCAGAGAAATTCAGTAAAATGAAGACTGAGAAAAAGCCAAGAAACTTGTGAATCAAAGAGGTCACTGGTGACATGATGAGGGTATAAGTGAGTAGAGTAAAAAAGGCCCTGAGTGTAAATGCTCATAGTTGTAAAGGGAAGGAAGCTGTTTGAGGAGTTATGACATCCAAATGGGTAGCTGAATGAATCTTGGTAGGGTTGAACCAGATGAACACTAAGATTCTACGTAATCCTTTGATTCTATAAGAATTAGAAGGGACCTAAGTACACCAAGGAGGAAAATCCAAGGGAGAGAGAGTTGAAAAAGAAAGGTCACTGATAGAACAAGGTCTCTGTGATATGGCTGCTAGTCAATGTGGTCCCCATTTCTAAGGGGGAAACACCTCATTTCCATAAAAAGCAAATAAACAGAACTTATATTAACCAGCAGGATCCCTGAATATTTCAGCAAATATAACTTATTAGGAGAGAGAAGCTTGGTTCTACAATGGAGACTCAGGCCTACCTAAGAGGCTTCCATGGGAAAACCAGGGAGAGTGTCCTCAGACAGTTGTGCAAACACTAGTTTTATGGAGTACTGATAGCTGTTACTTGGGGGGAAATTGGGGAAATGCTGGGTAAACAAAATTAAGTACTATGTTTTTGTTTAAAAAAACTGTAGGACTTCTCAGGGCTTTATATTGTGACTGGATGAAGGGAATTTGGTGGCAGCATTTCCAACCTAATTTGACTAAGAACATTTCTTTTAGAAAGCAATTGAAAAAAATATATATATTTAAATTGAGGGCAATTGCTATTTTATTATTTTTTTAAATTATTTATTTATGGGCTTCCCTGGTGGTGCAGTGGTTGAGAGTCCGCCTGCCGATGCAGGGGACACGGGTTCGTGCCCCGGTCCGGGAAGATCCCACATGCCGCGGAGCGGCTAGGCCCGTGAGCGATGGCCGCTGAGCCTGCGCGTCCGGAGCCTGTGCTCCGCAACGGAAGAGGCCACAACAGTGAGAGGCCCACATATCGCAAAAAAAAAAAAAAAAAAAATTTATTTATTTATTTATGGCTGTGTTGGGTTTTTGTTGCTGTGCGTGGGCTTTCTCTAGTTGAGGCGAGCAGGGGCTACTCTTCGTTGCAGTGCGCAGGCTTCTCACTGCGGTGGCTTCTCTTGTTGCGGAACATAGGTTCTAGGTGTGTGGGTTTCAGTAGCTGTGGCACGCGGACTCAGTAGTTGTGGCGCATGGGCTTAGTTGCTCTGCGGCATGTGGGATCTTCCTGGACCAGGGATCGAACCCGTGATCCCTTCCTTGGCAGGCGGATTCTTAACCACTGCACCACCAGGGAAGTCCAGAAAAATATATTTTGAAAAAATGATTTAATATCATAAAAAATCTTCTGAGAGCACTCAAACCAAAAGGTCATTTAAAACTTAGTTATGAGCTTTCATTTCTTGACTTATGGTCATATACTGACAGGCATTTTTACTGTAAAGAACTAAAAATGCTAGATAATATATTTAAAAATCTTTAATGCAAGGCAATGAACTGGCAAGAAAGTAAGGAACACTCAGGCCAAAATATAAGTTAAGTGGGAACCTGGAGAGATACAGCACTAAAGTGTAATTTTACCTCAAGAACAGTTGGTGAGCAAAGTAAATTTGAGTATTAGTTTTGAACAAGTCAAAGGATTCAAAAGATAGGAGACAAAACCCAGCGATCACTAAAGGTAGGAAGTCCATTAGGAGAACTACCTTATGGTAGGGACCCCCTAGGGCCACCTGAAACCAGATGGAAAGTCTGAGATATAAAACGATAATTCAGCAAGGGAAGTAATGAATATATGAGTAAATTAAGCATACACTGACTATGTAAAACACAAAAATAATGTCTTTCAGTATTAAAGAAAAATAAGATAAAACTAAAATATACAACCACAGTAGCACAGACATTGTAAGGTGGTGGACTGCAGCTGCATTTTGATAAATTAAGTAAACATTTAAATTTCTCTGTTATTGCCAAAGGAACAGAATGGGTTAAAACTTCTAAATTAGTGGGGGAAAAAATGGACTGAAAGAAAAATAATCCAAAGGAAAGCAAGAAGGAGGAAAAGAAACTCAGAAAAAGGAAACAATCAAAAAAGAACAAAATAAGATAGTAGGAATAAATAAAAATATAATAGCAGAAATAGACCAAATACTCTGGTTAAAAGATAACTATTGGGCTTCCCTGGTGGCGCAGTGGTTGAGAGTCCGCCTGCCGATGCAGGGGACACGGGTTCGTGCCCTGGTCTGGGAGGATCCCACATGCGGCGGAGCGGCTGGGCCTGTGAGCCATGGCTGCTAAGCCTGCGCGTCCGGAGCCTGTGCTCCGCAACGGGAGAGGCCACAACAGTGAGAGGCCCGCGTACCGCAAAAAAAAAAAAAAAAAAAAAAAAAAAAAAAAAAAAGATAACTATTGTAAGAAGAAATGGGAAGATGTTGGTAAAAGAGTACATATAAGGTGAATAAGGTCTGAGAATCTAATATATAACATAGTGACTATAGTTGATAATACTGTATCATATAATTAAAATTTGCTAAGAAAGTGGAACTTAAGTATTCTCACCCCTCCCCCAAAAAGGAAATCTGTGAGGTGATGGATGTGCTAATTAATTCGGTTGTGGGAATCCTTTCACAATGTATGGTATATTAAGTCATCACGCTGTACACTTTAAATATGTTACAGCTTTATTTGCCAATTATACCTCAGTAAAACTGGAAAAAGTATATAGGCCCTGTAGGAAAACACCACACCTTTTTCCTATTCTCTGTCATCTCCATGGATTTTATAAAATAATCCCAGAATACGGCAAAAAGGGTGAATCATCTTTTTCTTCCTGACTTATTCCTCACCCTCTTGCTTAGGACACTGCTATGCACAAGAATGTCATCCCCTGTGTCCTAGCACATCTGAGTTTCTTTAACAGAAATGCCTTGCATGTTTCTGAAGACTGTCATGAGGCCCAAGGCAATAAAGTTCAACAGACTTGAGCTGTAATCTTCTCCTAAGGAAATGGCTGGGATGCCAAGATGCCTTTTGACTTTGATTTCACAGCAGGGCTTCATTTGTAATGATGCTGTCCAAACTTTAAATGACAACAGCTGTGATATGAAGTCCCACACACTCATTTATAAAAATTTCCCACAAATTAAAAAAAAAATTAAACAATGGGGAATTTCAATCCATGACCAATTAGCAGGGAACAGGCAATCATAAAACATTTAGGGGCTATTTATTATCTTATAAAATGTTTACACATTGTAGTGCATGTCTCAAACCTGAGCGCCAGTCAAATGCTGATTGCAAAATATAAATATAAAATTCTTTGCAAATCACGTTAGAGATATTCTAAGTTAATTAGATTGAAAAATGGAAAAAATTTTGAAACAATAAGTACAACTATTGACATAGCAATAGCATTCCAGAATAGTGCAGTTATCTGTTGGGGAATCAGTCCATAAATACACATCCTGAAATCCTCTGTTTTGGCCACATAATAGCAAAGTAGTTACAGACATACCAGGCAATTTATAAGCCTGCAAGGACTTGAATGACTATACATGTTTTATTCTGAACTTTGCTAGGTAGTTTACCTTTAATTTTCCTCCTACAACTGAAGAGTGAGCCCTGCAATCTTAATTTCTCATTACCCTCAATTACTTCAGATTTTGATTTGCATACCTCTGGACTGTCACGACCAGCATTCCCATTTTTGTAAAACTTTGGAACCTCTCAAAAACGATATAGGTAAACATTAAAAAAAAAAAAAAGAAGACTGAAAGGCAGAATGTCTTACAAAACTGACTTTTCTTGAGTTTAGACTTGATATAGCTCAGAAAAAATTTTTTTTGAATTGTCCAAAACACTGAGAACATTTGTATCTTCTACATAGGGACAAAAATTAAAACTACCAAAGCCCCAAATACCTCTGTATATCAAGTTAGTCTCCTGCTCAAAAATGTCAGCTATGTTCTGACCATTACAGGATAATGACCAAACTCTTCTGCCAAACTTGTAAACCCTCCATGGTGTGGACCCATCTCCACACTTACCTGACCATATGGCTCTCCTGCTATAAGCCGCAGGTCTAGTCAGTCTGCTTTATTTATCATCTTCTATCCCACATCATAATTACCTCCTACCACATCTAATACCCCTAGAATAGCACCCATGCCTTGCTTTATCATTTACACTCTTCCTCCTTGGCACCTCCATATGCATGCCCTTGTGTTTTCCCACCTTTTTGAATTACGGCACTAAGTACAAAATAAGCAGTAGGACTCATTGTTGTTTCGGCCTCAGGTTACATTTTAATGCTAAATCTATGAATATATCCATCGAGGATGTATCACAATTTTGAACACTATGGTTATTTAATATGTACCATTACTCCCGTTGAGACAGAAGATGAATGCTAGACTTGACAAATAATATCAAGCTTTGCTTTAAGTCTTTGAGTGAATGGCGCAAGTCCGCTTCAATTTTATGTCTGGAAACTAGGACACTGAACCTGGCATATAGTAATAATAGCTAACATTTATTGAGTGCTTACTAAGTATCAAACATATTTTCAGTATGAATTTACAGAAATTATTTTATTTAATTTTTACAGCACCTCTAGGAGGTAGATACTATAATTATATCCATTTTGTTGATGAAGGAACTGAGTTTCTCAGAGGTTAAATAATTGCCTGAGATTACATGGGCACAAATGACAGAGTCAGAACTCAAACCCAGGTAGTCTCACTCCAATGTTTGTGCTTTAAAGCTCTATGCCCTGTTGCCTCTCAAATGCAATTGAATCTAAAGATGGCATCTGTGGAAACATATAATTCAGGCAAAAGAAGAAACTTTCCACTAATTATAAATAATTTCCTCAAAAGAGGCTGAAACTATACTACATCTGTGAAAAAGCAATTGAAAACTTAAAATGTGGCTGCTAAAATTAAAATGCAAAGGAAGGGCTGGAAGTTAATTTTTTTCCCTCATGGTATCCTTTTATTTCATCTCTATCTTCATAATTTCTTAAAAAATTAAGAAATACAGAGGATCATGTCAAAGCTTCTAAAATACGCCTAATAGGAGTGCTGGAAAGAGAGGACAAAGTAGGTAGAAGAAAGCAAAGGAAACAATAAAAAGAATTTTGTCTTCATATGCAAAGAGTCCAGTGAGTGTCAAATAGGACAAATGAAAAAAGATATCTGGTACAATGAATAAAATGTGGTATACTCATACAAAACAATACTACATGAAAGTGAAAATAAATGAATTATAATTATATCCAAAATCATGGATGAATCTCCCAAACAAAATTTTGATCCAGAGAATCAAGGCAAAAAGAACACATCACCACCATATCATCATCATCATCATGTCACTGCTGAAACACACATTCTTAATTAACACTGGCCTCTATCTCTATTTACCTCATCAAACACACCATTGTAAACATGTAGGATTTCATAAAGTCTACTATAGCAATGTCAAAGAATTACTTTTATCAAATCATACTGACAAAGGAAAATCTAACAAAATTAGGTCAAGTGAAAAAGAGATCACCAGTTCGGATGATTTTATGCTAAGTGTTTTAAAAGAAAATGATTTGATGTCAGAGGATTAAAGGGAGTCCCTTAAGAAAAATAAGGAAGGCTTTAAATATTTTTGCAAAATGATCATCTTTGGGACAGTGCTGTAAAAGCCAAACATAAAGTAAGTCATGATGCAATTTCGTTAGGAAAATTATTTTAAATACCTTTCCCTTCCCCAGACAAAAGTGAGATTCGTACTTTGGTTCTAAAAATATCAGCATATGGTAAAAATTATAACCTAAATATCTGTTAAAATTTTATATTTCTTCTTTTAAATATAATGTATCAAACAAACTGTCCCCCCACTATTTGGTATGAAATTTTAGTTCCTATTTTATATGGATTTACTGGTGGTGATAGTGAAAATTAGTTCTACTCTTAATGATCTAAAGGATGCAGGAGTGATGGTCTCTGTCATATCTCTGTTTAATTCTCCAGTCTTGTGTCTGTAGAAACCAGACAGATCTGGAGGATAAAAGCAGACTATAGCAAATTCAATCACGCGGTAGCTCCAATGGCAGTTTTATAATAAAGATGTTTTGTCTTTGCTACAGCAAATTATCATGGTCGTGGGTATGCTGCATGCAATCACTGATGTGGTGAGTAAGTTCTTTTCTATCTCTATCAGAGAGGAGGATCTGAAACAGTCTGCATTTACATGAAATGGACAATGGGAAGCATTTACAATTTTTGCCTCAGGTATATGTTAACTAAAGCCCCTCCCATCCAAATTCAGTTGGAAGAAATTTGGACCATTTGAACATCATATAGAATTTTTTTTTTTTTTGCGGTACGCAGGCCTCTCACTGCTGTGTCCTCTCCCGTTGCGAAGCACAGTCTCCAGACGCACAGGCTCAGCGGCCATGGTGCACGGGCCCAGCCGCTCTGTGGCATGTGGGATCTTCCTGGATCGGGGCACGAACCCGTGTCCCCTGCATCGGCAGGTGGACTCTCAACCACTGCGCCACCAGGGAAGCCCCATCATATACAATATTATGCTGATCTACTACATTGATGACATCATGCTAATCAGGCTGGATGAGCAAGAAGTGGCTACCATGTTGGAAACCTTGGTGTGACATGCACTCCAGAACATGGGAGATAAACCTTGTAAAGGTTCTGGCCTGCTGGGACATCTCATTCAAAGTAAAGGACAATTTGTTGCATCTTGTATCTCCCATCATGAGGAAGGAAGCAAAAATTCTGGTAGGCCTCTTCGGGCTATGAAGAAAGCATATTCCACATCTGGGATTACTGTACAGGCTCATACCAGGTGACACAAGAAGCTACCAGCCCTGAGTGGGGCCCAGAAGAAGGGGCTCTGTAGCAGATCCAGGAATTAAAAAGCCCTGCTTACTATCACAATCAGTGACCCACTTAGAGAATTTGCACTTTCCATTGCTGTTAACTCTGAGTTGTGCAAGGTTATAGATTCCAGTCCCCAAAGGAGAAACATTTTTACCAAGGGACAAAACAAGAATCTCATTAATCTATAAACTACAGCTGTCACCAAGGCACATTATACTCCTAATGCCCAGAAATTGGCAGACAAGAGGAACCATCATTTTTTTTAAACATATTTATTGGAGTATAGTTACTTTACAATGGTGTGTAAGTTTCTGCTTTATAACAAAGTGAATCAGCTATATGTATACATATATCCCCATATGCCCTCCCTCTTGCATCTCCCTCCCACCCGCCCTATCCCACCCCTCTAGGTGGTCACAAAGCACCAGGCTGATCTCCCTGTGCTGTGTGGCAGCTTCCCACTAGCTATCTATTTTACATTTGGAGGAGCCATCATTTTGGCAGAAATAACTGAACCTGAATTCCAGGGAGGTAGGGCTAATGTCACATAAGGGGAACATGGAGGAATATGTTTGGCACCCAGTTAAGTCCTTGGGTTCCTCTTGGTACTTCCTTGCCAAATTCTGATGGAAAATGAACAAGTGCAGCAACCCTGGGATGAGAAACACAAAGTGACCAGAGACTAAGACCCCTCCAGGATGAGGGTCTGGGTCATAAGAAGGGAAGTTAGCATCATTTGCAATCCTACGATCAGCTACATCTGCAGGGGGAAAAGTTTTTCCCACTTACCCTCTTCTAAGTTTCCCTCAGCAAGAAAGGCACGCTAGAATTCTGGAGGAACTGCTCCTGAATACCTGTGAAGAAGTGGAGGCGAGCGGCGCAAGGGATGAACATGAGCATGCCTTATCCAAACACCCCTTTCAAGGGAGGACTTGTTGCCTCCATGACTGGCAGTGCTGTCAACAGCCCTTCCCGAAGCAGCAAATATTCAATGACTGATTAAGGTGTGGGTCCATACCCAGCCATTCTGACTTAACGTGGGACAACTTCAGCTCCAGAACTTTGTGTGGGTTAGGCTGAGGCTATCCTTGAGCTCACAATGTTGCCTGACTTCTTTTGCCAATTCTATTTATTTTCCCTCCTTCCCACAGGTGTTGATCCAAAGACCACTCCCTAACAAACATCCTTTGCACTAAACTCTGCCTCAGAATCTGTTTCCAACCTGAAACAACTTCCTAATAAAGTAGTAGCACACATTGTTTTCTGGGGAACCCAAGCTAAGAGAGATCTGTAGTTTGAAAAGCTCACTATTGGCTATGGGACAATGAATGCATTTGGGCAGGAACAAAAGTGGATGTGGGAAGAATGCTTAGATGGGTATTATAACAATCTAAGTGGGATGATGGTAGCTTTGATTGGGGTATTACAGGTGGAGGCAGGAGATAAGTGGATTGAGTTAAAAGGTTTTTGTGGGGGTAAAAATCAGTATAACTTGGTGTTAGAGATGAAGGAGAAGAAGGTGTCAAGGATGACTCAGGTTTTAGTTCGCGTAACTGGATCAATGGTCGTGCCATTTGTCAAGATTAGGGACAATGGAAGGGAATCAGGTTTGAGGGTTGGAAGGGTAGAGGAAATGCATGATCATGACTTCAGTTTGTAACCATTAAAGCTGAGCGTCTTTGACACATGAAAATGAGATACCAGGTATCCAGTTGGATATAAAGGTGTAGAGCTCAGAGAAAAGGTCTGGGGTAGAAAAATAAACTTACGAGTCATCAACATGTAGGTGGTAGTTTAAGTTGTGGGTGTGAAAGAGACCATCCTTGAAGTGAGTATAGAATGAGACAAAAATAAATAAATAAATAATATAAGGCTTTAAAAATTAAAGGCCAAGTGGAGAAGGATGAGCTTTCAAAGATGGAGAAGGAATGGCCAGAAAGGTACGAGGATATGTAGAAAATGTTGCATCATGGAAGCTAAGGAAAGAGAGAGCTTCAAAAAGAAATTCTAATTGATAAACTGCTTCCTCTATCTTCAAAGCATGGAAAAGCCAGTGGACTTAACCACGAAGAGATAACATGAATAATTTATATAGTTTACATAGTTTCAAGGTAGCTACTATAACGTATTTTTTGTTTGCTTTCCTATATTCCCCTCCCCCTCAAAAAGGCCGTAATTTAAATTCCTGTGACAAAAAAAGAAAGTGAATTATAAATCTGCCACATTTAGAATGGCTAATATGTCACATTTAGAAGGACTAATAAATAAATAAAACCTACAGAAAAGCATTCTACATTAGAAAAGCCTTCATGTATATAAGTGAGGTTATGAACAAAAACAAACACCTCTTTTTAGCATTTTAAATCCATAGGTTAGGGACTTCCCTGGTGGTCCAGTGGTAAAGAATCTGCCTTCCAATGAAGGGGACGTGGGTTCGATCCTTGGTCTCAGAACTGGGATCCCACATACCTCAGGGCAATTAAGCTCGCGTGCCTCAATGAGAGAGCCCACGTGCCGCAAACTACAGAGCCCATGCACTCTGGAGCCCACGTGCCACAACTAGAGAGAAGCCCATGCTGCAACAAAAGATCCTGCACGCCTCAACAAAGACCCTGCGTGCCACAACTAAGACCCAACGCAGCCAAAAAAAATAAATGAAATAAATAAATATTAAAAAATCCACAGGTTATCATTATGCTGCTTTATAATATTAGCAAAAGATAAAATAATCAAATACTTATATAACCAATTACCGCAAATAACTAGAGACAATTTTCTTCATGATTTATGTTGTAAAAGCAATGATAACATAAGATCAGAAAAAAAACTTAACTGGCTCTTATTTTCAATAATATTCTGGAATGCCATTGTGAAAAGTTAAAAATGGACATTGGCAGAAAAATTTTAAATTGTTAAGACTCACTGGCAGCATTATTTATGAAAATCTTTTTGAAAGTCAAAATCAGGTTCCACACAATGAATGAAATATGTGAAAAGTGAGACGCAATTAACCACATCTCACCATCCTTAAATATAAATAGGCAAGGAATTATCAATCCTATGTTTAAATACATTTTTTTCTGGCACACTGATAAGAAAAACACTCAGTAAAATGTAAAGTGTTACCTAAGGTCAGGATAGTAACATGAAAGCATTTCTGGGAATCCTAAGAAAACAATGTTTGCAAATTCTGAACTTACTTCTTAAAGACAACATAAAACTAGACACTAGTCAGAAAATCAACCCCCTCTGGACTGGCTTTGGCCTTCTCAACACCCTCCCGCAGTCCTCACTTTCACTGGCAAAGGTCACCACCTGTGACCTCTTACTTGCCAACCAAATGGATTATGTTTAGACATTTAATTTAACCTCTATACCATTTGTTAAGATTAAACACATATTTTCTCTTTTTTAAAAACTATTTTCCTTTAAAAAAACTCACAAACTTTCATTTCTTTATAAAAGATCTAGGAAAGGCAGGTAAGTGAAAAAAAAAGAGAAAAATATCTTGTCATAAATCCCACAACCTTTAAACAACCAATGTAACACTTTGGTGTCTATGCTTCCTATTTTTCCAAGTCATAAATTGTATATTTATTCATATCATTTTTTTTTTTTTTTTTTTTTTTTGCGGCACACGGGCCTCTCACTGCTGTGGCCTCTCCCGCTGCAGAGCACAGGCTCCGGACGCGCAGGCCCAGCGGCCATGGCTCACGGGCCCAGCCGCTCCGCGGCATGTGGGATCCTCCCAGACTGGGGCACGAACCCACGTGCCCTGCATCAGCAGGCGGACTCTCAACCACTGCGCCACCAGGGAAGCCCTATTCATATAATTTAACTTTACTTTTATATAGTCATTTCATTCTTTAAAAAAAAATTAAATTTTCTTCCAGTTTTATTGAGATACAATTGACGTACAGCACTGTGTAAGTTTAAGGTATAGAGTATAATGATTTGATTTACATACATCATGAAATGATTATAACAATAAGTTTAGTGAACATCCATCATCTCATACAGATATTAAAATAAAGAAATAGAAAAAAAGTTCTTTCTTGTGACAAGAATTCAGGATTTACTTTCTTAACAACTTTCAAATATAACATACAGCAATGTCAACTATATTTATCATATTATACATTACATTCCTAGTACTTATAACTGGAATTTCATACCTTTTGACTGCCTTCATCCAATTCCCCCTCCTCTGACCCTCCACCTCTCGTAACCACAAATCTGATCTGTTTTTCTCTGAGTTTGTTTGTTTTTGAAGTATAATTGGCCTACAATACTGTTAGCTCCTGTTATACAACATGGTGATTTGATACTTCTATACATTTCAAACTGATCACCATGATAATTATGTCTAGTTACGCTACGTCACCAAAGATACTGTTACACAGTTACTGACTATATTCCCCACACTATACATTTCAAACTGTGCCATTTATTTTGCACCTGGAAGTTTGTACCTCTTAATCTCCATCACCTACTTCTTCCCTTACCCCCCCATAAACACACTGTTACAACCCTGCATTTTTACTCACCTCCCCCTACATTTACTGTTTTTGACAACATATTTTACATTTTTTTGTTTTGTGTATCCCTTAACTACTTATCACGGATAGATGATTTTTACTACTTTTGCCTTTTAACCTTCCTACTAGCTTTACACATGGTTGATTTACTACTTTTACTGTATATTTGCCTTTACCAATTAGATTTTTCCTTTTGTAATTTTCATGTTACTCATTGTGGCCTCCTCTTTTTCAATTAGAAGAAGTCCCTTTAATATTTCTTGTAAAGCTAGTTTGGTGGTGTCAAACTCTTTTAGCTTTTGTTTGTAAAACTTTTGATCTCTCCATCAAACCTGAATGAAAGCCTTGCTGGGTAGAATATTCTTCGTTGCAGGTTCTTCCCTTTCATCACTTTAAGTATATCATGCCAGTCCCTTTGGGTCTCAGAGGCTAGATCCTGGGGGAGCTGCCTGAGGGGTCCAAGGTGTCTCAGAACTAGTGCTGGCCTGCTGGGGTGGAGCTGGGTCCCAGGGTCTGTGACTGCAGGGCCCTGGGGGTCCCAGGGCTAGTGCTGGCACACTGGTTTGTGGGGCCAGGTCCTGGGCCCCCTGGTAGACTGGGCTACATTCCAGGGTGGCTGTAGGCTCAAGGGCTCTTAAGGCAGCCAGCCTGCTGATGGTGGGGCTGGGTCCTGGCGCTAATAATTTAGAGGGAAGATTCCAAAATGGCTCTTACCAGCACCAGTGTCCAGGTGGCAGAACAAACTCTCAGAATGGCTGCCACCAGTGTCTATGTCCCCAAGGTGAGCTCCAGTTGCCTTCTGCCTCTCTGGGAGGCTCTCCAAGATGAGCAGGTGGGTCTGACCCAGGCTCCTTTCAAATTACTGCTTCAGCCTTGGGTACTGGAGCATGTGAGATTTCATGTGCGCCCTTGAAGAGTCTCTATTTCCCAGAGCCTTCTCACTCTCCTGAAAGTAAGCCCTTCTGGCCTTAAAAGCAAACATTCTGGGGGCTCATCTTTCCAGTGTAGGACTCCCGGGATGGTTAGCTCAATGCGGCACTTGGACCACTCACTCCTTGGGGAGAACCTTGGTAATTGTAATTATCCTCCCATTTGTGGGTTGCCCACCTGGCAATATGGGTCTTGACTATACTATTACTTTACTTGTGGCTCCTTCTTTATATCTTTAGCTGCAGAAAATCTTTTCTGCTAGTCTTCTGATCTTTCTCATCAATAGTTGTTCTGTAAATAGCTATAATTTTGGTGTGCCTGTGGGAGGAGGTGAGCTCACAGTCTCCCTACTCTACCACCTTGGCCTGCATTCTTCCTAGTCACTTCATTCTTAAACTAATTTCCTACCTTGGCTTCTATGACCCCATTTTCTCCTCTTATACCTTTTCTCCTCTTACATCTATGACCCTTTCATCTCAATGTTTATAGGTTTTATTATTCTGCCCACCCCTTAAATGTCAGTATTTCTCAGGTTTTTTTCCTCCAATCCTTAGATCTCCTCTCTTATAGTACCTACTTTCCTTAGGCTGGCTCAACCATTTCTATGAGATAGAGTGCCACTGTATTTCCAGTCTAGACAACTTTCCTCAGCTCCAACTGACTGGGCTCTTCCAATTTGTTGTAGAGACCTCAAACTCAATATATTTTAAACTGAATTATCTCCAGCCCTCACATATACCTTCAAGCCTGACACTCTTCCATACTATCTTGGTAAAGCATCCATTCAGTCGACTAGCCAGAAACCTTTTCTATCGCCTCATACTCTCACATTCAGTCAGATATCAAGTTGATGCTTCCAGTGTGATCCTGCTTCCATTTATCCATCCAACAAATATCTTTAGTTGAACTAGGTACATTGCACTGGGGGCTCTGAATTAAACAGTTATATAATCATTGCCCTCTTGAAGTTGAATCAAATACTGTTAATTCTGTCTTTATCACATTTGTTATCTGTTCCCTCTTCTTCATATTTACTACCTTTGTTTGGGCTTTCACCACAGGTATAACTTCTTTACTCCAACCAATTTCTGAGCCTTTGGGGAGTTCTGTATCAGAACTCAGAATGCTTCTCTGTTTTCCCCCATCTTCCTAATTTCAGCTTTCTCATGTCTGAAAAATCAGTTAGTACTTGTTCATGTGCTTTCTGTCTTTTAAAATTTTGTGCTAACATTTCTTTACCTGTTTTCTTTGTCCTTGTAGAATTGTGTTTATCTTTTAAAAATCCCTCTACTATCCCTTTTAGTTGAGTTTCAGAAGGGATATGGAAATAAATGTGTGGAGATAAGTGACCAGGCGCCCCAAATCAAGTCATTCTAGAGTTTATAATTTCTAGAAGTTTCTCTATGCCACCATTTTTAGAATACTTTAATATCTCTTCCTTCACATTTCCTAGCTATGTGATTTTCCAGCAAGAAAATTCAAAATAGCCTCTAGTTCATTCCTTAAAAAAAATTATTAGTATCTTATATAGTCATCTAGTCACTGAGGAAATAGTAAATAAAATTCAGTAAGTAGGTAGATGTATCAGGACTGTATAGCAACCATGTACAACTCATTAGGCAACAATGTGCAAATATTAGTGACATACCTTGGGCCTTAAATCTCAGGTTGAAATTAGGTCTAATTTTTTATTTTGGAACACTAAAGCCTACCTGCCAAATGATTGGCGTGACAGCCTATCAGCCTATCAGAAAATTCTCTTTCTGATCTTAATTAAATATTTTAGAGAACTATGTATGTTTCTTCTACAAAACTTTTGGAATGAACACACATACACACACAGAGCCGTAGTATTTTTGAAAGGATATGAGAGTTAACCTTGAAACTGAACAATCAACCAAATATTTACTTAATTCCTATTCCTTAGGGGAAAACAAATCACACCACTGGCCGGAATTCTCTGGGAAAAAAAAAAATCAGACCTTTTCTTTCTGGGTGTAATTTTCCTAAATAACACACAAACATACAAAATAGAATGCAGCTAGCTGAGAAAAGGCAGTAAGGGCTGTAGAAACTGCAAAGGTGCTGGACATGAGGAGAGAAGTGGCAAAGTTACTGGAAAAAAGAGAGGAATCCTTGTTGGAGAAGACACATCAGGAATATATATATATTTTTTTTTAATGAAAAGACAGGCAGAATTGGGATGGGGAAAGAATATATTCTAAGTTGGGCAACTAAGCTTTGTACAGGAGTAGGGGGAGGAAGGTACAGGAGGGAAAGGCAAAAGCAGGCCAAGCTCCTGACACAGAGAGGAGTTATCAGTTTTGAGTGTAGTTTATAAGACCCAACATGGACACTCTGGGCACTAGTATAAGCACACATATGCCTTAGTAGATACCTAGTCTGTCTTTCAGAGCATACACATAAAGGAATTTTGTGATCAGGCTACAGATGATTAGACTCTCCTCCACTAGATAAGGTTTTTATTCCTTTATATGCGAAAAAAGACATCATCTAAGAGTTCCTTACAATTTTACCTTTTTATCCCTGAGATTTTAGTGCTGTATAGAAAAGTTGTCCTTCAAAGCACTGGTTTGAAAAGACCAGCTGCAGAAGAAGGCCTATTTTCTGAAACAAAATTGATTGGCTAGTAGAGAGTGAGTCTGGTTGTGGTGCTCAGTGCCTTTATTTCAGAATGATTGGTTGTGGTGCTCAGTGCCTTTATTTCAGAATGATAAGTGTCAGGTGAGTGGCACCCCAGTCAGGGAAGTATGAAGTGGAGAAAGGCCACGTCTTTCTAATGTTTTGGTGTTCTGTCAGGGCTCCACAACTGCTCTTTCCCTTAATCCTCCCACTCATTGTGTACACTGCCACACTTCCTTCTTTCTCTTCTTCAGCTTGCCTCTCCTCTCTTCTTAGTCTATTTGCCTATGATACCATTTCAGAAAATTGAGGTCCCTGGACAGTAGTACTGTGACCTGAGAACCTGTTAAATATGCAAATTCACAGGCTCCACTCCAGACCCACTGAATTAGAAATCTAGGTGTGGGCATCAGCAATCGGTGTGTTAACAAGCTCTCCAGTTATCCCAATACATGCTAAACTTTGAGAACACTGGCCTACAGTGTACAACTATCCTTTCTGATACAACCGTGAACCATTCTAGAAAAATAGGGCTATATTTGACTTTAGATTTAGGTCAATGTGTGATCGATTTTGTGTTATTCAAATTACTCTACATTTGCTTAAAGTAACCGGCACCAAATACTTTAGACTAAAATCTAAATGCTTAGAAGAAATAAGTTTATTTTATTTAGTTTATACTTACATGTTTTCATTTTTTCAACCAATAAATATGGGCCTACAAAGTGAAAACTTGCATATGGTCCCTACATGACAGGGCTTACAAGGTAGTGGAACCAGTAGAGAGGCCTAACAAGATCTAATGAAAATCAATGTGTTCAACTTGCCACAGGAGAAAGTGAAGTAGAAAAAGTTGTTATGGGAGCATAGATGAGGGAGTGATTCCACCAGAGAAATCAGAAAAGGCTTTATGAATGAGGGGCATCTGAGCTGAACTGGAAGATGAATAGGCTCTTTGGATTCATTTCTTTTCTTTTACATCTCTAATTTTTTCCTCTTATATGCCAGTTAATGGCTATTTTGCATATGGTTTTAGATGCAGTGTTTAAAAATATATAAAGGTTAAACATGATGATATATATATATATATGATGATATATATGATGATATATATATATATATATATTCTTATTCTGCACGGGAAATGAGGCCCAGTGATTTTGATTTTAAGAAAAGCATTATTATTTGCCTCAAGAGAAGTTTCCAATATTGAGCTAGTTTATTTAAACTTTCCTTTAAATAAATGTGAAGAAATGTTTTCATGGTTATAGACCAAAACCTATTTTATTGTTTAAAGACTATGTACAGTATATTGGAAAAAGCACAGGACAGAACAACATTAAGACCACATTCTGGGCTTCCCTGGTGGCGCAGTGGTTGAGAATCTGCCTGCTAATGCAGGGGGCACGGGTTCGCGCCCTGGTCTGGGAGGATCCCACATGCCGCAGAGCAGCTGGGCCCGTGAGCCAGAACTACTGAGCCTGCGCGTCTGTAGCCTGTGCTCCGCAACAAGAGAGGCCGCAATAGTGAGAGGCCCGCGCACCGCGATGAAGAGTGGCCCCCACTTGCCACAACTAGGGAAAGCCCTCGCACAGAAACGAAGACCCAATACAGCAAAAATAAATAAATAAAATAAAATAAAATAAAATCTATGGGAAAATATCTCATTAAAAAAAAAAAAAGACCACATTCTTATTCACAGTGTGTCACTATCTGGTGCTGTGGTCTTGAGGAAATTACTTCACCTCTCTGGACCTTAGTTTCTTCATCTAGAAAAGTTTGGACTCAATGATCTCTAAGGACCTTTATTTTTATTTCTTCTTTGTCAAAACCCTTTTGAATTCCATTTATGATTTCAATTGGTTCAATTATTAAAATATTCATCAAGAAGGAGGATGCCTCTTTTTCTGGCTATCTAGGCAAATATCCTCTACAAATACTTTGGCTACAAAAGTAGATTCCAAAAGCTAGTCACATGAAGTTTACAGAACACAATGTTAGGCTCAAAACGTGTTCATCACAGACCACATTAGGAAAGAGTGTCCTTAAAATTACATTACTTCATCTCTAACAAGAAGTGTCTCAAGAGGCCATGGCAGTGGTCAAAACCTTGGCTGAATGACTTTCTGTTGTATAATTGACAGAAAAGTCATTCCTCAAACTGTAAAACCTGCTCTGAAACATACCCTAATTAAACAACAACAATAACACAGATAAGGCCAGAATTGAATTTCATAATGGAGAGCATAAGAGATTTAAAGCAAGTGGAAGATTTTTTGCTACGGTGAGATTCTACGAAAACATGGTTAGAATATTTCAGTCCAAATATAATTCTTAGTGCACAGAAAAATAATGACAACTGTTTACTATGGTTGTGAAATTTTGAACCTTTCAAAAAGTTGAGTAACCTTAAAGAATGAAAAGTTATATAAAAAGGAACAGGTCTTCTTGACTCTAAAATAGGTTGTAGACCATTTTCTAGCCTGGCTCCTCCTGGAGCATGGTGGTCATGTTCTGAACTGCAGGAGGGGGCATTTAGTAGTGACCTTTTGGAATGAACCACGTTACTGGCCAAGTGTCTGTACCTAATTGATTTTCCTCACCCTTTTAAAAGTGCATCTCCAATACCTGGCCCTAAACACCTGCTTAAAGTTTAGCCAATTTTTGCGGTGCGATCCAAGTTAAGTGAATTTCACTGAAGTGTGAAGTGTGAGGCAGACACAGAGTTCGTTATATTGACTGTGGTGATGGTTTCATAGGTGTATACACGTTAAAAAAGTTATCAAGTTGTACACTTGAAATATGTCCAGTTTATTATATGTTAAAAGTTCAGTTTAAAATGTTACAAAAAACTACTATCAGTGCTATGGTAAGAGTATATAAGAGATGGGTAGAGGGGCCATTTTGACCTGAGAAAGACAGGAAAGATAAAAGTTGAGCTGAGGCTTGAATGATATGTTCACCAGTTATGGGGGAAATTGAAGGATAGTGGGCATTACAGGACAAGAAAACTGAACAAAGGTACAAAGGCAAAACATAGTTTGGTCATTGTACTGTAAAGAATGTGGCTGAGTGGAATTTAAACTAGTAAGATGACATGTGGTGATAAATACAAGGCTAGAAAGAAAGGCATGGCTTTGATGCCATTCTAAGATAACTTGACTTTACTTTGTAGGTGACTAAAGTTGAAAATTTTATACACATCTGAATTTGCTTCCTCGTAAAACCCCACTTAAATGACAATAAAGATATTATTTTCTCAATGCAATCCCCAGCAAAATTCCAATGGCACTTTTCACAGAAATAAAACAAAAAAAAAAATCCTAAAATTTCTATGGAACCACGAAAGACCCCGAATAGCCAAAGTAATCTTGAGAAGGAAGAACAAAGCTGGAGGTATCATGTTCCCTGGTTTGCAGAACACCAGACCCAGTTGAAGGTAGGTGTACCATACTGAAAATGAGCAAAATTAAGTAAAATATTACATACCAAATGTTAGGACACCTAACCCTCTTACTCTACTGGGCTCCTAGAACTCTGGCAGCCAGGTTTCTGCATTCCAGGGAGGAGACCACATAATTTTCTGGGAAATATGACCAACTCCATGTTCCCACAAAAAAAAAAAAAGAAAAGAAAAGAAAATTAAAGCTGTTGATATTGAGGGTTACCCTATAAACAGACAACCAAATATTACCAGACATCTGGGCAAAGCTTCTAATATAAAAGACAAAGACCAAAAGAAAAAATTGGCTGAGAAAACTATGGAGAGGCAGAAACCAAGCACCTCTCCCCTCCCCCACTCTCTCTCTCTCTCTCTCTCTCTCTCTCTCTCTCTCTCTCACACACACACACACACACACACGCTCTCTGTCAATATCCTCAGACACATATGTGAAGCTATTACATTCATGAAATAAAACTAGAATACCAAAAACAGGAATATTCAGAGAATAAAAGTGTCTTTGGGTATGAAAACATATGATAGCTGAAATGTAAAATTTAATAGAAGGTTTGGAAGATAATGTTGAGGTAATCTCCCAGAGAGTAAATCAAAAAGGCAGAGAGAGAAAATAGAAAATAAAATTAGGGCACTGGTCCAAGAAGGCCAACATCTGAAGAGTATAAATCCCAGAAGAACAAACTGAGGAAATGATATCAAAGAAAATTGCCCGGAATTTAAGGACAGGAACTTCCAGATTAAAAAGGCCTATCAAGTATCCAGCACAACACATGCAAATAGCCTAATGACATCAGGGGACATCATTGTGAAATTTTAGAAGACTGGGGTCAAAGAGAAGATCTTACACACTTCCAAAGAGAAAAAACACAAGTTTCATAGGAAGGGTAAAGGAACACAAGCATGGTTCAATTTGGGATATTTATCCATTTAATCAATTTTATCAACACATTAAGGGAGAGAAAACCATATTATTATAATAGATGCTGAAAATCCATAAAAATATTTATCAGCCAATACATATAATAACTAAGTAAAACAGTAATACAAGAAAGCTAGTAAAATATAATAAGAAACATCCACTAAAGCCAAATAATAAATATTACCCTAAGTGACAAAACACTAACCATTGCAATCAGGAATGAGACATGGATGACTTCCATGAAATTTTTATTTAACACTGTCTGGGAGGTTCTGGCAAATAGAATAAGACATGAAAGTGAAACAAGTAAATGGTGTAAACACTGGCAAAGAAGAAATAAAACTATCGTTTTGGGGGACTGGTACTATTATATGCCTAGAAAACCCAAGCACTATAATAGAAAACAGAAATTAGTATGAGAATTTAGTAAAATGGATTGATATAAAATATACAAAATCAACAGCTTTAATTTATTTTTGGAAAAAGTGACTAGAATGGAAATGGGAAAAGCACTCCAGTCACAATAGCAATACGAACTATCAAATACTAGGGAATAATACATTTAAAAAAGCAAAAAACTTATGAGAAGTAAACTTTAGAAGCTAATTAAATGGCATAAAACAAACCAGTTATTGGTTGGGAAGACTTAATATAATAAAATATTAACTTTCCCCAAACTGACATAAAAATTAAATGCAATTTCAATTGAGTTTGCATTTTCAGTTCTAATGGAATCTTTTGGGGAATTGAATATTATTATCTTAATGTTTATATGAAAGAATCAATAGCCAGGAATGGCTAAAAACATACAGAAAAGAATATCACTGTAGGATAATTTGTTTTATCAGAACATAATAAAGTCCCTTAAATCAACATGGTATTGGTTTAGATATATATAAATATCCATGGATTAAAATAACAAATCCAGAAATAAGTTACAGTATATATGAGAATTCAATATATGACAAACGTGGTAATTCAATTCAACAGTAAAGCAATGAATTATTTAATAAGTTGTGCTGATATCAACTGGCTATCCTTTTGGAAGAAAATAAAATTGGACACTTACGATATACTACGTAATTATAAAAATAAATTCCAGATGGAATAAGAATCTTGCAAGAACATTCAGACAATATGTATATCTTAGGAATGAAAAAAGGGTCTTAATTAGAATGAAAATACAGAGGTTATTAAAAAAAAAACAGCCAAAATCTGAACAAAAAATTAAGTTTTTCTATGGCAAAAGATAAAATACAAAGCCAACAGATGAATAAATGTATTTGGGAAAAAAACTGAAAGGGCAATATGTACATTAAACAAAGTGTTCTTATAAAATGGCTAGAAAAAGTCAAATAACCCAAAAGAAAAGTGGGCAAGAGGTAAGCATAAGCAAGTCACAGAAGAACAACTCCAGAAAGGTCAAACAAACATCTAAATTGATGCTAAAATTCAGTAACAGTCAAAGAATTGCAAATTAAATGAACAATGAGATTAGCTGATTGACTGGCTGGCTGGTTGATTCATTTATTCCTGATTCACACATTCAACAAATATTTACTGAAAATTTTCATGGGTCAAATACTGTTTAAGGTGCTGGGGATCAGAAGTTAACTAAACAAAATCCTTTATGTGTAATTTCTGCCATATCATTTTTGCCCATCTGTCAAAGAGCAAACATTGAAAAGAGCAACTGAACCTATCACTGGCAAAGATGTGGGGAAGGAGATACCCTCAATAAATTGGCAGAAACATGAAACATAACAGCCTTTTTGAAAAGCAATCTGGCAATACCTATTAAAAATACACACACACACACACACACACACACATATACAGACAAATATATAGCCTTACATATACCCCCCCCCACACTCTTTGAGCAAGCAATTCCACTCCTAGGCATCTAACTTACAGAAGTACAAAACTAACACAGTAAACAAAGACATATGTTGTTTACTGAAGCTTTGTGTTGGAAAAAAGCTGGACGGAGAGTGAATTCCCATCAATAGGGAAATGCTTGAAAAAAACTGGGTTGCAGCCACACCGTGAAATATTATACAGTAATTAAAAAGAATGTTTAGAACCCTGGTTCCCAAACTGTGAGATGAGTCATCCTGTGGTGCTACATCAAAATCACAGAAGTGACATGGTATATAATTCTAATGTTCAGAGGAAATATAGCATCTTTCAACATCTCTTGACCTTGCATGAACAACTAGCTGGAGGTAATGCACATTTTCAACATTAGATTGTGCTACACTACAATCAACAACATATCTTTGTGAAGCTGGGGTATTCAGTGGTTGTTGTGATTTAAAAGCAAGTACTATAATAAAAGCAAGATGGAACGGGATATGTAGGTAGTGCAAATCATGGTTTGAACAGCTATGAAGTACTTAACAGAAGCACACATTCCATTAGTAAACGATTGTAGTTATTTAAAAATGAAATAAAAGTATTAATTTTTTCAATTTATGTGTATTTTTTTCAAATGGTTATTCACTTTCAAGGACATCAATATGTATTAAGCTGGCCCTAACTATTTAAGAAGTGAAGCTGTTAGGTATGTTTTTTTGGCCCAGGGAGCACCAAGAAAAAATCGCTGAGATACTAAGGACTCTGTGAACTTAGGAGGTTTGGGAACCTCTTAAACCTGTAGTTTAAGAAGTCAAAAATAATAGAATAAAATTAAAAAGTAGACAAAAGGGAATAATACAAATAGAGGAAAAATTACAAAGGCAAAGGGTATTTCTTCTTAAAAAAGAAGAGAGAAGTCAATAATACACAAATTCCTAGGAAAAAATTACCAAAGAAAAATGAAAAATTTCAACAGTCTATAATTAGAAATTTAAGATATTCCTACAAAGAAAACACTAAGTTCAGCTGGCTTTACTAATGAGCTCTAACAAACTTTCAAGGAACATGCAATTTCAATCTAATATGCACTATATCAGAGAGAGATACAGAGGAACACTCTCTACTTCATTTTCTGAAACTAAATGTGACCTTGTTCCAATACCAGTCAAGGACAATATAAAAAGGTATAGGCTAATTTCAATCATGAAAACAATCATGGGAAAAAACCCCTAACACATAAAGTCCAACAATCCATAAAAACAATCGATAGTTGCAGAAAAAGCATTTCATAAAATTCAATACTTATTAATGATAAAAACTCTTAAACTAGGAATAGAAGAGTACTTTTTAATCTGATATAGGACACTTATCAAAAACCTTTTAGCAAATACAAAGTTCAATAATGAAACTTTAAAAGAAAAGTCCTATCACTTTTATTTAATGTTATACTATAAATTCCTGCCAGACAATAAGAAAAAGAAATAAAATGTATAAAAATTTTAAAATAAGGCAAAAAGCATTACTATTACTGGATTATATGCTTGCCAACACGAAGTACTAAAAAGAATATGTAGACAAATTATAAGAATTAAGGAAGTTTGGGCCTCCCTGGTGGCGCAGTGGTTGAGGGTCCGCCTGCCGATGCAGGGGACACGGGTTCGTGCCCCGATCCCGGAGGATCCCACATGCCGCGGAGCGGCTGGGCCCGCGAGCCATGGCCGCGGAGCCTGTGTGTCCGGAGCCTGTGCTCCGCAACGGGAGAGGCCACAGCAGTGAGAGGCCCGCGTACAGCAAAAAAAAAAAAAAAAAAAAAAAAAAAAAGAATTAAGGAAGTTTGCAATATTAATGAATACATTTATATTTCTATAAATCAGAAAAAAGCAATTAGAGTATGTAATTTTAAAAAGACACAATTTGTAATACAAACAACAGTAAAGACAAAAAAAATAGGGCAACGAGAAATAGATCTAACAAAAGATGTATAAAATCTTCACGGAGAAAATCATAAAATGTTATTAAAAGACATTAAAGGCCTATATATATTAAGAAATATACCATGTTTATGGATAGAAAGACTTGCAAAAATGTCAGTTCTTCCTTAAATTAGTCTATGGATTCAATGTAATTTTAATCAAAGTCCCCATAGGTTTTCTTATGGAATCCAACAAAGTGATTCTAAAATTATATAGAAAAACAAAGGGCAAAGAAGAGGCAAGATATTTCTGAAGAAGACAAAGCATGGGGACTTGCCTCGTGGGTATTAAAATTTAATATAAACTTTAGTTAAGACTATGAGATGATTTTGTGAAACAGGCTAACAGATTAATGGAACAGAAATCCTGAATAGACCCATATACTTATAGAAATGTGGTGTGTGAAGAGGGGGCCACAGCAAATCACTGGAGAAAAGATATTTATAGAAATAAATCATCCTATGGGCAACTGGTTATACATTTGGAAAAAATAAACTGGATCTCTACCTCATACAATCCACAAGAAATCAATTTCAGATAGATTAAAGGACTTAAATATGAAAGGCAAAATTTATTAAACTTTTTAAGTGGATATGAGCATATCTTTATGACCTCACTGAAGGGAAGTGTTTCTTGCACAAGACATAAGAAGAGTACAAATCATAAAGGAAATGATTACAAACTTATAGTCATCAAAATGTACTAGAAAGACAAGGAAAAGACAACCACAATCTAGGAAGAGATACCTGCAACATGAAAGGATTGGTGTTCAGAATATATTAAGAACTCCTACAAATCAAAGAGAAAAAGATAAACAATTCAGAAGAAAAAAGGGCTGAAGAAGCAAATAGGCATTTCCTTACATAGAAAATATGCAAAGCCAATAAACATGAAAAATTATTCCACTTTATTAGTTATCAGGGAAATGCAAATTATAACTACAATGATATACCCTTATATAATGACCAGACTGGCAGAATTTAAAAATTAAGAATTTTTTAATACCAAAAGTTGGTAAAGATGTGAAGTAAAAGAAACTCTCATACACTACTGCAATAATGTAAATTTATAAAGATATTTTAGAAAATAATGTCATAATCTAGTAAAGTTGAAGTTGCACATACTCTTGACTCAGCAATTCCATTCCTGTGTTTATTCAAGAGAAATTCTTACACAAATGCATCAGTGTATAAGAATGGTCATACAACACTGCTTGAGTTACAACACTGCTTTCATTGCTGGGGCAATGAAACAGTCCAAATATCCTTCAACAGTAGAATGGACTCACACAGCAGTGAATAAATAAACCATAACTACATGTATCAACACAGGTGATCATTATGAGCAGTTACTCAAAAAATACTTACGGTATCAATGAAAAAACAGGATGATTCCACTTACATGAAGGTCAAAGCAGTCAAAACTAAACTGAATTATAGTTTAAGAGTACACATATGGGGTAAACCATGAAGAAAAGCAAAGGAATGAATAACATCAAATTCAGGAGAGTAGCTCTAAGGGAGAGGAAGAGTCGGAGAGCAGTTGAGTGGAACTCCCAAGAACTTTAATATGAATGTTCTATCTCTTAAACTAGATGCTGGGTACGTGTGCTTTATTACTACTCTTTAAACAATACATATGTCACAATTACCATATCACAAATAGAATTTCATGAATCACACAATGACTATTTGAAAACAAGGTCAAGTTGAGATGCACAATGGGTAATGATTCTCAAGGTTTACACACTAGCTAAGTGTCCCACTAGTAAACACTAGCATTACATGTACAGTTCATATTTCTACCTCAGCAAAAATACAAATTACTATTTATCATGGATTGCTCTCAAATAATCAGTATATAGAATGTCAACCCTACGATTATCAGCAGTCCGTCAAATTTCCATCAAGTGTCCCTTAGAAATGTATAGTAAACACTCAATGAGATCTGATATAACTAGGTAAGAATTTAAATTCCATTTGCAAAAGCATTTTATTGTCCAGAATCTTTAAAAATTATTGTTGGTGTTTCTACACATTTAGACAGATGTAACTGAGATAAGTAAAATAAAACAAACTTGCAGAAAATGAAGATTGCTACTTAAGGATTTTCCTGACCTGTACCAGAACTTATTACAGGAAAAAAGCAACCTAAGGATGGAAATCTGGACTTGGTTCGTTGATCTGATTAGATTCAAAAGCATTAATAACTGGTGGTGGTGGTGGTGGTGGTGGTATGAAAAGGAGTTTTAGGGTAGTGAAAATACTCTGTATAATATCATTATGATGGATATACCTCATTAAACATTTGTCCAAACCTAATGAATGCATAGCACCAAGAATGATGCAAACTGTGGACTTAAGGTGATTATGATATGTCAATGTAGGTTCATTAATTGTAACAATGTACCACTTTTGAGGGAAATGCTGATAATGAGGAAGGCTATGCATTGGTGGGGGCAAGGGACATATGGGAAATCTCTATACCTTTCTCTTAATATTGCTGTGAACCTAAAACTGTTCTTAAAAAATAAAGCCTTGAGAGCCAGGTGTGGCCCACCTGGGTGGGCTGTGTGGGCTTCGGGGAAGAACACGCAGCCACGCAGGGGCAGGTTCTTGGTGGAGGAAAGCAGGCAGGTCACCCACGGCACCCGTCACGCCAAGGACACTCAGGAGCCTGGCGACCCAGCCACTGTGCACCAGGAGCAGCACATATCTGAACAAGAAGTCCCTCCTGCTGACAGAGAGATGGCAAAACCTACAAGCTGGCTTGGAGACTTTACCTACAAAATGAGAAACCGTGTGGCTGACAGGGTCTTGGGGCTCCAGCCTGGTGTCAGGCCTGAGCCCCTGAGGTAGGAGAGCAGAGTTCAGGACATTGGACCACCAGAGACATCCCTGCCCCACATAATATCAATTGGTGAGAGCTCTCCCAGAGATCTCTGTCTCACTGCTAACACCCAGCTCAATCCAATGGCCAGCAAACAACAGTGCTGGATGCCCCATGCCCAAAACTAGCAAGACAGGAACACTACCCCACACATTAGCAGAGAGGCTGCCTAAAATCATACTAAGTTCACAGACACCCCAAAACACACCACCGGATGCAGTCCGGCCCACCAGAAAGACAAGATCCAGCTCTACCCATCAGAACACAGGCACCAGTCCCCTCCACCAGGAGGCCTACACAGCCCACTGAACCAACCTCACCCACTCGGGGCAGACACCAAAAACAACGGGAACTACAAACCTGCAGCCTGTGAAAATGAGAGCCCAAACACAGTAAATTAAACAAAATGAGAAGACAGAGGAATATGCAGCAGATGACGGAGCAATGTAAAACCCACCAGACAAAACAAATGAAGAAGAAATAGGCAGTCTACCTGAAAACGAATTCAGAGTAGTGATGGTAAAGATGATCCAAAATCTTGGAAATAGAATGGAGAAAATATAAGAAACGTTTAACAAGGACCTAGAAGAACTATAAAGAGCAAACAAACAATGATGAACAACACAATAAATGAAATCAAAAATTCTCTAGAAGGAAGCAATAGCAGAATAACTGAGGCAGAAGAACGGATAAGTGACCTGGAAGATAAAACAGTGGAAATAACTAACACAGAGCAGAATAAAGAAAAAAGAATGAAAAGAATTGAGACCAGTCTCAGAGACCTCTGGGACAAGATTAAATGCACCAACATTCAAATTATAGGGGTCCAAGAAGACGAAGAAGAGAAAAACAAAGCATCTGAGAAGATATTTGAAGAGATTATAGTTGAAAACTTCCCTAATATGGGAAAGGAAATAGTCAATGAAGTCCAGGAAGCACAGACAGTCCCAAATAGGATAAATCGAAGGAGAAACACACCAAAAAACATATTAATCAAACTATCAAAAATTAAATACAAAGAAAAATATTAAAATCAGCAAGGGAAAAGCAACAAATAACATACAAGGGAAACCCCATAAAGTTAACAGATGATCTTTCAGCAGAAACTCTGAAAGCCAGAAGGGAGTGGCAGGACATATTTAAAGTGATGAAAGGGAAAAACCTACAACCAAGATTACTCTACCCAGCAAGGATCTCATTCAGATTTGACAGAGAAATTGAAACCTTTACAGATAAGCAAAAGCTAAGAGAATTCAGCACCACCAAACCCGCTTTACAGCAAATGCTAAAGGAACTCTAGGCAGGAAACACAACAGAAGGAAAAGACCTACAATAACAAACCCAAAACAATTAAGAAAATGGTAATAGGAACATACATATTGATAATTACCTTAAATGTAAATGCATTAAATGCTCCAACCAAGAGACACAGACTGGCTGAATGGATAGAAAAACAAGACCCATATATATGCTGTCTACAAGAGATCCATTTCAGACCTAGGGACACATACAAACTGAAAGTGAGGGAATGGAAAAAGATATTCCATGCAAGTGGAAACCAAAAGGAAGCTGGATTAGCAATTCTCATATCAGACAAAATAGACTTTAAAATAAAGACTATTACAAGAGGCAGAGAAGGACACTACATAATGATCAAGGGTTCAATCCAAGAAGAAGATATTACAATTGTAAATATTTATGCACTAAACATAGGAGCACCTCAATACATAAGGCAAATGTTAACAGCCATAAAAGGGGAAATTGACAGTAACACACTCATAATAGGGGATTTAACACCCCACTTTCACCAATGGACATATCATCCAAAATGAAAACAAATAAGGAAACACAAGCTTTAAATGATACATTAAACAAGATGGACTTAACTGATATTTATAGGACATTCCATCCAAAAACAACAGAATACACTTTCTTCTCAAGTGCTCATGGAACATTCTCCAGGATAGATCATATCTTGGGTCACAAATAAAGGCTTGGTAAATTTAAGAAAACTGAAATCGTATCAAATATCATTTCAGACAACAATGCTATGAGACTAGATATCAATTACAGGAAAAAACCTGTAAAAAAACCACACACATGGAGGCTAAACAATACACTACTAAATAGCCATGAGATCACTGAAGAAATCAAAGAGGAAATCAAAAAATATCTAGAAACAAATGACAATGAAAACACGACGACCCAAAACCTATGCGATGAAGCAAAACCAGTTCTAAGAGGGGAGTTTATAGCAATACAATCCTACCTCAGGAAACAAGAAAAATTTCAAATGAACAACCTAACCTTACACCTAAAGCGATTAGAGAAAGAAGAACAAACAAAACCCAAGGTTAGCAGAAGGAAAGAAATCATACAGATCAGATCAGAAATAAATGAAAGAGAAACAAAGAAAACAAGAGCAAAGATCAATATAACTAAAAGCTAGTTCTTTGAGAAGATAAACAAAATTGATAAACCACTAGCCAGACTCATCAAGAAAAAAAAGAAGACTCAAATCAACAGAATTAGAAATGAAAAGGGAGAAGTAACAACTGACACTGAAGAAATACAAAGGATCATGAGAGATTACTACAAGCAACTATATGTCAACAAAATGGACAACCTGGAAGAAATGGACAAATTCTTAGAAGAGCACAACCTTCTAAGACTGAACCAGGAAGAAATAGAAAATATAAACAGACAAATCACAAGCACTGAAATTGAAACTGTGATGAAAAATCTTCCAACAAACAAAAGCCCAGGACCAGACGGATTCACAGGCAAATTCTATCAAACATTTAGAGAAGAGCTAACACCTATCCTTCTCAAACTCTTCCAAGATATAGCAGAGGGAGGAACATTTCCAAACTCATTCTACGAGGCCACCATCACCCTGATACCAAAATCAGACGGAGATAATACAAAAAAAGAAAATTACAGACCAATATCACTGATGAATACAGATGCAAAAATCCTCAACAAAATACTAGCAAACAGAATCCAACAACACATTAAAAGGATCTCAACACCCCACTTTCACCAATGGACAGATCATCCAAAATGAAAATAAATAAGGAAACACAAGCTTTAAATGATACATTAAACAAGATGGACTTAATTGATATTTATAGGACATTCCATCCAAAAACAACAGAATACACATTTTTCTCAAGTGCTCATGGAACATTCTCCAGGATAGATCATATCTTGGGTCACAAATCAAGCCTTGGTAAATTTAAGAAAATTGAAATTGTATCAGGTAACTTTTCTGACCACAATGCTATGAGACTAGACATCAATTACAGGAAAAGATCTGTAAAAAATACAAACACATGGAGGCTAAACAATACACTACTTAATAACGAAGTGATCACTGAAGAAATCAAAGAGGAAATAAAAAAATACCTAGAAACAAATGACAATGGAGACACGACGACCCAAACCCTATGGGACGCAGCAAAAGCAGTTCTAAGGGGGAAGTTTATAGCAATACAATCCCACCTTAAGAAACAGGAAACATCTCGAGTAAACAACCTGACCCTGCACCTAAAGCAATTAGAGAAAGAAGAACAAAAAACCCCCAAAGTTAGCAGAAGGAAAGAAATTGTAAAGATCAGATGAGAAATAAATGAAAAACAAATGAAGGAAACGATAGCACAGATCAATAAAAGTAAAACCTGGTTCTTTGAGAAGATAAACAAAATTGATAATCCATTAGCCAGACTCATCAAGAAAAAAAGGGAGAAGACTCAAATCAATAGAATTAGAAATGAAAAAGGAGAAGTAACAACTGACACTGCAGAAATACAAAAGATCATGAGATTACTACAAGCAACTCTATGCCAATAAAATGCACAACCTGGAAGAAATGGACAAATTCTTAGAAATGCACAAACTGCCAAGACTGAATCAGGAAGAAACAGAAAATATGAATAGACCAATCACAAGCACTGAAATTGAAACTGTGATTAAAAGCTTCCAAGAAACAAAAGCCCAGGACCTGATGGCTTCACAGGCAAATTATATCAAACATTTAGAGTAAGAGCTAACACCTATCCTTCTCAAACTCTTCCAAAATATAGCAGAGGGAGGAGCACTCCCAAACTCATTCTAGGAGGCCACCACCACCTTGATACCAAAACCAGGCAAGGACGTCACAAAGAAAGAAAACTATAGGCCAATATCACTGATGAACATAGATGCAAAAATCCTCAACAAAACACTAGCAAACAGAATCCAACAGCACATTAAAAGGATCATACACCATGATCAAGTGGGGTTTATTACAGGAATGCAAGGATTCTTCAACATACGCAAATCAATCAACATGATACACCATATTAACAAATTGAAGGAGAAAAACCATATGATCATCTCAATAGATGCAGAGAAAGCTTTCGACAAAATTCAACACCCATTTATGATAAAAACCCTGCAGAAAGTAGGCATAGAGGGAACTTTCCTCAACATAATAAAGGCCATGTATGACAAACCCACAGCCAACATTGTCCTCAATGGTGAAAAACTGAAACCATTTCCACTAAGATCAGGAACAAGACAAGGCTGCCCACTCTCACCACTCTTATTCAACATAGTTTTGGAAGTTTTTGCCACAGCAATCAGAGAAGAAAAGGAAATAAAAGGAATCCACATTGGAAAAGAATAAGTAAAGCTGTCACTGTTTGCAGATGACATGATACTATACATAGAAAATCCTAAAGATGCTACCAGAAAACTACTAGAGCTAATCAATGAATTTGGTAAAGTAGCAGGATACAAAATTAATGCACAGAAATCTCTGGCATTCCTGTACACTAATGATGAAAAATCTGAAAGTGAAATCAAGAAAACACTCCCATTTACCATTGCAACAAAAAGAATAAAATATCTAGGAATAAACCTACCTAAGGAGACAAAAGACCTGTATGCAGAAAACTATAAGACACTGATGAAAGAAATTAAAGATGATACAAATAGATGGAGAGATATACCATGTTCCTGGATTGGAAGAATCAATATTGTGAAAAGGACTCTACTACCCAAAGCAATCTACAGATTCAATGCAATCCCTATCAAACTACCACTGGCATTTTTCACAGAACTAGAACAAAAAATTTCAAAATTTGTTTGGAAAAACAAAAGACCCCTAATAGCCAAAACAATCCTGAGAACGAAAAATGGAGCTGGAGGAATCAGGCTCTGTGACTTCAGACTATACTACAAAGCTACAGTAATCAAGGCAGTGTGGTACTGGCACAAAAACAGAAATATAGGTCAATGGAACAGGATAGAAAGCCCAGAGATAAACCCACGCACATATGGTCACCTTATCTTTGATAAAGGAGGCAGGAATGTACAGTGGAGAAAGGACAGTCTCTTCAATAAGTGGTGCTGGGAAAACTGGACAGGTACATGTAAAAGTATGAGATTAGATCATTCCCTAACACCATACACAAAAATAAGCTCAAAATGGATTAAAGACCTAAATGTAAGGCCAGAAACTATCAAACTCTTAGGGGAAAACATAGGCAGAACACTCTATGACATAAATCACAGCAAGATCCTTTTGGACCCACCTTCTAGAGAAATGGAAATAAAAACAAAAATAAACAAATGGGACCTAATGAAACTTCAAAGCTTTTGCACAGCAAAGGAAACCATAAGCAAGACCAAAAGACAACCCTCAGAATGGGAGATAATATTTGCAAATGAAGCAACGGACAAAGGATTAATCTCCAAAATATATAAGCAGCTCATGCAGCTCAATAGCAAAAAAACAAACAACCCAATCCAAAAATGGGCAGAAGACCTAAATAGACATTTCTCCAAAGAAGATATACAGACTGCCAACAAACACATGAAAGAATGCTCAACATCATTACTCATTAGAGAAATGCAAATCAAAACTACAATGAGATATCATCTCACACCAGTCAGAATGGCCATCATCAAAAAATGTAGAAACAATAAATGCTGGAGAGGGTGTGGAGAAAAGGGAACACTCTTGCACTGCTGGTGGGAATGTGAATTGGTACAGCCACTATGGAGAACAGTATGGAGGTTCCTTAAAAAACTACAAATAGAACTACTATATGACCCAGCAATCCCACTACTAGGCATATACCCTGAGAAAACCATAATTCAAAAAGAGACATGTACCAAAATGTTCATTGCAGCTCTATTCACAATAGCTTGGAGATGGAAACAACCTAAGTGTCCATCATCGGATGAATGGATAAAGAAGATGTGGCACATACATACAATGGAATATTACTCAGCCATAAAAAGAAATGAAATTAAGCTATTTATAATGAGGTGGATAGACCTAGAGTCTGTCCTACAGAGTGAAGTAAGTCAGAAAGAGAAAGACAAATACTGTATGCTAACACATACATATGGAATTTAAGAAAAAAAAATGTCATGAAGAACCTAGGAGTAAAACAGGAATAAAGACACAGACCTACTTGAGAATGGACTTGAGGATATGGGGAGGGGGAAGGGTAAGTTGTGTCAAAGCGAGAGAGAGGCATGGACATATATACACTACCAAGCATGGGGTAGATAGATAGTGGGAAGCAGCCGCATAGCACAGGGAGATCAGATCGGTGCTTTGTGACCGCCTGGAGGGGTGGGATAGGGAGGGTGGGCGGGAGGGAGACGTAAGAGGGAAGGGATATGGGAACAGATGTATATGTATGACTGATTCACTTTGTTATCAAGCAGAAACTAATAAATAAATAAATAAATAAATAAATAAATAAAAAATAGATCATGAATGGATGAACAACAAGGTCCTAATATAGAACACAAAGAACTGTATTCAATATTCTATAATAAATCATAATGGAAAATAATATTAAAAAATAAAAGGATCATACACCATGATCAAGTGGGGTTTATCTCAGGAATGCAAGGATTTTTCAATATATGCAAATCAATCAATATGATACAACATATTAACAAGCTGAAGGATGAAAACCATATGATCATCTCAATAGATGGAGAAAAAGCTTTAGACAAAATTCAACACGCATTTATGATAAAAACTCTCTAGAAAGTAGGCACAGAGGGAACTTACCTCAACATAATAAAGGCCATATATGACACACCCAAAGTCAACACCATTCTCAATGGTGAAAAACTGAAACCACTTTCTCTAAGGTCAGGAACAGGACAAGGTTGCTCACTCTCACCACTATTAGTCAACATAGTTTTGGAAGTTTTACCCACAGCAATCAGAGAAGAAAAAGAAATAAAAGGAATCCAAATTGGAAAAGAATAAGTAAAGCAGTCACTGTTTGCAGATGACATGATACTATACATAGAGTATCCTAAAGATGCTACCAGAAAACTACTAGAGCTAATCAATGAATTTGGTAAAGTAGCAGGATACAAAATTAATGCACAGAAATCTCTTGCATTCCTATACACTAATGATGAAAAATCTGAAAGAAATTAAGGAAACACTCCCATTTACCACTGCAACAAAAAGAATAAAATACCTAGGAATAAACCTACCTAAAGAGATAAAAGGCCTGTATGCAGAAAACTATAAGACACTGATGAAAGAAATTAAAGACAATACAAACAGATGGAGAGATATACCATGTTTTGGATTGGAAAAATCAACATTGTGAAAATGACTATACTACCCAATCTACAGATTCAATGCAATCTCTATCAAACTCCCAATGGCATTTTTCACAGAACTAGAACAAAAAATTTCACAATCTGTAGGGAAACACAAAAGACTCCAAATATCCAAAGCAATTTTGAGAAAGAAAAATGGAGCTGGAGGAATCAGGCTCTGTGACTTCAGACTATACTACAAAGCTACAGTAATCAAGACAGTATGGTACTGGCACAAAAACAGAAACATAGATCAATGGAACAGGATAGAAAGCCCAGAGGTAAACCCACACACCTATAGTCACCTTATCTTTGATAAAGGAGGCAGGAATGTACAGTGGAGAAAGGACAGTCTCTTCAATAAGTGGTGCTGGGAAAACTGGACAGCTACATGTAACAGAATGAAATTAGAACACTTCCTAACACTGTATACACAAATAAACTCAAAATGGATTAAAGACCTAAACGTAAGGCCAGAGACTACAAAACTCTTAGTGAAAACATTCACAGAACACTCTGTGATGTAAATCACAGCAAGATCCTTTTTGATCCACCTCCTAGAGAAATGGAAAGAAAAACAAAAAAACCCCAAATGGGACCTAATGAAACTTAAAAGCTTTTGCATAGCAAAGGAAACCATAAAGAAGACGAAAAGACAACCCTCAGAATGGGAGAAAATATTTGCAAATGAAGCAACGGACAAAGGATTAATCTCCAAAATATATAAGCAGCTCATGCAGCTCAATATCAAAAAAAAACAAACCACCCACTCCAAAAATGGGTATAAGACCTAAATGGGCATTTCTCCAAAGAAGATATACAGATTGCCAACAAACACATGAAAGGGTGCTCAACATCACTAATCACTAGAGAAATGCAAATCAAAACTACAGTGAGGTTATCACCTCACACTGGTCAGAATGGCCATCATCAAAAAGTCTACAAACAATAAATGCTGGAGAGGGTGTGGAGAAAAGGAACCCCTCTTGCACTGTTGGTGGGAATGTAAACTGATACAGCCACTATGGTGAACAGTGTGGAGGTTCCTTAAAAAACTAAAAATAGAACTACCATACGACCCAGCAATCCCACTACTGGGCATATACCCTGAGAAAACCATAATTCAAAAAGAGTCATGTACCACAATGTTCACTTCAGCTCTATTTACAGTAGCCAGGACATGGAAGCAACCTAAGTGTCCATCGACAGATGAATGGATAAAGAAGATGTGGCACATATATACAATGGAATATTACTCAGCCATAAAGAGAAACGAAATTGAGTTATTTGTAGTGAGGTGGATGGACCCAGAATCTGTCATCCAGAGGGAAGTAAGTCAGAAAGAGAAAAACAAATACTGTATGCTAACACATATATATGGAATCTAAAAAAAAAAAAAGTGGTTTTGACGAACTTAGGGGCAGGACAGGAATAAAGACACAGATGTAGAGAATGGACTTGAGGACATGGGGAGGGGGAAGGGCAAGTTGGGACGAAGTGAGAGAATAACACTGACATATACACACTACCAAACGTAAAATAGATAGCTAGTGGGAAGCAACTGGATGGCACAGGGAGATTAGCTTGGTGCTTTGTGACCACCTAGAGGGGTGGGATAGGGAGGGTGGGTGGGAGGAGCAAGAGGGAGGGGACACAGGGATATATGTATACATACAGCTGATTCACTTTGTTATACAGCAGAAACTAACACAACACTGTAAAGCACTTATACTCCAATAAAGATGTTAAAAAAATAAAGTCTTAAAGAAAAAATAAAGTTTTGATAAAAATAATTATTAAAAACAAAAAGCATTAATAAATCTTTTGCCAGTGGTTAATGAGAAACTGGTAGTCCATGGCACTCAAAAGCAAAACAGTTACCTAAATTAACACCTATAAACAACCGTAATCAAGTGCCTATGTAACCAAGTAAGTGTTGCCATATTTTAATTCAAATAAGAGGAACAATAATCCTCGCCCACTGTATCAAAGTTCACTAGAGAATTTGAAGGAAGATCATAATAAGGTCAAGATGCTAAATTTCTATCACAAGGTTCAGGTAAGGGACTAGAAAGTTTCTATGACTACTCTAAAAGATAAATGAAATAAGATCCTGTAGCTGCAGGGTTGAGATGTGTAACTATCATAACAAAGTTTAACCCTTAGGTGACTGAATTACAGTACAAACTGAGTTCACAGCCTCACAGGGTCTCATGTTAAATGAGGGTATTGATGGGGAAGAAGAGTGGAGTGACTTTGTACTATGTCAATTTAGCTAAGCTGGAACTACAGTCCCCAGAATTCCCTTCACTGTACAGTTCTGAGTTAGAGCTGCCAGAGATGTGGAAGGTGGAAGTGACGCAGTACCCATACTTATGTTCAGAAGTCAGTGTAGGGTTAGGCGCTGCATGCACATACTGTTACCGATCTGCTGGCTACCTTGTCAGTCAGGCCTGCAGCTCCTCCAGCTGGATTTCCTCTTTCAGGATCTTTGAATTTCTGAGCTAATGTATATGCAGCTCTGTGATAAAGAGAATTAAGTTTTCCTGCAAGCAAACTTGAAGGCTTAAAGGCAGTTTGCTTGCAGAAAAAGTAGGGACGTGATGAGATATTTGTATACCCATGCTCACCGCAGCATTATTTGCAATAGCCAAAAGGTAGAAGCAACCTAAAATGCTCATCAACAGAATGGATAAGCAAAATGTGTTATACTCATACAGTATAATATTATTTGGCCTTAAAAAGGAAGGCAATTCTGACACATGCTACAACATGGATGACCTTAAGGATATCATGCTAAGTGAAATAACCCAGTCACAGAAAGACAAATATTGTATGACTTCACTTACATGAAGTACTTGGAGTAGTTGAATTCATATAGATAGAAAGTAGAATGATAGTTGCCAGGGGCTGGGGTGGGAGGTAGGCAGAAATTGGGAGTTACTGCTTAACTGGTACAGAATTTCAGTTTGGGAAGATGGAAAAAGTTCTAGAGATGGATGGTGGTGATGTTTTTGCGTAACAGTGTGAATGTACTTAATGCCACTGACCTGTACACTTGAAAAGGGTTAAAATGTTAAATTTAATGATGTGTATATTTTACCACAATAAAAAAAGTCCAACTAGAGCTCATTCATTCTTTGAGCGCTTCTGTACTTCCTGAAATATAAAGCCTTTCTTATGTTTTCTTTGCTCTAGTCCTGGCCCTAGTAATTTCTTCAAGGAGTCATTTCTTCCTTTTAATGGAGACTGGTATTTAGAAACCAAGATCTGGATACTAGGTGTGTTCATTGTTATACAGGGGTGTTTCTGCTGCCTGGCCCTCTCAATAAATAGAGCTAGGAAATATATATATGCACCCTCCCCCCACATATTCACAGACATACACACACATTTCCACATATTTTTTCAATGTATATATGTTGAAAATCATGAGTTGGCATTATTAGCCCTAATTTATTCAAAACCGTAAGATTCATGCTAGCTTCTCTTTTTCCATACTTATACTTTCTTCTTTTATCAGTGAAAAACCTGGCTACAATTATCCTCAATACCTTTACTTAATTTGGTCAGTCTTCTGACTATAAATAGTACTCTTATTCCACTGGGCCACCGATACCAATTCATCTACACTCTGTGTGTTTGTAAGTATGGGATCCAGCCTCTGTCTGGCTACCATTACTGCCCTGCCTGAGCCTGCCCAATGGTGCTTGGATACAGGAGGAAGGAAGGAAAGAAGGAAGGGGAGAGAAAGGGAGAATTAGAAAAATTTTTTACTTGTTAGTTGGTTTTTGCTGGTAAAAAGAAATACTATTGAGTTTTGTAGATTGGTCTTAAGATTCATAAATGAATCATCTGAGTAGTTAATTTGTCAATGTGGCACTTTTTCCAGGCTGAGGATCATATCATCTGAAAATAATGACAGTTTTTTCTTTCTCTTCTAATCCTTGGATCTCATTTTCCCTTTGTAACATTTTTTGAGAAATAATTCACATGTCACACTATATTAGTTTTAGGTATACAACATAATGATTTGACACATTGTTAACAGTAGTGATAAAAGTAAGCATCTTTATCTTGTTACAGTCTTAAAGGGAACACATAACATTTCTTCAATAAGTAAAAGGCTTGCTATAGGTCTTTGGTATGTAGGTTTTACCAAGTATGGAAGCTTTTCTCTAATAACAGTTTGCTAAGAACTTTTACACAAATACACATTGAATTTTATTAAATGCCTTCTCTGTACTGATTAAGATAATAATAATTTTTCTCCTTTAATCTATTAATGTGGTGAATTATACTGAAAGGATCCAGGGATCAATTCTACTATATCATGATGGTTTGGTTTTTTTAATGCACTAATATAATCAATTAGCCAATATTTTATTTAAGAGTTCTGCACTTACCTTGATATGAAAAGTGGGACTATTTTTTTCTTTCCTTCTACTGTATTTATTTGGTTTTGGAATCATATTTACACTAGCCTCCTAAGATGATATTAAAAATATAATGCTGATTGAAAAAGAAACAATATGTACTACACCGTTTACATAAATTAAAAATACATGTGCACTAAATAATATGCAATTTTAAACAACATCTACTTTGAAAATAATATATTAAACACATTAAAATAATTGAGGGAGGGCTTCCCTGGTGGCACAGTGGTTGAGAGTCTGCCTGCCAATGCAGGGGACACGGGTTCGTGCCCCAGTCTGGGAGGATCCCACATGCCGCGGAGCGGCTGGGCCCGTGAGCCATGGCCGCTGGGCCTGCGCGTCCGGAGCCTGTGCTCCACAACGGGAGAGGCCACAACAGTGAGAGGCCCACGTACCGCAAAAAAAAAAAAAAAAAAAAAATTGAGGGAGATTGGGAGCATAATGGTAATAAAAATAAATGAATAGGGACTTCCTTGGTGGTCCAGTGGTTAAGACTCCACACTCCCAATGCAGGGGGCCCAGGTTCGATCTCTGGTCAGGGAACTAGATCCCACATGCCGCAACTAAAAGATCCCGTGTGCCGCAACTAAAGACCCATGTGCTGCAACTAAGACCCAGTGCAGCCAAATAAATAAATAAATATTAAAAAAGAAAGAAGAACTTTAAAAATAAATGAATAAAACAAGAATGCGACCTTGCATGGACCAAAGATGATATAGTGTTATGAACTAGAGAGGGTCACAATTGCTCCTACTAAGCAAGGATGAAAAAAAGGGTCCTGAGATGACAGAATTTATAAGAGGAATCTGGGGGACATCTAGTCCAACCTCTTTGACAATGCAGAAATCCATTTTCAGCTTTCCTGAAGAGTATTTGATGGATTGCATATCAATAAAGCTGTCCTTTTTGCTGTTGAAAAGTTCTAAATGTTGGCTCTAATCTACCCCTTACAGACTTACCAAATCAGAATCTCTGATGATGGGGCCCAGAAATGCACATTTAAAAATTTTAAGGAAAGCTTAAAAAATTACTACACCATATAACAGGACACTGATTTTTCAACTCTAGTTACGTGTCAAGTTTACCTGTGGAACTTTAAAAAAAATACAAGATGCTTCATCCCTGGGATTCTAACACAGTAGATACGAACACTCATGCTTTAAATATTGGGTGGGCCAAAAGGTTTGCTTGGTTTTTTCTGTAAGATGGCTCTAGTAGCACTTAGTTGTCTTTAACTTCACTTGAAACAATTTTGTTAGACTGTATGTGACAGCTGTCATATCAGCGTGCATTTAAAAAAAGACTTTTCAAAATTAGTGAATTTCTGTGTAGCCATTTCAATACTGAAGATGGAAGAAAAAAAGCAACGTTTTCAGCATATTATGCTTTATTATTTCAAGAAAGGTAAAAACACAACTGAAATGCACAAAAAAAAGATTTGTACAGGTATGGGGAAAGTGCTGCGACTGACTGAACGTGTCAAAAGTGCTTTGCAAAGTTTCGTGCTAGAGATTTCTCACTGGACGATGCTCCATGGTCAGGTAGACCAGCTGAAGTTGAGAGAGATCAAATCGAGACATTAATTGAGAACAATCAACATTATACCACGCGGGAGATAGCCGACATACTCAAAATAACCAAATCAAGCGTTGAAAATCATTTGCACCAGCTTGGTTATGTTCATCGCTTTGATGTCTGGGCTCCAAGAAAGTTAAGCAAAAAAAACCTTCAGGACCATATCTCTGCATGCTATTCTCTATTTAAATGTAATGAAAACGTTCCGTTTTTAAAAGAAATTGTCACGGGCGATGAAAAGTGGATACTGTACAATAATGTGGAATGGAAGAGATCGTGGAGCAAGTGAAATAAACCACCACCAACCACACCAAAGGCCGGTCTTCATCCAAAGAAGGTGATGTATGTATACGGTGGGACTAGAAGGGAGTCCTCTATTATAAGCTCCTTCTGGAAAGCCAAAGGATTAGTTCCAACAAGTTGGTCCCAATTAGACCAACTGAAAGCAGCACTAGATGAAAAGCATCCAGAATTAGTCAACAGAAAAAGCATAATCTTCCATCAGGATGATAACACAAGATCACATATTTCTTTGATGACCAAGCAAACCTGTCACAGCTTGGCTGGGAAGTTCTAATTCATCAGCTGTATTCACCAGACATTGCACCTTCGGATTTCCATTGATTTCGGTCTTTACAAAATTCTCTTAATGGAAAAAATTTCAGTTCCCTGGAAGACTGTAAAAGGCACGTGGGAGAGTTCTTTGCTCGAAAAGATAAAAAGTTTTGGGAAGATGGAATTATGAAGTTGCCTGAGAAACGGCAGAAGGTAGTGGAACAAAATGGTGAATATGTTGTACAATAAAGTTCTTGGTGAAAATGAAAAATGTGTCTTTAATCTTTACTTAAAAACCTGAAGGCACTTTTTGGCCCACCCAATATATCGATGACAGTACTGTCGATTGGGACAGTATTTGCCAGCTATATGTGAACTTTAAATTTTGCTTTCAAGCAGAGGTTGTGAATTATTAAACCATCCATCTAGATTTTCTCACCTAGATATTCCCGTGCACAGAGATACAAAAGTGAGCAGAGGCTAGCTAGCTTTGGTTGGGAACTGGATTATAGCCAAGAAAGGATAAAAGCTACCGACCTGTTTAAGGATGGAAGCTGTGGAGAACTGAAACTCTAACCAGATAAGGTAAGCAGCTACTTATATTACATTCACTTATTCATTTACTCATTCATCCAAGTTGTACTGATAGACTATTTCATGCCAGACATAATGGGGAATATAGGTACGCCAACAGGTAATTTCATTATATGTGGTAAGTGTAAGTGTTATTGTAGGATCACGGTGGATAGGATGGACGCAGTACAAAATACAGTAGAAGCACACAGAAATGGCTACCAACCTAAAGCTGATAGGCCAAAGAAGGCTTCCAGGGGGAAGTGACATCTAAACTAAGAGTAAAGGATGACTAGGAGTTAGCTAGGTGAAAGGGACAATTGAGGGAGTAGGGAGTAGAAAAAATTAGTGTTCCAAACTAAGGCAGTAAGATGTGCAAAGGCCAGAGGATTGACAGAGGCTGTAGAGGTAGGAAGGAGCAAAGATATGATCAGAATTTACTTTGAGGGCACGGGGAAAGGATTTTAAGTTGGGAAGTGATGAGATCCAACCTGAATTGTAGAAATATCACTTTTGTAAAGCAAGGAAACAGATAAAGTAAGGGGATGGGTCAGGAGAGAGGTGGGGAGACCAGTTAAGAAGTTGCTGCAGTAAAAGAGGTAAGAAACGTTGGTGACTTAAATCAAGATATTGGAATTTAAGGATAGAGAAAAGTGGATAGGAGTTGAGAGACATCAGGAAAGAGACATAGGAACGCAGACTCTATAGGACTCAGCGGCTGATCAGACATGAGAATAAGGCTAAGAGACTAATTTTATGTTTTTGGCTTATTTGGTGCCATTTGTTAAACCAGGAAACTCAGGAGGAAGAGGTGGATGGTGGCTGAAAATGGGGATAAAAGGTGATTATTTCAGTTTGGAACATAACATCTAAATAGCTTTGGGACATTCAAGTAAAGATGGAGAGCAACCAGCAAGATATTCAGTTCTGGAGGAAGATTTGGAAGGATTAGGTAGAAGACAGTAATGGGGATGAATAAGATTAGGTAGAATCTTAGACTGGGAGAAGATTTAAGATGCAAATAAACATAACGACTTGCTGGACAGGGGAAAAGAAGGCTTGCCAAAAAGACTGAAAAAGAGATTCAAAAGAAGTAGAAAGTCAGGAGAAATGGTATCATCAAAGATAAGGGAAGAGGGTTTTGCACAGAAGTGGCCAGTGGTCATCATCAAATCTACCATGTGTCAATAAACAAACAAACAAACAAACAAATAAATAAGAACTGAAAAGTTTCCACTAGATTTATCAATGAGTTCTCACTGGTTGAGTTGGTGATAGCCAAAGATTTGGCCTAAACCTTACAGCAGTTAGAACAGCTAACTTCTTAATGAATTTTCTCCTATATTTGAAATTCAAAGTGTTGACAACCAAGTTGGTTCCTTAATAAGTAACTTAGAAAAGCAGACTCTTATTTCAATAATTACTGCTTCCATGAAATTATGTAATCATTCATGTATTCAAACAATATCTGAATACTTTCTATGTGCCAAGTACTGTGCTGGATGTTGGGTATACAATGATGAACAATAAAAACAAGGTCTGTTTTCACTCAGTTAAGGTTGGGGTTTTTCAAAAGCAATTGTTATTTAGGAAAAATAAAAATAAAGATCCACAAGTTTCTAGAATTTAAGTTCCTGATCTAAACTTAAATTTAGCTATATAGCACCTATTGCCACAGTTTTTGAAGAACACAGTAAATCAGTGATTTAAAGGCAAGAATAAAAAAAAATTAGATTTAGGACTCACCTTTCAAATTACAAGCTGTGTGATTTGAGAAAATTACTTTATTTCTCTGAGCCTATTTCCAGAGGGTAGTAGTGATTGTGGATGACCCTGTTTCAAAGCCAAAAGAAAGCTGAGGTTGTCTGAGGCAGTCAGAGGAATAGAGGTACCCAAGAAGGAAAAGAACAGAATAATTATGGATGCTGACTAGATGATTCTCTTACAAGGGGCGTGGAGAATGAAAGCAGAGTTGAGGAACAATGGTGGGGAGTAGGAACTGACTTTGTTTAACTGACCCCTCCTGCTTAGGTCATCCTTCACAAGAGGTAAACCAAAGAATGACAAAAGAAAAAGAACGTGTCCATGGTGAAGCTTGTTGACTGAGAGCTTCATTATAGCATGACCTGGTTGAGCTGTTCTGTTAAGAAACTCTTATCTCAGTATTTTTAGTAAAATCTTTTTCTCTTTGGCTGGTCACATTTCTCAGAGAGCTGTCTTCCAATGTCCTGCTTGAGGGAAGGCTGCCAGAGTTCTAGGAGCTGAAGGGGGAAAGTTGTCAACTGGTATTCTTAATATCTGACACTCACTTTACTCCCTTGTTTGCAGCAAAACAGTGTTTCCCTCAGCCAGACATAGTGTTTCCCTGGCCTGTTCACACTCTGTCTCTCTCTCTCAAAAATAAATACACAAACCAACCAACCAACCTCTAATACTCTGCCAGGGTAAAGGAGAGGCAGCTGGCTGTTAACACGGAACTGGAAAAGATCTGAGAGGGGACTCCAACTGCACCTTAAGGAGACTTTCAACTAATCCTCTTTTTAATGTTTTAGCTCCATCTTAACCTCCTGCTTTCAGTGATAACTTGATATCTCTAATTCCTAAGCCCTTTGCAGTTCCGCAAACTGGGGTGCTTTAAGGCTTGTACAACTGTTAGTTAGGAAAAGTCTTTCTTAGGGCTGCTAAGTAAAGGCACTCATCTATCAGCTTTCTAGTTTCTAAAATGTTGTTGCTGTTGTCTCCTATCTTGTTTTGTCTGTGGGTTTACACATTAAAAAAACTCTTTACTTTTGTTTTAGGGTTTTGGGGTAGTAGCTGAGGTTAAATGTATGTATTCAATGTTCACTTTAACCAGAAGTTACTCTATCTACTTATCTCATCTCCCACCACCTTTCTATACTACACCTGGCAACATTGAAATATTTTTTGATTTTCAAAAACACAGGTGCTTTCCATACTTTTTTCTACTAGCAACTTCGTCTATTTGGAACACTCTCCCTCCCAATCCTTGTCTGACAAGTGCCCTCTGTGACCATCTCCTTCCCACTCTAAACCCAGTAACCCGTAACAGCATTCGTAGCACTTTTTCACACACCTCTATCAGTGCATATTCCACTATATTACATATACCGGTTTACCTGTGAGTTTTTCCTTCTAGACTGTGAACTCCTTAAGAACCAAAATGATATCTTAATCATCTCAGTATGTCTAGTACCTATTACAGAGACTAGTACATGATAGAAGTCAGTAAATGTCTGGAGGAAGAGAAAGGAGGAGAGGAGTAAAATACATACCCTGCTCAAGCAAAAGATGTATTCTACTGATTAATATACTCTTCTTTTAAAAACTGAAGTACAGTTGACTTACAATATTATGTTAGTTTCACGAACACAGCAAAGTGATACAGTATATATATATATATTTTTTTTTTCAGATTCTTTTCCATTATAGGTTATTACAAGATATCGAATATAGCTCCCTGTGCTATACGGTAAATCCTTGTTGTTTATCTATTTTCTATATACTAGTGTATATCTGCTATCTCATACTCCTTATTTATCCCTCCCCGCTTCCCCTTTGGTAACCCTAAGTTTGTTTTCTATGTCTGTGAGTCTGTTTCTGTTTTGTAAGTAAGTTTATTTGTATTATTTTTTAGATTCCACATATAAGTGATATCATATAGTATTTGTCTTTCTCTGACTTATTTCACTTAGTGAAATTCTGACCTCTCACTGGTCAGAATGGCCATCATCAGAAAGTCTACAAAGGGTGTGGAGAAAAGGGAACCCTCCTACACTACTGGTGGGAATGTAAATTGGTGCAGCCACTACAGAAAATAGTATGGAGGTTCCTTAAAAAACTAAAATACAACTACCAAATGATCCAGCCATCCCACTCCTGGGCATATATCCGGAAGAGATGAAAACTCTAATTTGAAAAGATACACGCACCCCAATGTTCATAGCAGCACTATTTGCAGTAGCCAAGACATGGAAGCAACCTAAGCGTCCATTAACAGATGAATGGATAAAGATGTGGTGTATATATTCAAGGTCAGAGTGCCAGCATGGTTGGGTAAGGGCCCTCTTGAGGGTTGCAGACTTCTTGTTATATCTTTACATAGTGGAAGGGGCTGGGGAGCTCTGCTGGCTTTCTTGTGAAAGGGCATTAATCTAGTTTGTGATGTCTTTACCTTCATGACCTAATCCCCTCCCAAAAGCCCCACCTCCTAATACCATCACCTTGGGCACTAGGTTTCCAACATATGAATCTGGGAGGACACATTCAGAACACAGCACTTAACAAAATTCTCAAATTTGCTACCTCTTACATAGGACTGGTCATCAGCAGTGCTTGAGTGTCCTTAAAAACTTGTAGATTGGGCTTCCCTGGTGGCGCAGTGGTTGAGAGTCTGCCTGCTGATGCAGGGGACACGGGTTTGTGCCCCGGTCTGGGAGGATCCCGCTTGCCGTGGGGTGGCTGGGCCCGTGAGCTGTGGCCGCTGGGCCTGCGTGTCCGGAGCCTGTGCTCCGCAACGGGAGAGGCCGCAGCGGTGAGAGGCCCGCATACCGCAAAACAAACAAACAAACAAAAAAAACCTTGTAGATTGTGGAAAGTTTGGGGTTCCAGAAGATAAGCCATTTTTCTCATACTTTTTTTTTTTTTTTTTGCATTACGTGGGCTTCTCACTGCTGTGGCCTCTCCCGTTGCGGAGCACAGGCTCTGGACGCGCAGGCCCAGCAGCCATGGCTCATGGGCCTAGCCGCTCCGCGGCATGTGGGATCTTCCCGGACCGGGGCACGAACCCGTGTCCCCTGCATCGGCAGGTGGACTCTCAACCACTGCGCCACCAGGGAAGCCCCCATTTTTCTCATACTTTTAAACCTCTATGTGGTTTCCTATATCATTCAGAGCCCTTAGCCTAAGATGCCCAATATAAGAATTTATCCAGTAACCAATGGAATATTATAAAAATTTTTTGTTGGTAACTAGAATTTTCAGCCGTGACAAAATCTGAGGCTTGACTGTGAAGCCTATCCTTTTTAATAAGGCAGGACCCTTAGTTACTTTTGGAGATACTGACCACTGCCAGTTGAAGTCATACTAAGCCCACTGTTGAGTAGCTTGCTTGCTTGCTTACTTACTTACTTACTTACTTATTTATTTATGCAAGACTTTCTCAATGAAGAGAAAGCCACTGATTCACATTCTGGCACAAGTTCCTTACCTTGTCAAAGACTACTACTTTGAATAGCACTGTGTTAGACCATCTCATTATATCCTCCATGTATCTTAACTTCTCTTCCATATTTTCCATCTTCTTGTCTCTTTGCTCCACTATGTGTAATTGCTTCAGATCTGCATTCCAGTTCACTACAAGTCTCTCACTGCATTTAGTGTGATGTTTAACCCATCCAATGAGCTTTTTGTAATTATGTACTTATTTCTTTTACTTATTTTACCCAAATAATTTCAAATATATATCAAAATTGAAAGAATTTTACAGTGAACATCTGTATACTAACCACCTAGACTGTCATTAACATTTTACTACGCTTGCTTTATCATTTAGCTATTCATCTACCTATCCTTTAACCCATCTTATTTTTAGTGCATTTCAAAGTAAATCGCAGACATCAGTTATACTTCCCCCAAGTACTTTAGCATGCATATCATTAGAGGTCAATACTTGTTTATAGGTTCTTCTTTTGCTGTATAATTTACATACAATAAAATGCACAAACCTTAAGTGTTCACTGGGTTTTGACAAATATGCCATAATGTTTTTGAGATATATCTATGTGGTTGCACGTATCATTAGCCTTTTTGTTGTGTCCTCTCCCGTTGCAGAGCACAGGCTCCGGACGCGCAGGCTCAGCGGCCATGGCTCACGGGCCTAGCCACCCCACGGCATGTGAGATCTTTCCAGACCGGGGCACGAACCTGTGTCCCCTGCATCAGCAGGCGGACTCAACCACTGCGCCACCAGGGAAGCCCCTAGCCTGTTTTTTTTTTTTTTTTTATCGCCGATTAGTATTACATTGTACGGATATATGGCAGTTAAAGAAAAAAACATTCTCTGATTGATGGGCACCTGGGCTGATTCTAGTTTTAGGCTATTATGAATAAAGTTCCTATGAATATTTTTGTATAAGTCTTTTTATAGTCATATGTTTTAATTTTTTTAAGGTAAGACCCAGGAGTGAAATTACTGGATCATAGGATAGGTATATGCTTAGTTTTATAAGAATCTCCCAGTCTTTTTTCTAAAGTGATTGTACCAGTTTACATTCTCAACAATAAAACCTGAGAATTCCAAGTACTTTACAACTCTGTCAACATTTGGAATTGCCAGTCTTTCTAATTTTAGCCATACTGGTGGTTATATAGTAGTATCTCATAATGGTTTTCATTTGCATTTCCCAGATGACTGATACTGAGCAGTTCTTCATGTTTTTACTGACCATTCACGTATCTTATTTTGTGAAGTGTCTGTTCAAACTGTCCATTTTCAAAAACTGGTTTGGCTTCTCCTTATTAAGTTGTAGGAGTTCTTTATATAAACATGAAATCAGTTCTTTGTCACGTTTACATTTTGGGAATATTTTTTTCCTAGTCTTAACTATTCATTTTCTTAATGCTGTCTTCTGAAAAGTGTAAGTTTTAATTTTGATGAAGTACAGTGACCTATTTTTTCTTTTTTGGTTATCCCTTTTTGTCACCTGAGAAACTGTTGCCAGTTATAAAGATTACAAGTGGCAATGAAGATTCAATTAATTATTAAAAAAAAGAGAAACTGTTGCTCATTCCCAAGTCATGACTCTATTCCATGCTTTCCCCTAAAAGCTTTATTGTTTTATATTGTATGTTTATGTCTGTGCTCTACCTCAAGTTAATCCTTGTGTTTGATGTGAGGCAGAGGTATAGGTTCACTTTTTTTCCATATGGATATATTCAGTTATTTCAGCACTATTTGTGGAAAACACTTTCTTCTCCCTATTGGATTACTTTGGTGCCTTTGTCAAAAATGCCATAAATGCGGGTCTATTTTTGAGTGCTCTTTTCCACGGATCTATTTGATATGTCAGTATCACACTGTCTTGATTACTGTGGATTAACAGTAAGTCTTAAAATCAGGTAGTGTTAAGTCCTCCAAATTTGTTCTTTTTCGAGATTGCTTTGGCCATTCTAAGTCCTCTGCATTTCCACATACATTCTAGAATCATCCTGTCAATTTCTAGAAAAAATTCTGCTGCAGTTTTTATTGGGATTTCATTCAGGCTACAGATTAATTTGTGGAGAACTGACATCGTAACAATATTGGGTTTTCCCTATACTTTGAGTTTTTACTTTACTGATTATATAATCTAAACTTACCTGGCCATTTTTGTTAGTTTCTTGTTATTTGCTTATTTTGTATTCGATCCTTTATTTATTTATTTTAATTATTATATGTTCATATTGAATAATGCCAATATATAAAGCCTTTGGGAGTCTCAATCTCAATCTGCTGTTGGTTGTTTCTGTTGACACTATTTCATATTGGCTCATTTCTTTGGTATTTGGTCATTTTAAAATTGTGAGTTCATATCTTACTGAATTTTATCTGTGGGAATCCTGACTGCCTAAATTGTGGCTGCACTATTCTAGAAAGGATTTACAATTGCTTCTTCTGGAGGCAAGGGTGAGGGGCATGCCGTTGAAGAGGGATTATTTTATTCCTCTTCCAGTGTCCTACCCTGCTGTAAATAAAGCTCTCAGGTTCAACCAGCTCTCTTTACAGAAGTCGACTTAATTGTGCTCACAAATCTGGTTTCCCTACCTGCTAAGAGCTCAGAATTTGGTCTTTCCTATTTGTCCTTTTCTTGAGAGTAGAGGAGGGGCCTATTATAGATTTCCTTTTCTCCTTGGGAAAAACTATATATCAAAATCATGGGGTATTTTTGTTGTTGTTTCAATTTTCTAAGATCTATTTCTACGTTAGTGAGAGGGTCCCTCATAACATGCAGTTTATTATAATGCTGGAAATGGAGGACTTTACTGGGTTTTTAAATTATAATTTACTGTGAAAAGATCTTAGCTAAGATCTTGACACAAAAATCATAGATCTGCTAAAATGAAAAGAGTTAAGGCCATGATATTTTTGAAGAGATTTGTAGTAATCTCAGTTACAAAAAACCCTAAAATATGATCAGTTATTTGAGATGAGAAGATACATAGGAATAATCTATAATCTCTATAAACAAGTCCTTTAAAAAATTATCTTGGCAGTGAAAGAACCTGATAAACAAAATAACCCCTTGGCAGTACTCATGTTCCATTTAATTTTCCCTTGAGGACAGAAAAGACAGAATAACTTCAAGATCACGAAGAGCAAAAATTACTAAAGTTTCTGAATCACTACCTAAAAATTGGTTCATTTAATGTTTCTATCTTAAAACACCAACACAGATGTTTGGCCTCTCTGCCTTGAAATTCTATGCTTTTGTAAAAAATGTTCAGAATGTCATGTTAAATCCCCACAAGTAACATTGTTGCAACAAGAATATAAATATTAATAAATCCCAAGTTGGTAATAAATAACCCATTAAAATAAGAGTATCACATGTGAACCCATTTATAACTGAAAAGAGCCTCTCTATAATGTTAAACAACAGCACATGCTGGAAGAAAGACAGGATATATTTTAATGTATTTATGAAATAGTGAATTCTAAAATATTAAGTGTTCATCAGTACAGGTGTATCTGGAAACAACACCAAAAAAAAAAAAATGCAAGTTTTACCCCTAGAATATGATTATTCAAATGAAAAGGAATATTTTTGTAACCCAAGGGTACCTCGCTATTCTATAAGTAATTACTAATTAGTATATACTAAAATTAAGTTTAGAGAAAGCCTTATAACTTAGTTCTTCAGTTAATTATAGCACATAAAGTACAAATGGAAAAAAGCTCCCTAAATCAGTTTTTGTAGTTTTATCACCAGTTATAGGGAATCAGGAAATTACCTAACTTTATAGCTTCTGGTGACCTTGATCTATTAGTCAAAGTCCTTTGTTCTCTATAATGACAGTACCAAAGTAACTGTAAGAAAGTAACAAAAGTAGCAAAAGACGTGAGATTTTTTAGGGTAAATTTATTATGTCTTATTCTTCTCATAAAGGTTTGATAATTTCCTTCCTACAAAAATGAGAATCATTTTTAAGTTATAAAATATGCTTGTTATATGTTTTATATAACTTAATTATGCTTGTGTGTATGTGTGTGTTTCAAGCAGAGAAAAGTTTAAATGGAAATCAAAACTCTTCTATCTATGCCAGAGATAACCATTATTAAGGATTTAGTGTAAATATCCTTCCAGATTTTTACCATGATATACATACATACATATATGTAATTTTAGGTCAAAAATAGAATTATATCTACTTTATGTAACTTCCTTTTGCCCACCCACCTGGCAATACATAACAGAAGTTTTTTCATATGGGTACATATTATAGATCTACATATTATAGAGCTACCTCTTTCTATTCAGTAACTGAACAGTATTCTGAAGAAGAGTTCTACCATAATTAGATTAATCAAAATGCAAATGGTAAACATTTAGGATGCTTTCAATTTTTGCTATTATAAACTATTACAGCTAGTCTCTCATGCTCTAAAGTAAGAATGTACTTCCAGTAAAGGTGAATCACCTCCTATCTTGCCAATTTGCTTAAACAAGATTACATTTTTGATGCTAGATTTTAAGTTAGAATTTCTGAGAAAGGTATCACTTGAAATGGGTTTTAAAAGATAAATATGCCCGGGCTTCCCTGGTGGCGCAGTGGTTGAGAGTCCGCCTGCCGATGCAGGGGACACGCGTTTGTGCCCCGGTCCGGGAGGATCCCACATGCCGCAGAGCGGCTAGGCCTATGAGCCATGACCGCTGAGCCTGCGCGTCCGGAGCCTGTGCTCCGCAACGGGAGAGGCCACAATAGTGAGAGGCCCACGTACCGCAAAAAAAAAAAAAAAGATAAATATGCCCTGCAAAAAAAGTAACAGTAGTACCCTAAGACGTTAATGTGTATAAGTTAGAAGATTATAAATAATAACGATACAATTAACACCCATATACATAGTTTAAGAAATAGAGTATTACCATTACCTTTGAAGATCTCTATGTTCGTGTCCTTCCTCTCTGTCTCCTGGAGGTAATTTTCTTCAATATTTTGCTTATTATCCCTTAATTTTCTTTTTTCCCAGATTTATTGAGGTACATTTGACAGATAAAATTGTAGTATACAATGTGATGATTTAATATATGTACACATTGCTTTTCTTTTTAGTTTTAACACATATATTCTATCCCTAACTTAAATATCTCTAAATAATATATTACATGCTTTGAATTCTGTATGAATGAAAGCATATTGTAATTGAATTGCCTCTTTATTTTTGCACAAAATTATCTTCTTTAAGATTCATCCACATTGTTCCTTATAGCTGCAATTCATTCATTATCTCTGCTAAATAATATTCTAACATAAGAAAATAGCACAATTTATCTATACATTCATTCTACTGCTGGTTGGCATATGAGTTGTTTCCAGTTTCCTTCTATTTCAAACAATGTTCCTATGAACATTTTTGTGCATATCTCTTGGTGTATGTGGGTAAGATCTCCTCTAAGAGTGGAATCACTGGGTCATAGAATATGTTCATATTCAGCTTTACAAGAAAATCCTTGTACCATTTTACACCCTAACAAGCAGAGTTTACATGCTCCATTTGTTCGATAACTTCACCAATACTTAATATTATCCAATTATACAATTATTACAAAACAGTGAATGTAAAATGCTATCTCACTGTGGTTTTAATTTACATTTCTCCAGTTATTGACATAGATCATCTTTTTTAAAAATGTCATTTTATTTATACACTAATTATCCAAGTGGATTTCCTTTTCTCTGGGATACTTTAAGTCTCTTGCCCATTTAAAATTTGGGTTGTCTTTTTCTTATCGATTTGTACGAGTTTTTATAATCTGAGTACTAATCAGTTGGTAGTCATATGCTCTGCAAACATCTCTCACTCTGAAGTTTACATTTTCATTCTCTTTATGGTATTTTTTGATGAATAGAAGTTCTAATTTTAATGTAGTCAAATTTACCAATCTTTTCTTTCTAACTGAGGTAAAAGTGGTATATAACAATATTTTCTTTTAAGATTGGCACTATTTTTTACCGTGTTTAACAAATCTTTCCCTCCCCCAAAGTCATAAGGCTATGTCATTTATTCTCTTTGAAAGACTATATAGGTTGGCTTTTCAGATTTAAGTATTAATATTTAATCCACATAAAACTGATTTTAGTGTATAGTGTGAGGTATCGGTACATTTTTCCTGTACATGGTTCATTATGTGTACATGGTCACCCAACTGTCCCAGTACTAGTTATTGAATGTTTTACCTCTTTGTCATTAATCTGAAACACCAACTCTGTCATAAATCACATTTCCAAACATGTGTACATCTGTTTATAAACTCTAAATTCTGCTCTACAGGCCAATTTGTTTATGATTGTGCCACACACTGTCTTAATTACTACAATCTTAAACTAATTAAAAAATTTCATAAGTGTTATTGAGGTATAACTGACAAATAAAATGGTAAGGTATTTAAAGTGTGCACTGAGGTGATTTGATATATGTATACATCGTGAAAGGATTCCCACAACTCAGTTAAATGACACCTCTCCTCACATATTTATCTGTCTTTTTTTTTTTTGGTGAAAACATTTAAGTTCAACTCTTTTAGCAATTTCAGTTATATAATAAAGTGTTACCAATTGTAGTCCCCATGTTGTACCTTAGATCCTCAGGCCTTATTCATCTTATAGCTGAAAGTTTGTACCATTTATCGACCTCTCCCTATTTCTTCCACCTCTCAGCCCCTGGCAACCATTTTCTACTCTGTTTCTAAGAGTCTGACCTTTTTTTTTTTTTTTTTAAGGTTCCACATATAATACCATGCAGTATTTGTCTTTCTCTGTCTGGCTTATTTCACTTGGCAGAATGCCTTCAGGGTTCATCCACGTTATTGCAAGTGGTAGAATTTCCTTCTTTCTCATGGCTGAATAATATTCCACTGTATTGTGTATATATACCACATCTTCTTTATCCATGTATACACTGATGGACATTTAGGTTATTTCCACATCTTGGCTATTGTGACTAATGCTGCAGTGAACATGGGAGTGCAGATACTTCTTCAATAGCCTGTTTTCATTTCCTTTGGATATACCCAGAGTGGAACTGCTAGATCATATGGTATGGTTCTATTTTTAATTTTTTGAGGAATCTCCATACTATTTTTTATAGTGGCTACACCAATTTACATTCCTACTGACAGTGCACAAGGGTTCCTTTTTCTCCATATCCTTGCCAATACTTATTATCCCCTGTGTCTCTGATAATAGCCTTTCTAACAGATGTGAGGTGGTATCTCGTTATGATTTTGATTTGCATTTTCCTGATGATTAGTGACATGGAGCACATTTTCACTTACCTTTTGGCCATTTGTGTGTCTTCTTTTAAACTAATTTTTGATATGTGACAAGGCCAATTCCCAGGCTTTGCCGTTTGTTTTAGGAGTATGTTGGTAATTCTCAGACTTTTGCTCTTTCTGTTGGGATTCTGACAGGAATTGCAGTAACTCTATAGATTATTTTGGGGAGAACTGATATCTTTATAATACTGAGTCTTCCAATCCATGAACATGGTATATCTTTCCATTTCTTTAGGCCTTCTTTCATCCACAAATGTTATTATTAATTATACTCTGTAATTCTCACTTTCCAATCTACCAGAATTTAACATGCATTTTACTCAGTTTCTCTGGAGTCCCACAGATAGTCTTTGAAATCCTAATATTTATTTAATCACATTTTTCTCTTTGTGCAAAAAGTTTAAGAAAGAATTTTTGCATCACCTACAAAGAATACGATGCCAATGTCACAGGGACAGGATAGGGAAATCAGATTATTTGCTTCTCCTAAACTATGTCCTCATTATTGTGTGGGAAGTTTATCTCTGTAAGATAATACACATATGTTGAAGCCAACTGGAAATATTTTTTTTGTGCTTTACCCACACAAAGTACTTAGTAAACACTTAACTGAGTAATTCATTTATCATTTGGATTACCCCACCATTCATTGCCCTCTGCTTTAATAGTACAACTGAAAACTGACTGAAAAGGGCTGACATGAATACAGACATTATGTAATATATAACTGAATGTTTTAAAGATGACTTTTCATTTTCAGAAAGCGTACTTATAGAACTAATAAAATAACCTAATATTTTTCAAGAAAAAACAAAGAAAGAATAAAAAACTCTTAATATTTATGCCAAGTAATACATAAGTGTTTCTGACAGAAATGGTATGGATATTGGCTCTTCATCCTATTAGGTGCAGAAGGCTCAAGAACCTGATATATTGGTAATTACTGAATCGCCTGGAAAAATAAAGAGTATTCTCAAATAAGAAGGATAATCTGAAAGAACTAAAAGTTACCTGTAGAGTACAGTTCATCATCCTTATTATGTAGTCGAACTGTTGATGGTCTAATATTGCCCGGTTTTGCTGAACGTGTAAACCCAGCTCATCAGTGAGACACTGTCTTGCTGCCTTTCCTTTAAGGGCTCTCAGTGCAGCAGGAAGGGTCTGAGGACAAGAGAGGAAGACATGAACAAAAGGTACCACTGTAAAAAAAGTAACTTTCAATCACGCTGAAAACTCACGTGTATCCTATAAACCATTTAACAGAGTTATTAGTAGAATTAAACTGCTAGAAAAGAGGTGATGTACTGTTAAGGACAACTGTAAACAGATGGATTTATAGTGATTTTTTTATTTGTAAGGCAGCATGAAAATAAGTAGGACTAGTTTATGTGATACATTTAGAAAACATTAAACTTCATAAAAAAACTCATCAAAATTGTGGTCACCAAAATAACTGTTGCTTCAGATTATGAGTCAAAACCACAGACACTTAGACACGTTCTTGCAATAACTGGTCACATCTCCATGGCAAGAATAGAAGGAAAAATTAAAATGACAAGAATCATGGGTGGTTTTATACTTTTAAAGTGATTAGCAACTTAATCACTACTCAGTTTTAATTTATGACTGGAAAATTCTGCAATCTCTTCTTATTTCAAAAGCATAATTAAGAAGGAGAAAAACTCAGAGCAACAAACAGAAATCTCTAGGTGTATATACTAAAACTCTTTTACTTCATCACCCACAAGAATGCCTCTTCCATTTCACCTTTAGAGCTGAATTAATTTACTTTACATAAAGTAATAATTTAACTTTGAAAACCTAAAATGAGAACAAAGGGGCAAATAAGAAGGAAGGGAAGAAGACTGAGAGTAGGGGGACCTAATATTGTTACAACGGGTACAGGAAACAGGCTGTGAAAGCTGAAAGCAAGAGAAGCAAAAGAAAGCCTGTAACACTTCAACCATAAGAAAAAAATGGATACCAAAAAAACTCAAAATATAAAGAGGCTTGAGGTCATTTAGTGCAAGGGTAAAAACTTCATTTTACATGTTTTACTAGCCCCTTGTAATAAATGTTCAGAATTATGACGAGTCACTAAGGAAAGGTTACATATGTTTAGTATGTTTTATTAAAGAAGGCAAGAAAATGTGCTTTAACAAGGCATATTTAAATGAATAACACAATTTTTATAATTCATTACTTTGTCTAACTAGATTCTTTGTAATAAATAAAATTATATTTTAGATGTTAAGTTTCTAAGTAATATGCCAAAATAGAATTAATGAACAATGTTTAAAAGTTCCAGGGTGGGGGGAAATGACTATCAATACTTCTCTGGTTGCCATATAATTAGGCTTGGCTAAGATTTTAAATCTTAGACACTGTTCATTTAAAATGATCAAAACAATGAAAGGATACTTTATAAGGAAAAGGGATTGAATCAGAGGAGCGGTCAGTAGGCAAGCTAAACATAGAAATCTGAAAGGGATGTGATGAATGCTTACTTGGGAAAGATGGCATTTTATTACCTTTTCAGTCTCCAGTGTTTTATTTTCAAATATGAATGAGATGCAGTTTCTAACAACTTCCAATCTCTGTGCACTGTTGAAAACTGTTGTCACCTTATCCATTATTGAAACTAGTAAAGGAGTATAAGGAAAACACAAATTAAACTCCTTCAGCAATTACAAAAGGGGAATATTACAGTTTATGACTCTGTTTACATGACCAAGACTTAAGCGTTTTTTCCCCCTTGTTACATGACACTGAAAGTATTTCATTTCCTCACTTTGATTACATTTTTAGGTTGTGAAGTGGCAGGCTAGTCAATGGGTTATTTAGGATAATTTCTCAGGATAGATTCTAACACTGTACTTAACTCTTAGGCAAATTAATTCATATTTACATTGCTCAGTAAAATTTTATTAAGCAAAGGTAATAGTTTTTCCTTTAATTGTAAACAAACAGATAAAAAATATTTTGGGTACAAGATCATGACAAAAATAGCTAACACTCATATGTAAGAGGACTGACTACTAACAGAAAAAGAAGTTGATATTTCTAACATATTACCAAAGAAAAACCACATACCACAAAAAATTAGGTTCTACAAATCTGAGTACAGGTGACCGGAAGAAGCACTGCACACAAAGAGAAAAGATCATGGCCAAAGAATCGCTATAAAAATGTGGGAGAGGGCCTCCCTGGTGGCGCAAGTGGTTGAGAGTCCGCCTGCCGATGCAGGGGATACGGGTTCGTGCCCCGGTCTGGGAGGATCCCATATGCCGCGGAGCGGCTGGGCCCGTGAGCCATGGCCGCTGAGCCTGCGCGTCCGGAGCCTGTGCTCCGCAACGGGGGAGGCCACAACAGTGAGAGGCCCGCATACCGCAAAAAAAAAAAAAAAAAAAAAAAAAATGTGGGAGAGTCACTTCTCAGTTCTGTGAACTTAGTACCTGTCAACTATACAAGGTTGGATAATTCTAGTGTACTACATAGGCTTAAATTACTTAAAATAAATTTAACTTATTAAAAGAATATTAGAAAGATATAAATTAAAGCAGTATTTGTCAAATAAAAAGTATAATTTCACAAAGAACTATACTATATAATTTGTACAAACGAGGCAGTATCAGTAATTCTTAAGCCTTATATTTTATGGCTGCTCTTACCTAACACGAAAGACCACCATATCTTACTCTTAGCATTCCTTTCATTTCATCAATACGAAACTTTATATCCTTCAAATAATTTTTTAAACTTTTAAAAATCTTGAAATAATTATAAGCTTACAAAAAGTTGCAAATTAGTACAGAGAAGATCCATGCACTTATCACCTTCCCCCATGGTGATATCTTACATAACTAGAGTGCTTTATCAGAATCAGGAAATCAATCTTACTTGGTTTTTACTATAGTTTTCTTGAAATCACTTAAAATCATGTAAGATTAACATTAATGACCATGACTGTAAAATAGATTATTTCATATGACTTTTCTGTCTGAAATGTGCATTCTTAATTTTGCACTCTGGTGCTTCCCACACGTGTAGGTCAGTGGCATAGACTGAAATTGAAATTGATCTACATTTAGAGAAGAAAACTTCTTAGTCTCCAAATAAGACCACATGCTTTATTGAGAGAGTAACATCTTTAACCTATGTTTATAAAATTTTAATTCTAAAATCTCTGTAGCAGCATTTTAAATTTTCTTTAGGATGAACCATTAAAAACCCCACATTTTCTTGTAATGAATCTGTTTACCATCTGGGAATTATTATTTTCCTTTGGAGACTATGACTTAGTTCATTCCCAGAAGAAAGTTCTTCACTTAGAGTTACTGATGTATCAGGCATTGGCCAAATCCCCAGTTGTGGCATTCTAATACTAGCTTTCTAACATTTGATAACAACTCTGGTTTATGGGTATTTGACCTTCCAGGGCTTCCTTCCCAAGGCTTTGGCTTTCAAATGCTATTTCTAGCATTTGAAATAGCATTTGAATAGTGTTCATCATCACTCTGGCCCCTCTGAGGAACAGCTGGTAACTAATTAACCTCTCAAAATGTGAATGGCTCTTAAAGTGACAGAGCAATTCTACATTCATATTAAATGGGTATCATGTAAAATGAAACATTCATACCTTTTAATTTTAATACAAGGGAAATCCTAATTCTGATCAACTCAAATGAACCAGAAACTTGAACAGAGGTCCCTGTATTCGTCTTTCACTCATTCATTCATCATTTGTTCGTTTGTTCATTCATTCATTCATTCTGGTTTTACAGGAAGTGCATGCAGGGACAAATACTGAGCCATGTGTAACTCTCTCACTGACTACAATGAGACATTCCATATGCATCTAAAAAAAGAACTTGATGCTGATTGAAAATGAAGAAAGTAAAGAGATTATACAAAACCAATATTGAGACAAGGCTACAATTCAAGCAAATTAAAATTTAAACCAACTTCTGATCAGTTCATGTGGGTATTTAAAGAAAGCATTCAACTAGCTCATAGATATTAAAGTTAAATGACCAAACCCTTCAAAAAATAACTACCCTAACATGTCTACTTCTCCTCCATTCTCTTCTCTATGTGGAAGTACAATCAACACTTAAGTAAAAGCTGTTAATACTTAGGGAAATAATAACAAATTAACATTAATAAGTAAATAATAAGTAATATTAACATTACTATATAACATAAATGTTAAGATACATAAATTATTAACATTACAACATAAACATAAATAATTAATAAATAATTAAACATATAAAGATATAAAAATGGCCAATAAGCACATGAGAAGATACTCTACATTAGTAGATGTGGAGAAACCAGAATGCCCATACATTGCTGGTAGGAATGTAAAAGAGTGTGGTTGTTTTGGAAAATAGCCTGGCAGTTCCTCAAAACATTAAACACAGGCTTATCATATAACCCAACAATTCCACTCCTAGATATATACCTGAGAGAACTGAAAACATATGTCCACACAAAAACTTACACATGAATGCTCACAGCAGCACTATTATTAGTAGCCAAAAAGTAGAAACAACCCAAATGTCTATCAACTGATATATGGATAACAAAACGTGATACATACCCATACAATGGAGTATTATTCAGCCACAAAAAGCAATGAAGTACTATATATGCTACATGGATGAATGAAGTACTATATATGCTACATGGATGAACCTTGAAAATATTATGCTACATGAAAGAAGCCAATCACAAAAGATCACATGTTGTACAATTCCATTTATATAAAATATCCAGAATAGGCAAATCTATAAAGACAGGAAGTAGATTACCGCCTAAAGCTGGGGAAGGAGTGGTTTTGGGGGTGGGGTGGGGAGTAACTGCTAATGGGTATGGGTGTTTCTATTTGGAGGAATGAAAACGTCTGAAATTAGACAGTGAAAATGCACTCTGTGAAGATACTAAAAACCACTGAATTGCACACTTTTTTCTTGGCTGCGTTGGGTCTTTGCTGCTGTGTGCGGGCTTTCTCTAGTCGTGGTGAGCAGGGGCTACTCTTTGTTGTGGTGCGCAGGCTTCTCATTGTGGTGGCTTCTCTTGTTGCTGAACACGGGCTCTAGGCATGTGGGCTTCAGTAGTTGTGGCACATGGGCTCAGTAGTTGTGGCTCATGGGATCTAGAGCGCAGGCTCAGTAGTTGTGGCGCACAGGCTTAGTTGCTCCGCGGCATGTGGGATCTTCCCAGACCAGGGCTCGAACCCGTGTCCCCTGCATTGGCAGGCGGATTCTTAACCACTGCGCCACCAGGGAAATCCTGAATTGCACACTGTAAATGGGTGAATTTTATGGTATGTGAATTACATCTCAATATAACGGTTTTTAAAAAAGAGAAGATTCCACAGTGGGAGCAGTTAGGCTAATGGTTACCCTGTGAGGGGCACTGAATGGAAAAGTGCTTCTAGGTATTGATAGCGCTGATTCTGGTTACACGAATTTGTTCACTTTGTGAAAACTCATCAAGCCGTGCACTTCTGCTTTTGTGTCTTATATCTTGATAAAAGGTTTATATTTTTCCTTTTAAGATTTATTTATTATTTATTTTTGGTTGCATCGGGTCTTAGTGGCAGCACATGGGATCTTCATTAAGGCATGCAGGATCTTTCAATGCAGCCCGCAGGCTCTTTGTTGCAGTGCACGGGCTTCTCTCTAGTTGTGGCATTCAGATTTTCTCTCTCTAGTTGTGGCACACAGGCTCCAGGGTGCGTGGGCTCTGTAGTTGTGGCGCAGGGGTTCCAGAGCGCGTGGGCTCTGTAGTTTGCGGCACTTGGGCTCTCTCATTGAGGCACGCGAGCTCAGCAGTTGTGGCACGCGGGCTTAGCTGCCCCGTGACATGTGGGATCCCAGTTCTGCGACCAGGGATCGAACCCATGTCCTCTGCATTGGAAGGTGGATTCTTTACCACTAGACCACCAGGGAAGTCCTCAAAAGGTTTAGTTTTAAAACAAATAAATGGACAAATACATACCAACAGGTGGACCTGCGGGCACAACACATTTCTTTTCCACTCTTGAAGCAGGAGGTGCATTCTGGTTCTTGGCAAGATTTTCCTGTATTAATTCCTGTACCCGAGTTTCATTAATCTTTGGGAAAGGAAGAATATGAACTCGCAAGTGGGATCCTTCTGTTGGACGTGGAACTTTCTGAAACGCCATATGAGGGTTTGGATTTTCCTGCGATATCAAACATATGTAAAATGATTCCAAAGTTAAAAGAACAATGGTAGATTGTCAGCCAGAAAGACAGAAACTGAAATCAGAGAGGTGAGACATTGTACATACATTCAAATATATGCCATAAAATATAGAGTATTAGAATCTTACTTCTTACGTGATTTACCAGCAGCATCGGATACAGCTGATCACTCTTTTTCCTCTTCAAGGAACACTTTCTTCACTTGGTTTCTAGGTCTTCTTCTTACATCTTTGTTTATTTTTCATCTCCCTAATCTCTTAACTATGTGAATACCCCAGGACTCAGACCATGGGCCACTTTTCTATTTACACTTACTTTCTTGGTGATAACTTCCAGTCTCTTATTTTTAAACCATAAAACACCAATGATTCACAAATTTTTATCTCCAAATGAGCTTCCTCCTGAACTCCATACCTGTATATTCAACCACCTGTACATAGTGTTTCCATTTGGATTTAAAATAACATTGTAAATATGTGTCCAAAATGGAGCACTTAATATTCACCTCCTCCAAATCTGCTTTCTACAGTCTTCCCCACTTCAGTAAATGGCATATTTATTTTTTCCAATCACTCCGGTGAAAATCATTAATCATTAATCATTAATGCCTTTCTCTAATAGTGAATTATCCATTCCTCTGCAAACCTTTTACACTTTGCCTTTAAAATACGTTTATAACCTGACCACTTTTCAATACACCTTGGTTCAAGCCAATATCTCTCATGTTGCTACAGAACAGTCTCTTAACCAGTCTCCCTGCTCCATCCTTTGCTCCTACCCTCACTCTGTTTTTAACACTGCAGACAGAGTGATCTAGTTAAAGTATGTCAAATCATCACCTAACTACTCTGTTCATTCAAATAGCTCTTCATCTCAATCGGAGTAAAACAAAAAGTTCTTACAATAATTTACAAGACCTGGCTTCTCTACATGACTGTGCCCTACTACTGTTTCCTTCATTCATTCTGCTCCTGCTACACAGGCCTTCTAATTCCTGCCTCAAAGTCTTTACACTTAACTGTTCCCTCTGCCTGGAATGCCTGTCTCCCACCAATTTGTACAGCACCCTCTCTCTTTTCCTGCATGTCTTTGCTCAAATGCCACCTTTCATGGCCACCCTATCTAAAATGATACCCCCAACACAGTCCCTACCGCCCTTACCATATTTTCCTTGTCACCTTCTCACATACTACAAATTCTATTTAACTTGTTTATTGTCTGTCCTTTTCTCATTAAAATGAAACTCAAGAGGACAGACATTCTGATCAATTATAAACTATTTTTTTATCCTCTGCTGTATACATATTGCATCTAGAAACTGCCTGGCACATAGCAGACACCCTAAACTACTTCCTACTGTATCCTAATGAGTGGCACACAATGTTGAACACATATTAGAATTGCAGTAATTAAATTGTGTCAGCTAATATTTTCATAGACCCTTAGGGCTGGCATGGACTTTTATCCAGCTACTACTTAAGTAGAATTATATTTCAAATACTACGGGCAGAGTGGAGTCCGTCCTTTTTACAAAGTTCTCTAAAGAAGGCTGCTATACAATCATTCTTAGACCAATTCTTGCATTTATTATTCTTTGCAACCAGAAAATTTCTTTTCCCTCCTGAACCTGTGTTATTCATGTTGTACATTAGGCTCAATACTGCCCTATACATTCTCTGGACAGTTAAAATGGCCAACTCTCATTATCTACCAGAGCTGCTCCCCACAATTCTTTTTGGTTATTTGACCCAGACCCAGAAAAGGAAAGGTTGGACCACAGCAGATGATATAGGGAGCATGTCTCAGCAATACAATGGAAATAATACTCCTTTAAGTGTCAAAAGCCTGGGTTCTAGTTTTTGCTCTGCTCATTATGTGATGCTGGATAAATAACTTTGCCTAAGTATATACAGGCATACCTTGTTTTATTGCACTTCACTTTATTGTGCTTCGTAGATACTAGGTTTTTTACAAATTGAAGGTCTGTGGCAACCCTGTGTTGAACAAGTCTACTGGCACCATTTTTTCCAACAGTATTTGCTCACTTTGTGTCTCTATGTCATGTTTTGGTAATTCTCACAATATTCCTAACTTTTTCATCATTATTATATTTGTTATGGTGATATGTGGTCAGGGATCTTTGATGTTATTATTACAAAAAGATTATGACTTGCTGAAGGCTCAGATGATGGTTAGCATTTTTTAGCAAAAAAGTATTTTTAAATTAAGGCATGTACATTGTTTTTTTAGACACAAGTCCTACTGCACAATTAACAGACTACAGTACAGTGTAAACACAACTTTTATATGCACTGAGAAACCAAAAAATTCGTGTGACTCACTTTATTGTGATATTCGCTTTACTGCAGTGGTCTGGAACTGAACCCACAATGTCTCTGAGGTATGCCTGTACTTACGCTTTTCTTAAAAGGTTCCTGAGAAGGTGAAATCAGATTGAAAACTTGTTCTTGCCAAAGTAGCCTTCATACACACTTTGTATTTTCCCCTTATATCATTAGCAAAGACAGGAAAAAATAAGTAAATTCCTATGCCAAGTCTTCACAATCACCACTTTCTAAACTATATGTTGAAAAATCTGTTCTAAAATTACACCTGGATTAATACCAATATCACTAGTCCAGAGTTTCTGAAACTGCCCTTTTCCAAAAGCAGTATGTTTTTTCTCTGTTCTTTAGGCACAATATCTAAGATACCTCATTTTCTCAAAAGTTATAAATATCAACTTTCTAAAACCCATTGGGCAGATATTTCTTTCAGGAGGGGGAGGTAATTCATGTGGATTTTGAGTTTGAATCATTTAAAGTACATTCTTCACTACTTCCATTTCTATCTATACTTATTTTCTTTATAATAAGATAAAAACTTTAAATATACTTCCTATGATATAAATAATATTCATTAAAACAAATTTTAAAAAATGGAAAAATAAAAGTAGAAATCTTCTTAGTGATGCCAGTATCTTTTCTAGTATATTTTCTCTCTCTCTCTCTTACTATATATTCTTCTCTCTTGCTCCAAAAATGACTTAAGGTGGTTTAGAAAAATAAAGATACACATATTGACTGTTTCTAATCAAAATTCTGTAATGTTATGGATTCATTCTAAACTTTATAAGGAAGATCAAAGATCCAAAAATAGTCAAGGCAATTCTGAAGAAGAGTAAATAGAGAAGTCAAACTTTCCCGATATCAAAATTTATGCAAACCTTTAATAATTAATACAGTATGGTAACTGGTATCACTGAAGGGTTAAAGGGCTAATGGAATAGAGAAGCCCAGAAGCAGGACTATATGTGAAAATGTGATAGAGACAGGAAGCACTATAATTCAGAAGGAAAAGTTAGACAATTCAATGAGAGAAGGTAATACAACAAAGTATTTTTAGCTCATGGTCTCTGATATCAGACTGCCTGGGTCAAATCCTAGCTTAGCCACTCACTAGTAGCATGACCCGGTGCAGTATCAATTCTCTTAGCACTTGGGTTTTAGTTTCCTCATCTGTAAGGAAGATAATAATATAGTACCTACTTCACAAGGTTCTTGTGAGGGTGGAACAAGTTGTTGTAGGAAAGCTTTACCACACACACACACACACACACACACGCGTGCGCGCACACACACACACACACAACTTCCCCAGAATAAATCTGAAAGCTCTTTTCCAAAAGTCTAGAGTATATTTATTTGAAAAATGTTTAGTCACTGCATATTCTATGGCATGACACCATGCCTCTGAAACTAAAACCACCTCTCTTTCTCCCAGGGTTCCCATCATATCACCAGCTACTTATATTTTAACAACAATGACAACAATAATAGTACTCAATGAGGGTTTAAATAAAAACCACTTATTAAAGAAAAGATATAGCTATTTGTCGCTAATAGTATTTTTTTCCTCATAAGCAATTTGAAATATTGTAAACCAAATCCATACCCCATTCAGAATAATAAGCATTCTAAAAAATGATTTTAAAACAAAGTTCAAAGCTGAGGCTATCCTTTAGCTGTACAGATAGTCTTCATAAAAATTCAGATTATGGGCTAAAGTTACTAAATGATAATATATTCAACTGTGTTTAGAAAATTCAAAAAAGGCTCATGCTCCAAGATCTAGTACTATTTGGTTTTCTGGCGGCCGTATCTGTACGCTGCTGCCCTCTAGCGGGCAGTATGGTAAAAATAAAGGACCACACTCACCACCTCACACCCACCTTAGTCACATAATGACTTCTGAGAAGACAGCAGAAATGAGAGACATTTTAAGGTTCGTTGAACTCTGCATGTTCTTGGAAACATGCTAAAATTTGTAACTCCAAATGTGTTTAGATCAGTCCCTTGAAGATTACTGAGCTCATTAAAAACCGCAGCCCAATTTCATTGTTGAATCTCCGTGTTGAAATAAGGAAATGCATTATTTTCCAAAAGAACAAAAAAGCAGCCAAATATTCATCTTTGATTTTAGAGAAGTGCAAATATAAAGTAATAAGGATTTAGACAACTACATACTTATGGTGAACATAATTCTGTCCAAAGCAACAAGAAAGCTGGCAAAATGTACTATCATTTAGAGGGAATTTTAAAGTTGGATAATGATTTTCAAGAAGTGGGCTCTGTAATCCTGCTTTGAGAGTATACTATAGCAGTGGGAGGTATAATGATTTTCTCAGACTTGAAAAAATGACACACACACCATCTGGTCTGGAAACATGGATTTTTCTTTTCTCTCTCTCTCTCTCTCTCTCTCTCTTTTTTTTGGCAAGCTAAATGAGAATATGCCTAGGGCTTACAAAAAACAAGGCTGAGAAAGCACTTCAAATAAAAGCAAAGCAAAGCAAGACAAAACAAAACAAAAAGCCCCAAACCCTACTGGAAATTCAAAGTAGATACACTGGGAAAAAAAACTTCTTCCAACACATTGGTCTCAGCAATGAATGACAAATCAATGTGACCTTGTCAGGGTTTACCAAGTTTCCCATATTAATTTAGGTATTTAATAATTATTTAAAGTGCACCAATCATACCTAGACCTGTGTTACACAAATTCTTAAAAATCCTTTTAAATACAGCTGAAACCAATACTATCAATTGGACTAAATCGTTAAACACTGAAAAAATGTAACTGGACTTTTTAGAGTTGCCTGGCTGTGAACCCAACATTTGATGGAATGAGACACTCTCAATTTTCCATCCTCACAGGCCTTTCAATGATCACCTAATAGAATTAATGTCTCATCCTTAATACAAAGAAATTTGGTGTATGACTTCAATATGTAATGTGCTGGTTGCCCTAATTCAGGGTTTCTTAACCTTGACACTATTGACATTTTGGGCTAGATAATTCTTTGTTTTGTGGTGGGGGGCAGGGAAAAGTGGGTGTCTTGTATACTGTAAGATGTTTAGAAGCATCCCTGGCCTCTACTTACTAGATGCTACTAGTATACCCTTTCTAGTTGAGACAGCCAAAAAATGTCTCCAGATGCTGACAAATTTCTGGTGGTACAGAGTTTGCCCCTGTTAGAGCAACTGCTCTAATTCATGACTCTAGATGGAGGCTCCATGGTCTAAGACAAGTCTTTTTACAAGTACCAAGAAAGCACAAAGTGACTAGCTAGGAGACCTAATACTCTCACTCACCCGCTGGCATGCAAATTAAAGCCATAGAAGGATAAAACCACACACCTATTAAAATGGCTAAAAACAAAGCAAAACAAAAAAACAACTGAGGATACCAAGTGTTGGTGAAGACACAAAGCAAACAGAACACTCATATATTGCTGGCGGGAATGCAAAAATGGTATAGACTTAAGAAAACAGTCTGGCAGTTTCTTACAGAGATAACATTGTGTTACCATTTTTCCAGCATCCTACTCCTAAATATTAACTCAGGAGAAATAAATATTTATGTTCACACAAAAACCTGTGCAAATGTTTAGGGTGGTTTTACTCATAATTGCCAATACTGTCTTTCATTTGCTCAACAGGTAAATAAAACTCTGGTATAACCATACAATGGAGTACTGCTCAACAATAAACAGGAATGACATACATGCAGTGGCATGGGTGAGTCTGAAATGCATTATGCTAAGAGAAAGAAACCAGACTCGAAAAACTATGTCATGACATTATGGAAAAAGCAAAAAATACAGAGACAGAAAACAGATCAGTTGCCAAGAGTCTGAAGTGGCAGGGCGATGTGACTCTAAGGGAGCATTAAGAAGAAACTTGGGGTGACAGAAATGCTCTACACCCTTAGTGTGGTGGCGGTGGCCGCAAAACTCATTCATTTGCCAAAACCCATCAAACCGCACGTTAAGAAGGGTAAATCTTACTACCTGTAGATTATATCATGGTAAACCCGACTGAAAATAGACAAGCAAACCAGACAGGGTGGAGGAAGGAACCTGATTTTTACACTTTGGGGTGGGGGCCTCATTTCATCCTAACAATCTAAGTAAGTTGTTTATGTTTTGACTTTTTAAGATGAAAGATGACTGCAATATTTTACTTCCTTCCTATAACAACAGCAACAAACTCCTTTATTCACAGTTGGCAAAGAGTACAAATATCATCAGTGTAGACTGAATGTGCCTGGGAGTGAAATTAACTTTCTGCAGAAATGTAAAGGGAACAGATCTTATGTGATTTAGAATGGCTACTCCTGCATTTGGGCTTTGTTCTCTCATTAGTTTTCAGACTTATTTGTTTCAATACTGGGCAATGAAATACTTATTAGGCACAAATAGAAATCTCATATTACTTTATAAGAAAGTCCAAGTCCTCTCATTTTTCCTTTAATTTTTAAGAAAACAAATTACACAGTCTAGCAAATGTTTATGTACTACTGCAGATGAAACACAAATTAGAAAAACTGCACTATGTAAAACAGTAAAACACATGTCCAATTGATTTCTTGCTGCCTTGGAACAGATGTTTATAAAGCTCTTGATCTGACCTATCTTAATATTCTCATTTTGCATTCAGCTAGTTGTCTTTTATAAGTGTACACCAAGAATCATAGAGAAAGAGCAGGTGAGTAGCTAAATGTGCTGTCTTGTAGACATCAAGAATTCTGATAGCCAAAGTAGGCAGACACAGTATTATCAACCCAGCATGGAAAGAAAAGCTGTACCAATAAAAATCTTCATGGCATAACTTTGCCAACACATACACATTTGTCTCTAATGGATTTATTCCTTTCCTTCGTCTTCATTCCACCTTCCCTTTCCCTTCTCCACCAAACTGACCAAACACTTTTCTTAATTATTTAGGAAGCTTCAGAAAGTTAAAAGAACAGCTAAACTCAGTTGCAATTCATCCTACTCACGTCTACTCACATTCCTACAATTCACCCCTACTCACTGAAAAGCACTATAAGGGAATGATGATAAGAAACTGGACAGTTAACGTTGGTTTTTGAGGTACTTCAAAGGGAAGTGAAAGAGAGAGGCTAGATACACATACCAGACTTCAATGCAATAAAGTATTTACAAACATCTGAATGGAATCACCAGGTCTCAATTCTAACCCAATAATAAGGAAACAGTCAAATTATATGGTTGGTTTTTGCTTACCAAAAGGGAATTTTAGAAATGTGATAAAAAAAAAGACTAGTTAAAAATAGAACCATCTGGATTATTCTCCTTGCATTGAGACCATCCTTCCTCCCTCCCCTCAACTTCCTGCACAACCCAAGAAAGTAACTTTACCATCATGTCTGTTTTTAACTTTGTATTTATTTCAGAAAAAACTTTGTATTTACTTTAGGACCATCATGGATTTAGAATCACAGAACTGGAAGGAATCTCATAAAGTCTGATGATAATCCATTGGAATATTTTCAAATACTCATTCATCATGTATGTGTATCCCCTTCTCAAGGATATTAGTGGAATCATGTACCTAGAAAATGCCTGGAACTAGCAGGTACCTAATATACATACTGAATGAACAGATTTGATTAAATTAAATGGAACAGAATTAGACTGTGGAGGGGAAAAAGCCCAGCAAGGGCTCAAGAAATGCAGAGTACATTTGAAGGGCGATTTCCATATCTTACCTAGTAATACATCCCTCACAATGATCACTTTTAAAAGTGCTATTCTATAGGATGGGGCTGTTTGTGTTTTACAATCACCTTTAAGAACATGTAATTACTAGATATTTATTTTATTGCAGTTTTCAGTTTTGTTTTGGCTTAGTGTAAGCTACCCATCATTAAGTTACAGATTAAATTTAAGCTATCATTATATTTCAGTTACTTTGTTTTTGCATCAAAATGGCTTGGCACACTCCCTTACATACACTGCATATTCTGTCCTGTAATAGAGACAAACCTGGGTCACAACCCCAGCTCTGGTCACTTACTGGCTATAAAATTTTGCAGTTCTGGAATAGTCTTGTAAAAATGCAAGAAATAGATATTCAGTTATTAAAGGGATCAGTCCCAGAGTCTCAAACACTGATTCCCATTTGATGTTTTGCTATTCTTTGAAATCCATAAATAAATCACTCCTTGTAGGCAAGGAAAAAACCTTTCTAATCTTCAATTTCCTCACATATCAACACCTGCCCTATCTACTGCACAGGGCCATTTTCAAGTCAAATGAGAAAATACATTAAAGAGCTTTATAAAGAAAAAAGTATAAAGTCAGCCTTTGGAAGTACCACTATTTTTCCAATTGGAGATGAGCCAGCCTAATGGAGTGAAAGAAGATAGTCTTAGGAACTGGATAGAGGAAAATTCCTGAATTTAAAATCTGGATTCAATCACTTAATAACCGTATGATCCTGAGCCAATTATTCCCAGTAAAATGGGGATAATGACACCTATTTTACATTGTTATAAGGATTAGAGATGATGTATGTAAAGTGCTTAATTCCATGCCCGGCATGTTGTGCTAAACACTCAATATTTATTATTATTACAATATGTCAACAGAATTTTCTCATGTGATCACACTACACATTAGTTCTATACAGCCATCATATTGACAATACATGGCAAAGACCAGCACAGAACACAAGTTTTCCTTCTGACAGAATTCTTTTTAAGTTTCAGCATACTAATCAAGAAACAGATTTATTATATTGGACACAGTTATAAATGTGGAATTTAGGATATCAGTCCAAGGGATAAATTTTAAAATAACTTCAGGAATAAAATTCATAAATAACTGAATAATATGAAGCAAAGAAACACAGTTTAGTATTCATGTTTTTATCCAATTGGTTCTCAGATTTCGAATGGATGTGACAAAGCACTGACTAATGATCCAACATCCAAAAAGGTCCACCTATTCAAATAATGAAGTTATACAATACCAGGATACTAACCCCAAATCTTTCTTAACTGTATTTCCTTTAAAATGCATCTTCCCTCAACTTTCCCCTGGAAAACCATACTTCCCACTTACTTCCCTTTACTTAGGAAAAAGATTCAACTCTTGAAAAGCTTCACACACAGGAGAAATCATTAGCCACAATCCACTTTTCTGCGTGCATCTTAGGTTTTCTTCTTTCCTGGTATCCAAATGCACACTTTACCACATTCCAGTCTTTTTAACTTATTGTATTTCTTCTCTCAGGGAATATTTTCACCCTTGAGTTTCTGTAGTCACCTGACAGTTTTCTTTCTTACTTTCTTTCTTTCAGCTTTTCACTCCCTATATGTTCAAAACAATACAACTCAAAGTTTTTCCTGATACAGTGGACAATCACTGTACAAAGCTAAAGCAGAGTAAATTGGTCAGCTCTGTCTGAAGCAGTTCTGGTTTCCAATGAGTCTAATCATTACATCTCAAAAATGTTCAATACGCTCTTAAGAAGACAGAGACCTAAATGAAAATCACAATGAAGGCAAATGATAAACTGGAAAATTGTGACTAATATGTTTTCGTAATACAGCAATTGACAGGAAAATCACTTTGAAAAGTGAGGTCTATTTTGATGCACAGTACCAACTGTAATATCTTGTAACTCATAGTCCCAAAGGTTTTAAATCAGAACAAAAGAGATAATCACTAGGAATACAAAGCTTTTTAATTTTTCAAACAAAATACTTTATTAATACTTTTAAAATTAATGACTGTCTAAATAAATACACTTACTTACATTTTTGAATAGTTGCTCAGCAAGTTCTCTGACATGCTTTATCATCTTCACTGGGTTATTTTCTTCAACTTTAATTCGCTCTACTTCAAAAGCTACCAACTTGGAAAAAGAATCAAATGGTAAAACATCAACTCCCAAATATGCTGAATATAGAAAACCGTGTGAAAATTTCACACAATTTGCAAACCAAAAAGCATCCAAAATGTATACTATTATTAAAACAAAGTATTTTCGATTTTTACTGGGTTTTGCCTCTATTCTACAGTTACAGAGTCAATCAAGCCCTTGCATGTTCTGGTGGTCTCTCTCTGATGATTTAGGGTCCTGTTTATTCTTGGAAAAAGTCATTTCTGGAACTCAGATTCTTCTCTCATTCTCCAGGCCTCACTCAGAGAATTCTCTCAGAGAATTTCAGATGGTCAGAAAGTCTTCAAACATTTCCCTAACTCACAAAATATGAACCAAATGTTCAAGTTGGGTCACTCTAGTCCTAGCATGCTAACAGCATGATTTGAAACAAGTCACTAAAACTCCTGAGCTTCAGTTTCTTCATCTCTAAAATAAGATGGAAGAACAAGATGACCTTTAGGTTCCTTCTAGTTCTCAAATTATATAAACTCTGATCCATTTCCTAACCAACTAACTTACTGGGAGAACTGTGCTAGCGTTTACACTTGGAGTAGAACAAAGAGTACTGACAGGAAAAAATGAGGTATAGGGAGGAGGTAAACAGATAGATTTTTTTTAAGGGTATAATGTAGGAATTTTCATGCAAGGAACTAATAGATTCACTGGAGCAGACAGACATATAAAACTATGACTCCACCTCTTCTAGGCCAGGATTCAGAAGGACTGCCAAAGAAAGTCAAACATTTCTTTCCTTCTAGCAGGTCTATTTGATGGGAGTGTGGGGATAAGACAACACACAGTGCAAGCTGTCACTCCAAGCTCCATAAGCCTTGTGTGTGGTAGGCTGCCCGTGGCTAAATGAAAACAAAGATCCCTTTCCCAGGAGCAAGTGCAATTTTCCTAAAAGCACATTCCCCTGCAAACCAGTTAAATGGCCAAAGAGGGTAGAAGAAGAAATTACTTAGGTCTGGTGTCCCATTTTTTTTAAGCCCTTGACTGAACTAAACATACAAATAACTGGTTTTCAAGTAACAACATCAATAAGACATCAAAAATCATCACTGTAGACAGAACACAGAACTGGATGAACACTAAGGGGAGACCCAATAGGAATCTCACACAGAGTCCTTGCCTTATCGTTGTTTCCAAACTGAAGAATCAATCTATCCATCTATCTATCTACCTATCTATCTATCTATTCCTTATGTATATAAATGAACATAATAAAAGACAAATTGCCATATAAAGTTAGAGACATAAAATAAAGGCTAAGGCAGACTAGTGGCTCTCAGAGTTCTCTACTCTGGGAAGGTCTGGAGGAGGTGGTGAGATATGAGCAGAGTATGGAAAATGGACTGAAAAGGAGAAAGAGAGTACTTCAGACAAGGGAAGGAGTTACAAATACAGTCAGAGGCTGTGGCAAGCCAGCAAGCAAGTTTTCTGGAAGTAATCAATCTGGGTTATTAGTTGTGATGAGGATGCCAGAGAGAGCTACTAAAGGAATTTGGATAGAAAGCAAAGGGTACATAAAGCAATGTTACTATTTAGAATGCTTCAGAGACTAATAAAGCATAGGTGCTAGAAAGGACCCTGGGGAGCACCTAATTCATCCACATAAAACATTATGTATCAATTACTTAGTTCAAGATCTAAAGGCTGGATATGTTAGTATTAGATAATCAATGATCAATCATATTAGAGAATCAGAGATCAACAGTGATCAGAAAAAACTGTCCACCTCAGGGCAATCTCTCCCAGATCTTCACATGCTTTGTGTTATTATTAAGTAAAGCATTTGGTGCAGATCTCCATACTCAGAACTAAAACATGTGCCTTTTCTTTCATTCTTACCTTACTTAACTATCTTTACAGAGAATAAAAGACCCTTCTCTGAATCAAGCATCTTTAAAACCTTGATTCCTAACTGCTCTACATAAAATAAAACCACCAGCAGCATAATATGATCACTATTACTATTCTTCACTACCTTGGGTGCCAGGAGTGTTTTTCTTTTATAGACTTCTAAGAACTTTTACATTTATTGGTTCCAATATAATGTTCTTCCAGAAATTGAAATGGGAGTAAGAGTCATTGTTCTATCCACCAGAATGGGCTGCTATGAACATAGTTAAATGATAAATGGAAAGATGCATTACAATAAGAAAAATCACAACTAGCAAAAAATAGGATCCTTATTTTGAGTTGCATCTGCCCTAACTTTTCCTTTATATGGCCAATTCCTTGAAGATAGAGACTAAATCTGTCTTAAATATACTTAGGATCTCCTAAGGGAGCTAGACAAATGTTGATTATTGATTAGTAAGAATGGCTTAGCTAAATGCAAAGAAGGTGCTAATTCTTATTTGAAATCTGCTATATTTTCCAAGGATTAGTACTTAAGAAAACACCCTTATTTGTGGTTCCATCTTTTACCGAGGAACTGAAATTGTCTTCCCTACTTTATTTTCCAAGCTTTGATTAAAATAAAGATAACAGTTAAAAAAAAAAAAAAAGAATGGCTTAGCTAAACTATGGCTCTAGGACACTGATAGACTAAATGTAACTGCAGTCTGAAATAAACTATTTATACATTGAACTTAGATCTTTCTCTCTATAAAACTGATAAGTTCTATCTATACAATCACTGTCAATTTTTCAAAAAGATTTTAATCAAATATTTAAAATTCAGTTGTTCAAGGGAATTCCCTGGTGGTCCAGTGGTTAGGACTCCACGCTTCCACTGCCGGGGATACAGGTTCCACCCCTGGTCAGAGAACTAAGATCCCGCAAGCTGCACAGCGGGGCCAAAAAAAAAAAAATTCAGTTGTTCAAGATTTTTATGTATTTCTGAGACATCCAATTATGTATTTTTTCTAATTTTTCTAATCCACATTATAAACATCAAGATCTGATATGCATAATAATAAATATTTTTGATTTTGATTAAATGTTTAAAACACTACTGCTCTACTTTTATCTACTAGTCTAATTTTGTGTGTAAATAATGCATTCATTTGATAAGAACTATACCTCATCAAAAAGATCACAGGATCTATAGGGAGGACCTCTTTCTGAAACAAAACCTGCAAATGCCATTCCATTGAGAACTTTTGTGAGGAAATCATTCTCAACCAAACCACGCTGTCCCAAGAAAGCTGTCTGTAAAGAAAGAAAATGTGAAATGAATAACTTATCACTTAGTAATGGATGAATGATCAAAATAGAAATATAATAGAAAGATCAAAGTCTGAATAAATGTCTTCATGCATAAATGTGTTGTTAAAAAATACATTCCTCTCTAAAAGGGTTTTGATACCTGAAATACTACATGTATTGAAAACAATAAAAATGAATCTGTCTGTAAAGCAGGAGGGGAAATCAGAAATAACCTCAATTTTAAAAGAAAAATCAATTTAAAGTTACCATACTATAAAGGAAAATATGTCAGCTCCACAGTACTATTAAAGATTATCATACACCTGACACTAACACAACACTGTAAATCAACTACGTTCCAATAAAAATAAATAAAAAAAGAAAAAAATTATCACCTAACCACAAAAAGCAGAGATTTTAAATAATCACATTTGATAAATTAAGGTCAAAATACATGGCTAGAAAAAGACAACCAAGTTGTTTTATTAAATTAGAGTTCACATTTTGGATACGTACAATATGGTATTATATCTTACCTTGTGAAAATGTATTACTGGTTCTGCATGAATTCTTATGAGTTGTAAGCATGATCTATATCCTTGGAAAAGCTGTGCAAATAATCTAAGAAAAACTGCACGCACTTCTTTATCCTGAAAATATAAGAAGAAATATGTTAGATAATTGAATTTCTTAAAAAAACAAACAAAAAGCCACAAAGTCAAAAAGTTGGAGAGAATCTGAGAGATTATTTAATAAATCTGTCTGTGCTTCCTACACAGAAGTCTCATTTGTGGCAGCACTAAGTGATGGGCATCTAGTCTGTCCCATTGTTGGAGAGTAGAGGCCGTTAAATAGTTCTTTTAAAAGCTGAACCAAACAAAACTTGCCTCTAGTACATCCAATTTTCCTCTCAGAAAAAACCATAAATCACAGGGTCTCCCCTTTCACCATGTAAGAGAAGGGCATATTTCCCAAGTCATTTGATTTTTATATCCATCAAATGAATTACAGTCACAAATACAAAAGAAAACACTCAAGACTGTATTTTAAAGGATTATGAAATTGTTCCAAAGTTTATCCAATTTATAAAAATCTATTCTTATATTAATAAGGTATGACAAAAATCTGTTTTGATAATTCCGATTTTTTAAAAATCATAGTTTTAGAACTCTAAGGAAACTTACAGATTTAGTCAACCTCTTATTTAATTGACGAAGAAACAGTTAAAAATGCTTCATAATCTGTCAAAGGTGTGCAGCTCTATAATGTTCCTTACTGACCACAAAGCTCACCTCTAAGAAATGCATTGATCAAAATAAAAAAAGGGTCTCTGTTATATATTCACTCTTCTATGGCTTCCATTTGGAGCTACATTCATCCACTCACTCCTTAAACTTAATTCTCTCCTGTAACTAATAATCTGTGTTTCCATTTTTTGTAAGCTTCCCTTTTTTATCCTTGCCTGACCCTTTTGATTTGATGCTTGGCACACTTTTTCAGGCTCTAATCTAGGTTCTGATTTTTTGTCCCATACTTACTCATGCCTCCTCAGAGCAACAGTCTTAGCTTACTCCCCTCCCAGTCAGTGTACTGCCTGAGGCGTCTCCTTGAGCAGGTCACAAGGTCAGTCAGTGACAATTCTCCTAATTTCTAATTTGGCACACCTTTACTAGGCTGTCCATCTAACTCACTATACTCAGCTTCTTTGAAAAACATACAAAGAAAAACAACTCTTTTTAAAAACATCAAATTTAAATATTAAACTTCTTACCAGCATTTTTGAGTGGGATAAAGCTGTTCGTGGAGGGGGAAAAGCATGATCTGCTACTTCCAAATCTGGGTGTAGAATCTAAAGCAAAGAAGCTTTGTTACGTAAAAGATCATAATATCAATAAAATCTATTATTTGATCTACCTGGGGCATTAAGATGAAAAAGTGTCAGTACATGAATTACAATATATTCCCTCCATGAAATACAATGAGTTAGCTGAGGCAGCTCTGTCTGTACTATGTGAAAAGCAAGAAAAAACATTTAATTAAAAAACATGTTCTAGGGCTTCCCTGGTGGCACAGTGGTTGAGAGTCCACCTGTCGATGCAGGGGATGCGGGTTCGTGCCCCAGTCCGGAGGATCTCACATGCCACAGAGCGGTTAGGCCCGTGGGCCATGGCCACTGAGCCTGCGCGTCCGGAGCCTGTGCTCCGCAACAGGAGAGGCCACAGCAGTGAGAGGTCCGCATACCACAAAAACAAAACAAAACAAAACAAAACAAAAAAACCCCAACATGTTCTAGGGACTTCCCTGGTGGTCCAATGGTTAAGAATCCGCATGTCAATGCAGGGGACACAGGTTTGAGCCCTGGTCCGGGAGGATCCCATGTGCTGCGGAGCAACTAAGCCCATGTGCCACAACTACTGAGCCTGCACTCTAGAGCCTGCGAGCCACAACTACTGAGCCTGCACGCCACAACTACTGAAGGCTGTGCGCCTAGAGCCTGTGCTCCACAACAAGAGAAGCCACTGCAATGAGAAGCCCGCGCACCGCAACAAAGAGTAGCCCCCACTTGCTGGAACTAGAGAAAGCCAGCATGCAGCAACGGAGATCCAATGCAGCCAAAAATAAATAAATAAATAATAAATAAATTATTTTAAAAAACCCACGTTCTAGAAAAACACACATAGTGTGATTTCATTTATTTGAATATAAAACAAAATAAATCCTAAATCTATATATGTACATGCACTGATATATATATAAATGAAAATGTAAAGTTCTGAAATACACACTAAACTGTAAAACAGTAGTCACTTCTGGGAATAGAATGGTCTAAGGCAGAGTTATTTGTCTCTACAGTTGAAAATCTTAAGCATTTGTTTTTATGTTTCTTAGTGTAATTAAAAATTAATTAGTTAATTAATTAAAATACTGAGGAGAAAGGAAATAAATTTATGAACCTCACAGTCCAGAGGGGTAACAGTATAACACAATGTGACAAGTATTATAAATATATAAAATAGTAATATATGAATATAAAGTATAATTAATTCAACCTAGGGAAAATTTAAAAAGAAGGTAACTAACATCTGTGTTAGGCTTTGAAGGAAAGCAGGTTGGGGAGCAGGTGGGAAAGGTCCATGCAGGACTTAAAAGAAAAAAATAACTTTGTATCATTATGTAGCAAATTTTTGTCTTTGCAGAATCATTTTCAAATACTCAGCGTTTCGTAATATACTTACAATAGACCAAAAGACTCAAAACAACACTTATGCACAACACCAAAATATCGATAATATTTACAATCCAATCACCAAATCATTACTACAGTATAATAAAATCTTCATGTCTATAAAATTATCCATGATTATTATACAGTTGGAGTACTGTGTAACCATTTGATTACAATTATTTACTGACCAAATGAAGCTCATATACTTGTGTGTCAAACCTCCCACACAGTCCATCAAATGTGATTTCTTTTTGGTCCTATTTTGCCAGTATACTATGTTCTCATGTACACTGTAGTACATAATCCACCATAGTGCTTGAAAACTACATAAATAGGCATACTCAGTTTTATCAGAAATGAATTTTATTCACTGATTAAACTTGGTGGCACAGGTGTTGTAGGTTAAGGTTTACCAGTGTGCAGCAGAACCTCTACCAAGAGCCACTGATTTAAGAACTAAAATCTTAATCTTTGTTAATTTTGGTACTTAATTCCTGCATAATTAAAAATATCATTAAGTAATCATACATAAGATTTTAAAACTTATTTAATTTTCTAGAAACATAAAACTTTTTTCAATCACTCAAATACTACCTTCTCAGCTTTTGCTATATCCATATACAACTGATGCAATTATTTAGCTAATATTTTTCTTTAAAATGTCTTTAAATTATCTTATCTCTTTAAATCTAGTATTTTCTTAGATGATACCATCTGTGAAGTCACAGGTTTTGTATGCTATTTTTAGTAAACGTTATAATACATAATTATTAAAATAAAAAAAGTTGCCACATACCACCCCAAATCATCTCAATACTTCACTCTGGGAAACAGTCATTTGTCATCCTTTGTATAAAACATTCATCCTATTGATAAAGACTAGGAAACAGAGGCCTAGAGATGTAATGTGATTTGCTCAAAATATCAAGTGGCAGGATGTAGACTGGAATTTAGTTCTCCCAAGTCCTAAACTAGTTGCTTTTTACTCTATCACACCTAGTATCCCAGATTACAAATTATATTAGGAAAAGTCAGTCTTCTCTAAATGTTCCCATTCCATAGAATCCACTATAACAACATAAGGACTAACACAAATTTGGAAATTTCTGAGAATAAATCCCTCCTGGTAATCCTAGACTTCTGAGTTCCTAAGTTCCTGTTTAAGGGGGGAAAAAAAAAAAGATTTTAAACAGCTCAGGCTGGAATACTATTCAAGAAGAATATGAAGGTCTTAGTTCTAGTAATGGCTTGAAAGGGAATGCAAAATTTCTAAGTTTCAAATTTCTGATGATGGATAAATGGGCACCTAAAATGTCAGTAAAATAAAATACTGTACTTTTAAAAATAAACAAAGGTTGACAAAAAAATTAAATTTGTTTCAATGAGAAACACCCAAGTCACAATATTTCTTAAAGCTTCACTGCACAGAATGCTGGACATTTAATCTATCACTAGGTTACATCTTTTTTGTAGTAACTTGGAAACACTGACCAGTTGTTATCACACTGTTTTGCAAGAAGCACACCTACCAAAGAGAAATGAGATGTCAATAAGGAAGGCGAAGGAAAAGGAACAGGTGCTAGCTTCTAATGAGGGATGTTAGGAGATTCAGGGATTTCGAGGCATAGTCTGGTCTTGTTTTCACAGGTGTGTTTCCAACACCTAGCACAGTATTCAGTATATAGTAACTACTAAATAAGTATGCTGAGTGAAAAAATGAATGTAGAACAAATATTCAGTTAGGATTCAAAGTATATTCTTTAGATAATATCTAATAAGTAATCTTATTCTAACATTATATGAGAATATATTCATGTTTTAAGAAGATATCTCTTTTTAAAGTAATTACACTGTCAATAAATGATATCCAATTATCTTAGTTTAGATTTAAATCAAGAGAAAATTACTATAAAAATATATCATACCAAAGAAAGAGCAGCTTGAGTCTGATGTAGAAGTGGTTCCGGAAGGGAAGAGAGATGAATACATTCAGGAATTTTAATAGTGCCTCCATCCAAATCAGCTATGATTACATCTAACTGAAGAAGACAAAAAAAATTAATCTGTAATTAATAAAATGTATTTCTAGATTGGCTTCCCAGCTACTGTATATCTCCCAGCTTCCTCTGAAATTAGGTATGGTGTGTGACTAAGTTTCTGCCAATGGAACATGAAAAGTGATGTGCACACTCCCAGGCACTCAAAACAGAGGGGATGTAAGGCCCTCCTACCGTTTCTTTCCCCTTCCCATAGCTGAAACTATGAACTGGCAGTAACCAAACCCTGAACGTTCAGAGGATGACAATGCCTAAGTGGATTCTAGTGGAGGAACAAGAAGCAAAGAAGTTTGGACCTTGAATGAGTTCATGGAGCAAACTGGTCTGACATAATGGAACACTTCTATCTACAAACTGCTGCATGAGCGCTAAATAAAATTCCATTTTGTTTTAGCCATTGTATTTTGCATGCTTTATTACAGTAGTTAAGCCATATCCTAAATAATACAGTAATCATTATAAGAGTTAACAAGCAAAGCAATTAGTATACATCAAAATGGTACTGTTTAGGTAGTTAAGAAAGAAGCTGATTTTTAGCATTTACAAAGTCTGTTTTAAAGTAACAGGTAGGGGGCGCAGGGGGCCTGGGAGCCGCAGAGCGGGGGGTGGGGGGTGCGCGAGGGCGCGGGTGGCGGCGCTCGGCCTGCTGCGTTACGCGCTGAGCGCGGGCGGCAGTGTGGTCAACAAGGTGACCCAGAGCGCCTTCCCATTCCCGGTAACCCTGTCGCTGTGCCATATCCTGGCGCTGTGCACGGGTCTCCCGCCTCTGCTCCGTGCCTGGCGCGTGCCCCTGGCGCCGCTTTTCTTGTGCCCTGGGCCCCATCCGCATCAGCAGCCCAGCCGCCTGTGGCCGCCGCGCTTCTAACCGCGTTACGTGCTGCCGCTTGCCTTCGGCAAGTACTTCGTGTCAGTGTCTGCGCACATCAGCATCTGGAAGGTGCCCGTGTCCTACGCGCACACCGTCAAGGCCACCATGCCCATCTGGGTGGTCCTCCTGTCCTGGATCATCATGGAGAAACAGAGCACCAAGGTGTACCTGTCACTCATCCCCATCATCAGAGGCGTCCTGCTGGCCACGGTCACCAAGTTGTCCTTCGACATGTGGGGGCTTGTCAGCGCCCCTGCTGCCACACTGTGCTTCTCACTTCAGAATATTTTCTCTGAAAAGGTATTACGAGAGTCAAGGATCCACCATCTCCAGCTGCGGAACATCTTGGGCTGCCATGCTGTCTTTTATATGATCCCCACGTGGGTCCTGGTGGACCTCTGAGCTTTCCTGGTCAGCAGCGACCTGACCTATGTGTCCCAGTGGCCTTGGATACTTCTGCTCCTGGCTGTCAGCAGCTTCTGTAACTTTGCCCAGAACATCATTGCCTTCAGCATCCTCAACTTCATCAGCCCTCTGAGCTACTCGGTTGCCAATGCCACCAAAAGAATCATGGTCATCACGGTGCCCCTGATCATGCTGCGAAACCCGGTCACCAGCACCAACGTCCTGGGCACAATGACGGCCATCCTGGGGGTCTTTCTGTGCAATAAGACCAAGTAAGATACGAATCAGCAAGCCCGGAAGCCCTCCCTGTCATGACGGGGGACCTGAGCAGTAAGGAGCATCATTGGAGGCCGCTAGAGAAGCCCCACAACAGCATCCTCTTCCCCCAGCACGGGCACTATCAGTACGGCCGCAACAACATCTTGACAGATCACTTCCAGTACAGCCGGCAGAGCTACCCAAACTCATACACGTTGTACCATTATGACACGCAGAGTCTAGCAAGCAGGGCAGGATGTTCTGCCAGTCCTCCTCTCCTCCCCCAAGCAGTACCAGAAACTTCTGACAACCAGTGAAAGTATAACCCAGCTGAGGGGGAATTGGTTCCACTGCTTTAATTCCACTGCTCAGGCAGGCACAGGACTGGTGCAGGAGTGGAGCAGAGGAGTGCGAGGGTTACTGAAAACATCTCCAGCCACAAAGATGGACTCAGCTTTCTGGTCAGCCCCATGGCTGTGTGCAATTCTGGCAAACGTTCCCCAGTGCAAAACTACTGCAATTAGCATTGAATTCTTAGAACCTAATTCTCTGACCTGTAAGTCAGAGTTGGCATGTGCCCGGATCCAGAGGGAAGGATGGCCGCTGTCTCCTGGGCTCCTTCTTCCCTTGCCGGAGTGGGGCATCCCTCCTTTTGGAGCAGCAAGGAGGAGAGGACGCATGGCTGCGAGAAGGATCATGAGGAAATCATGTTCAGTGTTTCAAGCTCTATTTCTCTAATACTCATTTTGTGTTTTCTGATGAGCCTTCACCACTTCTCTGCTGACTTAGTGGGATGTTTGGTGGGGAGATGTTGGTTTTATGAGGGTCTTGCATTTTTCTAGGGCATATTTTATAGTTGTCTGTGTTATACCTCAGTCCCCCTTAGGGGATGCAGGATACATGAGGACTGGCTTATGGTTGGAAAACCCTTTTGTTTTTAAGCGTTTAAAAACAAGAGAAGTTGCTGGTGATGCCTATCTCAGCACATTTCTGCATTTAGTAGGAAGGAATGAAGTGTTCTGAAGCGCTTTTTTAGTGACCACAATCTCTGAAAGTGACATGAATCAAGAATGTCATCTCAATAGTTTGTGTCATAAATGAGAGCTCAGCGCTCTGATTCCATTAGCTGTTCTTGCGGTGTTTACATGAGGATCTGAATCATGTCCCTGTGAAGGGGCAAGCACCAAGCTAGGATTTAGTTTGCCAAATCAGAGTCTTTGGTCAAGAAAAAAATGTGGGTTTTGGCAGAATCACATCATTAGGAAGATTATGTGACCCCAGTGGGTAACCCATGTGCTGAGGTCCAGGTTGGGACACCTGGCATCACGAGAGACTGTGCCCTCGGAGGGGACCACTTGCTTGGCTGGTGGGGTCTTTGCTGATGGCTGCCTTCTTCCTTCAGCCCTGTCCCCAGCCTCTTGAACAGGCACTTGGCTTGACCAGCAGATGGGATTTTGGGTCACCCTTTACCTTCTGGTGTGTGAGACAGTTCTCTGTTCCAAGAGGAAGTACCTACTGTAGCTAAAGCTTAACTACTATTTGTTTTTGATAATTGGAATTTTGTATTTAGAGATTACATTTTGTCAGCTTATGAATAGGCAGCTCCTGGAGAGGTCACAGGGTCCCCCCTTCTGGCCTGTGAGTTTAGTACCACTGGCCTCAGGAGTCTTTGTTTGTCATTGGCTTGCTTTTTAATTACTTTGGCCCCAAGTTCTAAGACAATTCTGTGTAAAACAGGAAGGGGCCGTCCTGAAGGATATTATTTATGAAAAGAACTTGCTGCGTGCCTTCACCAGAGGCAATAGAGTCTGCAGTTGAACCACAATAAATGGGGATAATTTTGCATGGCAAAAAAATAAATAAAATAAAATAACATGTAAAAATGTAATAGAGAAACTAGCCAAAATTTTTGAAGTTATTATGTTGATAATAGGATTAAAATTAATTCTAATTTATTCAATAAAAAATTAAGAAATTTACTTTTATCAGCACTTCGTTTGTCTAACTTCCAGAGACAGTTTATATTCAGTGGGAAAAAATTACCTACAAACCAGATAGATGAGTGTGTTTCTAATTAGTACTAATGAGGTTTTACTTAATGATTACTGATTTACACAGATTTTTATATGGTGATATGAAAGTTAAATAGGAACTAGATATCAATATATAAGGTTAGAAAGAATGATTAATATATGAATAAGGGTCCTGTTTATAACTGCAATGTAGAATGGTGTTTTGTCAGTTTACATAACACCTATGATTTGATTACAACTGTAATTACGTAAAAGTACCTACAGAGCTTACCTCTTTGCTGGCATTTAAAACTAAAACAAAATTAGAATTACAACTTTTCAGGATTTGTGGATCACAGATGTCATATAGCCCAACCTTTCAGTGAAGCATTTTTCTTAAACTCCCTGAAAAGTGTCACGCAACCTGTTCCTTGCACTCTACTTACACTACCTGAGAGTATACTCCTCACATAAGGAAACCAAGTCTCATCACTGGGCAGCTCTATTTAGCTGAAAACTCTTATACTGAGGAGAAATTTGTTTTCATATCCACTATACCCACTGATTCTATTTCAGTCTCTAACCTTTTTTTCTATGACAGCTACTTAAATATTTATCTTTAGCTATCAAATAACATTAGGTTATTACCTGAGAAAATTTCCTTAGGGCCTCACAAAATAGTTTCCAAACTCTTGACATCCTAGATGTCCTTCTCTGAAGCCCATTACTTTGTTACAGTCCCTCTTAAAGTGCAGTACAGAGAAATAAACCTGTTATTTCAGAGCTGGCTGAATACAGAGCATTACTTTCTCTCTCTGGTATTTTATTCATATGGCATTGAGAACAGAATAATATGGTGGAGCTCATACTGAACTTGTATTCCACTAAAACCCTTCACTCTTTTGCAAATGCTTTCTGTATTTTAGTTACCAGCCAATCAGCATTAACACAGGCCTCATTTCGAAATATGAATAAATTAAAGCACTCATAACAAAAGTATAAATTAATGGATAATTTTACCTTCCTTTCTCATATATAGGATGAAGATTACAGAAAGATAAACTTAACATGCAAAAAGAGGGGAGTTTTAAAACATTAATGAATTCATTTTATAAGTCTTCTGTACTTTCTATAAGGAAAAATGTATACATTAAATAAATCTAACGTATTTAGATTTTTGAATGATGCTTTTCTTCCAGCCAATCTTTTCTATTGGTAATGCAACAGATCCGAATATAGTAATTAGTTGAAATGTTACAGGACTCAAAAAAATATGATAAATCTCTGACTGCAATAACCAGCAATTTAAAGGTGAATACTGGAGACCTTCAAGATGGCAGAGGAGAAAGATGTGGAGATCACGTTCCTCCCCACAAATACATCAGAAATACGTGTGGAACAACTCCTACAGAACCACTACTAAATGCTGGCAGAAGACCTCAGACTTCCCAAAAGACATATATACATTTTTTCCTTTTTCTCTTTTTGTGAGTGTGTATGTGTATGAGTCTTTGTGAGATTTTGTCTGTAGAGCTTTGCTTTTACCATTTGGCCTAGGGTTCTGTCTCTCCGTTTTTTCTTTTTATTTTTTTGCATAGTTTTTAGCACTTGCTATCATTGGTGGATTTGTTTTTTGGTTTGGTTGCTCTCTTCTTTCTTCTGTTCTTGTTTTTTTCTTCTTTTTATTACTTTTTAATTTTTTTAATTTTTAAATTTTTTATTTTAATAACTTTATTGTATTTTATTTCATTTATTATTATTTTTCTTTATTTCTTTTTTTCTCCCTTTCTTTCTGAGCCGTGTGGCTGACAGGGTCTTGGTGCTCCGGCCAGGTGTCAGGCTGGTGCCTCTGATGAGGGAGAGCTGAGTTCAGGACATTGGTCCACCAGAGACCTCCCGGCTCCACGTAATATAAATGGTGAAAGCTCTCCCAGAGATCTCCATCTCAATGCTAAGACCCACCTCCACTCAACAACCAGTAAGCTACAGTGCTGGACCCCCTATGCCAAGCAACTAGCAAGACAGGAACACAACCCCACCCATTAGCAGAGAGGCTGCCTAAAATCATAATAAGGTCACATACATCCCAAAACACACAACCGGACGTGGTCCTGACCACCAGAAAGACAAGATCCAGCCTCATCCACCAGAACACAGGCACCAGTCCCCTCCACCAGGAAGCCTCCACAAACCACTGAAAAAACCTTAGCCACTGGCGGCAGACACCAAAAACAACGGGAACTACGAACCTGCAGCCTGCGAAAAGGAGACCCCAAACACAGTAAGTTAAGCAAAGTGAGAAGACAGAGAAACACACAGCAGATGAAGGAGCAAGGTAAAAACCCACCAGACCAAACAAATGAAGAGGAAATAGGCAGTCTACCTGAAAAAGAATTCAGAGTAATGATAGTAAAGATAATCCAAAATCTTGGAAATAGAAAGGAGAAAATACAAGAAATACAAGAAGCGTTTAACAAGGACCTAGAGGAACTAAAGAGCAAACAAACAATGATGAACAACACAATAAATGAAATCAAAAATTCTCTAGAAGGAATCAATAGCAGAATAACTGAGGCAGAAGAATGGATAAGTGACCTGGAAGATAAAACAGTGGAAATGACTACCACAGAGCAGAATAAATAAAAAAGAATGAAAAGAATTCAGGACAGCCTCAGAGACCTCTGGGACAACATTAAAACGCACCAACATTCGAATTGCAGGGGTGCCAGAAGAATCAAGTCCAGGAAGCATAGAGAGTCCCATGCAGGATAAATCCAAGGAGAAACACGCCAAGACACATATTAATCAAACTATCAAAAATTAAATACAAAGAAAAAATATTAAAAGCAGCAATAGAAAAACAACAAATAACATACAAGGGAATCCCCATAAGGTTAACAGCTGATCTTTCAGGAGAAACTTTGCAGGCCAGAAGGGAGTGGCAGGACATATTTAAAGTGATGAAAGGGAAAAACCTACAACCAAGATTACTCTACCCAGCAAGGATCACATTCAGATTCGATGGAGAAATTAAAACCCTTACAGATAAGCAAAAGCTAAGAGAATTCAGCACCACCAAACCAGCTTTACAGCAAATGCTAAAGGAAATTCTCTAGGCAGGAAACACAACAGAAGGAAAAGACCTACAATAACAAACCCAAAACAATTAAGAAAATGGGAATAGGAACATACATATCGATAATTACCTTAAAGTAAATGGATTAAATGCTCCAACCAAGAGACATAGACTGGCTGAATGGATAGAAAAACAAGACCCATATATATGCTGTCCACAAGAGATCCATTTCAGACCTAGGGGCACATACAAACTGAAAGTGAGGGGATGGAAAAAGATATTCCATGCAAATGGAAACCAAAAGGAAGCTGGAGTAGCAATTCTCATATCAGACAAATTAGACTTTAAAATAAAGACTATTACAAGAGGCAGAGAAGGACACTACATAATGATCAAGGGATCAATTCAAGAAGAAGATACTACAATTGTAAATATTTATGTACCCAACATAGGAGCACCTCAATACATAAGGCAAATGTTAAAGCCATAAAAGAGGAAATTGACATTAACACAATCATAGTAGGGGACTTTAACACCCCGCTTTCACCAATGGACAGATCATTCAAAATGAAAATAAATAAGGAAACACAAGCTTTAAATGATACATTAAACAAGATGGACTTAACTGATATTTATAGGACATTCTATCCAGAAACAACAGAATACACTTTCTTCTCAAGTGCTCACGGAAACTTCTCCAGGATAGATCATATCTTGGGTCACAAATCAAGGCTTGGTAAATTTAAGAAAACTGAAATCGTATCAAATATCATTTCAGACAACAACGCTATGAGACTAGATATCAATTACAGGAAAAAAACTGTAAAAAAAACCACATACATGGAGGCTAAACAATACACTACTAAATAACCAAGAGGTCACGGAAGAAATCAAAGAGGAAATCAAAAAATATCTAGAAACAAATGACAATGAAAACACAACCCAAAACCTATGCGATGAAGCAAAAGCAGATCTAAGAGGGGAGTTTATAGCAATACAATCCTACCTCAAGAAATAAGAAAAATTTCAAATAAACAACCTAATCTTACACCTAAAGCAATTAGAGAAAGAAGAACAAACAAAACCCAATATTAGCAGAAGGAAAGAAATCATACAGATCAGATCAGAAATAAATGAAAAAGAAATGAAGAAAACAAGAGCAAAGATCAATATAACTAAAAGCTGGTTCTTTGAGAAGATAAACAAAATTGATAAACCAGTAGCCAGACTCATCAAGAAAAAAAGAGAAGACTCAAACCAACAGAACTAGAAATGAAAAAGGAGAACTAATACCTGACACTGCAGAAATACAGAGGATCATGAGAGATTACTATAAGCAATTATATGCCAATACAATAGACAACCTGGAAGAAATGGACAAATTCTTAGAAATGCACAACCTTCCGAGGCTCAACCAGGAAGAAATAGAAAACATAAACAGACCAATCACAAGCACTGAAATTGAGACTGTGATTAAAAATTTTCCAACAAACAAAAGCCCAGGACCAGATGGCTTCACAGGCGAATTCTATCAAACATTTAGAGAAGAGCTAACACCTATCCTTCTCAAACTCTTCCAAAATATTGCAGAGGAAGGAACACTCCCAAACTCATTCTATAAGGCCACCGTCACCCTGATACCACAACCAGACAAAGATGTCACAAAGAAAGAAAACTACAGGCCAATATCACTGATGAACACAGATGGAAAAATCCTCAACAAAATACTAGCAAACAGAATCCAACAGCACATTAAAAGGATCGTACACCATCATCAAGTGGGGTTTAGCCCAGGAATGCAAGGATTTTGCAATATATGCAAATCAATCAATGTGATAAACCAAATAAACAAATTGAAGGAGAAAAACCATATGATCATCTCAATAGATGCAGAAAAAGCTTTTGACAAAATTCAACACCGATTTATGATAAAAACCCACCAGAAAGTAGGCACAGAGGGAACTTACCTCAATATAATAAAGGCCATATATGACAAACCCACAGCCAACATCGTTCTCAATGGTGAAAAACTGAAACCATTTCCTCTAAGATCAGGAACAAAACAAGGTTGTCCACTCTCACCACTATTAGTCAACATAGTTTTGGAAGTTTTAGCCACAGCAATCAGAGAAGTAAAAGAAAGAAAAGGAATCCAAATCGGAAAATAAAAAGTAAAGCTCTCACTGTTTGCAGATGACACGATACTATACATAGAGTATCCTAAAGATGCCACCAGAAAACTACTAGAGCTAATCAATGAATTTGGTAAAGTAGCAGGATACAAAATTAATGCACAGAAATCTCTTGCATTCCTATACACTAATGATGAAAAATCTGAAAGAGAAATTAAGGAAACACTCCCATTTACCACTGCAAAAAAAAGAATAACATACCTAGGAATAAACCTACCTAAGGAGACAAAAGACCTATATGCAGAAAACTATAAGACACTGATGAAAGAAATTAAAGATGATACCAACAGATGGAGAGATATACCATGTTCTTGGATTGGAAGAATCAACATTGTGAAAATGACCATACTACCCAAAGCGATCTACAGATTCAATGCAATCCCTATCTAACAACCAATGGCATTTTTCACAGAACTAGAACAAAACATTTCACAAATTGAATACAAACACAAAAGACCCCAAATAGCCAAAGCAATCTTGAGAAAGAAAAACGGAGCTAGAGGAATCAGACTCCCTGACTTCAGACTACACTACAAAGCTATAGTAATCAAGATAGATGGTGCTGGCACAAAACCAGAAATATAGATCAATGGAACAGGATAGAAAGCCCAGAGATAAACCCAGGCACATATGGTCTACCTTATCTTTGATAAAGGAGGCAAGATATACAATGCAGAAAAGACAGCCTCTTCAATAAGTGGTGCTGGGAAAACTGGACAGCTACATGTTAAAGGATGAAATTAGAACACTCCCTAACACCATACACAAAAATAAAATCAAAATGGTTTAAAGACGTAAATGTAAGGCCAGACACTATCAAACTCTTAGAGGAAAACATAGGCAGAACATTCTATGACATAAATCACAGCAAGATCCTTTTTGACCCATCTCCTAGAGAAATGGAAATAAAAACAAAAATAAACAAATGGGACCTAATGAAACTTCAAAGCTTTTGCCCAGCAAAGGAAACCATAAACAAGACGAAAAGACAACCCTCAGAATGGGAGAAAATATTTGCAAATGAAGCAACTGACAAAGGATTAATCTCCAAAATTTACAAGCAGCTCAATACCAAAAAAACAAGGAACCCAATCCAAAACTGGGCAGAAGACCTAAACAGACATTTCCCCAAAGAAAATATACAGATTGCCAACAAACACATGAAAGAATGCTTAACATCACTAATCATTAGAGAAATGCAAATCAAAACTACAATGAGGTATAACCTCACACCAGTCAGAATGGCCATCAACAAAAAATCTACAAACAGTATATTGTGGAGAGGGTGTGGAGAAAAGGGAACTCTCTTGCATGGCTGGTGGGAATGTAAATTGATACAGCCACTATGGAGAACAGTATGGAGGTTCCTTACAAAACTAAAAACAGAAGTACCATATGACCCAGCAATCCCACTCCTGGGCATATACCCTGAGAAAACCATAATTCAAAAAGAGTCATGTACCACAGTGTTCACTGCAGCTCTATTTACAATAGCCAGGACATGGAAGCAACGTAAGTGTCCAATGACAGATGAATGGATAAAGAAGATGTGGCACATATATACCATGGAATATTACTCAGCCATAAAAAGAAACGAAATTGAGTTATTGGTAGTGAGGTGAATGGATCTAGAGTCTGTCATACAGAGTGAAGTAAGTCAGAAACAGCAAAACAAATGCCCTATGCTAACGCATATATATGGAATCTAAAAAATAAATAAATAAATAATGGTTCTGAAGAACCTAGGGCCAGGACAGAAATAAAGATGCAGACGTAGAGAATGGATGTGAGGACGTGGGGAGGGTGAAGGGTAAGCTGGGACAAAGTGAGAGAATGGCATGGGCATATATACACTACCAAATGTAAAACAGACAGCTAGTTGGAAGCAGCTGCATAGCACAGGGAGATCAGCTCGGTGCTTTTTGACAACCTAGACGGGTGGGATAGGGAGGGTGGGAGGGAGACGCAAGAGGGAGGAGATATGGGGATATATGTATAGCTGATTCACTTTGTTATAAAGCAGAAACTAACACACCACTGTAATGCAATTATACTCCAATAAATATGTTAAAAAAATAAAATAAAATAAAAATAAAGATGAATACTTACAAGCTCATGAACATCAGTTTTAAAGACAGAATGTACTCCAATAATGAAAGGTGTTGGGGAACTCAGAACTTCCAGTAGCTGAGCCGGGAGAATAGGAATATAAGGATAACTGGAAATAATAAAAATATACATGAGATATATTTGTTCTTCGGTCATATAACATACCTTTCTTTCATTTTTATGCTGTGTGAATTTTAGATTACCTATGTTTAGAAATTATCAATAATATTCTCAGGGTTGTTAATATTAAATTCTTAGAGAAAAATGATTTCAAAAAAATCTTCATGTGAAAGATATGATCCAATATAACAAGATATAAAGTAAACAAGGGCAGCTTCTTTATCCCTTACCCCTAGGCAAGCAGTCTCTTTAGGTTGTTCAAACTTGCTTGAAATAATTTTTCCTTACACAGCAATCTGACATCAGGTGGTAATACTGACTCCCTGATCGGTCTGTTCCCTCAATATTGATGATGGTTTATTTGTCTATATAAAACAATCATTCAAATTCCATTTTCTATACTTGATTTTTGTATTCAATAAGAATGGCAAGGTACAAAAACAAAGGTTTAGTATGCTCTCTTATCCAGGAGTTAAGAAAAGCACATAGGTTAAAAAAATTTTTTAATAAAATCTGTAGACTGTCTAAATTTTTTCTAGTTTGTATAAACTTAAGTTTCCTAGATATTGTGATTACCAAATGGATAAAAAGAGTATTAAAATATTCTACTTACAGCACTCTCAGTCATCACTTGTTTAGATTGTTTTATTTTTTACTTTTTATTATGAAAAATTAACGTCCCTCTCCCCCCCTCAAAATAGAGAGAAAAAAGGAAAATAAAGCCCCATGTATCTAATTCAGTTTTGACAATCACCAATGCATGGCCACATACATATTTCTACCCATTTTTGTTCTCTTCCCTACCATATTATTTGAAGCAAATCCCAGACATATCATTTATACATACTTTAGTATATATCTAAAAAAGGGCTCTTTAAAAAATAAAACCATAATACACTATAACCCTTCAAATTAATAATAATTCCTTAATAGTAAATAATCAGTACTATCTTAAGACTTTTATCTCCTACTATATTCAAAGGGAATTAAATGTTGCTGACAATACTATTCAAATTAATTATTTTTTCATGAAATAAATCACCACTCAATAACAGACAACTTGGAAAAGTTCCAAATTCCAGGCTAATTCCTATCAGAATAATGACTCCTATAACAATGTAACTTTGTAACATATGCCCTTGTCGTTCAAAACTGTCGTGCTATGATGTTTTGACTGATCGATAAGTAATGCATGATTTGGGAATAAATAAAGATACCAAATAAAAACTCTCACCTATATTTAAGAGGAAACATTAATGATTCCAGGGCTCTACAAGCATCACTAAGTCTCTGGAAACTTGCAGAATGGAAGAGAACCTTATTTTCTGTGAGGACTGCACAGAAGAGGCTGAGGACATTCTGAATTCCTGAAAACACAAAGAGCAAATGCTTACCAAATGCATGCATTTATTTTACATGTGCTGCCAACAAAGACTTAGAATGACATGGAATGAAAAAGCCAATATTTTAAAAACCTCTGAAGAAAAATATTTGGTTGAACTATAAATTCCATAGAGCCTAAGGGTATTTCTTTCCCAAACTTTCAGTTTTGTTTGTCTAATCAGTGTAACACTCATTGAATATATTAGTTGTTTGGAAATACACTATTACGTTCTTTTCAACTTAATCTCCAAGGTCTGTACTTAAATTTCTGTTTTAGATGCTTGGCATTGTTCTAATAACATTTTTCCCTTTTAAAGTCCATTTGTCTGATGTTAACATAACCATACCAGTTTTGTTATTGAAATTTTCCTGGTGTATCTTTTTCCACCTTTTTACATCAACCTTTCTTTACTTCTTGGAAATAGCACATTGTTGACAACTTTAAAAATCCCCACTAAAATCAACAAGGAAAAAGCAACGTAAGAGAATAATATGAATTTACAATTTACAAAAGAAGAAATCAAAATGATAAACATGAAAAGAAGCTCCAAAACTTCTAATAATCAGAAAAATTCAACCTAATAAATTAATGAGGTATGATATTAAACCTACTACAATAGCCAAAATCAAAGCCTAACAATTCTAAGTTTTTATGAGGATGGCAGGGAAAGGAACTATCATACATACCGCTGTGAGGAATATAAAGAAACTTAAGATGCATATACCTTACCACCTAGTTATTACAGTAATTTTAGTAATTCCATTATGAGTTATTTATCACAGAAATTCTCTCACATGTACTCAAGAAGATAAGGTACAAAAAGGTACGTTGTAGAAGTATTTAAACAATGAAAAAGGTGGGCACATCCTAAATGTAAGAATGAAGAATAAATTATAGTAAAATCATACTATAAATTAAACTTCCTCTGATTGAAGATGGCAAATGTTGACTGAAACAAAAAATGAAAAGCAATTATACTCCAATAAAGATGTTGAAAAAAAACAAAATTTATAAAATGAAATAATTATTAAAGAAATTTAAATACAATTTTCAAGTGATATGGCTTTTGGGGGTAGGTCTGTAACATTTATACTTGTGAATTTAAGATAGATTAAAACATCACTAAGACTTTTGGGATACCTTTACAGCAGTGAAAATAAGAGAGTTAGTGCTACATATATCAACATGAATAACTCTCCCAAATATAATATCGAATGAGGAAAGTAAGGCATAAAGTGATGCTATAGAATGACAGCATTTATATATTGTTTAAAACCATACAAAATGCTACTATATATTGTTCAGGTATATACAAACATACAGTCAAAATATAAAGATATATCTGGGACTAAAAAATACCAAATTCGGGATAGTATACATCTCTGGGATGAGAAGGCATACACAGGAAACTTCAACTATATCTATGATGCTACATTTGTTAAACTGGATCATAGATACATTAAACATTTTTTGGGGGGGGGAATAATTTAAAGCTTACAGAAAAGTTGCAAGAATAGTGCACAGAGCACCCATCTACCCTTCACAATGATTCACCTAATGGTAAAATTTTGCTCCATTTGCTTTAACATTTGTACTTATGTGCTAGCATGCCCTGACTCTTTCTACAAACACACACACATTTTTCTAAGCCATGTGAATGTACACATCACGACATTTACCCCTAAATACTTCAGTGTGTTTTTTGTAAGAATAAAGATAATGTCTTCCTAACCACAGTATGGTTATCATCCTCAGTAAATTAAACATGTTGCAATACTTGAAGTCTAATCTTACATTTGTATTCCAATTTTGTCCACTGACTCAATGTTATTCTTTGGAGCTTTTCCCCTACCATCATGATTCATTCTAAGCTCAATATTCCATTTAGCTGCCATGTTTCTTTATTCTCATTCAATATGGAGCATTTCCACAACCTTAAATTTTTCTTTTACTGAGATAAAGTTCACATAACATAAAATTAACCATTTCAAAGAGAACAATTTATTCATTTGCTCACTAAACTATCTTGCATCCCAGGAGTAAATCCTACTCAATCATGGTCTATGATCCTTTAACATGTTGTTGAATTTGGTTTGCCAATATTTTGTTGAAGATTTTTTCATCTAAGTTCATCAGGGATGTTGGCTTCTAGTTTCCTTTTCTTGTAGTGTCCAAGTCTGGCTTTGGTATCAGGGTAGTAATCCTGGTCTTTTAAAATGAGTTTGGAAGTGTTCCCACTTCCATTTTTTGGAAGAGTTTGTAATGGATAGGTATTAATTCTTGTTTCAATTTTTGGTTGGATTCACCAGTGAAGCCATGTGGTCCTGCACTTTCCTTTTGGGAATGTTTTTGATGACTGATTCAATCTCCTTAGTAATTGTTCTGTTCAGATTTTCTATTTATTATTTCGTTTTGGTAGGTTGTATGTTTCTAGGGATTTATTCATTCTTCTAGGTTACCTAACTGTTGGTATTTTCACAGTACTCACTATGATCCCTAGTGTTTCTGTGGTATCAGTTGTCATGTCCTCTCTTTCATACCTGATTTTACTTATTTGAGTATTTTCTCTTTTTTTCCCTAAGTCTAGCTAAAGGTTTGTCAATTCTACTTATCTTTTTTAAGAAACAGCTGTTAGTTTCATTGATCTTTTCTACTTTTTATTCTCTATTTCATTTATTTTTTGCTCTGATCTTTGTTATTTCCTTCCTTCTACTAACGTCAGGCTTCATTTGTTCTTTTTCTAATTCCTTGGAATGTAAAGTTAGGATATTTGAGATCTTTCTTTTTTCTTAATGTAGATATTTATCACCGTAAACTTCCCTCTTAGATCTGCATTTGCTGCATCCCGTAAGTTTTGGTGTTTGCTTTTCCATTTTCGTTTGTCTCATGATATTTGTGATGTTTTCACTGACTCACTGGTTGTTCAGGAGCATGTTGCTTCATCTCTATACATTTGTGAATTTACAAGTTTTCTTCTTGATACCGATTTCTAGTTTCACACCATCCTGGTTGAAAAGCACACTTGATATGATTTTAATCTTCATAAATTTATTAAGACTTGTTTTGTAGCCCAATATACAATTCATCCTGGAGAATGTTCAACGTGTGCTTGAGAAGAATGTGTATATTTTGTTGCTGTTGGATGGAAGGTTTTGTATATGTCTGTTAGGTCCATCTGCTATAACATGTTGTTTAAGTCCTTACTATTTGCCTTATTGATTTTCTGTTTGGATGACTTATCCATTTTGAATGTGGGGTACTGAATTCTTCTACTATTATTGTATTGCTGTCAACTTTTCCCTTCAGCTCTGTTAATATTTGCTTTATATACTTAAGTACTCTGATGTTGGGTACATAAATATTTACAGTTGTTATAACCTCTTGATGAATTGACTATTTTATCATTATATAATGACTGTCTCTTATTACAGTTTTTGGTTTAAAGTCTATTCTGTCTGATATCAATGTAGCTATCTGTGCTTTCCTTTGGCTTTTATTTGCATTATATATATATATATATATATATATATATATTTTGTGTGTGTGTGTGTGTGTGGTACACGGACCTCTCACTGGTGTGGCCTCTCCCTTTGCGGAGCACAGGCTCCGGACACGCAGGCTCAGCGGCCATGGCTCACGGGCCTAGCCGCTACGTGGCATGTGGGATCTTCCTGGACCAGGGCACGAACCTGTATCCCCTGCATCGGCAGGCGGACTCTCAACCACTGCGCCATCAGGGAAGCCCAGATATATTTTTATATAGCTTCACCTTCAGTGTATATGTATCATGAAAGCTGAAGTAAGTCTTTTTTCTTTTAGGCTCTGGTGAGGACAGCAGTCAGCACCTAGCTCTGTGTTAATTAGAAGCTGTACCCTGTAAAGTATGCAGTCAAACACCTTTTAGGGAAACACTGGGAGAAGAGTATTTTTGCCTGCTTCCTCTGCACTGAGCCTGGAGGGATAACCACAGTAAGTGCTCACACACCCATTAAGAACTGCTTCTTTGTGTTCTACAGTCCTATGGGACTTGTGAACACAAACTCTGTTGGCTTTCAGAGCTAGGAGTTTGAGGGAACCATTCCTCAGGTGGGAGCCTTAAAAGTTGATGTTCAAGATGTGTGGCCCCAACCCTTGGCTCTTCAGGCAAAAGCTGGGCGTTGGGGGTTCCCTCTCCATTATTTGGTGCTGTGCAAGGAGTGGGGTTTATGGCAGGAGTGTATCTCCATCATTCCTACCCATTTCAACGTGGGTATTTTCTTAGGAGCCCAAGGTACAGGAGTAACTTAACTAGTTTCTGGATTTCTCTCACAGGGAATTGCTCCATGTGTAGCTCTCTGTGAAACAGTGAAATTCAGGAGCCTCCTATGTTGCCATCTTGGTCCTGTGTCTCATCTAGCCCTCCTATGACTCTCTCATTACCAGGATTTTCCTGTTAAATTTCTAGCAGGTCTGCCACTAGCCCCAAATAGGATTATAACTTAGACAAGCAGAGTTAAGAGTTTTTTTCCCTTTCATTTCCTTCTGGATTCAATATTATTTTTCCTGACAATGATGCTGTGGGCTTAAGCTTTCCCCCCTTTTGGCAGCAAAGTTGCTGGTTTTATGGCCAGCCCTGCCCTAGCAAAACTATCATTTTCACTGATAGTACTGACATGTGGGAAAGATGGGAGTCACCCCAGGTAAGAATGCTGCAGGTTCCTACTATTCTTATCCAAAGGTCTAGCATGAATAAATGCTTCTGAGTTTGTTGTTTGCTTTTGGTCAATTTCCAGAGCACTGAAATAGTTGTACAATAACTGTACAACAATTTCTGTCTAGTTTCACACTGATTCTTTAGGGAGAGGATTAACTCTTCATACTGCCATAACCAGAATCATTATCCTTGGTGATGACAATTTTGTTCACCTAAACTTTAGTTTATTGCTATCTAACTTCTCTAATGTATACTTCGTATTTTTCCTTATAACTAATAAGCAATCTGTGTTCAGACACTTTAGACCATGCAAATATCTTGTTCCTCACCAAAATTTCTGCCTAGATTTAGCATCTATTGATAATTACTATGTGAATCAGTCTTTACTATGACAATCATAAAATGCTTTTCCAAATCCAGCACTTCCTCCACATTCACCAGTCAGCACTCAACATTCTGCAATAAGCAGAACCCTCATTTATTCCCCCACTAACCTGCTTATTTATATATCCATTATCAGTATGGACTCATGGATTTCTTTTTTTTTTTGGATTTCTACTTTTTTATTCCAACATTCTATAAGTCATTACTGCCCTTAATTATTTTTGTGCCAATTAAGTCCTAGATTTAGACAGTGGGCACCCTTTTAAACCTAGTTCTTGTGTCCCTGTGACATGAACTCATTTTTTTTTTCTTACTTTCTGGCTTGACAAAATAATCCAGGCTCATATTTTACCTACCCTGTCCCTGCTCTGAAGTCAGCCACTTCTCCAAGGAGGCTGGTTCCTTTTTGTGAGGAATGGCATTAAAGATCAAGGATACTGGGGTTTAGGGTAAATGTTAGATCATTTCTTCTAGGGTGTCTTTGTTTCTGGGCTACTTCTGCAGATACAGCAGATACATGCACATACATGAACACGTATACATGCATAAAGACAAACAGACACACACACATATATATGTATACACACATATACATATATTTGAGAAATCCTGAGTCCACATCATTACTTTCAATTCCAGTCTATTCTCATAGGGTCTCCCCACTGACTCCAATACATATTTGTATGTCCCTTCTTCCAGTGAGAACCCTGGATTCTAATAACATACACACATTTATTCATTTGCTAAATCTTATATTATATATAAACTGCATGATTTTTTCAGCCATTCTAACTCAAAAAAAATCACACCAACTAAAAAGGAGTTAACAATTCATTTGCAATTCTCTCCAAAACTGAGGTTATATAGTCAAATACTGTGTTTATAAGTTACTTTGATTAGTTTTTCCTCTTCAGTATGGTTATGTTATTCATATGAAAGAGAGTGGAGTTTGTTTCTGTATGCTTTCAGCTTTAATTTTTTTTATTTCTTCCCATCATGATTGATCTAATATTGTTTTCTGAAGACGTGAGACCTAAATAAGTTTTGAGAAGTCAAAACTACATAAGAAGGTCTACTCAGAGAAGTGTCACTCCTTCCTTGAATTAATAGTATTGTGCCAATATCAATTCCCTGGTTGTTATAATGTACTATGATTACATAAGACATTATTGTTGGGGGAAGGTAGGTGATGTATTCTTGAGAATTCTCTGTACCATTTTAGCAACTCCTTGTGAGTCAAAGCATTTAAAAATAAAAATTTATATTAAAAAAGTCTGCAGCTGTATTAATTTCCAATGGCTATTATAATAAATTACCACAAACTTAATGGCTTAAAACCACATGAATATATTATCTTAAAGTTCAGGAGGTCAGAAGCCCTACTCTTGGCTTTTCCAGCTTCCAGCACCTGCCCACATTCCTGAGCTCATGGCTCCCTTCTATCGTCAAAGCTGGTAAGGCCGGTTGAGTCTTTGTCCCTTGTGTGATGTCAGAGTACACCACTCTGACACTGACTCTTTTGCTTCCTTCTTCCATCTTTTAAGGACCTTTATGATCACACTGGGCCCACCTAAAGGAGCTGACACTCGAGTTGTATTTTGAAGGATAAGCAGAAGTTAGAGTTAGGGAGACAAGAGCAGTAAGGCTTTCAAAGTTGACAGAAGACCATGTGCAAAGAAACAGAGGACTGAGGAAGGAAAAGGTACTCAGAGAGACCTACAAGTAGTTTTGCCAAGGGTAGGTTCATGAAGAATTTGTATACCATAGTAAGGAGTCCAAGCTTTTTTCCTGAAGACTCTAGGGAAGAACTTTTCCCTTTCCACTCCCATGTGAACCTTCTGTAATCCCTCACAAAAAAGATAATCCATCAGAAAATAAAAGTCATAGCTGGCATCATGTAGTAGTAGATAAATTGTGAAGAAGGAAGGCATGCACTTTTAAGGGACTCTAACCTACTTATATCAGTAAAAACAATCAATTTGTGATATCAAGGGGTGAAATATTAGACTATATTTACTAATAGAGGATTTATGTCTCATGTATTAGAAATGAGTTGGGATAATATTCTAGTGCTTAAAGGGTAAGTTTCTCATTATCCAGAAAATTATTTAATGTAATATAGAATAAAATTTACCTGTGACTAACTGAAGGATTGCTTAAACTTTGTATTTTTAAATATAACATGCTTTCTTCAGCTTTAGATAATTAACAATCTCAAATATTTTAAGAAATTACATTAATGTTTTTATTCCTAACTAGCAACACTTGTTGCTGTGTTCACAGAGTTATTTAGAAATTCATTTTCTTTGAACTACTAGTCATAATCAGCTTTCTAAATAACCTTGAATTGTTTCCTAGTCTTTGGTAGCCAGCGTCCATCCAAAGCTACACAATAACAGTAGAGAAAACAATATGAAAAACAAACATTCCAGTGATAATTACTGCTGATTTCACTATAATGGTACATACACATCCTGTTGATTATTTAAATAGTAAAACATTCTGAAAAATTACTTCCTGATCTTAACTTTTCTTTAGGGGTTAAAGTTCTAAAATTCATAGCATCAAACATTAATGAACGTATTTGTTTCCCGTTTTGAAAAAACAACACCCAAAACTTTTCTCCAGAATCCTCCCCTTCTCTGAATAATAACGATATGTTACACAAATAGAACACTACGTCTCAGCTTTGAAATGGGCAAATTGAGGAACTGAAGGCCATGGTTTTCAAGACAGGCTATATTTCCAAAAGCCTTAAACAATTTACTATAATTCTGTCAATCCACAATGGAGAAAACTTAACAATGGCCATGGCTTAATACAAGTCATGAAAAAGGAGATTTCTCATTCATTCGGTTGTTATTTGTTGAGTAGCTACTATGCACAAGGTATCAGGAATACAATAATGAAGAAAAACAAAATCCCTACCCTCCCAGATTATCTAAAGCTTTATATAGTTTAGTTTTGTAACTACCACTGAGAAGCAATGTTTAATATTTGTTACAAATTCGGTATATTATTTCCAAATATATTATAAATGGAAATCTTCTAGGTAAAAAATAACTAAGAAATGTAACTGAACTGGGCAAGTATGCATCGGTATATTTTAGTGGTTATGAACATGGGCTTATTCCCTTGAATGTGACATGAATTAAGTACACTTTACATGCTTATAAGTAGAGTTTAGCAATCTGGTAATCTTTAAATACAAGAAGTCATTTAACAAATACTTATGACCACAAAGAATTCAAATCTACAACTGTATATCTATAGCCCAAGTAACAATCCACAGAAGACCAACTCAAGCAAAACTTTGTAAAAAGGTATAGCACATTTCCTTCCTTGTTGAACAACACAATTGGTTCTCTGGGTCAAGGGTAATCACATCAACCCCAAATGGTCCAGATTCTTAGTCTGTGCCTGTTCTGAATGACCAGGTTTTTATTTTTATTTTTTATTTTTTTATTTTATTTTATTTTTTTTTTTCTTTTTGCGGTATGCGGGCCTCTCACTGCTGTGGCCTCTCCCGTTGCGGAGCACAGGCTCCGGACGCGCAGGCCCAGCGGCCATGGATCACGGGCCCAGCCGCTCCGCGGCATATGGGATCCTCCCAGACCGGGGCACGAACCCGTATCCCCTGCATCGGCAGGCGGACTCTTAACCACTGCGCCACCAGGGAGGCCCGATGACCAGGTTTTTAAATCTACTTTAATGTTTCAATTTAAGAAGCAGGAAACAAAAGAGGCTTTAGGAGCAGAAGAGTAAACAAAGGGAAAGGATAATATAGAGTGAATAACTGGAGAATTAAAGCGAGGAACAAACAGGAAGCAAGTGCCTTGGCAGAAGGAATTCTTTTAATTAAAACTTTCTTGGGCTTCCCTGGTAGCGCAGTGGTTGAGAGTCCGCCTGCCGATGCAGGGGATGCGGGTTCGTGCCCCAGTCCGGGAAGATCCCACATGCCACGGAGCGGCTGGGCCCGTGAGCCATGGCTGCTGAGCCTGCGCGTCCGGAGCCTGTGCTCTGCAACGGGAGAGGCACAGCAGTGAGAGGCCCGCGTACTGAAAAAAAAAAAAAAAAAAAAAACTTTCTTCTCCCTTTCTTCCCTGCCTCTACTGTTAAACCTTTACCTAGCTGCTGAGATATATAAGAAACTGCTAAACTCTAGGGATAGATATTAAAAAAATTGAGGCAGGTTTGTAGGAGCTCGCGGCTCAGTGAAGATGGCAGGTTGGTAAAAAAATAATTAACACACAACAGAACAGCAACCTGTAAAAAATGCTACAGAGCACAGAAAAGAGGATAATTTATCTTGCCACCATTTGTAAGCTGCATACTTAATTGTTGGAATAACCATATTTTATAAGATTAATCTCTAAAGTGCTCAAAGAGGAACTTCCCTGGTAGTCCAGTGGTTAAGACTCAGTGCTTCCACTGCAGTGGGCCCACGCATTTGATCCCTGGTCGGGGAACTAAGATCCCACATGTTGCGCAGCGCGGGGCCAAAAACAGAGCAAAATGATATTTTACACAAGAGAACTTTGTGACAATGGTGGATAACAGTTAATAGCTATCTTGCCTCAGACATTTGCGTTCATTAAAGGATAACTCAATTCAAAGACAGGGGCAACTATTTAGTGGTAGCATTTAAATGCCATAAAAGGAAAATGGAGAAGATAGTTTTGAATCAGGATTCTTATGAACTGTCCTCAAATGATATATCATGTAGCAAGCACATACTTTATTTATGTGTAATTCTAGCAAGCATAGTACATTAGTCAACAAGCACTCCATTGGTCAATGACTGTCAGTCTTTGGTATTTTAAAAATGGTTTCCTTTATAAAACTAGCATAAATATTTAATGTTTAATTTTGAAAAGAAAGCAATCAATTTCCTGATAACATTCTGACTACTGCTGAATGCTCAAGCTTCATCAAACATCTTACTATTTCATGAAGGCCTGTCATGGCTCTCTACCATTGCTTATGTTCTTCTTTCTGCCTAGAATGTCCTTCTTCCACTTTTCTAGCTAGTAAGAGTTAGCTCTTAGTATCTCTATTATTGCACTAATTATACTGTACTGTAATTTTTAAAATGTATCTGTTTCTCCACTAGGCTAAAAGTATTATCTGGGATAAGGGCTGAGGTTGTATCCGTAGTGACTAGCATAGGACCTAGCACATGGTAATGGTTTTGTAAACATCTGATGAGAAAAATATACTCCTGCAGATCGGCATTATAGAAAGTTTATTCTTTGTGCTATTTATTACCAAAACGTAAATTGAACAGTCTTCCCTAGAAATTCTTAGGACTCTGTAATAAAGTAGACATGGTAAGAAGTTTCTTCAGAAAAGTGCTCCAGAACAGACCAGTGAGAAGATTTGTTTCAAATCCCCAAGACAAACAGTTGACATCTAAACTGTCAAAAAATGATGGACTTCCCTGGTGGTGCAGTGGCTAAGAATCCAGTTGCCAACACAGGGGATGCAGGTATGATCCCTGGTCCTGGAAGATCCCACATGCCGTGGAGCAACTAAGCCAGTGTGCCACAACTGCTGAGCCTGCGCTCTGGAGCCCGCGAGCCACAACTACTGAGCACACATGCCACAATTACTGAGCCCGTGCGCCGCAACAAGAAGCCCGTGCACCATAACGAAGAGTAGCCCCCACTCGCCGCAACTAGAGAAAGCACACGCGTGGCAACAAAGACCCAGCGCAGCCCTAAATAAATAAATAAAATTATAAACGGTCAAAAAGTGATTAATCATAAATATAGTTACAGTAAAACACTAAATTTCCTATTTCCTTCTTTCCTACCTAGAGCACAACATGCCATTTATAGTAACGGTCTAAACTCTTGTGCCCGCAAATTCTCCAACTACCTTTTTTTCTTTTTTTTAATTTTAAAAATTAATTAATTAATTAATTTTTGGTCACATTGGGTCTTTGTTGCTGCATGTGGGCTTTCTCTCTCTTTGTTGCTGCGTGTGAGCGGGGGCTACCCTTCATTGCGGTGCACAGGCTTCTCACTGCGGTGGCTTCTCTTGTTGCAGAGCGTGGGCTCTAGGTGCGCAGGCTTCAGTAGCTGTGGCACGCGGGCTCAGTAGCTGTGGCTCACGGGCTCCAGAGTGCAGGCTCAGTAGTTGTGATGCACAGGCTTAGTTGCTGCGCAGCATGTGGGATCTTCCCAGACCAGGGCTCGAACCCATGTCCCCTGCATTAGCAGGTGGATTCTTAACCACTGCGCCATCAGGGAAGTCCCTCCAACTACCTTTTAAACTGCATGTATTGAGAAAAAAAACGGCTACTTCATTTTTTTCCATTATAACTGAGAATAAGACTAAAACAATAATGCTACATGAATAATCTAGGAAAACTAATGAAAATAGTAATATGATCCAAGACACTAGATTTTGATCATTTAAGGAAAAAGAACAAAAATCATTCTACAACTGATGCACTAATCATGTGGTTCATAAGTTTACCAATCAACATATTCTTCTTAAAGGTGTTACCTTTAAAGAGAACCATTTTCCACAACCTAAGCCTTCATTCTTTCCTCTGACATCTTTCTTCTTTCTATTTCAGGAACATAAATTATTTTTGATACTCTTATAAAAGTTAATGTCACTTTAAGAATAATTATATAGCATTACAAACAGAAGCTATTCCAGAGGAAGACAAAAGAGAGAATGCCAGAAGTTTTCCATTAAAATATTTAAAAGCAGAAATAACTTTCTAAATAGCAAGTTATGGTTACAATCAACATTTTAAGGATATTTATGTAAAAAGGAAAAATTATGTTTATAAGATAAACTGAAGAAAACTCTAGCTATTTTAGTAATTTTTTAAAAATCTATATTTAGTATTAGATATAATATACAGAAATATTGACTCAATAATTGCTAATGAAAAACTGACCAAATATGGGTGAGCAAAAAGGAAGTATGCATATAAAAAAGTTTATACCAAGATGGAATCATGAGGAAATAAAAATCTTGATCAGACCAATAATGAATAAGGAGATTGAAATGGTAATCAAAACCTCCCAACAAAGAAAAGTTCTGGACCAGATGGTTTCACTGGTGAATTCCACCAAACACTTAGAGAAGAATTAATACCAATTCTTCTCAAACTCTTCCAAAAAACTGAAGAGGAAGGAACATTCCCTAAGGCCAGAATTACCCTAATAACAAAGCCAGATAAGGACTCTGTAAGAAAAGAAAACTGCAGGCCAATATTACTGATTAACACAGACATGAAAATTCTCAATAAAATACCAGCAAAATAAATTCAACAGCACATTAAAAGGATCATATACAATGGTCAACTGGAATTTACTCCCAGAATGTAAGGAAAGTTCAACATATACAAATCCATCAATGTGATATACCACAGTAATGAAATTAAAGATTAAAAAAATCCTATGATTATCTCAACAGATGCAGAAAAAACATCTGATTGAACATTCTTTCATGATAAAAACTCTCAACAAATTGGGTATAGAAAAAACATACTCCAACATAATAAATGCCACATATGACAAGCCCAGAGCTCACATCTTATTGAATATTTAACAGTGAAAGTATGAAAGCTTTCCTGCTAAGATCAGGAACAGGACAAGGCTGCCCATTCCTCTTCAACATAGTACCGGAAGTCCTAGCCAGAGCAATTAGGGAAGAAAACAAAATAGAAAGCATCCAAATCCGAATGGAAGAAGTAAAACTGTCTCCATTTGCAGATGATATGATCTTATATATAGAAAATTCTAAAGACTCCACCAAAGAGTTGTTAGAACTAATAAACAAATTCAGTAAAGTTACAGGATATAAAATCAACATACAAAAATGGGTTGCATTTCTATATACTAACAATGAACTATCTGAAAAAGAACTAAAATAATCCCATTTACAGTAGCATCAAAATGAATAAAGTACTTAGGAATAAATTTAACCAAGGAGGTAAAAGATCTGTACATTGAAAACTATGACACTTTGATGAAAGAAACTGAAGAAGACACAAATAAATTGAAATATATCCCATATTCATAAATCAGAAGTATTAACATTGTTGAAATATCCATATTACCTCAAACCACCTATGGATTCAATGCAATCAAAATAATTACATTTTTCATAGACATAGAAAAAAAATCAATCCTAAAATTCATATAAGTCCCTAGAAAGCCAAAGGGATCCTGAGAAAGAAGAACAGAGCTACAGGTTTCACAATTGCTGATTTTAAACTATATTACAAGGCTACAATAATCAAAAAGTGTAGTATTGGCATAAAAACAGACACATAGATCAATGGAATAGAATTGAGAGTGTAGAAAGAAGCTCACACGTATGCAGTCAACTAATATTTGACAAAGAAGCCAAAAATATTCAATGAGGAAAGGACAGTCTCTTCAACAAGTGATGCTGGAAAAATTGGATATTCGTGCACAAAAGAATGAAATTGGACCCCTATCTCACACCACTCACAAAAAATAACACGAAGTGTATTAAATAATAAATAAAAGAACCAAAACTATAAAACTACTAAAGGAAACAGGGAAAAATCTTCTTGATATTGGTCTTGGCAATGATTTTTTGGATGTGACACCCAAAGCTCAAGCAGCAAAAGCAAAAATAAACAAGTGCGACTACATCAACTAAAAAGTTTCTGAACAGCAAAGGAAACTATCAGCAAAACGAAAAGGCAGTCTACAGAATAGGAGAAATTACAGGCAAACCATCTATTTGATAAGATATTAGTAACTAAAATATATCAGGAACTCATACAACTCAATAGCAAAAAGAAAAAAAAAGATTAAAAAATGGGCAAAGGACTCGAATAGATGTTTTTCCAAAGAAGATATACAAATGCCAACAGGCACATGAAAAGATGCTCAACTTCACTAATCATCAAGGAAATGTAAATCAAAACCACAATGAGATACCATCTTACAACAGTTAGAATGATTATTATCAAAAGAGAAGAGGGAATTCTTCTACACTGTTGGTGGGAATGTAAATTGGTCCAGCTACTAGGTTAAACAGTATGAAGCTTCCTCAAGAAATGAAAAATAGAACTACAATATGATCCAGCAATTCCACTTCTGGGTATATATCCAAAGGGAATGAAATCAGTATCTCAAAGAGGTATCTACACTCATGTGTTCATTGTAGCATTATTCACAATAGCCAGGACATGGAAACAACCTAAGTGTCCATCAACAGATGAATGGAAAAAGAAAATATACATATACTACATTGGAATATTATTCAACCATAAAAAGGAAGGAAACCCTGTCTTTCATGACAACATGGACAGATCCTGAAGTTACTATGCTAAGTGAAATAAGTCAGATAGAGAAAGCCAAATACTCTATATTCTCATTTATATATGGAATCTAAAAAAACTGAACTCATAGAAATAAAGAGTAGAATGGTGGTTGCCAGGGGCTAAGGGGTGGGGGAAGTGGGAAGATATTGGTCAAAGGGTACAAATTCCAGGTATAAGATGAATAAATTCTGAGAATCTAATGTACAGCATGGTGACTATAATTAACAATACTGTATTACATACTTGAAAACAGTGAAAAGAGTAGATGCTAAATGTTAACAGCACACACACAAATGATAGTTATGTGAGGGGATGGAGGTGTTAACTAATCTTATTGTGGTAATTATTTTTCAGTATGTACAAGCATCAAATCACCACATTGTAAACCTTAAACTTATATATATGTCAATAAAATATCAATAAACACAGATGTTACATGCCTAATGTTGTTTTACTATGGAAACAAAGTGACAATAGCTAAAGGCCCAAGATCATTTTAGTCTGTGACTTTAAAAATGTCTAATAAATAGTATACTATAAAAATTAGGGAATAAGTATTCTAAAACTAGTGTATTTATAGTTAAAAACCAAATTATAGGTGAATATATATGACAAAAGATGTCATGAGAATTTCACAAAATTATTTGGGTCAAGGAAGGATACCTGAGCTATGGATTAGATTAAGAAATCAGAGGGGCTATAGCAACCAGTTCTTGTGAATATAATCTTATTAATGTAAAAAAATTACAATTTTCCACACAAAACACAAGTCTTCAGGTAAACAAAAACAATTCACATAGACTACAAAAAGATACAAACAAATAAATAAAATAGGTGTTAAGTTGGAGATGAAGATGGTTAACAGAAAATTTTAAGGAATGAGGCGGGTAATGGCAGCAGTCCACATGATTACTCCAGGCAAACACAGAGACCTCTGAAACTGTGAAAAACAAATTCATTATCATAACAATCCTTGGAGAGAAGAACCAAGGAAATGCTATAATTACATTTAGACTTTTTACAGGAAAACTAGTCAAGGCTACAAAAGAATCCTAGAGTCTTATCTGCTTCCTGTCTGTGCTTTGTAAAATCTACCACCACTACCCCACCCCCAACCCAGGTAGTGAACTCTGATAATGGTCTAATACTGACCTTCAACAACAGTCCAACCAAAATGACTGGTGATAAGAGCATGCCTTTAGCAGAATTATCAGTACCACATGCTCTGAGAACTACAACTCTGCATACAGTGCTCTTTTAGAAGCATCTTTCTTTCTCCTTTCCCTTCTTATCTTTTCCTTATTCTTTCCCTGGAAAAGTAAATTTTGAATATGTAAGCAAAAGATAACTAAGCTCAAAATACTAGAGAGTAAAATAATGAAATTTGATATTCAAATGGCTAATCATCATGTTCTGGTGCACTTCATCCATACACAGAACTCTCCTAGGAGATATGACTGCCATTTTCTTCATGGCTAGTGTATTAATTTATTCAAGAAAAACTGATGCCCTTCTGTGCCCGAGGCACTATGCCAGATATACAGAATGCAAAGAATAATAAGACAAGGCAGTTCTTGAAGCTCCCAGTCAAGTCAGGGAAAACTCCCTATTAATAAATAAGGAAAAAGCACAGAGTAGAACTTCCATACTCTCCCTTGAAGACATTTAGGAATCAATATATCAGTCCTGTACTGCCTATCTCTAGACTTTTTGTTGTCTCAGGATAAAATCTCTAATTTATTCAAGCATTGTACTTTTTAAAAAAATAAAAGGTGTACATATGAAGAGTTAAATAGTTGTACAAGTTTTCTAAATATTTGTATTGTAAGATAAAGGACAAATGTAGAAAAGCATACAAATCAAATGTATAGCTTAATGAATTATCTTACAAACACTACCTAGGTCAAGAAAGAACTTTGCTAGCAGCCCTAGAAGCCCCTTCTATGTGCCTCTAATCACAACCACCTCTCTACTGCCATAAGTAACCAATATCCTGACTTTATTGACCATTTTCCTGACTTCTCCTATAGACATTTGCATCCCTAGACACTATAGTTCAATCTCACTCTATTAAAAATGGGATGTGTTTCAAATCTTTTTTTAAACAAAATTTTGGCCACACCGCGTGGCACGCAGGATCTTAGTTCCCTGACCAGGGATCGAACCCAAGCCCCCTGCAGTGGAAGCACGAAGTCTTAACGACTGGACCAGCAGGGGAGTCCCTCAAATCCCTTTTAATCTAGTGGTTCCTCCTTCATTCCTTGTCATTTATATGTTAAAGAACCTGGGACGGGCTTCCCTGCAGGGGACACAGGTTCGTGCCCTGGTCCGGGAGGATAACACATGCCGCGGAGCGGCTGGGCCCGTGAGCCATGGCTGCTGAGCCTGCGCGTCCAGAGCCTGTGCTCCGCAACGGGAGAGGCCACAACAGTGAGAGGTGCGCGTACCGCAAAAGAAAAAAGAACCTGGGACATTGAACAATAGTTTCCTAGAGCCTGGATTTTGACAACTGTAGTGTCTTGGGGCAACATGTTCTCCATCTTCTGTATTTCCTATGATCAGAATCAGATTTAAGTTCTCTGGCAAAACACAGGTAGTGTTTGGCAAGGTTAGGAACATAATATCTGCCTGTTTTTCTTCTGCGAGTGTTGTAAAATGATGTTCTATTTCGATAATTTCTTTTTCATTTATTTTTGAAGCTTTTCTAGAACTTTAGAGAAACTGAATTATACAAGATGCATTCTTTCTTGTTTGTTTGGTTTTTTTTTGCGGTACGCGGTCCTCTCACTGCTGTGGCCTCTACCGTTGCGGAGCGCAGGCTCAGCGGCCACGGCTCACGGGCCCAGCCGCTCCGCGGCATGTGGGATCCTCCCAGACCAGGGCACGAACCCGCGTCCCCTGCATCAGCAGGCGGACTCTCAACCACTACGCCACCAGGGAAGCCCTGTTTTTTTCCATTGAGTATAATTATTTTCAAATTAATCCATGTAGTAATACGTACCAACAATTCATTTCTTTATATTGCCTAGTAGTATTCCATTGTATGGATATACCACAGATTATTTATCCATTACCATAACCATTATTCATTACATTTATGGACACTAAGCTTGTTTCCAGATTTTCACTCTTATAAAAATATGGATATGACCATTCATGTACAAATATTTTTTATGGACAATGCTATCATTTTCCTTAAGTAAACGCCTAGGAGTGAAATGGCTGGATTATTTGGTTTATTTAACTTTTTAAAAAAGTCAAACTGTATTCCAAGGTAGCTGTCCCATTCACACTCCCATTAGCAGTAAACTAAAGTTCCCATTCCTCCACTTCAGGCAGCCCTCTGAAAAGCTGGAATGCTAATGTTCCTCTCCCTCCTTCCCAAGGGATTGTGCACCTTCTCCCAAGGCAGCAAGCCACCCCTCATTCTTCTTTGCTTCCAGTGGCCCTCAGGCATCCAAAATATGCTAATTCTGTCAGTGCTCCGAATATGGCAAGACAAAAAACAGTTTCTTGGCCAGCCCTTTGTAAATCTCAACATTGGACGGACACTCCACTTTTCTCCTTCCCTTTCCCCCAAGGAGAAGCTGCAAGCTGGGCGTTCTCTTCCAGTGCTGGCTGTGCTGGCTTGGGGGTGAGGCTGACCAGGTAAAGTGAACTTGCTCTTCTTACCTGTTTCAATGTAGCTGTTCTCAGTCAGCTCTGTGATCAACTGGGGTACCACAACTTCTTAAGTAGCTTCTGGGATTCTCACAAAGGTTTTTTGGTCTGTATATAATTGTTAAATTGATATTTCTGTGGGAGAACAAGGACTGGGACTTCCTATTGTGCCATCTTGCTGATGTCACTCCCTAAATTCTCACTCTTGACTGTCTATCTCCTTCACTATTTAAGCATAGTTATTTTAATATCTGATAACTACCTTTTATATTGTCTATGGTTTCTTTTATATTTCTTTCAGATAGCTTTAGTCCTCATGTTTCTGGTTATTTTTTTTAACTTGATGGTCTGCTTTATTTTTTTTAATTAATTTTTTCATTGGGGTATAGTTGATTTACAATGTTGTGTTAGTTTCTGCTGTACAGTAAAGTGAATCAGCCATACATATACATATATCCACTCTCTTCTAGACTCCATTCCCTTATAGGTTGTTACAGAGCACTGAATAGAGTTCCCTGTGCTATACAGTAGGTTCTTATTAGTTATCTTTTATATGCAGTAGTGTGTATATGTCAATCCCAATCTCCTAATTTATCTCTCCCCTTTCCCCCTTAGTAGCCATAAGTTTGTTTTCTACATCTGTGACTCTATTTCTGTTTTGTAAATAGGTTCATTTGTACCATTTTTTAGATTCCACATGTGTTATCATATGATATTTGTCTTTTTCTGTTTGACTTATTTCACTCAGTATGACAATCTCTAGGTCTATCCATGTTGCTGCAGATGGCATTATTTCGTCCTTTTTTATGGCTGAGTAATATTGGTATATATGTACCACATATATTGGTATATATGGTATATATATGGTATATATGTACCACATCTGCTTTATCCATTCCACCGTCGATGGACATTTAGGTTGATTCCATGTCCTGGCTATTGTAAATAGTGCTTCAATGAACATTGGGGTGCCTGTATCCTTTCAAATTACGGTTTTCTCTGGGTATATGCCCTGGAGTGGGATTGCTGGATCATATGGTAGCTCTACTTTTAGTTTTTTAAGGAATCTCCATACTGTTCTCCATAGTGGCTGTACCAATTTACATTCCCACCAACAGTGTAGGAGGATTCGCTTTTCTCCACACCCTCTCCAGCATTTACTGTTTACAGATTTTTTGATGTTTGCCACTCTAACAGGTGTGAGGTGATACTTCATTGTAGTTTTGATTTGTATTTCTCTAATAACTAGTGATGTCAAACATCTTTTCATGTGCTCTTGGCCATCTGTATGTCTTCTTTGGAGAGTACTGGGCATACATGTAAAAATCTGTAGATATATTGGAGGCCTAGAATGCAGTTATCTTGCTCCATAAAGGATTTACTTTTACTCCTACTATAAGGCTAAAGATAGTAGCATTAAGGATCATTTTAATCTGTTTCTAGGAACTGAAATGGTTTCAAGCTGTACTTCAGTTCCTCAGGTGGACTGTCTACTTGTGATTTACTCTCTCCCAGGATGTGGTCCTTTATGGTCCCAACTCAAAGCAAGAGAGCTTTGTAAAGGAATTTCCCTTGGTAAAATCTGAACTCCGATTCTCCCCTTCGCCGTTGGATATCAATAGTATGGAGATCAGTTTTTCAGTAACTTCTTTCAAAATCAAGAGATGCTTGGGAAAAAGTGGTCCCAAATATCTGGTTCACTTCTCTAGGTTTTTTTCTTCTCTTGGACCATGGTTTGGTCATTATTTACTGCTTCTGACGCTTTCAAGTAGAAGTTGTTTATACTTGTATAGCTTTCCTAGTATTCATTGTTAAGAGGGTTAGTCTGGATTACAAAGGCCATCACTACTGGAAGAGAGGTCCAGGTTTTATAAATTTATACTTTATCTATAGCAGTTTTTCTCATCAGGAGTGCTACTAGTATTTGAGGTAAAAAATCTTCTGGTGCATATATATTATGCATGAAGAATGTTTAATATCCCTGGGTCCTGGGCATTAATGCCAGTAACAATCCCTGCCCTCCCCTTCAGATCACTATAAAAATGCAAAAGCATGAGAGGTTTATAAGGCACTCATTAAGTATAAGATCAATGGTAGCATTTGGGAATGTGAAATTTTGTGTCATATCCTTCTATTCCTCTTCATGGTAGACCTTTGGCTTTGATTGACCCTTCAGAGGTATACAGGCCCTCTTAACTGAAAAAGGTCAGGTGAATAGTGGTTAGCTAAAATCAATTCAGTCAGTGATTAGGAGGCACCATGGACAGGCTGCAGGTAGTCCATGAACCCCTAAGATTATATCCAAAGTTTGTGGAGGGAGGTTTTAGTCAACAAGATATTCTTTAGAGAAGCAAGTGCCACCAGGGAGACAGTACCTATTTCACATGTTAAGGAAAATAGCTTTAATTAAATTAGAACTTGGTTGAGATGACTCAATGAGCAGAAACTTTCAAGGAGGAAGAGAAGGAATATGTAATTTTTGAGAGTTTAAACCCCTAAGGTGGGGGCAGATGTAATAGAGAACTACTACTTTGGGGTTGATGTCACCATTCATCTTTATTAGGATACTAGAACTCTACTTGTATTTACATTAATCTCTTCTAAGGCTTTCTAAATTTCACTGACTGAAGTCACCACAGAAGAATTAGGATGGGGCCACTAAAGAAAAAGGAGAGATAAATTTCAGAGTTAAGCAGGGAGTAAAATTCAACATGAGATAGGAGGAAAATAAGAAGGTAGAATTTTTGTGCAAGGAATTAAGAATTCCATGGAGAACTACTAGACTATGAGCCCCAGGAAAGGGAATGTTTCAATTCAACTAGAAAAAGACAAACACAGATGGAGAACAATGAGAAAGACTGAATCAAAGAGAGTGGAACACTCTTACACAGGTACATATAAAGGATAAGTAAGAGGTAAAGTAAGTGGGAATCTCTGGCAGCAATGGTCTAAAACATACTCATTTTTAAATTATAGTACTCCTTTAATGAAGTATGAGTTGTCCAATGTACAGAGGGCACTTTCTAGTGTCCTCCCCCTAATACGTCATCCTAGCCATTGCTAGAAAATTAAAGTCCTGATACAGGTGGTGGGATGAAAAGGATGGGACTTTTAGTTCTATCTGACAAGGTTTCTATAAACGCAATTCATCTAAGAAAAAACAAAATATACTATCTATTCGTCTTTTAAAGCACAGAAAATATGTTTACTTTCTAAAAGCTTAATTGACTTAAGAGCAAAAGGGGCCTGGGTTAATTTTAAAAAAGAATGAATACTAGTTAAGATTAGAACTCATATAATTATGTATTTTATATATCAGTTATCTAATGGTTTGCTTTTTATTTTCCTGATTTATGTCGGGTGATGTAGGCTTAAAATAAATCTCTTTTTCATAGGCTTTTATAAGAACACTGAAAATGGGAGAAAACATACCCAATTGCTGGAACAGGAGAGCCGCACTAGTGCCTGTGACAGGAAGACTATCATGCAAGGGAGTCTGGATCAGCTGTCTATCTCCTGCACCCAAGGAAAACAGCTTCTGCAGAATGGGCGGAAAACACACACACACACCATAAATGATTTCTTTTCATTTTCTTAAGATAAAAAAATCCCTTTGAAGTTCAAATTTAAAGCAGATGATGACCATATAAGAACCAATTAACAGATGCGAAGGGCAATAATGCAGCCCAAAACATTCAAGTTACTTTGTGTCCAAGTGAATACGGTACAAGAAAATTCAGTAGTTGAAAGGTGAAAATTTAGTAGTCATGAGATACACAAATCACTGATAATACTACTTAACTAAAAAATAGTAAAATGTTAAAGCTAACATTTATATGCCAGTTATATGTCAATAAAAGTGGAAAAACAAAAGAAATACAGTAATATGAACCATGCATGTAATTAAAAAATTTCTAGCAGCTACAATAAAAATGTTTTTAAAATTAAAAAATAAATAAAATAAAATCATGTCAACAAAATTCCCATCTTAATAAAGGCTCATAAAACAACTCGGCTGCTTTAAAGTTTAGGTCCAATCGTGACCAAACTCACATTTCATATTATGCCCTTGTAGCAGAAATGGGAGAATGAGGGAGGAGAGTGCAGGAGGAAAAGAACCTTAAGAGTAACCAAAAGACGCTAGGAAAGACAGGAGACAGCTAAAAAGGCAAAGGGCATGGAAAAAAGATGCCATTTTTACTATAAGTAACATCTCTATCAGACTGAGGATAAAAAACTGTAATTTTTAGAGGGCTGTCCTTTTCCTCAGTATTACAAAAGAAGAAGCAAAATAAGTGATCAGCTAATCAATTTTAGGACTTAAGGAAAGGAGCCTTTAAAAAAAAAGTTCTCTAGAAATATTAAGTCATAGCAACTGAAGTTCTCATTTTTCTACTTCAGAGACGAATATAAAAATTTCAGGACATACAGAAGATGAAAAACATGCCACTTTGAGAAAGTTTTATTTCAGTAGAAGAGGTTAATGTCCTCATGGGCTCAATCTATGACAAAATCCTTGGGAAATTTTAAGGTATAGATTATATTTTCCAAAGAAGGTCTGTGATTTTGGACAATGGTTAACATTATCATTACTAAAGGTAGCAAACTGAAATGAGAAAAATAAGCCCTCCTCTTTTGAAGCTTAAATGCAAGCTATTCTATTAAAGATTACACACAACATACAAAATGGTTTTAGGACCACATATAATTGCTTTTATCCAGGGAAATGAAGAAATGAATTAATCTATCCAGAAGTAGTTATAATGTTACAAAGAATTATATTAAAAGTTTTCTTAATGTTACCTAATTTTTATCACTGAAAAAATTTTTAAGTTAATAAAATGAGGCATAACCATACAAAGGAATAATAAGAAAGGTACAAAGAACACATTTGAAGTTCAACTTTAAAAAGTGTATTTCCAAGAAAGCGTAAGCTAGAGTTCAAGTTACACAGAATATGACTTCTAACTATGCTATGTGAAAGGTGAACCCTGTGTTAAAATTAACCCTATGACCTAAGAATGGAATCTTGAGTCTCTAGAAGGCAGACCATAGGGACAATGCTTAATTAAACTAAGATCGTCTTTAAAATGAAAATATTTGAAGAATTCTTTCTTTCCTTTTATTCATAAACTAAATTTATTGGAGGAGAGGAGAAGAGAAGCAGGCCCTCTTCATCTCCCTTTTTATTCTATTTACCTGAGACCCTCCAGCCGCTGGGACAAGACACGCACACAGGTTTGCAATGAGACTTTCCAAGGAGACATTCAGAGTGTCCACATATACAGTATAGATCAAACCTAGGCAAGCCTGAAAAGAAAAGATGCATGTAGTTATTTCATGGAAAAAGCAAGCACTAAAAATAAATTGTTGTGACATCTGCTTCCAGGAAAATTTCTCTTTGAACCTAGTAGATTCTACAGTGACCATGGAATAAATTTTAAGCAGCAAATGTTATTAAGTTTATTAAATTTTCCTCCAGAACCAGAAGCTCTAAATGAGCTTTTGAGATGAGTTTATAAAAAGCAGAAATCCATAATTTGTAAAACAGGTGTTTGTGCTTAGATAACCACTCTAGTAAATTTGTAGGGCTTAAAACTGTTTCTGGGCCTCCCTGGTGGCGCAAGTGGTTGAGAGTCCGCCTGCCGATGCAGGGGATACGGGTTCGTGCCCCGGTCTGGGAGGATCCCATATGCCGCGGAGCGGCTGGGCCCGTGGGCCATGGCCGCTGAGCCTGCGCGTCCGGAGCCTGCGCGTCCGGAGCCTGTGCTCCGCGACGGGGGAGGCCACAACAGTGAGAGGCCCGCATACCGCAAAAAAAAAAAGGAAAAAAAAAAACAAAAAAACAAAAAAAACTGTTTCTGTCTCAACTTATTTTGCAGAACTCCAAATTTCAAGATAAAAGCTTAGAAACTTTATCTTGTTTTGTGATTCTTATAAATTCAGAACATTTATTCTACAGAAAAACTTAACTTATGTGAATTATTACAAAGAACACCAAAATAGAGACAAGATGTGATTAACACTTTAAGCTCAGAAGAAGGTAGGTGGTAAAGTGGAAGATAAAATGTAATCATATGAATCTATCAGTTTATTAAAACTTATAACTAAAAAATTAGTATCTGTTAGGAGTTAGCCACTGTCATTGAAATCTTGACACTAAGAATATATATAATCTCAACAATATGAAAAAGTTTTCCAGAAATTATGTATCCATTTCCCAAATCCTTGAGAAATTTTAAGGTATAGTTTATACCTTCCAAAGAAGATCTGTGACTCTGGACAATGGTCAACATTATTATTATTAAAGATTACACTGAAATAAGAAAAATAAGCCCTCTTCTTGCAAAGTTTAAATGTATTTATAACTAACGTAAATTTTTTCTACATTTGCAAATTCTAACTATCTAAAAAAATAAAATATCGAAGTAAACAATATTTTAGAGCTATATGGATAGCAGTATGATCACAACTATTTGAAATCACAAATACTTATCCTATTTCCTTGAACCTGGACTCCTAAAAAGAAGATCAATAAAAATACACTAAGTTGTTATATTACTAATGCATTTTAAATTCGATACAGGTAATCAAATGATTTCTTTAGGATTCATAAATTTTGGAGTCAGTAAAGATGGGACCTATTTTAAAACAAACACTACATCCTTAGAAGTTTAAATAGTCATATTAACTTACTCAGGTACTTATTTTATCCAACATGAAATACATTTCTTCTGTTCACAGTAATTTTATTTTACTGATGAATTCCTAATCAATTTAAAGATATTTTAGATGCAAAGAATTTGTTACCGTGGTTCATTCAAAATAGATTTATACAATAATACGAAACAATAATGACAACTATGAGTTCTTTACCCTAAAAATTTCTGGATAATCTAATCTGGATACCAACACCAGGCTTTTGGGAGCAAACACTTCTGCAGGCTGAATTAAACCAGACACTTCCACTTCACCTTCACTCTCATCTTTCTTTGTTCCCTAAAGAAAGAGACACTGTAATCAACAGACGGACAATTTCTTAGGTTTATAACTCACAAAATATAGACGTATCACACACTTTCATGTAATTTACAAAATCCAAAGTTAATTACAAAATATAATTTACAAAACTCAAACTAAAAATAAACATACTTGGAGAGGAATCTGAGAAGCAAGTAGGCAAAGAAATTATGAAACAGGGCATACTTATTTCATTTTTGAAAACTCCTTAAGCTCCAGATATACACCACAATTTTATTTGAGCATTTGGTTTCTGTGTGAGGTACCAGTAATCAAAGGTAAATAAGACATATTCATTAGTGACCCCATACAAATACAAATGACACTCACTTAATGGAAATTCAGTTTTCAAGGAAAGAAAAAATCTGTTTTAGAAGTAAGGCACTATTTTTCATTTTTGCTTTTTGGACTTCTCCCAATCTTTCAAACAAAAGCGATAATCATTTAGGATTATGTTGCAGAATACTCATTGCTCTTAAAAGTAAAGCCCAATCAGCTCTAAATTCTTTTTGCTCAGAAGCAACAATGCTGATCTTTTGAAAACAGAGGATATTTTTATACACAAAACTGAGTTTCAGAATGTACCTAGTGCCACTGAACTGTACACTTAAAAGTGGTTGAAATGGTAAAGCTTATGTTATGCATATTTTAGCACAATAAAAATATCTAGAATTTTTTTAAAACCCTAAATGTTCAGTGATTAAATACTAGTTAATAAAATAAACTTTGAAAAATATTATTCTCATTTATTAGTCAACAAATATTTCCTGTGCACCTATTGTTCCATAATACTATATGACGCACTATAAAATTTCCAAGTGAAAAGAAAAAGAAACCAAGGTAGTAAAGTATTCAGATTTATTTCTATATAATGTTCTAAGATGCTAGGACATTTTCCCTAACTAGAATCCTCTTCTCTTTCTTTTCCATTAATCGAAGGTCCAGCTTAGGAATTATCTTCCTTCCTGAAGCCTTTCCTTTACTGATTTTTCTCCTACTATTAATTCTTAGCACAGTTCATCAACATGTCACACATTTGCTCATACTTATCTCTCCTGCCAAACCTCTCTCCCACATGCCACAAAATGCCATATCCAACTGCCTGCTTGACCTCTCCACTTAGATGACTAATAGGTATCTCAAACATGTCCAAAATACAGCTCCAACCTTTCTTCCCAAACTCCACTCCTCCTGCAGTATTCCCTATCTCAGTTAATGGAAATTCTATCCTCCCATTTAGCAAATCAAAAATCCTGATTCCCCTCTCTTTCATAACCCGTATCCAAACTGTCAGCAGTCCTGATTTCTCACCACCTCCACTGCTACCACAGTACTGTGGGCCACTATCATCACTTGTCTGGGTTATTTTAACAGCTTCCTTTAGTCTCCTCTGTTCCTCTTCAGCCCCACTTTGCTTCCTTGCTGCTCCTCCAACATGCTGGGCATGCTCCCACATAAGGGTCTCAAGCACTTTGTTATTCCTTTGCCTGGAATAGATACAATAAATAATTCCCTCATCTCCCTTGGGTCTTCATTCAAGCAAACTTCTGCTCTGTTAAGCCTTTGTTGGCACCCTACTTGAAACTGCAATGCCCTAACACTCCCTATATCCTCTTCCTTAATAAAAATAAAATATATTTTATTTTTCTCCATGGCATGACAACATATTATCTATTTCACCTATATTTGTTTTCTGGTTTGTTTATCTCCTCCACTAGAATGTGCTCCACAAAGACCAGGATTTCTGTTTTGTTCACTGGTAATTTCCTGGTTACTAAACCAAGAGCTGGCCACATAGTTGATACTTAATATTTGTTCACTGCATTCATGCAGGAATGAATTTTCTTAGAATAGTTTTCTGGGTATTTTACCAAGGGAAGCTTTTTCCCCCTACTTGTGGAGGCCAAGAACTGTATTTCTATCTCCTTTGGAGCTCGTATAGTTTCTATACAGTGAAATGTAACCAAGTATTAGATGTCTATGGAATGCACATATCCAAAGGGAAATATCTGTTTACTTTTTATTATGTGTGATAAGATCCATATGCTCTTGAAAGATTTTCATTTGTTACAAAGCAAAAGCTAAAATTAGGTTGGGTGGTTCCTGGAATTCTTAGAAATAATAAAAACGTGATGAACATGAATTTACCAAAGATTTCCACACTTAATGAATCATATTCTTTATGGATTACTAACAAATTTTGTCCTTTCAGGACAGAAGAATGACTAAAATTCCTGAAAGAGATAAAGCTATCCACAATTTTATGAGATCGTGATACATGCCCTAGAGTACGGTGAGAAGTCAGCTTGAGTAAGTGCATAATCATTTCATATAAATGACCATTAACCTGCATTAACCTAAACATAAAATAGAATGCATTGGTCATTTCTTAAAGCTATCCTTTTATTAAATATTCACTAACTGGAATAATTATTAACAAGAAAGAAAAAAGGTCCGATATAATGTTAATCAATATTAAATAAAAACAATTCCATTTTTCTTTTTTTTTAATTAAAAAAATATTTTTTTCTTTTTTGCTTTATTTTATTTTTGGCTGCTTTGGGTCTTCATTGCTGCGTGCGGGCTTTCCCTAGTTGCCGTGAACGGGGGCTACTCTTCATTGCGGTGTGCGGGCTTCTCATTGAGGTGGCTTCCCTTGTTGCAGAGCACGGGCTCTAGGTGCGCGGGCTTCAGTAGTTGTGGCAGGCGGGCTCAGTAGTGGCTCGCAGGATCTAGAGTGCAGGATCAGTAGTTGCAGCGCACGGGCTTAGTTGCTCCGTGGCATGTGGGATCTTCCCAGACCAGGGCTTGAACCTGTGTCCCCTGCACTGGCAGGCGGATTCTTAACCATTGCACCACCAGGGAAGCCCAATTCCATTTTTCTTTACATCTCTTTTTAACTTTTTATTTTATATTGGAGTATAGCTAATTAACAATGGTGTGATAGCTTCAGGTGCACAGCAAAGGGACTCAGCCATAGTCTTTACATCACTTTTTATTATAGATTTTGACCTTTACTTTGTAAATGTGCTATAAATCATAAGATGCTGTTATTCTTAATTCCAATAGCTCTCCTGTAAGAATACAATGTCCCAAGTTTAGAGAAAGTTCATATTCCTTTATTCAAACCAAAATGTACTGCTTTGATTAAAAAAAAATCTTGTTTATAATAAGGCTTATTCCAGGAGATAGTAATGACGTGGTTTTGGTTAAATTTTTCTATAAGCAATCTATCATGTAAGGGAATAATGCCTCTTCTTTATAGTTGCTAGAATACCTTTTGTGTAATACTATGTAGTGTTACTAACTTTGTTTTGCATTTTACAATGACAGATTTTCACATGTCAAAAAGATGTGAGAAACTTAACAATAAGCAGGAAATCAAAAACACAGAACACAAATGTAATAGATATTGTAATAATGATTGGAAATTTAACATTTTATAGTATAAAACATTTTCACGTATTTTATCTCATTGAACAGTATTTACAAGCCTTCTTCTAAGCTAAGAGTATTCCTTGGTTTTAGTAGGTCCCATTAAAGATACAAATTTACCTTAAATACTGTTTACTGAACTGCCTCACACTGACTTGTAATGTGACCTTATCTCTTATACGTATCATAAGCACATGCCACAACTTGCCCATTTATTGATATTTTTTCTACCTATTGTTACTACGGACCACATCTGCTAGTGGGATTCCCAGCTTCTATGTAGTTTACATTCGATGTAGCTCTCATAGTCTTCATGCTTCAGTAATATGGGATAAATTAGTACCCACCATAGCAATCTGCCCTAAAAGTACTACTGCCTTTTAAACATATCCTAAGATCAAAAAGCTAAAAATTATTAGAATACTGACTTTATGGAATGACTCCATATAGCAGATAGGCACAGTCTTTAAGAAGCTTATCCTATCACTCAGGTCAAATACTTCAGTCTCATCTCTGTTGTCCTCCTGATGCTTGATTCCTGTCTCTTCTATCTTGAAAAGACTAGTTGCATCCAATATCATCTGTGCTAAGTTCATTTTCAACAACACTGTTTCATACTAACTCTCCCTACAAAATTTTGTTAAACAGTCATTTTAAAAGGATGAACGGAATTATGCAAGTAAAAAACTTCCAGTTCTGCATTTCCTTTTTGAAAATAAGTAATTTATTACAGTGTACCATTATATAGAGTTGCCTCAGTTAAGCAATTTAAGGACTTTAAGATTTTCCAAAATTGGAAATAAGTTTTAAGGAGTTGCAAAATTCTGTAAGGTCCACAGTTCCCCCAGCAAACTTCTTCATTTCTTGCCAAATAATCCCTTAATCATGTTGACACGTCTATATGACAAAACCTAGTTTACCCTTGCATTGGTCTGGAAAATAATGACTACATGGAACATACAAATTTTAGGATAACAAGGCTTCAGACAAATCAGGCCAGTAGTCTTCAGTTCAGAATCCAGTTTACCTCTAGCAAAGAGAATATCTTGATATTTCCTCCTTCAGCAGCTCCTGTGTGCTACAGTATTCCAAAGGTAGGACAAATTCATTTGTAGGGTTACTATATATCCACCCAGAAAGCTCTGTATTTTTAAGTGGTGCATAGTCTGTAATTTTTTTAAAAAAATATACTCATAAGGCAGCATTTTCCAAAGTGTCTTCTGCTGGAAGCTAACAGATACTGCTTAGCAAAAAAGATCTCCTAATCAAAACATTTTGGAAACAGTAAGTTAAAGCCAAGTTAAAAAGGTTTCTTTACTGCAGGATTTTTCAGACTTTGATATGCAAATATTATTTCTACAATGCCAAGCAAAGGAGATATAATATAAATTATTTCTACAACTTACTGGATCACTGAAACCCTCTTTATTACAGAGCATCAAGAGGACCTAGTGCCCTATGGAACATATGCTGAGAAAGGCTGTCACAAGCTATTTTAGGACAGAAAATGTATGAAACTGAAATATGTATATATTCCTGTGTTCTATATCCTTAGGAGGCTAGGTGAATACAATGTTTATTTCATAAATATATTATACTTAACATCTGTTTCATTAATTCTCACATTTCATAAAGTAAAATAAGATTTGAAAAGATTAGAAAATGGACAAGACTGCTGGGAGCTAGGGTGCTTTACAGCTGCGTTAAGAAACTATTCAGCATGCCTGTGGCCCATTCGCACCAGATGAGTTAGGAACTTCTACTCTGGACCAGTGGTTCTCACACTTCAGTGTGCAACAAAATCACTGAGGGCTTGCTAAAATAGATTTTTGGGTCTCACCCCTAAAATTTCTGATTCAGTAGGTCTGAGAATTTACATTTCTAAGAAATTCCCCAGTGATACTGATACTGCTGATCCAGGGACTGCACTTTAAGAACCACAGTTCTAGGCTAATTAATATGAGAATATAAAAGAAAGCAATAACTGTAACATATATTCTACATGCCAGACACTGTACTAAGCATCATACCAGTGTTCATAATTCGTTTATACAATCAAGAACTTATTAAATACTATTTTCTAGTAAAGGAAACCAGGACTCCCTGGAGAAATGACATTCTATATTTGGGCCAGAAAAATGTACAAAATGAGACTATTCATCTTAGTCAAAAAGTAAAGAATCTGTCAAAGACTAACAGAATCAAAATAAATAAAAATCGCAGCTGATTGAAACTCAACAAATACACAAAAATCCATGAGTTCATAATGATAATTTTTTAAGTGGTCACTACTGAAGATTGCTAGGGTACCAATCTACTATTTTGAAAATTTTAAAAAATAAGGGGAAACAATTGTCTTCTCTATCAAACTGTGGTCAATGTAAGTTCTTTTTAATAGTTGAATTTCAGTCAATAAATTCAGAAGGAATAATAGTATGAGGAAATTATCTTTTGCAATTCCTACTGAAATAAGGTGTTTAGTCAATGATCATCAATAGATCCCAAACTATTAAGTGAAAGGCTGGCACTACCCCAAATCCACAAATCAATCATAAATTACTAAAAGTAGAACAACCAGAAAATAAGTTCATCTTGATGTAACACAATAGGAAGTACAGTACAATTTTTCCTTTAAAAATTGAACGTGAATCCAATTAAGCCTCTAGATCTAAATATTACTTTATGGAAACTATAGAGAGTAGAGGTACAAGTTAAAAAATAACATGGAGAATTAATCAGCCAAATCTAGAATATAGAGCATCCTATAGGACAAATGAGCCAGTTCTTCTACCACCCCCAGAAGAGGGACTGTTACAGAAAGAAGTTAAGAAATATCAACCAAATACAACGTGTGGAACTTGTTCGAATAAACCAAGACATTTTTGAGACAATTTTTTTAAATTTAAAAATATGTAAGTTGGATATTAGATAATATTAAGGGGTTATTCAAAATTGTAATTAATTTTGTTAAAAATTATAGGGCTTCCCTGTTGGCACAGTGGTTGAGAGTCCACCTGCTGATGCAGGGCACACGGGTTCGTGCCCTGGTCCAGGAAGATCCCACATGCCGTGGAGTGGCTGGGCCCGTGAGCCATGGCCGCTGAGCCTGCGCGTCCGGAGCCTGTGCTCCGCAACGGGAGAAGTCACAACAGTGAGAGGCCCGCGTACCACAAAAAAATAAATTAAAAAAAATTATAATGGCAGATTGGTAATCTAAAGAAGCCTTTACCAGTTAGAGATACATACTAAAATATTTTCAGGTGAAATGTGGTGTCTGGGGTTTGCTTTTAAATGTCTCTCCTTAAAAAAAAAAAAAAAAAAATCAAGGATTTAGATTTTAAAAGATTGACAAAATGCTGATAATTTTTAAAGCTGGGTCAAGTGTAATGGGATTTATTATACTACTCACTTAAATTTTCTATTTGTTTCAGAATTTCCATAATAAAAAATGAAAATAAAACCTTCATTGTGCACCTACTATATGTCAATGTCATTCCGAAGTACATTTATTGATTTCACCTCTTTTCTTTGATCACATTTCGTTTGCTAACATACCAAAATGTCTTTAGTTTGAACTGCATCATTACTGGTTCATAAACACATTTACAAACACATTAAAAGACTCCAAACTGATACAACTAAATAAAAAATTTAGACAGGTCTATCATTTTTTAAGGTAAGTCATATAAAGCAACCTCACATCTATCGTATTTTACTGATTACTTAAAAAATTTTATAATCACATTGCCTAGTTGGATAATTCTGGGAATATGTTATCAAAAGTTTAATGCTTGTGATTTTTGACAGTGTTACTGTATCTTAGAAAGATAAGAGCCAACATTTTTAAAGTTGTACAATTATACTTTGGATAGTTTGTATCCCTAAGTTCCTCTTCTTTAGGCTTCCAGATAATGTGCCATAGTATATTTGGTATGAAGTAATTCACACCAAATGAGAATTAAAAGATCTATTTTTGAATTGATGATATGATCCAAAAATAAAAGAAAAACACATTTAAAAAAATTTTTTAAATTAATTAATTAATTATTTAATTTATGGCTGTGTTGGGTCTTAGTTTCTGTGCGAGGGCTTTCTCTAGCTGTGGCAAGCGGGGGCCACTCTTCATCGCGGTGCGCGGGCCTCTCACTATCGCAGCCTCTCTTGTTGCGGAGCACAGGCTCCAGACACGCAGGCTCAGTATTGTGGCTCACAGGGCCAGTTGCTCCGCGGCATGGAAAAAACACATTTTTTTTAAAGTACATAATTAACTGTTCACATCGAAAACGGGAACAACATTAATGATGACCTAGAAAGGAACATCATCTGGGCTTTAATATTATCTTTTTCAAATATTAGCTCATTGTTTTTATCATTTTTTGGACCAATTCCAAAAGATATTATCTCTCTGTTCTTCACACAGAAAAGCTGTTACATAATTCTGGCTAGCGTCTACTACCTAAGTGAACTTATATAGGAGCCAGAACTCTTATAACTTATTTACATTTTCAGAATCTTAAAAAACTCATATGAAGCAGACTCTAACTTTCTGTAAGGTGATTGTAAATACTAAATAAATTACAATGTTTTGGTCCAGTTAAAATGGCAAATAGGAAAATATCTGAGCTAAAAAGAAAAATAATTTTGAAACATTGATTCCAAATATACAAGAACCCTAATCTTGGTTTTTAATATTATTCCCTACTCAAATGAGCCAGGGCTCCTTGGAGAATTGGCTGATTTCAAGGTTGAGGAAGGGAAGGAAAAAGATGATCCTGGATCAGCTTGTTATGCAAGAAAGTTTAAAAATGCTAAAAAAAAAAAACCCTGATGGGGCTTGTCAAGAGAACAAAGGAACCACTCTGAAGGGTTGCCCACTGGTCAAATCTTGGACAATCTGTGCATTAAAACAGTGAAAACCATTAATTATATACTACTGAAGAAAAAAGAAACTGGAATACATGAATCTGTAACTCACATAGATAGACAAGACAGAAAACGTAAAATGTCAACTGCTGACTGGTAAAGGTACAGGTAGAGAGTGTGCATAGTTGGAAAATAATCATTTTGCAACCATCATAATAAAAATTGGCATAGGCAAGAATCATCACTAAATGCTAAATCTGGCAGGGGGGATAATTAATGAGTAGTAGAATATTTGCATAGTCTTAAAGTATCTTACCACTCATGGCTTATTAGTTGCAAGCAAAGAAAAAAAAATAGCAACTATACAATGGAGATATCTGACAATCACCAGACTAGGTACTCAAAAAGAACAGCATCAGTAAGGCAGGTGGGTAGCAGACAGACATTGTGTATTTCCAGATGTGTGCCCTTAGTAGGACATACACTTAGTATTCCAAATGTTGGTAGTAATCCAATTACTGATGCATAACCTGAATCTAAAGTGAGAGACATCAGAAAAACAAAAAATATTAAGCATTCTATTTAAAAGGAGCATTGGGACCTGCATTATTTGAAAATGTCCAAGGCTGAGCAACTATTCCAGATGAAGACAGACAAAAGATAATTAAATACAGAATTTTAAATTACATCCTGTACTGGAGGACCAAAAGCGGGGGGGAGCATAAAGAGCATTAGGTCAAATGACAAAATTGAATGGATGGTAGATGAGATAAAGGTATAATATTGATATTGACTTTCTGATATTGATAACCATACTATGTTTACGTAAGAAAATACTTATTCCTATGAAACATACACTGAAGACTTTAGGGCAAAGGGAAATGATGCACACAAATTTGTCTCAAATAGTTCAGAAAAAAATTTCTCTGTGTGTGTGTGTGTGTGTGTGTAAGGAGAAAGAGGGAGTAAGGGGAGATGGGTCTATTAAAGAGAATTAATATCTATGATAATAAAGAAATGGGACAAAATATTTTAAATGGGCAAATATAGGTAAAGGGTATATAGATGTTTGCAATATTCTTGTAACTTTTCTGTAAGTTTGAAATTATTTCCAAATGAAAAGTTTGAAAAATATCCAAGACTTCCTAGAACCTCTCCAAAAATGCCTGCTATAATGTCATCCTGTATTGATTTCTGTAAGTTAAATTGGGCTTCCTAAAATCTCTTTACACCTGCTAAATTGTCTTTTTTTAATCAGGTATATAGAGGTATAATTGACAACATTTTAAGATATTTAGAGTGGTGATATGACGTATGGATACACTGTTAAAGGTATCCTCCATCTAGTTAATTAATACATCCATCACCTTAGATACTTTTTTTGTGTGTGGGGGGGAGATGAAAACATTTAAGATCTACGCTCAGTAAATTTCAATCATACAATACAGTGCTATCAACTGTAGTCATCATGTTTTACGAGAGATCCTCAGACCTTATTAATCTTATAGCTGAAAGTCTGTATTCTTTTACCAACCTCTCCCTATTTCTAGAAAGCTTCAGCCCCTGGTGACCACCATTCCACTCTCTATTTCTCTTGAATTTAACTTTTTTTTTTTTTGGTTAAGATTCTACATATAACTGATACCATACAGTATTTGTCACCCTCTGACTTATTTCACTTAGCATAACCATCCATGTTGTTATAAACAGTAGGATTTCCTTCTTTCTTATGACTGAATGTTCCATTGTGTGTATGTATGTATGAAATATATATGTGTGTGTGCATATGTATGTATGCATGTATATAAAACATCTTTATCCATTCAACTGTTGATGGACACTTAGCTTGTTGCCATATCTTGGCTATTGTGAATAATGCTGCAATGAACGTGGGAGTGCAAGTAACTCTTCGATACCCTGTTTTCATTTCCTTTGGATACATACCCAGAAGTGGGATTACTGGATCATAAGGCAGTTCTATTTTTAATTTTTTTAAGAACCTCCATACTATTTTCCATAGTGGTTGCACCAATTCACATTTCCACCAACAGTTCACAAGGGTTCCCTTCTATCTACAGCCTTGACTACACTTGTTACCTCTTATCTTTTTGAAAATTGCCATTCTAACAGGTATGAGGTGATATCTCATTATGGTGTTGATTTCCATTTCCCTGATGATTAGTGATGTTGAGCATCTTTTCATGTACCTGTTGTATGACTTCTTTGGGAAAATGTCTATCCAAGTCCTTTCTCATTTAAAAATTGGATTGTTTGGTTTTTTGCTATTGAGTTGCATGAGTTCTTTATATATTTTGGATATTAACCTCTTAACAGATATGTGGTTTGCAAATATTTTCTCCCATTCAGCAGGTTGCTTTTTGATTTTGTTAATAGTTTCCTTTGCTGTGCAGAAGGCTTTTGGTTTCATGCAGTCCCACTTATTTTTGCCAAAAGTCATTGGTAAGACCTTTGTTAAGGAGCTCACCCCTTAAGTTTTCTTTTAGAACTTACTCGGTTTCAGGCCTTACATTCAAATCTTTAATCCATTTTGAATTTATTGTTGTGTATGGTGTAAGATAGGGATCCTGTTTTTTTGTTTGTTTGTTTTTGCATATAGCTGTCCAATTTTCCAAACACCATTTATCAAATAGACTATCTTTTCGCCACTGTATATTCTTGGCTCCTTTGTTGCAAATTAATTGACTATATGCACATGGGTTTATTTCTGGGCTCTGTATTCTGTTTTATTGATCTACATGTCTGTTGTTATGCCAATATCATACAGTTTGATTAATAGAATTTTGTAATACACTTTGATATTAGGAAGTGTGACTCCACCTTTAACCTTCTTTCTCAAGAATACTTTGGCTATTCAGAGTATTTTGTGGTTCCATACGAATTTTAGGATTCTGTTTTATTTCTGTGAAATATGCCACTGGACTTTCGATAGGGACTGCACCATATCTGTAAATTTCTTAGAGCTGCACATTTCAACATTATTAAGTCTTCCAATCCATTAGCATCCATTTATATGTGTCTTCTTCAATTCCTTTCATTAATGTCTCACACAGTTTTCAGGATACAGATCTTTTACCTCCTTGGTAAAGTTATACCCAGGTATTTATTCTTTTTCATGTGATTATAAATAGGACTATATTCTTAATTTCTCTTCCTGATCATTTGTTGTTAGTGTATAGGAACTCAATTGATTTTTGTTTATCAATTTTGTATCCTGCGACTTTACAGAATTCCTTTATTAGTGCTAACAGTTTTTTGGTAGTCTCTAGGATTTTTTTGTATATAATATCATGTCATCAACAAATAGAGACAGTTTTATTTCTTCCTTTCTGATGTGAATGGCTTATATTTCTTTTTCTTGACAAATTCTTTTAGCTAGGACATCCAATACTATGTTGAATAACAGTAGCAAGAGTGGGCATTCTTGACTAGTACTGGATCTTAGAGGAAAAACTTTCAGCTTTTCACCACTGAGTATGATGTTAGCTGTGGACTTGGCATAAAGGGCCTTTATGATGCTTAAGTATGTTCACTCTATACCCAGTTTGTTGAGAGTTTTATCATGAATGGATGTTGAATTTTGACAGATTTCTTTGCATCAATTAAGAAGATCATATGAATTTCATCCTTTTATTTTGTTAATGTGGTGGATCACATTCATTGATCTGCATATGTTGAACCCTGCATTCAAGAATAAATCCCACTTGATCATGGTATATGATCCTTTTAATGTATTGCTGAATTTGGTTTGCCTTTATTTTGTTGAGAATTTTTGCATCTATGTTCATCAGGGCCTGTAGTTTCCTCTTCTTGTAGTGCCCATGTCTGTCTTTGGTATCAGTGTAATGCTGGCCTTGTAAAATGAGTTTGAAGGTGTTTTCTCCTCTTCTCTTTTTTTGGGGAGGGAAGAATTTGAGAAGGATTGTTATTAATTCTTCTTTAAATGTGTAGCAGAATTGACAAGTAAAGCCATCTGGTCCTCGATTTTTCCTTGGTAGGACGTTTTTGATTACCAATTTAATATCTTTACTACTATTGGTCTGTTCATATTTTATATTTCTTCATGATTCAGACTTGGTAGGTTGTATGTTAGTAGGAATTTATTCATTTCTTCTAGGCTGTCCAATTTGTTGGTGTGTATTTTATCATAGTAGTCTTATGAGTCTTTGTATTTTTGTGGTATCAAATCTAACATTTCCTCTTTCATTTCTAATTTTATTTGAGTCCTTTATCTTTTTATCCTGCTGAGTATAGCTAAAGGTTGTTGATTTATCTTTTCAAAAAAAACCAACTCTTGGGCCTCCCTGGTGGCGCAAGTGGTTGAGAGTCCGCCTGCCGATGCAGGGGATACGGGTTCGTGCCCCGGTCTGGGAGGATCCCATATGCCGCGGAGCGGCTGGGCCCGTGAGCCATGGCCGCTGAGCCTGCGCGTCCGGAGCCTGTGCTCCGCAACGGGAGAGGCCACAACAGTGAGAGGCCCGCATACCGCAAAAAATAAATAAATAAATAAATAAATAAAAAAACCAACTCTTTGTTTCACTGATTTTTTTCCTATTGTCTTTTTACTCTGTTTCATTTATTTCCACTCTGATATTTGTTATTTCCTTCATTCTATTAATTTTGGGCTTAGTTTGTTCTTCTTCTTCTAGCTCCTTCAGGTGTAAACTTAAGTTGCTTATTTGAGATTTTACTCTTTTCTTAATGTAGGTGTTAATTGCTATACATTTCCCCCTTATATCTGCTTTTGCTTTTGCTTTAGCCAATAAATTCCGGTATGCTGTATTTGCACTTTCATTTGTCTTAAGGTATTTTTTTTTATTCCTTTTAGTTTATTCTTTGATCCATTCAGTAGTATGTTGTTTAACCTCCACATATTTGTAAATTTCCCAGTTCCCTTCTTGTAATTGATTTCTAGTACTATACTTTTGTGGCAAGAAAAGAAGCTTGATATGATTTCAATCTTCTTAAATTTATTGACTTGTTTTGTGGCCTAACACATTACCTATCCTGGAGAATGTCCCACATGTGCTTGAGAAGCATGTTTATTCAGCTGCTGTTGCATGGAAGATTCTATATACATTTGTTAGGTCCACCTGGTCTCACATACTGTTTAAATCCAGTTTTCTGTATTGATTTTCTGTCCGGATGATCTATCCATTGTTAAATGTGGGGTACTTAAGTCTTCTACTATTATTGTATTGCTATCAATTTTTACCTTCAGATTTGCTTTGTATGTTTAGGTGCTCTGATAATAGATGCATAAATATTTACAAGTGTTATACTCTCTTGATGAGTTGACTACTTTAACATTATACAATGACTTTCCTTGTCTCTTATTACAGTTTTTAGTTTAAAGTCATTTTGTCTTATATTAAGTATAGCTACCCTAGCTTTCTTTTGATTTCCATTTGCATGAAGTATCTTTTTCTACCCTTCATTTTCAGTCAATGTGTGTCCTTAAAGCTGAAGTGAGTTTTGTTCTAGGTCTCTGTGATGTTTTCTTTGTTTTTTTTTTGTTTTGTTTTTTTGCGGTACGCGGGCCTCTCACTGTTGTGGCCTCTCCCGTTGTGGAGCACAGGCTCCGGACACGCAGGCCCAGCGGCCATGGCTCACAGGCCCAGCCGCTCCGCAGCATGTGGGATCCTCCCGGACCAGGGCACGAACCCGTGTCCCCTGCATCAGCAGGCAGACTCCCAACCACTGCGCCACCAGGGAAGCCCTGGTTTTTTTTTAATCTATTCAGCCACTCTACATCTTTCAATTGGAAAATTTAGTCATTTTACATTTAAATTAATTATTGATCAGTATGTATTTACTACTGTCAATTTGTTGTTTCCTTGCTGTTTCAAAATTCTTTATTTATCTTTATTTTAGTATATATTTACCATTACAAGTGAGATTTATACTTTCATATGTCTTCCTGTTACTAATTAGCACCTTTTCATTTCAGCTTAAAGAAGTCCCTTTAATATTTCCTGTAAGGCCAGTCTAGTGGTGATTAGCTTCTTTAGCTTTTGCTTGTCTGCAAAACTCTTTCTTCTCTTCTTCGACTCTGAAGGACAACTTGCCAGGTGGAATATTCTTGATAGACAGTTTTTTTTCTCTCAGCACTTTGAATAAATCTTGCCACTCTTCTCTGGCCTGCAAAGCTTCTGATGAAAAATCTGATCATTGTCTTATCAGGGTTCCCTTTTATGAACAAGTTATTTTTCTCTTGCTGTTTTAAGATTCTCTCTTTGTCTTTAACTTTTGACACTTTAATTATAATGTGTCTTGGTGTTGGTCTCTTTGGGATCATCTTATTTGGAACTCTCTGGGCTTCCTGGATCTGAATATCTGTTTCTCTCCCCAGGTTAGGAAAGTTTTCAGCATTATTTCTTCTTGTAAGTTTTCTGCCCCTTTCTCTTTCTCTTCTCCTCCTGGGACCCCTATCATGCGAATGTTGGTTTGCTTGATGTTATCTCATAAGTCCCTTAAGCTATCTTTATTCTTTTTCATTTTTTTCATTTTGCTGTTTTAATTAGATGATTTGCACTGTCCTGTCCTCATGTGAACTGATCCTCTCTCCTGTGTCATGTAGTGCGCTGTTGAACCCCTCTATTGTATTCTTCAGTTCACTTATTATACTCCTCAGCTCTGTGACTTCTATTTGGTACTTTCTTACACTTTCTATTTCTTTGCTGAAATTCTTACTTTGTTCATCCATTCTTCTCCTGAGCTCAATGAGCATCTTTATGACCATTATTTTAAACTCTTTATCAGGTAAATCACTTATCTCCACTTCATTAAGGTCTTTCTCTGAGGTTTTACCTTGTTCTTTCATTTAGAACATATTCCTATTTCTTCATTTTCCTTGACTCTCTGTGTTGGTTTCTATGCATTATTTAAAACATCAACCTCTCCTAGTCCTGAAGGAGTGGCCTCTTGTAGGAGATGAACCTTATTATTCAAACCTGCCCTAGCTCTTGGTTGTCTCTCAAATCTTTATGATGGTCCAAGCAGCCTACTTTATTCTTAATGCTCACTGTAGTTGAGGGTATACCAATACCTGATAATGTTCCAAACGGGAGGATCATAGTCAGCACCTAGATTCAGGTGGATTGGAAGCCAGACCTTCAGGAAGCAGCTTTTAATGTATACAAATATGTATCTTTCAGTGGAGACTGGGAGACGGGTGTTTCTGTCTGCTCCCTCTGCGCTGAGCCTTAGGGGATAGCCAGTTAAGAACTTCGTTTGCTACATTCCTGTGGGACCTGGGAGCTCAAGTCCTGTTGGCCACAGAGTCAAAGGTTTAAAAGGGTGTGTCCCTTGGGCAGCAGCTGCAAAATCTGGGGCGCCAGACATGTGCACAAGCTCTTTCCAAGAAGAAACCAGTGAACTGGAGCAGGCTAGAGAGAGAACAGAGATGGCACCTGCCAGATCCCTGGTCTCCAAAGAGAATCAAAATTAGCTCCTAGGGCCTCCCTGGTGGCGCAAGTGGTTGAGAGTCCGCCTGCCGATGCAGGGGATACGGGTTCGTGCCCCGGTCTGGGAGGATCCCATATGCCGCGGAGCGGCTGGGCCCGTGAGCCATGGCCGCTGAGCCTGCGCGTCCGGAGCCTGCGCGTCCGGAGCCTGTGCTCCGCAACGGGGGAGGCCACAACAGTGAGAGGCCCGCATACCGCAAAAAAAAAAAAAAAAAAAAAAAAAAAAATTAGCTCCTAGATGTGTGCTAAGTTAGAAACCTGACCCTCAGGCAGTAGCTTTTAAAGTATGCAAACAGGATTCTTTCAGGCAAAGACTGAGAGATGGGTGTTTCTTTCTGCTTCCTCATGCTGAGCCACAGCAAATCCTTGAAAACCCATTAAGAACTCTTTGCTTGTTATAGTCTGGTGGGTCTCATGAATAAAAGCCCCATTGTTTTTCAGAGCTAGGTGTTTTTGGGTCCTCACCTCAAGTGGAAGTCTAAAAAGATGGGGGCTAGATGTTGGGTCCAAACCCTTCACACCTCAGGGGAGGAGTTGGAAGTTGTAAGCTGCTTTGCAATTGCATGTCTCTCTGCCAGGGGACATTTATGGTGAGACTGCATCTCAGCCTTTTCTACTCACTTCAGTGTGGGTATATTCTCGTTTGCCTGCTATACAGGAATTGCTCAGCTAGTTTCTGGATTTCTTTCAGCAGAAATTGCTCCATGTGTAGCTGTGGATTCAGTGTGCCCATAGGAGTGAGTTCAGAAGCTTCCTATGTCACCATCTTGGACTGGAACCCCCTACATTGTCTTAATGTATTACTTTTCTGTGAGTTTATTTGGGGGGTAAGGGGTTGGTAATGATGGAGAGAAGAAGAAGAACCCAAATAATCACAGTTAGTTTCATTAGATAATCCTAGGGAGTTATAAAGAGGTACCCTCAAGAATATGGAAATAAAAGAAAATACTGCATTCTCAGCACTGACTTATGTTCACAGGATCAACAGAGAAATGAAAGGTCACCTGAAAAAGACAGCAAGGCTCTCAACAAGAGAACATTCTTTCTTATTTAGACTGAATTGACCAAAATGGGATTGGATCGGCTATTTGTTGGCAACATCCACCCGAACGCTAATCAGGACAGAAATGACTAGAATCATAGACATCTAAGTTCTCTGTCTGAATTGACAACATAATCCCTAATTTCAAAAACAGTTGGCCCCGAACAATGCAGGGTTTAGGGGCGCCGACCCCTCTGTGCAGTCGAAAATCCACATATTAACTTTACGGTTGACCCTCTGCATCCACATATTCAACCAACTATGGATCATGCAGTACTGTAGTATATAGTTACTGAAAAAAATCTGTGTATAAGTGGACCCGTGCAGTTCAAGCCCATGTTGTTCAAGGGTCAACTGTATAAACAATGGGCTGTGTTAATCTGGCAGGTGTTAAATATTTGACATCAAATATTCCTTAGTTTGATTCCACAATCAAAATGCTTCTGATTTTGATATGGCTTCCCACAAAGATCTGACAACAAGGAGAAAATGTGCTGATAATATACATAATGTATATTTTGTTTTGTATAACCTTTTAACTTATCACTGTAAATTAAAAAGCTAGCATGCTGGTTTTAATACATCAGTCTAATGAACTTGGATAATGTGAGTCTGTACCATGAAAGGTGGTTTGTCTCCTCTTGTACTGAAAAATGAAATTTCTGCATCCAGAAAATTCAGATCTTGGCATTTAATTAAAATAACAAAAATAACAAATGCTCCTTTGTGAGGTCATTTCAGAAAGCAAGCCAATCCTTTTCCCTGGTGGTGATACTCATTCATCTGTATGTAGCAGAAAGCACAGCAGATAATGCATTTGGCTCACACAACATCCTGCAAACTGTTTTATAGTTTCCTTCTCATACTATTGGGCCTTGAAAGCAAAACAAAGAAACAAATAACAACAACAACAAAGTTTTTCTGATTCCTTTGGTGGGGGGGATCTGCATGCAATCTGACTGACACAAGGAAACAACCCATATGACACTTAAAGCAGAAGTCACCAATGTGTGACAGTGGCTACACATGGGAGAAAGGGTTTTTTTGGTGTGATTATTGTGAAGGCTGTATTGTCTGGTACCCAACATCGTAAGTGTCAAGTGATAAAAGGTTGAAAAAGTATGAAAAGCCCCAAGCTAGGCAGTTCCTAGTAAACAGAATTGGTTCCCTGCTCACCCCTTACCCATGAAATTACATAAACTACCCAATACTTTCTCATAAATCCTTTTCTGAATAAATTAGAGACAGTAGATCCAGTTGTTTGAAACTGAGAGAACCCCAGCTAATTCTCTGAAAGACCCTATAATTTCTATAGTTCTAGCCTATTAATGTCAGTCCCATCATTTTGATACTACCACCACTAATAATAATGAGTTAACAGTTACTTCAGCACTTAAAAAATAATATCAAGCATTGTGATAAGTGATTTATAAACATTCTGATTAAACGCTCTATATTCTGTGAAAGACACCTCAGGAGAAAGACTGAAAGGGAAAAACCACAGGTTCATCAGGAGAGGATACAAATCTTCTTAATAAACCAATTTGCAGAGATGCTATTCTTAGAAGTATGCAGGTTATGAACAATATTTTAAAGAAGAACAATTAAACTTGGACAATAACTTTACCTTCTTGCTCTCTTCAACAATATAGTACCTCAGTCATTTTAAAATAGCTCATAGAACTCAAACTTGCTATTCTAACAAAAACAAATATGGCATAATAAAAAGATTCCTAAATGGTGTCTCTTTGGCTGTAATTTGGCTAGAAAAGTTGCTGTACCTGAAGATTGATCTCTGCCTCATAAAAGGTTAGGCATGAGCAGTAATGTCGATCTGAGTCAATATCTGTCAGGACCATCACAAAAAACGTTGGCTGCTTCCTCTCTCTGGACAGCTGCCACCCTCCAGGCTGACAAAACTAAATGAGATAGAAAAAAAAAAAGGTCACATCTTAAAAGTATAAGGTAAATTTATTAGCTATAAATTCCTGAGAAATGTCTCCCCATTTAAAAAAATTTCCAGATGTGATATGTCACTTCAGCCAATATTTTTTAAAAATCACTTGCAGATTCATGATGTAGAATACTTTCACTAATGTGCATATGCATTTTATGAAGATAGCCTAGATTTTCCACAGATGCCACTCATTCTGAGACTGGGGTTGGCATATGTAGGAACAGAGAACTAAGATGAAAACTTTGCACCATTAGAATAAATCATGAAATAAGTTGAAGATAAAGTGCTCAGTATCTACCATGGACAGAAAACAGAATTATTTTTAAATATCGTCATTAATCTAAGACTCTTCAATTCAGTACAATGAAAAAGATATCTTGTTCATCAAGACAGACCACATTCTTGGCTATAAAATACACTTTAATGGATTTAAAAGAATAGAAATCATATAATGCATGTCCCAGACCACAATAAAATTAAACTAAAAATCAATTACAGAAAGATAGCTGGAAAATCTCCAAATACTCAGAAATTAAACAACACACTTCTAAGTAATACATGGATCAAAGACAAAAATCTCAAAAGAAATTTTCAAATATTTTAAACTAAATGAAAATACAGCTTAACATTTGTGGAATTCAGCAAAAGCAGTGCTTAAAGGGAATTTTATAGCACTGAATTCACAGAGAAGAAGAAAAATCTAATATCAGTCATCTAAGTTCTATCTTAGGAAACTAGAAAAAGAAGAGCAAATTAAATCCAAAGTAAGCAGAAGAAAAAAAATAATAAAATTAGAGCAGAAATCAGTGAAATCTATTACAGGAAATCAATAGAGAAAAGCAACAAAACCTAAAGCTAGTTCTTTGAAAAAAACATTAAAATCGACAAGTCTCTAGCCAGACAAACTAAAAATAAAAAAGAAGATACAAATTACTAGTATCAGAAATGAAAGAAGGGACATCACTATAGATCCTGTGGACATTAAAAAGATAATAAAGGAATACTATGCATAACTCTGTGCCCATAAATTTGATAATCTAGATGAAATGAACCAATTTCTTGAAAGACATAATCTGATAAGACTCACAGAAGAAGAAGTAGACAATCTGAAAAGGCCTATATCTATTAAAGAAAATGAATTATTAATTATTGAATTAATAATCTTCCAAAATAGAAAGTAAGTATGATGCCGCAATGGGTTCATGGTGAATTCTACCAAACACTGAAGGATGAAACTAAAACATTCTCTACAATCTCTTCCAGAAGACTGAAGCCAAGGAAATACTTTCTGACTCATTCCATAAAGCCAGCATTACCCTAATGCCAAAACCAGAAAAAGAAATTACAATATAACTGCACATCAATATCTCTCATGAACACAGATGCAAAAATCCTCAACAAAATATTTGCAAATTGAATGTAGCAATGTATGAAAAGAATTACAAACCGTGACCAAATAAGATTCATTTTGGGTATGCAGGGCTGGTTCAACATTGAAAGTCAATTAATCACATCCAGAAGCTAAACAAGAAAAGTACATGATCATATCAATAGATACAGAAAAAGCATTTGAGAAAGTCTAACACCCATTCATGATAAAAATTCTCAGCAAACTAAGCATAGAGGGGGAAGTTCCTTGACATGACAGAGAACATTTACCAAAAACCTACAGATAACATCATACTTAATCATAAGAAACTAGAAGTTTTCTAGCTAAGATTAGGAACAAGGCAAGGATGTCACCTCTTACCACACCTTTTCTAAATTGTACTGAAAGTCCTAGTTAATTCAATTAGCCAAAACAAGGAAATAAAAGGTTTACAGATTAGGAAGACACGTAACTATCTTTTCCCAAATGACATGATTGTCTATGTAGAAAACCTGAAAGTAATAAGCAATTACAGCAACTTTCCAGGATACAAGGTTAATATACAAAAGCCAACTGCTTTCCTATATACACCAACAATGAACTGTTACTTGAAATTAAAAACACAATACAATCTTCATACATTAGCACCCCCCAAAATGAAATACTTTGGTATAAACTTAATAAATTATGTACAAGATCTATATAAGAAAAATTACAAAACTCTGATGAGAAATCAAAGAAGAACTAAGTAGAGAGAAAGAGAGAGCAATTCCAATGTTCATCAATAGGAAGACTCAATATTGTCAAGTTTTAATTCTTCCCAGTGTGATATACAGATTCAACGCAATCCCAAACAAAATTCCAGCAAGTTATTTTACGGATGTTGATAAACTAATGTTAAAGTTTATATGGAGAGGCAAAAGACCCAGAATAGCCAACTCAATATTGAAGGAGAACAAAGTTGGAAGAGTGACACTATCTGACTTCAAGACTTATTATAAAGCTACAGTAGGGGCTTCCCCGGTGGCACAGTGGTTGGCAGTCCGCCTTCCAATGCAGGGGACATGGGTTTGTGCCCCAGTCCGGGAGGATCCTGCATGCCACGGAGTGGGTGGGCCCGTGAGCCATGGCCGCTGGGCCTGAGTGTCTGGAGCCTGTGCTCCGCAGCGGGAGAGGCCACAGCAGTGAGAGGCCCGCGTACCGAAAAAAAAAAAAAAAAAAAAAAAGCTACAGTAATCAAGACAGTGTGGTACCAGTCAGCGAAAAGACAAATAGATCAATGAAGCAGAATGGTGAGCCCAGAAACAGACCACACAAATATAATCAACTGAACTTTGACAACAGAGCAAAAGCGATACAATGGAGAAAAAATAGTCTTTTCAACAAATGGTGCTGGACCAACTAGATATTCATATACAAGAAAATGAACCTAGACACAGACCTTACACCCTTCACAAACATTAACTCAAAGTGGACCATACACCTAAATGTAAAACACAAAACTATAAAACTCCTAGAAGATGACAAAGGAGAAAACCTAGGTGATCTTTGTTTTTGGCAATGACTTTTTTAGATACAACACCAAAATCATGAACCAGGAAAGGAATAATTGATAAGCTAGACTTCATTAAAATTTAAAACTTCTGCTCTGTGAAAGACACTGTCAAGAAAATGAGAAGACAAGCTAAGGACTAGGAGAAAATATTTCCAAAACACATATCTGATAATGTACTGTCATCTAAAACATACAAAGAGTTTTTAAAACTCAACAATAGGAAAGTGAACAAGGAGGAGGCTGGGGGAAGATGGCGGAAGAGTAAGACGCAGAGATCACCTTCCTCCCCACAGATACATCAGAAATACATCTACACATGGAACAACTCCTACAGAACACCTACTGAACGCTGGCAGAAGACCTCAGACCTCCTAAAAGGCAAGAAACTCCCCATGTACCTGGGTAGGGCAAAAGAAAAAAGAATAAACAGAGACAAAAGAATAGGGACGGGACCTGCACCAGTGGGAGGGAGCTGTGAAGGAGGAAAGGTTTCCACACACCAGGAAGCCCCTTCGCGGGCGGAGACTGCGGGTGGCAGAGGGGGGAAGCTTCGGAGCCGCGGAGGAGAGCACAGCAACAGGGGTGCGGAGGGCAAAGCGGAGAGAGGATTGGTGCCAACCGGCACTCACTAGCCCGAGAGGCTTGTCTGCTCACCCGCCAAGGCAGGCGGGGCTGGGAGCTGAGGCTCGGGCTTTGGTCGGAGCAAAGGGAGAGTACTGGCAGCATGAACACAGCCTGAAGGGGTCAGTGCGCCATGCCACGGCTAGCCGGGAGGGAGTCCAGGGAAAAGTCTGGACCTGCCGAAGAGGCAAGAGACTTTTTCTTCCCTCTTTGTTTCCTGGTGCACGAGAAGAGGGGATTAAGAGCGCTGCTTAAAGGAGCTCCAGAGATGGGCTCGAGCTGCGGCTAACAGCACGGACCCCAGAGACGGGCATGAGATGCTAAGGCTGCTGCTGCAGCCACTAAGAAGCCTGTGTGCGAGCACAGGTCACTATCCCCACCGCCCCTCCCGGGAGCCTGTGCAGCCCGCCACTGCCAGGACAAGTTTCCCGGGAGAATGCATGGTGCTCCTCAGGCTGGTGCAACGTCACGCTGGCCTCTGCCGCCGCAGGCTAGCCCCGCATCGTGTCCCTCCCTCCCCCAGGCCTGAGAGAGCCAGAGCCCCCGAATCAGCGGCTCCTTTAACCCCGTCCTGTCTGAGCGAAGAACAGACGCCCTCCAGCGACCTACATACAGAGGCGGGGCCAAATCCAAAGCTGGGCCCCGGGAGCTGTGCTAACAAAGAAGAGAAAGGGAAATCTCTCCCAGCAGCATCAGGAGCAGCGGATTAAATCTCCACAATCAACTTGATGTACCTGCATCTGTGGGATACCTGAATAGACAACGAATCATCCCAAATTGAGGAGGTGGACTTTGAGAGCAAGATTTATTATTTTTTCCCCTTTTCCTCTTTATCTGAGTGTGTATGTGTATGCTTCTTTGTGAGATTTTGTCTGTATAGCTTTGCTTTCACCATTTGTCCTAGGGTTCTACCCGTCCGGTTTTGGGGGTTTTTTTATTAAAAAAATTTTTTTCTTAATAATTATTTTTTATTTTAATAACTTTATTTGACTTTATCATACTTTATTTTATCTTACTTTATTTTATTTTCTTTTATCTTCTTTTTCTTCCTCCCTCCCTCCCTCTCTCCCTCTCCCTCTCTTTCTACTTTTTCTCCCTTTTATTCTGAGCTGTGTGGATGAAAGGCTCCTGGTGCTGCAGCCAGGAGTTGTGCTGGGCCTCAGAGGGAGACCTAACTTCTGGACACTGGTCCACAAGAGACCTCCCAGCTCCATGTAATATCAAATGGTGAAAATCTCCCAGAGATCTCCATCTCAACACCAACACCCAGCTTCACTCAATGACCAGCAAGCTACAGTGCTGGACACCCTATGCCAAACAACTAGCAAGACAGGAACACAACTCCACCCATTAGCAGAGAGGCTGCCTAAAATCATAATAAGTCCACAGACAGGCCAAAATACACCACCAGACGTGGACCTGCCCACCAGAAAGACAAGATTCAGCCTCATCCACCAGAACACAGGCACTACTCCCCTCCACCAGGAAGCCTACACAACCCACTGAACCAACTTTAGCCACTGGGGACGGACACCAAAAACAACAGGAACTGGGCTACCCTGGTGGTGCAGTAGTTGAGAGTCCACCTGCCAACGCATGGGAAACGGGCTCGTGCCCCAGTCCAGGGGGATCGCACATGCCACGGAGCGGCTGGGCCCATGATGGCCGCTGAGCCTGCGCGTCCACAGCCTGTGCTCGGCAACGGGAGAGGCCACAACAGTGAGAGGCCCATGTACTGCAAAAAAAAAAAAAAAAAAAAAAAAAAACACAACAACAGGAACTACAAACCGGCAGCCTGCAAAAAGGAGACCCCAAACACAGTAAGATAAGCAAAATGAGAAGACAGGAAAACACACAGCAAATGAAGGAGCAAGATGAAAACCCACCAGACCTAACTAATGAAGAGGAAATAGGCAGTCTACATGAAAAAGAATTCAGAATAATGATAGTAAAGATGATCCAAAATCTTGGAAATAGAACAGAGAAAATGCAAGAAACATTTAACAAGGACATAGAAGAACTAAAGATGAAACAAGCAACGATGAACAACACAATAAATGAAATTAAAAATACTCTAGAAGGGATCAATAGCAGAATTACTGAGGCAGAAGAACGGATAAGTGACCTGGAAGATAAAATAGTGGAAATAACTACTGCAGAGCAGAATAAAGAAAAAACAATGAAAAGAAGTGAGGACAGTCTCAGAGACCTCTGGGACAACATTAAATGCACCAACATCCAAAGTATAGGGGTTCCAGAAGAAGAAGAGAAAAAGAAAGGGACTGAGAAAATATTTGAAGAGATGATAGTTGAAAACTTCCCTAATATGGGAAAGGAAATAGTTAATCAAGTCCAGGAAGCACAGAGAGTCCCACAAAGGATAAGTCCAAGGAGAAACACAAGAGACACATATTAGTCAAACTGTCAAAAATTGAATACAAAGAAAACATATTAAAAGCAGCAAGGGAAAAACAACAAATAACACACAAGGGAATCCCCATAAGGTTAAGAGCTGATCTTTCAGCAAAAACTCTGCAAGCCAGAAGGGACAGGCAGGACATATTTAAACTGATGAAGGAGAAAAACCTACAACCAAGATTACTCTACCCAGCAAGGATCTCATCCAGATTTGATGGATAAATTAAAATCTTTACAGACAAGCAAAAGCTGAGAGAGTTCAGCACCACCAAACCTGCTTTACAACAAATGCTAAAAGATCTTCTCTAGGCAAGAAACACAACAGAAGGAAAACACCTACAATAACAAACCCAAAACAATTAAGAAAACAGTAATAGGAACATACATATCGATAATTACCTTAAATGTAAATGGATTAAACGCTCCCACCAAAAGACACAGACTGGCTGAATGGATACAAAAACAAGACCCATATATATGCTGTCTACAAGAGACCCACTTCAGACCTAGAGACACACACAGACTGAAAGTGAGGAGATGGAAAAAGATATTCCATGCAAATGGAAACCAAAAAAAAGCTGGAGTAGCAATTCTCATATCAGACAAAATAGACTTTAAAATAAAGACTATTAGAAGAGACAAAGAAGGACACTACGTAATGATCAAGGGATCCATCCAAAAGAAGATATAACAATTGTAAATATTTATGCACCCAACATAGGAGCACCTCAATACATAAGGCAAATACTAACAGCCATAAAAGGGGAAACTGGGGCCTCCCTGGTGGCGCAAGTGGTTGAGAGTCCACCTGCCGATGCAGGGGATGCGGGTTCGTGCCCCGGTCTGGGAGGATCCCATATACCGCGGAGCGGCTGGGCCCGTGAGCCATGGCCGCTGAGCCTGCGCGTCCGGAGCCTGTGCTCTGCAACGGGAGAGGCCACAACAGTGAGAGGCCCGCATACCGCAAAAAAAAAAAAAAAAAAAAAAAAAAGGGGAAACTGACAGTAACACATTCATAGTAGGGAACTGTAACACCCCACTTTAACCAATGGACAGATCGTCCAAAATGAAAATAAATAAGGAAACACAAGCTTTAAATGATACATTAAACAAGATGGACTTAATTGATATTTATAGGACATTCCATCCAAAAACAACAGAATACACATTTTTTTCAAGTGCTCATAGAACATCACCAGGATAGATCATATCTTGGGTCACAGATCAAGCCTTGGTAAATTTAAGAACATTGAAATTGCATCAACTATCTTTTCCGACCACAATGCTATGAGACTAGATATCAATTACAGGAAAACAGCTGTAAGAAATACAAACACATGGAGGCTAAACAATACACTACTTAATAACGAAGTGATCACTGAAGAAATCAAAGAGGAAATAAAAAAATACCTAGAAACAAATGACAATGGAGACACGACGACCCAAAACCTATGGGATGCAGCAAAAGCAGTTCTAAGAGGGAAGTTTATAGCAATACAATCCTACCTTAAGAAATAGGAAACATCTCGAATAAACAACCTAACCTTGCACCTAAAGCAATTAGAGAAAAAAGAACAAAAAAAGCCCCAAAGTTAGCAGAAGGAAAGAAATCATAAAGATCAGATGAGAAATAAATGAAAAAGAAATGAAGGAAACGATAGCAAAGATTGATAAAACTAAAAGCTGGTTCTTTGGGAAGATAAACAAAATTGATAAACCATTAGCCAGACTCATCAAGAAAAAAAGGGAGAAGACTCAAATCAATAGAATTAGAAATGAAAAAGGAGAAGTAACAACTGACACTGAAGAAATACAAAGGATCATGAGAGATTACTACAAGCAACTCTATGCCAATAAAATGGACAACCTGGAAGAAATGGACAAATTCTTAGAAATGCACAACCTGCCCAGACTGAATCAGGAAGAAAAAGAAAATATGAACAGACCAATCACAAGCACTGAAATTGAAACTGTGATTAAAAATCTTCCAACAAACAAAAGCCTAGGACAAGATGGCTTCACAAGCAAATTCTATCAAACATTTAGAGAAGTGCTAACACCTATCCTTCTCAAACTTATCCAAAATATAGCAGAGGGAGGAACATTCCCAAACTCATTCTATGAGGCCACCATCACCCTGATACCGAAACCAGACAAGGATGTCAAAAAGACAGAAAACTACAGGCCAATATCACTGATGAATATAGATGCAAAAACCCTCAACAAAATACTAGCAAACAGAATCCAACAGCACATTAAAAGGATCATACACCATCATCAAGTGGGGTTTATTCCAGGAATGCAAGAATTCTTCAGTATACGCAAATCAATCAATGTCATACACCATATTAACAAACTGAAGGAGAAAAACCATATGGTCATCTCAATAGATGCAGAGAAAGCTTTCGACAAAATTCAACACCCGTTTATGATAAAAAACCCTCCAGAAAGTAGGCATAGAGGGAACTTTCCTCAACATAATAAAAGCCATATATGACATACCCACAGCCAACATCATCCTCAATGGTGAAAAACTGAAAGCATTTCCACTAAGATCAGGAACAAGACAAGGTTGCCCACTCTCACCACTACTATTCAACATACTTTTGGAAGTTTTACCCATAGCAATCAGAGAAGAAAAGGAAATAAAAGGAATCCAAATTGGAAAAGAAGAAGTAAAGCTGTCATTGTTTGCAGATGACATGATACTACACATAGAGAATCCTAAAGATGCTACCAGAAAACTACTAGAGCTAATCAATGAATTTGGTAAAGTAGCAGGATACACAATAAATGCAAAGAAATCTCTGGCATTCCTATACAATAATGATGAAAAATCTGAAAGTGAAATCAAGAAAACACTCCCATTTACCATTGCAACAAAAAGAATAAAATATCTAGGAATAAACCTACCTGAGGAGACAAAAGACCTGTATGCAGAAAATTATAAGACACTGATGAAACAGATTAAAGATGATACAAATAGATGGAGAGATATACCATGTTCTTGGATTGGAAGAATCAACATTATGAAAATGATTCTACTACCCAAAGGAATCTACAGATTCAATGCAATCCCTATCAAACTACCAATGGCATTTTCACAGAACTAGAACAAAAAATTTCACAATCTGTATGGAAACACAAAAGATCCCGAATAGCCAAAGCAATCTTGAGAATGAAAAACGGAGTTGGAGGAATCAGGCTCCCTGACTTCAGACTATACTACAAAGCTACAGTAATCAAGGCAATATGGTACTGGCACAAAACCAGAAATATAGGTCAATGGAACAGGACAGAAAGCCCAGAGATAAACCCAGGCACATATGGTCACCTTATCTTTGATAAAGGAGGCAGGAATGTACAGTGGAGAAAGGACAGCCTCTTCAATAAGTGGTGCTGGGAAAACTGGACAGGTACATGTAAAAGTATGAGATTAGAACACTCCCTAACACCATACACAAAAATAAGCTCAAAATGGATTAAAGACCTAAATGTAAGGCCGGAAACTATCAAACTCTTAGAGGAAAATATAGGCAGAACACTCTATGACATAAATCACAGCAAAATCCTTTTAGACCCACCTCCTAGAGAAATGGAAATAAAAACAAAAATAAACAAATGGGACCTAATAAAACTTCAAAGCTTTTGCCCAGCAAGAGAAACCATAAACAATACCAAAAGACAACCCTCAGAATGGGAGAAAATATTTGCAAATGAAGCAACTGACAAAGGATTAATCTCCAAAATGTACAAGCAGCTCATGCAGCTCAATAACAAAAAAACAAATAACCCAATCCAAAAATGGGCAGAAGACCTAAATAGACATTTCTCCAAAGAAGATATACAGAGTGCCAACGAACACATGAAAGAATGCTCAACAGGGCTTCCCTGGTGGCACAGTGGTTGAGTCCGCCTGCCGATGCAGGAGACACGGGTTCGTGCTCCGGTCTGGGAGGATCCTACATGCCACGGAGCGGCTAGGCCTGTGAGCCATGGCCGCTGAGCCTGCGTGTCCAGAGCCTGTGCTCCGCAACGAGAGAGGCTACAACAGTGAGAGGCCTGCGTACCACAAAAAAAAAAAAAAAAAAAGAGTCATGTATCAAAATGTTCATTGTAGCTCTATTTACAATAGCCAGGAGATGGCAACAACCTAAGTGTCCATCATTGGATGAATGGATAAAGAAGATGTGGCAAATATATACAATTGAATATTACTCAGCCATAAAAAGAAACAAAATTGAGTTATTTGTAGTGAGGTGGATGGACCTAGAGTCTGTCATACAGTGAAGTAAGTCAGAAAGAAAAAGACAAATACCGTATGCTAAGACATATATATGGAATTTAAGAAAAAGAAATGTCATGAAGAACCTAGGGGTAAGACAGGAATAAAGACAGAGACCTACTAGAGAATGGACTTGAGGATATGGGGATGGGGAAGGGTAAGCTGTGACAACGTGAGAGAGTGGCATGGACATATATACACTACCAAACATAAAACAGATAGCTAGTGGGAAGCAGCCGCATAGCACAGGGAGATCAACTCTGTGCTTTGTGACCACCTAGAGGGGTGGGATAGGGAGGTTGGGAGGGAGGGCGACGCAAGAGGGAAGAGATATGGGAACATATGTATATGTATAACTGATTCACTTTGTTATAAAGCAGAAACTAACACACCATTGTAAAGCAATTATACTCCAATAAAGATGTAAAAAAAAAAATCCATAAACCGTCAACAGTGAGTTATTCACAATAAAAAATTTCAACATTTTCTATAAAGTCTTGTTCTGCCTGGGATAGATTAACTGTGTTTTAGCTTTATTTTTACTCATGTATTCCAGTAGCATTTTAGAAAATAATATGATAAATGTCATAACAATGTTTTCTATTGTGAAACGAAAGTATAAGTTAAAGAGGACAGTGCACTGCTTCATCCCCAGGAACTGGGACCATGCCTAACTCATAAGAACTACTGAACATTTATTTGTCTGATGAATGAATAAATGTTCAATCTGAATCAAAAGTACATACAGTTTAATTTCTTTTCTGCATTCTAGAAGTGTGAATAAATGTTTATGAAATTTAAAAAAAAAGAAAGTGAACCACCCAATTAAAAAGGGGGCAAAAGATCTGAATAGATACCTCTCCAAAAAAGATATAAAGGTGGAAAATAAGCAAATGAAAAGATGTTCAGTTTCATAAAGGAAGCAAATTAAAACAACAAGATACCATTACATACCTATTAGAATGGCCAAAATACAAAACAATGACAATGCCAAATGCTGACAAGAATGGAGAGCAACAGGAATTCTTATTTATCACTCATAGGAATGCAAAATGGTACAGCCACTTTGGAACACAGTGCGCCAGTTTCTTACAAAAGTAAACATACTCTTACCATACAATTCAGCTATTTACCCAAAGGAGTTGAAAACATATGTTCACACAAAAACCTGTACATGGATGTTTATAGCAGCTTTATTCATAATTGCCAAAACTTGGAAGTAACCAAGATGTCCTTCAGTAGGTGAAGGCACATCCAGGTGACAGAGTACTTTATTGTGCTAAAAAGAAATGAGCTATCAAGCCATGAAAAAACATGGAGGAAACGTAAATGCACATTACTAAGTGAAAGACGCCAGTCCGAAATGGCTACACGTGGTATAATTCCAACTACTTAACATTCTGGAAAATGCACAGCTATGGAGAGCAAAAAGATTAGTAGTTGCCTGGGGTTGGGGAGACATAAATAGGCAGAATTTAGAGGCTTTTTAGAGCAGTGACACTATTCTGTATAATACTGTAACTGTGGATACATTTTATTATGCATTTGTGAAAACCTTTAGAATGTACACTAAGAGTGAAACCTAAGGTGAATTACAGACTTTGGTTGATAATGATGTGACCAATGTAAGTTCATTCATTGACTGTAACAAATGTACCACTGTGGTGGGGGATACTGATATTGTGGAAAGTTGTGCGTTTGGGGAACAGAGAATATATGTGAATTCTTTGTACTTCCTGCTCAATTTTGCTGTGAATCTAAAAGTATTCTAAAAAGTACAGTCTATCTCTAAAAACATGAAGAAAAAAATATCTGGATAACAATATTGTTGGAGATGGAATAGAAATAGAAAGGAGCTCACCAATACAGCAGCTCTCTGTGCCAGATTGCCTTCTGTTACCCTGCTTAATAACTGTGTAATTTGGAGCACTTTATTTAACCTCTCAGTGCCTTAGTTTCCTCATCTGTAAAAGGCAGAATATTAGAACCTATCTACTACTACTCTTGGGAAGCTCATACAAGGTAACACATGAAAAGTACTCAGAATAGCCTTTGCCATATAATTCCATGGTAAGTGTTAGTTATTATGATTATTACCCCCTTTGACCTAACCTTAGTTTCTATCATCACAGCTATAACACTTTCTTTCCCCTTCTTTACTAGTTTTTTCCTTCCTCTGCTTTCAGTGCCTCATTGACTCCTTGAATCAGTTTAAAGAGACATCAAAAAAGTAATATTTGGATGACTTCCTACATTTAGAGAGACACGTTAATCACGTTCATAGCTTCTCTACCAAATGAAAAATTCTACCAGACTTCCTTGAGCAGACATCATAAGGAATACATAAAGAAATAGCATGAAAACCTTAAGGACACATTAATTAGTTAAGTGAAAATATTTTTCTCTACTACATTTGTGTTTTGAAATAGTAATTCATTGAACAAATATTTATTGAGCACTTCAGTATCACTTATTCTGTGAAGTCTTCTCTGAAGCTCCCCAGTTTCTCTAGCCCTCTCCAAACCAAAGAATCAAGCGGTTCCACTCATGTGTTCCAAAACATTTTATACATTCTTATTATAATAAATAATTATAATAACCTTTTCTTCCTATATATAGCACTAAACTTATATATTTTACTAATCTGGGACAGAAAAGTTGACTTGTCAATTTGTTTACATGTATATTTCTCCCTCAACAATTCATTTATCTAAGTTTCATGACTTTACATCTTTGGCTTTCCTGTGGCCACCATAAGCCTTTTTCATTCTAGAAAAGTAGCCCTCAAAGTGTGGTAAACAGAATCACAGGAGTCCCGGTGGTCAAAACTATTATCATATTAGTACTAAGAACTGGTTGTTTCTTTCACTTTGTTGACATTTACATTAATGGTGGAAAAGTAATGGTGGGTAAAGTTGCTGGTAACTTAACAGTAATCAATGCAGCAGCACCAAACTATACTTGTAGTCATTGTATTCTTCAAAGCTACACATTTGCAGTTTAAAAAAAAAAGTTTCCATTAATAATTTCCTTGATGAAGCAATAAACATTTTAATTTCATTTTAACTTGACCCTTGAGTATACAGCTTTTAAAATATTCTGTTTCAAAGAGTAAATACACATAAAGCACTTTTGCTGCATCCAGAAGTATGATAGTTGTTTAGAGAAAAACTACTTGTGTAGATGTTTAAGTTGTGAGCTGTACTGTTCTCTTTTTTCCCCCAAGAACACCATTTTTTACTTGAAAGAATAACTGACAAACATGCTTATACAGTCTTATGTATTTGGTAGACATTGTCTCAAATGAATGAAATGGGCCTGTCACTTCAAGGTACAGATCTGAGACTGTTTGTTACCAATGATAAAATGAACTTTCAAGCACCATCATGAGCCTGACAGCTTTGCATTCCTGATTAATATGACAGTATTATTAACTAATGTAATATTTTAAATGCTATATGTGTCAACATTCGGAAGATCTGCATAACTCATTGATCCCTATTTGCCAAATGACTAACACATGATGTTATAAAATCATGCATGGATAAAAGATCTTTCAAAGTGCAAAGCCAACCAATAGATTTTATCGTAGCAGAGTAAAAAACAGTTCATTGATGCATTTATATATCTCACATTGCAACTAGCCTTTAAGATATTATTATTTGTTGAGTGTTGGTGTAGTATTCAAACAAGAGTTTCCATAAGTATCTGAAAAGGCTATAAAAATACTCCTCTTTCCAACTACATATTCGTGAGACCTGATTTTCTTCATATACTTCAACCAAAGCAACGTACTGTAAAAGCATGAATTGTAGAAGCAGGTATGAGAATCCAGCTGTCTTTTATTAAGCCAATATCAATGATATTTACAAAAATATAAAACAATACCATTCTTTTCCCTATCTTTTTTGTTATGGAAAGTACAGTTATTTTTTCAAAAAATATGCTATTTAATATGCAATGGTTTACTGTCCTTTTTAAAATAATGAAATAGCTTAAATTTTTCTAGTTGTCAGTTCTAACACAAAAATTAATAGATAAAACTACATAAACAAAACTCTTCGCAGATTCTCAGTCATCTGTGAGAGTATAAAGTGTGAGACCCCCAAAGTATGAGACTTGCTATTCTAGTAAGAATGAGTGTTAATGTGTAACTAGCCTTGGCTTAAGCTACTTAGGAGGCAGAAAGGTATAATCTTTGGCAGAACCAGGGAGTTTTAACAGGTTAAACTTCTGGGTTTAACAAAACCCAGAAGTGTCTTTCAAAATACTCGTGTCTGAGCTTGGGTATGAAATAATATAATGATACAGAGCCTGTGTCATCAGGTCTACTCATTGAACAAACAAGTCTTCTGATATAAAGTGAATCAGTTCTGTGAATTAATAGCAAATAATCGCATTCTCTTAGAGGTCTGTCATTCATTATCACAGCTGCTCATTAGGCTTGGCAAACGGTACTAAAAGCTATACACCACAGAATAACAACTATGTATTTTCACATAATTTAAATGAAACTATAGGTTTTCAGTAAGGATTAAACTAAATCTCTTTATGTTAGTTCCAACTCAACCAACTTTACTGATTTCTCAAATCAAAGGTACTCATCACAGAGAAGTGTTCACAAATAACAAATTAACTTTTGTAGGCAAATAGATATATTACTTAAATAAGCAATCAGATATTTTGCTGCTAAAACTAGAAAAATCAACTCATGCTTACTTTTCTCAAATGCTTTACACATACAGTGAATATAATAAAAATACTACAGAATAACAAAAGATGTCCATAGCATTACTGTGACTAATTTTAATGATCTCTCAAAGGTGAAATGTTGTAGAAGGTTCTTGGGATAACAGTCACTCAATATTTTCCAAGACCTTCATACATATCTATAAATTTACAGCTCACTAAACCACATTTTACTGTTCAACCTCTAATTAAAAAAATTAAAGGTGTCCCTTTAAAAAAAAGAAGCCTGTAAGAAAATTCCTTCTCATAGAAAAAAATAAACACATAACATCCAGGAGGAGAATATGAGAGTTTAGGTAGGAAGACCTCCTTAGTTATTTAAATGGCCTCATTTCCCCGAGTTTACATTATAACAGGAATTCTGATTTTAAAAGTATTAACAGTAAAACTTCTGGGAAATTCCAAGGATCCTCTTTTTGGATTCAATAAGTACTTCTTCAAAACTAAGCTTAATGTGACCACAACTAAGATAGTAATGGTAATTCATGCTAGGCCTGGTCAGATATTTTTTACTAAATTTTTCACAAAGAAGCTGCCAAGATAGCTGGTTACACTGGTTACACATGAGACCCTTTATTTCATACATAAAAATACAGCTACGTAAAGGAATTATTTCATACTATGCAGTAATATTATTAGAATCATACTTCATAAGAAATTTTGATGTTGCATTCTCAAATGAAATATATTAATACACAATAAATAAACAATAGTTCACATAACTGAGTTTACAGAAATGCTTTTTCAATGGATGAAAAGAAATGGCCTTAACCTCCAGTTAAATGTCTACTTTTCAAATTCACTGTATCATAAGATTAAGTAATAACCGAATTTGGTGTATCAGGAGATGATCCCACTATTAATGAGAAGTATTCCTCATAGGATTTGGATTTGAAATATAATAATGCTAGCTGGTTTAATCATTTCAAATCTTAACTAAAAGCGTGCTGAGAAAGTAATAAACAATGAGAGGGGAATTCCATGGCAGTCCAGTGGTTAGGACTCCATGCTCTCACTGCTGAGGGCCTGGGTTAGACCCCTGGTCGGGGAGCTAAGATTCCCCTCACAGTGTGGCCAAAAACAAAAAAAAACAAAAAAAAAAAACAAAAAACAATGAGGGAGTGGACACTGCATTTCTTGAACCTGAGCTCGAGTCACATTTCTGACAGGAATGTGAGAGAATGTTTAGACAGCTGGAAACACAGTAGTCACTAAAAGATAGTAAGCAGAATGATAAGCATTAAACAAACAGGATAAAAATCAGGATTTTGCTCTCCCCAGTGTCTTTACTGGCAAACAGGGGGAAAAAAATGCTATCACAGGTGCAAAACCTAAACTGTTTAGAATTGACTGTCATAACTGACTGGTCTACATTTTGCCCTCCTTTTCCAAGTCACTGAGGAAACACATCTATTTGGAGTGATACTATCAATGGACATACCATATATATGTCTGTTTCATAAATATGTAACAATGTATGTTTTTGACTATTCCCTTCCACCTGACTCTCATCATTTCCCACAGATCATGCTCATAAAAATTTTACAACATATCTGGGAACAGCCAATATGGGGATTCATTTTTCAGGATGTTATCTGTCTTTATTCAGTTCCAGTTTTCTTCAAGACCTTGGCATAACCTGGAAACAAATGATACCTCAAGGGTGCAAGGTTAGAACTGACAGACATTTTTAGGCTCCACATTTAATGCATTACAAATACCAACTTTGTTTACTTGCTTGTTTCTTTAATTGCCCAAATGTATGAAGTAGATCATGTGCAAACAGATCTACTGCAAATAAAAGATAAGTGCCAATAATCCCTCATATTTGTGAAACACTTTATATATAATTGTATCCCACAAGGTTTATTCTACAAATGATGAAACCAAGGCTATGAGACATTAAGGGGATACAGCTAGTGTGTGATAAAAGCAGGACTACAATTCAAGCCTCTGTATCTCTGCAAACTGTGTCTTCTCACTGCTGAATTATCTTTGTATATCACCTTGTGGATATTATTTTATGCTAATATGAATTTACTGTAGAAAAATCAGAAAAGACAAAATGAAAATGAACTAAGTTCTTTAACATACAACCTTCCCTTGCAACCATTTATCTCTGGATGTACTTTTTATATAAAATGGGATATCTTATACATACAGTTATAAGTCCTGCTTTTCTCCACCTTCTGTAACATATGCGTTTTCCCATGTAACTACATATTTTTAAGAAAATTATTTTTAATGACTGAATATTACACCAGCACATAGGTAAGCACCACAACATAACAAATTCCCTATTGTGGGTTGTTTGTGCTGTTCACATTTTTTTTTTCTTAATAATTCTGGGATAAGCATGGTATTATATAAATCTTCCCAGGCATGTCTCATTATGTTTTTGGGGAAGAACTGGTTTTGTAGAGCACAACCAAAATGAGCACAAAAAATGTTTAATTGCCCTTGAATTCCTTTTTAAAGGTTAGGCAACCCCAAAATTATTTTGTTTTGCTGATAGAATTCTAAAAAGGACAAAAAAGAAGTGACAACAAAGAACTGTTACTATGAACTATATTCCGACCAAAAAATTGACTTGTGAAATAACATAACAGAAGCCTTAAGAAACTGAACTCCATTGCCAAGCCAGGCCATGGCAATGTCAGGTGTGTGCTCTATACTTTAGACAGATATTTTTCAAAAGTTCAGAGAAAACACAGTGGTTGTAAGACTTTGGAAGAGAAGCCAATCTAAGAGTTGGGAAACTTTCAAATATTTATTATCCACAGAATAATGGGTATCACACACATGTGCCTAATTTTAGTGAACAGCTTTTGATGAAGTGTACTTCTAAAAGACTATCCAAAACAATCCGCTTTAAATGAAACAATTTAAATGGGTCACCTATAATGCTTTTAGTAGATATTTTATTCAGATATTTTATTACTACTACACAACATTACACTCTCCTCATCAGTATAATAAAACTTTATGTATAAGATAATATGATTTGTCTGCCTAGACAATCCCAGCAAACTGACTAAATATTGTTTGAGTAAATAAGAGTTTAGTCATGTAGCCAGATATAAGAACTTATAAAAATCAACAGCTCTCCTTGAGATCAGCAACAAGTAATTTCTAAAAAGATCTTATTCATAACTTTAATATGTTCTCAAAGTTACAGGATAAGCTAACCTAATCTCTCAAGTTTTGAACATTTTGGCATATCAATCTCATGAAGAGCCCTACACATAAGCCTCTAAATATAAAAAATTTCAAGAAGCAAACTCCAAAGAGAAAAATGAACGTTTAGAATAGCTTCTAACATCCAAGTTTTGAAAAAATACAACTGTACATGATTTACAAATTTAAAACAATTCCAAGAGCAAAAGAGAAGTTATTACTGACTTCTAGTTAAGCATGGCAGATGAAACAAATGAGTTTACCTCCAAGAGCTCTTGAAAACCCTCTAAAGTTGCAATTTAAAAAAAATACAAGCAGCAAAGAAATATGAAAGAAGATAACAGGTTTAATATGACAATAAGAGGGACTTCCCTGGTGGTGAAGTGGTTAAGAAGCCGCCTGCTGGGGGTTGGGGGGGAGTCAAGATGGCGTACTAGGAGGACATGCGGAATTCGAGTCTTCTCACAACTAGGGCACCTACCAGGAACCAGGGGGGGACCACAGACACCTAAGGGGATGGGAGGAACCCCCAGCAACCAGGTAGGACGTGGGGCATGGGGGGAGTGAAGGGGGAGGAGAAGTGGAGGCAGGAATGGACTGGCATCCCTGAGGGGTGGCTGGGGGAGGGGAAGGGCTCCCACATCCAAACGGGTAACTTGGGGAACCACTGGGAGGGCAGAGGATCAAAAGGGAGTGTGGCCAGGCTTCCCCTGCCCACTTGGACCCCCAGGAACCTGCTGAGATCCCGGGCCAGATACTCTGCCCACCTAGGCCCTCTCCAGCCACTCAGGTCCTGAGGGAGTGGGAGGGAGGGATGAGGGGGGCAAAAGTAAAGGTCGGACCTCTGGGATCCACACCCCTGAGGGGTGGCTAGGAGAGGGGAGGAGTTCCTACACCCAGAGGGACCCACCCATGGTTAGGGGTCCAGCAGTGACAGGGGTAGACCCTGGGGGAGACAGAGGGGGAGGGGTGCAGAGGAATGGAAGGGAACAGGGCCAATGCTTTCCCTGTCCACTTAGGCACCAGGGAGCTGGTTGGGCTCCAGGTCTAATCCTCTGCCCTCGGAGCCTCCCTCCTGAGCCGAAGCCCTGCACCAACACCCCCATCCAGGGCCCTACCTCTACACTTGGAGATCCCTTCCAATGCACTGGGCCTAAACCCCACCCACACACCCTCACTCAGGGCCCCACCTCCAAACTCTGGAACTCCACACACCAGAGGCCCTCCTTTCCATGTGCTGCCTCTCCCCTTCTGCACAGGTATTAAGCAGAGACCCCGGCACATACTTGAAAGTCGCCTCGCCTAAGCCCCGCCCCATGCTCAAGCACCACCCCACCAACCCTGCCTAGGTGCCACCCCACCCTAAAACCCGCCCCTGCCTAAGTTCAACCCCCGCCTAAAGTGCACCCCCACAGCCAAGGCTTTTTTATTTCTTTTTTCCTTTTCCTTTTTCCTCTTTTAGATTGTGGTTCTGTTTTACCTTGTTGATTCATTGCTGTTGATGCTTTTATATTTTTATTATTCCTAATAAATCTTTTATTTTTCTAATTTTACTTTATTCTTTATAATTTGTTAGTGATCTTTCCTTTTGGCTTGTTGCTCCACCCGCCTTTTTAAAAATTTTTTCTGATGTGCTTTTTTTTTTTTTTTTTTTTTTTTTTGCGGTACGCAGGCCTCTCACTGTTGTAGCCTCTCCCGTTGCAGGGCACAGGCTCCGGATGCGCAGGCTCAGCGGCCATGGCTCACAGGCCCAGCCACATCGCAGCATGTGCGATCCTCCCGGACCGGGGCACGAACCCGTGTCCCCGGCATCGGCAGGCGGACTCTCAACCACTGCGGCACCAGTGAAGCCCTCTGATGTGGTTTTATTTTACCTTGCTGCAGTTGTGTCAATTATAGTTTTATTTTTCCTAATATATTTTTTATCTTTCTAGTTTTATTTTGTTTTTATTCTTTGATATTGTACTGTTCCTTTTACCTTTCTTTCTTCCTTATTTTTCTCTTACAGTGCCACAAGCTTGCGGGACCTTGGTTCCCAGGTCGGAGGTCGGGCCCGAGCTCCTATGGTGGGAGCTCCAAGTCCAAACTGCTGGACTAACAGAGAACCTCAGACCCCAGGGAATATCAATTGGACTGAGACCTCCCGGAGGTCCTCATCTCAGCACCAAGACCCAGCTCTATCTAACTGCCTACAAACTTCAGTACTGGATGTCTCAGGCCAAACAACCACTAAGACAAGATTACAGCACCACCCATCCAATAAAAAAAACAAAAAACAAAAATGAAAAGACAAAAAAATATGTTACAGATGAAGGAGCAAGATAAAAACCTAAAAAACCAAATAAATGAAGATGAAACAGGCAACCTACCTGAAAAAGAATTCAGAGTAATGAGAGTAAAGATGATCCAAAATCTTGGAAACAGAATGGAGAAAATACAAGAAACATTTAACAAGGATATAGAAGAACTAAAGAGTAAACAAACAGTGATGAACAACACAATTACTGAAATTAAAAATACTCTAGGAGGAATCAATAAAAGAATAACTAAGGCAGAAGAATGGATAAGTGAACTGGAAGATAAAATGGTGGAAGTAACTGCCAAGGAGCAGAATAAAGAAAAAAGAATGAAAAGAATTGAGGACAGTCACAGAGACGTCTGGGACAACATTAAACACACCAACATTCAATTTATAGGGGTTCCAGAAGAAGAGAAAAAGGAAGGGTCTCAGAAAATATTTGAAGAGATTATAGTCGAAAACTTCCCTAACATGGGAAAGGAAATAGTCAATCAAGTCCAGGAAGCACAAAGAGTACTGTACAGGATAAAACCAGAGAAACACAATGAAACACATATTAATCAAACTACCAAAAATTAAATACTAAGAAAAAATTATTAAAAGCAGCAAGGGAAAAGCAACAAATAACATACAAGGGAATCCCCATAAGGTTAACAGCTGATCTTTCAGCAGAAACTTAGCAAGCCAGAAGGGAATGGCAGGACATATTTAAAGGGAGGAAAGGGAAAAACCTACAATCAAGATTACTCTACCAAGCAAGGATCACATTCAGATTCAATGGAGAAATTAAAACCTTCACAGACAAGCAAAAGCTAAGAGAATTCAGCACCACCAAACCTGCTTTACAACAAATGCTAAAGGAACTTCTCTAGGCAGGAAACACAACAGAAGGAAAAGACCTACAATAACAAACCCAAAACAATTAAGAAAATGGGAATAGGAACATACATATCAATAATTACCTTAAATGTAAATGGATTAAACGCTCCATCCAAAAGACACAGACTGGCTGAATGGATACAAAAACAAGACCTGTACATATGCTGTCTACAAGAGACCCATGTCAGACCTAGGGATACATACAGACTGAAAGTGAGAGGATGGAAAAAGATATTCCATGCAAATGGAAATTAAAAGAAAGATGGAATGGCAATTCTCATATCAGACAAAATAGAATTTAAAATAAAGACTATTACAAGAGACAAAGAAGGACACTACATAATGATCAACGGATCAATCCAAGAAGAAGATGTAACAATTGTAAATATTTATGCACCCAACATAGGAGCACCTCAATACATAAGACAAATGCTAACAGCCATAAAATGGGAAATTGACAGTAACACGATCATAGTAGGGGACTTTAACATTCCACTTTCACCAATGGACAGATCATCCAAAATGAAAATAAATAAGGAAACACAAGCTTTAAATCACACATTAAACAAAATGGACTTAAATGATATTTATAGGACATTCCATCCAAAAACAACAGAATACACTTTCTTCTCAAGTGCTCACAGAACATTCTCCAGGATAGATCATATCTTGGGTCACAAATTAAGCCTTGGTAAATTTAAGAAAATTGAAATCGTGTCAAGTATCTTTTCTGACTACAACGCTATGAAAGTAGATATCAATTAGAGGGAAAAAACTGTAAAGAATACAAACACATGGAAGCTACACAATATGCTATTAAATAACCAAGAGATCACTGAAGAAATCAAAGAGGAAATCAAAAAATACCTAGAAACAAATGACAATGAAAACATGATGACCCAAAACCTACAGGATGGAGCAAAAGCAGTTCTAAGAGTGAAATTTATAGCAATACAGTCCTACCTCAAGAAACAAAAATCTCAAAAAACCTAAGCTTACAACTAAAGCAATTAGAGAAAGAAGAACCAAAAACCCCCAAAGTTAGCAGAAGGAAAGAAATCATAAAGATAAGATGAGAAGTAAATGAAAAACAAATAAAGGAAACAGTAGCAAAGATCAATAAAACTAAAAGCTGGTTCTTTGAGAAGATAAACAAAATTGATGAACCATTAGCCAGACTCACCAAGAAAAAAAGGGAGAAGACTCAAATCAACAGAATTAGAAATGAAAATGAAGAAGAAACAACTGACACTGCAGAAATACAAAGGATCACGAGAGATTACTACAAGCAACCATATGCCATAAAATGGACAAACTGGGGCTTCCCTGGTGGCGCAGTGGTCGAGAGTCTGCCTGCCGATGCAGGGGACACGGGTTCGTGCTGAGGTCTGGGAGGGTCCCACGTGCCGCAGAGCGGCTGGGCCTGTGAGCCACGGCCGCTGGGCCTGTGCGTCCGGAGCCTGTGCTCCATGGCAGGAGGGGCCACAGCAGTGAGAGGTCTGTGTACCTCAAAAAAAAAAAAATCTTCCACCAAACAAAAGTCCAGGACGAGATGGCTTCACAGGCAAATTTTATCAAACATTTAGAGAAAAGCTAACACCTATCCTTCTCAAACTCTTTCAAAATATAGCAGAGTGAGGAACACTCCCAAACTAATTCTACGAGGCCACCATCACCCTGATACCAAAACCAGACAACGATGTCACAAAAAAAGAAAACTACAGCCAACAATTCTGACGAACAAAGATGCAAAAATCCTCAACAAAATACTAGCAAACAGAATCCAACAGCACACTAAAAGGATCACACACCATGATCAAGTGGGGTTTATCCCAGGAATGCAAGAATTCTTCAGTATACACAAATCAATCAATGTCATACACCATATTAACAAACTGAAGGATAAAAACCACATGATCATCTCAGTAGATGTTGAAAAACCTTTTGACAAAATTCAACACCCATTTATAATAAAAACCCTACAGAAAGTAGGCATAGAGGAACCTACCTCAACATAATAAAGGCCATATGTGACAAACCCACAGCCAACATCATCCTCAATGGTGAAAAACTGAAACCATTTCCTCTAAGATCAGGAACAAGACAAGGACGTCCACTCTCACCACTATTAGTCGACATAGTTTTGGAAGTTTTAGCCACAGCAATCAGAGAAGAAAAAGAAATAAAAGAAATCCAAATCAGAAAAGAAGAAGTAAAACTGTCACTGTTTGCAGATGACATGATACTATACATAGAGAATCCCAAAGATGCTACCAGAAAATTACAAGAGCTAATCATTGAATTTGATAGAGTAGCAGGATACAAAATTAATGCACAGAAATCTCTTGTATTCCTATACACTAATGATGAAAAATCTGAAAGAGAAATTAAGGAAACACTCCCATTTACCATTGCAACAAAAAGAATAAAATACCTAGGAATAAACCTACCTAGGGAGAAAAAAAACCTGTATGCAGAAAACTATAAGACACTGATGAAAGAAATTAAACATGATACAAACAGATGGAGAGATATACCATGTTCAATTGGAAGAATCAACACTGTGAAAAGGACTATACTACCCAAAGCAATCTATAGATTCATTGCAATCCCTATCAAACTACCAATAGCATTTTCCACAGAACTAGAACAAAAAATTCCACAATTTGTATGTAACACAAAAGTCCCCGAATAGCCAAGCAATCTTGAGAAAGAAAAACGGAACTGGAGGAATCAGGCTCGCTGACTTCAGACTATACTACAAAGCTACAGTAATCAAGATAGTACGGTACTGGCATAAAACAGAAGTATAGTTCAATGGAACAGGACAGAAAGCCCAGAGATAAACCCATGCACATATGGTCACCTTATCTTTGATAAAGGAGGCAAGAATATACAATGGAGAAAAGACAGCCTCTTCAATAAGTGGTGCTGGGAAAACTGGACAGCTACATGTAAAAGAATGAAATCAGAACACTTCCTACCACCATACGCAAAAATAAACTCAAAATGGATCAAAGACCTAAATAAAGGCCAGATACTATAAAACTCTTAGTGAAAACATAGGCAGAACACTCTATGACATAAATCACAGCAAGATCCTTTTTGACCCACATCCTAGAGAAATGGAAATGAAACCAAAAATAAACAAATAGGCCCTAATGAAATTTAAAAGCTTTTGCCCAGCAAAGGAAACCACAAACAAGACAAAAAGACAACCCTCAGAATTGGAGAAAATATTTGCAAATGAAGCAACTTATAAAGGACTAATCTCTAAAATATACAAGCAGCTCATGCAGCTCAATATCAAAAAAACAAACAACCCAATCCAAAAATGGGCAGAAGACCTAAATAGACATTGGCCATACAGATGGCCAACAATACATGAAAGGATGCTCAACATCACTAATCTTTAGAGAAATGCAAATCAAAACTACAGTGAGGTATCTCCTCACACCGGTCAGAATGGCCATCATCAAAAAATCCACAAACAGTAAATGCTGGAGAGGCTGTGGAGAAGAGGAACCCCTCTTGCACTGTTGGTCAGAATGTAAACTGATACAGCCACTATGGAGAACAGTATGGAGGTCCCTTAAAAAACTAAAAATAGAACTACCATATGACCCAGCAATCCCACTACTGGGTATATACCCTGAGAAAACCATAATTCAAAAAGAGTCATGTACCACAATGTTCACTGCAGCTCTATTTACAATAGCCAGGACATGGAAGCAACCTAAGTTTCCAATGACAGATGAGAAAGAAGATAAAGAAGATATGGCACATATATAAAATGAAATATTATTCAGCCATAAAAAGAAAAGAAATTGAGTTATTTGTAGTGAGGTGGATGGACCTAGAGTCTGTCATACAGAGTGAAGTAAGTCAGAAAGAGAAAGACAAATACCGTATGCTAACACATATATATGGAATTTAAGAAAAAAAAATGTCATGAAGAACCTAGGGGTAATACAGGAATAAAGACACAGCACTACTAGAGAATGGACTTGAGGATATGGGGAGGAGGAAGGGTAAGTTGTGACAAAGCAAGAGAGTGGCATGGACGTATATACACTACCAAACGTAAAACAGATAGCTAGTGGGAAGCAGCCACACAGCACAAGGAGATCAGCTCGGTGCTTTGTGACCACCTAGAGGGGTGGGATAGGGAGGGTGGGAGCGAGGGAGATGGGAACATATGTATAACTGATTCACTTTGTTACAAAGCAGAAACTAGCACACCATTGTAAAGCAATTGTACCCCAATAAAGATGTTAAAAAAAAAAAAGTAAAAAATAAGAAAAAAAAAGATTAACAGGCATGCAAAGAGATAGGGAAATGGAACCCATAATGAGGAGAATAATCAATCAAAACTGACACAGAACTGAAAGAGATATCACAATGAGCAAAAAGAAGACACAAAGAGTTACTATTACTGATTCCCATATGCTGAAAATTTAAATAGAGACGTGAAAAATATAAAAGACTCAGATCAACTTATAAAGAGGAAAACTACAATGTATGAGATTTAAAAAATGGATGGGGGCTGCCCTCGTGGCGCAGTGGTTGAGAGTCCACCTGCCAATGCAGGGGACACGGGTTCATGCCCCGGTTTGGGAGGATTCCACATGCCACGGAGCGGCTGGGCCCGTGAGCCATGGCCACTGAGCCTGCGCGTCCAGAGCCTGTGCTCTGCAACGGGAGAGGCCACAACAGTGAGAGGGCCACATGCCACAAAAAAAAAAAAAAAAAAAGGATGGGATACACAGCATATTAAATATTGCAGAAGAAAAGATTAGTAAACTTGAATTCACACCAATAAAAATTATCTAAAATAAAATACAGAGAGAAAAAAGAACCCTCCAAAACGAAATGAGCATCAGTGAGCTCTAGGACTTCAATCAGCCTAACACATGAGTAATAAGAATCAAGGAAATGAGGAGGAGGAGGAACAGAAAAAAACATTTGAATGAATAATAGCGAAATATAACAGCAGATGAAAAATGGATCCATACAAAACAATGAAGAGCAACAGAAGTATAACTACATGGGTAAATAAATAAGACTTCTTCTTATTATTTAAGTGTCTTTTAAAGACGATTGACTATATAAACAAAAATAACATTGTGGCATGGGGTTTATAGTATATATAAATGTAAAATGTCAACAATTGTACAAAAGTCAGGAGAGGAAAATGCCAGAGTACAGTAGTACTGTATGGTCCATATACCATAGGAAAGGTTGTATAGTATCACTTAAATGTAGAATGTTAAGTTAAATACACCATAAGTTAAAGATGTATAAGCCTGAAAAGTGACAAAACAAAGAGTTAAAACTAATAAGACAACAAAAGAAGTAAAATGGAATAATCAAGAAAAATACTCAATCTAAAACAAAGCAGAAAATAAAGGGGAAGAAAAGTCCAATGAGATGAATAAGAAACAGTAAAATAAGATTCCAGCCTAACTCTATTAATAATCACATTTAAATGGCTGAGATGATAACTTTGGATAAAAAGCAAGACCCAACTATATGCTTCCTACAAGAAACTTTAAATACAAAGATGCAAAGAAGTTAAAAGGAAAAGGATGGGAAACAGATATCATATGCTGACATTAACCAAAAGAAATTTGGTTAATATTAATACAGATTTCAGAGCAAAGAATGTTAACAGGAACTAAAAAGGCATTTTATAATGATATATGGACCAATTCATCAAGGGGACATAAATTTCTAAATATTTATGCCCCTAATAAAGAGCGTCAAAATACATGAAATAAATCAGATGGAATTGTGAGTAAAAAGACACAGATTTCCTCTATTTTAGTCAAAGACTTCAAAATCTCTCTCTTAATAACTGATAAAACAAGTGGACAAAAAAATACTAAGAATGTAGAAGATTTGAACAATACTATCAAGCAGACTTGACCTAATTGATGTTTATAAACACTCCACTCAAACAGCAGCAGAATACACATTCTTTCCTAGCATACTTCAGACATTTACCAAGACAGAGTATATTCTGGGCCATAAAATATATTGCAGTATGGGCTTTCCTGGTGGCGCAGTGGTTGAGAGTCCGCCTGCCAATGCAGGGGACACGGGTTCGTGCCCCAGTCCGGGAAGATCCCACATGCCACGGAGAGGCTAGGCCCGTGAGCCATGGCCGCTGAGCCTGCATGTCCGGAGCCTGTGCTCCGCAACGGGAGAGGCCACAACAGTGAGAGGCCCGCGTACTGCAAAAAAAAAATATATATATATATACATATATATTGCAGTAAATTTAAAATGACTCAAATCATAAAAAGTATGTTTTCATACCACAAGGGAATTAAATTAGAAATCAAAAACAAACCTCTGGAAAATCCACAATACTGGAAACTAAATAATACATTTCTAAATAACTCATGGGTCAAAGAAGAAATCAAAAGGGAAATTACAAAGTATTTTGAACTAAATGAAAATGAAAAGACGACCTATCAGAATTTGTGAAATGCTACCAAAGTAGGACTTAAGGGGAATTTGTGAGATGCTACTAAAGCAGTACTTAAGGGTAAAGTTAAAGCACTTAAAATAGAAAAGAAGAAAGGTCTTAGTCAATGAACTCAGCTTCTATCTTAAGAACTAGAGAAAGAAAATTAAATTCAAAGTAAACAGAAAAAAGAAAATAATAGGGATCAAAACAGAAATCAATGAAACAGAAAACAGACACAATAGAAAAAAAGTAATGAGAGTAACAGCTGGTTCTTTGAGAAGATCAAAAAACTTGATAAACTTCTAGCCAGACTGATAACAAAAAAAGAGAAGATACAAATTGCCAGTATCAGCAGTGAGAGAGATGATATCACTAGAGAGTCTACAGATATTAAAAGGATCATAAGAGAACATTATGGATAACTTTTTGCAAATAAAGTTGACAATTAGAAAAAATAAACAAATTCACTAAAAAAACACAAACTACCAAGCTCTCTCATGAAGAAACGGATAACCTAAATAACTCTGTATTTATCAAAGAAATTGAAATTGTAGTTAAAAATCTTCCCACAATGAAAACTACAGTCCCAGATGGTTTTATTGGTGAATTCTACCAAACATTTAAGGAATCAATAATAATAGCAATTCTACACGAACTCTTCTAAAAATCTGAAAAGTATAGGATAACCCCCAGCTCATTCTATGGAGCCAGTATTACCCTGATACCAAAACCTGACAAAAAACATTATAAGAAAAGAAAACTACCAACAGCGCTCATGAACACAGTCACAGAAACTCTTTCAAAAATACTTTTTAGCAAACGGAATCTATGAATATAGCAAAAGGCTACATGATGACCAAGTAGGATTTGTCCCAAGAATAAAGGGTTGGTTTACATTTGAAAAACAATGTAATTCATTATTTTAACAAGTTTACATAAGAAAATATAACAAACTAAAGAAGAAAAGCAATATGATCATTTTGAAAGAAGCAGAAAAAAGTTGAAAAAATTCAGCATCACTTCTGTTAAAAACTCTGAACACATTAGAAGTAAAAGTGAATTTCCTTAACCTGATAAAAGACATCTATGGAAAACCTACAGCTAACATCATACTGAATATTTAAAAACTGAATGCTTTCCTGCTAAGATCAGGAACAAGATAGGCGTTCCCACTATTACTACATCTACTCTACTTTGGGCTACAGGTTCCAGCTGGAGCAATTAGGAGAAGGGAGGGAGGGAGGAAGGAATGGAAGGTATACACTTTGGAAAAGAAGAAATAAAACTCCTTATTCACAGACAATATAATTGTCAATGTAGAAAATCTACAAAAAGTGTCTAGAAGTTATATGTGATGCTTAGTAAGGTTGTAGGATCAATACACAAAAATCAATTGTATTCTACATACTAGGAGTGAACAATCAGAAAATATTATTTACAATAGCATCAAAAATACGAAATAGGGATAATATGTCAAAAAATATGAAAGACCTGTATATTGAACCACAAAGTACTGCTGAAAAGCTAAAGACCTAAATAAATAGGGAGATATACTTTGGTCAAGGGTTGGTCAACTCAATATTATTAAGCTGTCAACCTTCCAAATTAACACATATTTGAATAAATCTATAGATTCAATGCAATTCCAATACCAATACCAGCAGGGTTTTGTTTTTGTTTTTGGTAGAAATTATAAAACTGAATTTAAAATTCCAATTGAAATGTAAAGGATGTAGAATAGCTCAAACAACTTAGAAAAAGACAAAATCGGAGAACTAACACTACCTGATTTCAAGAATTGTGATAAAGCCAGAGTAATAAAAAGCAGTGTGGTATTAGAGTAAACATAGGCAAATAGATCAATGGAACAAAACAGACAGTCCAGAAATAAACCCACACATATAAGGAGAACTGATCTCCTCCTACACTTGCTCAAGGAAAGATTAACTGTTGTTATGTGTTCTAAAAGTAAAGGATAATGAAATGAAGCACCATGTTAATGGAGAAGGTCCCGCAGAAAAAATTCTCCCTGCACATAGGGTTCCCTGATCTATTGCTGCTTGCAAGTGACCTCCAATTGTCACCTCAGCACAATACCCACACAGGGAAATTTTACTTTGCATATATTTATACGTATAAGATTAAGTGCTTACTTAAGTGACTTAAAGGATAAATCATAGGCAGCTGAGTTATCTGCTTATAATCCACCCTTTCTAATCCTTGGACACCTGTCTTAGGGAACGAACTACTGGAGTTATAGAACTTTCAGGTAGCTCATCTTATTTAAACTCTTCCATTCAATGTTATTTCCTAAAGCCGCATTTTGGTCTCAGAAGAAAGACTGTCCTTTTCTGTTTGAATCCAAGGTCAAGCCCTCTGTCCTGTGGTCCTATACACCACTGATCTGACCATTTCATGCAGTTCCAGAGCTATGTCTTTATAATACTGTTTTCCTATTTCTTCTCCACTTTTATTATTAAGACTCCATAATTGTGGTTAAGGACAGGATTCTTGAATAAAACAGAACTGTATTCAACTCTTCTGTGTTTTTTTTACAACTATGCACCTAAAATGTTAAAACCTGTACCCAGTAAACAGTAAAGATTCAATAAATAGTAGCTATTGCTATTATCTTTATCACTATTATTATTACCTACCTACACACAGTTACTTCCCACAAATTAGTTTCAACTTCAATTTCAACTTCCTACAAATTAATTTCAACCTACCTACACCCAGTTACTTCCTACAAATTAATTTCAACAAATTAATTTCAAATTCTTCTCTACCTTTAAGCTCTAAGCAATTCACAGTGTTGTTGCCTTCAAGGGGCCAATGGACAACTATTCATATTATTTAAAATTTTTAAAACAAATACTTAATGAATTTGTTTTTGTTGTTTAAAATCCAAGAAATATCAATGTTTGTAAAGAAAACGTTCAAATTCTTGCTGCCCAACCCAGTGACAGGGACACTCTACCCTTCACCTCCAGCCATATAAGTTATTATTAATACTTTTACGTGCTTCCTTCCAAATATTGTTGCACCTTCTATATACACATGTATGTGTGCATATAAGTATTAAGGTTTAATTCAAACAGGGCAATGAAACCCATCTTTCCTTATCTAGATTCACTGTAACCATTTCACCACTTACAAATATTTAGTTTTGCTTTTTTTAATATAGGCATTTCATGTATTTTGTATAGCCTCTAAGGTAGAATTTATTAAGATTATAGTTACTGGGATTTCCCTGGTGGCTATGTAGTTAAGAATCCACCTGCCAATCCAGGGAACACAGGTTCGAGCCCTGGTCCGGGAAGATCCCACATGCCATGGAGCAACTAAGCCCGTGCAACACAACTACTGAGCCTGTGCTCTAGAGCCTGCAAGCCACAACTACTGAAGCCCATGCGCCTACACCCTGTGCTTTGCAACAAAGAGAAGCCCCCGCAATGAGAAGCCCACGTTCTGCGTTGAAGAGTAGCCCCCGCTCACCGCAACTAGAGAAAGCCCACATGCAGCAACGAAGACCCAACGCAGCCAAAAATAAATTAATTTAATTAAAAAGATTATAGCTATTGAAGTTGAAATTTTATAAACAGCTCTAAGAAAAGATTAATTTTATCATAAAGACTTTGTAATTTTATGGGAAAGTAAAGATTCTAGTCAGTACAGAGAGCTGGCATTTCAAAATCTTTCAGGCCCAACATATCTACTCACTTCCTGAAGCTCATTGCCCTGTAAGAGTCAGAAATACGAATTTCAGGGACAGTTACAGATATATTTTTCATTGAAAAATGGAAATTAACAAATAGTCATAAGAATTCCTTGGGGTTTTTTTAGAATAAATTCAAAATTTAGTGCTTAAATAGAGGAAATAAGGTGAGTTCCATTACAATTCCACTTTCTTTCCAGTTTATAAAACTGGAATTTTACTAATTTCCTGGATGACAAATGGAAGGAATGCTATCATTTGGGGCTTTTCCACTTATAGTTCCATGACCATGATATCTAAAAACAAACAACCCAGTGAAATCTTGATTTCAACCAACTCCTTCAAGAAGCCTATACATAACGTGGCTCATATTACATGAAAATTAAACTTGAGAAATTACATCATGTATGAAACATTCATTTGCATTCTTGTCCTTTGAAGTGCTTCAGAATAGCAAGGAAGAAGGTAAACCTGAGAAATAATCTTAAAGAAAGATTAGGTCTTAAGTCTTATACTTAAAGAAAATAAAAGTCGAGGATCCCGCTAACACAACCTCATCTAAAAAGCAAAAAATGAATGTAATATATGAGAGGTATTATTTTTAAGGGAAACATTTACAAAACAAAAGGAAAAAACAGATACAACCTACCCAAGGAAAAAATGACTCATTAGCAGATCTGAAGAGGGAAAAATTGCCCAAGGTGAGACATTTTATAAAATAAAATTACATACTGTATACTAAGCTCAGCATACTTTAAAAACTGGCTTCAGAATAAGATACATGCAAAAAAGCCTCAACAAAATATTGGCCAATCAAATCTTGCGGTATATAAAAACAATAATAGAGGCCCTGACCAAGATGGCGGAGTAGAAGGACGTGCTCTCACTCCCTCTTGCGAGAGCACCAGAATCACAACTAACTGCTGAACAATCATTGACAGGAAGACACTGGTACTCACCAAAAAACATACCAAACATACAAAGACAAAGGAGAAGCCACAATGAGACGGTAGGAGGGTTGCAATCACAATAAAATCAAATCCCATAACTGCTGGGTGGGTGACTCACAAACTGGAGAACACTTATACCACAGAAGTCCACCCACTGGAGTGAAGGTTCTGAGGCCCACGTCAGGCTTCCCAACCTGGAGGTCCGGCAACAAGAGGAGGAATTCCCAGAGAATCAGACTTTGAAGGCTGGTGGGATTTGACTGCAGAACTTCGACAGGACTGGGGGAAACAGAGACTCCACTCTTGGAGGGCACACACACAGCAGTGTGTGCATCAGGACCCAGGGGAAGGAGCAGTGACCCCACAGGAGACTGCACCAGACCTACCTGCTAGTGTTGGAGGGTCTCCTGCAGAGGTGGGGGGTGGCTGTGGCTCACGGTGAGGACAAGGACACTGGCAGCAGAAGTTCTGGGAAGTACTCCTTGGCATGAGCCCTCCCAGAGTCCGCCATTAGCCCTACCAAAAAGCCCAGGTAGGCTCCAGTGTTGGGTTGCCTCAGGCCAAACAACCAACAGGGAGGGAACCCAGCCCCACCCATCAGCAGTCAAGAAGATTAAAGTTTTACAAAACTCTGCCCACCAGAGCAACACCCAGCTCTACCCACCACCGACTCCCTCCAATCAGGAAACTTGCACAAGCCTTTGGATAGACTCATCCACCAGAGGGCAGACTGCAGAAGCAAGAAGAACTACATTGGCCAATCAAATCTTGCAGTATATAAAAACAATAATAGAGGCCCTGAACCAAGATGGCAGAGTAGAAGGACGTGCTCTCACTCCCTCTTGCGAGAACACCAGAATCACAACTAAATGCTAAACAGTCATTGACAGGAAGACACTGGAACTCAACAAAAAAGATACCCCACAGCCTGTGGAACAAAAACCATATTCACAGAAAGACAGACAAGATGAAAAGGCAGAGGGCTATGTAACAGATGAAGGAACAAGATACAACCCCAGAAAAACAACTAAATGAAGTGGAGGTAGGCAATATTCCAGAAAGAGAATTCAGAATAATGATAGCGAAGATGATCTAGGACCTCGGAAAATGAATGGAGGCAAAGATCGAGAAGATGCAAGAAATGTTTAACAAAGAGCTAGAAGAATTAAAGAACAAACAGAGATGAGCAATACAATAACTAAAATGAAAACTGCACTAGAAGGAATCAATAGCAGAATAACTGAGGCAGAAGAACAGATAAGTGACCTGGAAGACAAAATGGTGGAATTCACTGCTGTGGAATAGAATAAAGAAAAAAGAATGAAAAGGAATGAAGACAGCCAAGAGACCTCTGGGACAACATTAAACGCAACACCATTCACATTATAGGGGTCCCAGAAGGAGAAGAGAGAGAGAAAGGACCCAAGAAAATAGGTGAAGAGATTATAGTGGAAAACTTCCCCAACATGGGAAAGGAAATAGCCACCCAAGTCCAGGAAGCACAGAGAGTCCCATACAGGATAAACCCAGGAGAAACACGCTGAGACACATATTAATCAAATTGGCAAAAATTAAACGCAAAGAAAAATTATTGAAAGCAGCAAGGGAAAAATAACAAATAACATACAAGGGAACTCCCATAAGGTTAACAGCTGATTTCTTAGCAGAAACTCTACAAGCCAGAAGGGAGTGGCATGATATACTTAAAGTGATGAAAGGGAAGAACCTACAACCAAGATTACTCTACCCAGCAAGGATCTCATTCAAATTCGATGAAGAAATCAAAAGCTTCACAGAGAAGCAAAAGCTAAGAGAATTCAGCACCACCAAACCAGCTCTACAACAAATGCTAAAGGAACTGCTCTAAGTGAGAAACATAAGAGAAGAAAAGTACCTACAAAAACAAACCCAAAACAATTTTAAAAATGGTCATAGGAACATACATGTCAATAATTACCTTAAACGTGAATGGATTAAATGCTCCAACCAGAAGACACAGTCTTGCTGAATGGATACAAAAACAAGACCCATATGTATGCTGTCTACAAGAAACCCACTTCAGACCTAGGGACACGTACAGACTGAAAGTGAGGGGATGGAAAAAGATATTCCATGCAAATGGAAATCAAAAGAAAGCTGGAGTAGCAATACTCATATCAGATAAATAGATTTTAAAATAAAGAATGCTACAAGAGACAAGGAAGGACACTATATAATGATCATGCGATCAATCCAAGAAGAAGATATAAAAATTATAAATATATATGCACCCAACATAGGAGCACTTCAATACATAAGGCAACTGCTAACAGCTATAAAAGAGGAAATAGACAGTAACACAATAATAGTGGGGGACTTTAACACCTCACTTACACCAATGGACAGATCATCCAAAGTGAAAATAAATAAGGAAACACAAGCTTTAAATGACACAATGGACCAGATAGATTTAATTGATATTTATAGGACATTCCATCCAAAAACAGATTACACTTTCTTCTCAAGTGCACAAAGAACATTCTCCAGGAGAGATCACATCTTGGGTCACAAATCAAGCCTCAGTAAATTTAAGAAAACTGAAATCACATCAAGCATCTTTTCTGACCACAATGCTATGAGACTAGAAATGAATTACAGGGAAAAGAATGTAAAAAATACAAACACATGGAGGCTAAAAATACGTTACAAAATAACCAAGAGATCACTGAAGGGAAAAAAAAGTAAAAAATACAAACACATGGGCTTCCCTGGTGGTGCAGTGGTTGAGAGTCCGCCTGCTGGTGCAGGGGACACGGGTTTGTGCCCCAGTCTGGGAAGATCCCACATGCCGCGGAGCGGCTGGGCCCGTGAGCCATGGCCGCTGAGCTTGCGCGTCCGGAGCCTGTGCTCCACAACGGGAGAGGCCACAACAGTGAAAGGCCCACGTACCACAAAAAAAAAAAAAAAAAAAAAAACACATGGAGGATAAAAATATGTTACAAAATAACCAAGAGTCACTGAAGAAATCAAGAGGAAATCAAAAAATACCTAGAAACAAATGACAATGAAAACATGACGACCCAAAACCTATGGGATGCAGCAAAAGCAGTTCTAACAGGGAGGTTTATAGCTATACAAACCTACCACAAGAAACAAGAAAAATCTCAAGTAAACAATCTAACCTTACACCTAAAGGAACTAGAGAAAGAAGAAAAAACAATACCCAAAGCTAGCAGAAGGAAAGAAATCATAAAGATCAGAACAGAAATAGATGAAATAGAAACAAAGAAAACAATAGCAAAGATCAATAAACTAAAAGCTGTTTTTTTTTTTTTGCAGTACGTGGGCCTCTCACTGTTGTGGCCTCTCACGTTGCGGAGCACAGGCTCCGGACGTGCAGGCTCAGTGGCCATGGCTCACAGGCCTAGCCGCTCCGTGGCATGTGGGATCTTCCCGGACCAGGGCACAAACCCATGTCCCCTGCATCGGCAGGTGGACTCTCAACCACTGCACCACCAGGGAAGCCCTAAAAGCTGGTTCTTTGAGAAGATAAACAAAATTGATAAACCATTAGCCTCACATCAAGAAAAAGAGGGAGAGGACTCAAATCAATGAAATTAGCAATGAAAAAGGAGAAGTTACAACAGACACCGCAGAAATACAAAGCATTCTAAAAGACTACTACAAGTAACTCTATGCCAATAAAGTGGACAACCTGGAAGAAATGGACAAACTCTTAAAGGAATAACCTTCCAAGACTGAACCAGGAAGAAATAGAAAATATGAGCAGACAATCACACGTAATGAAATTGAAACTGTGATTAAAAATCTTCCAACAAACAAAAGTCCAGGACCAGGTGGCTTCGCAGGTGAATTCTATCAAACATTTACAGAAGAGCTAACACCCAACTTTTTCAAACTCTTCCAAAAAATTGTGGAGGAAGGAACACTCCCAAACTCATTCTACGAGGCCACCATCACCCTGATACCAAATCCACACAGGGATACTACAACAAAAGAAAATTACAGACCAGTATCACTGATGAATACAGATGCAAAAATCCTCAACAAAATACTAGCAAACAGAATCCAACAACACATTAAATGGATCATACACCATGATCAAGGGGGATTTATCCCCAGGGATCCAAGGATTCTTCAATATATGCAAATCAAACAATGAGATACACCATATTAACAAACTGAAGAATAAAAACCATATGATCATCTCAATAGATGCAGAAAAAGCTTTTGACAAAATTCAACACTCATTTATGATAAAAACTCTACAGAAAGTGGGCATAGAGGGAACCTACCTCAACATAATAATGGCCATATATGACAAACCCACATCAAACATCATTCTCAATGGTGAAAAACTGAAAGCATTTCCTCTAAGATCAGGAACAAGACAAGGCTGCCCACTCTCACCACTCTTATTCAACATAGTTTTGGAAGTTTTAGCCACAGCTAAAACTGTGGAAATAGGACTTGAGGATATGGGGAGGGGCAAGGGTAAGCTGTGACAAAGCGAGAGAGTGGCATGGACAATATATACACTGCCAAACGTAAAATAGATAGCTAGTGGGAAGTAGCCGCATAGCACAGGGAGATCAGCTAGGTGGTCTGTGACCACCTAGAGGGATGGGATAGGGAGGGTGGGAGGGAGTGAGACGCAAGAGGGAAGAGATATGGGAACATATGTATATGTATAACTGATTCACTTTGTTATAAAGCAGAAACTAACACACCATTATAAAGCAATTATACTCCAATAAAGATGTTAAAAGAAAAAAAAAAGAGAGTGTGGTATTGGTGAAGACATACATAAGTCAATAGAATAGAAGTTCAGAAATAGACCCATATAAGTATGGCCATCTGATCTTTGACAAAAGAGCACAAGTAGTTCAGCTGAGAAAGAATAATCTTTTTTCAACAAATGGTGCTGGGACAACAGGTCATTTAAATGCATACAAAAAGAAAAATTAATCTCAATCTAAACCTCATATCTTATACAAAGATTAACTCCAAATGGACCACAGATCTAAATATAAAACACAGAACCATAAAACTTTTAGAAAACACAAGAGAAAATCTTCACGACCTGGGGTTTAAGTGAAAATTTCTTAGAAATAACACCAAAAGCAGGACCCATTAAAAAAAAATTAACTCAAACTTCACCAAACTTAAAATTTTTGCCTGGGGACTTTCCTGGTGGCACAGTGGTTAACAATCTGCCTGCCAATGTAGGGGACACGGGTTCGATACCTGGTCTGGGAAGATCTCACATGCCGCAGAGCAAGTAGCCGGTGCGCCACAACTACTGAGCCTGTGCTCTAGAGCCCACAAGCCACAACTACTGAGCCTGCGTGCCACAACTACGGAAGCCCACATGCCTGGAGCTCGTGCTCCGCATCAAGAGAAGCAACTGCAATGATAAGCCCGCACACTGCAACAAAGAGTAGCCCCCACTTGCTGCAACTAGAGAAAGCCCACGCGCAGCAGTGAAGACCCAATGCAGCCAAAAAATAATAATAATAAATACATAAAATTTTTTAAAAAGAGCACTCATTAAAAAAATTTTTTTTCCTGTAATAAAGACACTGTTAAGAAAATTAAAAGCCAAGTCTCCAGAATATATAAAGAACTCTCAAAATCAACAGTAAAAAAACCAAACAATCCCATCAGAAAATAGGCAAATATTTGAATAGGTATTTATCCAAAGAAGATATATGCAAATAGCCAAAAACACATGAAAAGATGCTCAACAACATTAGTCATTAGGGGAGTACAAATAAAATACACAATGAGATAGTACTTCACTCCCATTAGGATGGGTATAATCAAAAAGGCTGATGTAAGTATTGGCAAGAATGTAGAGAAACTGCTGGTGGAAGTGTCAAACAGTGCAGCCTCTTTTGAAAAACAGTCTGGCAGTTCAGCAAAAGGTCAAACATACAGCTACCACATGAATCAGTAGTTCTACTCCTAGGTATATACCCAAGAGAAATGGAAACTAATGGGTCTACACAAAATCTTGTGCATGAGTGTTCACAGTACGGTATTCGTAACAGCCAAAAACTGGAAGCTACTTAAATGTCTTTCAGTAGGTGAATGGATAACAAAAATATGGTACACCCACATAATGGAATACTGAGTAATAAAAGGGAACAAGCTATTGATACATGCAACAACTTAAATGAATCTCAAATACATTATGCTAATTGAAAGGAAGCAGGACCTAAAGGTTACACACTGTATGACTCCATTTATACGGCACTGTCGAAAATATAAAACTACAGTAACAGAGAACATATCGCTGGTTGTCAGGGACTACAAGTGGTGGGAGGTATGACAATAAAGGGATAGCATGAGGGAGTTTGTTGGAATGATGCAACCGTCTTGTATCCCGATGGTAGTGGTGGTTATACATGTCTTAAAATACATATATCTGTATACCAAACAAATAAAAAGGTCAATTTTATTGCATAATAATTTAAACAATAAAAAAATTTTAAGAATGATAGACAAAATTCTATTAATCCCAGCAGCTGCCTATGAGAATTAAAAAAATAAACATGACCAAATTGAGTGTTTAAGGCCAAATATACGGAATTTTTTCCCAGATGTCTCTGATTACTTAGCAGGGGGAACAAAGGCAGGTTTAAGTGTGCCACAACTTATGTTATGGTTTCCCTAGAAGCAAACCCTGAAGTAAGGATTTTAGTGTAAGTAGTTTGTTTGGGAAAAAAATCCCAGGAAACTGTAGTAGGGAAGTAGGAATGAGAAGGCAGCCACTGTGTACATTAATGAGCAGGCTACATCTGTGGGCAATTGGAGTTCAGTTGTCTCACTGAGAGTCAGCGTAGGGCTTACATTACAGTTATCCCACTCAAGGGGCAAGGGAGCTAGAGGTTTTCCCCTCAATTTCTGTCAGTCATCAGTTGGCTGCTCCTATGAGGCATGAATTCCCTAGAAATTCTGGCCTGCCAATGTGCAGGGGCAAAGCAGGCTCCAGGGGACAAAGAAAGCCCCCAAGCTAAAAATCATATGTACTGGCAGTCAGACATCAGAACAACATGCATAGAATGGAAGGTGCTGATTATAGGCAGGGCACTGAGGAAAGATGGACATACACACACACCACATCTTTATCCATTCAGCTGTTGATGGACACTTAGGTTGCTTCCATATCTTGCCTACTATAAATAATGCTGCTATGAACATTGGGATGCAAGTATCTTTTCGAATTAATGTTTTTGTTTCCTTTGGATATATATCCATGGGTGGTATTTCTGGATCATATAACAGTTCTATTTTTAGTTTTTTTTTTTTTGAGGAACCTCCATACTGTTCTCCATGGTGGCTACAACAATTTACATTTCCACCAACAGTTTTATGCTTAATGAAACATACCAGACAGAGAAAAACAAATGTTATCACTTACATGTGGAATCTAAATAAAATGAATGAATATAACAAAACAGAAACAGATATAGAGAACTAGTGGTTACTAGTGGGCCAAGGGAAAGGGGAGGGGCTAAATAGAGGTATGGGATTAAGAGATAGAGCTATCTATCAAATAAATAAGAAATAAGCTCTAAAGATATGTTGCACAGTACAGGGAATATAGCCAATATTTTATGATAACTTTAAATGGAGTATAATCTATAAAAATATTGAATCACTATGTTGTATACCTGAAACTAATATAATATTGTAAATCAACTACTTCTCAAAAAAAAAAAGTAGGCTTTTACATATACTGAGTTACACTTATATGTTTCCTATATTCTTCCTGAAATTGAAATAAAATTACTAAAATTGTTATTCTGATTTTTTAATTATTAAAATTATTAAATTCCTTATTAAACTGAAATTAAGAGAGCAATTTCTTTAACAAATGACTTGCAAGGAAAATCAAGGAAAGAAGAAAACTATCAATTAAGAAAGATTTAAGAAACCTATCAACTAAAAGCAATATGTGGACCTTGTTTATATGTTGATTCAAGCATCTAAAATAGTGAAGGATAAATACCCAAATGAGGAAATATGAAGACTGTTGGATATTGGTGATATTAAGAAATTATTGGTAAGTTTTTAGATATGATGACATTGTGGTTGTGCTAATAAACAAAAAGAGGTCTTATCTTTTAGACATACATACTGAAATATTTATGACTGAAATGATATTAAGTCGAACCATACAGAATTATCATTTTGTAGATAGAAAAGGGATGGATATAGACAATTTCATATGGTCCAATTAATATCTATGGTTTGTTTCAAAATAATCCAACAGGGTGGGTGTGAGGCTGGTGAGTGGATAGGGCTTATAGATGAAAAAAAGAACGACCCAACGTTAATGACAGTTGTAGCTGGATGATGAGTACATGGGAGTTCATTTCTCTCTATTTTGATGTTTTCATTTTTCTATGTATTTAATGAATAGAAAACTGAGGCGAGAACTCCACCTGTAACTATGCTTTGCCCAATGCTTATTAGCACTCTATATGACACACAGTATATAACAAAAACACAAATGTTGTAATGATATCTAAACCAATATTCTTCTTAGAAAGGATTATCTATAGGAAATGGTGGGCTAACAAAAACACCACTAACCATGTCATCAACAACCGAGAAGGGTAGTAAAACCAAAACAAACTAGTTAGACTAGCAAAAGAAGATAAAATAGAAAAACTAAAATTAGAAACAAAATGTTTTTTTAAATTTTATAAGATTTTCACACGTGATTTAATTGTGTGGATTTTACTACCTCTTAAAGTTTATAATAGCTATATATTCCTCACACCACAATCCCTTTCACTTACTTTTAATCAGTATTGTATGTGATTTCATTTAGGCTGATTAAAAAACATTTGCTCTGAATTCCATTACCTATCTCTGTTTCCTAGATATGGATACAGGTATAGACTAGATAAAGGATATAGAAAATTTAAAATATATCCATTAAGCTCTCTAGAGTCTTTTTCTTTTTTTTTAACATCACACACACACAATTTTAAATCCATCTAAAAGAAATATCTTGCTTATAGCCAGGCAAATGTTGTTTAGACATATAATATATTTATATTAAATTCAATTTGCTAAGTATAGCCAATGTTAGTAAGGATGGATTCATTCTATCTTGGCTATCCCTGGAACACTTTATGTTAAGACATATAGTTAAAAAGTTACAGAAAAATATATCATACTTCCTTAATATTATGAAAAACCTTTTAATAATTACAGCTGTCAAAGAGAATTAACTATCTCCTAAAGAATTAGAACCCCTTACTGACATATTAAACCAGAAGCTAGATTTATCAGATATACTGAAAAGCAGGTTCATAAAGAAGGCTGAACTTGATAATTTCATGGTCTTTGGCACCAGACAGAAAAGAACTGAGTCCTGATTCTGGTCTTAACTGAGGTTATGATTTTGGTGAAGTTTCCTAATTTCTCTGAACCTCAGTTTTTCTTGAACATAAAATACCTCATATTTTGTGGATAAGATTAAATGATATAATGCATGTAAGTTGTTTAGCACAGTACCTGGTACATAGTAGATGATTAATAAACACTATTATAGAACCTTTGGCCTGTCACACAGCTGGTACTCAGATATACTAGCAATCAATATCACCTTCATTACTATTGCTACTGCTATTATACATAAGGGTTCTAGTAAGTAACTGATGAATGGAATAGAGGAAACGTCTCACCTGAGACATAAAAGGTGGGACAACAGAGGGACCAGACAGATGGCATTACTGAAGGACAGGATCCATGTGTCAGCATTTCTATAAGCAACGGGAGCAGTGATGGTGACCCTGAGACTGATGGTAATTAATTCAATTAGTTTATTGAACAACTACCCTGTGCCAAGCACTAAAAGAGAATAAGAAATATAAAGTCCCTGCCCTGTGGCAGTTTATGTTCTAGTGTTTCTGGTGATTCCAATGACACATAGTTGTTACTTGAATACAATATAATTCAGGAAAACATCTGAACCTGAAATATATATACAGTAGCTGTCTTTGTTGTGGACCGAGGCAAGGGTACTAGAAATGGCTACATCTCTTAGACTGGTATTATAAGTCTGCAAAAGAATGATACTTCAAATCTCAATGATACCTGGTATAGATACCACCAAGTACTAAGGACATAAACCTCACAAAATACCTGTAATAAAACCCTTTGTCAGCCAAAGATCAAATGACAGTATCAATTCCAAGTATCAATTCAATCCATGGCTAAGATTTCAATGGCAAAAACAACCCAAGTTTTACTGTAAATGGTAACTGACTAGAACACTGCACAAAAGCTATCATTTTACAAAACACAGAATACAGTATAACTTGTGATTTGGAAATAAGTCAAAATATACATCTAAGGAAACTAATGTTTCAAGCAGTTCAAAATTTGTTAGTTTTAGCTCTCACGAGCTTTATAAAAATATGTTTGGTATGAAATGCTAACACTGTTTTTGATAAGAACTGTCTAAACAAGATGAGTATTAATATTTACCAAAACAGAAAAACAATGTGTTAGCCTGATATGGGCAGCTGGCTGGCTTTAAATTCTATCATCTATCAGTCACCCAGAATATTTACTACTTGTTTACTTAATGCAGCCTTTCTGAGAAAGGCACTTGCAGAATATTCACTGGCTGCTAAATATTATTGTTAGAAACAGCAACCAGAGATGGTTATCTGTTTAAGCTGTTTATCTTTGTCCCTTGAAAAAAAATTACAGCAAATAGAACAAAATGTTCTACTGCAAACACTCAGTCTAAATGTATCTGGATAATAGCAAAATGAGTGTCTCCTTGGAACTTCAGAGGTAACAATCTCTGAAAAGCAGCCTGGAGGGGAATATCTTCCTTTCAATTATAAATTATCAAACAATAAAATATACAGAGAAAACTTTTCCCTTGAAAAAGCAGCAACTAAATCAGTCATTCACAGAAGAAAGACTGAGTGTCACACCACCAGAGTGTGCCTAGACCCAAGCATCAGGACCAAAAAGAATGAAGATTTAATAGAAAGGTCAGACCTACACAGCAAACAAAAAGGTAAAGAAGAAATGGCTAAGTGGTCTCCAATCAGATTAGCTCATGGGAAATTGTTTGAAACATAAAATAAAATAATAGCACATCTCATGTTTACATAGCACCTTGGCATTTTTCAAAGCACTAGGGCTTGAGATCAAAGAATCAGTGCCTCAGTGAAGTGTTCACTCATTTCCTCAAGTCTAAATTGCTCCTTTATTGGGGTCCTCTTAATTCTTTGTTTAATATCTGTATTTGAACATTTATCCAGACTACCTTGTATTACAACTGATTATAAAACAGGCTGTATGTCTCACTATATTATTAATAACCATAGGGCTGTGTTTTTATTCAATTATTTCCCTAGAACATAATATTAGCACTATGTCTCTCTCCAAATAGGTGCTAAGTAAAACTCTGTTGAATTTGACTCTGTTATCTTCCACAGTGCTCATAACTATCCCATGAGATAGTGAAAGCAGATATACCTGTTTTATAAAGGAGGAAACTGAAATACAGAAAGGTTAAATAATGTGCCCAGATTCACCCAGGTAGGCTCCAGGAACTCTGACTTCTAGGATAACAGTGTCCCTTTGTACGACAGTTTAGAAGACTTAGGTAGCAGATATTCATGGAGAAATAACTCACAGAATTTAGAATGAAACTAAGCAATCACAAGTTAGCATTACTGTATAAAGAAACCATTTATATATTATCTGTTGCAGAACCCCAGTAAAAGAATAACATTTGATTTGTAATCCTGAGTTTTCTTTGCCTTTCCTTGTCCAATCAAGAGAAGTTAAATCCTGTATATTTATTCTGAAAGCTACTCACCTAGGAATGTGACTTAAAATCAGGATGGTGTAATAGTGAACCTTCAATCACTACTTGTGCACCAAAAACATGGTCAGGACATATACAATATATGGAAAGATAACAAAAAAGACATAGTCAAGTTCCAAAACAAGATAAACAACTCCAATGGCCAGTAATGAAACAGAAATGGTTAAAAAAAAAAAAAAAAAGTAAATTTGGTTAAAAGCTCAGGCCTCCTGGTTATAGATTACTTAAACAGGAGTGACAGAGATCAGCACCACACCAGCCCTTGCCTCTAAGCAATGAGCTGGTTCAAGAAAGGAGGCAAGTAAATGCACAGGCACCTGTAAGTGCGTGCACATGTGCGTGCACGCGTGCACACACACACACACACACACACAGCAGTCAACCTTCACCTAGGGCTTTTAGAAAAATTCCTGCCTTGGGGCAGGGGTGGGGGGAGGTGGGCTGACATAACCTATTAACCTAGTACCAGAAATGGAATCAAAGTACTGAATGTTTCTGTCATATCTCCACCATAACTAGTGATAGAATCACTGAAATTCTGGAACAAGAGTTAGTTCTAGATTGGGGACAAGGAGGGTTAAAGTGAAAATTAACTGAATACCTAGAGACAGATAGGTATGAATAGAGAGGGAGGAACGACAATGGCAGAAAAATGAGCAGCAAACCAATACTCAAAATCATACAGAGAAATCTACTGCTAAAAATTACAGTCAGAAAAATCAATAATCAAAATGAATTTACTCAATATGAAAATAATTTTGTAGAAATAAATAAAAAACTTTAAAACTAAGTTCATATAGAATGTTCATGGAGATAAATGAGAGCAAAATTTCAACTGAAAATGAACAAGAAATAATGAAAACAAAAGCAGGAGAAGAAATCTAGGTATGAAGAGAACCCAATTAGAAAATCTGAAAATGAAAAACACAGTCATTGAAATAAAAAAAAAATCAATAGATGAAATGAACTCTTCTCCAGATAAAATGAAGACAGAATTCTTGAATTAGAAAAAAGCCCTGATACATTGACCAATAACTCAGCACAGAGAATCAGAAAAAAATTTTAATTGAAACCACAGCTAAAAGACATATAAGGTATATATTGAGAGGCTCCAATATTCATGTAATGGGAGTTTAAGGAAAAAGTACTAAAATAAATGGTGAAGAAACAATAATTGGGCCTCCCTGGTGGCGCAAGTGGTTAAGAGTCCGCCTGCCGATGCAGGGGATACGGGTTCGTGCCCCGGTCTGGGAGGATCCCATATGCCGCGGAGCGGCTGGGCCCGTGAGCCATGGCCGCTGAGCCTGCGCATCCGGAGCCTGTGCTCCGCAACGGGAGAGGCCACAACAGTGAGAGGCCCACATACCGCAAAAAGAAAAAAAAAAAAAAAAAAAGAAACAATAATTGCTGAAAATTTTTGAGAAAAGAAAACTAAATCTTCAGATTAATAATGAAACTGGACAATTTGGAGTCATCATCAAGAGAAATTCTTTTGAGATTGTTTCTTAATCTGTGATTTTCCCATATATTTCTGCCCCTCTCAACATCCTACAAAGCTGACAAATTACACATTCTTATAAAAACTAAAGCTAGGGCTTCCCTGGTGGCGCAGTGATTGAGAGTCCGCCTGCCGATGCAGGGGACACGGGTTCGTGCCCCGGTCCGGGAAGATCCCACATGCCGCAGAGCGGCTGGACCGGTGAGCCATGGCCGCTGAGCCTGCGCGTCCGGAGCCTGTGCTCCGCAACGGGAGAGGCCACAACAGTGAGAGGCCCGCGTACCACACACACACAAAAAAAATAATAATAATAAAAAAGATCAGCTAGAAAACAGAAAAACGATTAGAAAAAAAAAATGAAACCAAAGCTAGTTCTCTGAAAAGTTCAATAAAATTTATAAACCTCTAGCCGGATGGACAAAGAAAAAGAAGACACAAATTATCTATATCAGGAATTTCTTTAAAGTACCACAGATCAAAAGAACATTAACACTATAATAAGGGAGTACCTATAATAACTTTGTGCCCATAACTCAACAACTCAGATGAAATGGACAAATTTTTTAAAAGACGCAAAATTTGAAAGACACTCAAGAAGAAACAGATATTCTGTCTGAATAGTCCTGTATCTCTGAAGTTTCTAGTTTAAAACCTTACTACAAAAAAGTCTTAGGCCTTACAGCTTCATAAGCAAATTCAATTAATCAATTCATGAGGATTTAATATTAATTTTACATAAAAACTTCTTAAAAATAGAAAAGTAATATTTCCAAACCTATTTTTTGAGTTGAGTATAACCTTGAGACCAAAACCAGACAAAGACATAACGAGAAACTACAGACCAATATCTCTCATGAATATTGATGAAAATTTCCCAACAAAGTATTAGCAAACTATTCCCAGTAATATGTTAAAAGAATAATACATCCTACTAAGTAGAGTTTATCCTTGGAATTAAAGGCTAATTCAATAATTGAAAATTGATCAGTGTAATTCCTCAAATCAAGAGACTGAATCCACTCCTGGGCATATATCCAGAGAAAACTCAAATTCAAAAAGATACAGCACCCCAAGGTTCATAGCAGCAGTATTTACAATAGCCAAGACATGGAAACAACCTAAATGTCCATCATAAATGAATGGATAAGGAAGATGTGGTATATATACACAAGGGAATACTATTCAGCCAAAAGAAAAGAATGAAATAATGCCATTTGTAGCAACATGGATGGACCTAGAGATTATCATACTAAGTGAAGTCAGAGAAAGAAAGACAAATACCATATGATATTACTTATATGTGGAATCTAAAATATGATACAAATGAACTTATTTACAAAACAGAAACAGACTCACAGACATAGAAAACAAATTTATGGTTACCAAAGGGAAAAGGGAGTGGGGAAGGAATAAATTAGGAGTTTGAGATTAGCAGATACAAACTACTACATATAAAATAGATAAACAACAAGGTTCTACTGTATAGCACAGGGAAATATATTCAATACTTTGTAATAAACCATAATGGAAAAGAAAATAAAAAAGAATATATATATATGTATATAACTGGATCACTTTGCTGTACAACGGAAACTAACACAACACTACATCAACTATATTTCAATTTAAAAATTATAAATAAATAATATATAAATAAATAAACACACTGTTGTCAAGTCAAAAGAGAGACAGAGAGAGACTGAAGAAAAATACCATACAATCAGCTCAATAGACAGAGAAAACATACTTGACAAAAATATGACATCCACTTATGATTTAAAACTCTCAGCAAACTAGGAATAGAAGGAAACTTCCCAACATAAAAAAGAGCATCAACCCAATACTTCAAGTTTGCTGTTATGTATTTTGGATATTAACCCTTTATCAGATATATGATTTATAAATACTTTCTCCCATTCTGTAGGCTGCCTTTTCATTTTGTTGATGGTTTCCTTTGTGATGCAGAAGCTTTTTAGTTTGATGTAGTCCCACTTGTTTATATTTGTTTTTGCTTTTATTGTCAGTTTAAAAAAAAAATCATTGCTAAGACTGATGTCAAGGAACTTTAGTTTTATATTATCTCTGTACCATACAGATTTATCAAATTGCATAAGATTACCTTAGCAATACAAGAATTTTGCTTTATGTGTAACTTCAGAAACTGATTATCACATACTACTACATATAATAAACATAAGCTAAATACTTTTCTATTGTTATTTTTAAAGCCAATAAATAATGAACATGTAATTTCTATTCTCGTAGTAAATTATAATTGTTTGGGGACTTCCCTGGTGGTCCAGTGGTTAAGACTCTGTGCCCCAATGCAGGGGGCCAGGTTCGATCCCTAGTCAGGGAACTAGATCCCACACGCTGCAACTAAAGATCCCGCATGCCACAAATAAAAGACCCCGCGTGCCGCAACGAAGACCTAGTGCAGCCGAAATAAATAAATAAATAAATAAATAAATAAATAAATAAATAAATGAAGCCATGCTTTTTACAAAAAATTATAATTATTTACTGTTTGAAAAATAATTATTTTTAAGCACATTCTTTTTTTCTAAACAGAAAAAAATATCCCAAATACTTGTGAGCACTAATAAATGCTAACTTGTAATATTTTATAATGGAGCTACATGGAATCTGAGAGAAGAAAAAAAAGTACCTGCTAGAATGAGAAGCACATATCTGAACAAATAAATGTAAACCTTATTTCAACCTACCATCCCTTAATCCACTTGAAATGGTTCAAAATATTTTAAAATTTCTCTTGAGATTTCTTCTTTGACCCATGTGTTATTTAGAAATACATTTTTCATTACCAAGTATATTGGGATTTTCCAACTATCTTTCTATTACTGATTTCTAGTTTAATTCCACTGTTGTCTGAGAACAGACACTGTATGATTTCCAGTCTTTTAAATTTGTTAAGGTGTGTTTTATGGCTCCAAATGTGGTCTATCTTGGTGAATGTTCCAATTGGTGAGCTTGAGAAGAATGTGTATTCTGCAGTTGCTGGATGAAGTATTCTATAGATGTCCATTATAATCCAGTTGATTGATGATGTTGAGTTCAATTATGTCTTTACTACTTTTCTGCCTACTGGATCTGAACATTTCTGATACAGAGGGTGCTGAAGTCCGCAACTATAACAGTAGGTTCATGTGTCCTTGTAGTTCTAATTAGTTTTTTCCTCATATTTTGACACTCTGTCTTCAGGCACATACATGTTAAGGAGACTTTTTACCCCAAAATTGCAGCTTAAAACAACAAACATTTATTTTCTCAGTTTCTCTGGGTCAGACTCTAAGAGTTTAGTTGCTGGGTGGCTCTGGCTCACGGTCTCTTCCAAGACTGCAGTAAGTCTGTCATGGCTGGGTTCCAGATCTCCTTCCAGGGTCACTCCCATGGCTGTAGGCAGGCCTCAGTTCCTCCCTACATGGCCTTCTCCATAGGCTGGCTGAGGGTCCTCAAGATACAGCAGATGGCTTCCCCAAAAGCAGTTATTCAAGAGACAGATAAGGTGAGAGAGCACACCCAAGACGGAAGCTGTAGTCCTTTCAAAACCTAATCTCACAAGTAACATTCTTTTTATAACAGAGTTGTAGACTACTGTTTAGACATTTTATATACACATCCTTTGTCAGATATATGTTTTGTAAGTATTCTGGCCTAATCTGTCACTTGTCTTTTCATTTTCTTAACAGTGGCTGATGAGGAAAATCCTTTAACTTTGAAGAAGTCTAACTTATCAGTCTGCTCTTTTATGATTATTGTTTGCCTTGTACGGAATATCTGCCTACCCCAAAGTGGCAGAGATACTCTCCTAAGCATCTCATTTAAAGCTTTATAATTCTAACTTTAATTTAGATCTATAGTCTATCTAGAACTGATTGTTGTTTCTGGCATTCTAGCCTCACTAGTTGAGAAGTATTCCTTTTGCTATCTGAATTGCTTTGTCACTTTGGGCAAAATCAACTGATTTTTCAAGTGTGGGTCTTTTTCTGCATTCTCTATTCTGTTCCTCGGACCCACAGTATTTGTATATTTTATTCTAATACAATGTTGACTTGAGTTCTACAACTTTATAGTAAATCTTGAAATTATAGAATATAATCTTTCAGCTTTTTTGTCCTTCAAAACTTTTTGGCTGTTCTAGGTCCTTGGAATTTCTATATAAATTTTAGAATCATCTTGTTAACTTTTACCAAAAACTTCCATGGGGATTGCTATGTTTGGGGCTATACTAAAACAATATATTAAAACAAGAAGAATGTTGACAATTCTATGAAATCTAATCCAATCTATTGCTTTATCTTCTTAAATTTATCTCAACAATGTTTCAGAGTTTTCAGTTAGAGGCCTTGTGTGTTTTCTTAAATTAATCCAAAGTATTTCATGTGTTTAGAAACTGTTAAAATTGGCCTTTTCCACTTAAGGCCACTAGACTACAGAAAGAAAATTCACATTTATCATACTGGCTTTGTATCCTGAGACCTTGCTAAATTCATTTAGTTAGTTCTAGTTATTGTTTTGTAGAGTACAATTTTCCAAACACACACATCATTTGCAAATAAAGATGGTTTTACTTTTCCCTTTCGAATAGTTATGCGTTTCCTTTATTTCACCTTATTGAACAACAGAGCAATGTTGAATATAAATGGTGAGAGAACATCTTTGTTAAGTTCCCAATCTTAGGGGGAACTTGTTTCAATATAATTCCATTAAGTAGGATGTTAGCTCTAAGTTTTTTGAAGATGACCTTTACCAGATTAGGGAAGTTTACTTACAGTCCTTATATAAGGGGAAAACTGTTTCATTATGAATGGATATTCAATTATTTTAATGTTTTTCCTGCTTCTATTGAAACAACCATATATATGGTCGCTTTGTCTTTTATTGTTTATATGATGAATTACACTGATTGGTTTTGAAATATTAAATGAGCCTTGCATTCATGGGTAAATCTCCACTTGATTATGATGAATCATGATATGTTATGCTTTTTAAATATTGCTAAGATTTGATGTGAAATATTTAGGTAAGGATTTGCACATCTGCTTTCACAAGGGCTAGCTGTCCACAATTTTCTTTTAACATCCTTATTGAGTTTAGGTGTGAGGCCTTACGCTGACCTCTAAATAATAACTTTGGAATTCTTCCGTCCTCTGTCTCCCCTATTATCTGAGTTTGTATAAAATCAGTATTCTTTCTTCCTATATGTATGAAAGAATTCATCACTGAAGATTTCCCTGTAGAAAGGGTTCTGACAATGAATTCAATGTCTATACTAGATACTGGGCTAATCAGATTTCTCTTTCAATTTATGTTTCAGTAAGTTATACTTTTTTCAAGAAATTTGTCTATTACATCTAACTCATCAAATTCATGGGCATAAAGTTGTTCATAACATTCCTTTATTTTCTTCTGAATATCAGTAGAATATATGGTAAGATAAGCTCTTTCATTGCTAATATCAATAATTTTTGTGTATGCAAGTGTGTGTTTTATTAGACTTGACAACGACTTCAATTTTTGAAATTTTTTCCAAAAAAAAATTTGGATGGCTATTTCTCTCTTTGTTGGTTTTCTATTTTACTGATTTCTACTTTTATTGTTATCTTTTACTTCCTTCTCTATACCTTCGATTTAATGTGATCATTTTATATCTTAAGATGGAAACATAAATCATTAATTTTAAATCTTTCATCTTAGTATATAATCTTTTAAAGGTAAAAAAATTTTTCCTCTAAGCACTGCTTTCGCTGCATCCCAAATTTTTTTAAAAAATCAGTTTTAATGAGATGTAATTTCCATAAATAAAATATACCCCTTTGAAGTATACATGATGCATTTTGAAACAACACACACACACACAGAGCTAATTAAAATATTGATAAAATTAGACTTCATTAAAATTAAAGATTTCTGCTCTTTGAAAGGTACTTATAAAGGAATGAAAAGACATTATACAGATTGAGAGAAAAATATTTACAAATTTTATACCTGGTGAAGGACTTGTATCCAGATAGAATTTTTAAAACAAATAAATCTCTAAGCTCAATAATAAGAAAACAAAAACCCTAATTTAAAAATAAGCCAGGGGCTTCCCTGGTGGTGCAGTGGTTGAGAATCTCCCTGCCAATGCAGGGGACATGGGTTCGAGCCTTGGTCTGGGAAGATCCCACATGCCGCGGAGCAACTAGGCCCGTGAGCCACAACTACTGAGCCTGCGCGTCTGGAGCTTGTGCTCCGCAGTAAGTGAGGCCGCGACAGTGAGAGGCCCGCGCACCACGATGAAGAGTGGCCCCCCCTCGCCACAACTAGAGAAAGCCCACGCACAGAACCGAAGACCCAACACAGCCAAAAATAAACAAATAAATAAATAAATAATAAAATTTTTTTTAAAAAGAGCCAAAGATTTGAACACATATTTCACCAAATAAGATATACAGATGGAAAATGAGCACATGAAAAATTGCTCAATAGTATGAGTCATTAGGGAAATGAAAATTAAAACCATAATGAGATGTCAACTACACACAGTACAATGACTAAAGATTAAAAGATTGACCCTACCAAGAACTAGCCAAGATGCGGCAGCAGTGGAATTCTCATATACTACTTGAGGGAATGTAAAATGGCACAATGTTTTCAAAAACACTTTGGCAGTTTCTTTAAAAAGCTAAATATGTACATATACATAGTCAAATATACCCAGCCATTCAACTTCTAGAAATTTATCCAAGAGAAATAAAATCATATGTCCAAACAAAGATGACACAAATGTTCACAGCAACTTTATTTATAATAGCAAAAATTTGGAAATAACCAAATGTTCATCAAAAAGTGAATGGATCAAAAAATCGTGGTCGATATATACATATATATGTATCTATATACATGTATATGTGGTAAATATATACATATGTATGACTACATATGTATATATACATATATATGTGGTGTATATGCATATACATATATATGACTATTCAGCAATAAAAAGTGAATTATTAATACATGTAACAAAGGTGAATCTCAAGATAAGTATAAGTATGCTGAGTGAAAGAATCTAGATAAAAAAGAGTACATTCTGTATGACTCCATTTACATAAAATTCTAGAAAATGAAAACTAATCTTGTATCTACTTCATTGGGCTGCTGTAACAAACTACCACAAACTGGGTAGCTTAAAACAACAGAAGTTTGTTCTGTAACAGTTCTGAAGGCCAGAAATCCAAAATCAAGGTGTTGGCAGGGTTGGTTCCTTCTGTAAGCTCCGAGGAAGTAACTGTTCTATTCCTCTTGCCTAGCTTCTGGTGTCTGCCAGGAGTGCTCGACAGTCCCTGGCTTGCAGATGAATCACTCCAATTTCTAACTCCATTACATCACCTTCTCCTTTCTATGTCCTCTCTTTTTCTTATAAGGACACTTGTCATTGGATTTAGGACCCAACCTAAGCTAGGATGAGCTCATTTCCAGATCCTTAACCTAATTATATTTTCCAAATAAGGTCACATTCACAGGTTCCATGTGGACATATCTTTTGAGAGCCCACCGTTCAACCCACTAATGTACAGCAACAGAAAGCAAATCAGTGGCTGTCTGGGGATGGGGAGCAATGAGAAAAAAGGATTACAAAGAGTCATGAAAAAAACTTCTGAGGTAATGGATATGTCCATTATCTTGCTTGTGGTAGTGGCTTCATGGATATATGCGTATGTTAAAAGCTATTAAAGTGTACCTTCTGCAATAAGAACACCTTCATTACTGACATCTGGGTCTCCAAATACAACCATCATATGGTACTGAACAAAGTAAGCAATCACAAATTTGAAGTAAGATAAAGGGAAAAGGGTTAGGAAAGGATATGGAATTCAAAAAGAATAGCAGAACAAACTGAGCTGTAAATTATGAATGACAGAGGCTAAAGAAGGAGTTCTACTACCTGAAAGGGAAGAAAGGTAAATCAGGCAGCTTAAAATCATTACTCTGAACACTGCCTGCTATGTAGACCCTCAAGAAATACTTTTAAAAGCTAAATACATACATATATATAGAAAAAGAGTCAAGGTAACAGTGAATTAGTAATACATGAAAAGAATCAATGTATCAATGAAGTGTTCATTCAGAGTTCCCTGTGGTAACCATGGAACAAAAAGTGGGGAGCACAAAACTTCAAAGAAAGTTGCAAAAGCAAATGAGAATAGATAACTTTTTAAGGTGGCTGTTTGCACCAGTACAAGAAACCAGAGTTTCTAACAGTAACACTAAGTATAAATATGACCAAAAAAAATTAATGTTTCCATCTTCATTCTCATTTGCCAAGAACAAAACTTTATATGCCAATGACTAAAGTGGGAGGAAGGGTTAAAATAGGGAGTAAAGGAGTAAAGAAGGAATTTTCAATGACTAGCCCCTTCCTAGACTCTTATAATACCTACAGTTTGGTGATGCACTGGAAAATCTGCTGAAACACAAAAATTCTTGCCATATTGTTCAGAAACCACTAAATTAGACACATATGCAAAATGCATTTTTCTATTCCACAGAAAATTCAAAGTTAAAAAAATATATAGAAAAACAAATAGCCATAGATTTATCCACAAATAAATTTTACTATGTTACTATGTGAAAAATATACGTTAAAGGATGAAAAAGTAATCCTTGAAAAATAACAAACATCCTCTTTAATGAGCAACACACATTTGTTCTAGTATATCATGCTTAATTCACATGACTAGCAGCTTGGTTTGGCAATCTCACTGCATAAGCCAAATAATTCATAAAAGTTTGACAATATTATTTTTAGTTCACATGCTTCTTGGATTGAGCCCATAAATGCTTCTACTTTATGCTACTCTAGGGACTCCATTCAGACACAAATACATTTTTTTAGCCATTGTGAGGCTGAGGGAGGAACTGAGTATATATACCATTATATTCTAAACATATACAGCCCATTTGGGCAGAATTTAGAATACAACAATTTTAAAAAATAACTGTTGTTGCTTCTAAATGGAGTCAATGAAGTGTGACAGTATAGTTGAGACTATACATTATGTACAAGAAGTAAATTTCTGCTAATGGTAAGGGTCACCAATGATCATGACCTGATAAGTTTAAAATTTTAATTGTTCTTTCATAAAATAATGCTTGAGAATGGTGACACAAAATATCTTCTTAAATATAAAGTGTTTACAAGTACCTTGATTATATTATGAAGCACAAAACATTTTTATTTTTAATGAGGGAGAAATAGATCTAAAATTAGAACTTAACACAAACATCTGAATCAATTGTTTCCCCAACTACTTCCAAACAAAATATTTCAAATTCCGTACAAGATTCTGCAAACCCATGAGTACAAACTCTAATCTTGACACTGAATTTGGATCATCTCCATGGAGGAAATCCATGAACCAGATGTGAATTTATTCTTCCAGATGTATTTTATATGTTTGAAAAATAAAACATTTCTTCACTGCCTTTATTTGAGGCCACTTAAAATTACACTAAAATCAGAGGCTGCAAAAGGGAAATCCTACAAATCTTTTTTGAGTCGTCTACTCTAAAGCAGCCATTTATTGAATTATTACTAAATTAACCAAACTATATATACAGTTGCTACATTATCAACGAACATTAAAGTAACTGGTAACTGAGAATCAATTTAACATTTATAATCCACCATTTTTCTCAGTGTTCAGTAGCCATACTAATTATAACATAAATTGTTTTAAACAACTTTCTTTTGATATTATTAAATATTGGATATTATTGGAAAATAAAGAGAAAAATACACCTACAATTTTATTAAAATGTCATGACTTCAACATCCGAGAAAAAATTCTACACGGAAATAAATGAATCACAGCAAGACTTAATAAAATTAGTCATACACCTGAATCTAATTGTATGGTCTCAAAGTTTTAAGTCATTTTATAATACCAATGACACAAGTTCAAAAATCAAGAAATTTAATATCACAAAAACCAACCACCATTGTATTAAGATCTCAACCAACTAGAAACAAACAAAAATGGATCCTCTGGCACATACATTTCCTTTGCCCTCCACCAGAGATCCTCTAAATACTTAACAGTTCCTATTTAAATTTAAAAAAGAAGACAAAGTTTAATCAGGAAAATGGGTGATCTTGTTGAAATGTTTAATTTTACCCAGGAAAAAGATGTACACACATGCTAATTAGTTATGACAGTTGTAAGTGGGTGTGACTTAAATAAATATTTTATATGAAAACTGCCTAATGCACTAAGAAATAACAGCTAATCAAGCATCAGTGCACATCACAAAAATCTAAACATACACACAAGCACATTAAACTGACAATTTTTGTCCTTATGTTTTCAGTGATTTAATAAAATGTTAAAATTATAATATCCTACATAAAATGAATATTTTAAATTTAGCAACCCATTTTAATTTTAATAATAATATAATTTTAGATGTGTTCATAGAAACACTTTATGAATATTCCAAGAATTTAAATTCTAAACTAAAAGAAGAAATTTTCCAGGTAGGAAATACTATACAAATAATTTCTTTTTTACCTGAGGGATGGGGTTGATTTCCTACATGTATCAGAAATAAGTGTGAAGTAGTAGACAAGAACACATTTTATGAACTTCAGTAAAACTGCACAATAACTCAAATCAGAGAACCAATGTTTCTTTTCTAATTCTCTAAAGCACCAGAAACATCATTTTACACCCACACGTATTTATTTAATGTACAATTTTGATGTTGTGCCAATAACTCTTAGTTTCACTAACAATTCCTCTCTGGAAGTAAGTAATTGTGGTTGGATTTTAAATACAAATAAATTAAGAACAAAAATTTAACTTAAGTGCTCTTAAGAAAACAGATGTTTTCATTATTAAAAAAAAACTATCAAGCACAAAAACTCCTCTTCATTTATGAAGAAACCAGTTATGTTTTATTTAAACTTCATACTTTAATTTGAACATAGAAGTTCCTCTGAATTGCAGAAAGATGAAAAATCTCTGATTTCAAGGAATAAAATATGAATGACACTAGCCATGAGCTGAAATGTCACATTCCATACATGATAAGATTGAACCCTTGGTTTCTAAAATATAGCTGACTTTTCCTTTATTTAAACTCATGAAAGGAAAACAAAAAACCTGATAATAAATCTGACACTTATAATCAGATAAGGATAACTGCTATCTTGGTGAGTCAATTAGCAAACATCTTCGGAGAAAGTAAAATTTGTAGGATGCAAGAAACAGAATACACAGGCAAAAAGAAGAAACAGAAAAGGTAAGATGAGGGAAAGCAAAATCATTTAAATCTGACATAGGTCTTTAAACAATAAAGTACATAAAAGAAAAAGAATATGAGAGAATGTTCCTATTAAGACAAAAACTTAGTATATTGAAAACAGGATGAAGTATAAATAGGAAAAAATGCATTAAAACTCTGTATTTATGATGCAGAAAAGAAAAGAGGAGTTTTCTTTATCTTTTTAAAGCACCAAAGAACTGTCGTATCTGAGAGAGATCATTCTCTAATAATAATATACATGCTTAAAATAATATGCTTTTTTGGGTGGCATTTCCCCCCCTCCCTCAGCTTTACTGAGGTATAATTAACACACGGAATTATAAGATACTTGAAGTGTACAACCTGATGATTTGATACACGTATATATTGTGAAAGGATTCTCCCACGCATTGAGTTAATTAACACATCTAAAATGGCATACTTTGGGCTTCCCTGGTGTAGCAGTGGTTAAGAATCTGCCTGCCAAGGCAGGGGACACGGGTTCGAGCCCTGGTCCAAGAAGATCCCACATGCCATGGAGCAACTAAGCCTGTGCACCACAACTACTGAGCCTGCGTGCCACAACTACTGAAGCCCACGCACCTAGAGCCCGTGCTCTGCAACAAGAGAAGCCATTGCAGTGAGAAGTCTGCACATTGCAACGAAGAGTAGCCCCCGCTCGTCGTAACTAGAGAAAGCCCGTGCACAGCAACGAAGACCCAATGCAGCCAAAAATAAATAAAATAAATAAATTTAAAAAATAAAAAAATAAAATGGTATACTTTTAAAATCTTATGTATTTTATTAAAGCCTCAAAAAATAAATATTTGCACACAATAAAACATAAAATATCAAAATATACACAAACTTGTTTCATCTAATATTTCTCTATAAGAATTATGATAGGTCAAATAAGGAAAAACAATATGACTATTAAATATTTCTAACTATTTTAAAACATTAATTAAAATATTGCTATATTTTTCAGTCAAATATTAATATTTACTGAGAGCCTACCATATGACAAGTATTCCACTAAATGCTAAAGATGCAGTTGGCAAATAAGTAAGGCATGACCCTTGTCCTCATAAGGATTATTTTCCAGTAGGGCAGTAAAACATAAGTTAGAGATAAGTGTTAAATGGGAAAATCACTCAATTTTTCACCTCCTGGAACATTTCATATAAGACAGAGGTAACTTACTAATAGAAATTTTGGCAAAATTCACAAGTAAAATAACAGAATGATGCTTCTTACATACAGTTTTTTTGTTTTTTTTTTAAAGAAGATGTTGGAGGTAGGAGTTTAGTTGTTTATTTATTTATTTTTGCTGTGTTGGGTCTTCAGTTCTGTTCGAGGGCTTTCTCTAGCTGTGGCAAGCGGGGGCCAGTCTTCATCGCGGTGCGTGGGCCTCTGACTGTCGCGGCCTCTCTTGTTGCGGAGCACAGGCTCCAGACGCGCAGGCTCAGTAGTTGTGGCTCATGGGCCTAGTTGCTCCGTGGCATGTAGGATCCTCCCAGACCAGGGCTCGAACCCGTGTCCCATGCATTAACAGGCAGATTCTCAACCACTGCGCCACCAGGGAAGCCCTTACACACAGTTTTAAAAAACTGAATCCATTTCTTTAACGGTTAGAGTTCTCTTAGATTTTCTATTTCCTTTAGTCAACTTTGGTAATGTATATTTTTCTAGAAAACTAGAAATTCTAAATTTTATTCAAAATTTTCATTTTTAGAATAAGCCTGTTCAAAGTTGCTATTATAATTTTTTTTTAAATCTCAACATGAGCCCTTTATATTTCTAATACTGTTCGTGTGTACTACTTCTACCATTTCTTGACCAATGTTATCAGGGGAATTTGCCCAAGTTAAAATACTGGCTCCATCATTTATAAGTTGTGTGGACATGAGTGAGCTTTTAACTTCTCCGGGCTTTCCTCCGTTTTTTTTTTTTTTTTTTTTTTTTCTTTCTTTTTGCGGTATGCGGGCCTCTCATTGTTGTGGCCTCTCCCGTTGCGGAGCACAGGCTCCGGATGCGCAGGCCCAGCGGCCATGGCTCACGGGCCCAGCCGCTCCGCGGCATATGGGATCCTCCCAGACCGGGGCACGAACCCGTATCCCCTGCATCGGCAGGCGGACTCTTAACCACTGCGCCACCAGGGAGGCCCCCTCAGTTTTTAAATAGGAGTAAGAATAGTACTTTTCCCAAAGATTATTGAAGCAATTAAATAATACATGTAAAGCACTTAGAACATGCTTGGCAAATAATAAGTGCTCAATAAATAGTACATATTATTATTAAGTGTGGATTTATTTTTATGCATCTTGTTTGGGGAACACAGTGCTTCTTCTATCTAAAATCTCATGATTTTCCTTAATCTTTGAAAACTTACAGCCTTTATCCTCCTTTCAGATATTGTCTCTTACTCATTCATTCTATTTTCTGGTTCTGAAACTTCTATTAGACATAAGTTGGACCCTGTAATTCTGCCTTCCATGTTCTTAAAATTTTTTATATATATTTTTTCTCTTTATCTGTGCTGTTTTCTGGGTTGTATCCTTAAATCCCTGTTCAAATTAACTAATTCTCTCTTCAAATGATTATACAATACTATAGTAAGAAATACATCGTGGCACACAGAAAGAATGCAAAAATTTGGTGAATGAAAATCACTGACATTTTAATTTCAATTACTGTATTTTTGCATTTCTAAGCATTGTTTGGTCTCTTTCAAGTCTCCCTGTTCTTCATATTACACAAGTTTTACAGTATGGTTCCTATTCCTTCTTTTAATTTCTAATCATTTTAAACAAACTTGGTTTTAAAACAGTTTTTACACTGAAGTCTAGTTGACTTACAATATTATATTGGTTTCAGGTGTACAGCATAGTGATTCAGTATTTTTACAGATTATGCTCCATTAAAAGTTATTACAAAATAATGGGTATAATTTCCTGTGCTATACAATATATCCTTGTTGCTTATCTATTTTATACATAGTAGTTTGTATCTCTTAATCCCATACCCCCAATTTGCCCCTCCCCCTTTTCCTCTCACCTTTGCTACTAGCTTGGTTTCTATATCTGTGAATCTCAAACTTGTTTTACAGTCTCTTTAAGGTTTTCCTATTATCTCCAGCTCTTGTTTTATTTATTCTCTTGCCTATTGTGTCTACTCATTCTCCACATGGTAGTTTCCTCCTTTGGTTTACAATGTGTACAACCTTCAGCAGAGGATGCTTTACTCTATGGGATCTATGTATGCCCTAAAGGACATACATGTTCATTTGCTTTTGCCAGGTGCCAAGGAATTTCACTGGTCCCTGACCAAGGAAATAAGTTTGTCTGTATAGAGTTTGTATGAACCTTTTTGTTTATTTTATATTATTATTTTAATTATGATATGGAATACTTCACCATTGTTACTGGAATTCCTGGCTGCAGTGAGCAAATAAATGTGACACTCTTTTAGATGTTTTCTCTTAAATAATAATACATTCAATTAATCCCAGAAATGTATACTCCTATCCCAAGTACTGGCAATTCTAATCTATTCTATAAATCATCTTTTTAATAAAGAATTACATATATTACTGTATATTTTCAGAAGTAATTGTAATAATAATGATAATAAATACATTTGGGTAATATGTTAAGAGTTTATATAATCCCCTAAGTAAATTTAAAATACAGCATCTTTCCTTTGTTCCTCACAACCACCCTGGGAAGATGACAGGGCCAGAAATACTACCCTCATTTTAGACATAAAGATCTGAGGTCCAAAGCTGTTGGCTCGTGTGCACACACAGAAATACACTACACTCTCACTTACTATTCATTAGTAGTATACATATCTGATTTTCTGTTTCTGGTAAGTATTCTTTTTCTTTCCTGTTAATTCTGGATATCAAATCCTACAACACTCCCCACTATTTTATTACTTCAATTATTAGTATAAAATACGGAGACTCCAAATCTACCAGACATATAATATTGCTATAAGCATTATAAAAACATCATGTTATCTCCGTTCTAAGACATACCTTTCACACTTCAATGTTCCTACAATCAGGATGGATCTCCCAACTAACATCAAAAGAAACCTGCTGGTGAGTATGCAGAGAAGTTAGTTATGAAACTACTGCAAACACAGCTGTGCTCATAAAATATCTGTTCATCTGAGTTTTACCTTCGTTGAGGTATCTGCATTTGTAGCACCAAATGTGATTGAATTTTAATTCAAATTGAAGCCCTAAGTGTCTGCTAAATTTTTTTTAAAAGATTATACTGTGATGCTGCTCTGAAACAGAAAGTAAGAATACATAAATAAAGTTGACTGTCACATACCAGGTAAGATAATTAAATACAGTGGGAAAATGTGAACTCTTTAAGAACTGCTGATTTCCAATGCCAGGACAGAATTTATGCATCAGGGAAAACTCAGATGTTCTCTTCCAAACATTCCAATGAAGCACTGATAGATTAATTTTCTAAAACACTTCTTTTGTCATGTTATTCTCCTGTTCAAGAATCTGTAATGGCTTCTTATTACCACCTAATTCAAATACACACTTTACACCACTTTCAAGGCCATCCATTATCTGGCTTCATAAATTTATGCAATTTTAATTTCCATTTTTCCCCACTTCTACCTCCCTGCATCTCTGCTTCAGTCAGGTCATTCTGTTAAAGGAAGTCCCCATCTTTCCTACAATCCTACCTTTATCTGTTCACTTCCTCCCATCACCTTCTTCCTAACGAATAAAATCCTACCCTACCTTCCAAAGCAAATCAAGTCTTAACCTACTTAATTTTCAGTTTCTGCTGTAGCTAGAGACACTATTATATAAATTATCAATAATACTTATCTATTTGTTTCATAACTATTGCTTTTTCCTAACTTAGATCTTAAGAAGCCTTGGAAATATGAAAACTATCATCAGGCCTTTCTCTTATACACTAGATGAGAAAAATTCTATCAGAAAAAAAAGGAGGACTTAAAAGGAAACTAAATCTCAGAGAAAGTAAATGAAATGCCCAGATCAAAGAGCTAAATATAAACAGTTCAACCTAGACAAAAGCCCATTTTAGTGATCTTTACCTTCAACATAGTACTGGCACATGAGGTACGGAGCAAAACAAAAGGTATGTTTCAAACCCTGGTTCTATTTTGCTTTTTAGCTTAATATAAAAAATAAAATCACAAACAGGGCCATTATATACTTCTGTTACTTCCGTGTTAACCCACTGATATTCTTCTTTCCCAATTAGACTGAAAGTTTATGAATTTTGAATTAAAGTTCCAATACAAATTAGGTGTGGTTACTGGCAGGGGAGGAGAGAGAGAGAATTAGTTATGGACTTGCTTAGAGTCACAAAGTTGTATTTAACCTTGGTAAAGCAGTCTTAAGAGTCTCTCTTGGGTGCTATTTACACATTTTTTTTTTGATTACAATCATGCAATATGATTCCATTTGGGATTTCGAGTAAAGTTGGAATGCTGTATTCCCTAAGGAACGAACAGTGTTTAGTTAAAAAAAAAAAAAGGAATGTGATACTTCTGGTCAAAAGTTCTCTTTCTGGAATTCATGATAAATGAAAAGAATTTTGGCCGTTCCTATGTCGTTCTGCATCCCACAAGCAACGTGCAATTCCTCATGTCACTACAACCTGGTTATTCACTGAAACAACTGATCTTATTATAAAACAAGTAAAAGAAACAAACAAAGCCTCCTTCAGTTCCTGCCCTGATTCATTATTAGAATTCAGCTTTCCTTTCACCTCACCCACAATCCCAGATATTGAATGCCAAATGTCGGTCTCACTGAAAGACAGGACATTAGACAATTTAAACATCAGCAAAACTGAATTCAGCTATCCTTAGTCACTGACTGATGACTCTATTCCTATTTGCACATTTTTAAAGTAATACTATGTCCTTCCCGGAAGTTCTTTTTGCATTCCAGATTACGACAGGGACTGTAGTACAACAAAGGAAAAATGCAAAAAGTCAAGTGTCAGGATAAGAGTTAGAAGCATACACACATATGTAACTAAGCCTGGGTCAAATTCCTATTCAATGAGATATTAATCTTTAATAAAAAATTTAAATAAAATTTTGAATACTTAATTTAGCATAAAGCAACTTAATTCTGCCTTAGTATCAAATTCAAAATGTGATCAGAAAGTGTACACTATAACGTAAGGGGAAAGTATTTACAAAGCATTTTTAAGATTCTGTAATAAATAATATTTGATTGTAGCATACATCCTATTTTTCTAATGTCATGTGATAATTGGATATAAGGAAATGTTACCATCAAATTTTCATCTCCCATTTTAGAACAGAAACTAAATATATTTGCTCTCTCCCCCCTACCAAAAATCAGAGGTGATATGATTGAGGTACTCAAAATTTATCTCTAAAATTTACCTAGAGGAGTTTCAAAAAACAAACAACTTTTTAAGAACACTAGAAATCTCATTTAAACAGTTGTACACATTCTATATCTAAACTGAACAGAGTTCATTTAACAAATGACAGTTGTCTTAACTTCTACTGCTGATTACCTGCTGGGAGCACAAAAGAAAAACAACAACAACAACAACAACAAAAAAAACACCTTCCTCTGTTAAAGTCACATCTGCAGGAAAAAGGCTACTAAAAAAAGAACAGTATGCTATTCCAAATTAATATCCTGCCAGTAGATATTCTGCAATGCTCAGGACGAAAACTGTTTTCAAAGAAACAGTTTTATATTAGCATTTATTTAAGACAGAAATCCCAGACTCAGAAAATTAAAATATTTGTATTATTAATATATTTCAGTGAAGAAGTCTGCCACCTTCAACTGAGACTCTGATCTGCACCATACTTTCTAAAACCCTATAATGATGAAAATTGTCTCAGTACTCCCTTACCCCTTGCCTTTGCATCAAATATATTCACCATTTATGATTCTCATGGGTAAATACTAGTATCAACAACAAACTAGAAACAAATTTTATTTTGAAAAATCCAGAAAGTGACAATATGGAAATACGTACAGATAAAAATGTTGGAAGTATAAAACAACAGCAAGCATAATTCTAGTTGAACAGCATTTAATCTTTCAAATAAGGAAAAGTTTAGGTTAAATAAATGTTATTTAACTATATGTATACCACTACAAAGTTAAAAGTAGATTTAAAAATTCTGGGACTTCCCTGGTGGTCCAGTGGCTAAGACTCCCAATGCAGGGGGCCTGGGTTTGATCCCTGGTCTGGGAATGAGATCCCACATGCTGCAAGAGTTCGCATGCCGCAGCTAAAGATCCCGCACGCGACAACGAAGGTCCCACATGCCGCAACTAAGACCTGGCGCAGCCAAATAAATAAATAAATAAATATTTTTAAAAAAAATTCTTAGCATGTAGGCATTGGTGAAAATCATTCATAGGAGAACTTGATACTTTTGTTTTTACAAATTTCTTCAATTTACTATTAAAAGGGTTCTCTGATTTCAACTCCTTATGGCTGAATTAATAAATGATTTGTTTAGTAAGTTAGAATTTGACAGTAGGTAAACCAAAGAATATTTAATTTCCAGGAAAGAAATTATTTGCAAGATCACCTGATATCATCTACTTTGCAGCTTATCCTACAATTCCTTTTTTTCTTTTTTTTTTTTTTTTATTCATTCATTTATTTATGGCTGTGTTGGCTCTTCGTTTCTGTGTGAGGGCTTTCTCTAGTTGCGGCAAGTGGGGGCCACTCCTTATCGCGGTGCACGGGCCTCTCACTATCGCGGCCTCCCGTTGCGGAGCACAGGCTCCAGACGCGCAGGCTCAGTATTTGTGGCTCACGGGGCTAGTTGCTCCGCGGCATGTGGGATCTTCCCAGACCAGGGCTCGAACCCCTGTCCCCTGCATTGGCAGGCAGACTCTCAACCACTGCGCCACCAGGGAAGCCCCAATTCCTTTTTTTAAACATGTTTTTATGGGGGTTTTCTGTTTGTTTGTTTCAATGGTTTCCAAACCTGACTATGCTGTGGATCACCTGGGAGACTTTAAAAATTTTTCAATGCCAGGACCCCAACCCAAATCATATAAATCAGAATTATCTTGGCAGGCAGGCCTCAGTATAAATTATTTTTTAAATTTTTTAATCGTGGTAAAAACACATAACATACAATTTGCCATCTTAGCTATTTTTAAGAGTACAGTTCAATAGTGTTAACTATATTCACATTGTTATGCAACAGATCTCTAGAACTTCACCCATGACTGAATCTCTATTGAACATCTCATTATTTCTCCCGTCGGCCCCCCAGCTCCTGGCAAACACCATTTTCCTTTCTGTTTCTAAGAGTTTTGACTACTTTGGAGACCTCATATAAGTACAAGCATACAATGAACCTCAAGGTTCATTCATGTTGTACCATGTGACAGAACTTTTTTTAAGGCCAATATTCCACTGTATGTATATACCACGTTTTCTTTATTCATCAGTCAGTGGACACTTGGGTAGCTTACACATTTTAGCTATTGTGACTAATGCTGCTGTGAACATGGAATTGACATTCAGAAGAGAAAATAATCAAGCACAGAGAGGTAATGGTTGAAATACACTTAGAAAATAGTCAAAACCTTCAGGCAAAACTGGTTTGCTTCTTCCATCCTGCTCAGCCTTCTTCCTTCCTTGAACCTCCCCAGTCTCTCCACTTCATTCATTCATTCATTTATTTATGGCTGCGTTGGGTCTTTGTTGCTGCGTGCGGGCTTTCTCCAATTGTGGTGAGCGGGGGCTACTCTTCGTTGTGGTGCATAGGCTTCTCATTGCGACAGCTTCTCTTGCTGTGAAGCGTGGGCCCTAGGCACGCGGGCTTCAGCAGTTGTGGCTCGTGGGCTCAGTAGTTGAGGCTTGCAGGCTCTAGAGCGCAGGCTCAGTAGTTGTGGCGCATGGGCTCAATTGCTCCGCGGCATGTGGGATCTTCCCGGACCAGGGCTCGAACCTGTGTCCCCTGCATTGGCAGACAGACTCTTAACCACTGTGCCACCAGGGAAGCCCCTTTCCATTTTCTATACAGTATTCTCTTTCAATTCAATTCTGTTCTTAAGAAAGGATTTAATATGAATTTGGGAATGTTTATGATTTCTCCCTAGGACATTTACATATAAAGCCTTAACATCCTTTAGATAAGAAAAATTTTTTTTCACTTGGTAAGAAGGAGAAACTTTAAGCAACTACAAGGCAAAGGTACTCAAGAGCTGGTACCCTCACAGCCAATTTTCAAGATGACTGGCTCATAGTTGGCCACTTATTTCACCTAAGGCTGACTATTTTAGAAACAAAACAACTAACGTTGATATAAGAATATTCTTTGGTACCCACCAAGCATTTACTTGGAGACCTGTAGAATAAACTGTATACCTCTTATATATTTTAGAGTTTAGAGCTAGAACTCAAAGCAGGTCCTCAAAATCTGCTTCATACTTGAATCATGAGAAATTTCCAACATCATCACTTGTTCATTACCCTCAATTATGCAGAATACAACCAAGACCCTAAAAATAGGCCAAATAAGCAAACAGGGAGTAAAAGTTAGATATCAAAAAAATCTTTGTTAAAAGGCATTTGAGGGACTTCCCTGGCGGTCCAGTGGATAAGACTTTGCCTTCCAATGCAGGGGGTGCGTGTTCGATTCCTAGTCAGGGAGCTAAGATCACACATGCCTCGCGGTCAAAAAACCAAAACATAAAACAGGAGCAGTACTGTAACAATTTCAATGAAAAACTTAAAAAAAAAAAAAAGGTCCACATTAAAAAAAAAAATCTAAAAAAAATGTTTAAAAAAAAAGTCTTTGATTTCCTCATCGGAGAATCCTTTGGCTCTCACTTGAGTTATCAGAAACTATCAGTTTACACACAATTTTAGCAAATTTAATGAAATGATTTTCTAATATATAACAAATATAAATACACTAGGGTTGAAGATGAAGACATGGAAGTAGGAACAGCACAATCATCTAGGTTGGCCCTTCTACCTACACCCTGCATATTACTTGAAATATCGCTTATTACAGCGTATTATGAGAACTGATACTCATATTGAGTAGCTTTACTCATCAAACAAAGATAAAATTACATTAGTATGCGAACTTAGAAAGGTACATAGCTTACAAGGCACATACCTGTGCAGGTGCAGCACACACATACACACACCTTATCTACACCTTTCTCCTGCTTTCTTCCAGCAGCTACCCAATTTTGCCTCTTTCATGAATCACCACTTAAGTAGCTCATTACTTTGGCTTTACCTCTCCCTGCCTAGTTTCACCATTCCAACCATCTGACTCAACTGAAGGAAACCCTCCCTCCATTGTCCCTACTGAAAGCAAAGGATGCTTCAGGATTAGAGTATCACAAGATACTACAAAACTGAATCTAAGAATGTTCAGCTTTGAAAGAGAAAGGCAGAAAGGAAGATTACTGAGGAAAAGAAATGGGAGTAAGAAATGAGACATGAGGCCTAACTCACAAACACAATTTACTGAGTAAAAATATTCATTCTTCCTCTCAATAGTTTATTTATGACAGATACTTTGGGGATAACATACTATTAATATTTATTCTGCTTTCTTCCTCTTTAATATCAGTAGAAAAAACTGAAGATTTATCCCTATTATCTGGGTAGTTTTGTAAAACGCTACAATTATCCAATACTTTGCTTAGGCTTTTTGCACCTATTATTTTTTCCTTTTTCCTGTCTTCATTAGGTTTTCTGTACTACTGCTCAAACCGATGCCGCTTTCATATAATTCACTGCAATGCTTTCTTTATTTTCAACATTCTGGAATTGGTCTAACAACTTAAGAATTATCAGTTGCTTGTTAATGAGCTACACTTGAAAGGGCAGTAGGCCAATAAAACCATATGGGCATGCTGCCCTTTCTTATGACAAATTTTTAACAACTCTTTTCTTAACTATTTAAATAAGTTTTTTACCTTAGAATAATTTTAGACTTACAAAAAAGCTATAAATATAATAGAAGTCCTGTATACTCTATCAGTTTCCTCTAAACATCTTATACAGCCATGGTACATTTGTCTTAATTAAGAAATTATCATCAGTAAAATACTATTAACTAAGCTACAGACTCTATCCAGATTCTTATTTGTCCACCAATATCCTTTTTCTATTTCAGGATACCAAAATGCATTTAGTGTCATGACTCCTTAGTCTCCTATGATCCATGACAGTTAAACTTTGCTTTTCTTCCTTTCTTCTTTTTCTTCCTATAACTTGACAGTTTTTTAAAGTGCTGGTTGGAAATTTGGGAGAATGTCCTGCAACTTGGGATTGTCTGATGTGTTCTCATATCCATACTGCTGTTATGGGTTTGAGGAAGAATGTCACAGAAGTAAAGACCTTTCTCATTGCATTACTATCAAGTGGTACACTCTATCAACATGACTTATGACTGCTGATGTCAACATTGATGACCTGGATAGTACCGGTTTTTTTCTATTCATCCATTGTTATCAATCTGTTCAGGTTTTCTACTACTTCTTGAGATTCATTCTGATAATTTACATTTTGTTTAAAAAAGTAATCTGACTCACTGAGATTTTAAAAACTGTATATGTTTAAACTGCACAAATATTTTATTCTTTATTATTAATGTCCTCTAAATCTGCAGATATATTGCCTATCTCAATCCTGAAGCAGTATATTACTGTTTTCTTTCTTCTTTTCTTAGATTTTTTTTAGATTGGCCTATTTTGCACACCTTTTGTTTTGAGTTTTATTATCAATTATATTTTTGGTTTTCTAATTTACTGTCACCTTTTAACTCCATTATTTATCAATGAAGCAGTATTTAGATCTTGACAGATGGCCAGGGTATTGACAGATCAAAAAGTGATGGGACTTATATGTGGAATCTAAAATATGACACAAATGAACTTATTTATTAAACAGAAACACATAAACATAGAGTACAGCCTTGTGGTTGCAAAGGGGGAGAAGGAGTGGGGGAGGGATGGATTGGGAGTTTGGGGTTAGCAGATGCAAACTATTATATATAGAATGGATAAATAACAAGGTACTACTGTATAGCACAGGGAACTATATTCAATATCCTGTAATAAAACATAATGGGAAAGAATATGAATAACTGAATCACTTTGCTGTACACCATAAACTAACACAACATTGTAAATCAACTATACTTCAATAAAAAATAAATTTTAAAAAAATAGTGATTGGAAGGCAAACTGAACAAAGCAGACAACCAAAGAAACAGAGGATTGGAAAAAAAATGGAGCATGTAATCTGACCTAGCTATAATACATAAAACATGCAGGATGAGAAAGTAAGAATAGATGTAAGCAATATTAAACAGGTTCAAGTAAAATATTATATTCAATAAATAGATCTCCTCAAAAACTTAAACATAAAATTTCCATATGATCCAGAAATCCCATCTCTGAATATACTTCCATAGAACTGAAAAGCAAGAACTTAAAGAGATATTTGCACACAACATGCTCATTGCAGCATTATTCACAATAGCCAAAAAGTGAAAACAATCCAAATGTCCACTGATGGATGAACGGCTAAACAAGATGTAGTATATACATAAAATGGGGGTATTACTTATCCTTAGAAAGGAACTAAACTCTGATACTTGCTATACTGTGGATAAATCTTGAAGTGATTATGCTAAGTAAAATAAGCAAAACATAAAACAACAAATATTATATGATTCCCCAGATATGAGATGCCTAATATAGGCAAATTCACAGAGACAGAAAGGAGAATAGAGGTTACCAGAGACTGAAGGGAAAGGGGAACGGAGAGTTGTTATTAACGAGTACAGAGTTTCAGTATGGGATGAATAAAAAAGTTTTGGAAATGGATAGTGGTGACTTTCACCACAATGTGGTCACACTTAATGCCACTGAACAGTACATTTAAACATGTTTAAGACACTAAATTTCATGTTATGTATTTTTTCCAATTTTTATGGCAGTAAAGTTAAAAACAAAATTTAACATCTTAACCAATTTAAAAGTATCATTCAGTGGTATTAAATACATTCCTTTTATTTTCCAGTTTATTGAGACATAATTGATATATTACATTATATAAGTTTAAGGTGTACAGCATAATGATTTGACTTATATCTATCATGAAATGATAACCACAAAAAGTTTAGTGAACATCTTGCATCTCATATAGATACAAAAGGAAATAAATTTTTTCCTTGTGATAAGAACTCAGTGTTTACTCACTTAACAACATACATACATAACATACAGCAGTGTTTATTATTCATGTTGTACATTATATCCCTAGTACTTATTTATCTCATAACTAGAAGTCTGTACCTTTTGACCACTTTCGTCCAATTCCCCCCCTTCCCCACCCCTAGACCCCGCCTGTGGTAACCACAAATCCGATCTCTTTTTTGTTCTTTGTTTGTTTTTTGAAGTATAAATGACCTACAACACTATGTTATTTTCTGGTGCACAACATAGTGATTCAATATTCTTATATATTACAGAATGATCACCACAATCACTTACCATCTGCCACCATACAACGATATTAGATAATTACTTACTATAATCTCCATGTTGTACATTTCATTCATATGACTAATTTATTCTGTAACTGGAATTATGTACCTCTTAATCTCCCTCACCTATTTTTACTCATCCCTTTACCACCCTCCCTGCTGGCAACCACCTGTTTGTTCTCTGTATCTACAACACTATTTATGTTTTATGTTTGCTCATTTGTTTTGCTTTTTAGATTCCACATATAAGTGAAATCATACAGTATTTGTCTTTATCTGATTTATTTCACTTAGCATAATACCCTCTAGGTCCATTCATGTTGTAATGAATGGCAAGATTTCATTTTTCTTATGGTTGAGTAATATATATTAATCACATCTTCTTTATCCATTCATCTATCAATGAATGCTTAGGTTGCTTCCATATCTTGACTATTGTAATGCTGCAATGAACACAGGGGTGCATATATCATTTTGGATTAGCATTTCTGTTTTCTTTGGAAAAATACCCAGAAGTGGGATTGCTAGATCAAACAGTAGTCCTATTTTTTGAGGAACCTTCATACTGTTTCCCACAGTGCACAAAGAGTTCCCTTTTCTCCACATCCTCACCAACATTTGTTATTTATTGTCTTTTTGACAATAGCCATCTTGACAGGTGTGAGGTGATGGCTCATTGTGGTTCTGATTTACATTACCCTGATCATTACTAATGTTCAGCATCCTTTCATATGTCTGCCATCTGAATTTTCGGAAAATGTTTATTCAGACCTGCTGCCCTTTTTAAAATAAAAATTTTTTTGATGTTGAGCTGTATAAGTTCTTTGTATATTTTGGATATTAACCCCTTTTCAGATATATCATTTGCAAAGATCTTCTCCCACTCAGTAGGCAGCCTTTTCACTTTGTTGACAGCTTCCGTCACTGTGCAAAAGCTTTTTAGCTTCATATAGTTCCATTTGTTTATTTTTGCTTTTATTTCCCTTGCCTGAGGAGACAGATCCAAAACATTCTACTAAGACCAAAGTCAAAGAGCATACTACATAGAGCATACTACATAGTATGTTACATAAAATTTCTTCTAGAAATTTTATCGTCTTACAGGTCTTACATACAAGTCTTTAATCCATTTTGAGTTTATTTTTGTGTATGGTGTGGGAAAGTACTCTAGTTTGACTCTTTTGCATGTAGTTGTCCAGTTATACCAGCACCATTTATTAAAGAGGCTGTATTTTCCTCATTGTATATTCCTGACTCCTCTGTCATAGACTAATTGACCATATAAGTGTGGGTTCACTTCTGGGTTCTCTATTCTGTTCCATTGATCTATGTGTCTGTTTTTGTGTCAGTATTATACTGTTTTGGTTACTGTAGCTTTGTAGTATAGTTTGAAATCCTGGAGCATGATACCTCCAGCTCTGTTCTTCTTTCTCAAGATTGCTTTGGCTATTCAGGGTCTTTGTATTTCCAAACAAATTTTAGAATTATTTGTTCTAGTTCTGTGAAAATCCCACTGGTATTCTGACAGAGACTGCATTAAATCTGTAGACTGCCTTTGGCAGTATGGTCATCTTAACAATGTTAATTCTTCCAATCCACAAGCACAATATATCTTTTCATTTCTTTGTCTCATCTTCAATTTCTTTCATCAGTGTCTTACAGTTTTCCAAGTACAGGTCTTTTACCTCCTTAGATTTATACCTAGTCATTTTATTATTTTTGATGTGAGTATAAATGGCACTGTTTTCTTAATTTCTCTTTCTGATAATTCAGTTAGTGTATACAAACACAACAGATTTCCTTATACTAATTTTGTATCCTGCAACTTTACTGAATTCATTTATTAGTTCTAATAGATTTTGGTGGCATCTTTAGGATTTTCTATATATAGTATCATGTCATCTACAAACAGTGACAGTTGTACTCCTTCCTTTCCAATTTGGATGCCTTTTATTTCTTTTTCTTGTCTGAATGCTATAGCTAGGACTTCCAATATTATATTGCATAAAAGTGGCAAGAGTGGGCATACTTGTCTTCTTGATTTTAAAGGAAATGCTTTCAGCTTTTCGCTGCTGAGTATGATGCTGCCTATAGGCTTCTCAGACATGGCCTTTATTATGTTGAGGTACATTCCCTCCATACCCATTTTCTTGAGAGTTTTTACCATAAATTTATGTTGAATTTTGTCAAAAGCCTTTTCTGTATCAACTGAGATGATCCTATGATTTTTATTCTGCGATATGTTAATGTGGTGTATCAAACTGTATGATATGCGGATGTGGAACAATTCTCGCATCTCTGGGATAGATCCTAATTGATCATGGTATATGATCCTTTTAAGGTATTGATGAATTCAATTTGCTAATATTCTGTTGAGGATTTTTGCATCTCTATTCATCAGGGACATTGGCCTGTAATTTTCTTTTTTGTGGTGTCTTTTTCTAGTTTTGGTTTTAGGGTGATGCTGGTCTCATAGAATAAGTTCGAAAGCATTCCTTCCTCTTCAATTTTTGTGGAACAGTTTGAGAAGAATAAGTGTTAACTCTTCTTTAAATGTTTAGTAGAATTCACCTGTGAAGATATCTGATCCTGGACTTTTGCCTGCTGGCAGTTATTGATTACTGATTCAATTTCATTATTAGTAATCAGTCTATTCATATTTCATACTTCTTCCTCATTCAATCTTGGGAGATTGTCTAGGAATTTATCCATTTCTTCTAGGTTTTCCATTTTATTGGCATATAATTGTCTGTAGTAATCTCTACTGATCCTTTGTATTTCTGTGGTGCTGGTTGTAACTTCTTTTTCATTACTGATTTTATTTATTTGGGCCCTCTCTATTTTTTTCCAGATAAGTCTGGCTAAAAGTTTATCAATTTTGTGTACTTTTTCAAAGAAACAGCTCTTAGTTTCATTTCTCATTTCTATTGTCTTTTAGTCTCTATTTCATTTATTTCTGCTGATCCTTATTTCTTTCCTTCTATTAACCGTGGGTTTTGTTTCTTCTTCTTTTGTTCCTTTAGGTGTAAGTTTAGGTTGTTTATTTGAGATTTTTCTTGTTTCCTAAGGTAGGGTTTTATCACTATAATTTCCCTCTTAGAACTGCTTTTGCTGTTTCTGATAGATTTTGGATGGTTGTGTTTCCATTTTCATTTGCCTCCAGGTATTTTTTTAATTCCTTTTTTGATTTCTTCAGTGACCCCTTGGTTATTTAGTATATTACTTAGCCTCCATGTGTTTGTGCTATTTGCAGTTTTTTTCTTATAGTTGATTTCTAGTCTCATATTGTTATGGTTGGGAAAGATGATATGACTTTGATCTTCTTAAATTTACTGAGACCTAGAATATGATCCTGGAGAATGTTCCATGTGCATTTGAAAATAATGTGTATTTTGCTGATTTTGGATGGAATGTTCCCTCTATATATTGATTAAATCCATATGATCTACTATGTCATTTAAGGCCAGTGTTTTCTTTTTTTTTTTTTTTTTTTTGCGGTATGCGGGCCTCTCACCGCTGTGGCCTCCCCCGTTGCGGAGCACAGGCTCCGGACGCGCAGGCTCAGTGGCCACGGCTCACGGGCCCAGCCGCTCCGCGGCATATGGGATCCTCCCAGACCGGGGCACGAACCCGTATCCCCTGCATCGGCAGGCGGACTCTCAACCACTTGCGCCACCAGGGAGGCCCAAGGCCAGTGTTTTCTTATTGCTTTTCTGTCTGGATGATCTGTCCATTGATGTGAAGTGTTAAAGTCCCCTGTTACTATTATGTTACTGTCAATTTCTCCCGTTATGTCTGTTAATATTTGCCTTATGTATATAGGTGCTCCTATGTTAGGTGCATATATATTTACAAGTGTTATATCTTTGCTCAATTGATCCCTTTATCATTATGCAATGCCCTTTATCTCTTGTTAGTCTCTGTTTTGAAGTCTATTGTGTCTGATATATGTATTGCTACACCCACTTTCTCTACATTTACATGAAATATCTTTTTCATCCCCTCACTTTCAGTCTGTACATGTCTTTAGATCTTAAGTGAGTCACTTGTAGGCAGCATACATATGGGTCTTGTTTTTGTTTTTTTTTAATCCATTCAGCCACTCTATATCTTTTGACTGGAGCAATTAGTCCATTTACATTGAAAGTAATTACTGACAGGTATGTACTTATTTACTGTCAGTTGTTTAGGGGTTGTTTCTATAGTTCATTTTTGTTCCTTTTTTCATCTTTTGCTCTCTTCCCCTGTGATCTGATGACTATCTTTAGTGTTATGCTTGGATTTCTTTCTCTTTTTTGTGTGTATGTATCTATTACAGATTTTTTATTTGTAATTACCATGATGTTTGCATCCCCCCGCCCGTGTGTCTGTGTGTGAGGGAGAGATTATATTACGTTGATCTCTTAAGTTTGAATACATTCTAATAACCCTAACAACCCTGCATTTTTACTCTCTCCCCCACACTGAATGTTTTTAACATCATACTTTATATATTTTTGTTTTGCGTATCCCTTAGCTACTTATTGTGGATATAGATGATTTTACTACTTTTGCCTTTTAACCTTCCTAGTAGCTTTATAAGTGGTTGATCTTCTACCCTTACTGTATATTTGCCTTTACAAATGAGATTTTTTTTCCTTTCATTATTTTCATATTTCTAGTCATGGTCTTTTCCTTTTCGCTTAGAGAAGTCATTCTTGGAAACGTTTTTTGGAAAGTTGGTTTTGTGGTGCTTAACTCTTTTAGCTTTTGCTTGTCTGTAAAACTTTTGCTCTCTGCATCAAATCTGAATGAAAGCCTTACAGGATACAGTACTCTTGGCTGTAGGCCTTCCCCTTTCCTCACTTTAAATATATGGCACCACTCCCTTCTGGCTTGCAAAGGTTCTGCTGAAAAGTCAGCTGACAGTCTTACGGACGTTTCCCTTGTATGTAACTAGCTGCTTCTCCCTTGCTGCTTTTAATGCTCCCTCTTTGTCTTTAATTTTTGCCATTTTAATTACAATGTTTCTTCATGTGGACCTCTTTGGGTTGATCTTGTTTGAGATTTTCTGTGCTTCCTGGACCTGGATGTCTGTTTCCTTTCCTAGGTCAGGGAAGTTTTCAGTTTCTATGACTTTAAATAAGTTCTCTGCCCCTCTCTCTCTTTCTTCAACTTCTGGAACCCTTATAATGTGAATGTTAATATGCGTGATGTTGTCCCAGAGGTTTCTTAAACTGTCCTTATTTTTAAAGTTATTTTTTCTTTTTTCAATTCACCTTGGGTGATTTCCACTACTCTGTCTTCCTGTTCACTGATCCATTCCTTTGTATCATCTAATCTACTGTTGATTCCTTCTAGTGTATTTTTAATTTCAGTTATTGTATTCTTCCGCTCAGATTTATCTTTATATTTTTTAACTTTTTGTTAAAACTCTCACTGTGTTCATCCATTCTCCCCAGTTTGTTGAGCATCTTTATGATCATTATCTAGAACTCTTTATCAAGTAGATTGCCTATCTCCATTTTGTTTAGTTTTACTTCTGGGGTTTTATCTAGTTCCTTCATTTGTCACATAATCCTCTGTCACCTCATTTTGCCTAATTCTCTGTGCTTATTTGCACATATTAAGTAGGTTGGTTATATTTCCTGATCTTCAAGAAGTGGTCTTACACAGGAAACATTCTATGGGACTCAGCAACACACTCCCCTCTGGTCAACAAAGGTATGTGACCTATGGGTGCCCAATATGTAGGCTGAGTGGGCCCTTCTGTTGTGGTGGGGCCAACTACTGTGGGTGTGCTGGTGGGTGGGGCTGGCTCCTGGGCAGTTGGCTGCAGGCCCTGCCTCATGTGGAGGCTGCCAGCTGCTGGTGGGTGGGGCTGGGTCCTGGCATGGCTGGCTGCAGGGCCTGGGGCTGGTGCCAAACTGCTGGTGGGGAGGGCCAGATCCCAAGGCAGCTGGCTGCAGGTGGCAGTGGTCTCAAGGACAGTGTTGACCTGTGGTTGAGTGGGGCTAGTGCCTGGGGGATCCTGGGGCTGATGTCAGCCCACTGGTGGGCAGGGCCAGGTCCTGGGCCATCTGGTGGGCATGCCTAGGTCCCCATATGGCTGGGTGCTTGGCCTGGAGGGGTCCCAGCACTGGCGCCGACTGGCTGGTGGGCAGCTAAGCCCCTGGCACTAACAGCCTAGAGGGAGATTCCAAAACGGTGTTGTTAGTACCAGTGTCCTTGTGGTAGACTGAGTTCCCAAAAATGACTGCCACCAGTGTCTATGTCCCCAGAGAGAGCCCCAGTTGCCTCCTGCCTCTCTGGAAGGCTCTCTAAGATCAGAAACCTGGGTCTGACCCAGGTTCATTTCAAATTATCACCTCTGTGCTGGGTCTTGAAACATGTCAGATTTTGTACCTGTCCTTCACCTGAATTCCATTTCCTACAGCCCTCCAGGTTTTCCCAATACAAGCCCCACTGGCCTTCAAAGTCCAACGTGCTGGGGGCTCATCTTCCCAGTGCAGGACCCCTGGGTTGAGGAGCCCAATGTGGGGCTTGGACCCTTCACTCCTTGGGGAGAACCTCTGCGATTTTGATTATCCTCCCGTTTGTAGGTCACCTACTTGGGAGTGTGGGTCTTGACTATATTGCGTCTCTGCCCCTCCTACCCATTTCATCGTGGTTCCTTCTTTATACCTTTGCACAAAATTGGCATTCAAATAACTGCTGAATAAATTAATGAAATAACTAATGTTTTACAAAGTCCAAAGAGTTTACATAGATACTTATTACATCATTAACAATAAACACTCTTCCCTTCAAAAATATTGATTCTGTCTTCCTAAAAACTAAAAGCAAAGGTTATCTTTTTGCAAGGATCACCAGAGAACATCAATCTATCTTAGTCCTCACCTATCTTACAACATGTTCTAATACCAAGAATACATGCCAGTTAAAGAATCTGTAGTGGGACATCACACACTAGTTAAAGACTTTGACGACTGTGGAATTAGATGAAATGACAGTACTGAACTTCAAAGTCCTAAAAAAATATTAAAAAAATAAAAAACCTATTGTTTGAGCTGCAAGTGAGAAATAATACATTTTGTCAGTTTTATTAATTTATAAACTCAATTTCTGGGGGAAAATGCTCAACAAAATAAAAGGTAGTGATTTATAGAGTTGTGAACTTTTCATCATTTTAAAACAGGTAGGGGAAATAGCTGTGTTTTCTTTTGATCTGTGTTTTCTAATCATTCTTATATGAATAAATGTTTATTTTTCTACCTGTTTTCTTATCTAGTGTAATTCAGCTCTCAAAACAGGAATTTCTCTCCACCTGGACCAACGCAGATAATATCCAAACAATGACCCCAGGCTCAAAGAGTCATGTCTGCCACAGAATACTATTTCTTGCTCCTTTGCTATTATTTCCTTGGTTCTAAGAAGCTTTGAGAAAAATGGTTTTGTTGTTACTTGCATACAATTTCTCTCCTCTCCCCAAAGTAATCAATAGCTATTTATTAAACATATAGCCATGCACTGTGCTTAAGCACTGAGGGAAACTAATAAATTATGATCCTCTGTAATTTTTTAAAAATGTAGTCTGTTTTTATTTTCCTTGATGCTCACTTTACCTTCACTCGCCTAAAAATCTTCAACAATCATGGGTCTGATCTGTAAAATATATTGCACATCCAACCACTTCTCTCCACATCCATTTCCATTGCTTGGTTCAAACCACTATACTCTTTTTAATACAGCTGTTGTATTAACTAAATAACTAACTAGCTAACAAACTAACTGATCTCTTGCTTTCACTCTTGTTTAGTTATAGGCTAGTATGTGAGATTTCTAAACCCTATACTGTCATTTCAATATTTTTTTCATTAAGCTTAAAAACTGTATTATGAAAATTTTCAAATATCAAAAAAAAGAATTTGATGAACAAGTATATTCTCATCACCTAGGCTTAAAAATTATTAAGATTTTGTCACAACTGCTTTTTTAAACTGAGATATAATTGACACATGACATTACATTAGTTTCAGTTGTACAACATAGTGATTTGATATTTGTATATATTGTGAAATGATCAGGTCCTCCTTTACTTCAATTGAAAGCAATTAACTGGAAATCATCCAACTGGCAAAAATATTTGTAGCCAGACATGAGGATGATTTAGTTTCTCATTTTCTGAGAAGTATACAAAATGGCTTTCCAAAAAGTTATCTTATGAATATTAATTATATGTGTTACTCTTTCACCTAGAGACAACTTCTTTAATCAAATATACTATAAAGGGATGGGAAATTTTAAAAATTTTATTAAATATACCTCTGGTAAAACAATACTTTAACTTTTTATTTTGAAATAATTATAGAATCTAAGCAACTTGTAAAGAGTACAGAGAGGCCTCTTGTACTCTTCACCCATTTTCCCCCAATGGTTACTACTTACACAACTATAGTACAATATCAAAACCAGAAAACTGACACTAGTATAATGTGTATAGTTCTGTGTCATTTTATCGCTCGTATATATTTGTGTAATCACCATCCAAAACAAGAAATAAAACTATTTCATCATCATAAATATGTCACTCGTGCTACACCTTTATAGTTCCACCCAACTCCCTCTCCCACCTCAATCCCCTGGCAACCACTAATTTGTTCCTAATTTGACCTCTGTAATTTTGTTATTTTGAGAATGCTATATAAATGGAATCGTATACTATGTGCCTTTGTGAGATTGACTTTTTTCACTCAGCATAATGCCCTTAAGATTCATCCACACTGTCGAGTGTATCAACAGTTTATTACTTTTTATTGCTGAGTATGTCATGGTACATATGTACCACAGTTTGTTTAACCATTCACTTATTTGTAGGACATCTGTCATGTGGTTTGACTTCTAGTTTGATTCCAGTGTGGTCACAGAACATACTCTGTATGATTTCAATTCTTTAAAATTTTTTCAGGTTATAAAATTTTTAACCTGAAAAAATTATAGATTTACAGGACATAAAATATTCTATAAATGTTGACTAGATCCTGTTGCCTGACAGTATATCCTTGCTGATTATCTGTCTAGTTGTTCTATCAACTGTTGAGAGAAGGGTGCTGAAGTCTATTAACTATAAATGGAAATTTGTTTGCTTCTCCTTTCAGTTCTATTAGTTTTGCTTCACATTTTTGAAACTCTGTTGTTTGATACATATGAAAACTCAGGAAAACACTGTCCTTACATTTATCAGTTTATTTTAAAAGATGCAACTCAGAAACAGCCAAATGGAAGAGATGCATGGAGTAAGCTATACAAAGGAGAGTGGCATGGTGCTTCCATGCCCTCTGCAGGTGTGCCACCCTCCCAGCAAGTTGATGTGTTCACTAACCTGGAAGCTCTCTGAATCTCACTGCTCAAGAGTTTTTATAGAGCTCTATTTCCAGACCCCCTTCACCTTTTTGGAGGTCAGTGTGTGGGGCGGAAAGTGCCAGAAAGACCATTATTGGTCTTTCTGGGGACCAGCGCCTTCCTGAGGCTGTCGAGAGTCCTCACCCTAAGTTATCTCAGTAGCATAAACCCAGGTGTGATAGGAAGAGACTCACTATGAATAATAAAAGACACTCCTTATCACTCAGAAATTCGAGGCTTTTAAGAGTTCTGTGCAGGAACTGGGAACAAAGACCAAATACATTTTTGTATGATATGACATAAACACTTACTATTTCTTCATCTGAGAATGTCTTGATTTCTCCCTCATTCCTGAAGCATACAGAATTCTGGGTTCATAGTTCTTTCCTCAAATCACTTGAAAAATGCTACATCACTTTCTATGGCCTCCATAGCTTCTGATGAGAAATCTGCTGTCACTCAAAAAAATATCCCCTGTATGGCTGATTCACTTTGTTGTAAAGCAGAAACTAACACACCATTGTAGAGCAATACTCCAATAAAGATGTTAAACAAAAAATATATATATCCCCTATAGCTTAGGTGTCATTTCTCTCTTGCTGCTTTCAAGACTGTCTTTGGTTTTCAGAAATTTGACCATGATGTGCCTTGGCATAGATTTCTTTGGCTTTATCCTTTTTGGAATCCACTCAGCTTCTTAAATCTGTAAGTTTGTATAAACTTTTGCCAAATGGGATTTTTTCCTGCTGTTATTTCTTCAAATAGTTTTATAGTCCCACCCTCCTTCTCTTCTTCCAGCACTCTGATGATATGAATGCCAGATCTTTTATATACTCCCACAGGTACCTGAAGCTCTATTCACTGTTTGTTTGTTTGTTTTGTTCTATTCTCTCTCAGTTGTTGAGACTAGGAAATTTCTATTGCTCTATCATCATGTTCATGGATTCTTTTCTCTGTCCTTTCTATGCTGCTGTTGAGTCCATCTACTGAGGGGTTTTCTCCCTTTTTTAAAATTTTCAGTAATTGTATTTTTTGGTGCTAAAATTTCCATTTAGTTTTTCTTTGAATCTTTTATTTCTTTACTGAGACAATCTACTTTTTCATTTGTTTCAAGTGTGTTTGTAATTGTTTTACATTTGTAAAGGCATTTGTATGATGGCTGCTTTAAAAATCACTGTCAGATAATTTTAACATCTGTGTCATTTTGGTGTTGGTATCTGTTAACTGTCTTTTCTCATTCAAGTTAAGATTTTCCTGGTTCTTGGTATTATGATTAATTTTCACTTGAAGCCTAGTAATTTAAAATATTATGTATAAAATTCCAGATCTTAGTCAAATCTTCTATTTTAGCATGCCTCCTCTGATAGTGCTCTGGCAGGGGAAAAAGGGTACTGCCAAATTATCACCTGATGGGTGTGGAAGTCCAGTTTCCCTACTCAGTCTCTGTGGATGCTATCAGGGAAGGGGATCCTTGTTACTGCTGAGCAGAGGCAGAAGTTCAGGTTTTCCACTAGGCCTGCACTGATACTACTCTGATTGGAAAGGGCAGGGCTTCCTCATTGCTGCTATCCATGTTGCCTTCACTGACACCATGAGTGGTGGCCTCATTAGTGGTAGGTGGTGGTAAAAGGCCTGACTCTCCAATAGGCCTCCTCTGATATCACTACTGTGTAGAAGAAAGGTGCCTCCTTACTGCCAGGTAAGGGTAGAAGATAAGCCTCTCCATGTGGCTTCTGTGACAACAGAAGGGGACTGATCCTTCACCACTCATGGATGAAAGTCCTGACTTCAATGAAAATATTGAATTTCCACTCAGCCTTCTCTGACACCACTGCAGTTGGGGCAGAGGTGCAGCTGCAGTCTTTTTTCTGTGGTGCTTGGATAGAATGGTTATTACCTAAAAGTTGTTGTCTTGGTAGGCTCCCCTTTCCCTTTAGACAGAGCATGCTTTTCTTGCCCTTCCCCCTCCCCCATTTGTGCCAACTGGCATTGCTGGGTTGCTGACTTCTACAACACCCAGTCTGGGATATACAAATCAACAAAAAACCCAAGATCTCACTACCATGTTACTCAAGTCCCTTTACGTTTAAGAGTTCCGTTATCAGTCTGCCTTTACCCTAAGAATCTTCTTATTTAAAAAAGAAAAAGAAGGGCTTCCCTGGTGGCGCAGTGGTTGAGGGTCCGCCTGCCGATGCAGGGGACACGGGTTCGTGCCCCGGTCCGGGAAGATCCCACATGCCGTGGAGAGACTAGGCCCGTGAGCCATGGCCGCTGAGCCTGCGCATCCAGAGCCTGTGCTCCGCAACGGGAGAGGCCACGGCAGTGAGAGACCCGCGTACCTCAAGGAAAAAAAGAAAAGAAAGAAAGAAAATAGAATGTCCAGGGACTTTAGCTGTAGTTGGTGGGGAAAATAAGGAAAAGTACATCTATTCTACTTTTCTGGAAGCATAAGTGAAAATGATATTTTAAATTAAATTTTAAAAATTCTCTCAGCCTCTGAATATATTTTAATCAAAAATTTCAAGCTGGGCTTCCCTGGTGGTGCAGAGGTTGAGAATCTGCCTGCTAATGCAGGGGACACGGGTTCGAGCCCTGGTCTGAGAGGATCCCACATGCCGCGGAGCAACTAGGCCCATGAGCCACAACTACTGAGCTGCGCGTCTGGAGCCCGTGCTCCACAACAAGAGAGGCCACGTTAGTGAGAGGCCCGTGCACAGCGATGAAGGGTAGCCCCCACTTGCCACAACTAGAGAAAGCCCTTGCTCAGAAACGAAGACCCAACACAGCAAAAATAAATTAATTAATAAACTCCTACCCCCAACATCTTCTTAAAAAAAAAAGAAAAAAAATCTTCAAGCTACAAATTTAGTTCAATTTACAAAAAATGGGTGCCATATAACTCATCTGACAACACCAATACTTGTCAAATCAGTTAAACTGGATTTAACTTCTACGAGAAAAAACGTGAAATTATTTTTTAATTTAAATAAAGGTATTAATATTCATCTCTGTGACAATCAATTGTTCAAATAAATTCTGAGGTAAGGCTGGGAGAACAGGGAAGGGGAGGGAAAGGAGGGATAAAAATGACAGAATGCTGAGGAAATTTGTTGCCCAGATATATAATCTCATGGAACATTTAAATGCCACAAAGTACCTAAGCCTAAAGGTGCTCAAATCTTACTTCTTTCAGCATTTGATGTAACCTTCAGGTTAATAAGAACAGAAGTAAAAGTTATCCATCCTCTTTAAGCTCTTAAGCCTTGTAACTTTGCACCTTTCCTTAAGAAACATCATTCCTCCAAGGTTTCAGCGTAGATTTCTCTCATTGCTAATTCTGAAATTCTGAGAAAGAAGCACATACTGAAGTCATCATCATTAGCAGGTAAGTAACCTGTATCACAGGCATGAACTGCACCATTTCTAAACATTTTAAACGTTTCTCTTAGTAACAAGCTTGGATAAGGATAGTCTATGAACTGAAATATTGCACAAAGCCTTCTAATTTCTTTTCATGTATCCGCCTTTTAGATGTAAATGTAAATTAATTTCCTCATCTGCTACAGACTTGGGAATGTAGTTTGGCTTTATATTTTTCAGTATCTAAGGGGACTATGTTATCAGGTCTTCCGTAATGTCAAAGTAGTACAAGGTGTGACTCACACCTATTTTGAAAATTAGGATTATTGTAGAAAGCTTCTACATCAAACAAAGCCACAATTTCTAAGAATAACAACCTTACTTTTCAAGACTAGTTTATGATGGATCAAAACATTTTTTCCTTCTACCTACCTAAATTCCAGAGGTCATATTGTGCTAGTTCTCAAAAAAAAAAAAAAAAAAAGAGTTTCTGGTGTGAAGTCACCATTCACTGTAAAAATGACTTCTATACGTGAATGTCAAAAATGACAAACTATAATGCCATAAAGGCATTGACTTCTTAGCGCTTCCATTATCAACCACATTAAACTTGTAGACTGATTTTAAGCAACCAGTATAACTATTTCCACTAGCCAGAAGTTTGAGAAGGTATCTGTAATCAGAATTTATATTGACTATTTTAAGACTGTTTACAAGATGAGATATCTCCAAAGAGAATAACAGTCTAAAGAAAGGTACCACTTGGCAATGCATTGATAGGATATGTAACTGACACAAACACTTGGAGGGAATCATTCTGCAAAACTCAGGTTGAACTCATAAAGGTGGGTACTATAAGTAGACACCAAATATGTATCCAGATGTGAAAGATTTTGTCTGCTACAAAACCAATCGTCTCATGAGAGTATTCCCCTTCTTAAATTGTTATTAATTCCACTCAATCCTTGGTTACTCTATAAAATATTGATGTATCTGGGCCCCCGTTCTTACCTCTCCCATTAATTAGGCACAGAGCCTTTAGTCAATTACATGAATTTCTGCCTGTAAAGAGAGATGAAAGAAAGGCATGGCAGGAAGATATCTGCTAGCCCCTTGTGAGAGAATCCCACGTGAAACAATATGCAAGAAAGAAAGTAACACTAGTTATTACCCCTATTCTGAAGTAATCTATAAAAGCACCAAAGCAATTAACAAAGTCAGATTTGTAAAATGATACAGCAAGCATGTTATTTTTCGAACTACAAAAATTTTTCTGTATTGATATCTTGCTTTATTGTTCCCTTAAAATATATTTTCAGATGGCAAATATTCTAGATATTAAAATAGCACTGCTGGGGCTTCCCTGGTGGCGCAGTGGTTGAGGGTCTGCCTGCTAATGCAGGGGACACGGGTTCGAGCCCTGGTCTGGGAAGATCCCACATGCCGTGGAGCAACTAGCCCTGTGAGCCACAACTACTTAGCCTGCGCATCTGGAGCCTGTGCTCCGCAACAAGAGAGGCCGTGATAGTGAGAGGCTCGTGCACCGCGATGAAGAGTGGCCCCCGCTTGCCACAACTAGAGGAAGCCCTCGCACAGAAACGAAGACCCAACGCAGCCCTAAATAAATAAATAAATAAATATAAAAAAAATAAAAAATAAAATAGCACTGCTTTTTAAGGAAAGACTGACAAAGCCTTTCAGAACCTAATTCTGGTAGAAAATGGTAAGTAATAAACAAATATAAGATAAAGTAAAACAAAGACTTAGAAGAAAAACATATTTTCTTAGTTTCTATACAAGACAACATTTTGATGAAAATGTTTTTTAAAAGGTCATACTGACTAAGACAGCAGAATCACAAGTGTGCTATCATGATGTGAAAGTCAAGAATATTTTTTAAATAGGAATAATCGAAAGTAAAAGCACTGAAAGAAAATGAACATAAACTCACGGAACTAATAAGTGATTTTAGTAAGGTTGCAGGATAACTACAAATCACTGATGAAAGAAATTACAGAAGACCTAAATAAATGCAAAGAAATCTGGGTTCATAGTTTGGTAGATCAATATTGTTAGAATGTCAATTCTCCTTAAATTGATCTACAGATTCAATGTAATCTCCATCAAATTCCCACAAGGCTTTTTCACAGATATCAACAAATGAGTTTTCACAAATCCACAGAAATGTGTATCCCCACCAAATAATATTTTCTGATCTTGATTTAACCTTCAAGTCTTTTCTACCATATTCATGCTCTGAATGTTCAACATGACTACTTAATGTATGCACAAAGCCATGGTAATTTTTAATCTGTTGAGAGATATAAATAACACTATAGCTAGCCTTTGCATTAGACTCTTGTTTTGACTGTATACAATTTCATGAAAACAAAAACAGAACAAAACAAAAACATAAGCCTTCACTTAACATAAGCCAGAACTATGCTCCTGTCAGAAAGAATATGTATGACAAATGCTTGCTGAGTAAACACATATAAGAATAAATGAACTTGAAGACGCATTCCAGGAAGTTGGGATGATGTAAGAGAAAGACAATAAGTTCCACAGTCATTTTCTATATAACCTTCTATACTTAAAAAATCTTTATGGTCTCAATGCACACAGAAAAAAATTTAAACCCATTAATGAATTATGTAGAGCCATAAACAACTGGCCCCTACCACCTCTGCAGCCTTCTCTTCTCTGTTATGACCTAACATCCCTCCAAATCCAAAATAAATACTAAGCTTCAGACAACTTAATATCCTATCTCAGGACTTTTGCTAAAGCAGTACAAATGCCTTTTCTCTTTAGCATGTTTAAATTCCACTTATTTTCCAATTACTCTTGCTGCATAATAAGCCATCTCAAAATGTAATCGCTTAAATTAAGCACCATTTTATTATGCTCATGGAATCTGTAGATCGGGAATTGACAGTGCAGGGGCAGGACACTGTTCTCATTCACTGAACAAATATCAATAGAGAAGATTAAGATCAACAGATTAAGATTAGCTATTTCTGGAGAATAGCATTACTGATGGAAGATGGGATATTTAAATGGAAATTTAGTAATTTAACATTTAAATTTAAGTTGACTGACATGGTTTAAAATTGGTTTTTAAAAAAAGTTTGTTTTAACTACATTGATCTGTTGTGTTTAAATAAATATATTTTATTGACTAAAACTATCTAGACTACAAAAGTTATTTTTTAAGCAGTTCAGCTGGAAATGTTTCACTTTGAAAACAAATGATCATGTTATAATTCTACTTTAAAACAAATATCCCACAGTTTGCAACTGGATAGAACAGCTCAGACTTAACAAACATGTCAAAGAAAAACATTTATAAATATGGCAGGTCTGAGATGGAGGCATTTAGTTGCTGGTGTGGCGTGGTGGGTTCCCCCCACCCCCGCCAAATCCATATGAAAAGGTCAACTGCTAAGTAAGAACAAGAACAGGCATGAAATGGGAAGATAAAAAACCAAATAAGGATAAAGACAGAACCGGAGCAATTACCTAATGTATTAAATTCACAGTCACGCATGACTAAAACCTTCTGGAATTGGGGTGAAATCATTAGAGAAACACTAGTCAGCACTTCTCATAAGACTCCTGACAACTAAAGGGTTCCTCCCAACCTTCTATGCTAAAGGTTGGAATGCATCTCTCTTAGAAGAGAACAGATTTGTGTTATCATCAAATCTAATATTCTGATATACATGATCTCTAACCTTCAAGGATTCAATGATATCTGAAAACATGTATATTCAGCTATGCCTAACATACCATACTTACTTAACACCTCTAAAAATGTCCACAGTATAGTTCAAGTTCTAAAGAGCTTCTGTAATGCTAGTCAGAAAATCCCTTAGTATTTCTTTGCTCACCTAGCCTCTCCTCTGCATCCTTCTTCCACCGATTAGGTAGAAGGACCATGAGATTCCATATACCTATTGACAACTTTCACTAGTATTTCCTTCCTCCCAAGAAACAGCACACCTAAACGGGCTATGAAAACAGTAAAGTGCTATCCAAACATTACTACTGCACACAGCTTATTTTCCTAGCTATAAGAACAATTCCCATTCAAACAAGTCTTTATAGATAACAAAGTGTATAACAGGTAATTAGTTGGTTGATCAAACAAGTTAGTTAAAGCTGAGAATCATAAAAAATGATAAACACCTCTGACATTTTTAACTTAAAACATATATATATATCATTTTATTATAATGAGAAATCTTTACATTGTTTAGAAGAAATGTTATTTCAAGATATTCTCTCTATTGTTTTATCATAACATACTAAATTTTGAATATAATATAAAATAAGGCTTGGGCAGCTCTGGCTATCACAGAAGTAATTTCTAGCTTTGGAGTTAATTTCAACTCCTCCTCTTCTTCATATTTAGATCCATCTATTTCTGTCACTACGTGTAACATATCTACATCGCCCATAATTTCATTTTCCAACTAATCATCAATGTTAATACCTTCACTAAACTACAGGAACATATAATTTTATAGACATCAGTTGATAAACTATTTTCAGTTTCTTTTTGCAGTTCATTGTTTTCTGTAGCATTGTCAAACTGCTTGGTTTTATCTAAGATTCATTGAAAACTGAGCTGGGAATTTTGTTCCATTTGTAAACTCTGTCTTTAATGTTGATGACTAATAAAAGGTGCAGAAAACCTAGAATCCAGTGCTCAACTTACTCTAAAAGATAACTTTAAATTTTTTGCCATTCCTGAACCCCTTGATCCATGTGCTGAATTAAGGATACCAAATATATTAATTTTTTTTTTTTTGAGGTATGCGGGCCTCTCACTGTTGTGGCCTCCCCCGTTGCGGAGCACAGGCTCCGGACGCGCAGGCTCCGGACGCGCAGGCTCAGCGGCCATGGCTCACGGGCCCAGCCACTCCGCGGCATATGGGATCCTCCCAGACCGGGGCACGAACCCGTATCCCCTGCATCGGCAGGCGGACTCTCAACCACTTGCGCCACCAGGGAGGCCCACCAAATATATTAATTTTTAAGAACCTCTTAATATTGTCTTAATTTCCTCACTATTGAGATCTGAAGGAACACTGAATGCCTACATAAATATGGCACCCAAAATCAAGCATACCATAAGACATATTAAGAATGAATCAAGGACACAGCAGACATCAGCAGAGGAAAGCAAAGAAAGTTCCACAGGTGCAGCAGAATTGGCATGAGTGTTAGATGAAAAGCAAGAAGGGAAGACAAAGGCAATTCCAGGAGAAAGGAATAGCTTGATCAAAGATATATAGGAAATGCATGCTATAAGGTATTTCTGGAAAAGAAAACCAGCTTAACATGGTTGGAATACAAAATGTGTGGAAAGAGGCAGAAAGGATAAAAGTCCTAGATGAGGCTTTCTTAGAAAGATAACTTGTAGCCAAATAATTAACCTTGTTTCCCACGATAAAGAGAATGAATTTCATTCTGCAGATAGGTAGTGGGATAACGCCAGACTTTTGGAGAAAGTCAAGAGTGACCAAATCAGATTGGTATTCAGGAATAATAACTCAGGCAATAGTGAAATGTAGGCAGTGATAAAGTAACAAAGACTGGATGGGACACTGTTATAATTACCAAGAAGAAAAATTATAACAGCATCATACGTAAGTGGTAGAGGCCAAGACAGAACATATTTTGGGCCATGTAAAAGGCATTCAAGGGACTTCCTTGGTGGTGCAGTGGTTAAGATTCCACCTGCCAATGCAGGGGACACAGGTTTGAGCCCTGGTCCGGGAAGATCCCACATGCCGCGGAGTAACTAAGCCCACGTGCCACAACTACTGAGCCTGCGCTCTAGAGCCCGTGAGCCACAACTACTTAGCCCGCAGGCCACAACTACTGGAGCCTGCGTGCCTAGAGCCCATGCTCTGCAACAAGAGAAGCCACCGCAATGAGAAGCCCACGCATCACAAGGAAGAGCAGCTCCGTGCTCACCACAATTAGAGAAAGCATTCACCCAGGGACGAAGACCCAGCGCAGCCAAAAATAAATAAATAAATAAATATAAATTTTTAGAAAATAAACAAAAAGTCATTCAATAAATTGAAAATGATTTGAATCACACAAAACTGTATTCTCTGACTACAATGGAATTAAATTTAAAACCTTTAAATAAATGAACAATTACCCACAAAAATCCCAAAATATTAAGAAACACAATTCTAAATTACCCATGGGTCAAAGAATAATTTAAAAGGTAAAGTAAAAAATAGTTTGAACTGAATTAAAATGAAAACACAATTTATTAAAGTTTGTGAAATGCAGTTAATGCAATACTTGGGGATTAATTTATAGCACTAAACACCTTTTATTAGAAAAGAATAAAGGTCTCAAATCAATGACTTCAGCTTCCACCACAAGAAATCAAAAAAGAAGAGCAGATTAAACCCAAAGTAAGCAGAAGAAGGAAAATAATAGAGGATGGAAATCAATGAAATTGATAACAGAAAAGCAACAGGGAAAAATCAATGAAACCAAAAGCTAGTTTGCTGAAAGGATGAATAAAACTAATAAAATTGATAGACTGATCAGGAAAAAAAAGAGGTTCTATTGCTTTAAATTTATATCTATGATCTATCTGGAGTTCTTCAGATATGAATGGAAGTTCACCTGTTAATATGGCTATCAAATGTTCTAGCACCATGTTGAAAAGGCTATCCTTTCTCCAGAATTACCTTTGTACCTCTGCCAAAAAATCAGTGTGCGTGTGTGTCTGTGTGACTGGCGGGGGGGGGGGTCTATGTTTGGATTATCTCTTCTATTGATTGAATTAGTATTGTTCCATTATCTATCCTGACTCCAATATTAAACTACTCTGAACACTAGCTTAACAATATGGCTTCAAGTCAATTAGTGTAAGTCCTCCAACTTTGTTCATATTTGTCAAATTTGTTTTCCTATTCTAGGTCTTTTGTATTTCCATCTGAATTTGAATTCCACTAGTTCGTTGCTAGTCTATTCAAAAACAATTAGTTTTTGTATATTGATCTTATATCCTGCAACTTCCCTGAACTCATTTATTAGTTCTAGTAGTATTTGGAGATTTCTTAGGATATTTTACACACTGATTCTTTCTAATTCACTCATTTCTATATTTTTTACCCTTTTAACCCTCACCATGAAATAGGTGGAATATTTTCTTCTCATCTATCTTCCAGTTTACTAATTCTCTCTTCAGGAATGCCTAATATGCTGTGAAGTTAATCTTCTGAGTTACTTATTTCAGTTACTCTATTTTGTCAGTTCTTGAATTTCATTTGGTTCTTTTATTAGTTTGCAATACTCTGCCAAAATACTAAATCATTTATTTTCCCTAGACATATTAAAGCACAGTCTTGTCTGTTAGTGCCATTATCTGAATCCTTTGTGAGTCTGTTTCTACTATTATTTATCTTCGTTTTCTGTCACATTGTCTTATCTCCTCGAATTGATTATTTTCAACTGTATGCTGAACATTGTTGTTGTTTTTTAAGGTGAAGACAATGAGACTCTGGATGATATCTTCCTCCAAAGTGAATTTATGTTTTCTTTTAGCAGGCAACTAGCCTAAAGACATCATAAATAGCAGATAACCTTAATCCAATCAGGAGTTAAAATAATTTAAGGGTTGGTTTCAGTCCCTGTGAGGGCTGCTCTATTTCTAATTCACCCATATATCTACAATGTAGCCTATTATAACACTTAGAAATAAATCCAGAAACTGATTTAAGTTAAAAGAAGGGAAGTTTCCCAGCTTCTGACTCCATCAAAATTACAAAATTCTGACTACCTATTTTATTATTGAAAGCTTTCCTGAGAACCGAATACTCTTTCTCTATATAGTCAGCTTTGGTTTTAAACTCTAAATATCCAGATTTACTTTTTTTTTTTTTTTTTTTTTTTTTCAGTACGTGGGCCTCTCACTGTTGTGGGCTCTCCCGTTGCGGAGCACAGGCTCCAGACGCACAGGCTCAGTGGCCATGGCTCACGGGCCTAGCCGCTCCGCAGCATGCGGGATCTTCCCAGACCGGGGCATGAACCCATGTCCCCTGCATCGGCAGGCAGACTCTCAACCACTGCACCACCAGGGAAGCCCCCAGATTTACTTTTTATTGTAATGGACAGATAAGTCATTTCAGTGAGCTACAACGTCAGTCATGCAGAAAACAAGTGCTAGGCATCTATATTTTTGCTAATAGTTATAATTCAGTAATTGTTTCACTATCACTAGGAAGAGAACAATTTTATACACTGGTCACACTTATCCACAAGTTATTTTCCCTCACAGCAGAATATTCAAATGTTAGAAAATGCAAAAGTCATGGCGAGAGACATTAAATTTTGTAACACCACTGCTATATTCTGCTGACATACATATTTAAAAAAGGTGAAATAAATAAACTTAAGAGAATTTGAAAGGGTTTAAAACATTCTCCGTTCAAGAAAGGCTGAGACAGCACACTAAAAGATATACTGTCGCCATATATTTGAATTTTTAAAAGAGAGATATAAAATGAAACTTTGGGGCAATGCCCCCTCCCCAAATTTATATATATCTTTATAGTCTAGAAACTCCTTATGTTCTTTTGGTCAAAATTTCATTTTATTTCTACTTCAGAGGGGATGGTCATATATATTTTAAAGGTCATATATATACAGGATTAAGTAACTAAATAACTTTCTATTTCTGACAATTTTCAACTTCTCCTAAAATAGAATAACTTTTCTAATGTCTTCATAATTTTATTTTTCCACACCTATGGGTATTCTCACATTACAGGAACAGTTACAAGTGAGGAAAATTCCCAAGCAGTTATTTTTTTTTTTTAATTTTATTAATTAATTAATTTATTTATTGGCTGCGTTGGGTTTTCACTGCTGCTCGCAGGCCTTCTCTAGTTGCAGCGAGCAGAAGCCACTCTGCGCCACGGCGCGCAGGCTTCTCATTGCGGTGGCTTGTCTTTGTTGTGGAAAACAGGTTCTAGGTGTGCAGGCTTCAGTAGTTGTGGCACGCGGGCTCTGCAGTTGTGGCGCACAGGCCCAGCTGCTCCGCAGCATGTGGGATCTTCCCAGACCAGGGCTTGAACCCGTGTCCCCTGCATTGGCAGGTGGACTCCCAACCACTGTGCCACCAGGGAAATCCCTGCCAAACACTTTAAAGTGTTTATATCCTTAAAAATATCTGCCAATGCAGGGAACACGGGTTCAAGACCTGGTCCGGGAAGATCCCACATGCTGTGGAGCAACTAAGCCCGTGCACCACAACTAATGAGCCTGAGCTCCAGAGCCTGTGAGCTACAACTACTGAGCTCGTGTGCTGCATCTACTGAAGCCCACACGCCTAGAGCCCATGCTCCACAATAAGAGAAACCACCACAATGAGAAGCCCATGCACTGAAATGAAGAGTAGTCCCCACTCTCTGCAACTAGAGAAAGCCCGCGAGCAGCAACAAAGACCCAACACAGCCAAAAATAAATAAATAAATAAATTTATTAAAAGATCTAACTTGTCAAGCTATCAGATCATTTGCTTTACTGCAAATAAGTGAATATCTCAGTTAGCTAAATAAAACCCATTTCTATATAAAATTTACCCTTCCAATCATCAAAGCAAAAATAATAATAATGATAAACTAAAATGATTGGAAAGTAGGTTTTTCTAATGTTAAAAATTTCTTCTCACAAAAACCAATATTTTCTCATATTCACCTAAATATTTTTGGATATAACATGTCTAAATTTTATCACATGTGATGTAATTGCTAACCACCAAACATCCACAACCATACTCCTAAGGACAAAGAACAGTAATTTTTTTAAAAAGCAAAAAAAATTCTTCTACCTGATCTGATAAGGTGCTACACATAAGCAAAACTAATTTAAATGACCTCCTCACATCCCCTGTTCTGATTTTCCCTTTTTCATACAAGGCCCTCTTAAAGGGGTATAAGTCAATTCTGTGACACACATCTGATGTCTAAGAGCATTGAAAAGCAGGAACATTGGGGAAAGTTTCTGCATATTTTGAGCTCTTTCTGGAAATTTCCTGTGCTCTTTGACTCCTTCCCTAATGACAAGGAAAAGTAAAATGGCTAGGTAGAATACACTTACAAACGTCAAATAAATTACAGATATCATATAAAGTTCTCATTTTGGCCCTTAAAAAACCATTAAGTACCTTATGGGGCAGATATATCTTGGCACACTTTTATGTAAACAAAACCCAAAGAAGAGCAGGTGTGGGATGGTGACCACAAAGTCAATATATGTATTGAGGCAATACAGTATACTTATTTTAAGGAAACCAAAAAAAGTAGCAATAAGCAGCTTTGGTCACATTAATAGAAGTAATATCTATCTCAAAGTGGGAAAATACAGTCATTTTTTCTGCAGTACAACTCTACATCTAGTTATAAGGCACAGTTTAAAAAGGAATATTGCCAAAGCGAGATTCCCAGAGAAAAGTAACCAGGAAACAAGGCACATTCAGTACCATCACAGAACATGACTGACAATACTAGAAACACTAACTCTCCTGACTTTAGTATCCTCCTACGTGATGACTTCCAAATCTATATCCCCAAGACTGACCTGTCCCCTGGGTTTCAAATGCATAACTACATGCCTGCTAGATATATTTATTTGACTGTTTCACATACATTTTGGCCTCAACCTAAGAGATAGTACAGTGTAAAGAGCATGAATGGTGGAGCCAGAATGCCATGATACAAATCCAGAGTCTGGATTCCCTGCTCTACAGCTATGTGAACCTTGAAGAAACAAATTACTTGACCTCTTTGTGCCTCAACTTCCTCATCTATAAAATGGAAATAGTAATACTTACCTTGTAAGTTTGTCATGAGATTTAAATACGTAATTTTTGAAAGTTCTTAAAATAGAAATGGACACATACTCAGTGCTCTAAGTGTTTGTGGGAAAAAAATGCATACCTATTAACGAAATTCAAACTCTCCATCCCCAAAACTATGCCTCTTTCTATAATATTTATTTCAGAAGATGACTACAAGACAAAAACTCTACCCCTTTCCACACCTTAACCTCTTTCTTCAGTGAGTCCTTCAAGTCTTGCCACAAGGGCCAACAAAATCTGGCCAGAAAATGAGGAAAGAGAGAAGGAGGAAAGAGAGAAGAAAAGGGGAAAATGAGGGAAGAAAGAGAGAAGGATGAGAAACTAAGGAATTATGGCAGTATGTCCACCAAAATGTTAACAGTGGTTGTCTCTGGTTGAAGAGATTACAAGTAATCACATTCTTCTTTATATACCTTTCTGTATTTCTGAGATCTTCTAAAAGATAAAACGTGATTCCCCTTTCAGCAGAGAGAAAAATAAATTGTTTCGAAAATGTCTTTAATGATATTCCAGATAAAGTCTAAGTCCTTCATTAGGACCTTCATAGTTGGCTCCTATGCCTTTTGCCACTCCCCATATCCCTTGCATCCTCATATCTGTACCTCTGCACAAGCTGGAACACAATCCCCATTCACCTTTACCTGGCTAATTCTTACCACATGGGTAGCCTCTCCTCTGGAAAGGCTTCTTGGACCGCAACCCTGCTCACTTCAAACCCACTGTTCCAATCTAGGCTAACTACTTCTGTATGCACCTTTAGAACGTAGTGTACACATATAGCATTTACCACAGTAAGTTCAATAATTAAAGTGTTTATGAATTTGTCTCTCTCTTTCCTTGAAATAAGGAAACTCCAGCAGTATCTGACACGTAGTAAGGGATCAAAAACAGTTTGTTGTACAAAAGACTCCAAAGTCATATTGTTTCTATTCTATTATGTTGTTTCTCTAGAGCTATATAAAAGTTGAAAAGGTGAATTCCTAAAATAGCAGATTCCCAATCTTGGAGTACTCAAAGTAAAACAGAATGCTACCATTCTTGTTCCTTCAGTCAATCGTTTATTCACCAAATATTTATTTAGTACCTCATACATGACTGGCATTAGGGATACAAAGATGAGCAAAAACAAAGGGTTTCTTTTCGCATGATACTTGAGGTGGGAAGAGGAGAGGGTAAATATTGGCTAAATACTCAAAGCTACTAAGTAAACACTAGTGAACTGGCCTTGAAGTTAAAAAAATACAATTCTAATAGAATATATAATGAAAGACATCACCATGTTTGGAAAGATCAAAGATTCTGAATTAGGAATGAGATTAGGTTACTTAAAGATAGCAATTGTCAATCCTTTTTTCTGGCTGCCACATACATACATATCCAGTTATGCATTCTTTCCACAACAAGCTAAATAACTTTACTCTTAATGAACAGATCATAAAGCCTCATAGTGCTTGCTAATTACACTACTCTATGCCTTCTTCAAAAACCAAGCCAAAGCTGTTCTTTATGACTTGCAAAGCCAAGAACTAGAAGATGAACCAACCTTAATTTCCTGGCCACAAATGATTAGCCCAGGGATGATTTACTGAGGGCTGCCCTATAAGAACTCTCTATATTGAAAGATGTGCAGAGACTGTTAGCCGCCCACCCAATATCTATTTTTTCCCTCTTTTCTCCCACTAGGAGATTTTACTGGGGATGGCAATACACCTAGCTCAAAACATCAAATCACCTAACTCCAGACTTTTTTATGTTACAGGAAAGAAAAATTCATCCCCCACCTCATATAAGCCACTATTGTTCGCGTTTTCTGTTGAATGCAGTTGAATGCTGCGGAGTAACTGAGTCCATGCACCACAACTACTGAGCCTGAGCTCTAGAGCCCGCGAGCCACAACTACTGAGTCCGCACGCCTAGAGACCGTGCTCCACAACAAGAGAAGCCACCGCAATGAGAAGCCCACGCACCACAATGAAGAGTAGCCCCCGCGTGCTGCAACTAGAGAAAGCCCGTGTGCAACGAAGACCCAACGCAGACAAAAAAAAAAAAGATGTGATTTCTTTAAGCCTAACGAATGCTGCTGACAACTAATGGAACTAAATGAAACTTCTGCCCTTTGGGGCAATGGAAGAATATAATTCACAATGGCAGGCATAGCCAAGAGTGAAACAGACACACCTTAATGCTGAACACCCAAAGCAGAGCTGTTTGAAATAAGAACTCAGGGTTTAAAGCTATCTCTTCCTTGCAACTAGACAGAACATTAAACTGAAATGGCATAGCATTCTCTTCTCTTGAAAGGATATTAGAATTCACTGAGAACAGTATTATTTTAGGTACAGGCTTAAATATACTTTATTTAAAAATAAAATTTAAATAAATAAAACAGCCACAATTTTTGGTAGTTATGGGTACCAAATTGCTAGGCCCCCTCGAAATTCTATCAGGCATGCAGTTAAATAGACAGGCTCATTAAATATTCACAAGGACTGGACAGAAATGGGTATGCATAGCTTATTTAAATATTGATGGGTAGAGGGAAATAAGAGAGAAGGAAATCCAAGACTACATGATTTCCACAGATCCAAGATTAACTAACCAAGATTAACAGTTCCCTTTATGTGTGGGGCTTACTTCAGTCTGATAGCTTTCTTCAGACTGTCCCTTTCATCTGTAAGTTCTGAAATACAGCTTTCCTAGGTAAGTCTTTAGGCTAGTCTTAGTTTTTCTGAGAAAGCAAATTGCTTCCTATAGGTTCCTTGAGAACACTCCATACTGTATGAGAGTCGAGGTGAGCAAAACCTTACCTGTATAGGACAGTCCAAAGGATCAGATAAATCCGTGGGAGAACAAAGCTAACGTCATGGAGTGAGGTGGAGTAAAAAAATGAAATCTGACACCAGAGCTTTGACTTTAATTGAGCTAAGAAACAGTGTCCAGATGAGGATGATAAAAGTAGGAAATAAACATGTTCAATATGGCTTTTTAAAATAAAAAGAACTGTAATTACAGTAATAAACACTTTCGAAGACCTTTTCCTTCTCCCACTTCCCTAAAATACGCAGTAAGATTAACACGATTTAATAATTAAAACTGCATAACTAATCAATCCACACCTTGGTTCTACAAATTTGAGAGGGTATTGAAAGCAGAAAAGGAAAGAGAATGAAGTCTCCTGGGACTGCTCCAAATGAAAGAAATCCTTTTTATATCACTAAGTTTTATATCAAAATCACAGAATTATTTTGGAAAACATACCCTAATAAAAGATAACAATAGTAACAACAGCTAACACATAATGATTACTATGCACAAGCACTATTCTGAGCACTTTTATGTGTATTAATTCATTTGATCTTTATAATGATCCTGTAAGTCAAAATACTATTTTTATTCTTATTAGACTGATGAAAAGAGGCACAGAGTCTTTAAGTAAGACTTAAGACCACCGAATTACTAAGTGGAGAAGCCAGAATTAAAACTCAAATGGTCAGATTCTACAGTCCATGCTCTTAATCACTTTACCAAATTGTCTTTTTAGGTATTACAACTTAAATTCATTTGCAGAGTAAAACTGGACAGAGCTAAAATTATTTCTGCTTTCTCCCTATCTTGTCAAGGTACTGCTACTCCCCTAGTCACCCAAATCTGAATCCGTGAGATAACTTTTGGCCCTTCAGTGCATTCATATTCAATTAGTCATCCAACCAAACCCTGTCAATTAAATACATATTCCATTTCCACTCCTATTATTATCCTGGTGATTGTGTAGCCAAAAACTGCATCAGCTTTTTTTTTTTTTTTTTTTTTGCGGTATGCGGGCCTCTCACTGTTGTGGCCTCTCCCGTTGCGGAGCACAGGCTCCGGACGCGCAGGCCCAGCGGCCATGGCTCACGGGCCCAGCCGCTCCACGGCATATGGGATCCTCCCAGACCGGGGCACGAACCCGTATCCCCTGCATCGGCAGGCGGACTCTCAACCACTGCGCCACCAGGGAGGCCCGGCTGCATCAGCTTTTTAAGAAGCCAATAGCTCACGCCAACCGAACTGCAGGCCTCTTATTATTAGTTATATGGGGCATAATTATAGTAAAATATTTTACGTTTCCCCATAAAAGTTCTCCTTATTAATTTCAGCCCATCTCTTTAGCTTATATATTAATATTCCCTTCCAGATATATACCAAAACACTGGGTCAGCAAAACTTTAAAAATGTACTAATATACTCCCTATTCAAATGAAACACATAGAGACTTTAAGGTTTTAGCACTAGAAATAAAATCTACAGGAGAGAAAGGTAGCTGGATCAAGTGATCTTTTAAACTTTACACTTGGGGGTAGGGTGCTCTCAATTACCATAATCATAACTTATATGACCCTCAAGGGAGCACAGTGCTTCCTTTAATCCATTTTGGTTCCAATGAGCATCAACGAGACAGTTTGGAGACTTTAAAAAGGACTTTACCAAATAGGGAGAAACAAATAAAAATAGAGGTGAACAAGCTTAAAAACAGTCCACAGCATAGGATAAATCACAGTGCTCTCCAAACTTTTTCACTTCCTGCAACACAGATGTTATTTACACAGCACACATGGTAAATCAAGACTGCTCACATCAGTGGTCTCAATACCTCAACACACTGATGGCCCAGCCAAGTGGCACCGAGCATCGCTTGGCAAGTTCCACACTAACCTACTGCAGCTTATGTGCTCTCAGCCTTCATAAATTCTAATCTATTCCAAGCCAGAGAGCCATCCGAAGCCCTAGAACACCTCTGAAGGTCCTTCATATGGGTTCCTCACTTCCCAGCTACCTTTGTGCTAGGATGTGGGGAGTGCTATCTTCTGCTCTTTCTCTTGAGAGACAGAAAGAAATTGTAGCTAATTCTGACCTACACCTTGGACCATCCTATTTTATTCCTGTTTTAAATCTGGAAGAAAAGCCTCCTCTAGCTGCGTGGTAACTGACCACGGAGTGACTTTATTCAATTAGTGAGCTCTTACCTCCACATATAGGAATAGCTACCTGAACCAGAGGGCTGAGGTGATTTGAGATTATAAAATACATCAATATTGGTATTTGAAACTTGCCACAGATATTAATATGGTGTGATATGGAGTATATTAACTTCTCATTATACGATGTTCTTGTAATGTTTTCATTCCCTTGCAGCACCGCAACACCTCTAAAAATGACTGCCAGAGCAGTAGCAAGAGCCCATGATTCTACTAGCAATAGCTGGCACTAGTCTCTGGTCTCTAATATGATCTGTTACAAAGCTAGCCAAAAATAATGTCCAAAGATTTGTCCGAGGTGAAATTTCTTTTTGAAAAGCAGAAGGCAACTGAATTAAGATCCTAAATGTACATGTACATAGTGTAACATCCAGCATTACATGGACCAGATCCCCATTTAATCACTTTCAACTAGATCATGTAAGTGTCTGAAATCGCACTCAGTATAAAATAATTAAATAGGGTAGGTAAGATTTAACATTCCGCCCTGTATATGGTTTAGAAAGTCCAATCTATTAGGTTAAGAGTCTTATATTTGTAATTTACCAACAAATCTAAACATTTTAGAACCACCACATTTTGAAAAAAAGAACATGAGTATGTATATATTTTAATACAAATTTAGAAACAGGATTTTGAAGGAGAAAAACATAGTATTTCCAAGTACAGGAACAACAGCTGGAATATTAACCTGAATAGGTCAGGTTAATATTCTTATAAATTTGTGAAGTAGAACAAGACCCTTGAAGATGATGTGTATAAAACTATGAAGATGAATATATATACAAGAGCAAGTTTATCGTCACTAAAAAAATGCTATTAGACTGAATCTGAGGGCATGGGCCACATCTGTCTTATTTATTGTTGTATCCCCAGCACCCAACACATTGTCCAGCACCTAACAGGCACTAAGAACATACTTAAGGATGAATCACTGGAAGCTACATGACCATTTGGCAAGACTATTGTATACAAACTAATTTAACCATCAAAAAGGAGGTTGGAATTTGACCAGGAAACCTTTAAGGTCCTTTCCAAACCCTAAGATCACATGACATTTTTATCATTACCCCAGTAAAGATTTTAAATAAGGGTCACACTTCATTATAGGAAGAACCTTTAGAGAGATGTCTACCAGTTACTAGAGGCTGCATCAAAACCCATCAGTCAGTCTTTCTATACAAATCTTTGTCAAGCAGGAAAAAAGAAAGAAAAATGAGTAAAAGAGAATCACTAAACATTACTGATCCTAAAGGACAAATTAACCTTGTTTATATATGTCTATATTTTGAAACTAGACAATTAATCTAAAAAAATGATCAAGTTCATGGATTGCATTAAAAGAATAAATCTTTAAATGCTGTGCTATGTACACTAACAAATAATTAAGGGGGAAAATCCCCTAGTATCAAAAGTACATAGAGGGACTTCCCTGGTGGCGCAGTGGTTAAGAATCCTCCTGCCAATGCAGGCGACACGGGTTCGAGCCCTGGTCCGGGAAGATCCCACATGCCACGGAGCAACTGAGCCCGTGCACCACAACTACTGAGCCTGCGCTTTAGAGCCCCTGCGTCACAACTGCTGAAGCCCACGCGACCTAGAGCCCGTGCTCTGCCACAAGAGAAGCCACTGCAATGAGAAGCCCACGCACCACAATGAAGAGTAGTCCCCACTCACCACAACTAGAGAGAAAAGCGCACACGTAGCAATGAAGACCCAACGCAGCCAAAAAAAAAAAACCAAAAAAGCAAATATAAATATATCACTTAAAAATATATATTTAAAAAACAAATATATTTTTTAAAGTACATAGAATAATTTTTTCCTTAGAAGCCTCAAATTGAAAAGTCCTGTATCAGTTAAGCAACTGCTCAGTTACAGAATTAATTTAGAAATACGTAAGATTTTTTTTTACTTGTGCCTAACTTGCTTTAATGATAAACTGCAAATGAGTGATACATCTGTCTACACTTTTCTTTGTCCTTGAATGGAATACAAATATTTTTAAAAATAGTGTATCATATACAAATAGATTGTACACTAAATGTGTAACCTATTTGATTACAGAAAGTTATAACCACAGTCATGTACAACTCACCTGTCTGAATAATTTTTGGCTACTTTAATCCAAGAAACTAACATCCATCACTACTTCATATTAAAGATATTTTCTATAATAATTTGGTGACATTAAAGTATGTTACAATTTGCTTTGTAAAATCAAAAATATGCAGAACTCTAAAAGCTAGTTAACCTAGCTCATTTGCTTTCCATAGACTATCTGGCAAGCAGCAACAGGTAACTGGCTGCCTTGGTTACTTATAAACTAATGGGCTGTACTATTCCTGCCAATACTTTCTTATTTTTTAATAGTACTTATCACTTCTCAAGTACCATATAATTTACTTATTCATTATAGTTAGTGTCAGTCCATTCTCTACAAGTTCTAAGAAGACAGGGATTTTATCTGGTTCACTGCCATATCATCAACACCCATCTCAGTGACTGACACATAGTAAGTGTTCAATAAATATCTGTTAAATGAATGAACTGGCATTGAATCATAGCCAAATTTTCAAAATGGCTATAAATTTTAAAGCAAAATTCTGGACAGGTGAGCAAACTACAAAAAAAAAAAAACAGTGTTTTTTGTAAGTACTCACAAGCTAGCACTTTAATAATCTTTATTTTAAAAATCACCAGATATGATCCAGCAATTCCACTCCTGGGTATATATCCAAAGAAAACAAAAACACTAATTCAAAAAGATGTATGCACCCAATGTCCATAGCAGCACAATTTACAACTGCCAAGATATAGAAGCAACTAAACTGTCCATCAACAGATGAATGGATAAAGAAGATGTGGTGTGTATATACCATGGAATACTACTTAGCCATTGAAAAGAATGAAATTTTGCCATTTGCAACAACATGGATGGACTTGGAGGTATTACGCTTAGTGAAATACATCAGACAGAGAAAGACAAATACTATAAGTTATCACTTATATGTGGCATCTAAAAACTAAGACAAACCAGTGAATATAACAAAAAAGAAACAAACTCACAAAAAAAGAACAAACCAGTGGGGAGAAAAAGAGGGACAAGATAAGGGTAAGGGATTAAGAGGTACAAACTACTGTGTATAAAATAAATAAGCTACAAATATATATTGTTCAGCACAGGGAATAGGGCCAACATATATATATATATATATATATTTTTTTTTTTTTTTTTTCGCGGTACACGGGCCTCTCACTGTTGTGGCCTCTCCCGTTGCGGAGCACTGGCTCCGGACGCGCAGGCTCAGCAGCCATAGCTCACAGGCCCAGCCACTCCGCAGCATGTGGGATCTTCCCGGACCGGGGCATGAACCTGTGTCCCCTGCATCGGCAGGTAGACTCTCAACCACTGCACCACCAGGGAAGCCCAGGGACAATATTTTATAATAACTATAAATGGAGTATAACCTTTAAAAATTGTGACTCACTATGCTATATACCTGAAACTTACATAATATTGTAAGTCAACTATGCCTCAATTTAAATTTTTTTTAATTTAATAAAATAAAAATAAAAATCACCAGAGATCTATATCTAAGTTATTAGTTTCTGGACTCTACCCCTACGCCTTTTTCATGTTTAGGAAACAATTCTTCACTTTTAGTAACAGCAGCATCACATCATTCTACTTAAAGTTGTCACCATCACCAAGAGGCAACAACAGGCTGTTCTGTGAAATAAGATTACAAGCATTACCTAGATAGAACAATATTAATATAAGTAAATATTCACGTGAAATTGAAATGCATATTCCAGAAATTTTAAAGAAGCCACATTCAGTTTAAAAGAATTTCTAGCTGATGGAATAAATAGAAAATATCGATATTACTTATGAGCAGGGAGCCTTCCTGTGGCTCTTTTCAACTAAGAAAATCTATCTTCTTCCACCTCTCTGACCTGCCAGAAAGAAAAACATTTAACCAGAATCCAAGATTCTACCTCATCTTGTTTATCAGTGCTCAGAAGTCTCAGGAAAAGCAGTCACTGACTGAGGAAAGAGCCCAGTAAACCTCAAACAATGGAAGCCACAAACAATGGAAACCACAATTAATTCATAAATTGATAGCACTTCTCATTTAAGTTTTATAGCAGTTTATTCCTATTTCCAAAGTAAGTACATAGTACTGAATTGGAGAAATATACTGAAGATCTTACTAGGCTTAACGAGATCTTCCAGTCAGTTATGAACCCAATAGTAGAATCTAACTTTTTCATTAGAACACTAAGGCTGTCATAATCAAAGTTATTCTGAGTTCACTCATACTACGGTTTCTTGTAAATATGGTCCATCTTTGGAAGAAATAAAAACTGCTGGCTTCTTAATTACCAAAGATTTGTATCATTAGACCCTTCTGATTTTATTGTTTTAAAGTTAACATTTTTCTATTCATGTCTTTCCAATGCCAGTTAAAGCTTCCTAATTAAAATAAGACTTATCTTGTTAATTATTTTTTAAAGCAGAAAAAAAAACTTTTAAAAAATTAGCTTATCTCATCTAACACAAGAATAGAGTATTTTAGTTTAGTTTTAGAAAAGCTTTAGCAGAGAGTCAAAAGACCAGGGGTTTTTGTTATCATCTCAGCCAATAGTAAGTAGCTATATGACCTGGATTTCAATATCTAAAAATGGAGATGAATTTCAGCACTTAAAATAAATTCAACTTACCTAAAATTGTCACTTTTCTCTTTAGCTTTCCAAAACTTGAATTTATACAAATTTTCCCAACTTATGAAATGATTGAAATTTCCACATATATTTCAGATTCTGGATAATTCTTGGCCTAACTTAAAGTATCTTTAAGCTAGCTAGAATTAGCTGTTTAAAGAAATAAACTTTACTAAGGATTGATTATCTTTATGATTAACTTATGAAATATTGTCCCTATTTTTAGCTTTTATTATATTTAAGGAGATGTCAGAAATTCTACCATCCCCCTTTATGGACACATTTCAGTACAATGCAATAGTAAACTACTACTGACATAAGTACAAAACATAAATACTTCAAAGTAAGACGTATATATAGGGGACTTCCCTGGTGGCAAGTGGTTAAGAATCCGCCTGCCAATGCAGGGGACATGGGTTCCAGCCCTGGTCCGGGAAGATCCCACATGCCGTGGAGCAACTAAGCCCGTGAGCCACAACTACTGAGCCTGTGCTCTAGAGCCTGCGAGCCACAACTACTGAGCCCACACGCCACAACTACTGAAGCCCGTGTGCCTAGAGCTCGTGCTCCGCAACAAGAGAAGCCACCGCAATGAGAAGCCCGCATACCGCAACGAAGAGGAGCCCCTGCTCACTGCAACTAGAGAAAGCTCGTGCGCAGTAACGAAGACCCAACGCAGGCAAAAATAAAAAATATATAAATAAATAAATTTATTTTTTTAAAAAGACATATATTACACACACACACACACATATATATACACATATACACACACACTCATATATATACACACACACATATATATATAAAATTTCAATGCATGTCTTGAAAGGATAAAATTTACTATAACAGACACAGCCACATCACTGATAGATTTATAACTGATTAATAAACTTTTAGTTCTCAAAGATTAAAAAACTTTTCTTCAGTAAGTTTTAGTAAGATTTAGTAAATCTCCACCTAAAATTTTGTACATTGGTGATATTAGTGACTTTTTATAGACACATAAGTACCACTAGAGGCCACCAAATACTTCATTTTTTAAAACTGACACATTTGTTAAGTTATAAGAAAAATGACCATATCCATAGCAGGGAAAGTTCCACTTGAATACTCAAAGCACAATACAAACTCAAGAAAAAAGATGTGAACATATTTCATGCAGTAAATAGTATGTCTGGATCACCAAAGAACTTGATTAGAACAAGAACTGGGGTGTGGGGGGATGGATAGTATCAAAATATCATTCCTTATATACCACTGAAAATAGATTATATGACCTAGAGAGTTGATATTCTCTTAGTAGCTGTTGCCTTTTTTAATCAAATTATATATCTATATATATAGGTATATATACTGATACAGACAGATAAATAAAATCCCAGAGTTCAATATTCTTTCCTCCATATCACAAAGTCTTTCACATATAGTAATGTTTTTATATCTAAAGTTGGCTACCATCTATAGCAATTAAAATTTTGATAAAGAAGTTCTATTTGTAAAAGTCGCCCCACAAATTTGAATATATCCAAAATTCTGGCTTGACAAAGAAAACCTGGCTCAGTAGAATAGATAATACCTGAGAAAACTTTGCTCTGAGACCCTAGGCGAATTGCTGCTAGAATCTCCTATGTCCCCTCACTTCTTCCAGTCTCCTCCTCCTCACTAAAGGTAAATAGCCAGAAACAGAAGGTCCAAGTAGGATTCAGAGATTCTGTAGATCGAAGTGAAATCTATGAAACAAAATGGGACTTCTTATTATCCGACTGTCCACCTTTTCTGCATGATGATACACTATTTTTCAAGAGTTTTCAAGCATTCCAGGTAAACTTTATTCATTCATGCTTTTGGTGTTCTATTTAAAGTCTCTGCTTAACTAAAGGTTGCAAAGATGTTCTCCTAAGTTTTCCTTTAAAAACCTTTATACTTTTAGCCTTTACATTTAGTCTATGATCTACTTCAAATTAATTTTTCTGTAGGGTGTGAGGCAGGGTCAAGGCTATTTTTTTTTCCCATATGGACATTCAGTTGTTTCAGCACCATTTGTTGAAAACCCTATCTTTTTCACAACTGAATTACCTTGGCAACTTTATTGAATATATATTTACCATAATGTGTGTGTTTGCTTCTAGACTGTAGCATGGATCTACAAAAGACAATCCTTAAGCCAATACCACATATGAATACTGAGCTCTACAGTATGCCTTGAAACCAGGTAGTACAAGTCCTCCAACTTTGTTCTTTCTTATCCAAATTGCTTTGGCTACTTGCTATACAATGTGTCTTAGAGATAACGTCCCTGAATAAAGCTCTAGGTCATATTTTTCTAAAAAGTTTTTAATAGTAGTAAAATATACATAACATAAAATTTATCATCTTAACCATTTTTAAATGTGCAGTTCAGTAGTGTCAAGTACATTCATAATGTCCTGCCATCACTCTCCAGAACACTTTTCATCTTGCAAAACTGAAAATCTATACCCATAGACTTAGCATAATGTCCTCAAGGTTCATCCATGTTGTAGCACGTGTCAGAATCTCCTTCATTTTTAAGGCTGAATAATATTTCATTGTATGTATATACCACATTTTGTTTATCCACTTATCTGTCAGTGGATACTTGGATTGCTTTTGGCTGTGAATAATGCCACTATGAACGTGTGAACACAAAAATCTATTTGAGTCCCTGCTTTCAGTTCTTTTGGGTATATACCCAGAAGTGAAGTTGCTGGACCATACAGTAATTCTGTTCTCAATTTTTTGAGGAACCGCCCTATCATTTTCCAGGGTAGCTGTACCATTTTACATTCCTACCAACAGTATACAAGGACTGTAATTTCTCCACATCTTTGCCAGCACTTTGTGTTTTATATAAGTCATTGTAATAGGTGTGAAGTGGTATCTCACTGTTTTTTGTTTTTTGATTTTGTGGTACACGGGTCTCTCACTGTTGTGGCCTCTCCCGTTGCAGAGCACAGGCTCCAGACGCGCAGGCCCAGAGGCCATGGCTCACTGGCCCAGCCGCTCCGTGGCATGTGGGATCTTCCCGGACCAGGGCACGAACCCGTGTCCCCTGAATAGGCAGGTGGACTCTCAACCACGGCGCCACCAGGGAAGCCCATCACTGTTGTTTTGATTTGTGTTTCCCTAATGGTTAGTGACATTAGCATCTTTTCATCTGCTTGTTGGCCATCTTCTATCTCATACTTTTTAACAGTTGCATTATATTCTGATGAATGACTGTGGCACTACTAATTCAATCAGTCACCTACTGATGGACATTTAGGTAGTTTCCAATTTTTTGCCATGAATAACTTTACACATGCATATGTATAAGTAACCATAAAAATCAATTTGTTCAGGATGCATGTTTTCCGATTCACTACCTTTCACTCTCAAAAGCAATCTGGTTTGAATAATATATATTATTTATCCAAGTGTCAGTTCTGCTATAGGACAAATTGCTACAAGTGAAATAAGGCAAGAACTAACTTTGATTAACCTTCCAAGGCTATTTGTTACCAGAGCCCACCCCACATTAGAAGTCCGGTATTAGAAAGAGATACCAAAATATGGCTTAGCTCTGTCTGAGACGTGTATGCTATACACTTAGATTACAGGATTGCAGAAAACAATAATCAAAGGCATGACTAGGGTTCAACTACAAAAGACTGACAGAATAGTGATATTATCACTTCCCAGAGAAAACAAAATACCCAAAAAATGAAAACTGAATCTTACAGAAAGTCTGTAGTAAGGGGGCCACAAAAACAAAATAAAACAAAAATAGGGAAAAATGGAAGAGAATTAACTGACATTAAAAGAAAATTAGCACGATGAAGACTGTTGTATTTTCTCTGACACCAAGTATGTGTTTTTTCCCAATACCAACTGGGTGTCCAACAATTCAATTCATTTATGACACTAACTTCCCAGAGTCAGTGCAGACCCCACAATCAAGGGGTCAGGGCTCTGCCCCACAAGACTGCCCTCACTTCAGATGCCAGCTGCAAAAGGGATGACCAAGTTATCCATACTTCTGCCTGCAGACTACAAATTCAGGGGCTCACATGACTGTCCCCCTCAGGTTCAATAATTCACTAGGACAGCTCACTGAACTCAGGAAAACACTTTACCTACACTTACCAGTTTACTGTAAAGTATATAACTCAAAAAGAGCCAAATAGAAGAGATATTCAAGTCAAGGTACGGAGGGAGGGGGTGACACAGAGCCTCCACACCTTCTCCAAGCACACTGCCTTCCCAGCACATAGATGTGTTCACCAACTTGGAAGATCTCTACATCCCTTCATCTAGGGGTTTTTATGGAAGCTTCATTAGGTAAGCATGATTGACTAGCTCATTGGCCATTGGTGATTGAACTCAATCTCCAGTCCCTCTCCCCTCCCCAGTGGGGCTGAAATTTCCAACCCTCTAACCACATGGTTGGTTCCTGTGGCACATCAGTCCCCTTCCTGAAGCTACCTAGGGTTCCCTAAATTCATAAGCCATCTCATTAACATACAAAAGACAGTAAATTCCAAAGATTTCAGGAACTTTGTGCCAGGAACAGAGACAAAAACTAAATACAGTATTCATTTTTTACTTTACCACAAAGACTGAATTAATGACGTCAAAAAATAAAGTGGTCAAGGAGAATTAAGATAAGGGAAAAGACCTTTGAATTTCAGCAAGAACACTGTGGCAGAAGAAAGGTAGTTGTTCACTAAATCTGTTTCACTTTTCTCCTAGGCAGCCATCTAGGCTTTATTTGCCAAACTCCCATTACAGTTAACTGTGGTTAAATGACTGATTTCTGATGAATGGAACAGGATAGAAGTGATGTATACAGCCTCCCAGGCCTACCCCATAAAACCCACCTCCGTGCTTTCTTTTACTACTCTGCCAACTGAATGTTGATGCCCAAGATGACCCTGAGAACCACACTTTGAAGACAGCAAACCACACTCCTGTCTACACCACTGCCACTAATCAAGTAAGTGATTATGCAAGTAAAAAGAAAAAAGCTTGTTTCATTCTAGCCACTAAGGCTTCAAGGTTCACCTATTATAACATCTAGTATTTACTACCTTAATGAATTCAGAAAATATTACTAAACTTCAAATTTGTGATTTCAGAATGGAGAGGACATAAACTGTACTTCAGAATAAACCTCTGAAATGTGGGTGAGATGGATGTAAGAGATGCGAGTGGACAGCAAGAAATCATAACATTATAGTTTATTAAAATATTAATAGACAATCACCTGATAACAGTCCTGTAGGAAAAGCAGTATTATCAGAAAGAAAATTAACTTTGCTTAAGATTTTAAAGTTTCAGATCCCATATTGCTTCCAGAGTACCACACCAGTCTCTTATAGAAATGGAGACAGCAAATGAAGAAGAATCATTTGAAACATTTATAATGAAGAAGAAACAGGATAATAGGTAAGAGATAAACTCAAGAAAAGACTTTTTAAAGTTAATACTTGGTATCAATGGAAAATGAAGAATAGAACAAGGAACTGGACATTAAAAAGTATAGAACAACCCATAGTGGTGATATGACAGACAATTACATGAGAGATCAGTAGCAGTATTCTGTGTGGTAACGGGGCCAGGCTGTTTGCAAACAACATGAATTTGTAGTAGGTCAGGCTTGTGTACTGTAGTTTTACATTTTCTTCAGGAAGTTCACTATGGCGTCAAAGCATTAGGGATAGCAGGACCCCAACATGGTAAGAAAACCTTTCCTGAGGTGGTTCTGAGAGCAGACCATGGAGACTGGGTAGGTGATTCTCTAGCATAACTGAGGCTATCAATACATTAGTAAAATAAGCAGAACTGTAAGCTACTGAAAGTCTAGTACAGTATAACAAACCACCTTAGTAAGCATCAAGGAATGTGAGAAGAATAACACCAAGACTGACTAGCTTCTACCTCAGAGATGTTGAGAGAATCCACTATCTCAGATGCATCCTCTAGACTCCATCTACAGGATGGAGTTCCTACCTGCTATGCAGTTTTATTACTTCAAAGAGACAACTGTGTCTTTGGGAGTAGGAAACAAAAATGTGAGCTCAAATCACCACTTTCCAGCTTAAACCCCATTTGTATCCACTTGCTTTGCTGTGAACATAACTTTAAAAGTCCTTTTTGTAGTCCTTAGCATGTTTCAAAAGCCATGTCTTCATGAAACAAACTAAATATCCATTGACAGAGGAATGGATAAAGAAGATGTGGTACATATATACAATGGAATATTACTCAGTCATAAAAAAGAACAAAATAATACGATTTGCAGCAACATGGATGCAACTGGAGATTGTCATACTAAGTGAAGTAAGTCAGAAAGAGAAAGACAAATACCATATGATATCACTTACATGTGTAACCTAAAATATGGCACAAATGAACCTATGAAACAGAAACAGACTCACAGACACAGAGAACAGACTTGTGGTTGCCATGGTGGGGGGGTATGGGAGTGATGGACTGGGAGTATGGAGTTAGTAGATGCAAACTATTACATATAGAATGGATAAACAACAAGGTCCTACTGTATAGCACAGGGAACTATATTCAATATCCTGGGATAAACCGTAATGGAATATAAAACAGAATGTATTTATATGTATAACTGAGTCACTTTGCTGTATAGCAGAAATTAACACAACACTGTACATCAACTATACTTCAATAAAAAAGTAAATTTAAAAAAGCCGGGCTTCCCTGGTGGCGCAGTGGTTGAGAGTCCGCCTGCCGATGCAGGGGACACGGGTTCGTGCCCCTATCCCGGAAGATCCCACATGCCGCGGAGCGGCTGGGCCCGCGAGCCATGGCCGCGGAGCCTGTGTGTCCGGAGCCTGTGCTCCGCAACGGGAGAGGCCACAGCAGTGAGAGGCCCGCGTACAGCAAAAAAAAAAAAAAAAAAAAAAAAAAAAAAAAAAGCCATGTCTTCATACTTCATAGCAATGTTCTTGTTTTCAGCCTCAACTCTATGCAAAAGCAAGAGTTCTTCCACACATCCTTTACACCAGCTTTAAAACTAAATTCATCACCAAGCACCCTACCTCACCACAGAGGCTTTAGATGCTACCTACAGTATCTTTCATAGGTCTTGTTTATAATTATATATTTTTTATTTTTAGTTGTCTTCTTATATTTCTCAAATCTCTCTGGCTGGGAAAGTATCTGGCCTATCTTTATTTTAAATATTACTTATACAGCTAGTTTTTTTTTTTTTTTTTTTGCTGTACGCGGGCCTCTCACTGCTGTGGCCTCTCCCGTTGCGGAGCACAGGCTCCGGACACACAGGCTCCGCGGCCATGGCTCGCGGGCCCAGCCGCTCCGCGGCATGTGGGATCTTCCGGGATCGGGGCACGAACCCGTGTCCCCTGCATCGGCAGGCGGACTCTCAACCACTGCGCCACCAGGGAAGCCCTACAGCTAGTTTTTTATACTCACATGCAGGACCTACATTTTCACCTATTATATTTAATCCTCTTATATAAAAGGCCCATAACTCCAGCCTTTTAAAACCTTTGTGAACCCTGATTCTGTCATCCAGCATGTTCACTACCTTTCTCATTCTCCTTTCAGGCATATTCCTCTACAAAGAGGGGAGAAAATTCTCTTCCGTCCTTTCTACACTCAGTTTCCTGACCAAACAGTATTTATATCTAGGTCAGATGGACAACTGCTAGCCCATTTGCGGTATTCAATGCATTCTAAACAACTTAAAGAATTAAAATATTACATGATACTTATACTTACTTCTCTGCCCTCAAATAGCATCCCATGCTAAGGCTACTTCTCCTATGTTACAACTGAAGAATGCTGAATACAAGATTTTTTTACCTCTTCTCCCCAATCTATACTTATAATTACAGAAAACTGGATTCATATTGAAGGTAGTCAAATCATTAGTCTATAACTTAAATAAATGAGCTAATATCTTAAGAACCACAAATTTAGAAATTCTAATGACACGGTTAATCCTCTTTTACTCAAGCCACAACATTTTTTATCACAGTACTTTAGTCTTCTAAAAAAATCAGAAAGATTTACAAATGCCTCAGTGCAGGCATTCCCTAGTGAAGATTGTGGCATGTTTTCTGAATTATGATATATAAAAATTCACTTCTGAGACAGGGCATCTTTAAAAAGAGCTAGTGCCTAAACAATACTATTTTGTTGATGCCCAAAACCAAGCCAATAAAAATATTTCTTCCCATAATCAGAAATAGATTGTTAGCCATAGAATGCCTCTGCAAAACAATTCTTAAATTTTCTTTGAAATATTGTCTCTAAAATTAACTGAAACTTTATTTATATGACTGTCTGTGGTTTCCATGTATGCCTAAAAGGCACAAGAAAAAGATAAAAATATCCCAGAATTGGAAAAGCAGTCATTATGTTTGGTTTAGCTTATTTTCATATTTTTATTTTTAAAAACCATCCAAATTAAAGTTCAGCATTTCTCAATAGAAGAAAAGAAAGAGAAGGCAATTTCTTTACACAAAAGCAGCAAGACTAAATTCAGCATCCTCTAAATTAAATTTGGGATTTGACTTATTAGCAAATGAATGCCTTAAATCCTTTCCCACAAGTCATAAAGTTTAGTCTTCAGTCTGAACAGAATTACCTTTCATTTATTTTTTTTTCATGGAAAGGAATTTTACTTTAAACATAGCAGTGTGTACATGTCAATCCCAAACTCCCAATCTATCCCTCCCCCAGGTAACCATAAGTGCATTCTCTAAATCTGTCAGTCTATTTCTGTTTTGTTCATATAAGTTCATTTGTATCATTTTTTTTTAGATTTTTTTTAGGTTCCCCATAGAAGTGATATCATATGATATTTGTCTTTGTCTGATTTACCAATACTTCACTTAGTATGATAATCTCCAGGTCCATCCATGTTGCTGCAAATGGCATTATTTCATTCTTTTTAATGGCTGAGTAATATTCCATGGTATATATGTACACATCCTCTTTAGCCATTCATCTGTTGCTTCTATGTCTTGGCTTTTGGGCATATATCCAGAGAAAAACATGGTTCGAAAGGATACGTGCACCCCAATGTTCACTGCAGCACTGTGTACAATACCTTTCATTTAGAATTTAAATACATGAAATACTTGTTGTGTGGGCAGGAAAGATGGCAACAGAAAATAATTTCAAGTCTAATACTATGCTCTGAACCCAGGTTTATCCTCCGAAAAAATAAGTGAAGTTGGTTTCTAATAACACAGCATTCTTTTTTTTTAATATCTTTATTGGAGTATAATTGCTTTACAATGGTGTGTTAGTTTCTGCTTTATAACAAAGTGAATCAGCTATACATATACATATATCCCCAAATCCAGTGCCTCTTGCATCTCCCTCCCACCTTCCCTATCCCACTCCTCTAGGTGGTCACAAAACGCCGAGCTGATCTCCCTGTGCTATGTGGCTGCTTCCCACTAGCTATCTATTTTACGTTTGGTAGTGTATATATGTCCATGCCACTCTCTCACTTCGTCCCAGCTTACCCTTCCTCCTCCGTGTCCTCAAGTCCATTCTCTACATCTGCGCCTTTATTCCTGTCCTGCCCCTAAGTTCTTCAGAACCAATTTTTTTTTTTTAGATTCCATATATATGTGTTAGCATACGGTATTTGTTTTTCTCTTTCTGACTTACTTCACTCTGGATGACAGACTCTAGGTCTATCCACCTCACTACAAATAACCCAATTTCATTTCTTTTTATGGCTGAATAATATTCCATTGTATATATGTGCCATACCTTCTTTATCCATTCATCTGTCGACGGACACTTAGGTTGCTTCCATGTCCTGGCTATTGTAAATAGAGCTGCAATGAACATTGCGATACAAGACTCTTTTTGAATTATGGTTTTCTCAGGGTATATGCCCAGTAGTGGGACTGCTGGGTTGAATGGTAGTTCTATTTTTAGTTTTTTAAGGAACCTCCATACTGTTCTCCATAGTGGCTATATCAATTTACATTCCCACCAACAGTGCAAGAGGGTTCCCTTTTCTCCACGCCCTCTCCAGCATTTACTGTTTGTAGATTTTTTTTTTTTTTTTTTGCAGTACATGGGTCTCTCACCATTGTGGCCCCTCCCGCTACAGAGCACAGGCTCTGGATGCGCAGGCCCAGCGGCCATGGCTCACAGGCCCAGCTGCTCCGCAGCACGTGGGATCCTCGCGGACCGGGGCGCGAACCCGCGCCCCCTGCATTGGCAGGCGGACTCCCAACCACTGCGCCACCAGGGAAGCCCTGTTTGTAGATTTTTTGATGATGGCCATTCTGACTGGTATGAGGTGATACCTCACTGTAGTTTTGATTTGCATTTCTCTAATGATTAGTGATGTTGAGCATTCTTTCACGTGTTTGTTGGCAATCTGTATATCTTCTTTGGAGAAATGTCTATTTAGGTCTTCTGCCCATTTTTGGATTGGGTTGTTTGTTTTTTTTGATATTGAGCTGCATGAGCTGCTTGTACATTTTGGAGATTAATCCTTTGTCAGTTGCTTCATTGCAAATATTTTCTCCCATTCTGAGGGTTGTCTTTTGGTCTTGTTTATGGTTTCCTTTGCTGGGCAAAAGCTTTTAAGTTTCATTAGGTCCCATTTGTTTATTTTTGTTTTTATTTCCATTTCTCTAGGAGGTGGGTCAAAAAGGATCTTGCTGTGATTTATGTCACAGAGTGTTCTGCCTATGTTTTCCTCTAAGAGTTTTATAGTGTCTGGCCTTACATTTAGGTCTTTGATCCATTTTGAGTTTATTTTTGTGTATGCTGTTAGGGAGTGTTCTTACTTCATTTTTTACATGTAGCTGTCCGGTTTTCCCAGCAGCACTTATTGAAGAGGCAACACAGCATTCTTTTAACACAGCATGCTTTTAACATTTCTGAACCTCAGTTCTTCCAAATTATAGAATCCTGTTTTCAGATCTTGCATTTACATTAAAGTCCAAATGCTAACCATAGCTTCAAGTGTCACTCTGAGAATACTCTCAGAATACTCTCAGATCTTGGCTGAGACTAAGAGTCAAAAAACCTGGGTTTGAATGCTAGCTCTGCTGCATCTGAGCTGCTAGACCTTAGTGAAACCCTTTAAACTTCCTAATCCTCAATTTACCTATCTTTAAATTAGATATACTACCTCTAATCATCTAATTTGTGAGTTCATCACAGTCTGTGAATTGTCTGTAACTGTTAAATATTAACATTAATGTTACATGCTAAAAACTTGTTCCGCTACTACCACCTTGGTAGGGTAAGATTTTTTTCCATGTAAATCATCACAAAAGGGTCTCTACCACCTTGGAATCAAAATACCACCTAGGCTCTGAGCCAAATCACCTTCAATTAGACTAAAATTTTATTAAGCCTATCTCTGGTCTTGAAGTTGCAGGAGTTGCTCTAGATTACACAGTATATCACAGTTATTCAAGTTATTGCTGTTAATATGCAGAATAGTTGCACCTCCCTAACATATAAAGTAAAGCACAAAGCCATAAATAATAAGACAACAAAAATTTTACAGTTAATGTTCTATTATGTTTTAAAAATGGACTTTGGGGACCTCCCTGGCGGTCCAGTGGATAAGACTCTACACTTCCACTGCAGGGGCACGGGTTCCATCCCTGGTCGGGGAGCTAAGATCCCACGTGCCACACAGCGCAGCCAAAAGATAAAAAAATAAAATTAAATTTAAAAAATTTTTAAATAAAAAATAAAAATGGGCTTTGTTAGACAAACAAATTTATTCTGTACCTGACAAAGCACAATAGACATTAGAAGATGAGAATTGCTATCAATTATGAAAAAATTAAAAGAAAAAATTCCCAATGTAATCCAGCACATCAAATATTCTTTAAATATTAATCTGGCTCCCAAAATCTTGAAGTGCTTCACAAAGAATCAGCCAAGATGTCATCTAGGAAAATCTTAGGTGAGGAAAAGTTATGCTACCTCTTAACACCTCGGTTTCACCAATCCAGCAGCACACGGCTCTACTTGTTATTGGAGAGACACTGACAGCACTTGAACATGGGAGTGTCTGTCACACAAAGAAAAAATATCCATTTACTAAGTATTAAAATCAACATGTGTCTCTCCATCACTACTGGAGAAATATCAGAGGCATCACAGTATCTATGCCTTAGCTTTCAAAATACAAAAATTATTCCTTCTCAGTGATAGCTAAATAGCTAGAGTCAAATCATGATCTCTCTCTGACCCAATAATGTCTGCTGTTCTTGAAATTTATGAAGGTGGTTCACTGTTCATATTGTCAAACTGATGTAGTTTATATCCATCCACACATTGATGTGAGGGGAGGTAGGAACTCACAAAAATTTCTAAAATGTCTCCAGTACCAAAATGTTCCCCTTTCAATCATGACTAAAAAGGACAGTGAAGCAGAGTTTAAAAGCTTTAATAGTACAAACACCAGTTATCCACACCATAAGACCAATTACTACTATTTACAGGCATGTGGAAGAGAAGAGAAAGGACTACAAGGGCTCTCTTAAAAACCTACTTTTCTCCTCCATCTGTGTGGTAACTTTTACCTTACCCAGAACACTTGACTTCTGACACTTCTAGTCACCCAGTGTGGGGTTTTTTTTCCCCAAAACAAGCAATTATCCACGACACCTGCTGGGTGTCCTACAATTTTACAATTTAACTCACTGATTAAGGTTAAGGGCTCAGTCCCACAAGACTGACCCCCACTTCAGATATCAATTGCAAGTAGGTTGTACAGTAGTACAACTTCTGTACGACTTGGCTATAAATCGGAGGTTCCCGTGACCTCCATCCCTTTGGATTCAATTAATTTACTCAAGTGGCTCATAGAGCTCGGGAAAACATTTTATTTACATTATCCAGTTTATTAAAGAATATGATAAGGAATACAGATGAACAGCCAGATGAAGAGATACATAGAGTGAGGTCTGGGAGGGTCCCAAGCATATGAATTTCTCTCTCTGTACAGTTGGGGTGCATCACTCTCCCAGTAGGTGCATGTTTCACAAACCTGGAAGCTCTCCGAATCCCAACTTTGGGGATTTTTATGGTGATGTCATCACGTAGGCATTATCAATCATTAATTCCATTTTCAGCCCTTCTCCCTTTTCAAGAGAATAGTAGATGGGGCTGAAAATTCCAAGCTTCTAATCATGGCTTGGTCTTTCCAGTGACCAGCCCCCATCCAGGAGCCATCCAGGAGCCCACCCAGAGTTGCCTCATTAGAACAAAAGACATTCATATCACCCAGGAACTTACAAAGGTTTCAGGAACCCTGTGTCAGGAACCGGGATCAAAGACGCTCATATCACTTAGGAAATCAGACGGACTTCAGAAGCTCAGGAACTGGGGGCAGAGACCACTATGTATTTTCTATTATCTCAAAGATCCTCACATTCTTTCCCCAGTTTTAATCCTGAACTCAAGATTTACCCTCTCTGTGTGTCTACAGAACCCACAGCCTTCTTTACAAAACTGGGTTTAACAATCAAAATTAAGCATTTAGAAATGTACCTTTTATCCTCAGCAAGGCAGAGATGGACAGTCATTTGCTAGGACAAGAAAATTCATAATTTTTAACATCAGTTTTATTCCTAATAAATATTTCTGATCCAGGCTAACAAGAGAATGAACAATTCTTCCTCTGGGGGAGGTGCTGCAATATGTCAAACAAACAGCAACAATGACAGTAACAATAATAACATTAACAAGCCACCTCATTTATTGAGCACTTAACTTTATGGAAGACACTGTTCTAAGCATTTTATTTATATTTTTCCCATTTTACCTTTGCAGTAACCCTACGAGATTAGTATTATCATTATCCTCATTTTATAGATGAAGACAACTGTTCAAGAAGTTAAATAACTTCTCAGAAGTCATACCGTACAGGTGGGATTTCAACCCAGGCAGCCTCCTCTTCATTGCCATATTATACCAAATGATCACTCAACAAGAACTGCTTTGATTAACACTGCTCATGTATATATGTGTGTGTGTGTAAACATACACACAATATAAGTGAATACACAAACATACATACATACACACATATACGCACTCTCTAAACTTTATAGTAATATTGAAAAATACTTTAGTGATCATCTTTTCAGTCTCTCATTTTACCACCATAGATCCACCACCAGATAGAATGTCCTGGTCATCACAAATTATGCTCAACCATTAAATTCCTTTAAAATGGCTGACAAAAATAAAGCAGCTGAATTGCACTATTATAAAGCAACATACAAATTCTGTAACTGGAAAGAAAGAATTCAGATTTTGATTTCAAGGCCAAACTCAAACCATGACTGGTCACTATTAAACCAACCTTTGGTTTTGTTTGTCTGTGTTTTTGTTTAGTTTTCACTAAAACAACAACCTAGAAATTTTCAGAAAAAATATAATATTTGATTAGTGACACACTATCACTGAAGCTACTAGGCTAAGATTTTGACTAAAAGAATCAGAGGAATTTTTCAGCTTCCAGGTATATAAAAATCATCTATTTCATCTTTAATATTAAAGAGAAGATTAAACAGGAAAAAGAACAGCAAAACAGACATTCCAGAATCAGTATATTCAAAGTTTACTGTATTAGGGCGATTATTTCTAATAATGTGTTACAGTTAAATCACCAAATTATTTAAAAGTAACTGCATTGGGCCTCCCTGGTGGCGCAAGTGGTTGAGAGTCCGCCTGCCGATGCAGGGGATACGGGTTCGTGCCCCGGTCTGGGAGGATCCCATATGCCGCGGAGCGGCTGGGCCCGTGAGCCATGGCCGCTGAGCCTGCGCGTCCGGAGCCTGTGCTCCGCAACGGGGGAGGCCACAACAGTGAGAGGCCCGCATACCACAAAAAAAAAAAAAAATAAAAAAATAAAAAATAAAAGTAACTGCAACATAAATATAACCATAAATGAAACATGAAAAGAAAAATATCATTATAAAAGTATAATAAAACAATACCAACTTACCAGTTCAACTCCCTGAGGAAAAGGTGTGTCATCCCAGTCCTTCTGTGGAAACCTCTGGATTATTTTCCCCAGACCTGCTCCTGACCCTATTAATAAAATCAAAGTGAATATGGTTATAGGGTACTTAAAAATCTGAATACTCATTATATTAATACTTATTTCTAAATGAATATTTGTTGAATAACTTGATATACTGATTAAACATTTTCAAGTTTTAAAGGGTCTAAAACTACCTTCTAAACATAACACTGAAATGATAGGCAATCCTTATCCTATAGACTCTCAAAAGAGTAACACATATGAAAAGCTAGGGAGAACAGACAGAGGCACTGAAATTGGAGTCTCCACACCATGGGAGCAACTGCACTTTGTTCCCAGTAAGGAAAGCTGTCTTCTCAGTATCTCAAGTTGATATTTAAGAAGAACTTTTCTATGGAGACAAAGTAATTTTAAGTGACAAATGAAATGATACCATTAGCACTAAGCTTCAGTTATGGGTTATAAGCCCTGTTTTGGGTTAAATAAAGATTTTTAGAGTGGCCTGGGAACTTGACCATTGTCTAGACAGGGTTTCTCAACATCAGCACTACTGACATTTTGGGCCAGATAATTCCTTGTTGGGTTGGAGGCAGGGGGCTGGGAGCTATCCCGTGCATTATAGGATGTTTAGCAACATCCTTAGCTTCAACTCACTAGAAGTTAATAGCACCCCACCTACAATCACCAAGTTTTTACAACCAAAAATGTCTCCAGGTCACTGCCAAATGTGCTCTGGGGGGCCAAAAATGCCTCTGGTTGAAAACCATTGGACTATATATAGCATTATTGTTATAAAATTACCCTGTGACACTAAAAACCAGATCAACTTAAAATTGAACTTTGGGGATATAATCTGTGAGTAATTTGGGGCTAGAGAGTACATGTTAGGTCGAAATTGCTTTCTGCCATACTTTTTAAAATATTTATTTATTTATTTATTTGGCGGCACCAGGTCTTAGTTGCCCCAAGCAGGACCTTCGTTGCCGTGTGCGCGATCTTTTAGTTACAGCATGTGGGCTCTCAGTTGCAGCATGTGGAATCTAGTTCCTTGACCAGAGATCGAACCCGGGCCCCCTGCCTTGGGGGCACAGAGTCTTAACCACTGGACCACCAGGAAAGTCCCTCTGCAATACTTTTTAAGAGCTTCATGTGTTTGCATGTTCTACATGTTGTTCCAACTCACTTTGAAGTAAAAGCAACAACATTCTGATTATTTGGACATCTAAGTAAAGGAAACCTTAACACCTGATTCAAATTTTGTTTTTCTTCACTGATAGCTTCATTACTTTTCTTTTAAATTTTTTAATAGATCTTTATTGGAGTATAATTGCTTCACAATACTGTGTTAGTTTGCATTGCACAACAAAGCGAATCAGCCATATGCACACACGTGTCCCCACATCCCCTCCCTCTTGAGCCTCCCTCCCATCCTCCCTATCCCACCCCTGTAGGTCATCGCAAAGCACTGAGCCGATCTCCCTGTGCTATGCTGCTGCTTCCCAACAGCCAACTATTTTATATCGGTAGTGTATATATGTCGACGCTACTCTCACTTTGCCCCAGCTTCGCCCTCCCACCCCATGTCCTCAAGTCCATTTTCTATGTCTACCTTTTTATTCCTGCTCTGCAACTAGGTTCATCAGTACCATTTTTTTTTAGATTCCATATATATGCGTTAGCATATGATATTTGTTCTTTCTCTTTCTGACTTTCTTCACTCTGTATGACAGACTCTAGGTCCATCCATCTTACTACAAATAACTCAATTTTGTTTCTTTTTATGGCTGAGTAATAATACTCCATTGTATATATGTGCCACATCTTCTTTATCCATTTATCTGTCGATGGACATTTAGGTTGCTTCCATGTCCTGGCTATTGTAAATAGTGCTGCAATGAACATTGCAGTACATGTCTCTTTTTGAATTATGGTTTTCTCAGGGTATATGCCCAGTAGTGGGATTGCTGGGTCATATGGTAGTTCTATTTTTAGTTTTTTAAGGAACCTCCGTACTGTTCTCCATAGTGGCTACATCAATTTACATTCCCACAACAGTGCAAGAGAGTTCCCTTTTCACCACACCCTTTCCAGCATTTATTGTTTCTAGATTTTTTGATAATGGCCATTCTGACCGGCATGAGGTGATACCTCATTGTAGTTTTGATTTGCATTTCTCTAATAATTAGTGATGTTGAGCATATTTTCATGTGCCTCTTGGCCATCTGTATGTCTGCCTTGGTGAAATGTCTATTTAGGTCTTCTGCTGATTTTTTAACTGGATTGTTTGGTTTTTTGATATTGAGCTCCACGAGCTGTTTGTATATTTTGGGGAGTAATCCTTTGTCTGTTGTTTCATTTGCAAATATTTTCTCCTATTCTGAGGGTTGTCTTTTTGTCTTGTTTATGGTTTCCTTTGCTGTGCAAAAGCTTTAAAGTTTAATTAAGTCTCATCTGTTTATTTTTGTTTTTATTTCCATTACTCTAGGAGGTGGGTCAGAAAAGATCTTGCTGTGATTTAGGTCAAAGCGTGTTTTTCCTGTGTTTTCCTCTAAGAGTTTTATAGTGTCTGGCCTTACATTTAAGTCTTTAATCCATTTGGAGTTTATTTTTGTGTATGGTGTTAGGGAGTGTTCTAATTTCCTTCTTTTACATGTAGCTGTCCAGTTTTCCAGCACCACTTATTGAAGAGGCTGCCTTTTCTCCACTGTATGTTCTTGCCTCCTTTGTAGTAAATTAGGTGCCCACATGTGAGTGGGTTTATCTCTGGGCATTCTATCTTGTACCACTGATCTATATTTCTGGTTTTGGGCCACTGCCATACTGTCCTGATTACTGTAGCTTTGTGGTATAGTTTGAAGTCAGGGAGCCTGATTCCTCCAAGTCCGTTTTTCTTTCTCAAGATTGCTTTGGCTATTCGGGGTCTTTTATGTTTCCATACGAATTGTAAAATTTTTTGTTCTAATTCTGTGAAGAATGCCATTGGTAGTTTGATAGGGATTGCACTAAATCTGTAGATTGCTTTGAGTCATATAGTCATTTTCACAATATTGATTCTTCCAATCCAAGAACATGGTATATTTCTCCATCTGTTTATGTCATCTTTGATTTCTTTCATCAGTGTTCTATAGTTTTCTGAGTACAAGTCTTTTGCCTCCTTAGGCAGGTTTACTCCTAGGTATTTTATTCTTTTGGTTGTAATGGTAAATGGGAGTGTTTCCTTAATTTCTCTTTATGATTTTTCGTTGTTGGTGTATAGGCATACCAGAGATTTCTGTGTATTAATTTTGTATCCTGCAACCTTACCAAATTCATTGATTAGTTCTAGTAGTTTTCTGGTGGCATGTTTAGGATTTTCTATGTATAGTATCATGTTATCAGCAAACAGTGACAGTTTTACTTCTTCTTTTCCAATTTGTATTCCTTTTATTTCTTTTTCTTCTCTGACTGCTGTGGCTAGGACTTCCAAAACTATGTTGAATAAGAGTGGCGAGAGTGGACATACTTGTCTTGTTCCTGATCTTAGTGGAAATGCTTTCAGTTTTTCACCGTTAAGTATGATGCTTGCTGTGGGTTTGTCATATATGGCCTTTATTATGTTGAGGTACATATCCTCTGTGCCCATTTTCTGGAGTGTTTTTTATCATAAATGGGTGTTGAATTTTGTCATAAGTTTTTTCTGCATCTATTGAGATGATGATATGGTTTTTATTCTTCAATTTGTTAATGTGGTGTATCACATTGATTGATTTGCATATATTGAAGAATCCTTGCATCCCTGGGATAAATCCCACTTGATCATGGTGTATGATCCTTTTAATGTGCTGTTGGATTCTGTTTGCTACTATTTTGTTCAGGATTTTTACATCTATGTTCATCAGTGATACTGGTCTATAATTTTCTTTTTTTGTGATATCTTTTTCTGGTTTTAGTGTCAGGGTGAACATCTGATTCAATTTAAAAAAATTCACTATCATCTCTCATCCTCATCCCTGTGAACTGAACTCCCCCCCACCCTCACCTAGACTTTAAAATCACTTTATGACCAAATCTTACCTTTAAAAGATAAACGGAAAGTTAAGTTCATTTTACTGACCAACTCTGAACTATCTGCTAAAACCGAGGTCACGTTTGACAAAGGCAAAATGAAAACATTCTCAATTAAAATTAACAACTGCTGCAGTATAGTAACTCTTCATATACCCATCATTATAGGGGAAGAAAGGATTTCATTAAGAGAAAACTAAAAGTGATTTATCATAGGCATTCACTTTTCAAAATCCACCTCAAGCATCACCACTTCTTACATTCACATCAAGGCTAATACAACAAATTACTAGATACTGGGATACACAATGAAAAAGATATGGCCCCTATCCTCAAGGAACTGATAAGCTATTAGGAGAAACAGAAAAATGAACTGATAATTTCAGTATATCATGGTAAGTACAATGATAGAAGAGAACCTAACCTAATGTAGCAGAGAAACCATGGAAAACTTTACAGAAGAAATGAGAGAAAGCTTCTTGTTCTTTCAGTACCATCTTTATATGCCCAAGTACTTAGCATACTGAATGCCTCGCACTTAGTTCATATGGAGCTAAATGTTTAATAGATTCGTTAATATTGACAGAAACTGTTTTAAGCTTACATCTCCTCTCTCTCTCTTTTTTTTTTTTTTTGCAGTACGCGGGGCTCTCACTGCTATGGCCTCTCCCGTTGCGGAGCACAGGCTCCAGACACGCAGGCTCAGTGGCCATGGCTCACGGGCCCAGCTGCTCCGTGGCATATGGGATCTTCCCAGACCGGGGCACGAACCCATGTCCCCTGCATCGGCAGGCGGACTCTCAACCACTGCGCCACCAGGGAAGCCCTCCTCTCTTTTTAAAAAGTGAGAAATGCATGTTATTTATCTCATCATACTTAACCAGGTGTTCCTATATTGTTTATTCAGTTCTGAAAGTCATACCTCATGCATTGCAGGCTCAGAAAATATTTTAACACGTTAATTTTTACTAATTATAAAAATAACAAATGTTAACTGCAGGAAATTTTTTGAATATATAAAAATATAAAGAAGAAATCACCCATAATCCCACACCTGAAGACAATTACTGTTAACATTTTATCCTAGGCTTTTTTCATACATGTATTTTTTCATCAGAATTGAGATAATACTAAACCTAGATTTATATAATGGTTTACTATTAATATTTTATAATGGACCCTTGATCATAATATTCATTTTCTATTTTCTCTATTATAAGTAATGCTTCAAAAAATCTTTCTATATAAATCTTTATCCTCATCTCACTTTTGCCCGAAAAATTCTTAGATATACAACTAATGGATCAAAGAATATGACAATTTTAAAGACTCACACAAGGCCAAAGGGCTCACCAGAAAGATATTAATAATTTTTTTACATTCTGTGTATAAGAATGAGACTGGCATTTTCACTACATCCTCACCAACAACTAAAATTTGTTTTAGTTACTGCCAATTTGAGAAGTAAAAAAGTTCCTCGTAAGCAGGAGCATAACTTTCAAAAGTTCTCCAGGAGCAACATATTATTTATTGATTTCATAATGATATGCAGTCTTTCAATAATATGAAAGCTTAGTTTGAAATGCTGATGTAACATTTCTAAGTGCACATAGAAATATGATTCATGAGTGATAGATTTCATATGATAATGTTATTTGTAAATGGAAATTAGGTTATAAAAAGGCAAAAATAAAAATGCTAAAATGATACTTCACAAGTAAAATGTGGAAAGAGCTACAATAACTTGGTTTTGAATATCAAATATGTAAACTGATGCACCTAACAACTTTTGAGGAACTTAGAAAAATACCTTAGAGAAGTAAACAAACATTGTCTGATTCTTGTTTCTTGATTTTAAGAGTTTAGTCTGAACGTTTAAACTTATTTCCCAAGTTTATATAATTTATATAAAACCATTCTTATAGGAAGTACTGGTTGTATTTAAGAATGCTGACAAGATGACCTTTTACATTGAGGAGCAAGCCACATTGAAGGAAGACTGTTCTAGAGTCGGATGTCCACCAGTGGACTGATAATTATGTCCAGAGGTGAAATAGGTCATGTAAGTCAGAGTGAGTGGCTGTGGAAGCAGCTCCTATTTGCACTATGTATTAAATGGGGCTGGGTGACTGGGTAGGGAGAGAGAGAAATTCCTCAAAAGAAAGGGGACCACTTCTTAGAAAGGAGAGGTGCTAGGCAGACAAAACTGTGATTGTTCACTGCATTGCATGCAGCTAAATTGAAAAACAGAGGGGACGGTTATTAGTCAAGGCCTTCATGTGTTTCTTTCCAGCCTCTACTCTTCTACCCCATCATAAAAACAAGAAATATGATGACCAAATGGAGTTTATACATAAAAAGGGGGACTCCTGGCAGGATACCAGCACATTTGGAAATAGCCTTTTTTGAAAAAAAGTGCAAATGCTAGACAAACTGCCCCAAACAAATTTAGGAAGGGTGAGGAAATACTGGCATGATCAGGCACACTTTTCCCTCCTTTATGTGTGGTAAGCCACTTTCCCTTGGGTCCTGGTAGGGCTGCCAGACTACCCAACCCAGCCACAAGGATTAGCAAGTGACCTAGGATGATCTCAGTCAAAGTAACTGTTTTAGCCTTACCAGATAACCCCAGGAAAGTCAAACAGTATTCTCGGGGGTTACTAAGTAGTATGCTATAGGTGTGGAGTTGCCAGTAGTATAAGGAAGAAGTTCATCTGCAGAAGAACTGAAGAGTTAGTAGGGGTTAACTAAGTGAAGAAATGTAATACTCTGCTCTATACAAAACAGGATGGTTGATATTTGTTGACTGTACCAATTGACAAAAATTAATCGTTGAAGTGGCTTGTGTATGCTTAAAGTGTAAACGTACAAAATATATACTAATTTGTTTAACACAGACTCTGAACTTTGAGAAATTACTCTAATGCGTAATTCGCTAAATCTTCTGTATATTTATCTAAATAACTAGATCAATGGTTATCTACACTGGACTTGTTTTATGAAGTCCAGCTGCCCATATCACCTTCTATCGCAAATGGCACCACCCACAGCTCAGTGAAGGGCAGCAGTCATGCTCAGAAGCACACAATCCTGTCTCTCCTCTCACCAGCCAGAGAGAAATTATGAAATCATTATTTTTGGTTATCACATTTACTGCTACTTGTCTGTCTCACCTCACTAGAGTGAAAACAGTGATTTTGGCCTGCTTTGTTTACTGATGTATCCCAGGCATTTAGAACAATTACTGGTATATGTTAGATACTTAATAAAATACTTGTTGAGTCAATGAATGGGACTATTAGGTGGGCAAGGGCATTTATAAACCAGCAAGCAACTTATGACCAGAGTGACCTGGCTGTAAAAGGTATCCTAGACAAATCTGATTTCTCTGCTAGGAAATTCTGAATAGAAGAAATGAGAGCCTAAAGCAGCTAAAAAGATGTATCAAGACTTGTGAGCTCAGGCAACCACAGGGAGTCATGTGTAAAGCCAGTTATAGAACAGCAGAAACCCCGGCAGAGACTTGCCAGTAGAACAGGTCTACCTCCAGTAAACTCTGGCAGCACTGTTCCATCTGTCATCAAACTTCTTAAGTATTGTAATGATATTCCTCCTTCTTAAGCTAGAATGGACCTATGATTCCTTGTCAGTAAAGAATCCAAACTATAATACACTGTAAGAGGCACTCTGATAGATCAAGCCCTTTCAAACTGGTAAAGGGTTTGGAAAATTTTACATAAAAAGAAGACTTAGAAAACTTTTTTTAAAAAGTTAAGAAGCACACATGAGAACTTTCTCCAAATATGTAAAAAGCTATTATGTGGAAGAAGATAGAGTGGAGCAAACTAGAGCCAAAAACTATAATTCAGAGGAGAGATTTTTGAGTCAATATAAAGGAAGAACCTTGTGAGAATGAGAACTATCAAAAACAGAATGAACTGCCACAGAAAGCAATGGTTAGAACAAGTTTTAGTACAAGCGACTAGTTTTTGTGGTCTGGAAAACTGGGCAGAACGGTAAGAGGACAAATCCAAAAAATATGGAAAGCAGACTACTACAGCAATTCATTTATTCGACAATAACGCAATGCCAGGCCTTGTGTTAGGTGCTAAGGATAAAACCTGCTGTGAGAACATTTAAAACTTGAATTGGGGTTTTAAACAGCACTTAAATGATTAATTTTTGTCAATAAAAGGACAGAGGTAGGCACAGTATAACAATGGGTAAAGATTAGGGAAGAAAATAATACTGTTTAGAAATCAGGTCATGAGTCTAAGGAAATAAGGGATAGAAAAACTAAAAAGTTCCAAATTTTGGAACAGAGATATTTCTTATTCCTATTTTGACATAATAGCAGCATCACTTAAGTTCAATGATGAGAAATGTAATTTCTTGAGAACCCAAATAAAATGATAAGTAATGGTATATCCAAAAGAAAAATCTTAAAAGCAGACATTCTTTCATGCTTTAAAAAGCAATTCATTAAGTCTGTTCTCTATACCTGTGAGTCTGTCTCTATTTTTGCTATGAGGCGGGATGGGGTAGGGGACTGAGAGGTACAAACTACTATGTATAAAATGGACAGGCTACAGGATGTACTATACAGAATAGGGAAATACAGTCAGTGTTTTGTAGTGACTTTAAATGGAGTATAACCTATAAAAATGCTGAGTCACTGTGTTGTACACCCAAAACTAATATGATGTTATAAATCAACTATAGTTCAAATTTTAAAATGCAATTCAAGTTGTCTAAAAGTGCATGATGCATATACATGGTGACTTCTTTACACAGTGACTTTGTTTTTCAGATGATTTATACACGTAGCAAACTTTACACTCAGTCTACATGTAATATTGCAAAACTATTCATGAATAATTATGGAAATTAAAGTATGGACTTTCTGACTGGCTAACACATTTCAAATATATAAACCAAATAACAGAGTAAATTTATTAATATCTACATGCAAAAGCAGAAGTCTCTAGCTTTATTAATGAAGAGGGTATTTGTCTTTGTCTGGTGTATTTCACTTAGAGTAATGCCGGTAGAAAACAGGAGAGACTGGTAAAAGAGTAAAAACTTTCAACCATAAGATGAATAAGTCTGAGGATCTAAGGTAAAACATGGTGACTACAGTTGGTAACACTGTATTGTAAAACTGGAATTTGCTAACAGAGTAGAACTTGTTTTCCAAAAAAAAAAAAAGATAAATATGTGAAGTGATGAGTTAATTAACTAGATGGGGGAATCCTTTCACAATGCATATCTATATCAAATCACCATGATGTATTCTTTAAATAGCTTAAATTTTATTTGTCAATTTTACCTAAATAAACAGTTGGGAAAAAATAGTGAAAAGCCAAAAAAATTTTTTTTAAATTAAGGGTACTAACAGAAACTTTTAAATAGGAATATTACACAAATGAAACAGTAACCTTTATGACTAACCTTTGAAATAATTTTACAAGTAAATGAACAGATAATGTAGAACAATACATCATCTAAAATGTCCTCTTATTTTCATCAGATTGCCCATCCCTTGGTTCCTAACTGTTCCTCATCTCTCCCAAGGAGGACAAGAACAGAATCGACATAGATTTGTCCTTAGACAGGAAGTAGAAGAGTTCTGATAAAGAAACATGGCAGACATAGTATATCTGACCTCTGATTAGTATAATGGAAAGAACCCAGACTTGGACGTTAGTCAGACTTAGGTTCAAATTCAGGCTCTGCTATTTCATAGTCTTGTGACCTTGAAAAATACACTTAATCTCTCGAAATCTGTTTTCTCAACCTCAAAATATGGTTAATATAATGCCCATCACACAAGGCTGCTATTAACAATGAGATTACATACCTAGCAGCACAGAATCTTCCACAAAAGACAGGCCTGGGACAAGAAAAATTAGGTCAATTTAAGACTTACTCCTTTACTTGAAGAATATAATTTAAAGGAGCTCCCATTGTTAATATTATCTCCTTAATGTAAGTGAGGTATTCAAAGCCTGTTAAGAAACCAGTGGCAACCTAAAGGACAGCCTTTAATTGATATCTGTTTTACCCTGTCCCAATCAACACTTTTGTTAATTACATGGTGGAAAACAGAAGACATCCTCTTCAAATCTATAAAAAGCAAAAATCTGAGAGAAGATGGAGATGGAGGTAGCAGAAATGTAGCTCATCAATCTGTCTGAATTCCCATATAAAAAATAGCATCAAAATATCACAGTGAACTGGCATAAAGACCAATGTAACAGAATAGAGAGCCCAGAAATAAACCCTCATGTATATGGTCAAATTATCTTTAAGAAAAGTGTCAAGGCTACACAATTGGGAAAGAATAGTTTCTTCAACAAACAGTGCTGGGAAAACTGGATATCCGTATGCAAAAGAATAAAGTTGGACCCTTACCCTACACCACATAGAAAAATTAACTCAAAATGGATTAAAGACCTAAACCTAAGACTTGAACTACAAAATTCCTAGAAGAAAACAAAAGGGAAAAGCTTCATGACATTGGATTTGGCAATGATTTCTCAGATACGACATCAAAAACACAGGCAACAAAAGTAAAAATAGACAAATGGGACTACATCAAACCTAAAAACTTCTGCACAGCAAAGGAAACAATCAACACAGTAAAATGCAACCTGCAGAACAGGAGACAGTATCTGCAAGCCATATATCTGATAAGGAGTTAATACCTACAATATATTAAGAGTTCCAACAACTCAACAACAACAATAAAAATCCAATTTAAAAATAGGCAAAGAACTTACATGGACATTTCTGCAAAGAAGACCTACAAATGGCCAACAAGCATATGATAAGATGCTCAACATCACTAACCTAATTAGGGAATGCAAATCAAAACCACACAGGTTAGGATGGCCACTATGAAAATTCCAGAAAATAACAAGTGTTAGTGAGGGTGCAGAGTAACTGGAACTCTTGTGGATTGTTGTCTAGGATATAAATGGTACAGCCCCTGTAGAAAACAGTATGGAGGCTCCTCAAAAAATTAAAAATAGAATTATCATATAATCCAACAATCCCACTTCTAGGTATATATTCAAAAGAATTGAAAATAGAATCTCAAAGAGACATTTGCACATCCATGTCCACTGTAACATTATTCACAATAGTCAAGAGGTAGAAGCAACCAAAACATCTATTAACAGATGAATGGATAAAGAAAATATGGTACATACATACATGGAATATTATTTAGCCTTAAAAAAGAAGGCAATTCTGTCATATGCTACAATGTGAATAAACTTTGAGGACATTATGCTAAGTGAAATAAGCCAAATACTGCATCCTCTTATATGACAAATGTAAAGGAGCCAAACTCCTAGAAATATAAAGTAGAATGGTGGTTGACAGGGGCTCGGGAAGAAATGAAAGGGGAGTTTTGTTCACTGGGTATAGAATTTCAGTTTTGCAATCTGAAAAAGTTCTAGGGATCTGTTACAAACCAACGTACACACACACACACACACACACATACACACACACACGTAGTAAACACTGATGCACTGTATACTTAAAAATTTTAAGATGATAAATTTTATATTATGCATTTTTTTACAATAATTTTTTAAAAAATAGCACAACCAAATACTCATGGACAACATGCATAAGAAAACTAGGTGAAAAGGTATCTCCGAAATACTCCAATGGGAGAAAAACCATAAACATCCACCAAATCTGGAAAGTATCTGCATCTGTGCAGGATTAAGAAAGAAACAACAGTAATGGTTTGAGAACAGGAGGACCCCAAAATAGCCAACAAGTATTCACTAGAAAGCAGAATGGCCAATCTGAGAGCAGCAGCTCAAAATGGAAGGGCAAGGACAACATTTCTGCAGCAAGGACTAAAACTGCTGGAGCAGTTTAAGCCCCCACACTGGAGAAACTGCAGGGAGTAGAATCAAAATTGAGCAGAAAAGGACTTATACTACCTGACTTAAAGACTTACAATTAGGGGCTTCCCTGGTGGCGCAGTGGTTGGGAGTCCGCCTGCCGATGCAGGGGACACGGGTTTGTGCCCCGGTCCGGGAGGATCCCACATGCCACGGAGTGGCTGCGCCCGTGAGCCATGGCCGCTGGGCCTGCGCGTCCAGAGCCTGTGCTCCACAATGGGAGAGGCCACAACAGTGAGAGGCCCGCGTACCGCAAAAAAAAAAAAAAAAAGACTTACAATTAAAGCTAGAGAAATCAAGACAATGTGGTAGGGACTTTCCTGGTGGCGCCGTGGTTAAGAATCCGCTTCCCAATGGAGGGGACATGGGTTCGAGCCCTGATCCGGGAAGAGCCCACATGTCGTGGAGCAACTAAGCCCATGTGCCACAGCTACTGAGCCTGTGCTCTAGAGCCCACAAGCCACAGCTACTGAAGCCTGTGTGCCACAGCTACTGAAGCCCATGTGCATAGAGCCCTAAGAATCCCACACACCGCAACAAAGAGTAGCCTCTCTTGCTGCAACTAGAGAAAGCCTGCACGCAGCAACAAAGACCCAATGCAGCCATAAATAAATAAATAAATAAATTTTAAAAAGACAATGTGGTACTGTTATTAGAATCAATCAATAAATTGGACAATAAAAGAAAACCCCTATGACTGTCTCAACAGATGCAGAAAAAAGCATTTGACAAAATTCAATGTCCATTCATGATTTTAAAAAACACTCAGCAAATAACAAATAAAACATCCTCAATACATTAAAAAGCATTTATAAAAAGCCTATGGCTAACATCATACTTAATGGATATAGACTTAAATGCTTTTCCACTAAGATACAGAAAAAGGATGTCCACTACCATGACTTCTATTCAGCACTGTACTGGAAGTGCTAACCAGTGCAATACAATAAGAAAAAGACACAAAAAGGTATACAAATGGGAAAAGTATAAGTAATATTGTCTTTATTTGAAGATAACCTATAGAAAATCCTAAGAAATCTTAAAAAAGCTACTAGAACTAATAAATGAGTTTAGCAAGACTTCTAAGGATCAATATAAAATATTGATTGTATTTCTATATACTAATAGATTTCTACATACTGGCAATAAAAACTAAAATTTAAAAAACATATGCCATACATTAAAAATCATGAAATACTTAGGGCCATTAATAGGTAAATGGATTAAAAAAAATTGTGGTATATTCATACATTGTAACATAATTCAGCACTAAAAAATAAAACTGCTGATATATGTAACAACATGGATAAATCTTAAAATAATTACGCAGATCAAAAGAAGCAAAACAGGGCTTCCCTGGTGGCACAGTGGTTGAGAGTCTGCCTGCCGATGCAGGGGACACGGGTTTGTGCCCCGGTTCAGGAAGATCCCACATGCTGCGGAATGGCTGGGCCCGTGAGCCATGGCCGCTGAGCCTGCGCGTACGGAGCCTGTGCTCCGCAACGGGAGAGGCCACAACAGTGAGAGGCCCGCGTGTCGCAAAAAAAAAAAAAAAAAGAAGCAAAACACAAATGAGTACCTGCTACAGGATTTCATTCACGTGAAACTGAAGAAAAGATGTCTACTCTATAGTGATAGAAAGCAAATCAGTGGTTGCCTAGGGATGCGTATTAGGGATCGACTTGAATAAAAGAGGTATGAGGGAATTTTTTAGAGTGATGGAAATTTTCTTTATTCTTAATGCAGTGGTACTTACATGAGTAAATACTTCTGCTACCAGAGAGTTAAGACAATCAGGAAGGAATACATCTTCTCTAAATTTTGCCTATAGTCAGAATGGAATCCATTGTAATCTATGGAAGAATGAAAGAGTCCTAGCATAATTCATCTGTAATGTATATTTTCCTCCTGTAATAGTTTTCTCTATATTTGAACATGTTCCTCTAGTCTGTTTGGAAGATATTGTGATAGAAATGTACAATATCCCAAGGCAGCCTCTTCTATATCTGGATGATTATCATAGAAGATCTTTCTGAGAACCTGATACAGGAAACTTTAACTACGATGTGCAGTATTATCATCAATCTATCAAATTATTTTTTTAAGTACTAAATGTAACATGTGAATACAAACTGAGAAGACAACTATGTTCAAATTTAAGGAGAATATTTTATATATGGAATCAAAAATAAAACTAAACTCACAGATTAAAAAAATTTAATGAGAATAACTATTTCTTCTCTGGCTCTCTCTATGCATACATTTCGGTTTTTAATTTTTAAAAATAGGTATCTTTAAATGAATTTAAATAATTTAAAACTCTTTCTAAGCCCCAGAAGATAGGAAATGTATTTAGTTATGAGGTGTATAACTAAAATGTATTTTAGTTATAAGGTGTACTAGGTTGAATAATGTACCCCAAAGATTCATGCCTACTTGGAACCTCAAAATAAAACTTTATTTGGAAATATGGTCTTATTTAGAATATGGTCTTAATTAGTTAAAACGAGGTCATACTGGATTAGGGTAGGCCCTAATCCCATGGCCAGTGCCCTGGAAGAAAAGAAAACAGAGATACAGACAGATACACAGGAAAAATGCCATGTGAAGACAAAAGCAGAGACTGGAATGTTAGACCTGCAAGTCAAAGAATGTCTTGGACTGCAAGCAACCACCAAAAGCTAGAAGACAGGCATGGACCAGACTCTCCCTCAGCACCCTCCAGAAAGAACCAACCTTGCCGACACCCTGATTTTGGTCTTCTAATCTCTAGAACTGTGAGAGAATAAATTTCTGTTGCTTCAAGCTACCCAAATTGCAGTACTTGGTCACATCAGCCCTAGAAAACTAAAATATTTGGTAACAATATTTCATTACATTAGTAGATATCTGATTTTGTTGACATGAAAGAAAAAACTAAAAAAAAAAAATCTATTTTGTTATAATATCTACTTGCTGGTCACGGTGCTCCTTCCTGGGACTACATAGGATAAATTTAGTCCCATTTCTACATTGTAGTCCTTCAAATATTTGAATATAACTAACAAAAATCTTATCCCTTGCCTCCTCCTCTCCCTGATCTTTACTTTTTCAGCTTAAATAGTTTCAGTTTGTCCCACAGATCCCAACGTGATTTTTTTTTTTTTTTTACAGGGTTAGGAATATGGAGTGCGGGTCTAGATTACCCGCATTCTAATCCAGTTCTGCCATTTACTTGCTACCTGACTCTACGAAAATTGCATTATATCTTTGTGCTTCATTGTTTTCCCCATACATAAAAGAGGGCTACCTCTTAAGAGCTCTTGTCAGGAAAAATATGAGTTAATATACATGTAAGGTGTTTCAACAAGCACTTGGCGCATGGTAAACGCTATATAAGTGTTGATGATGATGATAATGATGACCACGATTATAACAAAATAAGCGTGTGCCCGTTTGCCTGAGTAGTACTCAGAGCTGAACACAGAACTTCAGATTACTGAGTTGATCTAAGTGATGCAGTATAGAGAACTGTTGTTCTAAATAACTGTGCTACTAACAATGAAGCTTAAAGTGTTAATTATATTAGGTCTTTTGGTTACCACAAGACTTTTGAATGAAACATGTAAACCTTTTTTTAAACATGTTGATGCTATCCTGTACTGTACAAACACTTGCAGACTCAAGTTGTACCTATTAAATTTCTTTAGTTAGCCTAGCACAGGCATGTTTTAGATCCTATGTCTGTTACTCACTGTATTTATATTACTCAATTTTTTTAAGTGAGGGCATACATTTCATAGAATGTGACCATTTTAACAGTTCGATAGGTGTTGACAAAATCTTAAAAACTATTTCAGTAAAACAAAAACAAAAATGGAAAAAATGGAAATTATTTGATTGTGTTATATTAAAAAATCGCTCAAGGAGTTCCTCCAGAAAGTATTTTCCAAAAACACTTCATCAATATCAGCATAAGTCTGATTAAAATTTTTTATTTTCCCAACTGGAGTTAAAATTTCCACGGGGAAAAAGTCTTGGTCAAAACATGCTACACACACATTATGGACATTGGCACCAGTCCTTCTATCCCATTCTATCCCCAAACAATCTGCAACTTCAGCACTCTGCCTAGCACCTGTTCTTCTCTTCTTCATTGAGAAAATCACCCTCAAGGGGAAACGAGTGAAGCAAAAACACAATGCTAGAAAATCAGAACTTCTGACCTTTCAGGAATATATAACTGATCTATACATCTTAACAGGGTAGAAGCTGATCAGCAGAAACTTAATTTACTTGTTCACAGGTAAAATTAAGATGAGGGTCTTGCAGGTCCCAAGCTCCTGATCCTTGACTTACAAAATCTGCTTTTTAGCAAATGATAATTTTTTAAAATGTCTGCTTATTCATCAGAAGACTTGTGCTATAATGCCAAAATAATCAGAAGATCAAAGCTCACCAAAACAAGATCTAATTGTGCCAGTAAAGACCGACTTTCAAAGGATAAGGAAAATAAAAACTGTTCATTCACTGAAAAGAAAGCATGCAGGAAATCATTCCACAAAAGGCTTTCATATTTGATCCATTTAGTATTTAATCAAAGAAGTCTGTTTTTTTCAACTGAAACAAGCCTTTTTGTGGTTATTCAAAAATTTAGGTAGGAATGCAATATGATTTTCCGAATTTCCAGTATAATCTCCTATTATTCAAAAGGCTTATTTAGAACACACAAACTATTTTTTTCCAGAGTTAAGTTTAGCAAAAAGCCCATGGGCTTTCACAGAAGTGAAAAAGAATGCATTTCAAAATTGAACAGAATACACAGAGAACAAGGTATACCATTAAAAATAATAAATCAACAATAGCTATATAACCTTAGCTTCTATTAAACTCACAGTATATTGATAATGTATAAATCCAGTGATTGAGAGATTAAAGGTCAGGATTTAGGAAAAGAGAAAAGAGTACAAACTGAAATTAAAACTAAATATGTGATTTAGCATTTTGATAAAGTTCTTCAGATTGCATCTTCTTACTGAATAAAAATGCCTTCTTTCACAGCAATGCATGAAAAGCTGTTCACAGTCTGAAATGCTGTAAAAACTATACAGTTGTATATCAATATTTTAAAAGAGAAAGCCTTATCAAGTCTATAGCTCCAAATATCTACCAAATGTGCCCACGCCGCAGCGTCATTCACAATCACTCCAACAGTTCAAATTCTCATCATCTTTCACCTAAATGATGGCTAAAGCCTCATCATCTTCCTGCTCCTCTTCACTCCAACATATTCAAGCTTATGGCAGTATGGAAATAAGCTCTGCGAAGTCACAGTTCATCACACTAACTCCCTTGCTTAAAATCATTAAATGATTCTCCCACTGGCTACAGAATAAAATATTCCAAAATCATTACTTTAGGGACTGCCACCTCTCCCAAGATGAAAGCAACAAGGACTGAATTTATCCTCTAACCTGCAACAACTAAAAAAGCAGAAAAAAATACAATGGCTTTCAGACACTGACATCAGGCAGTAGATGACAGTAAACTCGGAGAGAAAATAAACAAATGAGTCCTACAACTGCCCCAGCTTACTCCCTGGTGAGAGTTTCCAGACTGCAGGACAAGACAGGGGAATCCAAGTGAAGTCTAGCAGCTTCCCTGAGTTGAAGCAATAGAGTTGAGGGTCCAGGAAAGCCAAAGAGGTTAGAGTTCACAAGGCAGAATACCAAAGAGAAGAGAGATTCACAGGAAAAGAGAAGTCCAGAGATCTACAGAGGATCTACCTGAGTCTTCAGCTGAGTACTCATTACTTGAACATGAGAAAAATCACCTGAAGCCAGGGAATAAACCACATGAAAGGAACAGAGAGAATGAGTCTCAGAGCTCACATAAGGCCAGGAATAGCTTGTGTTCCCAATAACCAACAGTGGGAAAACAAACCAACCAACCAACAAAGAAAAACGCTGCCATAATTCCCAGGGCTTCAAGTAGAGAATTCAGAAGAGTACTGCCTCAGTAGTGTGGAAAAATCAGCCCTAGACTAAATGCTGCTGAGGGTCCACCTAACAAAACTGAATAACAAGCCTCAAATAGATCAAGCTATTTTCAAGTGATTTAATTACACCCCAGAACAAAGTTCAAGAACAGTTATAGAAACATAAAAATATCCAGCACTCAACAGAGTAAAATGCACAATGTCTAACATCTAAGTAAAAAACCACCAGGCATGAAAAGAAGCAGAAAAGAAAGTATGAGCCACAAGGAGTAGAAAAATCAGTCAACTGAAACAGACTCAAAATGACAAAGGTGATGAAATTAGCAGATAAGGACATTCAAAGTTATTATAACTTTGTTGCATATTTTCAGGTATACAGACATGAAAAATACACTGGATAGAATTAATGAGTTAGACCCTACAGAAAAAGAAGATCAATGAACTTGAAGTTATAGTGATATAAAGTCTCCACAATGAAACAGAGAAAGACAAACAGACTGCAAAAAAATAAACAGAGCATCAGTGAGCTGTGGAACAGCTTCTATTGGCCTAATATGCATGTAACAGGAGTCAGGGAGGGGGGAGGGAGACCAAAATATATCTGAAGTAATAATGGCCAAATTTGATGAAATTTTATTTTTCCAAATTTGATAGAAATTGTAAACCCAATGATCAAGAAGCTCAACAAACCACAAACACACACAAAAAAAAAAATTGGGGAAAACTATACCAAGGTACATAATAGTCAAATTAATTTAAAATGATATGAAGAGAAAATCTTAAAAACAACCAGAAAAAAAGAGACATGTTATGAAGAGCAACAAAGGTAAAAAAAATGACAGCAGACTTCCCATTATAAACAATGCAAGTTAAAAGACAATGGAGTCACATCTTTAAAATACCTAAAGGAAAAAAATGTCAACTCAACATTTTAGGCCCTGTGGGCCTGAGATTCCCCTCCCCCACCAAGAGACATCAGACAGCCCAGCCTGGGGTACATCTTCTTCTTCCACTTCAGACAGCACTAGCCTGGACCAGTGGGAGAACCAGATAAACCAAGAAGACCAAAATAACACTGCTAAGAACTGAAAACTAAACTGCCACTGGAACAACAGCTTACAAAATTAGACAATGGTCCATGTGCTAAATCTAAACAGAATACCTAACTCAGCAGCCAACATATCCAGGATGCAATTTGTAAAACATCCATTGTACTGGGAACCAGGAAAATCAAACCTGAAAAATCAACTGATGCCAAAAGAGACATGAATCAGTTGTTGGAACATATGACAAGGATTTTAAAGCAGCTGTCATAAAAATTCATCAATAATTGATCCCAAACTCCCTTGAAACAAAGGAAAAAATAGGAAATATCAGCAAAGGAACAGAAGTTATAAAATGAATGAAAATTATAAAACTAAAAAATAAAATAACCAAAATAAAAATATCAGTAGAAGGATTCAATGGTAGAATAGAGACAGCATAGGACAGAATTAGTGAACTTTGAGACAGATCAATAGAATTTACCCAATTATGAACAATGTGAGGAAATAAAATATAAAGAACAGAGCCCTGAGGATCCATGGGACCATAACAACGTATCTAACATTCATACCACTGGAGCACTAGAAGGAGAAGAGGGAGTGTAACTGAAAGAGTATTCAGAGATAATAATGGCTGAAAGATTCCCAAATTTGGCAAAGTAGAAAAATTCAAGAAGCTGAGGAAACCTCAAATGGGATAAATTCAAAGAAATCTACACCAAGACACAATAATAATTAAACTTCTGAAAACTTAAAAAAAAATCTTGAAAGAAGCGAGAGAAACAATATGTTGCCTACAGGATAACACCTATTCAAATGACAGCAAACTTCTCACCAGAAGCCATGGAGGTCAAAAGGAAGTGGCACAACATTTATTAAATGCTGAGAGAAAGAACTATCAACTATGAATTCCACTTCCAACAAAATATCCTTCAGGAATGAAGGGGAAATCCAGACCTTCTCAGATGAAGAAAAACTAAGAAACTGCCACTAAAAGACCTATCCTTAAAGATCAGCTAAAGGAAATTGTTCAAACAAAAGAAATGATAAAGGAAGCAATACTGGAGCATCAGGAAAGAAGAACAATGGACAGAGCAAAAATATGAGTACATACGATAAACTATAATTCTCTTCATGAGTTTCATAAATCATATCTGATAATTAAACAAAAAGTATAACAATTCAATTCAATGTTTAAATACCTTCTACAATATCCCCCAACAGTTGTTTAGCCTCTGCCTTAACACCTCTAAGTAAAAATGAAATTACTACTTCCCAAATTATTAGAAAGTTCTTCCATATGTTGAAATATTTGTTCAGAATCCAAGTCTCCCTAGGACTGGGGTTTTGTTTTTGTTCAGGGCAGACATCTTCAGATCAGATCCAAATAATATTTACTGTGCAGTTACCATACATGAGTGAATCCTAACAAGCTATGAAATAAAAATATTAATCTCCATTTTACACATAAAGAAATAAATTTACATACCAGGTAATGTTCCCAAAGTCACATTGTATAAATAAGCGGCAGCCCACAAATGTGAATCCAAGTCACCCTAAATCCAGTACTCAATATGCTTCTCAACCAATGGCTGGTGTCTTGATGTCAACTGGCTCTAAACCTCCTTCCAGGGCAATATTCTCCATTCTTTATCCTCAGTCCAACAACATTTGGATCACTTAAAACTTCTCTAGGGCTTCCTTGGTGGTGCAGTGGTTGAGAGTCCGCCTGCCGGTGCAGGGGACACGGGCTCGTGCCCCGGTCCGGGAAGATCCCACAGGCCCCGGAGTGGCTAGGCCCGTGAGCTATGGCCGCTGAGCCTGCGCATCCGGAGCCTGTGCTCCGCAATGGGAGAGGCCACAACAGTGAGAGGCCCGCGTACCGCAAAAAAAAAAAAAAAAAAAAAAAAAAAAACTAACCTTGAATTTTACTGCTTGCCTGACTTGCAACCTTTAGTTGCTGTACTGTAGCAGGGCAGGTGGGTAGTAATTGCCGGAATTAACTCTTCTTTCAACGCAGAACTTAATCTGGGTAGCACTCTGTAGATAAGTCCAGTTCTAGGGCCCTGAGTCTCTCCTATTCTTCCTATTCTACTGAAAGAAACTAGGCCATCCCAGGGAAAGCCCAGAGATTCAATAATTAATATTTACTACACTCAATGTAACAAGCTAAAAATAAGCTCACCCTTCTCCGACAAGTAATCCTTCAACTACTTAAAGACAACTACTGTGTCTTCTCAAAGGTAAATATGATTTTCATTTCCCTTTCTATCTTGGTCACTCTTCCAAGGGTCTATTTCTCAAAAGACCATTACACTAAAGACATCAACAGTAATTATGAATAAACAGAAATAACTCAAATTATAAATACCTTCCCACAGTAAGTACCTTCTAACTAATCTAAGACAGTTCTCACAGATATATACATACACCAATGAGTCTTGTTTTAAAAAAGAACACTACATTGGTAATCAGGAGATCCCAGGCTTGTCTTAGCTCTATCTCTAAATAGTAACCTTAAGCAAATCCTCTAACTTCTCTGAATCTCAGTCTCTCACCTATAAAGTGATCTTGGGTCCCCTTCTGGCTCTAAAATTCTATGCATGATAAGACACCAGAAAATGTGAAATACATACATCTACCACTAGGGGGAACAAAACTATGGTTGCCAACCTAAAGAGTAGATAAAAATCTCCAGACAGATTACCTTGCTAGGAAAACTACACTCATTTAAACTATATGAATTTAAACTATGCCTCAATAACTCATCTGCTGACAAAGAACCCCAGGCTACTGCTTAAACACTGTTATTTTGTATGATGTAGAATAACAGATCTCTTTTTAGACTGGTTAAAGTTATCTTAAACCAAACTGAATATCACAAAAACATGCTTACTGTGTAATACTGAGAAATCAGCAACCTTACAAAAAAAAAGAGGGACAGATCAGTAGGATAGAAAGAACACAGATGGAAGGAAAGGAGAAGTGAGGAAGAGAAAAAGGAACAGCTGGGGTTTTCTGGAATTTCTAATATAACAGTGTACCTATGCCTTTCAAAGTATTATAGAAATGTATTACCGTGACACCACAGAATATTTAGCCCCTGTTGATAATACAGCAGAAAAAGTAATCCCACATAAAGATTTCAGACAACTTTCTTAGAAACAGTTTAAAAACACTAATATATTGGTTGTATGCATAATACCTTGATCCTTTTAGAATAAAAAATTACACATTTAAAATACAATTCTTCTCTACTATGACTTGCTGTATCACTTTCACTATGTTGTTTAAGTTTCCCTCCAACTGAAGATAAGATTATTATGTGACAGGTACTTAGTTTTAGCATAAGAATTTTAAAATAGAACATTTTTAAACTAAGGAGAAAAGTTATTGACAACAGCAAAGGTCATCACATTCATCTTCCTTAAACAAGAGACTCCTGTTTGTTACACAATGCAATCAGGCGTGATACGCCTAAATTTCTCATTAAAACTCATTCAACATGTTCCTATCAATGGATTCCCTAACTCTAACTCAATAAAGGAGAAGGCAGGAAATCTCTGAGTTTGAAAGAATCTCTAGCAAACTGTGCCTTGCAAATCAATCAGGTCTTTAAAGGAATACAGATGCTAAATTTCTTCTTCCCAAATACAGTTTAAACATGTCCTCTACCTACAGCATTCTCCCTGTCTCTTTCTTTCACATTTCTAACTCCCTATCTCCAACTCAAAGTTCACCTTTGAGCAGAACAGCACAGATACCAGCAAGCCTTGCGTTTTCTGCTCAGTTCTTCTCAAAAATCAAACTTCCTGTCCTACAAAAAGAAGTGAACGAGTTATAAGGCTGGTTGTTTCCCCTGAGGTTTCATTCTCTTAAAAACAAACATTGCCTTTTTCTACCAGATAAAACAGAATCTTTCTCAATCTCCCAATGCCATCTACATCCCTTACTGAGCATTTCCACAGACACAGTAAATTAAACATGATCAAAATGGGATTTTTCCATCGTTTCTACAAAACCTGTATCTTCCCCTCCTCCATTCCCTGTCTCGGAGAGGGGCACCTTACCCATCTGGGTATTCAGTGCCTCCATTAGAAGTAGGCTCAGCAGCATATGACAAAAACCTAAAATATTAGCAGCTTAAACAAGGGAGTTTGTTTCATTTCATATAAAGGAAGTCTAGAAGTGGGAGCCCAAGACTAAAGACATTATCTATGGTCTCAGGGATCCAGCTTCTTCAGCTTCACTGGTAGCAGGGGATATAAGATGCAGTAGCTTATCTTCTACTTTAGAAGGGACATCTCAACATATCCCTAAACACTGCCACGTGAGAAACTTCACTAAGGTGTCAGATTCTTAAAATTTTTATGGGCTTCATGTACTACTGCTGGGTCTTTACAAAGGCTCTAGGGTGCTTGCTAGTTCTCTAACCCAAAGTCCTGTCACTGAGCATTATGTCATCATTGTAGGGGCCCAGTGAGATACACTCTGAGATAGTGAGATGAACAAAATCCCCATAGAATAAATTATAGCACAGAGCTAAAAAACTAACCTAATCATGGAGGTAATATGGTGACAATATGGTGGTATTACACTGCTGGTCATTTCTGATGATCTTTGCATATGTGTGTGTGTGGCTATATATATATATACTTTTCTCTTTTTTTGGCTGTGTCAGGTCTTAGTTGAGGCACACAGGATCTTTGTTGAGGCACGCGGGCTCTTTCGTTGCAGCACGTGGGCTCTTGGTTGCGGCATACGGCCTTCTCTTTAGTTGTGGCGTGCAGGTTTTCTCTCTCTAGTTGTGGCACACAGGCTCCAGGGCGCGTGGGCTTTGTAGTTGTGACGTGCAGGTTCCAGAGTGCGTGGGCTCTTTAGTTTGCGGCATGCAGGCTCTCTAGTTGAGAGGCACAAGCTCAGTAGTTACGGCACAAGGAATCTTTTCATTGCGGTGCAGTCTTCTCTCTAGTTGTGGCATGCGGGTTCAGTAGTTGCAGCATGTGGACTTAGTTACCCTGTGGCACGTGGGATCTTGGTTCCCTAACCAGGGACCCACGTTCCCTGCACTGGAAGGTGGATTCTTTACCACTAGACCACCAGGGAAGGCCCCCCCCTTTTTTTTTTGGTAAGGCATTTGATAGATCAGTAGTTAATCACCGGGTGCCAGGGTCTGTTTCTAGTGAAGAGACCACATGTGGAACACCAGATAGAACCAGACAGAACTAGAGTTGTGGATGAAGGTTATGGTAATACATCATCATTCTCCAAGATCTACCTACCTTCCACACAGACAAGAGAGTTCAATGCAGCCTGAACCTTTCCAACCCTGAACCTTTCAACTCTTTAATGCAGCATTAATCTCTGTAATTCTGGATGTGAGACTGCTTTTGGTTTATTATCTTGGTAGAAAGAGAGAGCTCCAGGGGGCTACACCTGGCTCTTCCTGCCATAATGATTCTTAATCCATGTATTTCCTGGAAGCCAATTTGGGAATTCTCCCAGCTGTCAAACATATTTATTCCAAATATGCACTAAGAAACTAGATATAACCACAGGATGGATTCACAGACCCACCAGCAGCACTGTGAAATAGTTTCAAGCCAAAGCTCCATTTCACACCTGATTTCCATAAGCTCTCATTCTGCCTGGTGGGACACAGTGGCATCCCGAGTCACTAGGAATTAGCATTAGCTCAGGTTCCAGTAATCCCTGAAAGGTTGAGTATTTTCCCTTCCCTGATGCACAGTCACACTCGTATATGGCCAAAGGTCCCTTTCTTTAGGGAAGGCTATTAAAAAGAATTAACTGCCTCAAAGGAAAGTACCTTGCCTCCTCTTTATCCACGGAGTTCTAGATATGTGAAGTGATAAAGGTATGGGGATTAGGTGATTCCAGTATGCTGACCTAAAATCAATCCTATGTTTATCAGAGCTAAGGTGTTTCGTTTGGCTTATTTGTTTGCTTTAATTCAGGCATCCAGATCAAGTAAGACCTTAGTGAGCTGCCCCTCCATGTCAATCCGCTATGATAACCACTGTCCACCTTGCCTCTGACGGTTAACTTGTTACTTGTCTCTGCCATTCCAGGATCCCACTCACTTAAAGGGGCCCATTTTATAGCAGCATCTCTCATACTCATACCAAGAAAAGAAAAGACTGCCACTACAGCACTTTTTAAGGATGCCAGCATTCCCCTCACCACTGTATTTTCTTAAAGCTGGCAGAGAACATCCATCTTGGGAGGACATAATTAGTGAGTAAGAAAGCCAGCTGAACATAATAAATTCACCTCCCCAACATTCCTAACTTCTCAACTCTGGCATCTTAACTTCGTTCAATGTAGGTCACTACTGATTTGAAGTTTCAGTCAACAAAACAAGCAGACAATTAGAACCAGTTCTTGCTGCTTGAGCAATCACCAAATCTGAAATCTCTTGTGGGTGAACCTACATTAACAAATTCAGCCCAAACTAAAATTGGATCCCTTCTTTCCTTATCTAGCAGCCTCAAAATCCAATCTTGTATCTATTTCCTAGATTTTTGCTAATATAAATTAGTAAAATTCTTTCAATTTTTTGATGCATAAAACTTGTCTTTGATTTCGAAATTGGCCCTTTGGACTTGCTAGGATCTGACTCTAGCTATATAAGTCTAGAGGTAGGGATGGGATTGAGTACAGCCATGACTCTACAAGGTGAGGTCATTATAGCAATTTTAAGCAAGGCAGGACCACTCTCACCAGTCAAAGAAAGACGGGCTGTTTCTGCTGGCAAGGGAGGTTCAGTAAAAATCATAGATTCAGAATATCTGGTGAGTTCCCTGACAGTCCAGTGGTTAGGATTCCACACTTTCATTGCTGAGGGCACAGGTTCGATCTCCAGTCTGGGAACTAAGATCTCGCAAACTGCACAGTGCGGCCGAAAGAATAAATAAATAAAATAAAAAGCAAATTAAAAAAAAAGATTTTCTGGAGTCATCCAAACACATTCCAATTCTTAGAATCTCATTCTTTCCCAATCAATGCCCCAGCTTACACCTAAGAGATCTGATTAAGCTGTAGATTCAACCTACATGTATTTCAACAACTTACTGGATTAGACTTTGACCCAATTTCGGTTCAGACAAATGGATAAAGAAGATGTGGTACATATATACAATAGGATATTACTCAGCCATAAAAAGGAACGAAACTGAGTTATTTGTAGAGACGTGGATGGATCTAGAGACTGTCACACAGAGTGAAGTAAGTCAAAGAGAAAAACAAATATCGTATATTAACGCATATATGTGGAACCTAGAAAAATGGTACTGATGAACCGGTTTGCAGGGCAGAAATTGAGACACAGATGTAGTGAACAAACATATGGACACCAAGGGGGGAAAGTGGCGGGTGGGGGGGTGATGGTGTGATGAACTGGGAGATTGGGATTGACATGTATACACTGATGTGTATAAAATGGATAACTAATAAGAACCTGCTGTATAAAAAAATAAATAAAATTCAAAAATTCAAAAAAGGAGAATCAGATGTTCACAAAATCACTAGAAAAATGGAGAGACAGGCTCTAGAGTAACTGAGATTCCAGAAACTCCTAACCCATATAACATTCTGCCTCAGCCACAATCAGGAAAGCTGTCACCATCAGTACAGGAAGCTGGCAAACAAGGAAGCTGCTGCAGAAGCTGCAGAAATAGAAAGACACCCACTAAATTAGGAAACCACCCCCACAAACTGCTAACTCAGAACAAGTCTATCTCCCTCACAATCTATGCCAGCAAAATTCAAGCCCACCCCCCACCTCTATCTCCACCTGATTCAGTTCCAAATCAAAGTGTATATGAAGGGTGGAACCTAAATCATGTCCAGAAACAGAGTAGCCTACAGGGAGAGAATGTACTGGTCAGGAAGACTATTAAGTACACTCATTCTGAAACTTACATTTCTACACTGTCATTTTTAAAAGTGGTATTCTCCAAGAGGCATACTGAATTTTAACCTATCAATAATGCAGTTTCCTGAGCCTGCATTACTGAAAACTAGATTCCAGACTAAGGTAAATGACATCTTATAGGAACAATCCCCTGTATCAGTAACAAGCATATACCTCTTACAATTCTGAACTGCAACATTCTCCCACGTCCACTACAATGGTTTTGTTTTAGGTCCTCATCATTTCTTGCATGGACTACTGCAATAGCTTCCTAACTGTTCTCCCTGAGTTAACTGTTGCTTACTCCAAACCATTTTCTTCCATGCTGCCAGCGTTTTGTACACTGTCACTCCAATTAACTGACTTACCACCACATTCAGGATAATGGTCAAATTCCTAACAATCTGAGCCTTACCTAACTCTCATCCATATCCTTATGGAGACTCTAGTTTCAACAGCCTATTCATAAAGCAGCCCAAACAAGTCGGATCCATTCAAACTCATCTATCTGCCTTTGAATATACTGTCCCTTCTGCCAGAAACTCTCCTTTTCTCCCATCACCAAGTTAACTCCTACACATTTTACAGGATTAAGTTCAAGTGTCATTTCCTTTTAGAAATATTTCCTGGCACCTTGTGTCCCAAGTTAAGTGTTCCTTTTCTGCACTTCCATAATATCTCATTCTAAATATTTAGGTGGGGGGGGGGGAGTCAAATGGTTATGTGATCTCCAACAGGACTTAGCAGTTCTAAAACATAAGAGAAAAAAAATGAATTGTGAGGCTCATTCAATGGTAGATTGAGACAATCAGGAGAACAGAAAAGCTGAGGGCAAGTTAGACTAAAGTTGAAGTGAATATGGGACTTCCCTGGTGGTGCAGTGGTTAAGACTCTGCGCTCGCAATGCAGGGGGCCCGGGTTTAATCCCGGTCAGAGAACTAGATCCCACATGCATGCCACAAACTAAGAGTTCAGATGCCACAAATAAGGAGCCCATGTGCTACATCTAAGGAGCTGGTGAGCTGCAACTAAGCAGTCTGCCTGCCACAACTAAAGAGCCCACATGCTTCAACCAAAGAGCCACCGAGCCACAACTAAGGAGCCCACCTGCCGCAACTAAGACCCTGCACAACCTAAATAAATAAATAAATATATATTTTTTAAAGTTGAAGTGAATAGCTATGGAATTCTAACTAGGAAAGGAAAAGAATAATGCTAAAAGGGTGCTAATAAATAACAGACTCACAGACATAGAAAACAAACATGGTTATAATATGCTTATAGTGGGGGTCAGCAGAGGGGATAAATTAGGAGTCTGGGATAAACATATACACACTACTATGTATAAAACAGATAAACAGCAAGGACCTACTATATAGCACAGGGAACTATATTCAATGTCTTGTAATAACCTATAATGGAAAAGAATCTGAAAAAGAATAGATAGATATATGTATAACTAAATCATTTTGCTGTACACCTGCCACTAACACAAGACTGTAAATTATATTCAATAAAAAGTGGTTATTAAAAAATAATAAAACATTTTAAATAAATAAATAAATAAAAGAGGGCTGAGAGATTATATCACCCTACTGGAAATGTCTAAACTACATTAAAACATTGTTCTTTTTACACTGAGTCAAAATCTTCTCCAAGTATTCTCACCACCTGATGTCACCAGATTCAAAGAGTATTTCTATTCCTTCTTTAACATGACAGCTTTTTAGCTGTTTGAAGACCATAAGCATGATTCTCCCATCCTGCTCTCCTAATTCCTCTAATGGAACTGAGTAATTTTCCTATTATACATTACTCTAATCCTTATCATATAGTGTCCAAATAGAGTTAAACAACTTAAGAAATGTGGAAGATATAATTCAACTATACTTCCACAAAAAATAAATAAATAAGTAAGTGTAAACTCCAGTCAAAAAAAAAAGAAATGTGGAAGAATAATTAACTCAGAATAACGTATAAAAGGATTAAAAAGCAGAAAGCTAAGAGATAAGAGACAATTCACCTTAGCAAAAAGCAAATATTTAAACTTGTAAATAAATTAATGTCTAAATGAGTATTCTAAAAAGTCACAACAAACAATACAGGAACTGGGACTTCCCTGGTGGCACAGTGGTTATGAATCCGCCTGCCAATGCAGGGGACACGGGTTCGAGCCCTAGTCTGGGAAGATCCCACATGCCGCAGAGCAACTAAGTCCATGCACTACAATTACTGAAGCCCGCGCACCTAGAGCCTGTGCTCCGCAACAAGAAAAGCCACAGCAAAGAGAAGCCCGTGCACTGCAGCGGAGAGTAGGCCCCGCTCGCCGCAACTAGAGAAAGCCCGCGCGCAGCAACGAAGACCCAACACAGCCAAAAATAAATTAATTGATTAATTTTAAAAAAAACACAGGAACTAAAGACACATAGAAAGCATATTAGTTTCCTTTCATAGTAAGTCATCAGCAGACATTATACATTTGATAATTCAAGAAATGTAAGTTTACTCATAGTATTTAAAGTAATAAAGTACCCTCTAGACTAACAATATTAACATAACAAATATGAGGAGGTAGAAGGATAAGTTAGTTATTAGGTTTATTAAATCCCACATCTTTCATATTTGAGAATCAACAGATGCTGTATAAAGTTGTTCAACATATTCATTCCTCTATGTGTCCACCAACAAAACAAAAACAAACTGAAAAGAGGTATTACTTCAAAGGAAGCAGGAATGAGGGTGGATGAAGTAAGGGAGACTTTTTACTTTATATTCTTCGGTTTAACTGTTTTGTTTGAAAAACGAAACAAAAACAACCAACTAAAAATACAACATTAACTAGTGCATACAATATGGGAAATAAGTAGTAAAATCTGTGATTACATACTCAAGGAAATAAAAAACAAAATGACCACTGACAACTTTGAATAGTTTTTTCTATTAATTACTCCACAAGTATCATCGCTATGAAACCACAAAACACTCACTGCTACGAGTCAGAGACCACGATGCCTCTACCAGAGGCCAAACTGTGCCACTGCTTCCTCATAATGTTTATGAGCAAACAAAATCTCTGAGCCCTAGAGAGATGTTGCTCTAGTTTATAACAACCTCTGAGAGGAAGAATAACTTCCAAACATTCTAGACTTCTTGTTCATTAACACAACAAATACAACAAATGTGTTACCAGCACCCACTGCTTCTACTCCTAAATTCTCATTTTAATGCCCTCCTCTCTACCACCACTCCCTTAGGCCTTCAAAATTTCTTGCCTTAATTGGTATCCTTCTCTCCCTTTTCTCCTCATTCTGTACACTGATACAAAACAATCATTCTAGTACGCAAACTTTTTTTAAATTAATTAATTAATTTGTTTGTTTTTATTTTTGGCTGCGTTGGGTCTGTTGCTATGCGCGAGCTTTCTCTAGTTGCAGCGAGTAGGGGTACTCTGCGTTGCAGTGTGCGGGCTTCTCACTGCGGTGGCTTCTCTTGTTGGGGAGCCTGGGTTCTGGGCACACGGGCTCAGTAGTTGTGGCACACGGGCTTAGTTGCTCCGCGGCATGTGGGATCTTCCTGGGCCAGGGGTCGAACCCGTGTCCCCTGCACTGGCAGGCGGATTCATAACCACTGCGCCACCAGGGAAGCCCCTAGCATGCAAATTTGATTATGTCACACCCACATTTAAAATATCAATGTCTTCCCTCTACATATAAAGTCCAAAGTCCTTGGCATGACATTCAAGGCCCTTAATGACCTGGCTCTAGCCCAATCTCTCTGGCCTCATATTTTCACACATCCCCATATACACCTCATAACTCTGGCTACACCAAAACTACTTGCAATTCTTCTAAAGGGTCATTCATTCTTAGGCCCCCACGTATTTATTTATGGGCTTCTCTCTTCTTCCTTAGAAGCCCCTTATTCTCTTCTTCAGCTGGCATACCCTTATTTCTCATAGATACAACACAGAAATCACATGCTCCAGAAAGTCTTTTTGCATCTCCTCTCTTCCCCACCAGACCAGGTTAAGGTTCCCTTTCTCTGTGCTCTTCATAGTATTCTATCCCTCTGTTTATCCTATCATGTCTCCTTTCACTTATATTACTATTTTCTCTTTACCACTAGAATGTTGTCTCAAGATCAGGAACTGTGACTTCTCTCTTTGAGTCAGGCAATTTACAAGACAATATTCAAAATAACAATTCCTTAACTAATTAAACGTGATATTTCTAAAAGCTGGTATCTATAATAGGGAATATAATCATAAAAGCAATTTCCCCCCACACACAAAAAGGAACAAGGGAGAATTCTGCTTCTGGTATCGCCGAGTAAGTGCCTACCAAATCAGATAACGACTGTAATTCGGGAACGAAATACAAAAATAACTACCTAAAGGCACTGAAGAGTAACCAAAAGAAGGCATATTAAATTAGAGGGGAGTCAATACTTGGAATAGAGCAGTACAGGTGAATTTCTCACTTTTTTTTCCTACGGCAAGTCCAGTCAGTACCACAGGGGTTCCTAAACCTCCAATATAAACCTCACAACCTTCCTATCTTGAAGAACCAGAAGACAGAGTTCAGGGACACCATGGATGCTGAAAAGTAAGAGGAATCTCAGAATGAAGACAGCCAGAAAGGGAGAGATACAAAATCTAGGTACAAACTCTATCCAAGTTTCTAGCTGACCTCTGAACCACATTTGCAAGGAGTAAACCATAGGAAGCCCAGCTAAGGATAAAAGAACTGAATTAAGACTACCATCCAAGAGACAGAGCTTAGAGTTTGAGTCCAATCATGTTAACTGCCTTCTAAACAAAAGCATCAACAGTGTTTAAAGGAATATAACAGAATTCAAGAGTCTCCACAACTTCATGTGTACAATGTCCAGGATACAATCCAAACTTCCTTCACAGACAACACAATCAGGAAAAGGTGACCCATTTTCAAGAGAAAAGATAAAGAACTGAGACTAAGTAAAAGATTGCTCAGATGTTAGAATTAGTAGACAAGATTTTCAAACAAGTATTACAACTATGCTCAATGATGCAGAGAAAATTTTGATCATAACAAATGAAAAGAAAGCTTAACAGGCCAAAAGAAAATTAAAAAATAACCAATAGGGGCTTCCCTGGTGGCGCAGTGGTTGGGAGTCCGCCTGCCGATGCAGGGGACACGGGTTCGTGCCCCAGTCCGGGAAGATCCCACATGCCGCGGAGCGTCTGGGCCCCAGAGCCATGGCCGCTGAGCCTGTGTGTCCGGAGCCTGTGCTCCGCAACGGGAGAGGCCAAAACAATGAGGGGCCAGCGTACCGCAAAAAAAATAAAAATAATAACCAACAGATATCCTACACCGAAAAATTCACTGGACGAACTTAACAGCAAAATGAAAATGACAGAGAAAAATCTCAGTACACTTGAAAATAGACCAATAAAATTACAGAATTTGAATAGAGAGAAAAAAAGATGTAGGGGAAAAAAGAAAGAAAGTCTCAGGGCCAGCAGACTGGCACACAAAATGCTAAAAGAATTTCTTTAGGCTGAAGGAAAATGATACTAGATGGAAACTCAGATCTTCAGAAAGTATGAAGGGCACTGGAAATGGCTTGAAATGCATTCGTTAATTTGACAAATATTTAACACATACCTAGGATAAACAATGTCCTTTAGGCAATAAACATTTCATTAACCTTGTGTATAAATAATTTTTATTATTAATTTATGCTATATTTTCAGGGATGTTTTATCAGTAATCCTCTATATGCCAGTTATGAAGTCTCTCTCTTTTTTTTTTTTTTTTTTTGGCCGCACCACACAGCTTGTAGGATTTTAGTTCCCCCGACCAGTGACTGAACCCCGGCCACAGCAGTGAAAGCGCTGAGTCCTTAACACTGCACCACCAGGGAATTCCCATGAAGTCTCTTTACCTCCTGCTTTAGACTGAATGTTTGTGTCCCCCAAAATTCACACGTTGAAATCCTAACCCCCAATATGATGGTATTAGGAGGTGAGCCTTTGAGAGGTGATTAGGTCATGGTGGTGGAGGCCTTATGAATAGGATTAGTGCCATTACAGAAGAGACCCCAGAGAGCTCCCTTGCCCCTTCTGCCATGCAGGAAGATGGCTGTCTATGAACCAGGAAGCAGGCCCTCACCAGACAATCTGCCAGCACCCTGATCTTGGACTTCCCAGCCTCCAGAACTATGAGAAATAAATTACTGTTGTTTATAACCACCCCAGTCTACAGTATTTTCATTAAAGCATCCCAAACAGACTAAGACACCTCTCCCAAACTGTATATTTGAAAGTTTTAGCCATTTTATGAAACTAGGAATGTAAATAAAAAGTAATACAGTAGGCATACACTGTTGAATATTTTTATTAACTCACTGACTATAAAATCTAACAAGCTAGAAACATGGGACATCAGTTGTTTCCTCCCTGTCCCACATTCAACTCCTCAATATATCCTGTCATTTCTACCTCCTAAATATATCTTGAATCCATCCACTTCTCTCAATTTTTATTGCCTCTACTCATGCCATCATCATTCCTTACGTGGATTGCTATTTTCCCTCTTGCCCTTCTATTATTCTCACAACAGCCACAAATCATGGATTATGTCACTCTCCTCCACTGATGCCCCACTGCATTTAGAATAAAAACCTAAACTCCTTACTAAGCGTCCAAGATCTGTGTGATATAGCCCCTATTTCTACAGCCTCATTCATCCCATTCTAGTCTCAACTTCACCCATTATATTTCAGTGATAGAGGTCCTCCTCTCAATTCCTTGAACACATCAAGTTCTTTTATACAGTTCTTTGTACAGACTGTTCCCTCAAACTGGCTTACTCCCCCTACCCTGTCTACCCCCTAGTGCAATGGACTGAATAATCGAGTACTCCCCCCACTAAAATTCATACATTGAAATCCTAGTCCTCAATGTGATAGCATTAGGAATGAGGATCCTTGGGAGAAAATTTGGTCATGAGGGCAGAGTGGATTTATGTCCTTATAAAGACCCCAGAAAGCTCTCTCACCCTCTTTCTACCATATGAGGGTACAATGAGAAGATGGTAGTCTGCAACCTAGAAGGCGGCCATCACACCAGAACCCAACAATGCTGGCATCCTGATCTTGGACTTCCTGCCTGCAGAACTGAGAAATAAATTTCTGTTGTTTACATGCCAACCAGTCTATGGTACTTTGTTATAGCAGCCTGAACTAAGATACCCAGCTATTTAAATGGCTAACTCCTTCTGATCCTTTACAGGTTAAGTTTCTATGTCACCTCTCCAAAGTGCTTCTCCTGAGCACCTTGTCAAAAGCATGTCTCCACATTATTCTCTAATGCTGCACTATTTTTTTCCCCTCATAACATTTGTCACAAATCAGAATTATGGTGTCTTTGTTTTGTTTTGCTTTCCTTTACATTGCTTTTTACTGTCTGAGACCCCTATACAGGACTATAGTTCCATGAAAACAGGGACCACATCTGCATGGTTTGCCAGGACACCTGATAGCTAATACAACAGGAATACTGAGGATGCTTAATAATTTTTTTTTAATTAACTGAAAGCCAAAAACAGGCTCAAGTATTCACACATCTCGTTATTGCTTCATTTCAAATAGTTTACTTGACATCTTAGTTTACCATATTGGGATAGGGAAACATGAGGAGACTGGCTTGACAAATAAATGTTCATGCAAATTTTTTAAATTAAATTTATTTATTTATTTATTTATTGGCGGCATTGGGTCTTCATTGCTGCATGCAGGCTTTCTCTAGTTGCGGCGAGCGGGGGCTACTCTTCCTTGCGGAACCTGGGCTTCTCATTGCGGTGGTTCTCTTGTTGCGGAGTACAGGCTCTAGGTGCACGGGCTTCAGTAGCTGTGGCACACGGGCTCAGTAGTTGTGGCTCGCAGGCTCTAGAGCGCAGGCTCAGTAGTTGTGGCGCACAGGCTTAGTTGCTCCGTGGCATGTGGGATCTTCCCGGACCAGGGCTCGAACCTGTGTCCCCTGCATTGGCAGACGGATTCTTAACCACTGCACCACCAGGGAAGCCCTCATGCAAAATTTTTATTAAAATAAAGAGAATATAAAATATTTCCTTTACTGTCCCTGAGAATCTGTGTTACTCAAATCAGGATGAAAAATACTTTAAATTATATATATATATAAAATCATTGGCAATATTCCAAACTCATCCACATCAGGAACATATCTTTAAAATACACCAATGTGTGGACTTCCCTGGTGGCACAGTGGTTAAGACTCTGTCTGCCAATGCAGGTGACAGAGGTTCGATCCCTGGTCAGGGAAGATCCCACATGCCGTGGAGCAACTAAGCCTGTGCGCCACATCTACTGAGCCTGCACTCTAGAGCCCGCGAGCCACAACTACTGAGCCCACGTGCCACAACTACTGAAGTCCGCATGCCCAGAGCCTGTACTCTGCAACAAGAGAAGCCACCGCAACGAGAAGCCCACACACTGCAACGAAGAACAGCCCCCACTCGCTGCAACTAGAGAAAGCCCGCGTGCAGCAACGAAGACCCAACACAGCAATAAATAAATAAATAAATAAATTTATTTTTAAAAAACCACCAATGTGAGAATATAACTGATAATATTTAACAATTTAAATTAATAAAAGTAAAAACATTTCTTCTTCTATAAAGAAAAAACCTAAGTGGACTATTAAATTACGCCAGAAAAATGAAAAAGACCTTTTAAGCAGATGTAGCATTTTGAAAACCCAATATCTTATCAAGAAAGCAGTTGTCTAAGTAGTATAAGAATGTTCTTAAGAAAATAGTAAACATCTAAGTCCTAAATAAGAAGTACTCTCTGTCCCTAAAGAGAAGTCATAGAGGTTGTACTTGTGCTATTATAAATAGAAATCTATTTCCTAGTAATTATTGTGTATATATTTCCTTTATTATCTCCACAGGAGAACCAGATGACAATGACTGACTACATCATTTTTTTTTAAAAAAGGAGAAAGCTGGGTTTTTGCTTTTATTTCTTTAATTCTATTAAAAGCCATCTTTAATTCACCCTACCACAGAAGTTCTTAAAATAATCTGTGCAGTTAATTTCTAACTATCCCAAGGGAAGCTATTCTTACTACTTCCCAGGAACATTTCATCATTCTAGACTCAGACACTTGCAGCATCTGTAGTAAATTAAAATATGATACCATTCATTATTTATCAGATTGGCAAAAGTTAAATTGACAATACCCTGAGCTGATGAAGGGATTTAAAGGGGAAAAAAATCATTCATATACCTTGTTACCAGAAGTGTAAATTGGCAAAAGTTATAGAGGTCAATTGGTAATATGTTTCAGAAGTTTTTAAAATGTGCATGCTTTTTAAACAAGGATTTTCATTTCTAAAACTTTATACAACAGAAATAAGCAGTCAGGAGACATGTGTAAGCCCGTAGGCTGCAACACTGTCAGGTAATATTGAATTTAAATTTTAAATGACCTACATATCATTTGGTTATTTGGTACTAGTAAATTGTTTAAATTATAGTATATTCACATATCAGTCAGGGTCCAGTAATGGTAGGCACAATTTATTTTCTGAAAAGACAGAGTATACAGCTATTAAGAACAGCATATATCTTTATTTATTATCATAGATGTCCAAAACACAGATTTATTTGTTTGTTTGTTTGCCTGAACTGGGTCTTATTTGCGGCATGTGGGATCTTCATTGCCACGTGCAGGATCTTCATTGAGGCATGAGGGATCTTCAGTTGCGGCATGCAAACTCTTAGTTGTGGCATGTGGGATCCAGTTCCCTGACCAGGGATCAAATCCGGGCCCCCTGCATTGGGAGCGTGGAGTCCTAGCCACTGGACCACCAGGGAGGTCCCGATTTTTTGTTTGTTTTTTCTTTTTTAAGAAACACTTTCAGTTTTCTCTGTTGAGTACAATGTTAGCTGTGGATTTGTCAAAAATGGTCTTTATTATGTCCCATCTACATCCAATCTGTTTAGGGTATATATTATGAAAGGATGTTATATGTTGTCAAATGCTTTTCCTGTATCTATTGAGATGATCAAATGACTTCTATCTTTCATTATATTAGTGTAATGTATCACATTTATTTATTTGCATATGTCAAACCTAACCCAGTATTTGCTATCAAAGGAGCTAACTGGCCATACACTAAAACTTTTTTTTTTATTTTTATTGGACTATAGTTGATTTACAATGTTGTGTTAGTTTCAGGTGTACAGCAAAGTGAATCAGTTATACATATACATATGCCCACTCTTTTTTATTTATTTATTTTTCATAAATTTATTTATTTTTGGCTTCACTGGGTCTTTGTTGATGCGCATGGGTTTTCTCTAGTTGCAGTGAGCAGGCGTTACTCTTCATTGCAGTGCGTAGGCTTCTCATTGCAGTGGCTTCTCTTGTTGCAGAGCATGGGCTCTAGGCACGTGGGCTTCAGTAGTTGTGGCACATGGGCTCAGTAGTTGTGGCTTGCGGGCTCTCAGTAGTTGTGGCACACGGGCTTAGTTGCTCCGCGGCATGTGGGATCTTCCCAGACCAGGGCTCAAACCCATGTCCCCTGCATTGGCAGGCGGATTCTCAACCAGTGCGCCACCAGGGAAGCCCTCCACTCTTTTTTAGACTCTTTTCCCATTATAGGCCATTACAGACTACTGAGTAGAATTCCCTGTGCTATACAATAGGTCCTTATTAGTTATCTATTTTATATATAGTAGGATGTATATGTCAATCCCTATCTCCCAAATTATCCCTCCCCCCTTACTCCCTGGTTACCATAAGTTTGTTTTCTACATCTGTAACTCTATTTCTATTTTGTAGATATTTTCTGTTTACCATGTCTTCTCCTCGAAAGTCTCATGCTGATGTACAAATTGAGCTCTTTAATTTTCCCTTTTAAAGTAGTTACCATGTCCTTTCTATCAATTCTCTCCATTTTTATCATATTTTGACAAGACTTCTTTCACATATGTGATAAGCTTTATGTCCTAATCTTCATTACAACTGTACAGGAAGAATTATTTTGTCCTTATCTTAAAGCATAAGAAGAACTATGGAGCCAAACCTCCCCCTAAAAAAAAAAAAAAATCTTTCTACTGCCATACCATTGTTCAGATGCTCTTATTCTGAGTAATCCCTAATTTATAATCTTATCTATACCACTAATTTTTAAGAGTTTCTAAACTAAAAAGTATCCATTTATTTTTCCTTAGCCTATTGGTGTTAAGAGGCTAAGGAAAAATAAATTTTTCCCTAACCAAAAAAAAAAAATTTTACCCCCAAAATTCTGTATTATTTTGAACAACCTATGATAATTCTCTTTTTTTATTTTTTTTTATTTTTTATTTTTTTTCTTTTTGCGGTATGCGGGCCTCTCACTGTTGTGGCCTCTCCCGTTGCGGAGCACAGGCTCCGGACGCGCAGGCCCAGCGGCCATGGCTCACGGGCCCAGCCGCTCCGCGGCATATGGGATCCTCCCAGACCGGGGCACGAACCCGTATCCCCTGCATCGGCAGGCGGACTCTCAACCACTGCGCCACCAGGGAGGCCCTTCTCTTTTTTTAAAAAAAAAAAAAAAAAAAAACAATGATTAGTATGGCAGCCAAGGAGATGAGCTGCTCAGATCTCCTTTCAAGAAAGAACATAAAATACACCTGTAGGGAAGGTAAATAGCTATTAGAGCCTTCAGGCTCTGCCACAGCTTTCTAGCCAAAACCACAATCTTCACAGAAATACCCCAACCAATGACTGTGCATGGTTGGGATAACAGGACATGGCCATTTCTACCTAACATGGGACTCCTCTAAGAAGCAATCTTTGCTCTAGAGCTCCCCACTGAGCTGGCTCAGACTTTGTATAGAGTTAACTGCTGTGCAGAAAATTAATCAAGCTAGGACACTAGCTTAGAAATTGGCTCAGAAAAAACACATCCTTGGTGTCAGAGTAAAACATCTGCAGGGGTAAAAACAACTACCTCAACTAACATCCCAAATAAAATGATAAAAGTCTTCAGTATATTTGTTTTTAATATTTTATAACAATCTTTTTTCTCCCTGAAGATTCATTCATTATTTTGATACAAAAAATAAACCCTTTAACCAGTAAAGAGTGTCACTTGTTTTCATAATGTTGTAGAGTAATATTTTCTAAATCTCATCCTATAATTACCTGTAGAAGAATCCAAAGGGATATATAAATTAGAGAAATAAATGTTTCTTTTGAGGTGCTAATATTATAGTTTTATATTTGGATATTTGATGAATAATAATGCTATATCAGTATTAAATAACTGTATCTGTTGGGTCCTTTGGAAGAAGATGCTAAGATGGAGACAGGAGTGCAAGAGATGTACTGGAGAACAATGCCTGTGAAAGATTAAAGGAAGCAGGATAGGGCCAGGCAAGTCTCACCATGATCCAGCTTTGAAAGAGTCTCAGCCATGTGAACAAGGAACATTTGTTAAAAGCCAACTGAGAAAGGCCACCATCACCCTGACACCAAAACCAGACAAAGATGTCACGAAAAAAGAAAACTACAGGCCAATATCACTGATGAACACAGATGGAAAAATCCTCAACAAAATGCTAGCAAACAGAATCCAACAGCACATTAAAAGGATCATACACCATCATCAAGTGGGGTTTAGCCCAGGAATGCAAGGATTTTGCAATATATGCAAACCAATCAATGTGATAAACCAAATAAACAAATTGAAGGAGAAAAACCATATGATCATCTCAATAGATGCAGAAAAAGATTTTGACAAAATTCAACACCCATTTATGACAAAAAATTCTCCAGAAAGTAGGCACAAAGGGAACTTACCTCAACATAATAAAGGCCATATAGAACAAATCCACAGCCAACACTGTTCTCAATGGTGAAAAAATGAAACCATTTCCACTAAGATCAGGAACAACACAAGGTTGCCCACTCTCACTACTATTATTCAACATAGTTTTGGAAGTTTTAGCCACAGCAATCAGAGAAGAAAAAAGAAATAAAAGGAATCCGAATCAGAAAAGAAGTAAAACTGTCACTGTTTGCAGATGACATGATACTATACATAGAGAATCCTAAAGATGCTACCAGAAAACTACTAGGACTAATCAATGAATTTGGTAAAGTAGCAGGATACAAAATTAATGTACAGAAACCTCACGCATTCCTATACATTAATGATAAAAAATCTGAAAGAGAAATTAAGGAAACACTCTCATTTACCACTGCAACAAAAAAGAATAAAATACCTAGGAATAAACCTCCCTAAGGAGACAAAAGACCTGTATGCAGAAAACTATAAGACACTGATGAAAGAAATTAAAGATGATACAAACAGATGGAGAAATATACCATGTTCTTGGATTGGAAGAATCAATATTGTGAAAATGACTATATGACTCAAAGCAATCTACAGATTTAGTGCAATCCCTATCAAACTACCAATGGCATTTTTCACAGAACTAGAACAAAAAATTTCACAATTTGTATGGAAACACAAAAGACCCCGAATAGCCAAAGCAATCTTGAGAAAGAAAAACGGAGCTGGAGGAATCAGACTCCCTGACTTCAGACTACACTACAAAGCTACAGTAATCAAGAGTATGGTACAGGCACAAAAACAGAAATATAGATCAATGGAACAGGATAGAAAGCCCAGAGATAAACCCACACACATATGGTCACCTTATTTTTGATAAAGGAGGCAAGAATATACAATGGAGAAAAGACAGCATCTTCAATAAGTGGTGCTGGTAAAACTGGACAGCTACATGTAAAAGAATGAAATTAGAACACTCCTTAACACCATACACAAAAATAAACTCAAAATGGATTAAAGACCTGAATGTAAGGCCAGGAACTATCAAACTCTTAAAAGGAATACACAGGCAGAATACTGTATGACATAAATCACAGCAAGATCCTTTTTGACCTACCTCCTAGAGAAATGGAAATAAAAACAAAAATAAACAAATGGAACCTAATGAAACTTAAAAGCTTTTGCACAGCAAAGGAAACCATAAACAAGACGAAAAGACAACCCTCAGAATGGGAGAAAATATTTGCAAATCAAGCAACTGACAAAGGATTAATCTCCAAAATTTACAAGCAGCTCATGTAGCTCAATATCAAAAAAACAAACAACCCAATCCAAAAATGGGCAGAAGACCTAAATAGACATTTCTCCAAAGAGGATATACAGATTGTCAACAAACACATGAAAGAATGCTCAACATCACTAATCATTAGAGAAATACAAATAAAAACTACAATGAGGTATCACCTCACACCAGTCAGAATGGCCACCATCAAAAAATCTACAAACAATAAATGCTGGAGAGGGTGTGGAGAGAAGAGAACCCTCTCGCACTGTTAGTGGGAATGTAAAATTGATACAGCCACTATGGAGAACAGTATGGAGGTTCCTTAAAAAACTAAAAATAGAACTACCACACAACCCAGCAATCTACTGCTGGGCATATACCCTGAGAAAACCATAATTCAAAGAGTCATGTACCACAATGTTCATTGCAGCTCTATTTACAATAGCCAGAACACGGAAGCAACCTAAGTGTCCATCGACAGATGAATGGATAAAGAAGATGTGGCACATAAATACAATGGAATATTACTCAGCCACAGAAAGAAAAGAAATTGAGTTATTTGTAGTGAGATGGATGGACCTAGAGTCTGTCCTACAGAGTGAAGTAAGTCAGAAAGAGAAAAACAAATACCGTATGCTAACACATATGTTTGGAATCTAAAAAAAAAAAAAAAAAAGTTCTGAAAACCTGGGGCAGGACAGGAATAAAGATGCAGACGTAGAGAATGGACTTGAGGACACAGGGAGGGGGAAGGGTAAGCAGGCATGAAGTGAGAGAGTGGCACGGACATATATACACTACCAAATGTAAAATAGCTAGTGGGAAGCAGCCACATAGTACAGGGAGATCAGCTCGGTGCTTTGTGTCCACCTAGAGGGGTGGGATAGGGAGGGTGGGAGGGAGACGCAAGAGGGAGGGGATATGGAGATATATGTATACGTATAGCCGATTCACTTTGTTATACAGCAAAAACTAACACACCATTGTAGAGCAATTATACTCCAGTAAAGATGTTAAAAAAATTAAAATAAAAAAATAAAATAACTAATGAATATTTGAAAAAAAGGTTCAATTTAAACAGTGACCTTCCTTTCTAGTAATGTGTAGTCTGTAATTTAGACCAACGTTCCCAATGCAAACAATTAGAAAAGCTGAAAAACGTTAAAATCATCTGATCATAGGCATTAGAGTAAGCAAGACAGAAAAAAAAAAAAAATTACAGGACACAGATCCAGAAGGAAAAGAAGAAAACCTAGAGGTAAGATCAGCATTTTGGGCCACTTTTTCCCTAGCACAATTCTGCAAATCCAGCTGAAGATTTAGAAGATAAGCAGAGCTTCTGACAGGTACGTAGAGATAGAGAACAAATACTGGAGTCCAGAGTCCACCAAGAAAAGAAGTATAGTTAAAACCCTGTAGTATTTGGAGTCCAAACACTGAAAGGCTACTCCCTAGGAAGCCTAAAATAAACTGCCTATCCTTGGGATTACAGTCCCACCTCAAATCATCTCAGTACTTAAAACTGGATTAAGGTGATACAGAATCACTAGTGCCCCTAGCCACCTGCCAGAAACAAACATAAATCTTCATCCTAAACCTTCAGTTACTTCTGTAACTTTTCTATTTCTAATATCCAACGCTCAATCAAATATGACTAGGCATAAAAGGAAAGTGTTTTTTTAAAGCAACAATAAAGCTCCCACAGGAATCCAGAAAATAGCATTATTAGAAACAGACTGCAAAATACCCAAGTCATGCCCATGCATAAACTTCTATAAGAATGTTCCTAGCAGCTTTATTTGTAATAGCCCAAAACTGAAAACAACCTAAATGTCTTTCGATGGATGAATGAATCAACAAATCTCAATTTTGCCAATTTGTCAAATAGCCATACAATGGAATATTACTCAGCAATAAAAAGAAACTATTTGATCCACACAACCACGTGGATGAATATCAAGATAATCATGCTGAGTGAAAGAAGCCCCCACAAAAAGTACATGTTGTGCATTTATATAAATTTCCAAATATGCAAGTAATCTACAGTGCCAAAAGCAGATGAGTGGTTACTTAGGGATGGGAAGTAATAAGGGAGAAAGGAGTAGGAAGCAAGGATTACAAAGGCACATAAAGAAATATTGGGGAGTAATGGATATGTTCATTATGTTGATCATGGTGATGGTTTCACCAGTATAAACATATCAAAACTCATAACACTGCACATTTTAAATATGCGCAGTTTATTTTACATCAATTATATCTCAATAAACCTAAAACAACATGCTTAATATGTTCAAAGAAATAAGAGTAATAAATCATCAAAGAACTTGATATCTTTTTTTACAAAAGAACAAAGTAAATAATCTAAAATTGAAGCACACAATTAACCAAAATTAAGAATTCAATGGGTGGGATTAACAGCAGCTCAGAATGTAGGTCAGAAGAAAACATGCAGAACACAAAGAGACAAAAGGATGGAATATATCAAAAACAAAAGTTGGGGAGCAAAAGACAGAGGGGATACAGTGGGAAAGTAAATATACATGTATTTGGAATTCCAAAAGGAGGAAGAAAATGGGACACAAGAGCATTCAAAGTGAAAATGGCTTAAAATTTTTGAAAACTGATTTTAAAACATCATGATAGAGACTGACTAAGCCCTATGAAACTCAAGCAAATAAGTACAAAGAAAATCATTCTGAGTTCAAAAAGGGGGAAAAAATGCGTAAAGCAGCCAAAGGGTGGAAATCAGATTATCTTCAAGGAAAGAAAAATTAGGGCTACCCCAGTGGCACAGTGGTTAAGAGTCCACCTGCCAATGCAGGGGACACGGGTTTGAGCCCTGGTCCGGGAAGATCCCACATGCCGCGAAGCAGCTACTCCCATGCACCACAACTACTGAGCCTGCGCTCTAGAGCCCACGAGCCATGACTCCTAAGCCCACGTGCCACAACTACTGAAGCCCGCGCGCCTAGAGCCCATGTTCCGCAACAAGAGAAGCCACCGCAATGAGAAGCCCGTGCACCGCAATGAAGAGTAGCCCCTGCTCGCCGCAACTAGAAAAAGCCCATTCGCAGCAACGAAGACACAACGCAGACAAAATTAAATAAATAAAATAAATTTATTTTTTTAAAAAATAGGAAAGAAAAATTAGACTTTAGGCTAACTTCAACAGAAACAATAGGAGCCAGAACACAATAGAAACACATCCTCAAACTGAATGATAACAACTGCCAACTTAGAATTCTATTCCCTGCAAAAACTTCTTTCAAGCAAAACTTCTTTCAAACAAAAACAGAGAATTCTCAGAATTACACACAGAAAAGTCAGCATAATTATTTTGAGACTCATTCATATGGTTCTGTATATCAATATTCTGTTCCTTTTTATTGCTAAGCACTATTCAACTGTATAAATATATCTCAATTTGCTTATACATTAATCTATTAATGGACATTTACATTGTTTCCAGTTTGGGGCTATTATAAATAAAGTGTGCTTAATTAAGGCAGAAGAAATATTTTGCCAGATAGAATCCTTAAAGAACCAGGAAGGGAAAAAAAAGTAACTGATTAAATATGTGAGTAAACTTAAATGAATGACTGTTTAAACAATAGCTACAATTTCCTATAGCGTTTAAATTTTAAATAGAATTAAACTACAACAGCAGCACACAAGTCAGTAGAAATAAATGCAGTTAAAGTGTTTTAAAGTCCTTACACTAGCAGGAAGAGGATAAAAGTATCTATTTATATTATTAGCCTTTGATAATTCAGAGAAAATTCAATAGTAACTGTCAAGAAAACTGAAACATTTCATTCTTAAATTCAACAAACACTGAACGTCTCCTATGTGCCAAGCACAAAACTAGGCACTATGTACATACAGCAGTAAACAAAATAAACTACAAACAACTCAAAGCCTACCAACAGTAGAATGGATAAATGCATTACAGTTTGTTCATAAAATGGAATACTACACAATAACGAAAACAGAACACAATACACATAACATGGATGCATCTCAAACACAATGCTGAGTGAAAAGAAGAAAGACACAAAAGGATACTTACTGTATTCCTCCATTCATAGGAAGTTCAAACACAAGCAAGAGTAATCTATGGAATTATAAATCAGAAGTGTATCTTTAGAGAGGAGGAAGGGTTATTGATTGGAATGGAGCATAATGAGGGCTTCTGGGGTACTGATAATGGTCTGTTTCTTGAACTGAGTGGTGGTTACATGGGTGTGTTCATTTGGGGGAGTATTTACTGAGCTGTGTAGTTTGTGTAATTTGTTTATGCATGCTGTAATTTCATTAAAAGTTTTTTAAGAGATGGTGCAGTCTATATGTACTGACGTGGAAAACTTTAGAGCGTACTTCTGGGAAAATTAAGTTCTGAGAAAAAGAAGAAACTACTGAATAATAGTTTTATCTCTTTTTATAAAAATATATTGCATATATACATTATGCAGAAAATAATTCTGAGAGGGTGCACGACAAAATATCAACAAGAATTATATCTGAGTGACATAAATATGGGTGGCGTTTTTCTCCCCATATTGGTCTGTTTTTTTAAATTTATCTACAACAAACATGGAAATCTTACATAACAGATATATTTGAAAACTAATTATAAAAGAACAACAACCTTTTTATCCTCCTCAATCTAAAGACAATTCATCTTGAAAGAGGAGAGCAAAGCCAAATGGGAATAGAAACGCTCTGCTTTCTCTGACAATCTATTAATATAACACCTCAGTACCAAACAGCAGGACTATTCTTTCTTTCTTTGTTGATACTGCTCCTAAAACAATTGTAAAAGCTTTTTATGAACTTAAGCATTTGTCACAAGCTTCATTACAAACTTTGGCCTTCTCCACACTATTTTTATAGTCCAGTGCCTCTCATTTATATTCATCTTTGTTTATGTGGCTGTCCTTGCCCTTCTTTACGTCCTTTCAGTATCTGCATTCATCAGTACTCCCATCTTATTTTACCTTCTTTCTCACAGGCAATACCTCATGATTTTTTTATAATGTCTTATCTTCTTCAAAGAGCCAGACACTAGAAAATTAAAATTTCACCAACTCCACACTATCCAAACATCAAATTCAGATGCCTCTCAGCTCTCCTTGTCACTCATTGTCACTCAAAGTACATAACTCTTTTATAGCTAACTGTAAAACATTACAAACCCTTTCAATGCAGCTACTCAATATTCAGCACTTTATGTGCTTCATTTTGGGGTTTTCCTAACACCACTTCGATCAATCCTTTAAACGGTAAACTAAAATGTACAAATATTTACCACAGCAACTTATTATTTAATTTTACTTATATTACATAAAATTTATAAAATGAAGAGGGGAGAAAACACAATTCGACCACTAACACAACTTATTTCGATGTACTTCCCCCTTTCAACTCTCTTCATTTGGGTGTGTTTCAGAGCTGTAATTATTTTGCATATATGATTTTAGATTTTCACTTTTTTCCCAACTATACCATAAGCATCTTTCCATGTTTCTATATGCTCCAAAAACATTTTTAATTATAATCATTCCATGGCTGCTGAAGATTACTGGCTCCAGTATTTAGCTGCTATAAACAATGCTGCAACAAACATCTTTACATAGTAAGTTTTCCAAATTTTGTATTATATTCTTAGGTCTGATTCATAGTCTTCCCTAAGGCATTATGGAAAAGGTGGTACTGGAATTAAAGGATAGAGAATTTTGGGAATTCCCTGGCAATCCAGTGGTTAGGACTCTACACTTTCACTGCTGAGGGCGTGGGTTCAAACCATAAGTCAGAGGACAAAGATCCCACAAGCCGCGCAGCACAGCCAAAATAAATAAATAAAGGATAGAGAATTTTGAATAGAGAAGAGAAGGACACAGGACAAGCAGGCCCTGACTCTGAGGTCTGTGGGGAATACAGAGTGGTTCAGTTTGGCTGGTGCATTATATATGTATAAAGGAAAACAAGAAATAAAAACTGGAAAGAGGGGCTGAAGCAAGATGATGGAGGAATTTTATTAAGTGGACGATGCAGGGTAACTAAAGTGTTTTTCTTTTTTAAATAACACACAGGTTAATGTAACTGATACGTATTTCTCAAAATTAGTAAAAATCTTAAGTGGCTCTGAACATGTAAGTGGTGCTTGTAACGTTTTTTATCTAAAGACCTACCTCAAATTATAAAATTATAAACAATCCTCTAATATCAGAACTTTTGTTAAGCTTCAATCTTTTTCAGGTTCCCCTTCTAAAAAGTGAGTTGATTCAAAGGAATGAGAAGACAAGCCACAGACTGGGAAAAAATATTTGCAAAGGAGACGTAAATAGACATTTCTCCAAAGAAGACATACAGATGGCCAATAGGCACATAAAAAGATGCCCAACATTGCTAATCATTAGAGAAATGCAAATCAAAACTACAATGAGGTACCACCTCAAACCAGTCAGAATGGCCATCATTAAAAAGTCTACAGATAACAAATCCTGGAGAGGGTGTGAGAAAAGGGAACTCTCCTACACTGTTGGCTGGAATGTAAATTGGTGCAGCCACTGTGGAAACCAGTATTGAGGTTCCTCAGAAAACTAAAAATAGAATTACCATATGATCCAGCAATCCCACTCCTGGGCATATATCCAGACAAAACTATAATTCAAAAAGATACATGCACCCCTATATTCACAGCAGCAGTATTCACAATAGCCAAGACATGGAAGCAACTGACATGTTCATCAACAAATGAATGGATAAAGAAGATGTGGTACATATATACAATGGAATACCTACTCAGCCATAAAAAAGAACAAAATAATGCCATTCGCAGAAACATGGATGCAACTAGAGATTATCATACTAAGTGAAATAAGTCAGAAAGAGAAAGACAAATATCATATGATATCAGTTAAACGTGGAATCTAAAATATGACACAAATGAACCTATCTATGAAACAGAAACAGACTCAGGGGCATAGAAAACAGGCTTGTGGTTGCCAAGGGGGAGGGAGTTGGAGGAGGGATGGAATGGGAGGCCGGGGTTTGCAGATGTAAGCTATTATATATAGAATGGATAAACAACAAGGTCCTACTGTACAGCACAGGGAACTGTATTCAATATCCTATGATAAACCATAATGGAAAAAAATATTTAAAAATAATGTATATATATGTATAACTGAATCACTTTGCTGTACAGCAGAAATTAACACAACATAAATCAACTATACTTCAATAAAATAAGTAAATAAATAATATTTGCAAACAGTGTATCTGATAAAGGACTGTTATCCAAAATATTTTTTAAAACTCTTAAAAATCAACAGTAAGAAAAGGAACAATCCAATAAGTTAAAAATGGGTAAAAGATTTTGGGACTTCCCCAGTGGCGCAGTGGTTAAGAATCCGCCTGCCAATGCAGGGGACGTGGTTCGAGCCCTGGTCCGGGAAGATCCCACATGCCGCAGAGCAACTAAGCCTGTGCACCACAACTACTGAGCCTGCGCTCTAGAGTCTACGAGCCACAACTACCGAGCCCATGTGCCACAACTACTGAAGCCCGTGCACCTAGAGCCTGTGCTCCGTAACAAGAGAAGCCACTGCTATGAGAAGCCCATGCACCGCAATGAAGAGCAGCCCCTGCTCGCCACAAGTAGAGAAAGTCCGCACACAGCAACAAAGACCCAACGCAGCTAAAAATAAAATAAATTTTAAAAAATTAAAAATTTTAAAAATTAAAAAATAAATGGGTAAAAGATCTAAACAGACACCTTTCCAAAGAAGACATACAGAGGAAGCATGTAAGCATATGAAAAGACATTCAATACCATATTTCACTCAGGAATTGTAAATTAAAATAATAAGATACCATTACACACCTATTAGAATGGCCAAAATCCAAAACACTGACAACATTAAATGCTGGTAAGAATGTGGAACATGGATAAAGAAGATGTGGCATATATATATATACAATGGAATATTACTCAACCATAAAAATAAACGAAATTGAGTTATTTGTAGTGAGGTGGATGGACCTAGAGTCTGTCAAACAAAGTAAATTAAGTGAGAAAGAGAAAAACAAACACCGTATTCTAACACATATATATGGAATCTTTAAAAAAAAATGGTTCTGATGAACCTAGGGGCAGGACAGGAATAAAGACGCGGAGGTAGAGAATGGACTTGAAGACATGGGACGGGGGTGGGGGCGAAGGCAAGCTGGGATGAAGTGAGAGAGTAACACTGACATATATACACTACCAAATGTACAACAGATAGTTAGTAGAAAGCAGCTGCATAGCACAGGGAGATCAGCTCAACGCTTTGTGACCACCCAGAGGAGTGGGATAGGGAGGGTGGGAGGGAGGCTCAAGAGGCAGGGGATGGGGGATATATGTATACATATAGCTGATTCACTTTGTTATACAGCAGAAACTAACACAACATTATAAAGCAATTATACTCCAATAAAGATGTTAAAAAAAAAGAATGTGGAACAACAGGAAATCTCATTCATTTCTGGTAAGAATGAAAAATGGTACAGCCTCTTTGGAAGACAGTGTGGCAGTTTCTTACAAAACTAAACATACTGTTACCATACAATTCAGCAATTGTGCTCCATGGTATTTATCGAAAGAAGCTGAAAACATGTCCACACCAAAACCTGTACATGGATGTTTGGAGTAGCTTTATTCATGATTGCTAAAAACTCGGAAGCAACCAGTATGTCCTTCAGTAAGTGAAGGGATTAATAAAATGTGGCGGGCTTCCCTGGTGGCGCAGTGGTTGGGGGTCCACCTGCCGATGCAGGCGGCACGGGTTCGTACCCCGGTCCGGGAGGATCCCACATGCCGCGGAGCGGCTGGGCCCGTGAGCCATGGCCGCTGAGCCTGCCCGTCCGGAGCCTGTGCTCCGCAGCGGGAGAGGCCACAACAGTGAGAGGCCCGCATACCGCAAAAAAATAAAAAATAAAAAAATCAAATAAACTGTGGCACATCCAGACAAATAATATTCAGCGCTAAAACAGTATGAGCTATCAAGCTAGGAAGAGACACGGAGGTACCTTACGTGCATATTACTAAGTGAAAGACACCAATGTGAAAAGGCTACATATGGTATGATTTCAACTGTATGACATTCTGGAAAAGGCAAAACTATGGAGACAGTAAAAAGATTAGTGGTTGCCAAGAGTTCAGGAGAGAGGGAGGGATGAATAGGTGGAACATAAAGGATTTTCAGGGCAGTGAAACTATTCTGTATGATGACATAATGTCAAAACCCACAGAATGTACAACACCAAGAGTGAACCCTAATGTAAACTATAGATTTAGGGTGATGATAATGTGTCAATGTAGGTTCATCAACTGTAACAAATGTCCCACTCTGGTGCAGGATGTTGATAGTGGGGAAGGCTGTACACACCGGGGTAGAGGGTATATGGCAACTCTGTACTTTCCCCTCAATTTGCCATAAACCTAAATAAAACTGCTCTAAAAATTAAAGTCTTTTGCTGTTGTTGTTGTTTTTGGTTTTTTCTTCCAGTTTTATGGAGATATAATTGTAAAGTCTTTTTTTTTTACATGAGTTGATATCTCAAAAGCACCTAAGAGTCCCACATGAAATAGAACAGCAGTTCATTAATGCTTCATTAAATCCTAGCTTGATCCTAGAATTACGAACATTGAAATAACCATGCTAGAAGCCTGTCCAAGTTAAGATTCAAGGTCTTGATTGGGATTTACATTACAAGGGTGTATCTGTCTGTTAAAACTAAAATTGTACACTTACGTTCTGTGCATTTTATTCTATATAAATTAACATCCAGGAAATTCTGAAATTTTAAAATTATTTTGAAGAAACTTGATTGGGTATTACAGTCCATAAGCAAATAAAATTACTATACTTGAAGTCGATTTTTTCAAAGTTTCAAAGTTTTAAAATAAAGGAGAGGTGCTACCAAAGATACAATAATTAGCAATGCAACCACAGAGAGAAAGGAAAAAACAGGAGAGGATAAAACACAAGTCTAGAAGTTGAAAAGCAACTGGATAAATTTAGCTGAATTAGCTCACCCTCAGAACACTAAATCCTAAACCATGGGGAAAATGACAAGAAGCTACCCAATATACACTTCAGAATGCTCAACAGCTCTGGCAATACCAAGCAAAACTGGCAGTACCAGACAATTCTAGAAGTGAAGGGTGGGTGTGAACTGTACGAAAGCCTAGGTAAGAAGCAGTTAGATCCCCAGATACCCTCTCTTCTCTGTACACCTAGGTGACTGTCCTTGCTCCATCCTGGCTGAAGAGTGGAGGCTTAACATCAGGAAAAAATAAAAGAGAGAGTAACTCGGCTGTGGGAATATTTAGCAATTGAGAGTAAGGATTTCAAACTGAAAAGAGAAGAAATGGTTTAAAAGTTTACATAGTGAGTGTTGCAACCCCCAACAATCTTCTCCTTCCTGGCTCCTAAAATTCTGGCAACCAAACCTATACCTCCCAGGCAGAAGATGGGAAGATCCTTCTCTGAGAAGTGTGACAAACCCAAAAGACCGGGAGGTTATCAAACCCAATTCCAGCAAGATCGTGCAATAGTGAAGGCCGTAGTCCAAAACAAGATCATGAGGCACAAGATCATGAGGAAGCTAAGGAAAGCCTCTAACATGGAAGATCAAAACGAAAAGAAACAGTGGGGGGAAAAATCTAGAAGAAAAAGACTTTTTAAAGTCTTTTGGGACTTAGAAACATTTTTAAAATCAGTAATATCTTTAGAGACACAGGAAAAGCTATCATATCCATAAAAAACAAGAAAATGTTATGAAAAGGAATATTCAGAGACAAAAAGAGCTGCTGAAATATTTTTAATGACAGTAGAAATAAAAAAACAGGTGGAAGAAAAAAGACATAATTTTTTTTAAAAAAACCCAAAGAGATGAAAACAGGAGTTCCAGAGAGAAAGAACACAAACAGTGGAGAATGGAAGGGTGTAAGTCCCTAAGTTACCTGTTTGGAAGAGGCTATTGAATAGCTATAATAATGAATACAGAAAGAGTCACTTCAACACAAGAAATTTCAAAAATCAGGAATAAATGAAAAATCCCAAAAGCTTTGAGGGAGGGGAAACTGAGCACAACATAAAGGATTAGGAGTCAGAGTAGCTCTGGATTCTCAGCAATCTTGAAATTTAAAAGACAATGGATCAATAACTTCAAACTTCTGAGGGGAAATGATTTCTAGCCAATTCAAATTATCAATCAAGAATATAAACATTGCAGACATGCAAGGCCCCAGGAATGTTACTTCCTTTTTACTCTTTCTCAAGATGCCACTGAAAGGTACGCTCCAACAAAATTAAGAGAAAAAACAAGAAAGAAGAGGTGAGGTTTGGGAATAAAGAGATCCAACACAAGGAAGAGGGAAAAAAAAGGGAATCTTCAGAATGATGGGGAAGAAAAATTCCCGGATATCAGTGGTGTATCATATAGAACAACTAATACATAAAGCACCTCAGTAGGCCCAAGGAGAGAGATCTTCAAGAAGATAAAGCTGATGGAGAGATTTAAATAATTGGCAGAATTAGCTGCGTTTGAACTAAGAATAAGCAACAAAAACTAAGTAAACAAACAACAAAGAGATAATTACTAAGTTCATTTACATAGTCAAAATGAAAGCACTGAACACTGACTTAGCCAAAACTACAATGTAACATTTGAGAAGATGCCAGGTGAGTGGGAAGTGTGTCTGTGCAGGCAAGTGTAATCACTAAGGTGAAAGTCAATCCCCATTTTCATGATGGGAAGTCAAGAAATACAGTCTAATATTTTTAATCAAAAACTAATATAAGTTTTATCTAGAGACATGGAGGTATATCAGTTAGGGTTAGGTTGGGCTGCAAGTGAATGGAACCTTAAGCAAGAGTAGCTTAAACAAAATGGAAATTTCTATTTCACACAAATGAAATAATCCAAGGTTGGTATGGAGGAGCCATAATTATCTTTTCATTCTACAGTCTTCAATATATGGCTTTTAGTTCCTGTCCAAGATGGCTGCTCAAGTTCCAACCATAACATCTACCTTCTAATCAGCAGGAAAGAAAAGTAATAATGAAGGTTGTGTTCCTTTCTCTTAAGAACACCTCCCAGAAGTTGAATGTGACTTACTGTTTAGTATTTAATCATATCACCACAGCTAGCTACAATAAAAATTATTAATTAATTAACATTTTTACCCTGTTGTGGAAAAAAACATTTCATTAAGATCAAAGATATTTTCAGAGTATTTTATATTATTAATTCTGCAAAATGTACAAAGGATGAGCAATTCCCTAGAGTTAAGACACTGTAGTTAGAGTACTAGTAAACTAAAAAAAAAACACAAACAAAAAAAAAAATAGTTACCAGATTTTTACATCCTGAAATAAGATTTTATTTTCTTCTTTCTTAGTTATGGTCTAAGAACAAGATTTTTATGTTGAGTCAGAGAAAAGTACATGTAAAGTAATAATAATAGCTAACATTTATTCAGTGTTTTCCATATATACAAAGCACTTTATAAACATCTCATTTAATCCTTACAGTCTGATGGAGATACTCTCATCATTTCCATTTTACAGGTAGGAAATGGAGGCCTTAGGTAACTTGTCCAAAGTTTTGCATCTTACAGTACAGGACCTGGGATTCAATCTCAAGCATTCAATCTCAACTCTACAATCTATACTCTTTTTTAACACCTGAGTTGTCCTGCCTCATTTCAGTGAAAATTATCAAACTTTCCTCATTTGAATATAAGTGAGATTGGTTGCAGGAAAAGAGAGCTACTCAAGCAAGTTCAACTGAAAGGGAGGTTAGTATAAGGGTTCAACAAAGATCTCGTAGAAAGCCAAGGGCTTGGTTCACAGGAGCTAGACCAAGCCCCAAAATGTGGGCGCACAGCCTGGATTTTGCTTACCTCTACATAACTTCTCTGTTATGTAACTACTCTCCCTTTTTTTTTTTTTCTGTTGGCCAGTTCCTTTGCTCCCTAGTAGTTTCCTATTCCTTTGTGACTTTTACTAGCTGTCCTACTGCTGCTGTGTGGCTCTTCCAGCCCCTCTGCTTTATTGTTTGTTTCCCATTTTGGGAGCTAAATCGTATGAGCCCATCTCACCTTTCTGAGGCAGACCATATAAGTGGATGGGTTTGAGTTCCTATCCTGTCATTTCTGAAGAGAGGTAAAGTTACATGATCCAAAACATGGTCACTGGCCCTCAACATAGCCATGACATTTCACCATTTGATATTTCACTATTTGATATTTCAAATATCATAAGATTTATTGACAACTAACTGACCTAGTTTAGGTGAAACTATCGAAAAGGATGGTCATGTGAAACTTTTACTAGATGAATATTTTTCTAAGGTGCCTTTCACAGAAGTTTTAGTCAATGGCCTGTGAAGAGTGGTAACTTTGACTAAATATATATAGGAAACTCTGCCAAATGTATTTAGTTTCTGGAGATTCACAGTGTGGAATGGTGTATTTAAAAATTCTGAAAGAAAAAAAGAGAGGGGAGAAAAGGAAAAAAATTGAGAATCCTTGCAATATGGAAGTTTGACAAGCTCTTTAATATAACATTTCCCACACTTAGTTTGTCACAGAACTCTTATTGTGTAATAGCTATCTTACTGAGCAGTACTGGGGGAAGAAGCATTCCATTAGAGTACAGTGGGGGTTTTCTTTTTTTAGGGGGGTAGGATTAGTTAGTGTTATAAAATACTTTCAGTAATTCTATTATATTTTCAAAATGCAACCAAGTAGTAAACATGATACTTTGCTTTAAAATTTTTTAAATTGAATGCACCTGGTGAGGTTCTCTATCAATTTATGTTAATGCCGCAGACAAGCAAGCAGGACCTAATTACCAATTAAGCAATAAAGCTGTTTATAAGAGCAAATGTTCTCTGCATCAAGTCTATGAAATATTTATATATATGTATGTATATGTATAAGAGTGTATGTGCATATGTTTAATAAAAGTGTATGTGTATATGTACATGTATGTATATGTATACATGCAAATATATATACCTATATACACATACTATATTTCTTAACCTTTGTTATAATCATCAACACGTGTTATTGAATACCAGTTTTATAGAGATATCTCCCATGCAGTGATGTGATCTTCCTAAACAATGAGAGGGATTCCATAATTATATAAAGTTCAGGGTCACTGTAAGTCCAAAACAAAGATTCTTTAAAATGCGTGAAAACAAGTAAGTAAATAAATAAATAAATAAACCTTCCCCCCAAAAATAAAATAAAATAAAATAAAATAAATACTATTGGTAATTCTACTTAGCAGTCATTGACAGTAGGGGATGATAGTTAAAAATACAGGCTTTTGGGCTTCCCTGGCTGGTGGCGCAGTGGTTGAGAGTCCGCCTGCCGATGCAGGGGACACGGGTTCGTGCCCTGGTCCGGGAAGATACCACATGCCGCGGAGCGGCTAGGCCCGTGAGCCATGGCCACTGAGCCTGCGCATCCGGAGCCTGTGCTCCGCAAAGGGAGAGGCCACAACTGTGAGAGGCCCACGTACCACAAAAAAAAAAAAAAAAAATACAGGCTTTGACGTTACAGAGATAGGATCTGAATTTTAGCTCTGCAATATACTAGGTGTGATTTTGGATAAGAATTTAACCTTTCTGGGCCTCAGTTTGCTAATCTGTGATACATCCCCTCAGGTGCTTAGCCCAGTGTCTAACATGGTAAATACTTAATAAATGGTGATCTGTAAAATTACCTGTGTTTCTACTAGAAAATGTTTGGGTGCACCAGTTAGGGCAATCATTCTTCTATAATAGGAAGTTATCTTATATCTGAATAGTTTTATCTAGCATAATTCATGTGTCAGACTTCATTTTAGGGTAAATATGGAATAAATATGGGTTCAAAGGAGAATCTCAATTCACAGAAACGATATCAATAGGAGAGAGGCTATTAAATTTTCTACACCAAGGAGTAAAATTTATGGGGGGGTGGTGTGAAGTGAGGTTATTGTTCGAGATCTGCTATGTAGGAGTATGTGTGTAGGGGGTGACAATATGGTGAGAGACTATGCTCTGGAGAGGGCAGGCCAGACTTTTAGTCTGAATTCACCTAATGATGTTTTGATTTTTAAACCAAATGTATATAAACGAACATAATGCTCTGAGTGTTAGCAACAACCACAGCTCATTTCTGGAAAAAGCAGCTCTAAGGGCTTGCATCACTTGTTATGCTTTCTATCACGAGTTCTGGCTTATAAATTAGCATGACCTGAGAACTGTCCAGTAGTTCTGTCTTACAAAATGATGAACTAACTCATTCTGATCCTCTTCCTTAGGGGATCTGAATATGAGACAGCAAAGAAGGCAGTAAGCAGAAGCTGCAGGACAGTAGAAACCATGTAGCAGAGAGAGCAATCATGGTGAAGACTAAAACATATCTACAGATACAGTGGAGGCAGAATCAGGAAACTGAATGATGACAATGATCAGTCAGAGTCCCTGTTGGGATACCAATTTTATTTTATTCTGACTAGTGTTCCAGTTCTCAATGAGGCCTGATTGTGGAGACTGTCCCTGTCCTTCCACACTACTCTTACACTAAACTCTCAATATGAAGTAATTTAATTGAATCTGCATATAGTTCTGACAATCAGAAAGAGTCCATCTTGCTTAATACTACCACCCACATCCTTTAAGTAAAGCATAATAATTCACTTAGTTGGTGTCAATGAGACCAAATGACTAGCTGGGTGGGAGGAACTGGGACTTTGTGCCATTACTGATCAGAGACTGTAACAGCAGTTGTCCTTCTTTCTTTATTTGACATAGTTGCCTCGGTATTGGGGTGAAGAGACCTGGGTTTATGGCTCTGCCATCCACTAGCTATGTATGATCTTAGATAATTCTCTTAATTTTGTGGCCAGAGTTTTCTTTCTATAATTTGAATTAGTGGAGCAGGGGGTTTTTGGCCCAGAAAAGAGACTTTTAGCTAAACTGGTCATTGTTCACAGAGCATTTAGGAATGGTTAGAGATGGCAATAAATCTGAAAGATGAGAGGAAGTAATGTGGTCAATCTAAGTAAACATTAAAATATTGATGCAGCTTAACTAGGAAAGTCTAATAGTTTTCAGCATTTCTCCACTCTTTTGTTTATGATAAAGGAATGTCTGGGGGATAATATATTGTCACAGATGTGACATTAACTTATCTACTTTTGCTACCATGTGTTTCTGGTTTTTTATCCTTTATTTATATTTCAAATATTTATAACTATTTCCTCTCAAGAACTTGACAAAACAGGTAGATTTGTTTTTCAATCAGTACTTCCCTAGGCTTAGAGTCAACCTGGCTGCTAGTTGTCCCCCAGTATCTGTTTTTCCCTCTTACTCAGTAACGGAACCTTTGGTTTTTAGCTGGGTATACGGCTACCTGGAAGAAAAATGTCCCATTTTTCTCTCATTCAATATAAAAATCTTGTCCTTAGACCATAACTAAGATAGAAAAAAAATCTTATTCTGGATGTAAAAAATCTGGTGATTTTTTTTTTAAATTTACTAGTACACTAACCACAATGTCTTAACTCTAGGGAATCTTTCACCCCTTTGTACATTTTGCAGAAATAATAATATCAAATACTCTGAAAATATTTTTTATCTTAATGAAATGAATTTTTTTCCACAATGGGGTAAAAATTTTACATCAATGCCAGATACACCTTATCTAAAGCATCAACATTTTAAAAGATTCCAAAACATAACAACTTTTAAAGGACAACAAAATAAACTTTTACAAAATAATAAGTTATTTCTCTTATTCTAAGATCATTATATTTGGTATCAATATACAAACCTACTATAATACCAAGAAATACAAAGGAAACAAATACATAGTAGTTTCTATTGAGGTATTTTAATAACAAACAATTTCAAATCCAAAGACAAGTGATCTCATTACCATTTACTAACTGTATTTTTAACTCTATTAATGCCTGGATCATACTAGATTCACTTTGTATATTGAAACAGTCATTTACTTCCTAGGAATAATTCATAGTTATTTTAATAATTATTTATCTGTATCACCCTCCTCTATTCAGTTAGTTTGAGTTCCTGTTTGATAGCAAAGAAATTAGTTAGAATAACTTGAGAAAGTATATCAAAATTTTAAAAGCCCACTTTTTTTATTAACCTGCCCCCACCACCCACAATGTGTTGATAAAAGTCTGTATTATTTTTACTTCAATAAGATTAACTATCTTTCACAAGTAATTGAATCTGTGTTCACTAAAGGCACAACTTGAGCTCATATTTGGGCACTACTACATATAAAATAACAACCCAATAATAAAATGAAAAACAACCCAACTCTGACATGGACAAATGATTTGAACAGACACTTCATCAATCAGCATAAGAAAAAAATGATCAACAATATTAATCATTGGAGAAATCGAGAAATTAAAACCACAATGAGATATTACTACGCACACACCAGAATGGCCAAATATTTACAAGACCGGCAGCGCCAAATATTGATGAGACTGTGGAATACCCACAACGCTCAGGCACTGTTGGTAGGGACGGTACAACCACTTTGGGAAAAAATGTTGCAGTTTCTTATAAAATTAAGCATACACCCACCTATGACCCAGAAATTCAACTGCTAAGTATTTACTCAAGAGAAACGAAAAATATTTTCACAAAAACACTCAAAGGAATAGTCACAGAAGTTTTATCCATTATAGCCAAAAACTGGAAACAGTCCAGGTATCCATCAATAGAATGGATAGACTGTTTTATATTCACACAACAGAATATTCAGCAAAAAAAAAAAAGGAATAAACTTCTGATGACATAATATGGGTCAAAAACATTATGCTGAGTAAAAGACGCCTTATATAAAGGAGAGCATGCTGTACAATTCCATTTACAGGAAGTTCTAAAATGGGGAAAATTAATCTAGAGTGAAAAAACAATCAGAACGGTGACAGTGATTACCTCTGGGAAGGTGGGGACAAGAACTGGGAAGAGGCATAAGGGAATATTTTGGGGTAATGGTGCTATACTACATTTTGACAGGGGGTTGGTTTATACAGATGTGTAAAATTTCCAAGAATGTAAACTTAAGATTTGTATACCTCATCATATGTAAATTTTACATCAAAAGAAAAAAGGTCCAAAAAATATTTCATTCTAGTTCATGATAGGCAGGCCAAACTAGTTAGGAGGGAGTACACTAATATTAACAATTTACTTTGAAGTGTATTCCCAAAAAAGATGGATAAATGGATGATAGAGAAATGAACAGATGAATTAATATGTGATAAAATAGATATGGTAAGGACTTCCCTGGTGGCACAGTGGTTAAGAATCTGCCTGCCAATACAGGAAACATGGGTTCCAGCCCTGGACCAGGAAGATCCCACATGCCGCGGAGCAACTAAGCCCATGTGCCACAATTACAGAGCCTACGCTCTAGAGCCCGCGAGCCACAACTACTGAAGCCCACGAGCCTAGAGCCTGTGCTCCGCAACAAGAGAAGCCACTGCAATGAGAAGCCCATGCACCACAACGAAGAGTAGCCCCCACTCGACGCCAACTAGAGAAAGCCCACACGCAACAAGAAAGACCCAACGCAGCCAAAAATAAATAAATTTATTTTAAAAATTAGATAAAGTGTTAACTGCACAGTGTAAGTAGTAGGCTATGGTGGTCACTACGAATTTCTTTCAGCTTTGATTTTTTATTTATTTATTTTTTGGTCAGGCCACACAGCTTGAGGGAATCTTAGTCCTCCCGACCAGGGATCGAACCCGGGCCCCAGCAGTGAAAGTGCGGAGTCCTAACCACTGCAGTGCCAGGGAATTCCCTGAAATTTTTCATACAAATGTAGGGAGGAAAAAAAACTTACCCAATCCCTCAAGATTCAACTCAAAATCAGTTATTTATGAGCCCTTTCCTATCACCCTCAGCCTCTGACCACTAGTTTTACTGCCAAGAGCACTCAATTGGCAATTTTATGTTAGTTATCTTTTCACATATTGTCTTATATTTATAAAATAGAGTGTAAGCCTCTTGGGGGCTGCTTCTTGAGAGTGGGAATAAGAAAGATTGTAGTGATCTGTTGACTATTCTTTCTTTGTAAGTATAAATTGTTTAATGAGCCATAACCTCCAAAAGACAGCTAAACCTATCAGTCAACTTAAATATCAATATATACACATATAAGCATATACAACACACATACATGCGTCTGAAAACTAAAATAAAAACCATTATAACTTTTAACCAAGTGCCCATGATTTTTTTTTGAGTCCTTGGCTATTAATGAAATATACTACACCTACTGAATTCAACTACTGAAGTTACATGTGCAAAAAGAACTGGTTGGTGCTTTCTGAAAATACTCTGTGAAGAGCTATGGCACCAGATTTGAGCATCTTTATTTGAGGATAAAGGTATCCTCAGGCAGTTATATGGAGTCTATAATTCTATGATCACATAAGATGAAAAAACATTTACATAAAAAGTGATGCCATTCTTTAAAATTGGTCAACATTTTCCCATTGTTCAATACAACATTTAATAAATCTTAAAGAAGTTTTGCTACTTTCATGTTTCAAAAATTATACATAGTATTTACATTTAGGATCTTAAATTTCCTGTCACTTTACAAATACCTTTTCTCTATACCTGTTAAAGGACAATAATAAAACATTTAAGAATCTTCTGTTATCCTCTTTTTAAGTAAGAGGTATCAGCATAAGAAATCAACATTTAGGTATGAGCAAAAGGAAATAAGCATATACATTATACATATTTTATAGTCATTTTAATAATTCCACATTTTGTCCCCAAAAGAAAAAACATGAAGCTGAAAGTATCAGATATAGCAAATACTCAAACAACTTTTTCTAAATTCATCTCAATTGTTATAACTCTGGAAGAAACTACAATTTACTTTGTTTAGAGGTGTTGACCTCACTGCCATGTATGAATAACCAAGAGAATGATTACTGTACTCTTAAAACATTAATGATGACTATGATTGATTCAAACTCCAGAAATGTTAACTAATATTGTCAAGAGAAATGCAGGAACCTCTACTCGAACCAACTATGAATGTAAAATAAATTTATTTTAAAAATACGTGGTGTATATATATATACACATACATATACATATATATGTATGTATATATACATATATATACACCCACACACACATATATATATACACACACAATGGAATATTACTCAGCCATTTTAAAAAAGTATGAAATATTGCCATTTGCATCAACACGGATAGACCTAGAGAATTTCGTACTAAGTGAAGTAAGTCAGACAGAAAGACAAATATTATATGATACCCCTTATATGTGGAATCCTAAAAGTAATATGAGTGAATCTATATACAAAACAGAAACAAACTCAAAGACATAGAAAACAAACTTATAGTTGCCAAAAGGGAAGGGAGGGGGAGGGATAAATTAGGAGTATGGGATTAGCAGATACACACTACTATACATAAAATAGATAAGGAATAAGGATTTACTATATAACAAAGGGAACAATATTTAATATCTTATAATAACCTACAGTGGAAAATAATCTGAAACTAACACAATTACTGTAAATCAACTATACTTCAATTTTTAAAAAATGAATAGGATACAGTCCCTGTCTTAAAAGAGCTCACAGGCAAGTACAGAAATCAGCAAAATAATCAACACAAGGTATCTCTTTTTTAAATATGTTAAAATTTCTGTATCTCCTGCTAATTAATATGAAAACATTCAGGGAACTCAATAAAAAACCATACCCCACTGAAATTTTGTGATACATGCCTAAATATTATATATGTGTATTAAGAACATATATACATACATGTAAAAATAATAGGTGCCTTTTTTTTTTTTTTTTTTTGCGGTATGCGGGCCTCTCACTGTTGTGGCCTCTCCCGTTGCGGAGCACAGGCTCCGGACGCGCAGGCTCAGTGGCCATGGCTCACGGGCCTAGCCACTCCACGGCATGTGGGATCTTCCCAGGCCAGGGCACGAACCTGTGTCCCATGCATCGACAGGCGGACTCTCAACCACTGTGCCACCAGGGAAGCCCAGGTGCCATTTTTGAATGCTGTTTCTTCTAGGCAGAAGATCCTCTTTATAGGCTCATTTAATCCTAACAATCTTATGAATCAGGTACTACTATTACTATTAACCCAAGTTTACAGAGGATAAACTGAGCTCACTGGTAAATTACATGATTTGTCCAGTCACACTCCAGTAGATGATTAAGCAGAAATTCAAACTCAGGTTGTCTGACCCAAGAATTTCTCTTCAGGACTTCCCTGGTGGTCCAGGGGCTAAGACTCCATGCTCCCAGTGTAGGGGGCCCAGGTTCGATCCCTGGTCAGGGAACTAGATCCCACAATGCCACAACTAAGAGTTCACATGCCACAACTAAAGATCTCGCATGCTGCAACTAAAAAAAGATTGAGCCTCCCGCAATGAAGATCCCACATGCCACAACTAAGACCCGGTGTGAATGAATGAATGAATGAAATTTATGCTCAATTGTGACCAACCAATGAGTTATACTGTCTCATGCAGAGCTTCACTGCAAAGGTACAGAGCAGGAAAGGACACTATTTGTACAGAGACCTTTCAGCCAAGGACAGAGCACTGAGGCTGTAAACGACTAGGAAACACCACTCACCATGGTAGAGAAGAAACATCCCTGTCATGTAAGACACCGTGAATGCACTGTACAGGTAATGCAGATTTCCTCTGCCACTGCCACTGCTTAGATACCTTGAGGCATCCTGGGTATAAATTTGAAGCCACTGGCAAACTACTGAAAGGTTAAACACAGAGTGACATAAACATTTTTTTTGAAAAAAATTACTCTAGTAGCAGTATGGAACTAGCTGGAGAAGAATTTAACTGAAAGGAGGGCCTGAATGATGGCATTAACTGTGGGAACAGACCAAAAAATGAGAAATGTGAGAAAAATTTAAGAAGAAAAATAAAACACTGTGAAGTGAAAGTGAGGAAGAAAGGGAAAAGTGTGACAAGTTTCTGACTTGGGCAAATGACCAAGAGGAAAAGGTCTGGAAGAGGAACATGTTTACTTGAACATGTTGAATTTCCAGTTCCTATGAGACATCTAGGTGGATTTTTTTTTTTCCCCTGTAAGCAGTTCCACCTTCTAGTCCATACCTACATACCCCTACTAGTATCTTCTTGATGCCAATACCTGTCCAAAACTATCTGGTCATTACATTTCATACTGGTATAGATGTCAGCCTTTCAAAAGAAGAATTTTCCATTTCTCTGCTAATGAGATTGATCAAGCCTAGCAAATTAAATAAATTCCTTGAGAACAAAGCCAACATCCCTCACCCACTCTCCAATCACTCAACAGACACTTGACTGAATGGCTAAAAGGAAGTCACTTGGTACTCCACTTATAAAAGGCTACTAACTTTTCTTTTAAAGAGAAGAGTCAAGTCCATCTTTTCCCTAAATGCTCTAACTTGTAATTTCAAAAAACTTCAGTTATTAACTATCCCAAATGAATCTTTATTGTTGTCCCCTCTCATTTCTTTCCTCCTTAAAAAAAAAAAAAAAAAAAAAAAAAAAGAGTTTTATTAATCTAATCCTGTGTGGATTTTGGTTTACTCAGGCTAAAATTATTTGGTAAAATATCTGTCTCAAAAGAAAAACAAGTAACATTCTTTTCAAATTCCATACAACTGTGTGGGATAATTATATAAAGCATTTGTAAAATTCACTCCAGTCCCAACTACTACCTTCCACTCCAAGTTTGTTCTGACACTTGATGTCTCTCTCTAAACGTAACTAGACTCAGATTAAGCTGGAAAAAAAAAAGACATATTTTTACCTACAAGCAGATGTCATTAACTGTAAACAGATTTTTTTTTTTACTTAAAAACTTGTCCCAAAACTAGTTATTTTCTTTAAGTAAGAATCTTCAATTTCAAGTTTTCAAATCTTATATTTAAATAAACTATAACAATTGAATATTTGCTTGATGGAAAAAAATAACTTTAGATGTCAAATTTCTGAACAAATTAACTTTTCTTCAAATCATGGCACTAGCTGATCTTTTAAATTAGTAAAGTACACACAAAGAGCTACAACACTCAAGGGAAAAGAAGTCATCTACAGAATGGTCTCATCCGTGGAAATGGGCCTTTCCAAGGAAGATACAAATTCTTTCTCCTAAATCAATCTATTAGGGAAATCACTGAAAAAGAAAGCCCTACAAATCTGTCCACCCGATAAATAAATAGTAAATAAGTGTTCAGCTCCCATTAGATAAAGTAGTCTACTAAAATAATAAAAGTATGTCTGCTGAAAAGACTTTTTTCCAGTTTCAAAGACTTTTCTACTCATAGAATACTGGGATTTATTTGCACCAAGCCCTCAAGGAACTCTTTCGGTCTGAATAAATCAGGCAAATACAAAAGAGAAGACCTTGGAATCTCCAAAACTCAGATTCCTGGTTTTAAATATTTTTAGGTTATAATAAAGGCCAAAGACAAGTAATACTTTATTATGTTTCAGAGACAGAATTTGAATTAGGTGTAAGGTCTGATCTCCCTGATCCTGTCCCTTAGCATTCTCGCCTTCATGAAACTACGCAGTTTCCTGTTGTTGCTTAAGCAATAACTTTTGTTAAGTGGATTTTTTTTTTTTCTAATTAAAATTCCCCTGTAGGAAGGGAATTCTCTGGCAGTCCAGGGGTTAGGACTCCACACTTTCACTGCTGAGGGCCCAGGTTCAATCCCTGGTCGGGGGAACTAAGATCCCACAAGCCAATAACAAATAAATTAATTAACTAAAAAAAAAAAAATTCCCCTGAAGAAAATGGGAGTATACACTGATGTAATCTTTCTGGAAGACAATTGAGCAATATACCTCAAAACTACTTTTAAAAATGTTCTTTTGGCTTTCAGGAATGGCTGGAACCAGAAGTTTAAATGATGTTGCCAAAGTTTTGTCTCCTCAGTTTTTGGCTATCTTTGCCTCTCTTCAATATTCAGACATACTCTCAATATACTGCAGAGAAAACAGACATTGACAGCCCCAACTTAGTTACATTATCCTACCTTAGTCATCCCAGTAGAAAAAAAGAGACTTTTCTTTTCCTTCCAAAAGAAAAGACCCATGAATGACTCTAAACGGCCCAGCTTAAGGTACAGGGTGGGAGTAACAAGGACACTTTCCCTGGAACCACAGGGAATAGAATATGATTCCCAAAGCAAGTATGCTACGCAGAAAATTAACATATGTTCATATAAATGTACATATCCTTTGACCAGCAATTGCACTTCAAGGAATTAAAATTTATGTAATTATTCTGTACCAAACATAAAGAAATGACAAGAATAAACTCATTTAATCTTCACAGCAACTCTGTGAGATAGATACTACTATTTATTATCATCCCAATTTATAGATACAGAAACTCAGACACAGAAAAATTAAATAATTTGTCTAAAGTCAGAACTAGTAAGAGGCAAAACCAGTTATCAAACCCAGATCATCTGACTCCATCCCATGCTTTTAACTACTTAACTTTACTGCCTCTCTCTTTAACTACTTATCACAGTAAATTAAAGATGAATGCAAAGATTCAGCTAGACAAATTCATCACATTTATAATTACATGTACATTAAATTATATGTTAAAATGATAAAACACTTTAGTTAATAAAAATTAACGCTACTATATATATATACACACACACATATATTTTAGAATATGGAAAGCTGCCACTAATATACAGTTAAATTTTAAAAACACATACTGCATAAATGAACAGATGTTATGAACTTATTTTATAAAAATTAAAATAAAACTAATGATAGATATAGATGCATATGGATGCACACAAAAATCTCTGGAAATATATCTTAAATTAAAATATCAGCAATATACCACTTCACACCCACTAGGATGGCTATAATTGAAAAGACAAAGACAGATAACAATAAAGGACTAGCAACTGCAAAGTCAAGAACAATCTTGATTCCTTAGGACAATGGCAAGTAGTTCACTATAGCTGAGGCTTATCTATTTGCCAATTATCAGCTACTCACATTATTTCCTTAAGTCTTTCAACAATTTCTTCAATAGTTTCAAACCTCATGACCCACAAGTACAAATAACTCTTGGCAAACATGGTGATTTCACCATACTATTTGTTTTAAATTATCCATTAAAAATAAACAATCCCTTGTAAGTCTCTATGTAATATGTACATAGAAGAAAAGATGAGTTATACCGTTTTGTTTGGTTTTTCTTAATTAGATGCTTTGGTAACTAATTATTCTGTTTAATCATTAGTAGAAGAAAACAGTTCCATTATACTGGAGAAGAAAAAGAAAACAACAGGGACAGCTTTCAGAAATCATTAAATTAACTGTACAAAATTAAATCAGTCCAGAATCTAGATGTTTTTGGACTTAAGGTATTGTCTTTTAAAAACTGCTTCAACTAACATTCATGCTTACTGAGTAATAAAAATGGTATCATTATTTGTTCAGACTGAAATCAAACAGGAAAGATTACAAATCATCAATTAAAAATAAATATGAACACATAGTTCTACATAGTTCTACAAAACTTATTTTTCTTTTAAAAGTAACAGAAAATATGATGCTTGTTTAGCTGTGCTTTGATTTGAATCATGAATGTTATGACCATATTTCTAGGTAACATCAAAGTTTTTTCAGTGCTGGGACCATGGATGGAAAACAGGTACAAACACAAAGATGTCCTATTCCCACACTTCTGTTGGTGTATAGCTCCTTTTCTTGCACTGAATTCTAATACAGCAGACCAGTTGGTGCTATAGGCCAATGGGTAAGGAATGGAATATCTCCTGAATCCCAGTCCTGAGACAGATCCTTGGGATAGAAAACTAGAACCAGGAAAGTGGACCCTATATAAACCTGGCAGGAACAGACTGTCTGATTGGCCCCCACCTAGGGCCTAGACTTAAGGAGACATGTTAATAGGAAAGATGACCTCCATCACATGAAAGGAGGCCAGAAAGTAGGCAGGACAGTTTTCCCTTTAGGAGACCACAGACGGAAAAGGAATAAACTATACTTTGCAAACCAGATAACTGACTTAAAAGTTACTCTCTGGCTTTGTTACCCTTTTGTTTTGTTTTTAGCCTTTAGAAAAGTCTTTTTTCAATAATCCAGCCTTGTTTAAGCTGTGTCTTAGCAAACAAAGGGGAAATGACTGGGTGGAGAGGGAGTTATTTGAGGCAGAATGTGAAGAAAATAGTGGTGTTCTATGAGAACACTAGAAAAATGGAAGAATTGGGGCTCTATTGGGGCTCTGAGGTCAAACCAACCCTTCCCATGTGATGGCTTTCCTTCCATTGACAACCTTGGAAGACTGGAGTTTTCACTTTATTAAGAGAACTAGAAAGTTTCTGTATAAGTACACAGAACCAAATTAGCTGCCAAATTAACTGCGACAAGGTCTGAAGAGATAGGTACTACGGTCAAGAGTCAGCAACTTTCTGTACTGTTTGAAATATTTGTAACAAGTAGGTTACTACAATAAGTAAAATATAAAACAGATTAGCAATAGACAGGTCAAAGCAGGAATATACTGATGCACCAAATCATGACAGTATGAGTCAAAACTGGGTAGAAAAATAGATGAGCAGAGTTTCCAATCACCTGAACAGAAGAGTAATTCAAGAGCCAAGCAGAAAAGATCAGTCAGAAAGTTGGTCTAACAAGTAGGTAAAGTCAAGATGTTAGTAAAACAGGATGCACAGACTGTAGAGAAAGGAAACCAAACCACCAGTCTGAAATCAAAGGCAATTAACCTGCTTCCTATAAAAGCAAGCAATTGAGGGCTTCCCTGGTGGCGCAGTGGTTGAGAGTCCGCCTGCCGATGCAGGGGACACGAGTTCGTACCCCGGTCCGGGAAGATCCCACGTTCCGCGGAGCGGCTAGGCCTGTAAGCCATGGCCGCTGGGCCTGCGCATCCGGAGCCTGTGCTCCGCAGCGGGAGAGACCACAACAGTGAGAGGCCCACGTACCGCAAAAAAAGAAAAAAAAAAAAGCAAGCAATTGTGTTACCCCATTTGTGCTTATAGTTGTGAAAGCACAACATTGCTTTAAAAGAATTTAGTGTCATAACCCTGATTCCAAGACCAGAAAAAAATATTTTACTCCTCAGGAACCTAATTCTCTGGGACAACTTGGTAGGTATGACACCCATCTTCTGTGATATCCTACTTACGCAATGTAAAACTAAAATATTTTGAGTTATTTGTGGGATGTTTTAAACATTGTTTTAATTTCGTGCTCTTAATTTCTAAGTCCAAATATACACCTTACAGACCAAAATTACTTTCACTTATGTGACTTCTCCTTAACTTTTATTCTATGGATGAACAGTCTTTCATAAAAAAACAGGTTTCCCAATCCTCCTCAGTTCCAAGGCTGCAAAAGAATCTTAAACAAAACAAAACACCAATATGCTAGAAGGGGTAAAACAAAAATTGCTTCTTGGGGAATGTATAACACTTTAACAATTCACTATTCCAAAATAATATTTTAACATAAAATAAAATTCTGTAGGCTCTATCTATTTTTACTTATATGTACCTGTGAAGGTCCAAAGTGGCTTCTTACAGCAAGCACACACTCTTCTTCTTAGAAGAGCATGTAAAACAAAATGATATTTCACTGTTGTCTCTGAACTTATGTGGTATTCATAATACTATAGATTACAACATGTTTAGGTTTCAAAACTTGAAAATCCTTTTCAACTTTTGGTCATAGTTATAACCAGATAAAGCATTAAATTTAAGAAGCTTGAAAAGAAGCAATTTTTTTCTGAGATTATAGCTAATGATCTTTTACAGTGATCACTTTGCATAGTTTAACACTTAACTTTCCACGAAGGACACTGCTGATAAGTTAAGGGGAAAATGTTTCTCATCGTAATTAGGAGTCCAGACTTACCTGTTATACCAAAAAATAGCAACCATACTTTGCAACAGAAAAATATTTTCAAAAGCAAGTTTACCTTCCTGACTGCCAAAGTTCTATGGAAACATTTTTAAACCTTCTTGTGCAACAGGTTTTTAAATTTTGATTTCCAAAGCATCAAGAATTTCAACTCCAGAGATTAAGTGCAGAAGGACAAGAAAACAATGCAATGAAAAGTGACAAGCCTCAAAAATAGCTGGGGGGGGGGGGGGCGGGAAACTGTCTTGGCTACTCTAATATAATTTTCATTTATTACCTATCAGCACTCCTTCTCAGGTTCTGATACTTTTACTTATCAGTTCTCCTCTTCTGGTCCCCATATTTCAGCCAAATCAAAGACCTATTCATAGTTTATCACTTCAGTGCCTTTGCACTACTGTCCCCTCACCTAAAAATCCCTTCCCTATTCCTTTCCCTCACTCTTCTTCACCCCCAGTCCCTACAATGTATTTATAAATAAAAGTTTTGATTTAGACTCTTTATTTTTTTTAAAAAATTGATGTAAAGTCAGAAAATCAAGTTCAAGTCCCATTTAATCCTATTTAATTCTATTTATGATCTGTGTGAAAGTGGGCTAATTATTTAACTTTGATAGACTCCACAGGGTAATTCACTGTGTTACCAAGAAGAGTTATTGAGATAATGTTTGTGGAAACACTCTCATTTTTTTAAACGGATAAAATGAAGATAAGTCTCTGCATGTGAAGCAAATGCCTAAAGAAATAAATGTAAGCTATGTGACACAGCCAAAGAAAGTTATCTGTAGACTTTACTAACATAATAATATGGAGAGAATAGATGGTGCTAGTAAAAGTTAGAACAAAGAACATATATAAATCTAAACCATTCTAAAAGCTACGTGCAAAGCTATATAAATATATATATAATATATATTCCAAGAAATTCTGAATTTTTTGTTATTCACCCAAGTATTTAGAGCAAATGCTGGTTTATTTGTTTTTTGTGTTTTCTTTTTTTCAAGTGGGAGACTCAAGTATTTCTGTTTAATTCCATTAGATAGAGCATGTTGCCAAGGAGACCACAAATGTAGTTCAGGTCCCAGATGCATCAAGCCTCTCTTCCCCTGCCCCCGCCATACATTCAGAAGGTTCCAGGCACCCAGCTGGATGTTGGTCATTGTAAGCCCTTGGTCATTAAAATGTTTTAATTTGTAATGTTGTGGGAATGATTTTCTTAAAATACATTTGGCCTTTGAATGTATACTCTATCACAAAATTATTTTCCAAAAATTAAGTCTTAGATTTAGCATTCTGTCCAGATAAATTTCCTAATATTTACAAACACCTAGCATTACAAAACTTGCATGAACCACTGTGTTTGTAGTTGGCTGAATAGTATCCCACAAAATTCACATCCACCAGAACCCCAGAATGTCACTTTATTTGGATATAGGGTCTTTGCAGTATTAATTAGTTAAGGATCTCGAGATGAAATCATCCTGGATTTAAGGTGGGCCCTAAATCCAATGATTAGTGTCTTTATAAGAGAAAGCATATTTGGACACAGAGACACAGGAAAGAAGGCCATGGGAAGATGAGGCAGAGATCAGAGTTATGCTGCCACAAATAGAGCAAGCCTAGGACCACCAGAAGCTGGAAGAAGCAAGGAAGGATTCTTCTCTAGTCTTCATGGGACACTGTCCTTCCAGCACCTAGATTTCAGACTTCTAGCCTCCAGAACTGTGAGAAAATAAATGTCTGTTTTTTTAAGACACCAACCTTGTGATAATTTGTTATGGCAGCCCTAGGAAACTAACACAGTGTTGGTGCGCTAACCTGTAGCTATTACACAATAAATCATACTGTCGTTAAGACATTTTAGAGAGTGAGGACTATTTCTCTGGGACTTCCCTATAATAGTGTTAATGCTCCCTTAAAACACAAGCTTTTTTCCTTTCTTAATCTTTTTGCTCTATACTCCAGAAGAATCAGTATCTGTAGAACTGTACATACAGTTTTAAAAATCTAGCCTCTTTGAAAACCATTTACACTTAAGCAACAATTCTATGAAATATTTCCACAGGCAAAATTTTTCATTCATTTTGTTCAGTAAACAATGGAAAACTTACAGATATAACTAAAAAATTTCTTCTGAAAAATTCTACAATGAAGACATTGATATGTATAAGGGAAAGTAAAATAATTATGAAATTATAAAAGTTATATTTTCCTTCAGTGTAGCTTACAGAAATGAGAACTTTAAATGAATAGCATTTACTTTATGAACAACTGCATAATCCAAATCATTACTCAAAGTCAGCAATAATTAAAAACAGGACATTAGGGCTTCCCTGGTGGTGCAGTGGTTGAGAGTCCGCCTGCCGATGCAGGGGACACGGGTTCGTGCCCCGGTCCGGGAAGATCCCACATGCTGCGGAGCGGCTGGGCCCGTGAGCCGTGGCCGCCGAGCCTGCATGTCCGAAGCCTGTGCTCTGCAACGGGAGAGGCCCCAACAGTGAGAGGCCCGCGTACAACAACAACAACAAAAAAAAAAAAACCAGGACATTAAATCTTGTGATATTTAATGATCTCAGCTTTGACAATAGCAAATCTTTAAAATTAAGAATACTAGTGGAGGGCTTCCTTGCTGGCGCAGTGGTTGAGAGTCCGCCTGATGATACAGGGGACACGGGTTCGTGGCCCGGTCCGGGAGGATCCCACATGCCGCGGAGCGGCTGGGCCCGTGGTCCATGGCCTCTGAGCCTGTGCTCCGCAACGGGAGAGGTCACAGCAGTGAGAGGCCCATGTACAGCAAAAAAATAAAATAAATAAATAAATGAAAGACCTCTGCCCATAAAAAAAAAAAAAAAAGAAAGAAAGAATACTAGTGGAATGGGACTTCCCTGGTGGCACAGTTAAGAATCTGCCTGCCAATGCAGGGGACACGGGTTCAAGCCCTGGTCCGGGAAGATCACACATGCCATGGAGCATCTAAGCCCATGCACAACAACTACTGAGCCTGCGGTCTAGAGCCCATGAGCCACAACTACTGAGTCCGTGTGTCACAACTACTGAAGCCCACGCACCTAGAGCCCATGCTCCACAACAAGAGAAGCCACTGCAATAAGAAGCACGCACACCTCAACGAAGAGTAGACCCTGATCACCACAACTAGAGGAAGCCCACGTGCAGCAAAAAAGACCCAACGCAGCCAAAAATAAATAAATAAAAATAAATTTTTTAAAAAAAATTAAGAAATACTAGTGGGGGGACTTCCCTGGTGGCACAGTGGTTAAGAATCCACCTGCCAATGCAGGGCACATGGGTTCAAGCCCTGGTCCAGGGAGATCCCACATGCCGCGCAGCAATTAAGCCCGTGTGCCACAACTACTGAGCCTGCGCTCTAGAGTCCACGAGCCACAACTACTGAGACTACAGGCCACAACTACTGAAGCCCAGGCACCTAGAGCCTGTGCTCCGCAAAAAGAGAAGCCACTGCAATGAGAAGCCCACGCACCGCAAAGAAGAGTAGCCCCTGCTCACCGCAACTAAAGAAAGCCCACGGGCAGCAATGAAGACCCAACGCAGCCATAGATAAATAAATAAATAAATAAATAATTTTTTATAAAAAAAGTAATACTAGTCTACCAATACAATGATTTAGTCAATGGCTTCACTGTTATAATAGTTTTTAATGAAAATTATCATCATATTGGGTACAACCTACAATATATAAATTAACCTACAACTGGGAAATAAAATTGCTGCTCAAAAAGTTATTTTGAGGGACTTCCCTGGTGGTGCAGTGGTTAAGAATCCACCTGCCAATGCAGGGGACATGGATTTGATCCCTGGTCCTGGAAGATCCCACATGCCGCGGAGCAACTAAGCCCATGCGCCACAACTACTGAGCCTGCGCCCTGAGAAGCCTGCGCACCGCAACGAAGAGTAGCCGCCACTCTCCACAATTAGAGAAAGCCCACACGCAGCAGTGAAAACCCAACACAGCCAATAAATAAGTAAATAAATAATTTTTAAAAAACCACTTGGAGTTTTTTTTAAGTTATTTTGAGAGATTAGGTTTCTTAGAAATTCATTTTTTAGATACTTGTATATAAAATTTAAAGCTTACCCTGAAACCTCTCTCTTAGCACAGTTTACCATTATCTTTTCCCAACAGTACCCTGTCCATTCATGCTAATTTTTACTTGTAGATCTCTGGTTCTATAATATGCCTATGTGACTTGTCACCTCCCACAAAGTGCCCACAGCTGATCAGTGAAATGTTCTGACGGACACTATTATAGAATATCTCCAAGACTAATGAAATGGCAATATTATTTTCCAAAGAGCATATTCTTTTTAGAGGAGAGTATTCAGAGCTCACTGATATATATATATTTATTTGTATCCTATATACATGTGCTTGAGACTTCAAGTCCTAAGGAACTTTCTTCCCATACCTATCCCTACCCTCTCCAGCATAAACTGCTCTCATTCTGTTGATTTCCATTCTTATTTCTGCCTTCGTGTATGCTCAAATCTGTCCTATACATTTTTTTAAACTCTCAATGGACCACGCTATTTCTTGCAATTCAATTTAAACACGTCTTATTAAGCACTAATCAGTCAGACAACTCTGGGATACAAAAAAATAAAGTCTTTTTATCCTGAAGAGAAGGCATTCCAAGTTTTCCCACAGATATTCTTACCTCTCAAAATTCAGGTGACTCAAACAAATGGTCTTAATCTGCTGCCTCCACTTCCTATCCTTTCTCCTGTTTAAAGTTTACTATTCGTTTTACAACACAACATTCCAGCTGAAACAATTCTGGGGTAAGACTGTCCTTGATATCAATTCTCAAAGGACAGCATGGTGTACTGGAGTACAGGCATCAGGAAACTTATAGTCCGGGATTTACCACTCAACAGCTGTGTAACCATTCATAGGCAAAAACATGCAGGGAAGGGGTGAGGGGGCATGGGCACATCGGTTCCTCATCCATAAACTGGATTGAATCAGATGATCTGTACAGTTAACTTTCAACTCTAAAATTTTATGAAACACAAAGATCTTCACTAATTTCACATCTCACTGACCTCTATCTGCCACCCCTGATGCTGAGAAACATTCCCTCACTTTCTTTGACTCTGGATACTGATCTCCTCCACCTCTGTGCCTAGATTAAGATTAGCTATATGCAACAGAAAACTCTAATTTAGGGCTTCCCTGGTGGCGCAGTGGTTGAGAGTCTGCCTGCCGATGCAGGGGATACGGGTTCGTGCCCCGGTCTGGGAAGATCCCACATGCCGCGGAGCGGCTGGGCCCGTGAGCCATGGCCGCTGGGCCTGTGCGTCCGGAGCCTGTGCTCCGCAATGGGGGAGGCCACAACAGTGAGAGGCCCGCGTACAGCAAAAAAAAAAAAAAAAAAGAAAACTCTAATTTATAAGTGGTTTAAACATACAAGGTTACAGTCTTTCATGTAAAAAAAAAAAAAAAAAAAAAAAATCCAGAGGCAGCTATGACAATTCCACCATCAGTCATTAGGGACCCAAGTTCTTTCCAGCTTTTTGCTCTGACATCCCTAGGATGTGGGTCCTTACCTACACGGTCCAAGATGGTTGCTAGAGCTCCCAGTCTTTATATCAGCATGCCAGTCTCCGGAAAGAAAAAAGCTAGAAAAACGTACCCTCATCCTTTAAGAACACTTTTTGGGATACTGCGTGCATCATTTCCACTTACATCCAACTGGCCAGAACTTATTCACATGTCTCTGTATGTTAGTAACTTGAAAACAATCTCTCCTGCATGGCTACATGACTAGCCAAAAAATCAGGGGTTCTGTCAACATCGAGAAGAAGAACAACCATTGGGGAAAATTAAATGTCTTTCTCAAACTCTCTCTTTCTTCTATGCTTCCTTTTATTTTCCATCCTCTCAGCAAGAGCATTCCCCAAAGATCAGGCCTTGGTCCTCTGTTCTTCTGTCTCCACACCGACTTTCTGAGGGCACTCACACAGTGTCACAGCTCTATCTACACTAAGGACTCTCAAGTCGTTGTGTTCAGCCCCTGCCTGTCCATCTTCTGAAGGCTTCATTTGGATAACTATAAAGTAAAACCCATGATCTTCCAAGCCAACAAAGACAAATAAGTAATTTTAAAAGAAAAACATTTTCAATCTTCTTATTTAAGTCATGGATTCACAAGTATCCCAGACCTTCAAGGTTGGAATTTTGAAGTCACCTCTGACTCTTTCCACAAGCCATGGGTTGCAGGTCATAGTGAACTTCTAAAAAGAAACGGAATAAATTGGACTATATAAGGTTTATATAGCACATGACTTGGGATGTGCATTTATCAAACTGGCTTCGGCCCCTACAACTATAATGTTCTAAAGTCACCATCCTAATTATGAAGTCTATGAGTCTATCTGTCATAGATAAAGAATGCCTGTGTCCCCCCCACCTACAAAATACATATGTTGAAACCTAATCCCCAATATGATAGCATTTGGAGGTGGGACCAAAGTGATGGTATTTGGAGGTGACTAGGTCATGAGGACAGAGTTCTCATTAATGGGATTAGTGCCCTTATCAAAGAGACCCCAGAGAGCTTCCCTGCCGCTTCTGCCAAGTGAGGATATGGTGAAAAGATGGCCATCTATGAGCCAGGAAGCGACCTCTCACGAGACCCTGAATCCAAACCTGCCTGTGCCTTGATCTTGGATTTCCCAGCCTCCAGAACTGTAAGAAATAAATGTTTGTTGTTTAAGCCCCTTAGTCTATGATAATTTGTTACAGCAGCCCAAAGATATTATTTTTAGTCCTCATTATACATGACATCTTCAGAGTATTTCACATTTATTCATCATTTCCTCATCCTCAAAATTCTCTACACTCAGCGTTTCCACAATACCACTCTATCTTGGTTCTCCTGCAATACCTCTAACCACTCCTATCCAGTTTCCTGGCTGTTACTTCTCTATCTACCTCTTAAATATCGAATTTTCCCTGGGTTCAATTCTTAGGCCACTCCTCTTTTCACTCTATACACATTCCCTAAACAATCTCATTTTTTTCTTTATTTCTGACAATCAGCTGGCTACTGGTAATTGCCAAACTATATCTCTAATCTTCACTTCTCTCCTAACCTCCTGATCCATATATGTGAACACTTAAATGACATCTCTACCTTGATTATAGGCAGGCACATTTAATTCAACATATCAAAACTAACCTCAGGGCCTCCCTGGTGGCGCAGTGGTTGAGAGTCCACCTGCCGATGCAGGGGACACGGGTTCGTGCCCCGATCCCGGAGGATCCCACATGCCGCGGAGCGGCTGGGCCCGCGAGCCATGGCCGCGGGGCCTGTGTGTCCGGAGCCTGTGCTCCGCAACGGGAGAGGCCACAGCAGTGAGAGGCCCGCGTACAGCAAAAAAAAAAAAAAAAAAAACACTAACCTCAGCATTACTTTCCCTCATCCAAATTCATTTCTTCCCCTAAATTCTCCATTTGCATTCACAGCATCATCACCCACCCACTTACCCAAGTTAGAAACTGTTACCCTCAACTACTCTTTCTCCTTTACCCTTCACAGCCACTCACTACTAAATTTTGCTAATATGAGCTTTCAAATTTCTCTAGAATCCATACGTTCCTTTCTATTCCCACCGTAAAAGCTCCTGAGTTTTTTCACACTGTTCTTTCTCCCTCCAGTCCATTGCTATTTGAGTCACATTTCTAAGATGTTTCTTGATTTTCAAGAATCCCCACTTTTCAACAGACCCCACGGTCTACAGAGTGAAAGCTATAAATTCCATAGCCTAATACACAGAGCTTTTCACAATCTGACCCCAACCTACTCCAGCATCAAAGCTTACCTCAATTCCCATTTACACTATACTTCTCTCCATTCCTGGAACAATCCATTTCACACATTTACATGTTTTTCTCTCTGCCTATAGCCTCCTCTACCCATAGCCTCCCCTACCCTTTTTGTCTACCTGGCAAATGCATATTCATCCTGCATACCGTGGTTTAAACATCGCCTTTCATAAGAAGCCTTCTCTCTCCCTCATTAAAGTGGACCCACCTTCTTCATTTATCACTACTTATTTCAAGACTCTCCATTAATGACTAAGTTAGGGATAGAATCTTACTCCTTACTCATTTATTTTTGTTCTAGCAATTAGCACAATGCCTGGAAAGCAATAAATACCTGTCAAATCAATGAATCCCAAATGGTTCTTGACAACTGGCAAAAAACAGCAATCAAGAAATCCCAACTACTTCAATATAGAATGGGGGAAGGGAGGGGATCCAGGCTGACTATGAATTACAATGGTTCAATAATAAACAATTATCAATTTTTTAAATGTCTCAGACTATGACACCTCAGGTATTGTGCATAAATTTACCTTTTACCTTATCTCACTTATACTGCTTAAATAAAATATTTCAAATGCTTTCTCTAATATACTTAAGCAGGTTGATATGAAAGAATGCAAGAACCTCAAATGATTATAATACTTCATTCCAGGTTAAATACCATCTAAATAAATGGATGAAATTCTAAATGTATTAACGGACAGCAAAAGAAAACAAAAAGAAAAAAGTAAAGGCATATAAGGGAATTAACCCATGTGGTCATTAACAATTTTTCTTGCACAAATCTCAAAGTACGAGAAAGTAAAAACTGTAAGAAAAATAAAGACAGTTGGCTAAGTAACTTCACCTACTAGAAACAAATGAAATTTTCTAATTATTGTACCACAGTACATAAGCAAAGTCAGGAAAATAAACTCTTAATTTCAAATTATCAAAATCAGACTGTCATAAAAATCAGTGATTTTCAAGCTATGTTACTCCTCAGCATGACAGTACAGTAAGTCCCCTACATACAAACCTTCAAGTTACAAACTTTCAAAGATACGAACAGGCGTTCGCATGTCCAATCAGGCAAGTTAGTTCATGTGTCTGGCGTACACTGTCAAGCGCGTGCATCTTCTACGAGTGGTTGTGCGTTTGTGTACTTTACTGTACAGTACTGTATAGAATACAGTAGTACAGTATCTTTATTTCAAGCCCAGGATGTCCGGAAGAAAGGGTAAAAGCAGCGGTGATGTAACTGGTACTGCTAAGAAATGCCAAGCAGTAATGATGGAAACAAAAGTGAAAATAATTGAGACAGTGGAGTGGCAAGGGGAAGAAGAAGTAGGTGAAGAACTGAAGAGATTCACAACACAGGAAATGGCAAAGGGATTTTCTTTATCTGAGGAGGCACTGTGAGTTTTTGAGGCACAGGACCCAAACGTCAAACGGAACATGAAGGTTGCAGCAGCCGTTCAGAACGCAATCCAGTGCTGCCGTGTCATCTATGATGAGAAAAAAAGAGCTACTAGCCAGACATCACTGGATCATTCTTTCAAGAGGGTAGATGGAATTGAATCCAGCAAGGAACCAGAACCTGTGCCATCAACGTCAAACGTGAGTGACATTGCAGCTTGCCCTCCATCTCCTATTGCTGATGATCCTTCAGCTCTACCATCTCCCACCTCCTCTCCCTCCTCCAGTCAGTAACTCCTCTTGCCTGTTCACTCGATGCCAGCACCTGTATGCCAGCTATTGTAGTGGACTACTGTACTTTTTTCAAGGTACTGTACTGTAAGATTAAAAATGTTTTATTTTTTGTGTTTGTTTTTTATGTATTATTTGTGTGAAAAGTATTATAAACCTAGTACAGTACTATATAGCCGATTGTGTTAGTTGGGTACCTAGGCTAACTTTGTTTGACTTACAAACAAACTGGACTTACGAACATGCTCTCAGAACAGAACTCATGCTTATGTAGGGGACTTACTGTAGTATTCAGAAGAGCACAAAATTGGAAACAAGTTAAATATCCAATAATAAAGTAAATGATGAAGTCATTATTATACCCATTATTAATATACCCACAAGATGTAATAATTTAGACACTGAAGATTATGTTTTTCTGGAATTTAATAGAATAACCTTTCCCTATGTCATCGATGTTAAGGAAAAAAATAAGGCTACTCTGGGTGTCTTTTATCTTCCTTATAGCTTTTTTTAAATTAAACTTTTATTTTAAGACACCTATTAAGAAATAATACAGGGCTTACCTGGTGGCGCAGTGGTTAAGAATCCGCCTGCCAATGCAGGGGACACAGGTTCAAGCCCTGGTCCTGTAAGATCCCACATGTCACGGAGCAACTAAGCCCGTGTGCCACAACTACTGAGCCTGCACTCTAGAGCCCGCGAGCCAAAACTACTGAAGCCCCCACGCCTAGAGCCAGTGCTCCGCAACAAGAGAAGCCACCACAATGAGAAGCCCACACACCACAATGAAGAGGAGCCCCTGCTCGCCACAACTAGAGAAAGCCCACGTGCAGCAACAAAGACCCGCAGCCAAAAATTAAATTAATTAATTAATTAATTAAAGAAATACAGAAATCCCATTTCTCTGTACCCAGTTTCCCTCAATGATAACATCTTACAAAATTATAGAACAATATCAACACTAGGATACTGACATTAATACAATATACTTTCTTGTTCAGATTCCCCCAGTTTTACTGTACTCATTTGTGTTTGTGTGTATTTAGTTCTATGCAGTTCATATGTAGGCTTATGTATCCACCACCCAGTCAAGATACAAAACAGTTCTACTACCACAAAATCCCTCCTGTTACCCTTTCATAACTACACCCATCCCTCACCTTCCTTACAGTTTTTATATTTTCCATATGTTCAGCAACTGGGTATTCATTCAATACATCTTTATTAAACATCTACTATGTGTCAAGCACTCTTCTTTGCATATAATTCAAATAGCATGTATTATTTTTTCCAGTTTGTAAAAGTAATTTTTCAAAAGACAAGGTTTTTTTCTTTCAACTCAACTTTAAAATAGAAATATGAAAAAAATCAACTAAAAAGTATTATTAATTGAAAAGATACTTTAGGAACAAAAATAGTTTAGTATGTTGAACAAATAATTCCAGGAACATTCTGGAATTAAACACAGAACATTTCAGTATCATATTATCATAGTATGATTAGCTTTTAGAGAGATGTAGGTAACAAAATCATACTAACTCCTGAAGAAAGCTTTATAACAAAGGTTTGCAGACTCAATTAGATTTATTCTTTACTTATTAAAGGTTTTTTGTGGGTTTTTTTTGTTTGTTTGTTTGTTTGTTTGGCTCTGTGGGGTCTTCATTGCTGCGCCCGGGCTTTCTCTAGCTGCGCGAGCAAGGGCTACTCTTCGTTGCAGTGCGCGGGCTTCTCATTGCGGTGGCTTCTCTTGTTGCAGAGCATGGGCTCTAAGCGCGCAGGCTTCAGTAGTTGTGGCTCACGGGCTCTCGAGCACAGGCTCAGTAGTTGTGGTGCGTGGGCTTAGTTGCTCTGCGACATGTGGGATATTCCCGGACCAGGGCTCAAACCTGTGTCCCCTGCATTGGCAGGCGGACTCTTAACCACTGCGCCACCAGGGAAGTCCTCTCCCAGTAACTTTTTACAGAGAGTTTTACATAAAAAGAACTACTCAAAGGATACAACTCAAGATATACAAAACTATTCTAATGCCTAAAAAGTGATTCAAATTAAAACACCTACTCTTCAAAAGCTATTGTTAAGAAAATGAAAGGGCAAGCCACAGATTGGAAGAAAATATTTGCAAAACACCTGATAAAGACTTGTATCTAGAACTTAAAAATTCAGTAATAAGAAGCCAACAAATGCAAACTATTACATACAGAATAGATAAACAACAAGGTCCTACTGTATAGCACAGGGAGATAAACCATAATGAAAAAGAATATAAAAAAAGAAAGTATATATGTATAACTGAATCACTTTGCTGTATAGCAGAAACTAACACATTGTAAATCAACTATACATAAATTTAAAAAAGAAGCCAAACAAACAATCCAATAAAAAAAGGGTAAAAATTTGCTCAGCCTCTTTACAAAAATATTCCAATGCAATAGGCACATGAAAAGGTGCTCAACATCATTAGCCACCAGGAAAATTCAAATTGAAACCACAATAAGATACCACTACATGTCCACTAGAATGGTTAAATTTTTTAAAATAATATAAATAAAATTTAAAAGACTAACTGGAACTCTCTTACATTGCTGGTAAGTATGCAAAATGGCACGGCCAGTTTGGAAAACAGTTTGGTGGTTTCACATAAAGTTAAACGGACACTGATCATATGACCCAGCAATTCTTCTCCTAAGTATCTACCCAAGAGAAATGAAACCATATGAACAGTCAAAGATCTGTCTGCAAATGTTTAGAATAACTTTGTTCATAATAGCCCAAAACCAGAAACTCAGAAGTCCACCAACTGGTGAACGGATAAACAAATTGTATTATATTCAGCAATAAAAAGGAACTGACAATACATACAAGATGGATACGTCTCAAACATATTTTTGTAAGTGAAAAAAGCCAGACATAAAAAACTATACAATTCCATTTATAAGACATTCTAGAAAAGACAAAAGCGCAAGGACAGAAAATAGATCAGTGATTGCCAGAGGCTAGGGAGGGAACTGACAGCAAAGGGGCACAGAAGAGCTTTTTGGAGGGAAGTGTTCTCTATCTATATCTTGATTGCGGTAGTGGCTACACTTATGTATACATCCGTCAAAACCCACTGAACTGTTTAGTTAAAAAAGTGAATTTTATTGCATGTAAATTATACTTCAATAAACATGACTAAAGAAAAATTATCCTAGGGAGGGTGGGAGGGAGGGAGACACAAGAGGGAAGAGATATGGGAATATATGTACATGTATAACTGATTCACTTTGTTATAAAGCAGAAACTAACACACCATTGTAAAGCAATTATACTCCAATAAAGATGTAAAAAAAAAGAAAGAAAAAAAGAAAAATCATCCAAAGTCAAAAAAAAAAAGAAAAGAATACATCTCGTTATCAAGATTCTACAATTTATAAAAGCTTCTGGATTTTGTTACTTTAAAAAATAATCTTCCCTTTCCCTACTGTGGGATAGAGGGTAGTCATTATAGCCCTGGGGTGGGGTGAGGGTTGTCAGAGCCCAAGTGAACCAAAGAGGTACTCTATGTGGGGAGGAACGGCCAAATGAGTTTAGTCAGAGGCCAAGCACTGCAAGGAGGGTGTCAAAGCAGAGGGGCAGCCTGGCATGGGGCACTAGGTGAGCACGGAATGAGGACGACGTCGTACTCCACATGGAAGCAGAACCTAAGGGGAGTGAGAAGTATGTCCACAGTGGAGAAACTGACATGGGGAGCCGAAGCCAGGGCAGGTTGAAAAGGCTGTCCCTGTACTGGGGCATCCTGGTATGGGCTGTTAGGTCCTGACAGGGACAGGGGGCTGGGAGAGAAAGAATGAAGAATCTGAGCCCAGCAGAGAGACGAAGGCATCCAGGAGAGGAGAGGGCGGTAGCAAAGACCAAAGATTGGTTAAATACAGGGAGACTGAACACAGAAGTAAATATATTAAGGATAATGGAAGCCAGATTTCTCACTGTCAGAGAAGAATATTACAAATATAAAAAAGGAAAAAACTAGACTGGACCCTGGAGTGTTGCGAATGAAATCAGTGGTACTGGTCAGAACTCACAGTTTTCAATATATATGGATAAACAAATAAACATAGACATAAATATGTGTGTGTGTACACATACATATATTCCCCGGCTCGGTCCATTAAGAAAGCCTGAGAGCAGTAAAAATACAACAGCAATAAACACACAAGCACGGAGATCTTAGCTTCTAAATACCATTATCCATTAAAAGGATCCAGGTCTCCCTAGAGAAATGGCTGATTCCAGAACTAAAGGAGGGACAGTACAAGATAAGCCCAGAACATCTTCTTATACCAAAAAGTAAAGACATGCTCAAAGAATGGTGGGGACATGTCATAAAGACATGGAAGTCAGCTTGAATGGGCTCTCGTTGGCCAAAAGAGGAATAATTTGAACTAAATAAACAGTAATAATATAACTCAGCAAAAAAACATGAAGAAAACCATGTATCCATAGATATAAATGCATAAAGGAATACAAGTTTGATGAGGAACAAGACACATAGTTTCAAAGAAGTCCTCACAAAAACCATTCATTAATTAACTATTAAATATTAACTTTAGAGTGAAAAACCCTGGCAGACATTGCTTATAATCAAAGTAATCAAGTAATCAAAGTGAAAATCACCAATAATAGGACAAACTGAAATTTTACACCAGATAGGATGCAATGAGCACCACTTCTGTGATATTCCTGCCCAAATACATAACCTGTATGTATCTAATCATAAGAGAACAGATAATCCCAAATGAGAGGTATTCTACAAAATAACGACCCTATAATCTTCGTTAGGGTCAAGGTTATGAAAATCAAAAGACGAAGGAATTGTTTCAGATTGAAGAAGTCATGCAGCACATGGCCAAAAACGTACTGAAAGTAAATGAAAACGAAATTCATCTCCATCGAGAATAAGTACGCAAGCAGCAAACTCCTGAATATCAGTACGATGCCTCAGCTGAGCTCAAAAGCCATCCAAGAGCTTGCCTCACCTCTGATGAGATGGTCCTGTGACAAATAAATGCAATACCTAATTCTGAACTGGATCCTTTTGCCAGTAAAGAGATTAATGGCATAATCAACAAAACTTGAACCAGTCTGAGAACTAGATGGAGTACTATGCCAGTGTTAATTTCCTGATTTTGATGATTGTACTGTGATTATGTAGGGGAATAACCTTGTTTGTAGAAAATACACACTAAAGCATTCTGGGGTGATAAGGGAGGGCATCAGGTCAGCAGCTTCCTCTCAAATGGTTCAGGGAGTAAAGAGTTCTTTGTACCGTACTTGCAAGTTTTCTGCAAGTTTGTGATTGTTTCAAATTTTTTTAAAGGTGAGGGGGGGAAAAACCCCAATGTCGCTAAAAATGAAATAATGTTGAAAACAAACTGTGATCCTCCATATTGTTAATCTTGGTAATAAGAAAGAGACAGCAGACTATGCAAAATTACCAGGAAATAACAAATAAAATTTTGGAGCCAGAAAATACTTTAAATATAGCCCAAGCCCTTCTTTTGTTAACCTCAATCAGGTCAAGAGTGATGAAGGACTAAACAATATAAAAGGTCCCCGCTAAAGGAAGTTATCAGGAGAGGAATAGTGAAAGGGGCAGTAGACCAACAGTGGGTAGAACAATGGTATTCTGATGCTACAAATGGCTGCAACCATCAGCAAAACACAATCTCAGCATCTCCTCTGAAAAATGAAGGGACTGTCTAGCTGAGATCTAAAATTCCTTGCAAATGTGCGACCAGAATTATGCTGAAATAGACGTGCTTCCCCAGCTCAAGTTATTACATTATGTGTAGCTATACAGTAATACAAAAGAATACAGATACAAAAATAAACGTGCATAAACCCTGAATTCTCTTCAGTTGTGGAAATCCCTCAATTAAATTAAAATGCAATGCATTTGCCAGATTGTTCCTTATGAGGAAAATTTTGTGACAAATGAAAAGAATTAAAACACACATTAAAGTGAAACAAGATCACCTTCAGAGGTCTGCTAACGGTCCTTACCTAAAAGACAGTGTTCAGGACTTGGGCGGGGGGGGGCGGAGTTGGGACGAAGTGAGAGAGTAGCATTAACAAACATACACTACCAAATGTAAAATAGCTAGCTAGTGGGAAGCTGCTGCGTAGCACAGGGAGATCAGCTCGGATCTTTGTGACCACCTAGAGGGGTGGGATAGGGAGAGTGGGAGGGAGGCTCAAGAGGGAGGGGATATGGGGATATATGTATACGTATAGCTGATTCACTCTGTTGTACAGCAGAAACTAACACAACACTGTAAAGCAATTATACTCCAATAAAGATGTTAAAAAAAAATAGTGTTCAGACTCATTCTGAAATAACCGTCACATTTGTTCTGAAAGAACGAGGCACATTTCCTAGAAATGTTTAGAAGTTTAAGGATCCTTTCCCCTTCCTCGGTACCACGCGTCCACAGGCGCGGTGACTAGACAGGCCCCCACCAGCTCAGGGGTTAGGGAGCACAGGACTCTCAGCACTTCCTTTCGGAGAGAACAGCCCCCTGCGTCACTCGCTACTCACTCAGGATGCTGGGCAGAAGTTTATCCCCGAGGAACTTAGCACAGTTGGCTCCCGCCCTACCAGCCCTGCGGTCCTGGCCCAATCCCGCCGGCACCGGGGAGCTGCCCCTGGTACCCAGCCCCCTCCAGAGCGAGGGTCGCGGCACCCAGACTCGCCCCAGCTGACCCAGCTTGGCCGCCCCGGGCCCGGAGGACGCGATCTCCTCCTCCCCCTCCCCTCGTGCCGGCCCCTCACGCCCACTGCGAGGCTCAGCTGGGCCAAGAAGGCCGGACGCCGAGCGCCGCTCAGCCGGGGCCCAGCCCGGCCCTCCCCGCCTCCAGGCCGCGACGCCCGGCCCCGAGGAGCCCACTGGACGGCAGCCGGGGAGGCGGGGGCGGGGAGGCCCGGGGGCGGCGCCCGTCCCACACCCTTACCTGGCTTCTCGTGGTCGTAGCCTACTACGATGAAGTAGTCGGCCAGCCGGGCCATGGCCGCCGCCGCCGCGCCGGGGAAGCGGGTGCCCGTTGCCGACTTCGCCGCCGCCGCCCACCCGGTCCGGGAGGGCTCAGCATTTTCCCTGCAGCAGCAGTAGCGGCAGCGGCGGCACTTCAGCCATGTTTGACAACCGAGGCGCGCTCTGCGCCTGCGCCGCGCTTAGCGTCCGCTCCTCCCCCGCCCCCACCCGCGCTGGCTGGTTGACCTGACCCCCCCGGCGGAGAGCCCACCCCCACCCTCTTGGCGCCGCTAGGACAGCTGGTTTGGGGAGTGGGCTGCCGGGCGTATTGCTACCACACGCCGCCACCGCAGCCGCTTGGGGTGGTTCACTTTGAGGCCTGGCTGCCCCTCCGCGGCCCACCTCCCACTCCCCTATTTTTCCTAAAGCAGGGTGTCTTTCCTTCCGCCTTCTCCACTCTTTCTTTCTGGGTCTGGGAAGAAGAGACAGGGATGGTTGAGGGGTCCCCTGGAAAGTTTGCTGCTTCCCCTCCCCCCTCCCCCTCCCCTTCCCAAGACGAGATTCTCCCGCCCTCGACTGGAAGCATGGAATTTGCACCGCCAGGGCTTTTGCTGCACGTTTCCTGTTTATGTTGTGCAGATGGGAATTTTAGGAACATGCCACCGAGTAGGCGGAGGAGGAAGAGGGTTTTGCTCAATCCTCAGAGGCGCCTCGTGCTTTAGTGCTGGGTGGGCTGGGGGCGGTTGGCCTGGGCTTCCCCCAGAGCGCCTGGGGAGGCTGGATTCCTCCGAAGAACGCGGCATCCCCGGGATCCTCCTGAACTGCCCGGAACAACAGAATCCGAGGGAGGAGGCTTGTCTCTCCCAAGGGAGCCCTTCTCGCCTAGGGTTTCGCCCCTTGCAGCGGTCCCAGGGCTCTTGCAGCAGGAGCAGGAACTTCTAACTTCCTTGTTCAAACAATGCAATTAAAATGAATTAGTGGATCTCATCATCCAATCTAGGAATTATAGAGATCGCTTTCTTTTTACTGCACCTCTTATTGATCGTTCCGAATTTGGCAAGTGAGGCATCCAGATGAGCTTGCTTTGTCCTGTTAGTATCTCCTGAAGTTTTAGTAGCAGGATACGTTACAAGTGGTAGACTGAAGTTGTGGGAATCTCCATGATTTTCAAATATCTTCATATTCCTGGTTGCTTGTCACTACTCATTATTAATTGAGGATTTAACCCCTCATTTACATATAAGAGCTCTTAGCAAAGTGTCTTAAGTGCTTAACGAGTATGTTTAATGAGTGAATGCATACAATTTCCCCCAACTGCCAGCAGGAAGCTGCTCGAACTCTGAACTGTGAGTTCAGAGATTTGGTGTCTCAGCTACTGAAAGTTTACTGTCATTGATCATTTCCTCTTTCTGTGTGGTGCTTTTTTTCACCCGCAGATTGAGAGGGTTGGGCTGTGCTAGAACTGAAACTCCCAGGAAGGAATACTTTAACTCAAGGAGTTCATTTGCAAATTGCACATGGTCAAACTGAATCAGCCTAGTTGCAGAGGTGGCGGCAAGATAACAGATTGATCTTGAAAACAATTAAAACTAACATGCTTCAGTCAAACCTCAAGTAAGAATCCTCTCTATAAATTCCCTGAGAGCTCATCATCCAACTTGATCACTTTTAGTAAAGCCTAATTTAACTTTCCTGGGAGCTAGCCCATTCCACTGTTTAACAACCCTATTGTTAGAAAGTTCTTCCTTGTTACTCAGAGTTTTCCTGTAACTTCTCCCAATTTTGCGCCATGGAAATACCCAGAAAAAATAAAATCTATCTTTGTATGATAGCCTTTCTGACTTTTAAGGCAGCTATCATGTTCCTTCCCCATTTCACTTTTTTTAAGGTGAAATTTACACATCATAAAATGAACCATTTTAAAGTGTGCAATTCAGTGGTATTTAGTACGTTCACAATGTTGTGCAACTACCCCGTCTATCTTGTTCCGAAATATTTTCATCACCCAAAAGAAAAGCCCACACCCGTAAAGCAGTCACTCCCATTTTCCCCTCCCCCAGCCTCTGACAACTACAAATTTGCTTTCTGTCTCTATGGATTTACCTAATATGGATATTTGATATAAATACAATCACACAATATGTGACCTTTTGTGTCTGGGTTCTTTCATTTAGTATAATGTTTTCGAGGTTCATCCATGTTGTAGCATGTATCAGTACTTCATTCTTTTTCATCGCTGAATAATATTCCATTGTATGTATTATACAATGTGATGTCAAATTTATCTATTTTTTCTTTTGTTTCCTGTGCTTTGGTGTCATATTGCCTGGCTTCCATTGCAATCCATTGCCAAATCCAAGATCACTCCTTGGAAGGGAAGATTTACTCCTATGTTTTCCTCTAAGAGTTTCATAGTTTACTCTTGTTTTAGGCCATTGACCCATTTTGGGTTGATTTTTATATATGACATGAGGTAGGATGTCACATTTTACTTTTAAAATGTGTTTTTATTTCATTCACAAGTGTTGGTTTAAATTTTTTTTTTAAATCAAAGCTTAGCTGTTTTCAAGCCTCAAATCAAGTGCTGTTTGCATTTAGACATGTTTCACCTGTTAGGTCATAGGTAGGCTGCCAGACCATTTGAAAATGGGTGTTTTGTAGCATAGGGATTTTGACATACCCCAGGTATATGTATATAAAGGCATCATGTATTTGAATATACATGTGAACATATTTAGCATACACTGGAACTGTGCTTTGCTTCTCGGCCAACAGCTGCCAGTCTGCTGAAACTGATAAGCCCTGACAAGGCAGCCTGATTACTGAGGTTGGCTGAAGGCCAGACCATCCCCTGAGATAACCACCATCACCTCTCACCAAAGAGTGAGGGGTAAAACAAACTCAGATTTGTTTTACTGAAGGGTGGCAGGGAGGGAGGAAGACTATGCAATACAATGATGGTGTGTACATAGCAGATGCCTTTCCTTTATGCTTTAGAAGTCAAAAAGGAGCTGATTACTAGTCAGCAAGAATTATCAACCTGCTGCTCCTACATTTGGCTGTCGTGGAGTAAGTGGTTGATCTGTACAGTCATTTCAAGTGCTTCCTGTGGTTAGCCACTACAGTTCAAAGAGGCAATATGAGAGTTTGACTTGACCAAACATCTGCAGGCAGGGTTGGGGCCTCTTCAAACAGTCTCTACCAACAAGTAACAAAGGAGACTAAGCAGCTGTGGTAGATAATCCCCTGATCCATTGCCACATCTCCATCCACTCGGTTGCCCAAGTAAGAAACTGAATGATTGCTACCCTTGACACCTGCCTCTCTCTCAGCCCCACATTCCTCACTCAGTCCTATTGATCCTACTTCCCAAATATGTAAGTTTCTCTCCCCCCCTCACTGCCACCCCACTAGTCTGAGCCACTATCACCTTCCACCTTGTCTATTGCAAGAGCTTCCTAACTGGTTTCCCTGCTTCATTGGTGATCCCAGACTTTCCCTGTAGGTAAAACTTCAGGACAGTAAGTGGATTATGAACCCTGTCTTCAAAGTAAATCTGTATAGGGAAACATACTGTTTCTACCTTGGGTGTCTGTTTAGGGTGCAGGAAGGAGGCTTCAGAGATGGCTAATAGAAATTGTCCTACAAATGATTTCACATGTGTGATTATATGAATAATTGAATCTTGACACTCACGTAAAGTATCCCTGACATTAGCAGTATAGATAGGTGCTGTGAGAGGTTGCAGACTGTTTTTACTTAGATTGCATGTCTATCTGGTGAGTGGGACTGGCTATGTTATGTGCAGAGGCCAAAGCAAAATGAAAATAAAGGATCCTCTCTGTTCAAAAATTATTAAGAATTTCAAAACAGCGACAAGCAGAGCATGAAACAAAGTGTGGGGTCCTGTGTGACTGAACAGGGTGCACATCCATGAAGCCAGCTCTGTTGGTGAAGTTTAGAGTGGAGTGTGTGTGTGTGTGTGTGTGTGGTGGACTAATTGAGATTATGGTAGGACTAGGCCCTCTCCGATCTCTCCAGGGCAGCGGTCCCCAACCCTTTTGGCACCAGAGACCAGCTTTGTGGAAGAGAATTTTTCCACGGACGAGGGTGGGGGGATGGTTTTGGGATGAGTCAAGCACATTATATTTATTGTGCACTTTATTTCTAGTATTATTATTACACTGTAATATATAATGAAATAATTATACAACTCAAGATAATGCTGACAGGAGGTGGAGCTCAGGTAGTAAAGCAAGAGATGGGGAGTGGCTGTAAATACAGATGAAGGTTCTCTCGCTTGCGTGCTGCTCACCTCCTGCTGTGTGGCCCGGTTCCTAACAGGCCACGGACAGGTACTGGTCCATGGCCCGGGGGTTGGGGACCCCTGCTCCAGGGCACCACCACTGCACTGCTCCCCTTCTTGCTCCTCCCTAATCCAGTCATCACATTCAATGGCCACAATGATCTTTTAAATAAATGTGTATCAGATCATGTCTCTCCCATCTTCAAACCTGTCAAGCTTCCCAAATCGCTATGAATAAAGTGCAAAATCTTCATCATATCTCAAAGGGTCCTATTTACTCTAACCTTGATGACCTCCTTAATCTCATTTCATGCCTCTCTTCTCCCTCACTCAATACATTTCAACCACACTGGCCTCCTTTTTTCTTCCCTAGTGTTCCAAGCTCTTTCTCATCTCTAAGCATTTGCTTATGCTCTTCCTTATATTTGGAACATTAGGTCCCCCTAATCTTGCTTTTCCTTCAGAACACTTACCACAGTCTGTAATCGTGTATTTATTCCTATGAGGATTTGTTTATGTTTGGCTACCCTACCATGCTGTAAGCTCACTGAGGGCAAGAATGATGCTTGCATTGTTGATTATTGTATGCCCAGCATTTAGCACAGAGTTAGGCATATAATACATGCTTGGTAAATGTTTGTTGAAGGAATGAATGAACATTCAACTCATGTAGGCCCATACATTAGAATTGCCTCATTCCTACAGTTCTAATCTGATAGTACAGTATCCCCACCTGGAGGCAGGTATCATGATGGTTGCTCTCACTAACACCATTCTCATTGTCTAGGGATAACCCCAAATGATCGAATCATCTCTTTTATACTCCATTTATTAATGCCATTCATTGGGCCATCAGTAGAAAATTTCTCTTGAAGTCATTTCACCTCATTCTGTTATAGCTGTTAGTATAAGAAGCTTCTATATGTTAACCATCTTCTCTGTGTTCTCTTTCATCTGTCCTATAGCAACTTATATTCCCTAAGCTTCAGGGAGGTTTGTCTTCTTTATCACATACAAGGACTGATTATTTCTGTCCATATGTTTTGTGCAAGAGCACAGAAATGAGGCAGCAAAAGCATTACTTTTCTTTGTGCTGATGCTCTGGAAAATTCTATGCCCTAGAAAGAGAGAGGTTAACTGCCCTCCCTGCCTCTACCACTCCAAGACAGAAATTAATGCTATAGAAACAGTGCTTTTTATTCTGTGTCAGCATTCTTTACTTGGTCAATCTCCTGAAATCGTATGCTTATTTTATACTTAAATTGGTTTATGTACATGTGCATTTTTCTGGAAAGGATCTATATCTTATTAGCTTCTTAGAGAAGTCAGAGATTCCAAAAAAAAAAAAAAGTGCCCTGAGCTTTGTATCCTGCTTTACTTTTTCCTGTGACTAAATCTGAGTAGCTGATTGGCTCCTTTCTCTAAACCACTTGGTGTTATGACTCCCGGATGCTTCTTGAAACTTGTTTTCAAATGGACTTGGTAAACAAGCCCTCAGCTTAGCCGAGGCATTTTGAACCATATGAACAATAAATGCATTGTAAAATTTCCTGTTTGAAAAAAGAGGCATCAGAGATAATTATGCAATGCACTTAGCTATTCAAGTTTAGTTATTCTTTTAAATATTATTAATATTATTTATTGTTTCTCATTTCTGTTCTTTATGACCTGAGTGTGGTCACACTGGCTTTAGGGATTGTGTCCACAGTGTTAGCTGAGAAACCACCACCAAAAATTTTTTAAAACTCCTTACATTACTAAGAATAAGGTTTGGATTTAGGGCCTAAAAATAATTCAGTTGGAATGTGAAGAAGTTGAGATACCATTATACAACAAGGCTTCAGCATATTTGTATGTCTGTATATATGATGTCAGAATACACACAATTATTACAGTGCTTTGGGGGTTTATTTTTTTTAAATTCTTGGGCACAAAAGAAGTGGATCTTCATCAACCAAAATTTCTTTTCTTCTGCTTCTTTCACTTGTCTTGCCAGTGAGATTTTAAAGATGTTTCTTCCTTCACTTCCTTCCTTCCTTCCTTGTACTCTGTGTGAATCTACAATCGCTGCAACTTGAATGGATGAAACTCCACGTTTACAAATCGCCAGCAGCAGAAGTCCTTAAGTTGTTTCCTTCTATATCCGACGTTTAACCGTGAATGCATTCTAGTGATTTTTCCCCCTTTGTTAAAGTAAACGAACCTCAGGTTCCAAGGGAAAAAATAGATGCCAACATTTGGAAAACTTTATATCTTTTTTTCGACTTATACTCCACGACACTTTGGGGAACCTTCCGGCCCTTGTCGCCGACCTAAACAAACACACACACACACTTTCGAAGATACGGGTGTTCTAGCAAAACCCCGAGCTGCCAACACAGGGCTTAAAGAATTGACGGAGTTCTCAAGCGTCAGCCCTCTAAGTGCCAGAGCTGTAAGACACACTTGGGCTGATAGCATTGTGCCAAGGCTCTCAGGTGGGAATTCCTGGCACCGCCGCTATGCTGCTGGCGTAGGCACTGGAGCCCGGCGGAGTCTCCACTTCTGGGTTGGGTTTGCTTTTTGAAGCCTCCAGCAGCTCAAAGCGAAGTCTGCACCAAGAGCTCCGTCCCCGGTCCCTTCCCCCATCCCCTCCACCCTCCCTCTCTCCTGGAACCAGAGCTCTCCTAAAGGACACAGCCGGGAGGCCACGAGGTACAGCTGAAGAGTCCTCTGCAGACCAAACCCCCCAGGGCTGGTGGGAACTGGAAGGAACGAGTCCAGACCACGGGACCTTCCCTGGCTGTGGGCCGGCGCCCAGCTGTCCTTGACCTCCCCGGCAGCCAGAGGCGCGCGCCGGGGAAATGAAAGTAAAAACCTGTCTTGGCGCGGACCCAGCTGGAAGCTGGCGACGAGTATGTCGCATCCTCAGACAAGACTGACAGACAGCCGGTCCTGGACAGGGTCGCTGCGAAGAGCGTGACTCGTAAGGGACGAACTGAAAGGAAGCATTGAGAAATGGGAGACGAGCGAGCAAAACAGAATAGTTAGTCTGGGGAGGCTCCTGGAAACAGAGCAGGCGCTCAGTAATACCTGCTGTCTGCGGTGCAGGCAGACTAGCCGCCAGACCCGGTCTACTGCGGCAACTGCCCTGAAACCAGACAGGCTGCCCGAACCCAGCCAGTGCGCTGCGCTGCACTCCTCCGACCCTCGGCGTCCCCAGCCCAACCCCGAGCCCGAGCCAGGAATCTGACCCCCCACCCTCAGCTGGAACTCAGGTCCGCTCAGGTGACCCCCTCGCAGAAGAGCCCTCAGAATAAATAACTTCGGCGCGGCCATTCCTTCCCAGGTGCAATGTCCACCGGTCAGTCCTGGGAGTGTAAAGGCGGCTGAGCCAGCAGTGCGCGGCCCAGGGCAGGCAAGGTCCTGTGCACTGGGTCTCAGAACCAGTGTGGCAGAGCAGGTAGGAAGCTGGGGGCAAGTTATAGATGGGGAAACCAGAGGGTGGGGTGCATAACTTGCCCAGGTCCACAAAGAGAATTGCCGTACGGTGAGAGTAGAAGCTGCACCACAGGGTCCCAGTGGTCCCGCGCCCTCCGCCTCTCAGTCTAGGCCCTCGGCTTCAGGACCTGCATCCAGGGAAGTGGGTGATAGGACACCAGAGGCCCTCCTGCAAGAAGTAGGGAGTCCCGCGGGGCTAAGTTCCCTCCCTAGTTTGGCCTCCCAAAGTTAAGTAAGAAAGTGAAGTCAAGAAGCAGTGATGGAAGAGCATAAACGGGTGACAAACGTGCTTGGGGGTGATTCATCATGAAAAGGCATAAATCCTTGGGCGGGGGCTAGGACTCTCCTCTCTCCCTTGACAAGATGATGGCACTAGCCTAGAAAAATCCACGTGGCGCCCCAGTCCAGTCGGCCGTGCATGCTTGCGGGGCCGAGCTAGGACACTACTGTTTACCACCGTTGGTGTGATTTTGGGCAAATGCTTACCCCTCTGAACTTTAGTTTTCTCATTTCACCAGGTAGAAAGTTGATGTTACCTTCCTTGGCTAACTCAAGGGTAGGTGTGAAGATCAAAGGAGATCAGGATGTGGCCATGCTTTGTAAACTGTAAAGGGATTAACATACGTGAAGCATTAGTGTGCTCCCTGGCAGCATCCTCACGTTTACAAGGGGTGAATGAAGGCTCCGAGGGCAGCCAGGCAAACTCTCAGGTTGTAACCTTATAAGGCATAATTGGATTAAAAGGGGAAAAAATGAAACTGTATTCTTCGTCCTAAATTTGGTTATTCCTTTATTTCCAAATAGGCATGCAAATTCTGAAACTTCAGGTAAGTCCCCTCTTCTAAATCCCAATTCTCAAATCAGCCTTGCCCCTATTGCGAAATCTTACTAGCCCATCCTCAGAACCCCGGAGTCTCGGCTAGCCCCCCTTCTCTCAGCTGTGCTCTGTGCTCTGCCCCTGAGGCTCTGCTGAAGTCTGGGGTCGCGGCCAGGTCAGGCGCCGAGCCGGCACGGGGCGCGGTCCACTCGAGGCCACAGCTCCAGAGGTCCGGAGTTCGGGTCATCCGCGTGATACCCCGCGCTGGCTCTTGCAGTTGTGTGCCAGAAGACGTTACACTCTGGGCTGCATAAGTCCTAGGTAAGGACCCCCAAGAGGTTGTACCGGCTCTGCTTCGTCCCGGCTTAAGGTCTGAACTCTGTGCCCAGTGAGTCAGGGCTGAGGCAGTTCCTGCACCAATCTCCTGGAGCTCATCTCTGAGCCCTCTAAGCATGAGGGACCCCCACCTCACCTCCGAACCCTACACCCGCAGGCAAGCAATGCGCGCGCCCGATTGCAGAGCGCGCGCCCTAGGGAGGAAAGGGAGGGCGCGAGGGCAGCCTAGGCCCCGCCCCCTGCGCTCTTATAAAGCGGAGGAACGAGAGCCGGCCACTCAGTGGTTTCTTGGTGACACTAGGCGGAACGGGTCGAACCTTGCCACCTCTGGTTTCTCACCGCAGCTTGGACGTCGGGGTTTTGCCACTGCCAGAGCGACGTCTCAGACTTAATCCTCCAAAGATCTCGACAGATCACCCCCTGAAGCAGGTAAGCACCGCGGGCCGGGCGGGTTAAAAGTGGGGAGGCTTGCCCAGGCCGGAGACTAGGAGCGCTGGGTGAGGGGTACAATCCACTTTGGAGGGTCCTCTGCCGGGTGCGTCCCACATCCCGGGCCCAGCTTGTGGACACAGCTGGAACTCCAGAGACCCAGTCCCCTCTGCTCCGTCAGCCAATCCGAGAAGTTGAACGGGGAACCTCTGGGAGCCTGGCGCGGGGCAGCGGCCTCCCCTGCGGGGCCTGTCACCCCCCTGGCGGGTGCAAATGCCGCTGGCGCCTCTCTGCGCCCCGGGGAGATAAGCGTCTGAGTCCGGCAGAGCGCGGGTTGAGCGCCCGCCTCCGTGCCCCGCCCGGCGGTGCGGCAGACCCAGGCGCTCACGCTCGGCTCCTCTTTCTCCTTCCCCAGGGTCTACGCATCGACGCCGGGATGAAGCTGGTTCCCGTCGCCCTCATGTATCTGGGCTCGCTCGCCTTCCTAGGCGCGGACACCGCACGGCTCGACGTGGCGGCAGAGTTCCGAAAGAAGTGAGTCGCAGGCAGCGCCTGCCCCAGTTCTGGTACCTGCAAGACAAGGGAAACTAACCATTGGTCCCCGAGGGGTTAGAAGTGAACAGGGTCAGGGATGGGCCAAGACCTCGCCTGGACGATTGCGAATCGAGTCTATTTGTGTTGTTTAGATGGAATAAGTGGGCTCTAAGTCGTGGAAAAAGAGAACTTCGCGAGTCCAGCAGCTACCCCACAGGGCTCGCCGACGTGAAGGAAGGGCCTGCCCAGACTCTCGTTCGGCCGCAGGATGTGAAGGGCGCCTCTCGCAGCCCCCAGGCAAGGTAACTATGCGGGGCGCCGTCGCGGGGTGGGCAAGGGGAGCTCTCCTCCGTTGCCCTGGCCCTGGGGATCATCGGGGCTGTATGGCAGTTCAGATGGAGGTAGCAGTTAGCAGCTCCCTCTGGTCTTAGAATGGCTCCGTTCCCGCTGGCTGGGGCCAAAGACCTGCTTGATGGGGGTCTCATGTGGCCTTCCTTCCCTTCTCCAGCAGTCCGGACGCCGCCCGCATCCGAGTCAAGCGCTACCGCCAGAGTATGAACAACTTCCAGAGCCTGCGAAGCTTTGGCTGTCGCTTCGGGACGTGCACGGTGCAGAAGCTGGCGCACCAGATCTACCAGTTCACGGACAAGGACAAGGACGGCGTCGCCCCCAGGAGCAAGATCAGCCCCCAGGGCTACGGCCGCCGGCGCCGACGCTCCCTGCCCGAGGCCGGCCTGGGACGGACTCTGTCTTCCCAGGAGCCACAGGCGCGCGCGGCCCCGGCCTCCCGGGCTCATCAAGTGTTCGCCACCCTCCTTAGGATTTAGGCGCCTGTGGCAGCAGCGAACAGTCGCACATGCATCCCGCCGGCTCCTCCCGGGACGGAGGACTTCCCCTAGCCGAGCCTCTCAGCCTATGGGACCCGGGCTGAGACAGCCCTGAGAGACCGAGTCCGGGAGGCACCGTCCGGCGGCGAGCCCTGGCTTTGCAGGACCCCGTCCACCTCGGAGGCAGTGTTCTCTTCAACCTAATTCAGCCCGGGTGCCCCGGGTGGGGAGGGGGTGCAGAGGAATCCAAAGGAGTGTCCTTTACCAGGCTCACGGAGAGGAGAAACTGCGAAATAAATGCTGAGACCCCCAGGGGCAAGGGTCTGAGCCACTGCCGTGCCCGCCCACAAACTGATTTCTGACGGGGTGTCACCCCACCGGGGCGCAAGCCTCACTATTACTTGAACTTTCCAAAACCTAGAGAGGAAAAGTGCAATGTGTGTTGTATATACAGAGGTAATTATCAATATTTAAGTTTGTTGTGTCAAGATTTTTTTTTGTAACTTCAAATATAGAGATATTTTTGTACGTTATATATTGTATTAAGGGCATTTTAAAGCAATTATATTGTTCCCCTCCCCTCTATTTTAATACGTGAATGTCTCAGAGAGGTGTAACGTTGTGTGCTGCGTGGAATGTGAGCGTGTGTGCGTGAAAGAGAGACTGGTTGCCTCTTGTGGAAGAAGAAAACACCATGTCTGTATAATCTATTTACATAAAATGGGTGATATGCGAAGTAGCAAACCAATAAACTGTCTCAATGCTGATTCATTCTCGGGTCACGAGTCTTGGGAGGGAGGGTGTCCCCAGTCTTGGTCCGCTTGGGAGCCCTGGGGTCCGGGAGCTTTGGGGTCCAGCCGCCTGGCGTGGGAAGGTAGGACGGCTGCGCTGGCGCGTGCTGGCTGTTCTCCGCGCTGGCTGAGCTGTCGGAGTAACGCTCTCTGGTGGGACATGCGGAGAGCGTGTCTTGCGTGCGGGTCCGGGCTTCGAGGAGATGCTCCAGGTCACAGCCTCGTGTGGCGGCCGGGCCGGTTGTGGTAGGGTGAACCCTTAGTGGGGAGGCGAGCCTGGACTCTCCCGATTACGCAACAGAGTCCCAGATTTTGTGGAGTTGCTCACGGGACCCTGCGCAAAAGCGCACCTCGGAGAGTTGGGGTGGCCTCCGAGGTCTTCCAGCTGAGGAGTGTCCCCCTGCTGCAGCGGGGCTAAAGTTAGAAGCGACTCCAGCAAGAAGTGCGAGCTCCTCCGGGAAATCCGCAGCCGGGCCAGTGACCCCAGTCCTCTCCCGGCCCAGTGCCCCAGAGAGTGAGTGGCCTGGCTCATAAGCGATACGGCGGCGCCCCCAGCCGGCCGCCTCCGACGCGCCAGAGAGCCTTCAGGCAGTACGTGCGGTTTAATAAGTCCTCCTACGTGGGAGTCAGCACACAGCCTTAATGAAAGAGGAAAGAAAAAAACAGTTTGCAGATGCCAACCGGGGCCGGCCCCCCCCTAGACCTGCACGGCGGCTCCCTGTTCTGGGACCGTGACTCAGCGCCCACACGGGGCGCAGCGTGCAGCTGCTGACGGGAGGCGGGCTGGACGGACGTGCCGCCGGAACCGTGCGCCTGCGACGGCCTGAGACCTTCATTGTTCCGCCTCCCCTTGCCGCTCTCCTCTTCCTTCCTCCTTCCCAAGCCTTTTTCATTTTTTTCTCCATTTCTCTCCAGTCTTCCTTTCTCTCCCTTCTTTCTTCCTTCCTCCCCTTTGCTTAAATTTATACCTTATCATCTTAGACCGTTGACCCCCAGTTCTGGTGATAGAAGCCAGACACTAAGCCCCAGTGAGTGGACTAGAAGGGCAGGGGATGTGGAAACAGTTAGGACAGAAGAAGAGGATAAGGGAAGGCACCCTGCTATTGATGTCTCTACCCTATTTGTCTCAACCAGTATCCTGAAGACCCAGGATGGAGTGCTACTGCTTGTCCTTTCCAGAAAGACTCCCTGGCCTTTACACTTCAAAGCATGACTGAAATGTTGGTGCTTCTAGGTGATCTTAGAAACCTTCCTGGTGAAGAAAATCTGAGGGTGAGTTTGGATAATGGAAATGTTTCCAGGGCAGCCGACCTTCTCCTGGGACTTTTGGATCAATCGCATTCCACAAGGTCCCTTCTGAGGGCCTAGAATAGTTCCTTTCAGAAAAAGCCTCCATGACACTGAAAGGGGTCATAGGTCTGGGGTCCAGAGAAAACCTGCTCCTGAAGCAGTTTCAGTTTCAAAGAAAGTAGATCCTAGTACATGAAATTTCCTTAAGACCATCTGAGGCCTCAGTTTTGAGCACCTGGCTATTGACAGTGTCAATTTTCATACAGTTCATTGTCCTATTTGATCTTAACAATTTAGTGAGGTTCATCAGAATTCAAGGGGTTACAAAAGTAGCAAAAGACCATGCTTTCCTTAAGGTCCTTCTAGTAAATATTCACTTAGCGGGAGCTCTGTGCCAGGCACTGCGCAAGGTACAGGGGATGTAAGAATGAAAGAGTGACTAAAAAATCCAGTTTTGGAATTCCCATGCCCGTGAGTGGTTCTGGGTGGTCTGAAGGGGCTACAAAAACCAGAGAGCTGCAAACACTTCAGCCTTGCAGACAGTTGCTTGGGGTTAAATACTCACCCTTTTCCTTGAGCCAAGGTTTGTCCAATAGCCACAGAGCCCTTCAGCCAAACCTCACCCTGGCAGAGTTTCAACCAGCAGACAAAGCTGCCAAAGTCAGGTTGGGCACTAGCTTAGGGCTATTCCGAGCAGGGAACAGGCATTTGCCTTCTGCCCAGGGAGTCTTATGACTCCCTTCAGGGAATCTAAGGCAAGTGAAGGAGATGGTTTAGCTCTGAGATGAAGAGGCAGCTGCTCAGCTGGAGTCCTTCCCAACTAAAAAATCTGTGATTGGAGACATGTCTGAAGACACAGGAGACCCTCCTAACACCAGTCTGGTACAAGTTCAGAATTGACTGAAGGTCACCATCAAACCCTGAGGACCTTCTCTGTGAGCCATTCAACCTTCCTTCTGGTTTCTTTTTCATAAGGTGTCAAAGGCTGTCAGGATAAGGTCTCTTGATGCCAAGAACACATCATTTATCAACAGTGGTGAGTCATTTGTGGCTGATCCGACCTGTCGACGGCTGAGGAGTAGTCACAGCTTTTATCTGTAGCTACTGTTGCTGGCTGTGGGAATGGTACCATCCATTTGTAATCAAACACAACGTACCAAGCAATTTCTTGAAATGCCCACACCTTGGCTGAACAGCTAAGCGTGGAAGGGAGTGATGGGGAGGAATGGAAACGGCTTCTTTTTTTTAGCACCTTCTTTGTATTAGACATTCTCCTAGCCACTTTATATAGCTTAGCTCATTTAATTCTTACAGCAGCCTTGTGGAGTAGGTGTTATTATCTCTGTTCTGTCTGTGGATAAAGAAATTGAACCTCAGAGACATCAAGTAACTTAGCCGAGGTCACACAGTGAGTAATCAGGGCTGGAGTCTGGATTTGCACTCAAGTGGCACAGGCTATTTTGATGCTATGAAGACACAGAGAGTAAGATGGAATAATTTTAACATTTGGATTCTCAAGCCAGATGTCCCCAGATATCCTCTAATATGAGGATGGCTTGGGTAGGTGATTTACACCTGTGGTTCTGAAGGATTTACACGAGACTGGTAGGACTGGAAACCAGAACTGCTTCAGCAGTATGCTTAGTGAATGCAAAATAAATAAATGGAGTGAGTTTTTAAATTCTTGGACCTGGTTTGAAGTGGGGATTATAATCAGAAATAGTCTTTTTTTCTCCCTGAGCTAAGCCACTGACCTCTTTGGTTTTTGTTGCCAAATATAGTTAGAACATACACCTGAAGGCCTCAAAAGCTGGCTTCTGAGGGGTAGGCCTTCTGAGCTATTCCTGGCCAAACCCAGTCCCACACTGCAGGTCTTGAGTCGCCTGGAAGGACACCTGTGTCTATAAAGCTGCAAATAGAGTTTCCACCCTTAGGTGGAACCTTTGTCTTTGTCAACTGCTGCCCAAGCCGTCTTTTCAGAGGCTACATGAGCTGACAGAGTTATGAGTGCTGCCCCTCCTTTCCCCAGTGGGGACTCCAAGGGCCTTGTTATCCTGGCTTCCACAGAGGTTTATGCCAAAGCCCGATTGGAGGCTTGGTCTTCATTTGCATGGGAAGAAAGGTGAGGCTAGATAGCTATTTGGTGGTCCCACTGGTCTTGTTTCAGAGTTATTTTGGAACATTCTGGAAAAATAATAAAATGACTGTGACCACACAGGCAGCTGAATTTAGTAGGTTATTGTACTTTATCCAAAAGCAGGAAGGTAGTTCTGAGTGTTAAGATGAGTTTTTGAGACTTAATAAATGCATTTTACTTATTATACAATATTTATCCAGTGTAGAAAAAAAGAAAAGTTTTTCCTTTTATACCACTCCCAGAGAGACAACTAACCATTATTTTAGAGTTTACCTTTTTATAATTTTTACATATTATACATACACACTTTAAAAAATTGAACTCAACTGCAGAGAGCTGAATTAAGCATACTTCTCAGTTTAAGTTGTTATTATTGGTCTGTGCAAGCCTTCTCTCGTTTTACTTACTTTATTTTTTCTCCTTTAATTCCCATTCCCCTTCCCATCTCCTCCATAGGAACTGTCTTCAACCTGTTTGATATCTGTACTTATTACATGTATATAATCCTGTAAAATCTGTTTTGTTGTTTTGTGACTATGTGTTTTTAACATACAAATATATTGTGTTAAAAATTTTCCTACTTTTCTCACTGAACACTTAAAAAAATAATTATCCAAGTAGATTGTTTCTTCTCATAGCTGCACATTATGGAGTAATAATGCATCTACCACATTTAACTTCTCGTCTCTTAATGAGGGACACTTGGTTGGCCTCCAGCACCTATTTGCCACGAATAATGTATAGATGAACATCCTGTTTCATGTTCTCTTGTGGATCTGAATGAGAATTTCTTGAGGTTATATATCCAGAAATGGCATCCAAAAGCTTCTACAGACACTGCTAAGTTTTGTGAGATTAGTCTCCAGAATGCCTGTACCAGTGTGTATTCCCATCAGCAGTGCATGAGAGTTCCCCATCTCCCTGTGTCCTTGCCGACCTCTGTATGGATTCATGTTTGCCATCCTAAAGGGTATAAAGTAATATGGCACTATTGTTTTAACTTCCATTACTGATTACTACTGAATTTTAGCACATCTTCATTTATTTACTGGTCATTTGGACTTTCCCTAATGGGCCACACAAATTTTAAAAAGTGGGATCAGGGCCTCCCTGGTGGCGCAGTGGTTGAGAGTCCGCCTGCCGATGCAGGGGATACGGGTTCGTGCCCCGATCTGGGAGGATCCCATATGCCGCGGAGCGGCTGGGCCCGTGAGCCATGGCCGCTGGGCCTGCGCATCCGGAGCCTGTGCTCCGCAACGGGAGAGGCCACGACAGTGAGAGGCCCGCATACCACAAAAAAAGAAAAAAAGAAAAAAAAAAAAAAAAAAAGTGGGATCAGGTTGGTCTCTAACCTGATTTTTTTTTTTTTTTACTCATCAGTATATTCGTGGCATGTTTTCATGTCAGTAAATAAATCTGTACAATATCATTTTTATTACCTGCATGATATTTCATCATATGAAATTATCCTAATTTGTTTAACCATTCCTCTGTTATTGGACATTAAACTTCTCCCCACCCCCTACAATTTTGCCATGAAAAATTCCTGAATAAACATCCCTGTGTGTTCATCTTAGGGTAATTTTATGAATTGTTTTAAAGATAAATTCTTAGAAGTAAAATTATTGAGACCATTTTCTCACTCCACATGCAAAAATAAACTCAAAATGTATTAAAGACTTAAATGTAAGCTCTGAAACCATAAAACTTCTAGAAGAAAACATAAGCAGGGTGTTCTTTGATGTTGGTCTTAGCAAAATTTTTTTGGATCTGTCTCCTCAGGCAAGGGCAGCAAAAGCAAAAATAAACAAGTGGGACCACATCAAACTAAAAAGCTTTTGGACAGCAAAGGAAACGATCAACATAAAAAAAGGCAGCCTACTGAATGGGAGAAGATATTTGCAAATTATACATCTGATAAAGGGTTAATATCCAAAATATATGAAGAACTCATACAACTCAATATCAAAAAAACAGTCTGATTAAAAAAATAGCAGAGGACCTGAATAGGTATTTTTCCAAAGAAGATATCATTTCCAAAGATGGCCACTAAGCGCATTGAAAAGATATCCAACAGCACTCATCATCAGGGAAATGAAAATCAAAACCACAATGAGATATCACCTCACATAGGTCAGAATGGCTATCATCAAAAAGACAAGAAATAAGTGTTGGAGACGATGTAGAGAAAAGGGAATCCTTTTCACTGTTGGTGGGAATGTAAATTGGTACAGCCACTATGGAAAACAGTATGGAAGTTCCTCAAAAACATTAAAATGGAGCTACCAGACAATTCAACAATTCCACTCCTGGGTATTTATTTGAAGAAAACAAAAACACTAATTTGAAAAGATATATGCACCCCTATGTTCATTGCAGCCTTATTTACAATAGCCAAGATATGGAAGAAATCTAAGTGTCCATACAGTTGAATGGGTAAGGAAGATGTGAGATTATATATATATATATATATATATATATATATACCCCATCACAATATTCCATTGTATATACAATGGAATATATATACAATGGAATATTATTCAGCCACAAATAAGAATGAAATCTTGCCTTTTGCAACAACATGGATGGACCTAGAGGGTATTATGCTAAGTAAAATAAATCAGACAGAGAAAGACAAATACTGTATGTTTTTACTTACAGGTAGAATCTAAAAAACAAAACAAACAAATAAATATAACAAAACTGAAACAGACAGATACAGAGAACAAACTAGTGGTTTCCAGAGGGGAGGGAGATGGGGAGATAGGTAAAATAGGTGAAGGGGATTAAGAGGTACAAACTACCAGTTATAAAATAAATCACAGAGATGTAATGCACAACACAGGGAATATAGTCAATAATATTGTGATAACTTTGCATGGTGCATGATCTATAAAAATCACTATTTGTACACCTGAAACTAATATAGTATTGTAAGTCAACTATATTTCAATTAAAAAAACAAGTAAACTTATTGAGCCAATAAGTATGTACTTTTTTGTTAAATATTTGACACATATTGCCAATTTGACCTCTGGAATGATCTGTTTTTACTTCTACTAACAGTCTATAAATGTCAATTTCCTATATTCTTAGAAACACTGAGCACTATACTTCTTTTTTAATACTGTGTCATTTGATAGGTAAAAATGATATTTCTTATTAGAAAGTTTTATTCTATTCCTATGTTTCTAGACTGCATTTTATATATTAATAATTCTAAACATATTTAGTTTGTAGTTTCATTCTAATAACTCTGTAATCTTTATCAGCTGACTCTTAGTCATCATGATTTGTTTCCTCCTATTTCTGTAATTTTGGGTTCTGAGCTCATCTTATTAAAACTTAATCTATGGTGATTCTGGGTTGAGGTGAATTGCTCCAGAGAGTTTTGTGTTTGCTTTTTCTTATTGCCCCAGAGTTATTACCAACCTGGGACCATTTTTAATACTAATTTCTTGATTCAGTGTTTCTAAACCATGCACCTGTGCATTTGTGCTGGAGAAGTGGGGTGTAGCCTTTGGAGGATCCTGGATTTACCTGAGTGTCTCAATTCCTTTTCTTCTGTCCCTAAGCAAGTCTCTCTATTACCAGGGAGAGGAAAGCCCTCCCCAAAGTCCAGGAAACTACTTTTCAGTTAAAGCTCTCCATTCTGGTTTTTAGTTACTTTGGTTTGGTCTCCTGTGGATTTTCTGTATTTTCATGGGGGTTCAGTTATCCATTTAAAAGGATGTTAAGTATACTTTGCTTAGCATTCTAGATGCTTTATAGTAGCTGAATTTTCAGCTTATCTAGTCTGCAATTATCACCAGAAATAGGAGTCATTATCAACTATTCTCATTATTACTTCAACTTACAATATTTCTTTGATCAATAGTAGATGAAATATTTCTCATATCTTTATGATAATTTATATGTCCTCATATATATTGTTTTATTGTTGTTGATCTTTTTATTCTATTGGAGTGTTTGTCTTTTTTTATTGATTTGAAATTCTACTTAATGATTAAGAATATTAAAGTTTTGTCACATACACACATTCCTTTTTTTCCTTTTTGTGAAGTGTGATTTATTTTTCGCCCTATAAAACTTTAGATATTTATATAATCAAAGATACTAATTTTTCTGCCTTTGTTGGCTTGCTTAGGAAGTCCTTCTCTGTCTTAATATTTTAGAATATTCATCAATTTTTCTATTACTCTTCTGATTTCATTTTGTACTTTAAACATTTTAATGCAACTGGAATTTATTTTGGTATATGATATGAAGTAGAGATTTAACTTTATATTTTTCTCCCAAATAGTTAGCAGTTGTCTAACACATATACTAAGTAACACACATTTTCTGCAGTACTTCGGAGGTTTCCTTCATCATATACTACAGAGGTTTTCAAACTGTGTCCTGTAGAGCCACAGGGTTTCCCTGAGTTACTTCTGCAGATTCCTGGGGAGACAAGGAGGAAGAAAAAGTAGACTCTCTAGCCTCAAGTGGAGCAGTTCTACTCTTTTTTGTTTTATATGTTGGGGTCCCATGTCAGAGTTTATTTGAAGAAAGAATTCATTCCCTCGCTGTCCAGTGGTTAAGACTGCTTGCTCCCAATGCAGGGGACCCGGGTTCCATCCCTGGTCAGGGAACTAGATCCTGCATGCCACAACTTAAGATCCCATGTGTTGCAACTAAGACCTGGTGCAGCCAAATAAACAAAACAAAACAACAACAATAAAAACTTTAGAAAAAAAAAGAATTAATCTGCCTGCAAATCAGTAATACAATAAATCTTTTTTAAAATTTCTTTTATTTTTTTATTTTTTAAATTAATTTTTATTGGGGTATAGTGGATTTACAATGTTGTGTTAGTTTCTGCTGTACAGAAAAGTGAATCAATTATACATATACATATATCCACTCCTTTTTATATTCTATTCCCATAGAGGTCATTACAGAGTATTGAGTAGAGTTCCCTTTGCTGTACAGTAGGTTCTTATTAGTTATCTATTTTATATATAGTAGTGTGTATATGTCAATTCTAATCTCCCAGTTTATCCCTCCCCCCTGCAATAAATCTTAAACACTAAATATTTGAATTTCTTTCTGGCCCTTTTATCCTCTTCCATTCTCAGTCTGTCTTTTCCTGTACCAGGTTAACAATTCTACAAATTAATATAAAACTTTTCAAATTTACACAAAAATTAGAGATAATAACATAATAAACTCCCATATACCTATTGTTAAAATCAACAATTATCAAGATTTTCTCACACTTAATTCATCTATCCCTTTTTCTTTTCTGTTTGTTTCTTTCCAGAGTGTTTGGTTTTCCCTGCCTTTTATTTCTCTCCCTCCTTCCCTCCCTCCCTCCCTTCCTTCCTTCCTTCTTCCTTCCTTCCTTCCTTCCTTTTTCTCTTCTCTTTTCCCCAGACATCATATCATTTCACTCACACACAATTCAGTATGCATCTGTTAAGAAAAAAGGAATGAAAAAAGAATGTTTTCTTACATAACCAAAGCTATTGTTACACTTAACGTTAACAATAATTTTGTCGTATCCTCTCATACCCAGTCCATAATCAAATTTGCCTTATTGTCTTGGAAATGTCTTTCAACAGTGGTTAGTTCAAAACAGACTCCAAACAAGATTGTTGTACATCTAAGTTTTCTTTTAATCTAGAGCAATCCACCCCCCTTTTATTTTCATGCCATTGACTTGTTGAAGAAAACAAGGTTTTAATAATTGTCACTTAGAACTTTTATTATCAAGATAAATCTTGATTCTCCACTTCACTCTCCCTGTATAGAGTCAGCCAGAACATCCTGACCTGCTCACTTGTCAGGGTGGGGTCAGGGTGGGGGACTGGAGTGACCAATGTCGCAGTATTTCTTACACAGAGAGAGTATCTTGAAAGGTTAATCTTTGTGCTTTTCTTTGCTACACTTTTTCCACTTGACCTTTCCCCTAGTAAATCAGAGGCATTGCTCAAGGAGAATTAGGATTGGTAAAACCGGAATGTGAAGAGAAAGAAAGAGTCAGAATAAAGCAGTCAATGTTCAATTTTCTGACTTTTAAAATAGCCTCTTGAAGCCCACGTCAAAGACAATAGTTTTGAAAGCCAAAGCCTTTTATTTGCAGAGTACCAGGTTTTGTAGAGAGAAGAAAAGGCCCTTGAGAATCAAAAGGGAAGGCCCGGAAGCATGAGGGATTGACTTTGCCCTAAACATGTTGGAAAGACTCTAGAAGGAGAACCTGACTAAGCCCCTTCACCCCAGCATTCTCTGGGCTGCGGGAGAGCAAGGACTTAGGAGGTTGGAGGGAGGGCTGGGGGAAGAGTCCCACCAAGAGGAGGACAGCATCATGGAGAGACTGCAGATTGGCCTCAGGAAGCCTTTGGAGGCTGATCAATGCCTGGAGCCCATCTGCCATTTGAGTGAGTCCCACGGTTGCTGAGTCAAAGGGCCATGTTAGCTGTTCTTCTCACCACTGCCAAGGATCTTTCATCACCAACAGCCAGAGGGTCCAGCAGAAATGACACTTGTCTGTGTCCAGAGTAATTTTTGAGACCCATCCAGATTGCTCTGAGTGGCAGAGGACACTAATAAGCCACCTCCAACTTCTTAGATCAAAGGGCAGGGCACTTTACACCAAAGGAGTGGTGAGCTGGAGGGAGGGCCACCAACCTCTGTATTTGCGCGGGACTGGACCCTGCAGGACATTCACAGTCACAAATGGGTCAGGATTTCCCAGCCTAGTTGTACTCTTGTGTTCTAGCCTAGTTTTTGGTCTCAATTTGATGGGTTTGTTCTGCTAGTTAGAGCAGTCATCCTTAACCTTTTCCGTCTGTTAAAACCACTTGGGGGAGCTTTTAAAAAAGCACTGACACCGGGCCACATCCCAAACCAATTGAACTAGATTCTCTTGTGGGTGGGCCATAATGTCATTGTGTGTTTGTGAGTAAAATTTTATCTTTGTGAGGCCACTTAACTTTGTTCAGCCCAGACGTTATCACTCTTCAGCTATTTCAAAAATGCACCCCAGTGATCATAACAGACTGAGACCAAGAGTTAGTTTATGTTTGTATGTAGTGCTAAAGAAAAAGCTACAGGCCCCAGATGGCATCACCTGTGCTAAAGCCCATGCTAGCAAACTAGGCTTATTACCTGACCTAACTGCAGTTTCGACCTTCCCCAGAAATGTAATCTTAATCAACCAGGCTGGAATTTTTGGGTCAGCACCTATGAGGTAATCTGTCACTAGGCCCTCTCCATCCCCCAGAGGGGATGTGTGTGATAAAAGCCTTGCCATTCCCTCCCCCCGACCCCAAAAGATGTCCTGGCCTAAAAGTAATCCTTTCTTTTCTTTTGCTAATAGTTCCCTCACCTTATCCTTCTTCCTATAGAAACCTTCCATTTTATACAACCCCTCGGAGCACCCTTCTAGTTGCTAGGTGGAATGCTGCCCCATTCGCGAATCGATGAGCAGAACCAATTAGTTCTTCAAAGTTACTCAGTTGAATTTTGTTTTTTAACGGTACTTTTATTTATTTATTAATTAACATCTTTATTGGAGTATAATTACTTTATAGTGGTGCTAGTTTCTGCTGTATAACAAAGTGAATCAGCTATACGTATACATATATCCGCATATCCTCTCCCTCTTGTGTCTCCCTCCCACCCTCCCCATCCCACCCCTCTAACAGTAGTTTTAGATTTAGGGTTGTACCCATTAACACAGCCAGAAATAGAAGGGTTAATTGCAGCCAGGAGGGGCAAGTGTTTGGAGAGAAGACCAGCTGCAGGTGATGGGAGGAAGGCCAGCCCAGGGTGCTGTAACAGACAACAGGTGGTTGTGCTGTAAGGCGTTGGCGGCAAAGAGGAACAGCAGGAAGCACCAGGGCATCAAGAATGGCAGAGAGGGGACTTCCCTGGTGGTCCAGTGGTAAAGAATCCGCCTTCCAATGCAGGGGACGCAGGTTGGACCCCTGGCTGGGGAACTAAGATCCCACGTGCCGTGAGTCAACTAAGCCCGTGCCACAACTACTGAGCCCACATGCCACAACTAGAGAGCCCACGTGCCGCAACTAAGACCAAATGCAGCCAAAAAAATAATAAATTAAAAAAAAAAAAAGGACAGAGAGCACAGCAATGGGCATCCTAGGAGCAAACTACAGGCAGGCCCCAGGGAAGTCCAGCTGTAGGAGACAGAGAGAGGACTCTGCTTGTGACAGCTTGTTATAGGCTGGATAGTGTCTCTCCTCCCCAGATTCATAGTTGGTGTCCTAACCCTCAGAACCTCAGAATGTGACTGTGTTTGGAGAAAAGTCCTTTAAAGAGGACTTATTAAGGTAAACTGAGGTCTTATGTGTGGGTTCTAATCCAATCTGACTTGTGTCCTCGTAAGAAGAGGAGATTAGGACAGAGATAACACGGGGACTGAGGGATGACCGTGTGGGGACAGAAAGAGAAAGTGGCCATCTCCAAGGCAAGAGAAAGGCCTCAGAAGAAACCAAACCTTTGGCACTTTTAGCTTCCAGAACTGTAGAAAAAAAAATTCTGTTGTTTAAGCCACTCAATATATGGCATTTCGTTATGGCAGCCTGAGTAAACTAACACACTGCTGTCAAAGGGACTGGAGAGAACAGGGCAGAGATATAGTCCTAGAGGTAGGGTATCATGGCTGGGTCTCAGTACCAGGCACACATCAAGCGTCAGGGAACCAGGACTGGGACACTAATTCAGGGCAAGCAGGAACTCATTCATTCAATCAATCAACAATATTTTATTAAGCTCCTAACTCTATGCTCGTCCTTGATCCAGGCACTGGATACACGGTGACTGCACTGGTCTGGATGAGAGGTGATGTTGGCTTGGATTAGCAGGGTAGCAGTGGATCAGGTGATTTGACACTGAAATAACCCAACATGGAAATGATGCTCCTTAAATCTCCCTGACCAGGCACATACCTACCTACCTACCTACAGTGGGGTTTGAGTTACCTCCTCTTCAGAGAGAAGGAGCAAGGACCAGGCAGGTTATTTATAACTTATCTAGGTATATGGTTTTTCTCTTTGAGAGACAGTAAAGTTTCAGTTTACAAAGAGTTTTCACTGGCACCTCAGTTAACAAACTTGGATGTTTCCCCTGAATGTCTCCATCTCATGGTTTTTAACATGTAACGTTCCAATTCTATCTTAACTTTATTAGTTTTTCTAAAACGTCAAAGTTTCTTTCCCAAACTATGTTTCAATGGGAAATGCAAACATTTCCAGGCAGTAACTCCATCATCTGTGCCACTGTGGACAACCATCAGATAAACTTCCCTAATTTATACCACATTTGCTCTCCTAGCCCTTCTTGACCTTGAGCATTAAAAAAAAATCCAAATTATTTTTTCCCAAAATAAGCATCCTTCCCAAATTTCCCTCACCAATTTTCTATTAAATGAAAGACAAATTGTCAACATGGAATCAGCCAACTTTTATGAAAAGCTGGGAAGTCTTTCAAAAGCTTTCAGAGTAAACTGCCTTGTAAAACATGACGAGTAGATAATGGGAAATAGTTTCATCTATACGGTCCCTGTTGATCTCTTTGCAAGTTCTGGTAACCGGGGACTGCTTGACACAGGCATCCTTCTCTACTTTATCACTGTGGAGGACTCTTTCCTCACCCATTATTTGAAAAATTAAAGTGGTGTGAGCCCAAGATCTCCCAACTTGATTTGCACTCTGGCCTTGTTTCATTTGGCAGGCAGCATGGGGGAAGAGTAAAGGACACAGGCTTTGAAGTCAGGCAGTCTTGATTTTGCCCATGGATTCTTCCTTCTTCTAGCCCTGTAATTGTGGGCAATTCCCTTAACCTGATTCTCAGTTTCATTAGCTATAAGATGGGGATAATGATATTTACCTTATAGGCTTGTTGTGAGGATTAATGATGCAACGTATATGAAAGCATCAGCTGCTGCCTGGCAGTGTAGTAAATGCTCATTAAATGGCAACTCTTTTTAATAGTAACAACTAAGGATGCCCTGATTTAAAAAAAGCACCTGCTCTTTCCCCATGCCAGAACCCAGAGCTGAAACAGTAGGTTTACCATATCACCTTAAATCAGTCACCTTAATAACTGGGAGATGGAATCAATGATCTCTGATTCCTCCCCTCTAGCTCCAACATTCTAAGATCTTATATTCAGGGAGAAATGAACACTGAAGAGCAGAAAAAAATTAGATCATCTTTTCTGACTAGTTCCTCTGGAGGCTCAAGCTGTGTTTCACTAGTACTTCCAGTTCCAAAGCTTATAGGATGATGTTTTTTCAAGAAAGCAGGGGGAGGAGGCCTGGGGGGAGAGTACCTGTTAACTTCATGGCTGCAAAATAATTCTTCAGGGTAACAGAAAAAGAGCAAAGGGACATTTGACCTTTTCAAGATTTTTTTAAATGCAAAATACAAGGTATGCTCATAATCTTGTTTTTTGACTGATCCTTTAAAAAATCTGGCATATTAATGATTCCACTTAAAAGCACTGAAGATGGGGGCCAGAAGGAAACTTTTTCTTTCTGAACAATGACTGAGAAGGGAATTCTAATGAATATTTTGGCACACAAATCTCATTTTCTGGCTGCTTCAGGACCCAAGAGCCAGTAGGTCATAATTAAAGCCAATAATGGCAACTCCAGACAGTTATCCAAATATTTTCCTGGTGCTGTCAATTCTCCGTGTTAAATGATTTAACATCATATTTGGGGAGTGTAGAACATACAGAGAGGGAATTAGATGCTGATATAAATTTTGGAACATTCACTGCAAGTTGCCTCAAAAGATATTGTTTATTACATTCAAAGGAATCATAAAATGTTTTCTTTAGTAGATAATTTTGAAGTACCCTTTCTGTGCAGAGAGCTGTGAAGTTTGTCCTTAAGCCCTCAGAACAAGATCACATTTTCTGCAGGAAAGAAAAATATTGTGTGTTTGGGACTGAAACCTCATGTTATGTAAATAAATTGATTTCTCCTACCTCCACGGCACCTTTCAGGAATGTTCTCTTTGATCACCAGAAGCTGCTAATGCCGCAGATATAGTTATATAACTTACAAAAGACCAAAGTTACTCACTTTTCTGTCAATTCCACTTCCAAAAAGAAAACCCACAAATACATCTGTTCATAAAATCTGCTTAGGATCTTGAAAACAGGGTCTTCAATTTTGTCCTTTTTTTTTTTTAATAACAAGTTTTGTATTTTAAAAATAACAAATATGCAAAATCCTCCAGCCCCATCCCCCCTCTCCATCCCTACTTTAAACAGGAAGAGAATTTCCTCCTGGATGGAAATTAAGCAGCTCAATCTAAACTGGGTCTGAGAGAGTTCTGATGTACCATTTTGGGATGAAATAAACTGGCCAGTCAATTCATAAAGGCAAAACTGGATTTTTCTGCAAAACAATTCAGCCAAAACTTGGGTTCCAAACTCCAGTGCTGTGCTGGGGCAATGGAAACTTTCCAGCCACAACTTGAAGTTGGGAGCCAAGCACAATACTAAGGCAAGGAAGACATTTGAGACCAAACCAGACAGTGATCTTGGCATTGCCTGCTCCTGAGCCCAGAGCTTCAGCAGCCGTGGGGTGGTGATGTAGCCTTCAGAGGTCTCTAAACCTCTAGTTGCACCAGAGACCAGATTTTAAAATCCCCCTTGTCTCCCCTATCTTTCTCTCTCCACACATTTCACCTTGTGGGTTACATCATAATAGATGGTGAAAATGCTATGCAGTGTACACACAATTTTTAGACATACTTCCACTTAATCATACTCGGGTTTCTATGACGGCCTTCCCATTGTGAATGAGCAACTCCTTGACACTGGGCAAGAGAACACGAGACTCACAGCCACAGCCTCTTGCTCTGTGATCCGGCCATTCTGTGCTGGTCACTTTCCTGCCTGGCTTGCAAAGAACCAGGCAGGTCTCTGGTTTGGGGTGACAGTTTTTTTGGTTTTCTTGTCACAGTGCACAGAGCGCACTCAAGAAGACTCTAAATTCTCCACATTACAAGATGGCAGTGTGCCATTTTCAGAGCCAGCTGGCTGACTCAGAGATGAGGAGATAATTCCATGATGCTTTGTTTTCATTCTCACCCAAAGGGTAAAAAAATGTAAAACTTTGCTGCCACCTGCTGTTTTCTTAGTAATAAATTCTTGAAATGATTCTAGAATGGTTATGCGTTGATTTATTTTAGCAAAGTGCCTTGAAGAATTTGGGGGATTTCAGAATACATGTTTGTAGAGTTGGGTACCAGCTGGCCTGTCATTTCCTAGGATGGATTGCTGGGCCAGACAGGTGGCTTCCTTCTTTCAGGCCATTAAGTCCTGTCTGTCCCATCCCTTGGTACAAACTTGCTAGGGCGCAGGAGGGAAGGGCAGACTCCCTGACCCCTGGCAACCTTCCAAGGAAGTCCATGCAGGGGTCTGGCCAATGAGGTTAAGGTTTGGGTGTCCTTTCATCATGGGCTAATGATGTCATGAAAGCCATAACTGAAGGCAAATTCCCCAGGCACAGACTGTTCTCCCCCGGGTGTGTCAGTGGATACTCTTCCTCAGACGTGCCCTTCTGAAGTGTTCTTCTCAGCAGAGGAGGCTGTAAACCTTGGGATGAGGTTCATTTGTGATGTCTCCAAATGCTTTATCTTTGTCATCCTTGAGGAAACTGAGGCAGATTAAGGAAGAGGGGTCCCCAGGAAAATGAAGGTTAACCCAATTTGAATCACTCCCAGGTGAGAATTCTTGAGCCCAGGTTAGATGATGAGACAGAGGAGAGAAATGGTATCTCCTCGAAGCATAGGTAAAGAGCAGGGGAAGAGTTAGTAGTTACAAGTTTAGATGGGCCTCGTAAGGGCCCTTAGTCACCTTACTGGAGGCACCCAGAGGACAGAGACCTCTTAGTCTTGACTGTATTAGTAGCTTTTTGTTGCTCCAAATCAGAAAGTGGGATTTTTTTCTTTGCAGTCTCCTGGAAGATCCATTTATATGTAAATGAGTTCCTTTCCATTGTCTTTTGAGAATTCTTTCAACCAAGATCCTTTTATTGGCAGAAATTAATGAATCTATTAAGTATGCTTTCATATAATTCTAAGTGCCAATTCTTCCTCTTTTTTAAAAAATATAAGATCTGGGACTTCATAGATGGGCAGGAATGAAGTTTTAAGGAAATAACACTTAATCTTTCTCCTGTCAAAGAGAAAAGGCATCTGAGTTGTACTGATAAGCTTTGAAGGTGAGCCATGGCCCATTATTTAGTGTGTGGCATGATAGTTGGCATGTAGTGACATGTTTGTGGAATGATCGGACTCATCACCCATTGTTTCCCCAGTAGGTCTGTGAGATCTGTTAGAGAGGGTTGGGAATAGAAAGGAACAGAAGGAAGAGTCTCGGATTTAATTAGGGGTAAAGTCTGTGGGTAGAATGAATCATAGGATCTAGAATGCTATGGTAGAGGATTAGGAGGTACAAATGACTATGTATAAGATAAATAAGCTATAAGGACATATTGTACAGCACGGGTAACACAGTGAGTATATTATAATAACTATAAATAGAGTATAACCTTTAAAAATCATGAATCACTATATTGTACACCTGAAACTTATATTGTACATCAACTACACCTCAGTAAAAAAAAAATTACAAAAACAAACAAAAAACTCAACTAATACTGTATGTATCAAAATGTATGTGTACTACTTATAAATCAAATATAATTCTTGGAAAAATCAAATAAGAAGAGTATAATGTATAAAATTCCTCCTTGCATGTCTCATTCCCTAAACATTACCATTGTTAATGTCTTGTGCAAGCCTGGCTGTGCTTATGCTTCATGTATTTTCTTGTTTATACCCTTGTTCTTTCTCAGAATTTTGTAAAGGCTTTGGAAAAGTTCCAGCCTGTCTCAGCTATGTAAAGAAGAGTTCAGGGAAGGGGTTTGTATCCTACTGAAGAAATATCAGCATCTCTCTGAGGGGGTTAATGTGATGATCGCAATGGGAGGTAAAAGTGGGAGACCCTAAGTGAGAAGGAAAACTCAGGTGGACTGGATTGGGTCGTGGAGATTCCCATCGGAGGTTCTCCCCTCCTGGAGATTCTCTATTATTTAGGTTTTCTTTTTTTTTCTCCCCCCAGCTTTACTGAGGTATAATTGACAAATAAAATTGTGTATATTTAGAGTGTTCACTGTGATGATTTGATATATGTACACATTGTGAAATGATCACCACAATTAAGTTAATGAACACATCCATCACCTCACATAGTTACTGTGTGTGTGTGTGTGTGTACCTGTGCGTGTGTGTGTGTGTGTGCGCGCGGTGAGAATGCTTAAGATCTAACCTCTCAGTAGTATACAATACAGTATTGTTATCTGTAGTCATCATGCTGTGCATTAAGTCCCCAGAACTTATTCATCTTATAACTGAGGGTTTGTACACTTTGGCCAACATCTACTATTTTCCCTTCCTCCTAGTGCCTGGCCACCACCACTCTACACTCTGTTTCTATGAGTTCAAAGTTGTTTTTTTTTTTGCGCTACGCAGGCCTCTCACTGTTGTGGCCTCTTCCGTTGCGGAGCACAGGCTCTGGACGTGCAGGCTCAGCAGCCATGGCTCATGGGCTCAGCCGCTCCGCGGCATGTGGGATCTTCCCAGACCGGGACATGAACCCGTGTCCCCTGCATCGGCAGGTGGACTCTCAACCACTGCACCACCAGGGAAGCCCTCAATTTTTTTAAATTAATTTTTATTGGACTACAGTTGCTTTACAATGTTGTGTTATTAGTTTCTGCTGTACAGCAAAGTGAAGCAGCTATACGTATGCATATATCCCCTCTTTTTTGGATTTCCTTCCCATTTAGGTCACCAGAGAGTATTGAGTAGAGTTCCCTGTGCTATACAGTAGGTTCTATTTTATACATAGCAGTGTATATATGTCAATCCCAATCTCCCAGTTCAGCCCACCCACCCTCCCCACCTTGGTATCCATACATTTGTTCTATGAGTTCAATTTTTTTTAGGTGTCCACATATGAGTGAGAGCACACAGTAGTACACTGTATTTATCTTGACAGCCTCAGGCTTTGAAGCTTCTGGATTTTTAATTTTCGGGAAGGAAAGCAACTTCTGAGGAAAACAATGAGGTTGGTATTTACCTGTGTGTTTGATTTGAGTAGCATGGGACCCCACCGTCCCATGCATTTGTTGATCCCTTGCTCCCTGTAGAAACCTTGTCTTGGCCCAAATGTCAGAGCCAGAGTCCTCAATCTGGTTCTGCACTCTGGGGTGGGGAAGAGAGTGCAGTGATTGCCAAGTGAACCAAAGATGACCATAAGGTAAGCAGGTGACTGGTAAACTCTGCCCATCATAAGGTTATCCTGACAAATGTTATTTTGCAAAGGTACATATGAGGCTCCCCAGTGACTAGATGAACAAGATCACTATTTCTGCAAACCTGTCCTCTGATAAACACACACTCCCGCCGGATGGTGCCAGGACACGGTAGTTTGAGTGTTTTAGATACCGGTTCTTGCCCCTCCTGTTGTGCCTGGTAACTAAGATGCTGTCAAGAGAATACAGCAGGGCTTCTATGAGCTTAAAAAGAGCATTTCAAAATATTGCATTAGCATTAGCCTTTTGTCCCTTCAGTCTGTTTTTCCTAGAACAAATGTAATCTTAGTTGCTACAAATTCTGTTTAAAATAGCTCTTCTGATGAGTCACCTAAAGTTAAGCTGCAGATATGGTATTGTTTTAGCCATGTCAAGCTTGAAATATTAGCCAAGTCCTAGTAACGACTCACTGGGGGGAGATGGTGACATGCTCTCACATGTGTTTTGGGGAAGATCCTAAAATGTCCAGAGAGACAGACATGCCTCGGATGAGTTGGTCAGTGTTATGCATCTCAGAACAGGCTGTAACAGCGTCAAAATGTAAGGAATGGTCTCTGCAGGCTCAGAAGCTCCTCACGGCCTAAGACACGTGAAAATTCTGCCTATCATACACCAGCCCTGCCCCAGCAAGTGGACAGAAACTTAGGGAAGTCTCCAAGGGGCCATTCAGAGGGGTCAGAGGACCTTGCAGATGCCCTGAGGAAGAAATTAAAGCTTTAAACAGAACATCATGCCACGACTTTAAAGGTCATTATCTAGTTTGCACTTACATCAGACTCTAAATATTGTCAGAAAGTGGATAATTTGCCAGGACCATGAACAGTAAAATCGCTCAAAATAGACCACAGAGATCTTCAAGGCCAGTATGGCTGCGGCAGGCTGTGATGCTCAAACCTGATGCTTCCTCGTGAGAGACCTCAACTGGGAGGAGAAACAGCAGCTGCTTAAAGGACCATTTACACTCACTGACACTCAAAAATTGTAAAAACTTTTCGGGCCACGTGAGTGCATGAGACATTGTCTCCCCCTTTCCAAATGGAAGTGGTGTGGGACTGGAGACTCATACTCCTTAAGTGAAGTCCTTTGTCAGAAACCAGCTGTACTATGGCCTCTAAATGTTCTGCCCTTCTCCTTTCCTATGGTATAGCTTGGTGCCTAGTTAGCACTGAGCAGTAGCTAGCAGCTTTACCGTCCTGCGGTCCCCACCCTCTGTTGGCCAAAGCCAGGTCACCTCCTGCCAGGCAGCTGCTGGGTGAAAGTCCAGAACAGCTCTCCTGAATAAACAAGTCAAAGAAAGGCAATTCCCAGCAGTGGATGGGGCTGTGCTCCAGAAGTCTATTTGCAAATCTGTCCTTGGGAACTTGGAAGACATCCCCCAGGAGGAGCAATGTTATACATTGTGGCTAGGTTTGCAGGCTAACCCACAGCATGGATTTCACTCAGATCAGACTTGGGAAGCAGTGCTCTAGAACTCACCTTCATGGGTAATAGATCTGTGGTCTCTTCGCTTTAGTTTACAGACATTTGCTGGGCTAGGTATTGTATCAGCTCATGTGGGATTCCAAGCTGTCTCAGGTTTGGGCGGTGGGTTGATTCAGTGGTTCCCAGGTGTCAAGACGGTGGCTGAGATTTTCCCAGCTTCATGAACCCCCAGCTGCCCTTTCCTACCCACACACTTCCGGCTGAGGGTGAAGAGATGACTATTCTGGCTTTTCTCTTTTTCTTTATTTTTGTCTGCATTGGGTCTTCGTTGCTGTGCGCAGGCTTTCTCTAGTTGCGGTAAGCGGGGGCTACTCTTCATTTCAGTGCACGGGCTTCTCACTGAGGTGGCTTCTCTTGTTGCGGTGCATGGGGTCTAGGCATGTGGGCTTCAGTAGTTGTGGCTCGTGGGCTCTAGAGTGCGGGCTCAGTTGTTGTGGCGCACAGGCTTAGTGGCTCTGCGGCATGTGGGATCTTCCCGGACCGGGGCTGGAACCCGTGTCCCCTGCATTGGCAGGTGGATTCTTAACCACTGAGCCACCAGGGAAGCCCTTATTCTGGCTTTTCTTAATTTGGTTCTCAAGGTATCCTGGTGTTGGTCTAGACAGCCTGGGTGAGAATCCTGCCTTCTCCACTTACACAAGTTGCATAGCCTCTCCGAGCTACAGTTTCTCATCAGCAAAATTGCAGTAATGTATTCCTAAGAGAGCCATGGGGTTGCCTCCCAGACATCTGTTCTCCTTCTCTTGGCAACTACCATGACTTTTGTTAGGATATTCACATCTCTCCCCAGGAGCAGACCTCTCTGCTCCCGAAGCCTCAGCCTAGGGCAATTCCATTTCCAGGTCATTATTATAGACCCAGTGCTGGCCTCATTCAGGCCAATGAGCTTGCTGAAGTTTACTGGTTACCCCCAGAAAAAAAAATGTTCCCTCTCTCCTGCTAGATAAGGATGGGGGTTATATGTGGTCCCACTCTGAGACTGCAACAGGGGTCAGCTCTAGTTGGTAGCTCTCACTGTGCATGGCAGAGTGGAGAGATGGAAAGCAGAGGACGCCTTGATGAAGTTTCTGGACTCCTAAATCGACCCATCCTGAAGCCTGTTCTACTTCTGTTGTTTCAACTGTGTGAACCAATACTCCCCTTTACTTTATGCCATTCTGAGTTGAGTTTTCTGTTCTTGTAAGGGAAGACATCTTTAACTGATACATCACAGCACAGGATTTATCATGGGTATTAAGTGGGATAATGCATTCACAGTATTTAGCACAGAGCCTAACGTATAAAAATGACTTCCACCCTTCCAGACCAAGGGTATTAGTGGGACAGACCACCATTTCTCAAGTCTTTGTTGGGGCTAGGGAAGAAGAGGGTCTGACTCAGCAGATCCCAACTAGACCTTAGCCTGTTTAGAGGTTTGGGCATCTTGCCTGGGCTGGGGGTGGCCTTGCTGGACTGATTCTAGTTTTAGGATCAACATCTTTGGAGGGAGTGGGCTTTATAAGCCTGGGGTTCCCCTAGACCCTGGGCAAGTATATGTGTTGAAGAGGGTTGGGGGAAAAAGAGGGAAGAAAGGAGAGAACCATGATTTGCTAGAGAAATAACAAAAGGACCTATCTTTGGGATCAGGGTCAATCTCTTCCCTTCTCTCTTTCCTCATTTCCCTCCTCACTTCCTTACACTTTTCCTTACTCTCAGTTCTCACCAGGCCTGAGGAATAAGGGGACCTCAGAGTTGAGAGGGATTCCTGATGAGGGAGGGGACGTTTTTACTGGAGGGGGACAGGAGAACTTCACCTATCTCACTCTAGTGACTTATTTAAGTGTAGCAGGGATCTCAGTTTGCAGACTAAAAGGTGGATTTAGACTCCTATAGGAGGTTGGCAAGGCTGGTGTCTTGGAGTCCTGGCACGGAAGATAAGGATGTGGGCAAGACAGCCTGGTTCATGGACAAAGGGTTGTGTTGTGACTGTGGTAGGAGGGCTGTAAGTCAGACTTCTGGTCATTTCATCACCCCTAGATTTAGTCCTGCGTCCCTAGTGAGAGGAGACTGCAATAAAAGAATAAGTTGACACAAAGCTGGCAGGACTGAAAGCTCTGTAAGGGACCTTGTTCACGTGACATCACTGCTTTGCAATCTTGCTGCATACGAAGATAGAGCTCGTTTGTCCCAATTTAGCACACTGCTTTTGGAATATACTAGAACACAGGATGGAGAAGGAGTGTAAGAAAACATTTCTTCATAAAAATGGGTTAAGGGTACCATGTTCCAACAGTGGAATGGATGCCTAGAAGTGAAAATAGAACTCCTACGAGATCCGACTAGAACAGGACTGACCTGCCAGCCTCTTATCTGAACATGAGATTTATGACTGGTCAAGAATTGCCCTCGCCTTTGTTTTTATCAGCCACATTCCATTAATGCCTCATAATGAAGCTGTGGTCAATAAAAAACCCAGTTGCTTTTTACATGAACTGCTGCCAAGCCAGGAATCCCCATGAATTTGTACGGTCATTTTTTTTTTAAACAAAATACACAGCTGAATAATGATCCTTGCTGAATTTCGTGCTGTGCAGATTATTTTGCATCTTGCTTCTTTCATCTCTTAGCTATGACTCTAAACTTTGTGCTTATCTTCTTCATTCAATTCATATAGAAAAATGCTGACTAAGGCAGGGTAAAAGAAGGATGACTCTGATGGAAAACTTCCTGTTGATGGACACCAGTTATTTATCAATCCTCTGTGGATATGACTATTTAGGCAGCTGCAAAACCATGTCACAATACTTTTATACCACTCACCTTCCCAACCTTATCTATCAGTGACTCGTGAGATGTTTTGTCTAAGGCTTCACTGAAATCAAGTTACATTGCCTCTGGCATTTTGACCCCTAGAAGTCTGGCACTTACCCAATATCTTGCATGTGGTAGGGTCTCATAAATGTTTGCTGAATTAAATTGGATTCCCTGAATCATCTGCTTAATAACCACATACTTAAAAAAAAAAGGAAATGAGGCATGATTAATTGATGAGATACTTGGTTTCCTAGTGCTCTTTAATTCCTTTTCATTGTTTTAAATCAAAATGTAAGTGTCACACATTACAGAAGAATAAAATGTAGACTATGCCTGACAATAACCATCGTGCTATTTATTATCATTATCCATATCCATTATTATAATTTTTTACTTTTAAAAAACATAATCACAGAAACATCATTTTTCATTTAATCTATTCTAGCTACTTTTCTGTTACTGAGTAGAACTCGTTTGTATGGATCTCATTCTTTTCGAAGTGTTTAATAAATTGTCTGTTTAAATGCTTCAGGTTCTGACATCACAATCATTTGTCTTTAAACTATGGAGTTAATTAATTCTTCCTAAAGAATATTCAGCATCTACCATATGCCAGATCTTGGCTCAGAATGACAAGGAACTAAAAAGAAAAAAATGGGCAAGGTCTTGGCTGGTCAGATGCTTGGAATCTGATAGGGGTCATAAAACAAGCACATAATGATGGAACAAGGGCCCATGTGTTAAGGGCTGCAGAGTAGTGTGCCACACGCTCAGCTTGAGTTTTTCTGCTGCTCTTAGGACAGCTAAAACTGATGGGCTCTCTGCCTTCAGACAGCTCCTGCACAGGCAGCTGTGCTAAAAGAGGTACTTGATCGAGGTGAGGGTCCCATGCTGCTTCCTTCTATCTGTTGGTTATCAGATCGACACAGGGTCCTGATCACAGAGACTACAGCAGAGAGAGGAAGAGGAAAAGCCAGGAAAGCAGAAGCCGGTTGTGGTAAGTAGACTCTCAAGGGTGACCTCCCTGAACTTCAACTCTGGCATTCACACCTTTGTATATTCCCCTTTTCTTTTTTTTAAAAAAAAATATTTTATTTTATTTTTTAATTTATTTTTAGCTGCGTTGGGTCTTTGGCTTTCTCTAGTTGCAGCTAGCAGGGGCTACTCTTTGTTGCGGTGCGCAGGCTTCTCATCACGTGGCTTCTCTTGTTGCGGAGCACAGGCTCCAGGCGCGCCGGCTTCAGTAGTTGTGGCACGCGGGCTCAGTAGTTGTGGCTCACAGGCTTAGTTGCTCCGCGGCATGTGGGATCTTCCCGGACCAGGGCTCGAACCCGTGTCCCCTGCATTGGCAGGCGGATTCTTAACCACTGCTCCACCAGGGAAGTCCCTATTCCCCTCTTCTTTTTTTTTTGCGGTACGCGGGCCTCTCACTGTTGTGGCCTCTCCCGTTGCGGAGCACAGGCTCCGGAAGCGCAGGCTCAGCGGCCATGGCTCACGGGCCCAGCCGCTCCACGGCATGTGGGATCATCCCGGACCGGGGCACGAACCCGTGTCCCCTGCATTGGCAGGCGGACTCTCAACCACTGCGCCACCAGGGAAGCCCTCCCCTCTTCTTGAGTGCGGATGTGGCCTGTGACTTCTTTCTAACCAACAGAGTACATTAAAGGTGATGGAATGTGCATGATTATTGATTTGGTTACATATATAATCTTAGTGCCATTTTGCTGAATGGCTCTTTTAGCTTTGCGGAAGCAAATAGCCATGTGGGGAACCCCAAGTGCCAAGGACCTGTGAGCAGACTCTAAGAGCTGAGGGTGGCCACTGGCTGACAGTCACCATGAAAATGAAGCCCTGAATGCTACACCCACAAGGAACTGAATTCTGCCACTTGAGTTCTGAGTGAGCTTGGAGCACACTTTTCTCTAGACTGGCCTTAGAAGAGAGCATAGCCTTGGCTGATACCTGATGGCAGCCTTCTGAAACCCTAAGCAGAGGGTTCAGTTAAGTAATGGCTAGACTCTTGAACCATAGAAACTATGAGATAATAAATGTGTCATAGTAAGCAGTTGAATTTGTGGTAATGTCGTTAAGCTGCAATAGGTGACTAATATACCACTGGTGGGTCTCTTTTGCCTTCCATAAGAACTGCAGGATGAAGAGCCAGAGGGAAGAGGTTGGAAGGGAAACTCAGCAACTTTATGAAGAGAAGGTAGTGACTAGAGAATGGGCTTTTGCTGTGAAGCTCTGCCATGTTCATTCAATCATTCATTCACTGATCCATTCATTTGTTAAAGGATGCTAAATTGGAAGTATGGACTGACACATCAAGATATATGTATCAGTCAGCTTTCAGGGAAGGATATTGTTGTAGACTGAATTGTGTCCCCCTAAAATTCATAACTGAAGCTCTAAACTCCAGTAACTCAGGGTGTGATTGTATTTGGAGAGAGGAACTTTAAAGAGATAATTGAGTTAAATAATGAGCCCATTAGGATGGGCCCCAATCAAACCTAACTGGTGTCCTAATAAGAAGAGGAGATTCGGATACACAGAGAGACATCAGAGGCGTGTATGCACAGAGTGGTAACGATGTGAAGAGACAGCAAGAGAGCGGCCTTATGTAAGCCAAGGAGAGAGGCCGCAGGAAAATCAGCCCTGCCGACACTTTGATCTTGGACTTCTAGCCTCCAGAACTGTGAGAAAACAAATTTCTGTTGTTTTATCCACCCAGTCTGTGGTATTTTGTTATGGCCGCCCAAGCAGACTAATACTGATATAGAAACCACTCTAGATATTTTAAGCACAGGATTTAATACAGATTTCAAAATCACTGGAAGAGCTGGAGTAGCTGGGGTTGGGGCTGCCACCAGAACTAATGTGTTCAAGAATGTACTGCTGGGGGCTTCCCTGGTGGCACAGTGGTTAAGAACCCACCTGCCAAGGCAGGGGACACGGGTTCGAGCCCTGGTCCGGGAAGATCCCACATGCCGTGGAGCAACTAAGCCCGTGCGCCACAACTACCGAGCCTGCGTTCTAGAGCCTGCAAGCCACAACCACTGAGGCCCGCGTGCCTAGAGCCTGTGCTCCACAACAAGAGAAGCCACCGCAATGAGAAGCCCGCGCACCGCAACAAAGAGTAGTCCCTGCTCACCACAACTAGAGAAAACCTGCGTGCAGCAACGAAGACCCAACACAGCCAAAAAAAAAAAAAAAAAAAAAAGACCAGTAAGATATTAGAAATGAAAAAAAGAATTATATATAAAAAACACGAAACCCAAAGGGGTATAGCTCCAATATGAATTATTTGAGTGAAATTGTTTTACACATATAAATGACATGCAATATTACCTTTTATGTAAATACTGAGGCAGGTACTGTTCCATCTATATTACCATATCTTATTGTTGCCCTTGAACATTTTTTTTTTTTTTTGCAGTATGCAGGCCTCTCACTGTTGTGGCCTCTCCCATTGTGGAGCACAGGCTCCAGACACGCAGGCTCAGTGGCCATGGTTCACGGGCCCAGCCACTCTGCAGCATGTGGGATCTTCCCGGACTGGGGCACGAACCTGTGTCCCCTGCATCGGCAGGCGGACTCTCAACCACTGCGCCACCAGGGAAGCCCACCCTTGAACATTTGTATTCATCTTTAATGTAGATTTATGTTCAGCCTGATGAGTCCCTGATTATGACATCCAGTGAGCACGGGGTAATCTTTAATCTCAATAATTCCGTTAATTCTAAGTCTTACCTTAGTTTCTTGGCCTGATTGACTTTCAGTGATTATATCACCATATTCATTCCACAGTGACTCACAGTGATCCCCACTATTGGTATACACGTCCTATCGTAATTACTAAATGGTTAGTAACTGGCTTCTGACCAACAGATTACAACCAAAGTAAAATGGGATGTCACTTCTCAGTTTTATTTATTTTTATTTTATTTTTAAATATTTGTTTTATTAAAGTATAGTTGATTTACAATGTTGTGTCAATTTCTGCTGTACAGCAAAGTGATTCAGTTATATATGTATATATATATGTATATTCTTTTTCATATTCCTTTCCATTATGGTTTATTACAGGGTATTGAATATAGGTCCCTGTGCTATACAGTAGGACATTGCTGTTCACCTCAGTTTTAAATACAAAAGACCATTACTTCCCTGTGACATTCTCTCTTGTGTCTCCGCCCTTTCTCTTTCCCTTTGTTTCTGTTCTCTTCCTCTGCGCTCTCTCTCTTTTATCCCTGAAACTGGGAAGCAAGCACCCATGTTAAGAGCTACTCTATGGACAGGCTCACGTGAGGCTGCTTAACTGCATTTAGTAACCTGGCTGCAAGGGAGTCGTAGTTTTTAACTTTCCAGCCTCTGTAGCACAGCAAGGCACAAAGAAGGGTATGGGAAGGGATGCTGAAGCTTATAGACATATCCAGTGCCATATGCTAAACAGCAGAGCAAAGTGAGTGCCAAGACATGTGAAGTATAGGGTTGGCCAAAAAGTTTGTTCGGGCTTTTCCATGCCATCATACAGAAAAACCCGAATGAACTTTTTGGCCAACCCAATAGATCTCTGAAACTGATAACAGAATCAATTAAACTGCTCACTTACCTCAAAGATAGAAGAAGCATGGAAAAGAGAGGACTTGCAAAGAGGATTTCTTAGGAAAAGTTGTACAGTTTTATCTCTGCCTATCCTAAGCAGTAGGGCTGAGCGCTTCTCCTATCACTTCAGGTGAGTAAGAAGGTATTCATTAGGACCACTTTGGGAGTTTGATGTGGATCCCCTGAAATTTGGTCACGGGAGGGTTCCTACTGGACTTTTGTTGGACTTTTGCCTTGGAAAATGTAAAAGATAGAGATGGTTAGGTGAGCTGCTCAGACCTTGGGAGTGAAGGAGAGGTAGTTGATCTGGGCAGCTTGCTCTTCTAGGGTTTGCTGTGGCAGAAAATGTGTGAGTGTTTCAAGAGCTATGGAATGTCACAGGAGAAGTGAATTGGGAGAGTTGAGGGAAGCATTTGAGTTGAATTAGTGTAGAATTAGCTAATCTGAGGAGGGCAGAGTATGCATTCCAGGGAGAGGGAACAGCATGTGCAAAGCCTTAGAGGCACCAAAGGGCCTGGAATGTCTGAGGAAAAGTTAAATGCTCAGTGTGGCTGTGGTATAATTTGGGGGTGCAGGGAGTACAAAAAATTAGCTTGGGAAAATGCCCTAAGTACATGTTGTACTTCCAAGCTTAGCCTTTGTCCTTAAGGAACTAGGCAATTACTGTAGAGATTTTTTTCCTTTTAAATTGACATACTAATTTTTAGAACATTTCAGATGTGCAGAAAAGCAGAGCAGATAGTACAGAGAGTTCCCACGTAGCCCCACAGTTTCTTCTATTACTAACATCTTATAATATCATAGTGGCATTTGTTACAATTGATGAATCTTATATTGACACATTATTATTAACTAAAGTTCATAGTTTATTCAGGTTTCCTTACTTTTTACTTAATGTCCTTTTTCTGTTCCAGGATCCCATCCAGAACACCACATTACATTTAATTGTCATGCTTCCTTAGGCTCCTCTTGTCTGTGACAGTTTCTCAGACTTTCTTCTTTTCAGTAACCTTGACAATTTGAGGAGTATTGGTCAGGAATATTGTAGGATGCTTTTCAATTGGAATCTGGCTGTTGTTTTTCTCATGATTACACTGGAATTCTGGGTACTATGGATTTTTCAGTATAATTTGACCTATGTTTTACAAGAGTGATTTGGGGCCAGTGCGAAGGGTGAGTTAGATGGAGTATATTAAGTGGGCACCATTCCATTGGCAAGCCTTGCAATGGCTTACTATCACAATTATTATTATTTCAATTTTAATTTTTTAAATTAATGTATAGTTGATTTACAGTGTTGTGCTATTTTCAGGTGTACAGCAAAGTGATTCAGTTATATATTCTTTTACAGATTCTTTTCCATTATAGGTTATTATAAGATATTGAATAGAGTTCCCTATGCTATACAGTAGGTCCTTGTTGCTTATTTTATATATAGTAGTATGTATCTGTTAGTCTCAAACTCCTAATTTATCCTCCCACCCCTTTCCCCTTAGGTAACCATAAGCTTGTTTTCAATGTCTGTGAGTCTATTTCTGTTTTGTAAACGAGCTCATTTGTAACATTTTTTAAAGATTACACATATAAGTGATATCATATGATATTTGTCTTTGTCTGACTTACTTCATTTAGTATGATATTCTCTAGGTCCATCCATGTTGCTACAAATGGCATTATTTCATTCTTTTTTATGGCTGAGTAATATACCATCACAATTATTGAATTAAAAAATCTAGAGAAAGACAAATACTGTACGATTTCAATTATATGTGGAATCTGAAAAACAAAACAAATGAACAAACGTAACAAAACAGAAGCAGAGTCACAGATTCAGAGAACAAACAGGTGGTTGCCAGATGGGAGGGGAGTGGAGGAAGGAAAGAAATAGATGGGGAAATTAAGAGGTACAAACTTCCAGTTATAAAATAAATGAGTCATGGGGATAAAATGTTCAGTGCGGGGAATATAGTCAATAATAATACGATATCTTTGTATGGTGACAGACGGTAACTAGACTTATCACGGTGAACAGTTTGTAATGTACAGAAATATGGAGTCACTATGTCATGCACCAGTAACTAACATAGTGTTATAGGTCAATTATACTTCAAAAACAAACAAACAAAACTCATAGAAAAAGAGATCAGATTCATGGTTACCAGAGGTGGGGGGAGGAGGGAGGGGGAATTGGATGAAGGTGGTCAAAAGTTACAAACCTCCAGTTATAAGATAAATAAATACTAAGGATGTATTGTACAACATGATAAATATGATTAACACAGCTGTATGTTACATCTGAAAGTTGTTAAGAGAGTAAATCCTAAAAGTTCTCACCCCAAGGGAAAAATATTTTTTCTTTTTCTTTTCTTTTCATATGAAATGATAGATGTTTACTGAACTTTTTGTGGTAATCATTTCATGGTGTATGTACTTCAAATCTTTATGCTGTGCACCCTAAAACTTATACAATGCTGTATGTCAATTATATCTAAAAAAAACTGGAAGAAAAAAATCATACTCTTTAACATGACTTACACAGCCCTTTGGGATCTGGACCCAGCCTGCCTTGCTGACCTTACCTCCTGACACTCTACTCTTTGCTCTTAATGCTTCAACCCCACTGGCTTTTTTTTTTTTTTTTTTTTTTTTTTTGCGGTAGGCGGGCCTCTTACTGCTGTGGCCTCTCCCGTTGCGGAGCACAGGCTCCGGACGCGCAGGCTCAGCAGCCATGGCTCACGTGCCCAGCTGCTCCGCGGCATGTGGGATCTTCCCGGACCGGGGCACAAACCCATGTCCCCTGTGTCGGCAGGCGGACTCTCAACCCCTGTGCCACCAGGGAAGCCCTCCACTGGCTTTTGTTTCCATTTCTTGAAGGTGCAAGGTTTGCTACCCTCTGGACATTTGAGTGATTTTTGCTATATAATCCGGGTAGAAGAGGAATTGGGCCTGAATTAGAGGAGAAGGGACAGGTCAGAGAGCATATATGTGGTACAACTGAAAGGATTTAACTGATTGGATGTATGAAATAAAGAAAAGAGAGGATTTGGGCACAGTTCTGAGACTTTGTAGTCTGAACGACTTGATCACTGGACTTGCCCATTCACTGAGAAGGGGAATGCAGGAGCTTGGGCTGGGGGCACATCATGAGATCACGATGACATACCAAGTTTGATTTGCTTGTGGGCCATCAAGATGTTCTTGTCCAGCAGGCGTTGGACATCATGAGTCTTGAGTTCAGGAGGGAGGTTGTGTGGAATAAGAGCAACTGCCAAACAAGAGATTATGGTGGGGACGCTGATTATTAATTCAACTGGGATAAACCCAAGGGACATATCTGCAGTAATTCAAACCCTTGGCAGCAAATAGTTTAATGTGAACTTCAGGTCAGTAGAGAAATGAAATTTATTTTGGAGACTATCAGGCGAAAGGAGGCCAGGACTTTGGGGAGGATTTTGTGGTCATTCCACTCACCAGGCTTAGGCTAATGACTGCTTCTTTTCTACCAGAATGAGACTTTGGGACTTGAAAAGGCTGCTATATTAACTAATTAATATAGCCTCAGAAAAAGTAGCAGAGAGGTTTGGGGTTTAGAGAGTTATATAAGTGGAAAATAGAGTGGTGGACAGGTCAGGTTATGATGAAAGTGCTCCCAAGTATGTCATTATGCCACTATATTTATTGTCTTTGTACTACTATATTTACATTTTATAAAAATTACAAAAGTGATACAGCCATGCTTTGCAGATGCTGTAGATTGGTTCACTTAATAACCATTGAAACCACTTTCTCCTTTCTTTTTTTTTTCTTTTCTTTTTTTTTTTTTTTTTTTTTTTTTTGCGGTACATGGGCCTCTCACAGTTGTGGCCTCTCCCGTTGCGGAGCACAGGCTCCGGACGCGCATGCTCAGCGGCCATGGCTCACGGGCCCAGCTGCTCCACGGCATGTGGGATCTTCCTGGACCAGGGCACGAACCCGAGTCCCCTGCATTGGCAGGCAGACTCTCAACCACTGCACCACTAGGGAAGCCCTCTTTCTTCCTTCTTTTACTGTAGAGGCTGGAAAGCAAAATACATAAATTCCAAGATCTCATTAAAACTGGAGGTGGCTACGAAATACAGTCTGGATTCATGAGGAGTTCCCAGAAGTCCTTGCAGTGGGGTTCCATTTCTGAATAGAAAGGCAAAGATACGTGAGGAGAAGCTTTTTGCCCTTCTGACTTCTAGCCTGGAGCTTAGATACAATGCCTGGAGACAGCAGCCCTTTTGTTACGAAGAGAATGAGAAGTGTAAGCTGAGAATGGTGAAGCCTGATTTCATCATGACATCCTTTAGCAACTGGGCTGGTTCTGGTCCACCCACTTCTGGATTTTGTGTTATGTGGAAAAAAAGCCTTTACTTCTTTACACCAGTAAACTGACTCTCAAACTTAGCTGCCCATTAGAATCACCTGTGGAGGCTTAACTCACCCAATGTTTACATGACCCTTTATACCACCAGTTGAATGGGAGTTTCTGGTGATGGGACCTAAGATTCTGTAATATTTAAAATTCCCCAGGGGATTCCAATGTGTAGCCAAGTTTGAGAACCAGTGCTTTTTTAAGCCACTGTTTTTTGTTTTTGTTTTGTTGCTGTTATTCACAGGTGGATGCTATTGTTACAATACATGTGTCAAAACTATATTTAAATAATAGAAGCATATAAATTCCCCCATCTCCAATCAGCTCCATCGCTACTACTGTCCCTGGGGGAAACACAATCCTCATGGTGCTGTGCCACTTTCAAAATTTCCTGTCTGCATGTACCAATGTATATTAGTTTTTTATTATAAAAATCCTCTAGAGGCTGTTCAAGTGGGGTCTGAGAAGTGACATTGCCAGAGAGCCTGGAAAAATCAGGACAGTACTAATGTCAATTAACTTTCTATCTACATAAACCATTAGAACATCTGCGGAATGTCAATATTTTAGCACCCAAACTACTTCTCCCTTCTAGAAAAACATATTTCATTGATACAGTCTAAGCTTCTACTTCAGGTGTTTAAAAATTGCATATAACTTTTTGACCATGATTAATCATTTAACTATGAGACATAGAAAACGTTGACAATGATGTCGCTGGGCATCAATGTAAGGTAATCCTTATGTTTTGTGTAGTAAAACCCTCTTTGAGTTCTTGCCTCAAGTTTCAGTTGTGAGGGTCAGGTCTTTTGAAGAACCATCATCTTTTCTGGTTTATGTTTTTAAGGTGCAAATCACTTTGAGAACCAGGAGAGGTTGAAATTGGCACATGATAACATTTTCAGGAGTCCTGCTACAGTTGATAGCATATCTAAAAAATGTATATAAAAATATTCCTCTGTTGAAAAGACCTAGCTTCAGAGTGAGGACTCCTGTGCCACAGAGTATTAAATGTTGAGACTTTACAACGTGACTTGTAAAATAAACAGTAATTTGTTTCTCACGGGAGGAGGCATTGCATTACAAGTTCTAGAATGAGAAAGCATGGATTCAAATGCCAACCCTGCAGACTAGAAACAACAAGTTTCAGTGAGAATGTGGAGAAAAGGGAACCCTTGTGTACTGTTGGTGGGAATGTAAATTGGTGCAGCCTCTGTGGAACCAATTAAAAATAGAATATCATATGAGTTCCACTTCTGGGTACTTATCCAAAGGAATGAAAACAGTCCTTTGGATGGATGAATGGATAAAGAAAGTGTAGGATATATGTACAATGGAATATTATTTGCCAATAAGAAAGAATGAAATTTTGCCATTTGTGACAGCATGGATGGACTTTGAAGGCATTATGCTTAGTGAAATAATTCAGAGAAAAACAAATACCACATATGCTTTTATTTATACATGGCATCCAAAAAACCCCACACCCTCATGAGTACAGAGGACAGATTAGTGGTTGCCAGAGGCAGGGTTGGTGTGAGCAAAATGGGCGAAGTGGGCGAAGGGGGTTAAAAAGTACAAACTTCCAGCTATAAAATAAATGTCATGGGGATGCAATGTACAGCATGATGACTATGGTTAATAATACTGTATAGTATATTTGAAAGTTGCCAAGAGAGTAGATCTTAAAAATTCTGATCACAAGAAAAAACTTTTTTGTAACTATGTATGGAGATGGATGTTAACTAGACTTATTGAGGAGATCATTTCACAATATATACAAATATCATATCATTATGTTGTACATCTGCAATAAATATAATGTTATATGTCAATAATATCTCATGTGCCTTGGGGCATATTACTAAACCTCTATGCCTCAGTTTTCTCATCTATAAAATAGTGATATTATTGTGGGGATTAAAGGAGATAATAAATGTAAAACAATTAGAAATATGCCTAGTACATAGTAAATATCCAATAAATATTAACTATTATGGTTAGCTGTGATACTTTGAACACTTAATCCTGAATACCTATGCTCAAAAGTGAATTCCCTTTCTGTGGAATTTTTTCCCCAGACCTTCAGTTGGCATGGATTCCTCCCCCCAACAATTTCACTGAATTTCCCGTTGGGATTTCACCATTAATATTTCATTTTCCTCTTATGGTCTCACTCTACACATTCTTCCTGAGCTCTAGTTATCACCATATGCTGAATGGTTCCCATATTTGAGGCTCAGTCTAAATTTGTTTTGCATATGCTCCAGACTCCTATGGCCTTTCAGACATTACCACTTGGATGTTCCATAACATTTTATCCCTAAACTGTATTCCCTATTGCAGAGAATGGCACCCTAATTCTCACAAACCCTCCTAATTGCTGAATGTAATCCCCAGCTCCTCTCTTTCACATCCGTCAAACTGTCTATCAACTGTGTCTCCAGCCAACCCACTTCTCTGCATCCTCCTTGCTGCCTCCTAGTTTAGGCCATTGTCTTCTCTGTCAGCTACTGCAGTAGCTTCCCATTTGCCTGTCTTCACTCTGTAGCTTTAATAATACCTCTAAAACGTAAAACTGTCATGCTATCTCTCTGCTTAAAACTCTTCAATGACTCCCTATCATCCTCAGGATAAAATATAAACTCTTTAACAAAGCTTATAAGCTCTGTCATGATCTGGCCAGTGCTTGGCCTTCCAGCCTCTTCTCTCTTTTTTTTTTTTGTTTTTGGCCACCCCTGGATCTTAGTTCCCCAACCCAGGATTGAACCTGCACCCTCAGCAGTGAAAGCACAGGGTCCTAACCACTGGACTGCCAGGGAATTCCCCCAGCCTCATCTCTTGTCCTTCCCTCCTTTACGTTCTAAGGTCCAGACTTACTGAATGAGTCCATTGTGTTCGCTGTCATCTCAGGGCCTTGGCGTTTCCTGCCCCGTCTACTAGTTTCTTCTCCTTGTCCCAGCCTTTGCCCTGCCTCACTTTGTCTGCCTAACTCCTTCTGATCCGTCTCCGTTCAAGTATCGTGTCCTCTCAGAGTCTCTTGACTCTCACACTCCACAAGGGCACCTCCTACTTGTTCTACAGAACTTGTTCTTATCATTGCACTTAACCACACTGCACTGTAATTATCTGTTTACTTATCTATAACATCTACTACAGGGAGACAAATAAACCTTGATAAAGACAAGGTTTGTGTAATCAGTAACTACTGTGTAATCAGTACCTCTATCAGGCACTTCCTCTAAGTCTGCTGGGAACAGCATTTCTTTTCTGATGACTAATGCTCTCATAATCTCTGTAGGGTTTGGTAGGTCTTTACAGGACTTAGATCAAAGGTGATTGCATGCCCCAAATGGGAGCAATCATGGTATAAAGTCTGTGATAAGATAATGATAAAGCCTAATAGATGCTGCATTCAAATCTAGGCTCTTCACCTTAATAGAGTATGAACATCTTTGTGGTTTTATCTTTTCATCTGTAAATGTGTATAATAATACCAACTTTATGACAGATGCATCTTGAAGAATGACAGTGAATTATTGTAAATCTAATCAGGTGTTGCTTACAGATGTAGTTTCATTGCTGGAAAAATTTAACACACTTGGTATGCAGCTGTTAATCTGAATGTTTTTTTCTTTATACTTGTTAAGAAAGCCCATCAGAAGCAGTTTGCCTTTAGTGGGCAGGACCAACAATATCCCTTCACTATCCTACTTCAGGGATGTATCAACTCTCCAGCCCTATGTCATAATTTTGTTGCAAGGAAACTTGATTGCCTTTCCATTCTGAATCATCCCGGTTCATCAGATGGATGACATCATGCTGATGTTATCCTGATTCCTGGTAAGTAGGAAGTAGCAACTACTCTAGATACACTGGAAACACAGATTCAACCACAGGGTGGGAAATAAACACCACAAAAATCCAGGGGCTTGCCATCTTGGTAAAATTTCTAGAGGTCCAGTGATCTGGAGCACAGTGAGTTATCTTTACCAAAGTAAAGAAAAAGTTACTGTATCTGGTCCCTTCCACCACTAAGAAAGAGGTACAATACCTCTTGGGTCTCTTTAGGTTTTGGAGGCAACATGTAACTCATTTAGACATGCAACTCTCACTAATTTACTGAGAAACTCAAAAAGCTGCCAATTTGGAGTGGGACCCCAAACAAGAGAAGACTCTGCCTCAGATCTAGACTGCCATGCAAACCACTCTACCACCTGGGCTGTATAATACAGCATCCAGTTGTGCTGGAAGTGCCTGTGGCAGGTAGGGATACTTTAGCAGTCTCCTGTAGGTGAATCATAGCCCAGACTATTAAGATTCTGGAGCAAAGCTTACCATTTTCTGAAGACAGCTATTCTCTGGAGAAACAGTTTCTAGGTTGCAAGTGGGCCTTGGTAGAGACTGAATGCTTGACCACAAGTCAAGTTACCATGCAACCTAAGTTGCCCATAATGAACTGAATGTTGTCTGACCCTCCAGGCCATAAAATTGGGCATTCACAGAAGCATTCCATCATTAAATGGAAATGGTATGTATGAGATCAGGCTCAAGCAAGTTCTGAAGGCACAAATAAGTTGTATAAGAAAATGGCACAGATGCCTATGGCCTGTGTTCTTATCACATTGCCTTTTCCCTCTCAACCCGAATCTGTGGCTTCTTGGGGAGTTTCCTATGACAAGTTGGCTGACAAGGAAAAATTCCAAGCCTGGTTTAAAGATGGGTCTGTACAATATGCTGGTGCTATCCAAAAGTGGGTGGTTGCCACACTGTAGGCCTGCCATGTTGGATGGCTTCCAAAGGTAAGAGTGAAGGAAAATTCTTCCAGTGGGCAAAAGTATGGATTTATATTGACTCTGGGGCTAATGGTTTGCTTAGATGGTCAAAACTTAGAAGGATCATGACTGGAGAATTGATGACAAGGTCTGAGAAAGAGGTCTGTGGCTGGAGCTCTCCGAATATGAACATAGTGCTAAGATATTCTGTCCCGGGCTTCCCTGGTGGCACAGTGGTTGAGAGTCTGCCTGCTGATGCAGGGGACACGGGTTCGTGCCCCGGTCTGGGAAGATCCCACATGCCGTGGAGCGGCTGGGCCCGTGAGCCACGGCCGCTGAGCCTGCGCATCCAGAGCCTGTGCTCTGCGACGGGAGAGGCCACAACAGTGAGAGGCCCGCGTACCACAAAAAAAAAAAAAAAGATATTCTGTCCCATGTGAATGCTTACCAAACAGAAACCTCATCAGAAGAGGATCTTAATAAGCAGGTGGGTGAGATAACATGCCTGTGGACATCTGTTAGCTTCTTTCCTCAGTCACTCCTGTCTTAGTCCAGTGGAAACCAAACAAAGTGGTCCATGGAGGTTATTCATGGACTGAGCAACATGGATTTCCAATCACCACTGGCGAACGTTCAACCTGCTAATAGCAGAGACCAACGCTGAGCATTCATTATGGCACCATTCCCTGGGAGCACCAGCCACACGTGGTAGAAGTTTGATTACAAAATATCACTTCCATCATGGAAGGGACCGAACTTTGCTCTCAGTAAAACAGACACTTACTCTGGCTACAGATTTGCCTTCCCTATTCACAGTATTTCTACCAAAACCACTATCCAGGGATTTATAGATTGTGATATTCACATGGTATTTCACAAAGCATTGCTTCTGACCAGGGAACTCACTGCAAATGAAGTATGGCAATGGGCTCACATTCATGGAATTCACTGGTCTTGCAACGTTGCCCATCACCTTGAAGGAGCTGCCCTGATAAAGTGGTGGTATGATCTTTTGAAGGCTTAATTACAGTGCCAGCTGGGTGGAAACATCTTGCAGAGCTGGGGCAATGTCCTCCAGGATATATATATATATATATATATATATATATATATATATATATATATATATACTCTAAATTAGTGACCAAATTATGTTGGTATTTCTCCTATAGCCAGTTTTTATGGGTCCAGGAATCAAGCTAAGGAAGTGGGAGAGGTTCCTCTTACTCTCATATTTAGCGGTCCACTAGTGAAATTTTTGCTTTCTATTTTTATCATTTTAGGCTCTGCTGGTCTAGAAGTCTTATTTCCCAAGGGAGCAATGTTTCCTTCAGGGAACACCTCAACGGTACCATTAAACTGGAAATGAAGACTACCAACTGGCCACTTCAAGCTCCTCATGCCAATGAATCAACAGGAAAAGAAGGGGGTTACTAAACTGGCTGGGGATATTTGACCTGACTATTAAGGGGAAATTGGATTTTCCTAGAGAGAAGACTTTAAGAGGCTTGTGTTACCCATTATCAAGGCCAAGCCTGCTGGATTAGACCTGTATTTAATTAGGGTTCTTATTAATGGCAAAGAATAGAATCCCACATCCAAGCAGCTTGAGAAAAACAAGGAATTTACTTAGAAAATTGTCTCCTGGAACTCAAAGACAAGATCTCAGTTGGTCCTCAAGAAAAAAAGTGGAACCAGGCTCTCAAATGCTGGAACAGCTCCCCCTATCTCATTTCTGCTTCTCTCTGCACAAAAGTTTCATTCCACGTTCTTATTGCAGACTGGTCCTTACTGCTCCTCAGTCCATGTGGCTGAAAACATGGCTGCTAGGAGCAATAGGTTCACCTCCCTGGAGGGAGACTGATACCTCTTTCCTGTTCCGGTTGCAAACTTCCTGGGGAAGAATTCTGATTAGTCTGGCTTTGTTCAATGTCTGAGGGAGGGGTCATATTGTACTAACATGATGTCTTCCATGAAAACCTCAGGGGGAGAGTTGGTTGGTCAGAAGGTTAGGAATGTGTGGGGAGGTGATTATGAGAAAGTCTGTTCCCAGAAGAAAAAGGATGCTGGGCTGACAAGTTGTGAGGGTCTACTACGATGTAGTCCATTGTTCCCCCTAATAATAACAACAAAAGTAAGTGAATAAATAAATAAACAATAACTAATATTTATAAAGCTTACTATGTGCTAGATACCGTGTGTGTGTGTGTGTGTGTATCACAGTCTATAAGGTAGGTTTAATTTGTATCCCCATTTTACAGATGGGAATAAGGAGATTTAAAGAAGATTAAGTAACTAGTCCAAGTAGGTAGTTGAGCTGGAACTTGAACCCAGACTTACTTGTTTCAAAGTGCTGTTCTTGTAACATGACACCCATACTTACTTCTCCAGGCTCTAGGCACCCAGTCTCACCACAAACCCCACGGTGCTGGCAGGGCACCTGAGACCCTGCATAGGTCCTGAGAGCTACTTTGGGCTGGATTTTGTCCCTGGGCTCCAGGTGTCTGACTCTGTGGGATCAACTGACCATGAACCTCAGTTTTCTTATAGATAAAAATGTGTTGCTATAAGATTATGGAAACTATATGAGGGCAGATATTTTTGTCTATCATGTTCACTGCTAATCCCCTGGACCCAAAACAGTGCTGGGCACTTGATAACTACTTGTTAAATGAATGAATGAGACAAAGTGAAACTCACAAAGGTCCTGCTTGAGGAATATGATATTCTTGCATTTTGGCTAAATATTAGGCTTCTGTGTATGGGGTTAGGCAAGTCACAGGCAGAGAGATGGAGGGGACTTTTAAGAAGCTGTGTATAGGGCTTCCCTGGTGGTGCAGTGGTTGAGAGTCCGCCTGCCGATGCAGGGGACACGGGTTCGTGCCCCGGTCTGGGAAGATCCCACATGCCGCGGAGCAGCTGGGCCCGTGAGCCATGGCCGCTGAGCCTGCGCGTCTGGAGCCTGTGCTCCGCAACGGGAGAGGCCACAACAGTGAGAGGCCCGCGTACTGCAAAAAAAAAAAAAAAAAAAAAAAAGAAGCTGTGTATATAAGGAGAGAGAGAGAGGGAGAGAGGAAGAATCCTGTTACAGGAAAATTACAGAGACTGGGGAGGAGAGGAGGGAGAAGACAAATGAGGGTGTTGCATTAAGATTTACTAGTTGTCTGCAATGTAAGTGTCCTGTTTCTGTCCCCATGGAATCTGTGGTGAACACTGTATCACTAACCACTGCTTTAGAGGTGGATTTGTTAAGTATTGGCCTTGCGGTGGGTCCAGGGTGATGTTTGGAGCTAAGCACACACGTGTTATGATTGAATGAGATAAGGTATGTGAACACTCTGGCCCTGCAGCTGGCCCATGGAAGTCTCTCAGTAAAAGTCTATTTCCCTATTGACCTCAGCTGACCTCCTGCATCTCCCTGAACACAGCACAGGCCTTGGCATGCAGAGACTTCTCAGAATGTCTGCCTCCCTGCCAAGCGGGTTTTCCAAGGGCTCTGCTTGAGAGCATGACAAACCTCTGAGATATGGAGACTTTTGTGCCACTTCACTCTATGCAGAGTTCCCGCATGCCCACTCCCAAAAGAAAACACTCTTTAGCCTGGTTGGGAGACTCCTGGGTAAGCAAGTGATGTAATTTGTTTTCACAAAAACTATAAGAGACTTTTGAATTAAGCATTTGCTCAACTGGCTGTTGCCAAAAACGACAGTTGCTTTGTGTCATTGCCTGTTGACAGTGGTCATAGTCACGCATTGTACCTCAGAGTCCAGACCATTCCAGGGTAAAACGCTTACAAGGAGGCTGAGCCGTCCAGAGGTCTAGAGGGATCCCGTTGGGTGCCCAGCCAGAGCTGGCCCCAGGGATTCTACTCCAGGTACAACGGAGTTGGTAGACAAAGGAAATGACAACCCATGCAGGCTCCTGCTGTCCTTGGGCACAAATAGTCTCAGAGTTGCCACAGATATTTTAATCAGGATGTCCCTTTCATTTGAATCAGCGGGATGCAGGTTCTATATTTACTTGTTTGCCCCTTCTACCAGACTGTGTAGGAGGGCAGGAACTCTGACTTGTTCATTGTTATGTGCCTGTGGCTTAGCACAAAACCAGGCACAAAGGACTCATTTGGTGAAAATCTGCGGGATGGAAGAATGAATGTAGCGTTCTCTTTTCAGCTTCTGTTTTCAGGCTCTTTACGCCCTTTCTCTGGCTTGAGTCCCTGCTCTCTGCAGGTGTCTCCTAAGAGCTCATGTCCCTCTGTTTCCTTCTCATCCTGGAAACGGAAGTTCGTTTTGAAGCCTGCTCTATTGTTTGTTCTGCCCGTAATCCCAAGCTGAATGGGACCCATTTGTTGCATGCTTGGCTTGTCTTCACACAGCATGTTTTTGTGATACGTACCATTTCCTTTCAGACCAAGTGTGGCCTGGTATAGTGGCAAGGCCCAGCGCACCTAGGGTTGTTAGTGTTCTAAATTTCAGCTCTCCCACTTTCTAATGGTGTCATTCAGGCAAGTTATTGGATTTCATGAAACCCCAGTTTCCTCCATCCATAAAGTTGGTGCAACAAGGTGAAATTCGCTGAGGTTGGACCCGAAGATTTTTGGATTTTTTTAACATCTTTATTGGAGTTTAAATGCTTTACAATGGTGTGTTAGTTTCTGCTTTATAACAAAGTGAATCAGCTATACATATACATATATCCTCATAACTCCATCCTCTTGTGTCTCCCTCCCACCCTCCCTATCCCATCCTTCTAGGTGGTCACAAAGCACAGAGCTGATCTCCCTGTGCTATACGGCCGCTTCCCGCTAGCTATCTATTCTACATTTGGTAGAGTGTATATAAGTCCATGCCACTCTCTCACTTCGTCCCAGCTTACACTTCCCCCTCCCCGCGTCCTCAAATCCATTCTCTGTGTCTGCATCTTTATACCTGTCCTGCCCCTATAAGTTGAGATTGAAAAAGAACTGTGATCTAAAATTCGTGAGCAGTTTTGTCTCCTAAAGAGGAAAAGTCTAGGAAGTGCATCCTATGGGCCAAGCAAATGTAGAGCAAAGATCTTACTCTGGAATGCGGAGGGTCTGATATTCTGTGGCTCCAATAACCTAAAATGGTTAGTAAAATTGTGTCAAACATTTTCATTATATTAGACAGAGTTAATCTCTCCAAAGGGTTTCTTTTGGAGCAGTGTTTATTTCCTCAGTATCTATTTAGACTGCCATCTGCCTGTTTATTATTGCTTTTAGAAAATGGATGAGCCATTTTCAACTAGTAAATAGTAGACACTCAGTTGCTCAGACCTTGAAGATGTCTGGAAGGCTGTATCACCCTCGTCATAAATTCTTGTCAGAGGAGAGAATGTGAAAAAAAACTTAACTGGGTTTTATGGGGCTCAAGATTGTCTAGCCTGTAGTGTCATATACATGGTATTCTATGGTCAGAATGCTTTTTCTAACATCATTTAGAAGTTGGAGTTTTCCCTGAAATGGACACTTCAATTCTCTGGCCTCCTGGAATAAGATCAATCCTAAAGCAGGAAATAAAGACAAAGGAGATGGGCCTTGGATTGGAGTGGGGGGAAATACCCACATCTTTTATCTGGATTGTAAGGAGTTGGGGAATGAAGAGTATCACCGTTGTGGGAAGCAGGCTGGCCCTTGCCCCATGGCAGCAGTAGAGCAGTAGGGTGTAGAAGTCCAATGTGGAGCCTGGGAAAGTGGAGGAAAAATATTGGGTTTTAAGTTTCTCTCTGTTGTAATTCTCTTCTCTCTAAGTCTGTGTTACCACAATGAGAAAATAGGGGAAGGGTCTGTATAGCTTATGCTGGGGCAGAGCAGTGACTGGGCTTAGGAAAGTTGTATCTTGAGGGAGGCAGATGTTCAGACCCAGGATCCTCCACGTGGGGCTGGGCAAAGTACGGGAGAGGTGGAAAGTACAGGAGAAATGGGTGAGCCACATAGGCATTCCCAGGGGAACTTGGTAAAAGCTTGGATTTCTTGAAGACAAGTGGGATGGGGCTTAAGCTACAGTGACTGGGGCATTAAGCAGAAGCAGGAGTTTACAAACTGAAAATTTGACATGTTTGAGTTACATCAGGATACTAAAATCTACGTCATCCTGTGGTAAAGGACTTGCTGTTACAGTCAGGTTTTATTAACTGCATTACTATCATTACTAGTGTAAGTTGAGCTGATTGACTTCTAAGATGCCTTCTTGCTCAGCAGTTCTTTGAGTCTGTGGGGTGTGGAAGCACCCGTGGAGTCAGCCTGGCTTGAGTGTCCATTGGTTCTCCCCACTGCATTCTCCTCCTTCACTGTCCTGATTCTGTTCAGCTGGCATGGAGTATGGGGCAATGCTGGAATGTTTCAGAACATGTAGCCAGGGCAATGTTGTAATTCATTAGGAGTCATTCTTAAGGGGAAAGAAGCTTGTACTTCAGATATTTGGTCACATTCTTGGAAATTATGGTTCTGAGGTCTCTCTGGTTGCAGGAGGGCCAATTCCCATTCATCTTGTGACATGCTGAGATATTGTTTAGGCATTTCTTAAAAGCAGAGGAGATATTTCAGGAGGAGCACAAACAAAACCTCCATTTCAAGATAGCACCAAAAAATAAATCTTTCTTAAAATTTACACGTGAGCACTTCAAGCCCTGCTATGGGACAAGGCCAAAGAGTCATGCGGCAGGCAGGCTGTGTTCTCCAGGGATGGCCACAATATCATCTCTCCTCCCGCATGCTGTTCCCATGATGATACTTTGACATTCCTCCTTTTGAGAGACGGGATCTATGTTCCATCTTCTTGAATCTGGACAGGATTGTGACTTTGTGGGGAAGTAATGCTATGTGACTGAGCCCAGGTCATAAAAAGTGATACAATTTCTGCCTGGTCCTTGTGGGATGCTCAGTCCTGGAACCTATATTAGATATCTGTTGCTGTGTAAAAAATCACCCCCAAACTTAGCAGTTTAAAACAACACACATTTATTATCTCTGTTTGTCTGAGTAAGGAATTTGACCACAGCTTGGCTTGCTCCTCTGTTGCAGGATCTCTCCCAAAGCTACAGTCAAGGTTTCAACCAGGGCTGGGGTCTCATCTGAAGGTGCAAATGGGGAAGGATCCACTTCCAAGATCATATATATGGTTGTTGGCAGGATTCAGTTCTTTGAGGATTATCAGATTGAAGTCTTTAATTCCTCACTGGCTGTTGGCCAGGATAACCCTCAATTCCTTACCATGTGGGCCTCTTCGACATGGCAGCTTGCCTCATCAAAGCCAGCAAGAGAGAGAGAATCTGATTCTTAATCTTCTGTAACTTAATCACGGATGGAATATTCCATCAATGTACCGTATTTTGTTGGTTAGAAGCAAGTTACTCAAGGGGATGAGATTACACAAGGTTGTGAATACCAGGAGGTAGGGATCATTGGGGGTCACCTTAGGACCTCTTAGCATAAAACCTAACCACCATGCTATGAGAAATCCCAGATGGAGAAGCCACATGTAGCTGTTCCAGTGTTACAGACATGAGTGAAAGAGCCTTCAGATAATTCTAATACCTAGTCATTGAGTAACCTTCCAGCCTTTCAGACTTCCCAACTGAGGTTCCAGACATTGTGGAACAAATACAAACTGTCCTTGCTATGCCCTTTCTGAATTCCTGACCCATATAATCCTTGAGAATAATAAATTGGTTGTTGTTTTACACCACTAGGTAGTAACTAGAACAAACCACATATCTTGAAGCTTTATTGCTTACCTGGTCACCTGGTTTGATCATATGAGATACTGTTGCACATTTTTTTGGAACTAGATTGATATCACATTTGAACCCAAAGTTTGCAACCTGAGAATATTCTAAGAGTCCATGCAGAATTGAGAAACCTTGAATGATTCTATGGAAGTGTCATAGGTACTACTTACTTTTGGGCTCATTTAAAAAAAGTAGCACTCCACTCTTGGTGTCTTTCCTGTATCAGCAGTTTGTAAACTGTCTTCACAAGGGGCACAAGACAAATCCAATTTTCCCAGGCTCAGTTATGGGATTCAGCTGAGCTTTCACTGCCACATGCACACTCCTGAATCAGACAGGATGTTCTAAACTTTCTTATCAGTCCATTTTGAGCAGGACAATCATAGCGCTTGGTCAGGCATGAACTATGCATCAGAATAGTTCTGCATACTTCTTGTTTACACATGTATATCGAGGTGGAAAAAAATTTGAATTACTTTAACATGTGGCACTTGAATTCCTCTATGGGAGGGAAGTAACTTTGAGAAAAGAATTTGGTGAAGGAGCAGTGGGTGTGCAAGAATATGCCCCAACCCACCTCCTACGCCAGCCTCTCTGGGTGAGACAGGAAAGGGAATTTGTTTCTGACTTTGGAAAGATGGCAGGAAGAGGAAAGAGCAGAGGACAGAGAAGGGAGAAGGAAGACAGAGAAACCAGAGGAGTATGTGAGGGTGGATGCAGTGTGGGAAGCTGTGGTACTGGGGCTAATAGAGAAAACCATCATCAGGGGGTGGCTGCAGGGCCTGAGGACAGCAGGAATGTGCAAGGAGGATTGCTAGGTGGTCTGTTGTACAGTGAGTGATGGGACTCCCTCCCTGTGACTCCCCCTCAACATTTGAAGCAAATGTTAATTTTTTGGCTGTGCCACATGGCTTGTAGGATCTTACTTCCCCAACCAGGGATTGAACCTGGGCCACGGCAGTGAAAGCGCCGAGTCCTAACCACTGGAGCACCACGGAATTCCCAAACAAATATTAATCTTATGTATGGTACATATGAATTTTTTTCCATGAAAGGGCTAAATTTTGTGCCTAGATTGATATGGTGCTAAACAAAGACTGTACTCAAAGAACATTACCCTGAGGAAGCAGGACATGAGAATCTATGTGTCCTGAGCATTTACAGAAATCCTAGAGAAAGCTTTCGACTTCCAAAGACCCTGGTGGTGTGTATTTTGAGCAAAGGTTGCCTAATCTTCATGATACAAGGAGGTCCCAGCTGACGTGAGGGACTACCTGAACATCTATATGTGTCAGGCCCTGTCTGGTTCCTGGCCCCTATGTCCTTCCTCAGTTTTCTACCCTTTCTTTTTCCTTGGCCTATGTATGTGAGCCCCTGACCTGCACTTATAGGCCCAACCCTGCTTCAGATCCCTGGGACATTCTGGAGATGCAAGAGGTGTTTAACTAGATCCGATCTGATGGTCTAGGGCTGCACATAAAGTCAATTTAGCTACTTTCCTGACTTCACACCCCTATTTTGCTGCCTCTCTTTCCCCATCCTGAGACCCTCAGGACTTGTAATTAGACTTTTGCTGTGTAATCTATTCCTAAATTTCTTCTCTGGTCTTCCACGTACTCGTTTCCTCTTAGGAATGAGGAACCTTGGGCCCTGGGCCTAGATCTGATACAAAATTGCTATTGACTTTTGCAAGGTCACTTTCACTCTATGGCCCTTGGGTTCCTCTCTTGTAAAACATTGTGGCTGGGAAGATGATTATTAACTCAACAGGGTTGGACATGAGTTATATAGGCTCCTCAGCACAGGGACTAGATGGGATGGATCCTGGGAGTCTACTGGTCCTGGCGGGGACTATAAAGGTGTGGTGAAGTCAGGCTAGCTGTGGGTCAGGGCTTGTGACTGCAGGGCTCCATCAAGCGTTCGGGGGCAGCCATAGAGTGTAAAGTAGAGATACATGCAGAATCGGTTTTCAATACTCAGGCCATTTAACACAAACTCAACCAGTGTCTGGGAGTTGTGGAGTAGGGTCCAGCCCCTCTATGAGGGAAACCTGGCCAGGGTAGACAGGGACTCAGAAGAACAACCAGAACCCACGCCATGGAAACTTGAGTTCAGGGCAAAATTCGATTTTCATGGGGCAATGGAAAGACAGGGAAACTGAGGCTGAAAGTCAGGGGTATGAACTGAATCAGTATAGTCGTCAGGTTGTGACTAGGAGACCTTGGGGTTTAGTCCTAGCTTACAAGCTTTTGGGGGATAAAATAACAAGATTATTTTATATCAGCAACTATATCAGCTAATGCAATTACAATTGCTTGGGTCCAACCTTTTCTCAAAGCTACTCTAGAATGGGGCTAAACCTGCCTATGGGGGAGGATGGATTGTTGGTACAAGAGCTCTCGAAGCAAAAGATTCTAGGGTTTCTTGAGCAATCTCAGACATTCAGGAAGGGTCAGCTGAGGATGAGCCACAGCACCCTTCATGGCTGTAGAGAGTATAGACCAGGGCATACCCGGATTGGGCCCCTTTCTTCCAGTCATTGAGCAGAGCACCACCCCTACTTGTGAGTTCACTCTAGTGTAGGTGAGAGACAACAGTGTCTGACACACAGTAAGCCCTCTATAAGTGTTGGTTAAATCAATGAAAAATGAAAGTTGAATAAAATAAACAGGAAAGACTGACAGCTGGGAGAAAGGATAGAATAGCCGTGATCCTGGAAAATTGTCCTATTTCCTTTATGTGATCCTTACCATCAACAACTGAGTCTTAACCTTTCCCCTATACTGAGAAAAATAATTCTCAAAACATATTTTCAAATTATAGATTGCCAGAGTCAGGGAGATGTTCCTACCCTTGACCCAGTAATCCCACTCTTGGGATTCTATTATAGGAAATAATTCAACAAAAACAAAAAAGCTAAGTGCACACGTGTATTTCTGATAACATCATCTGAGGCAGCAGAAAAATGGGAACAGCCCATGTGTCCAATGATAAGGGCCAGGCTGAGTAAATTTAGGTACCTCTACTCAGGGGAATATTCTGAAGGCATTAAAAAGATCACTATGGAGATTATGTACCGAAGAAGAAAAGCATATACTAAATTATTTCATAAAAAAGGAGTATACAAAATGCTACATATATTATCAGTGCAAATGTGTTGGGTGTTCTTCCTTGTCTCAGCCAGTTTATTCTAAGTTTCTATTGCCGTGGTTAAATTACAAAAGGAATGTAAAATGTACTTCAGAATATCTAATGTTCCGCACTCTTGCTCTGATTTAAAAAATGATACATATTTGAACTGTGAGAAGATGGCAGGAGCAGGATAGCATAGATTTTGAATCTTCTTGAATCACCACATAAAAAACAGACAGAGCAACTAGTTAAAAAAACTAAAGACCTAGGGTCAACATTTGTAACAAAACTAGGTAACAAAATACAAGCACCAGCAACCACAATGTGTTTGGGCATTTATGTGGGAGGAAGTAGAGGGAGGCCACAGGGAATTGATGAACCTGAGAAATTATGAGAAAATATCAGACATGATGGAAGCATGGAGGGTCAATCTGAGAGCAGGAGCTAAACCTGGAAGGAGTTTGCCCACTCCAGTGATGGAGGAGAACAGAGGGCTTGTGCTAAGGCCTAAAGGAACAGGGACACTCTAGCCTCTTTGAACCTGGACTCTTGAAACGGACTAGTCCTGGTGTCATTTAAAGATAGGGCTCCACACTAAGGGAAACTTGTAGGAGTGGAATAAAAATTGACAAGATAAAGTTAAAAAAAAAAAAACCTGAAGTAAGAGAAGGTTGAGATAACAGTGGGGAAAGAGAAAAGAACCAGGAACTCTCAGAAGGAAAACTGTTTTAAAAAATAAACTTTTAATTTTAGAATGCGGACAGCCCCCCCACCTTTTTTTTTTTTTTTTTTTGCTGTACGCAGGCCTCTCACTGCTGTGGCCTCTCCCATTGAGGACCACAGGCTCAGGACGCGCAGGCTCAGCGGCCATTGGTCACGGGCCCAGCCGCTCTGCGGCATGTGGGATCTTTCCGGACTGGGGCACGAACCCGTGTCCCCAGCATCGGCAGGCAGACTCTCAACCACTGAGCCACCAGGGAAGCCCAGACTGCCACTTTTTGACACTACATGGACACAACAGAAGAGGGAGCTCTGTGAAGTTAGAAAAGCTGTTTGAACAAAATTCAGGGAAACTATACTCCCATAAATTAATCAACAGAAAAGTATCAAGGTCAAATTTCTATGAGGAAAAACAATAAGCAGCATTGTACTATACCCACAGACAATGAAAGCATGCCAGAGAGACATGCTCAAAATGGAGATCAAAATACAACGTTCTGTTTCAAAACAAGAGATTAAAGAACAACATAAGTCAGAATTAAAAAAACTTAGAAACCATATAACAACTAAAGAATTAGAAATAACAGACAAAATCATTTTAGAAATGAAGACTCAATTAGAAGAAGCAATAGAAACTATCCAAACTGTAATACAGAGGAGAGGGGGGGAAGGCCTAAAAAGATGATCAGAGGCTCTATAACCTATGGAACAATAACTGGTGGTATAATATGTGTATCATAATTGGAGTCCTAAATTTGGGGTGGGGTGGGGCAAAGAAATAATGGCAGAAAAAGTTTTCATATTTAATAAAAACTATAAATCCACAGACCCAAGAGGTACACCAAATCCCAGGCAGGAAAAATAAAAAGCCAACCACACCAAAGCATAACATAATCAAATTGCTGAAAGCTAATGACAAGCAAAACAAAACTAAACAAAACAAAAAACCCTCCAAAACTTAAACTCAGCCAGAGAAACTCAGAGATACGTTACATACAGGGGAACAAAGACAAGAATGATTACAAAAACAAGCCATTGTTTCTAACAACATCTTTAAAGTACTAAAAGAAAACTCTGTCAACCTAAAATTCTCTATTCAGGAAGAATATCCGTTAAAAATGAAGGTAAAAGAAATACTTTTTCATGTAAATAAAAGCTGAGAGAATCTGTGACTATCACCTGTACTGCAAAAATGTTAAAGGAAGTTCTTAAGGCTAAAGAAATATGACACCATGTGGAAACTTGGAGTTACATGAATGAAAGCAGAGTGGAAGAAATGGTAAACATGTGAGTATTTACAAAAGAATTTCCTCTCATTTAAAAATTTTATTACAAAATAATTCACAGTTTAAAAATAATAACAATGTTTCATAGTGCTTGTAACATAGGTAGAAGTAGAATGTATGACCACAATAGCACAAGGCATGGGATGGGGAAATAGAAGCGTATTGTTATAAGGTTTATGTTATACATAAAGTGGCATATTATCTGAGGGTAGACTGTGATAGGATAAATATGTGTATATAAAATGTGAAGCAATCACTAAAAACAAAACAAGAGGCAAAAAGAAAGTACTTCTAAATAATTGTAGCCAAAAACTACAAATAAGTAGAGATAAAATGACATACTGAAAAAGCAATCAAGTAATCCAACAGAAGTCAGTAAAAGGAAAAAAAAAAAAGAAAATAACAAAAAACAAATGGGATAAGTAGAAAACAAGTAAGATGATACATTTAAATCCAACCGTACAGATAATTACATTAAGCACAAATGTTCCAGACATCCCAGTTAAAAACAGAGACCCAACTTTGTGCTGTCTACAGAAACTCACCTTAAATATAAAACCATGGATGGGTTAAAATTAACAGGATAGAAAAAGATATACCTTGTAAACACTTGTAAGAACACTGGAGAGGTTATGTTAATATAAAACAGTAGACTTCAGGACAAGAAATATTACCAAGGATAATGTGAGACATTTCCTAAAGATAAAAGGTCAATTCATCAAGAAGGCATAATTCTAAATGTGAATACACTCAATTGGAGCTTCAAAATATATAGGAAAAAAAAGACAAAAGTGAACAGAGAAATGGACAAATCCACAATTATAGATGGAGACATCAACATTCCATTCTCAGTAATTGGTAGAACACAGATAACCAGTACAAATAAAGGCTTGAGCACCATCTACTAACATGACCTAATTGACATTTACAGAACATTTAATACCCAAGAACAACAGAACACACATTTCTTTCAAGTGCGTGTGGAACATTCACAAAGGTGGAACAAACACATAATGGGTCATAAAATGTCTCAATAAATTTAAAAGAATTAAAATCACATAGAGTACATTCTCTGACTAAAAATGAATTAACTTAGAAATCAATAACAAAAAGATAACTGGAAAATTCACAAATATTTAGAAATTAAATGATACTCTTCTAAATAACCCTCATGTCAAAGAAGGGAAATTATAAGCTATTTTGAACTGAATGATAATAAAAACACAACAAATGAAAATTGGTGGTAGGTAGCTAAAGCAGTGTTTTCAGATAAATTTTAGCTTTAAATGTTATTAGAAAAAAATGTTATTAGAAAAGTCTAAAGGTCTGAAAATCAATGGTCTAAGCTTTCACCTTAAAAAAAAAGCAGAAAAGGAAAAGCAAATTGAACACGAAATAAGTAGATGAAAGGAAATCACTGAGTGGAACCCAGTGAAATAGAACACAGAAAAATAAAAGAAAGTCAATAAAACTGAAAGCTTGTTCTTTGAAAAGATCAATAAAATTGATAAACCTCTAACCAGACTGAGATACAAATTGCCAGCATCAGAAATGAAAGAGGAGACATCATTATAGATCATGTAGATATTAAAAAGCAGTAAGAAAATATTATGAACAGCTTTATGCTTAATGAGTAAATTCTACTATAAATTTAGAATGAAATGATACTAATTCTATGAAAGTCATTTAAAAAATAGAAGAGGAGCACTAGCTGACTCATTTTAGGACGTTGGCACTATCCTGATACCAATACCAGACAAAGATACTACAAGAAAACTAAAGATCAATATTGTTTCTGAACAGATTAAAAAGTTCTTAATATTCCAGCAAATTGAAACCAACAGTATATGAAAAAGATAATATATCATGACCTAGTGGGGCTTATCCCAGGAATGAGGGGTTGACTTAACGTTTGAAACTGAAAATCCATCAATATCTGGAGATCAGTTAACTACTCAAATATTTCAACCTAGTTTCTATATAGTTTTATTTTGCACATTTAAAATTTTAAACAATCTGGGATTTATTTGGTGTCAGGTGAGAATATGATTTTTTTTTGCCAAAGAGTTATTTTTTCCAATGCCATTTGTTGAATAATTTGGCATTTCCTTATTAATTTCCAATGTTTCTTTATTATAGCTTAAGTCATTAATTTAAATGTTTGTCAGTACTCTTGTCAGTTTTATAGTTTTGTGATGTTTAAAAAAAGAGTAGTTTAAAAATATATTTCATATCTGACAAAACAAAGAATTTCCAATACCCTTCTTATAAACATTTTCCCCAGCTCTTCTAAAATTAAATGTATTTATTATAAGTAATATATTTACTTGGCTTAAAAATCGAATCATAGCAAAGGGTATACAGATGCAACAAATGTTACTAGTTTCTTGTGTATTTATACATATTTTTATGTGCATCCATATTTTATGCATAAACTAGTAAATATGTAAGTATAATTTTTCCTATTTTAAAAATACATGTACGAATGATAGCAAACTAGCACAGTCTTATGTACTTTGCTTTTTCATTTAACATTTTATCTCAGAGTTCATTCCATTTCAATATATTAAAAGCTTCTTTGTTCTTTTTTAAGCTGCACAGTATGCCACTGAATGGACACTATAATTGTTTATTGAGCATTGATACATATTTGTTTCCATTTTCATATAATAACAACAAATAAAAAAGAATAACATTGTACATATATACAAGGATACCCATAGGATAAATTCCTAAAAGAGTAATTTTTGGATTAAAAGGCATGTACATTTATAATTTTTAACTATTGACAAATTGCTCTCCATAGAGGCTGTACCAAGATACAGTACCATCAGCAATGTATGAGAGTGTCTATTTACTCACACCCTTATCAATATGTTTTCTTTCTTTTCTTTCTTCCTTCCTTCCTTTCTTTCTTTCTTTCAGGCCGTGTTGGGTCTTCGCTGCTGTGCACGGGCTCTCTCCAGCTGCGGTGAGCAGGGCTTACTCTTCGTTGCAGTGCATGGGCCTCTCACTGCGGTGGCCTCTCTCGTTGAGGAGCATAGGCTCTAGGCATGCGGGCTTCAGCAGTTGTGGCTCACTGGCTCTAGATCCCAGGCTCATTAGTTGTGGCTCATGGGCTTAGTTGCTCTGCAGCATGTGGGATCTTCCTGGACCAGGGCTCGAACCCGTGTCCCCTGCAATGGCAGGCAGATTCTCAACCACTGAGCCACTAGGGAAGCCCAATGACATGTTTTCAAATTTTTTGATAGCTATCATTCTAGGGGGTTAAGAAAACTTACATTGCCCATTGTTTTAATTCACTTTTCTTTTATTCTGAGTGATTTTTTAAGCTCTTCTTGACTACTATTTTTTTCTGGACATTATCTTGGAATTTTAACATATAGCATTGATAACTAAGGTATAGATTTGATAAATAATGATAATTTTGTCTTAGCACCTCTTGTTTCTCTTTTATGTTTTCCTTTATTTCATTGACCTTAACTTCTAGAACAATACTAAAGAATAATGGTGAGACTGAACATCCTTTTCTGGTTACTGATTTTAATGGGATAGTCCATAGTATTTCAATTTTAAGTAAGATATTGCTGGTCTTCATTATGGTAAGAGGTTATCAGGGGATGTCCCTGGAGGTGCGGTGGCTAAGTCTCCGTGCTCCCAATGCAGGGGCGTGGGTTCCATCCCTTGTTGGGGAACCAGATCCCACGTGCCTCTTGGCACAGTCAAGAAAGAAAAAAATAAATTAAAAAAAAGAGATAATCTTACTCTTCCTAGAATTTTAACTGTTAAAAAAGAACCAACAGAAATGGATATGGAATTTTAACAAATGCTTTTCAGAATCTAGATTTGGATGATTTATTTTTCTTATTGATGAACTGTATAATTTAAATACATTTCCTGATGTCAAACCATCCTTACATCGCTAGAATAAACCCTGCTTGAGTATCACGGATCTTTGTTTTAATGTGCTTTGATCCAATTTGTTAAAGTTTTTCTCAAAATTTTTCTGTCCATATTCGAAAGTGAGACTGTCTGTTGTTTCTTCTTGTGTTTATGCTGTTCTTGACAGGTTTTGTTGTCAGGGTTATGATGACCTCATAAAAGGAACTGGGCAGCTTTTCTTTGCTTTTATGCCTCTCTGCTCTCCTGGCTTGGGGAGAACAAGGCTGGTCCATGCTCAGAGCTTTTCCAGGACCCCTGGTGACCTAAAGCGTGTTCCCCGCCCTCTTCTGGACTCTCGATGCTATTGTCTCTGGCATCTCTCTGCTTCTCCTTAGGTCGGACTTCCCATTGCACTCCCCTAGCATCTATGCTCCAACTTGAGCTGGCCTCCGGGTGAACCCAGGGGAGGGGACTTCCTTGGCAGTTGGAGGTTCTCAGTGTGCCCCTCCCACTTCCTCCAGGAGCTCCCCCAGCTGCAGTCACTAGCTCTCTCCGGGGCTTCTGTTTCCAGCTCTCTGCTGCCCTCACCTGCCCTCTGGCCACCATATGTGTCCTTATGGGTTCCTGTAGCCAGAGGCATCGAGAACAGGGCTTACTTCCACAGGTTCAGTGTTCGTGGGTGTCTTGAAGCCCCTGGAAGTTCTCCAGAGCAATTGGTTAGAAGTGGATGCTGCAGTGAACAGAACAGGCTGTCTCTGAAGAAAGACAGTGCCGGAATAGATCCAGAACGTGGACTCTGCCCTCACAGGGGAAACATGAATCACATTTCTGCCAAAGGACACCTCTGAGAAGGCCTGCTGTGGTCTGGCAGGGCAGCTCTGGGAGTCCCAGAGTGCAGAAGGGTCACATTTCATCTGGACCTGTGTCCAACATGAACTGGTGTCCCCAGAGACATCTGGGGCCCAAGAGGTATCTATGACTTACACCTCTACACCCTCCTCCCCCTATGCTGCTTTCGCGTCCTTTCCTGCCACCTGAGACAACTTGTCTGTTCAGGCTTTCTGTTCAGCTGTCAGCTGTGAATGACACCAGATGGCGAGGCCTGAGCTATTCCGTGAACCATCTGGCTCAGGCTGACGCTTTCCTTGCCAATCTCCCCTGAGGCCATTTAAGGCCAAGGCCATGGGAGTCACTTCTGTTAAGTATGTTGTTGCTCACTATTTAATCTCACCTAGTGGTGAAGAGTCAGGCAGATTTGGGTTTGAACCCTGGGAGTGTCACTTACATACCGTGGACCAGTAACTTAACCTCTCTGTGACAACATTCCTCATCTTTAAAATAGGAAAACAACAACTTGTTAGGTTGTTGTGAGGTAATAATGCATATAAAGTATTTGGCCTGATGCCTGACCTAGTATACATTCTATAGATGTTAGTTAAGTTCTTCATTAATCTGATTATTATCTCTCCTGTGAAATCAAGGTAACTCCTTAGCTGACATGTCAAGGCTCTCTACAACCAGCTTTCAAGCTGTCTTTCCAGCCTTATCTCCGCTGCTCCATTGTACATACTCTATTCATCAGCCACATTTTCACCTCCTTGCTTTTGTTCATGCTGTTCCCTTAAACTGACCTCATCCCATCTCATGATCATTTGCTGAGAAATTTCCCAATTGTCAAGGCCCAAGTTAAATACCACCTGATCCATGAGGAGTTCCTGGCTGCCCCATTCAGAGGCCGTCTGCCTCCCCCTGGAGTGTTACCACTGTAACTGTTTTCAATAGAGAACCGGGCGATGAGATTGGCCCCTAAGAGTGAAATTTAATGTCAAAGTTCATGTGACAAATGTCCTGAATTTCCATGGATATGCTCCTCCTGGAGAGTTGATCTCTGAATGCCTCAGGCTTTAGGGGCACCGTTGGCTCCAGAATTTCTCCACTGAGAGGGCTGGGAGGCAATCTGGTGGAAGGGGAAGCTAGAGGTGTATGGCAAACACACTGATTTCACTGTGATGTATGTTTGTTAGGGATGCTTAGGGGTGGGTGGTAAGAGATTGGAGTCAGGTAGCATTAGTCCTACTGATGAACCATGGATATTTCCCAATCTGTGAGTGAGTGAATGGAGTACTTAGACCTTGACAATAACTAAGCCAGCTCTAACATAGTCTGTTCTTGAAGGAGAGAATGTCAACAAAGCTGCAAGGAGGTAGTGTGGAGAGAAGCCAGAGTGTTATCATGTGTCATGCCCATCCACCTCCAGGTCTCAAGGCCTGCTGGGGAGATGGGACCTTTGCCTAGGTTAGGTGGGCTGGGTTGGCTAGTGTAGGTGAGAACTTGACATTCCCAGTAGTTGAACTAGTCAAAAGGGAGAGAACTGGGGCCTCAGGAGGCAAGGACCTTACTTCTCCAGGAACCTCTCAGGTCTGATGGGCGCTTGGTCTATATCTGTCTACCAAGAACCATGGGCAGGAGGTCAGGCCAGGGGCAGAGGTATACTCATCTCTGGGAAGTGGGTTGGGGGCTGTCCCCAGGGATTTCAACAGTCTGGCCATGCTTTGGAGCATGAAATTGGGGGTGTGCATGACCTGGTGCCTAGGCATCCTCCCCCTGAATCAAATGGTTGGGCGAGGAGGCGTACAGTAAAAGGGGAGGGTCAGAGAATGACCTAGGCCTGACACAGAGGACTTGCGAGATGTTTGTTCCTTTGAACGGTTGTGTGAGGCAGCAAAGGATAAACTGGACCCAGGGTGATGGAGTAACCAGCAGAGAGCCGTTTAGAGCACAGTCATGGAAAAGCCTCATTTTGCTATACTCCAGCTTAGGCCCCAGGATCCAGCCCTAACCTCTTCCTTGCCTTTTGCTGAAAAGTTTGGACCTCTCTTAGACTTTAAGGAATATTAGTGCTGTTTTCTAAATATTTCCAGTTCTCCTCTCTTCCAGGCACATGATAAGATTGTACTTCCAGGCACCCTTGTGGCTGGAGCCAAAGTGACCACTTGAAGCCAATGGGTTGGGAATGGAAGGGGTGTGCATCACTTCTAGGCCAGAGCATCTCGTTGACAATACCAGACCCTCTGGAGCTCTCTTTCTGTCAACAGTTTGGGCAATGTTCAAGATGATGGCTGATCTATCAGCCTGGGCTCCCAAGGAGGAGTTGTAGAGCAGAGCCCCCAGCCATGGACAGGTAGCATAAGAGGGAAATGAACCTGTGTTATTATGAATCACTTATTTCTGCTTCATGGAGGATCCAGGTCCCCTGCACATTCCCACGTTTTACTCTCTCACAGTATTGGAAGACCTGTTTTTTCCCCCCCAAGACTCTGTTCCCTCTGATTTACTTTTGGTTTGGTTTTTTTTGTGTGTGTGTGGTACGCGGGCCTCTCACTGTTGTGGCCTCTCCCGTTGCGGAGCACAGGCTCCAGACACGCAGGCTCAGCGGCCATGGCTCACGGGCCCAGCCGCTCTGCAGCATGTAGGATCCTTCAGGACCGGGGCACGAACCCGTGTCCCCTGCATCGGCAGGCGGACTCTCAACCACTGCGCCACCAGGGAAGCCCTCCCTCTGATTTACTTTTGTCCTTCTCGGTCCTGCTCTTTCTTTTCCTAGTTCTTGTCCTTTGCACACATATCCTTGGGTCCCAGTGTTACCTTGTCATTGCTTAGCTCCATCCTCGGGGCCCCCAAAGTCCCCTCTTGGACCATGAAGAAAGGTGGGCACTCCTCAGGCAAAATTGCAGAGGCTGGAGTGGGAGAGGGCAGAGGGTGCATGGTAGCTTCCAAGATGGCCCTGGTGATCCTTACCTCCTGGTATCACACCCTTGTATAGTCCCCTCCCACCTGGTACCAGTGTAGGTCTGTGAGGTCAACAGAATATGGCAGAAGTAGTGGTATGTCACTTCTCAGATTAGGTTATAAAAGATTGCAGTTTATGTCTTGGTCACTCTCTCTCTTGATAATTCGCTCCGGGTGAAGCCCTGTCATGAGATGCTATGGAGAGACCTGTGACAAGGAACTAAAGCCTCCTGCCAGTAGCCCTGTGAGTGAGCTTGAAAGTGGATGCTCCAATCAAGTCTCAGGTGACTGTAGCCCTGGCTGATACCTTGACTACAACCTCACAAGACACTCTTTTCTAGAACCACCTTGCTAAGCCGCTCCCGAATTCCTGACTCCATAATACATGTTTGTTGTCTTAAGCTACTAAATTTGGAATAACTCATTATGCAGCAATAAATAACTAATACAGGGCAGGTGCTGGGGAGATTGTTTTGGGGATGTCAAAGCTGAGTACAATAAAGATGATAGATCTCAACTTAGCCTAGGCCATGTCCCTTGCTCTGGGATGGATTTGGCCACCAGTTGCCTTTACACATCATTGCTGAGGGACCTCTTTGGACGGCACTCAGTTGCAGGGGAGGAGGGGGCAGGAAATGTGAACACAGCTTGGTGTCTTATCCCTTAGAAATATCTCTTGACTCAGTCCCAAGAGACTCACTCAAGTCTGTCTTGTGATAAACACTGAAACCATTTTACAAAGAATGTAAAACATTGGTGCACCACCCACATTACTTTAGGACAACTTTGCTGAGTGTGACACGCAGAGAGAGAGCTAGTGTGACCCTGCAAAAATTCCAGCACACCCGTAGAACCCTGTAGAGTACTGGATACCCCAGAGATGGGTGACACCTTCCGTAGGAGTGAGGACCTAAGTTGTTGATGGGGAGCAATAAGCTGGTGAAATTGGACCTATTGCTTTTAAAGCATCTTCATTTGTGCTTATAGCCTTGCAGGGCTTGGGAAAATTTGGGGTCCAATAATAATAACCACAACAACAAATACTGTTCTTCCACTTATTAAGCACTTGCTATGTCTGACTTCAAAGTAAAATAGTTCATGTACATCATCATATTTTTCAAGCTTTGAAATAATCTATAAGGTGGATATTATTCCCATTTTACAGAGGAAGAAACTGACATTGCATAACTTGCTTCTTCCAAAAGTCAAAGCAGGGGCCACACGGGCAGGCACCTTCCACTTTTAAAGGCACAGTCCTCTGGTCCCTGCATCTGACATGGAGGACCCAGCTCAGGTTGTGTTCTAAGCACATGTAGGCTCCTTTGTGAGTCCAGGTCCCCTGGAAGAGAGACCATGCCACAGCCTGACTAAGGCTCTTGGCTGCAGAGAACTGACCTGCTTTTATCCACCAAGTCAACAAAATGTGCAGATAACTCATAATGGCAATTGGCAGAGGGCATTTGAGGTGAAGATCTGTGCAGGAGCAAATAGGAGTCAAATCCCTGGAACAATCTAGTCACAGCAAATGAGGACTCTGTCACTTTAAGACTGAATTTTAGGCAATTGCGAAAGGAGAGATGGGAACAACGTCGCAAATGTGCTGCACGGTTACTGAACTATACACTGAGAAAATGGTTAAGACAGTACTTTTTTTTAACATCTTTATTGGCGTATAATTGCTTTACAATGGTGTGTTAGTTTCTGCTTTAAGACAGTGCATTTTTTGTTATGTGTTTTTTTTTTTGTTGTTGTTGTTGTTTTTGTGGTACGCGGGCCTCTCACTGTTGTGGCCTCTCCCGTTGCGGAGCACAGGCTCCGGATGCGCGGGCTCAGCGGCCATGGCTCATGGGCCCAGCCGCTCCGCGGCATGTGGGATCTTCCCGGACCGGGGCACGAACCCGTGTCCCCTGAATCGGCAGGCGGGCTCTTAACGACTGCGCCATCAGGGAAGCCCTGTTATGTGTTTTTTACCACAATTAAAAATAAAGATTTGAACATTTGGGAACTACTGGGTTTAGTCTAGTCACTGGAGGGACAATACAAGACAAAAATAAGACCGAGCTCTTATGCTACAGTCATGCTTGTTCTCCAGGGGGTTACAACCTAGGAACATGTGAACAGGGCTCCTTGTCCCTCTTGTTCACTCCATGCTCCGACCCAGCACTCAGTAGGTTCCTTAAATGTTCATTCCCTTCCCATAATATGGAGGGCTTGTGCGTGATGGCAAGCTTCCCCCGAGCAAGCATTCCAAAAGTCCCAGGTGGAAGCTGCAGGCTTTTTATAAGCTAATCTCAGAATGTCACTCACACTGCATTGTCTTGGTCAGGAAAGTCACTAAGGCCAGCTAAGATTAAGGAGAGGGAAATCAGATTCCCCCACCCCCTGTTGTGGTGGCCACCATCCACATCCAAGAGGGAAGGAAGGAATGGATGGGGACATCTTTGGAGACAGGCTACCCTACCAGCAACACTGGGATCTGGGGATCAGTCCTCAAAGTCTGTGATTCTCCCTTCCTCCGCAGCTTCCTGTGGGCCTCCGTAACCCTGCCCTCCTGGACACCTCTGTCTGTAAGGAAACAGATTCTCCTCTCCACTGTTCAACCCTCCAGAGTCTCCAGGGACCCAGGGACTGTGTAGAGTGGGGCAGGGGTGTTTCCATTGTTGGGGAAAGGATGGCTGAGTGCCTCCAGGGCTCAGGGGCAAGGGGGGGCGTCCATGAGCTGAGTCTTTACATCTTCAGTGCCCACAGCCTCTTCTAAGCCCACCACACAGCCCCATGTACCTGCACCAGCGAGGGCACATCTGCACAAGAGGATTTGCTAAATAACTGTTGTCCACTCTGTACCTCCAAGAAGAGTGTCTTTTTAATGCTTACATTTTGAGAGGGAAATCTATCCTAAATGGTATATAGCCTCTGGGTCTTTTTAAGCCATCTACAGGAATCATATTTCACAACATGGTGAAGGGGAAGAGACTTGGGTTTTGGAGTCATAAGGATATGGTTTCTTTTACTCAACCAATTAATAAAACATAAAAAAATTAAAAATTAAAATTAAAAAAGGAGATTTGGGGAATTATCATCAGTTAGTAAATGGGATCTGATAGAAGGAAATGACTGTTCTAGGGACTTCCCTGGTGGTCCAGTGGTTAAGATTCCATGCTCCCAATGCCGGGGAAGCTGGGTTCGATCCCGGGTCAGGGAACTAGATCCCATAGGCATGCTGCAGCTAAGAGTTCACGTGCCACAACTAAAGATCCCACATGCTGCAACTAAGACCTGGTGCGGCCAAATAAATAAATAAATATTTTAAAAAATGACCGTTCTAATGAGGTTTCATGTGGGTCTGTGTGGGATATGAATTGACAAGTTGAGGAAGTGAGTGAGCAGGTGAGACACGGTTGGGTCATGGCAGGAAGGATGAAATCAGACCATCACAGAAACTCTACCTGGAGCCAGGACTGGAGAGGAGGGTTTGGCAGTTCATCCTAGGCCCCCACTGTGGCCATGACACTGTAGTCACACTCAGTCACAGTCACTGTGTGTATATATTATATATATACACACACTGTATATATATTATTATATATAATGTAATTTTATATAACTATTATATAATTGCAATTGTTATTGTATAATAATGTAATATATATTACATTATGTAATGCAAGTTATGTTTTATATATATATGTGTGTGTGTGTGTATATATATATATATATATATATAATTAGTAAACAGCAATATATGTTTGATCACATAGGATGGGTTTGGGTCTTTCAAATGATCCTTTTGCCACCTTTACAAAGTCCTGGGTCACAGAGGCCTTTCAGGTTTGTGCAGGAGGGAGGCCTGCACAGGTGGTCCCACAGCACTGTAGCCATCGTTCCAGGACTGAGCTCCAGATGAACAGCTCCTGTTTCTGTCTGTCTGGGCTACATGTTAGACCTGACCTGCAGCAGAGCACGGAAAGCCAGCAAGGCAGAAACAGCCTGTGCTCCGGATGATCTGGTGGGAGAATCCAGACTCTCTCCTGCTCCTGCAGGCTCCTTTGGAGGTGGGATCCTGACCCGGCTCAGAGAGAAGCCCTGTGGCTGATGAGGTAAGTGACGGATCTGGAAACGGGTTTGGGAATCTTGGCTTCTTCTGAAAGGTATGAGGTCCTGGGTGCTGGGGGTGGGCAGTTGGGAAGGGAGCTGTGGCTCCTGCTTTTTGCACACTGAGAAGCAGAAGTCCTTTAGAGATACGAGGCCTGGCTGAGAGGTGTGAAACTGAAGTGCCATCTGCTTCCCAGGCCCTTTGAGCGCTTTATTTTTTTCCAAGGCTCTGGGATGGTATTTAAGAGTAACCGTCTGCCTAGACAGCTTTCCCACCCAAGCACCAGGGAGGACCCTTACCTTTGATGATGCCACGCCTAGCACAGGATCTAAGAGGGGCTCCACACCCCCTCGTTCCTCTCTTGGCTCAGTCCACAGCTGTCTCTTACCTTCATTATAAGCCCTATGAGGGCTTATGTCTCATTCCTCTTGGAAGCTTCTGTAGCTTCTCCTTCCCTCCCTCTCTCCTTGTGCTTTGCATATAATATATAATCCAGGGTACCAGTGACCAATTTATTAAAGACCCTTGTCCCCAGATGCTCCTCAGCATTACTATCTTCTCCTCTGCCCTATAGACCAACTGCTGTAGCTTTATGACTTTACAGTGTCAGCCAGAGTTCTTAAACTGCAGTTTATCATAGTCTGTGGTCTCCAGATTCTTGCTTATCAAATTTATCTTCTTAATATGATAAATTGTGCTTTAGCATTCTGAAAACTCAGGATACAGCTTACTTATATCATGTGGGTCTTTCCAGTATGAAACATAGATGCTAAAAATTTTGTGTACAGTAATGCAAACTGGCTACAGCAAATAGTATGTTTCAGAGATAAAACTAGTTTTAGATTAAGGATGCAAAACTTGAGTGTTTTTTTGATCTCCAGATTCTTGCTTAATTCCTCTCTCTGGAAATCTCCCGGATAAATCACAGCCAGTCATATCCATGCTGCACCTCTCCCCAAAATAGCCAGCATGAGAGTGCAGAGTTAGAAGGGCCCTGGGAGTGCATCCTTGTATTATGGATAGAAAAACAAAACCCCTGAGGGGACAAGGGACTTGCTCATCGTCATGGTTTTGAGTCAGGGCCAGAAGTCAGCTCTCCTGCCTCCCAGGGCCTCTGCAGCTCAGAGGCCAGCCAGCCAGCTGGCCTCTTTCTTCATGAGGACTGAGGTTTTGAAATGGCCTCCCTCTGGTCCTCACCTTTTAGGCATCACATCTGGAGAGGCAGGTTGATGGCTGGGCCAGGACAAGCGTGTCTGCTCCAGGGCAGGATGAATGCTCAGGACCCGCGGAAATAGATCTGGCCTAAGGGAGTGGAGACAATAGCCAGGCGCCCTCTTGACATTCTTTCCATGCAATGCCTTCTCCTGTGAAATAGTAGTTTGACAATGAACCCAATGAACAAATAGTGTCCTGCTGGAATTCACCCTGAACATGAACTATGTAAAGTGTTCACGGCCATCGGAACTCCTTGCCTACCCCATGTAACTGTCTTCTGGCAGGAGGACTGTTTTGTTTTTGTGGCCTCGGGGTAATGTTTTTCTCATCAGCAGAGGCTGATTCCTGCCTGAGTCCTGACCAAGGCCACCGGCTGTGTGCCACACTGAGTTCTGGCAGGGAGGAAGGTGGTAATGCTGCTTTAGGAAGCTGTTTTCCAGGCACTGCTCACTTGATCCCCAGTGAAGCCCTGGGTGCCAGGCAGGAAAGTCCTTATTAGTCCCTAGTTTATAGGAGACACTATAGCCCAGAGAGGATGAGTGATTAGCCCAAGGCCACACAGCTAGTGAGTTACTGAGATTGGGGGAGTTTTCATATTCCAGCTCTGCTATTTACCCTGAAGAGCATTTGAATCTAGGGTTACCTACTTACTAGTTGTGGGATCTTGAGCATTACTTAACCACTCTGCCTCAGTTCCCTCACTTTTAAAATTAAGAATATAGCACGACCCTCATTGGAATGTTGGGAGATTAAATGAGCCAATCTATGTGAAGTTCATAACCCTGTGCTTGGCAGTCAGTAAGTGCTGAGTAATGTTAGAGATTGTTATTATTCTCAAGTCTGGCTCTGCTCTGAGACAGGGCAAGTCTCTTCTGAACTCAGATGAGGATCCCTCCGGGCAAAGTCATAGCACTGCAAAAGGCTTAGAGGTAATCCAGTTTGACCACTCATTTAATTTTATTACTATTTTTTAAATCTGACGTTTGAAGACAATCATACATAATTACTCTTGTGATACATAGTTATTAGGCACATACAAGGTCAGTGGTTCACATCAATAGTTGAAATTATTATTGCACTGATATAGGGAAATAAAAAATTAATTTTTCTCTTTTTTGGTTATTTTTTGTTGTCTGTAATAGAAATCCATGTCATCACATTTCTCCATTACATGCACCATTTAATCCTGATCATATGCACTGACAATGACTCATATTAAGAGACAAAAATAGAAAAAGAAAACAGTATTGCTCATAATATTCGGGAAGTGAGGGGTGCTGGAAATGAGATGAAACAAAAGGGTGTTAATTTCCTTACCTTTGATAGCAGCCAATCAGTTGATACTGTCTAAAATTGATGCTTGTTAAAAAAAAAAACACATAGCAATTCAAGTCTCTTAATTTTTTTCATAATGTGTTTTCTTAACCTTAGAGGTATCTTTGAGAAATAATATCTCCTGTGGAGAATAAATGAAGGCAGTTAATTCCATTAGCTTTACTTCAGCATTTTATACCTTTTACTAAATAGTATGTGAAGGGTGATCCCTTTTTAACTGACTATTTCATTAATATTCATCCATCCATCCACCCATCCATCCAACCACTCTCCCTTCTTAGTTACCTGCCTATCTATCCTTCTCTCTGTACATCTATAGAAAGAAATATCTGCAATGATGTTTACTTATGTTAGCTATGATTATTTTGATTATTTTGAGGTGAAGGGATTTTGAAGATTTTTGAATAACTTCTTTGTGTTTTTCACTATTATTTGAATTGGTTATAATAAATATGTATCTGCCATTTGCAGCAGCATGGATGGACCTAGAGATTATCATACTAAGTGAAGCAACATGGATGGTCCTAGAAATTATCATACTAAGTGAGGTAAGTCAGACAGAGAAAGACAAATATCATGTGATATCACTTATATGTGAAATCTAAAAAAATGATACAAGTGAACTTATTTACAAAACAGAAATAGACTTGCAGACATAGAAAACAAACTTATGGGATATATAAGATAGATAACCAACAAGGACCTACTATATAGCACATGGAAATCTACTTAATATTCTGGGATAACCTATATGAGAAAACAATCTAAAAAAGAATGAATATATGTATATGTATAACTGAATCACTTTGCTGTACACCTGAAACTAACACAATATTGTAAATCGACTATACTCCAATAAAATTAAAATTAAAAAAAAAGAAAACAAACTTATGGTTACCAAAAAGAAAGGGGGGGAGGGATAAATTCGGAATTTGGGATTAACAGATATATATTACTATATATAAAATAGATAACCAAAAAGACCTACTGTATTGCACAGGTGACTATATTCAATATCTTATAATAACCTATAATGGAAAAGAATCTGAAAAAGAATATGTAATACATATGTAGTATATATTATATATATATAAAATGAATCACTTTGCTGTACATCTGAAACATTGTAAATCAACTATAATTCAATAAAAAATATTAAAATTAAAAAAATGTATCATTAAAAAAAGTATTTATTTATTTGGTTGCTCTGGGTCTTAGTTGCAGCTCACAGGCTCCTTAGCTGTGGCTTGTCGGCTCCTTAGTTGCAGCAGGCAGGATCCTTAGTTGCAGCTTTCTGGCTCCTTAGTTGTGCCAAGCGGGCTCCTTAGTTGTGGTATGAAAACTCTTAGTTGCAGCATGTGGGCTTCTTAGTTGCAGCATGAATGTGGGATCTAGTTGCCTGACCAGGGATCAAACTCAGGCCCCTGGCATTGGGAGCACAGAGTCTTAAACACTGTGCCACCAGGGAAGTCCCTTAAATGTATCATTGTTTTAAAAATAAAGGATTATCTTAAAGAAGAGGAGACAAGTTTCTGGAGTTCCCTAATATTTGGGGTTTCCTTGCCCTTACCACCCTCCCCCACCCCATATACTCCAGAACCAAGTATTTCATGCTCATCCGATACCCATGGTGGTTCTATACTAGGCCCCTGCTCCCAGAGCTCATGTCAGGAGTCTTCAGTGATGGAGAACTTGAGTGGCAGAAACTCTTTGCAAAAAGGCTGTGAATAGCCTGCCAGGGAGGCATGTAACTGAGGGAAGATGGCCGAGGACAGGGAGACAAGAAAAGAGTTTTGAGTCACTGGCATTTCCCCACTTTACATATGATGAGACCAAGCCTAGAGGGGAAGAGTGACTTGTTCAGTGCCAGCCAGCCTGTCACACACATCCAACGCACCACTTCAAAGGCAGGCAATATTTTTCTCCAAGCCCTATTAAATAAGGAGAGGTGGTAGGGCCTCAGGCCCTCATTCTTGATTTGGAAGTTGGAGAAGGAAGGGTAATGTCAGGGTGTGAGATAGGGTTTGGGGCCACAACCTCTCCCTCTCCAGCAGCTAGTCCTATTTTCCTATTAAGTCTGCCAGAATTAGCAACTGTAGGGACTACAAGACCCCCTGGAGGCATCTACAGCAGCCACTGCACTGAATGTTTACAATCAGAGAAAAGGAATCCTGGACAGATATTATATCTGGATTTGAGTGGAGAAGATTCAGAAGACTCTGCCAACCAATTATTGTCTTCTCTACTCCAATCGGGGCACATGGCCTATGTTTCCCTACATTCTAATAGTTTTTCACATATCTTTGGGGGTGGGGTGATGGCTGGGGTGAGGATGGGGCTCTTTCAAAACTCTTGAAGAGGGCAGCCCCTGTTCAACTCTTGTCAGCACCTGCCTGGTGGACAGCTCCACAGCAACCACCAGATCTCCCCATCTCAACGGGGCCACGGGGCCACTGGTGTTCTGTGAATGATGGCTTGTCTTTCTCTTGTTATTTCTTCTTTCTTTCTTAAGACATTCACTTTGTTGTAAGGGAGATTCGATTCAAGACGTTTTATTCTTTAGGATACACAAAACAATATATAAAAAGGTATATGAAATTAGTCTGAATAAAGGATTACTTTGGCTAATTATAAGAGCCTGAGTGATTGAGTTAGAAACAGCTCAGGGATTTGTGTATGTGTAATAGCTCAGGAATCTTCTATAACAGGATTTTCAGATCGAAATCAACATCAAGGATACATCATCTTACAAAAATTGTTTTGGGCTACTTCCCAGTGCTAATGCAATATGGGAGAGGTTAGTTGGACACTGAAATCTTATCATTTCAAGGATATGCTAATGTCTTAAAGCTGATGTTCAGAATATTTGAAATCTGGGATGTTCCAGAACATTCAGAATTATGATTATCATGCCCATAACCAGCAGTCTAGAATGACTCAGGTAGAAGAGAGAAGTCTAACTGGAAATGGATGGCCTGGAGCTGTGAACACCCTGGAAACTAAAATTCTTGAGGGTGCACAGAGATTTTCCTGCCAGGAGTAACAGAAAGCTTTGAAAAAATGTGATTCTATCTATTGCTTCACTTAATAGGAGTGGAGCATTGCCACTAAAGCCTGTAAAAAGGTGTATGGCCAGGTCAGGTACTGGCAGGAGAGGCTGATTGGCTTCCATTAGGCTATTCATAAAGCAGCCTTTACTTGGGGAAGTCACCTTGGCCCAGAGTCTGGTTTTCAGCCTGGCAGTCTTGGAAATGCAATTTTGTCAATACTGAGGGTGGCTCCATCTCACTCAGAACAGGGCTTCACTGTAGGTGAAAGTAAGTTTCACCTACTTTCCAGGTGTTCATTGGCAATGAGAAAATAGAGCTCTTTGGGGGCTGGGCATTTGCTGCTTTCAGTCAGTATCCCCTCTTTTTCTATAGAAAAACCATCTGGAAGTCAGGTCATAATCAGAAGGTTGCTTGGTGAGTTTGGACTCAGAATAAGGGGAGATAGGTTTATGATGGCGAGTTTTCATGGCAACAGGTTCTGACCGGTCATTCCCCTCATGTCTAGGATGGGGGGAAAACTGCCACTGAAGCTGGTTAGGTTAAGATCTTGGGTTCAGAAGCTGACCCTCTCTGTTTGGGTCCCTCCTAAAGCAAACCCTGAAGCAAGGATTTGAGTGTAAGTAGTTTATTTGGGAGGTGGTCCCAGAATCAGTGGTAACAGAGTGGGGAAGTGAAATGGGGAAGGGAAGGAAGCCAGTACAAGTGTGTGATCAAACAAGTTACCATGGTGGGCAACTGGAACTTAATCTTACTGGGGACTCTGAGAAGCAGTGTACAATGTGCATCTCATTGTTAACCCACCCCAGGGGCAAGAGATCCAGGTTCTTTATCCATCAACTATCAAAAGTCATTGGTTGAGTGATGTTTCTGACCACAGGGTGGAGTTCAGTAGTTAACTGGCTGACATATCCAGCCTACTGTGTGTATGGATATGTCACTTACTTTCCAGCCTGGTGGCCAGAGAAAGTCCTCAGGTCAAAGGACACAGGTGAGGCAGTTAGAAGATGGTCTGATGGGCACCAAAATGGATGGTGTTAAGGGGTTAGAAGTGGAGCACATGTAGCACATGCTACACCCTCTCCGTCACTGTATTGTAGCGAGTCATAAATTGGATACTGTTTCTGTTTCCATTTATGCTCATACTTTTTTTTTTTACTGTACTTGTATCACTGACCAATACCCTTTATGACTGATTCCTTCTTTTTATTTAAAAAATAATTTGTTAAACCTACTTAATTAGATTTTGCTCTTTCTACTCCTGATCCCAGGAATAGTCTATGATTATAGCTTTTTACATGTTTCTAGTTTTATTGAGAATGTGAGGATTTTAATAGTTTAATTCTTAGAATCTGGGGAGTGTCTTGCTGATGACCATGTGTACTGCTTCCAGGAGGTGGGGATTGGGGGGAAGAAAAACACATTAATAACTGGAAAAGGAGGAACATTTAGAAACAGAGTATTTGATGTGTTCTGAACTTTTTGTGAAACTTGACCACAGACTCTTGAGTTCATCTGGAAGAGAAAAGACACAAGCCTAGCCAAGAACATTTTGAAAAAGAACAATGGTGAAGAATATGCCCTATCAAATATCAAAATATACTATAAAGCTACAATGATTAAAACATTGTGGTTTTGGCATAGGAATAGACACGTAATTCAATGGAACAGAATAGAGAGTCCAGAAACAGAGTCATCTATATGTGTGAGTTTAGCATATGATGAATACTTCAGATGAGAGGATAAAGGGAGGGGAATAGGGTCAATTATATAATAAGTGGTGTTATTAGATATCCATTTAGAAAAGAATTAAGTTAGATCCCTATCCCACATATATACAGAAATAAAATTCAGTTGTGGAAGTAATACTAAAGAACAAAATTAAAACATTTTAGAACAAAATATATGAGAGTATTTTTTAAATCTTGGGGTGGGGAAGACCATTCTAAGTAAGACAAAAATTTAGAAGCCTGGAAGAGGCTGGCAGATTTGACTACATAATATTGAAAACTTTTGTGCAAGCTAAGACACCATAAACAGATTACAAACACAAAAGAAACTCTGGACCTCTGTCCCCCACTCTCTAGTTCTTATCTTTCTCTGACTCTCCTCTTCTCAGCCCCTGGCTACCTTTCCGAGCCTCTGCTCTCCCTCTCTCAGTCTCTGATCCTTCCTCTTTGAGTTTTCATCTCTGGGTTTGTCTCACAGTTTCTTTCCTTGAGAAAAGTCAACAGGTCCAAACAGTGAACTCACACATGGATCAAGAAGGTAGTAAAAAAAAAAAAATGGTAGAGTTGGGGGAGAATTTGCAGTATATATCAGTATATAACAAAATATTGAGATTCATAAAATATATATAGCAAACATAAGCCTATATAAAAGGCAAAAGTGCTATTAGAAAATTGGATAAAGGATATACACAGGCCGTCGGAAGATGCTGAAATGGAAGTGGCTTAGTTGTTCTCTGGTGTACCTCTGATTCCCTCTATCAGAATAGGACACCTATTTCCCAGATTCTGGGAGTCTCAGGGCCTCCTGGCTCTCAACTGAGTCCTCCTATAGAAGCTGTCATTTATTTAGAACGAAAGCAAATGCTGTAATTCCTAGAAAAGCAGTCACACAGAAGTCTGAAATACATTAAAAACGGTGTCATCGTCATTTATAAATAAAAGTGGTCTTTACAGCTGCCACCATAATTGTGCTGATTTCAGTCTTATTTATTTATTTAGGCAAAGGAGAATTTCCCTTTGCCTTTTACACCGTTTAAAAAAATATATTATATATATATTTATTTATTTTGGCTTCACTGAATCTTAGTTGCGGCACACAGGATCCCCACTGCAACATGTGGGATCTTTAGTTGCGGCACACAGCCTTCTTAGTTGCGACATGTACGTGGGATCTAGTTCCCCCGGCCTCCTGCATTGGGAGCGTGGAGTCTTACCCACTGGATCATCAGGGAAGTCCCAGTCTTCTTAATTTAAACACTTAATTCCCTTTCCACATAAAAAAGGGAATGACCTAATTTGCATTTATGTTGATTACATTTTATTGTCTATATCAAGCCTTTTTTGGTATTTGCTTGCTTTTATATCAAATGGTGAGGTTACTGAGAAATCTGCTCTGCTCTCCCTACTCTCCTGGAAGAAGATCTGACCTCTGTCCTGGCTAATGACTGGGGCCAAGGGCCAGGATAGGGGGCAGCGGTTGAATGCCTCTTTGGGATCTGACTGTCCTCAGAACACAGAAACACCGTGTGGACTGGAGCAGAACTGCAGTTATGTGCGTGGGTCAAAAGGAAATGTCCCTGACAACAACAACAGCTGGGCTTGTAACTGTGCTTCCCCTGGCAGTCCTGCAAATCCATGTGATCATCCTCACACATTGCTCCCCAGTGCACAGTGTGATAGGATGTTTACCACTCACCTGAGCAGTTGAGGTCCAGAGGGGCCAAGGTCCAGAGGGGCCAAGGAGGGCAACGGTCTGCTTTTCTCTGTGTGAGTGTTTTCACTCATCCAGTGCTCACTGAGCTTTCACTTTGCAGCAGACCCCATGCTTGGTGTGGGCGTAGCAGGGATAATGGCAAATCCCTGCCCTCAAAGAGTCCACCGTCTGCTAGAGGAGATGGACCCAAGGGATGTGGTAGCTGCATGAGGTTTTCTTTCCCCCTCATCCACTTCTTTCCTACAGATAACCCCACCACCTCCTTTGGGGAATGCTTGTCTCTAGATAGTCACAGTAGAGTGGTAGAAACCCTGTTAGCACAAAAAACCCAGGCTACAGAAGGCAATCAATATTAGAAAGAGGTTCCATTCCGGAACCCAAGCTTCCTTCACGCGTGGCTGGTGTGACTTCTTTTGATTCATTCATTCAGCAACATTAACAACTATCTTCACCAATCCTGGGCCAGAGAGAACAAGGCTCCCTCCCTCATGTCAAGGAGCTTCTGAGTGGTTCTGGAGGAATCAGATGAGCCACACAATCACAGTACTCCCTCATTGCTGGAGGATGGGGGTCCACAGAGTGTGTTGGGAGCTCAGAAGAAGGGCCTTCATCCAGCCAGGGGAATTGGGGAAGGCTTGACATTCTTTTTAGAAGCTGATATGTTCCCGGCCAGAGATGGGGAGAGGGTGAGGAGAGCCAGCAGAGAGGGAGCTGGCCGGCAATGGGGCCAACAAAAAACTTGGCTATTTTCACCAGCCTCTGGCCAGGAAGGGGGAGTGAGAAGCCTCAAATGGAGCTTTGACACTGTTTTTCTTTCTTCTGGAGAGCTGCCACGTGCCGCCACAGAGAGCATTTCATGGGTAGATGCATATTATTCCAGTGTGTTTATCTAGGAAACCGGAGCCCAGCTCCAGCATCTGGTTTTCAGCACAATCCTGAACGCAGTCCAATTTTCCAGTTGGGTTAATGAAAATAAAACCTGGGAAGCTGTGGGCTAGCTGCACTGGGGGTGAGTCCTGGGCTCACACAGGGTCATGGGCTGCAGGGCCGGAAGGGCTCGGGCAGGTCATGGATTCCATGGGACTGGCCGTGAGGCTAGCACCAAAGACAACCTTGCACAGGGAGGGACAGCTGCCAGCCTGGCTCCAGGGAGCATCCCTCAGAGAGGAATGGATGTCTTTGGATTCCATCTGTCTTAACCTGACAAAAATTGACAGAGCATCTTCTGCGGCCAAAGCACAGGGTGGGGGTGAAATGCAGATGTGAACCAGCGACTGCCCTGGCCTCCCGGAGGGCAGTGATGAGTGGGACCCATGACAGCCCCTGTCAGCACTCACCACTCAGAAGCTGTCTGGAAACTTGGGATCTGGGAGGGACCTTTTTTTTTTTTAAGTGGTTTTTAAAATAATTAATTTTTATTTATTTATTTTTGGCCGTGCCATGCGGCATGCGGGATCTTAGTATCCTGACAAGGGATTGAACCCTCGCCCCCTGTAGTGGAAGCATGGAGTCTGAACCACTGGACCGCCAGGGAAGTCCCAGGACCCATTTTTAAAAGCCACCTTAAAAAAAAAAAGATACATTTGGGCTTCAGGGAGCCCTGAAACCCAGAGCTAAAAGTGCACACAGCTCTCCTTGCCCTCATGGCTGCCAGTTCCTACATATCTTTCTCGTTTTCCGGTCTCACCGCAGGTTGGATAGCTCTGCTCTCCAGACTGCGCAGTGAGAAAACACAGTTTCCCACTGCTCCTGAGCTCACATGAGCCTCCTTTTCTCTCTTTTGCTTCCCCAATTCCAGATTCCTTGAGAAAAGGTGTTCACTGGACCTGGTAGGGGACAGGCTCACTCTTGATAAAATCATCTATGGCCAAGGGATCAGGGTCACATGTGTAAATGGGGGGAAGGGGAGCCGACCCTGGCTTGGGCCTCTTCTTACGAAAAGTGCTTTTACAGTAAGACGCACATCACAGACAGCTTCTCCTCCACCCACTGTACCATTGTGAGTGAGACAGGACAGGGAGGCTCGCCTGTGAGTGTCGGAAGCAGAGCTAAATCCAGACTCCTAACTCCCAACCCAGTGCTCTTTCCACTACACCCTGTTCCTTTGGTCCTGATGCGAAGCCAACAATTGTGAAATAGACTCTGCCCATGCTGTTTCCCCGTGGGAGCAGCTCCAGAACGAGCAGTGTTGATTAGAGAGAATTTTGTTGGCAGACCTTGGAGTGAGCTGGGAGCCAAACACCGGTGGTGTGGCTAGTTGCAACCCTTGGGGAAGCTACCAGAAGGTGTGTGTCATAGGTCCCGGATAGGGTGATCTCTCACAGAGCTGTGAGGCTCCTGGGGGAAGGACAGCCCCTTATTCTTGTCTACTTTACCTGGAGGCTGCTTCTTAAGACGGAATGAAGGGAAGGCCAGGGCAGGGCAGGGAGGGGGTGCCTTTTTCTTCTGAGTCCTGGCTCAAACTAGCGAGCCATAAAATGGCCTCCTTCCTTGAGGCTAGAGAGGAGAGTCCCCAGGCCAGGCTAGACAGCTAGCTCCTGAAGGACCCCTGCAGGGGAAGGAAATTGGGTATCTCCTGGTCATCCAAAGCACCTGACAATGACATTTTTCTTTCATTCCACCATCTTGGTGTGAGAAGTGATGCTGATGTTTTCTGGGATGTTGTCAGTGTTGCGTACACCTTGCTGCTCTGGCTTCTGTCCCTCCAGCACCTCACGATGGCAATCATTGATGTGGCCACTTCCAAGGCTGAGCTCAGGCCAGGGCTTGAGGCAATCCTGATGGCCGCCTCAGTCCATTCCAGGGGGCTTGGAATCATCTTCCTACTGGTACACCTGGCATGGGGAGCACCAGGCTGGGCCTCTGGTTGGGCTCTTCCTGCTTCGCTGTGTTGGGATATCTATAGACTGGGCTCCTACTTTGGTCCCTTCTTCCTAGTTCACTTGGTAATACTTCCCTGAACCCAGACTGCCTGGGGCCCCACATCCACTTACGACCTTTGAACTGCTGTCCATTTCTTCAGTCACTGATGCAGGAAACGCTGGGCACCATGATCTAGCTTCATTTGGTTCTACTTCACCTCTCATCTCTGTCATCTCTGCCTATTGGACTGGCTGTCTTAAATACTAATGCCAATCAGAAATGCCTTTTTTAGCTGGGCTGGAACCCATGGCTCGGGGTTAATGAGGGAGCCCTCTCCATCTTCTCTTGTTCCTCTCCTTGGCCCTGCATGCTTCCTCTGTGTGCCCATTCTAGTAACGCTTAGCGTGGGCTGTGCTTCCTGTCCCACTAGACCCTCTATTGGAGTCTTCTCTCCTTTCCATCGGTTTCTCTTCTGTTGGTTGTGAGGGTTGCTGGGGGTCAGTGTGCAGCAGCCCTTTCCCCAGGGAGCTGATCTCCTAGTGTACCAGTGAGGGATGCTGACATTTTAGAGTCAAGTCTGTCATGTAAATACGTCCCAGAATATCATGGATCATCCTATGTCAGGACAATCATCAACCGACAGGATTAACCGGAATTTAAACAGCTCTGTCAAAGGTGAAGAAGGAGAAAAGCAGACTCTATTCCTCATTCTTTTGATTTTAATTCTCCCTGCCATGATGCAGGCAGGTTTCACCTGAGTACACTCTAGGCTGACCTTTCACAGTCCCTTTCTCAATCCAGCTACCGAAATGACATTGTTTACATCCCTGAACTTGGGTCTGTAAGGTTCCTGCAGATGCAGGGTCCGTTCTGTCTAATCACTGCCTCTTCCTTGGACATGGTTCCTAAAGATTTTGCCCAAGGCTGAAATTCCCTCATCCACCTACCCACCCACCCACTCATCCATCCAGTCACTCAGTTAATGCTTCTGCCAGTTTCTGTGCTGTGCAATGAGAACACCGTGATAAACAAGTCAGACATGGTTTCTTCCCTCAGGGACCCTTGTGCCCTGCCTCTGTCCCCTCAGCACCACCTAGCCGGAGTCACTGATGTGTCCACCTCTGGGCCTGGGCTTGTTCTTGTGGGGATGACAGAAAAAAGCAGGGAAGATGGATGATAAACATGTAAACAATAATTAACGCTAGCTGGCTAAGTGTTATATAGGAAATAAATGGAACAGCAAAAGAGAACAGCAAGGAATTAGAGGGGAGACGTATTTAGAAAGAATGTTGGGAGTAGGCTTTCTGAGGAAGTGACATTTAAGCTGAGATCTGAAGGATATGGTGGAGGGACAAAAATGCGCAGGCAGCAGGAAATAAAATATGCTAAGGCCCTGAGATGGGAAAGAAAATGTGTTCCAGGAATGGAAAGCAGCATGGCTGACGTACAGCAAATGAGAACGTGGCAGGAAATGAGACTAGGGAGGTAGGCAGGAGACATATTAATGCACAGCTTTTTGGTCATGGTAAAAAAGTTAGAAAGGGAAAAGGCTTAGATAAGGGCTGATGTGATCTGATTTATATTTTTAAAAGATTACTGTAGCTGCTATGGGGACAGTAGATTGGAGAGGGCCCCGTGAAAGCGGGGAGATCAGGTAAGAACTATTGCAGTCTTTCAGCTGAGAGATCTGATGTCATGACACTGGAGACGCATTTTGGATATAGAGCAGGAGGTTCAGATGTGGTAGGCAAGGAAGACTCCATGTATGACTCCCATGTTTCTGGCTTGAGAAACTGTGTGAATAACGGTGCCATTAACAGAGATATGGAGACTGCAAGCAGAGAAGTTTTGGAGTTTGAGGGAGGAAATCCAGAGTTCAGACTTGGGCATGTCTATTAGACATCCAAGTTCGGCAAGTAGGCAGTTGGAGAAATGAGACTGGAGCTCGGAGAAGAGGTTGGGCTGAAGTCAATTTAATCAATGCTATCAGCACATGGAGACTAGTGAGACAGGAGGACACTTTCTATCTGCTTCCCTGGCAGCTTTGCACGAGAGCTAAGGTTTTCCATGCTGCCTTGAGGAAAGAGGTTGGGGTGTGGGTCCCAGGACGCCCTTCTCATAGGAGCGAGGGCTCTTGGGTTCCTGCAGGATCAGGAATGTGCAGGAGTAGTGATTCAGTTGGGGCAGGGAGCTTTCTCTTCTCCACTGAACAAGCCTTTCCTAGGATTGCCCTAAATTCCATTGATTATTTTTCTGCTTTGCCCTGGAAACAGTTTTTATGTAAGCCCTCTCAGAAAGTGACAAATCATGGAAAAATCCTCTTGGATATGGATTCAACAAAGGCAGAGATGGCACATCTTGCTCTGTGGTGTGGAGGCCATCCCCAAGAATGTGCCAGAGGCCAAAGAGCTAAAAAATGGATGCAGGTGGCCAGGCTGAGTCATTGCAACTCTTCACTCCTAAGAAACCATACATAGCTTCACGTGATGTGGAGGGAGGGCAGAGCGGGGCGGGGGGGGCACTCAGATGTGTCTGACAGCCAAGGCAGGAAGGGAAGAATTGGACAAGGAGGAGAAATTTTATTTCTCTGGGGCAGGAGAACACAGCGTGCTTCTCCCACCAGGAGGAATTTTCCTGACTAGGGCTCCATTCTCTCCCACGGCTGAGCTCTCTGCAGGAGAAGACTGTGACTTGACCCCAGGAACCCTCCAGTGGGGGTTTCCGCTGCTATCACTCTTGACTTTATAGGACACATTTGGGGAAGCAGAGTCCTGCCCCTGCTCTCATCTGCAGAGCTTCCTGAGCTACTCCTCCAGGGATGAAGTGCCTGCTTCTGCTCCTCGTTTCTTTGATTTACTTCTCCCCACTCCCCCCCAACCCCGGTCTCCTTTCTTACATCTTTATTTCCCAACTCTCCACCTCACAATGGAATGAAGTGGTGTGTAGGGCCTGACGCAGTTGGCCATAACTGTAGAATGTTGATGGTGGGAACAGAACGTGAGGAAAGAGCAGAGAAGCTTCTATGCACCTTGACCCAAGAAGGTACCTCTTCAAGCTCCAAGGCTGCAATACTCAGTAATCAAGGAGAAGGCACAGGGTGCAGATGAACTTCTGGTGGGCCAAGAGAAGGGGGACAGCTGTCTCCATGGGCACATTTGCTACAAGACCACTTTTAAGGTGGCATGTTGACAGGACAGTTGTCAAGATTATAAAGAAGAGAGATAGTGGAAGCAATGTGGAAAGCACCAGCATCAACGAGGAGAGATGGTAGTCAACATGCGGCCCTGGTGGTCCTTCTTCCTCACTACCCTCTCCCATCCCCAGGTGCTTCTCCCTAAGGTTAAAACCTATCCCCCTCTGGGGATGAGACAATATAGGGAGCCAAGGCAATGGCTGTTGAAAGTGCAGTCACAGAGGTCTCTCTGGGGCACCTAGTGGCCCAGGAGTGGCGGGCACAGGAGCTCTGGATACCTCCCCCTTTCTTTTGTCTCCACTCCTTATGAGTTTTATGGAGTTAGCACAACAACCCTGGACAAACACTCCAATGGCTTCTCATCTTTCTCAGAGTAAAATCCAAAGTTCTTATCACTAACCTAAGACTCTTTGTGACTTGGTCTCCCACTGCTTCTCCTACTACATTCTCCCTGTTCACTCTATTCCAGCCACACTGGCCTCCTTGCTGTTCCTTGACCATGCTGGCACGTTACGTCTCAGGGTCTTTGCATTTGCTGTTCCCTCACCTTGGAAAGCTTTTCTGAGACCTGTGTGGCCCACTCCTTCATTCAGGCTGCTGTTCAAATGCTACCTTAACAGAAAAGCTTTCTCCAGGCATCCTTCCTAAATCAGACACCTCCCTCGGTCACCTTTCCAGACTATCCATCCCTTACCATGCTTAATTTTTCTTTATAGCTCTTTATCACCCTGTAACATATTACATATCTATCTGTTTGTTTCTTGTCTGTCTTTCCCTGCTTGAATGTAACTATTCACTACTGCATGCTCAAAGCCTAAAACAGGATCTGGCACATGTAGGAATTCAATAAATATTTGTTGGGTGAGTGAATGAATGACTAAATCTGATGGAAGTAGAGGTTTGGGTGACTCGCTAGCATTGACATGTAATCTGCACAGTGAATGTTTGTCACAGTTATCAACATTTTCTTCAAATTAAATCCATTTTCTAGTAATCTTGTCTCATCAGTGCAAGAGACCTCCTCAGTGTTGGGCCGAGAGCCAGGCTATTCCTGGAAAGATTTGCAGGATAGGCCAGCAGGATGATGCTCGAGTTGGGCCCCTGATGCCTGAGAAGAGGGCCATAGCACTCCTGGGACTTTCATGATGTTGTCACACTTATTTGAATTTCCATGCAAGGAAGCCTGGGCTATGTCCCTCTCTGTGGGTGAAGTGGAGGGAAGAGGTGTATTGGTCAGGGTTCTCCAGAGAAACAGAACCAACAGGACACACACACATATGAGTTTATATATTATATATTATGTATCTATCTATCTATCATCTATCTATCTATCTATCTATCATCTATATATCGAGAGGTATCAGAAAGCTGTTTGGAGCACAGACAGGAGATGGGTAAGACTGGAAAAGGGGAGTCAGTTAAGAGGAAAGAATGGGAGATGAGAGAGGGATAGATTTGAAGAAAGAGAAATTGAGGGAGTGTCAGCTGAAGACCCCTGCCTCAGCAGAGTAGATGCAGAGGCTATCCTGAAAATACTGAGGTTGGCAAAGGAAGTTTGGGGGGTTTGAAGGGAGAAGATAAGGGCAGCCTGCTGGCCAGAGAAGTGGAGAGACTCCTGGGCTGAATGAGGAGCTACAGGAAGGCTCCCTGGTAGATGGAGAGTGTGACTCACAGTGGAGTCAAACTTCCTCCATAAGTGAGCCTCCTGCAGCCCTCGTTGGCAAAGGGTGTGGGGATCAGGGAACAGGGGACCAGGAGTCAAGAGAGCCAGAGGGTGCTGGCTGACGTGTACTGGGGGACCTGGGAGAGGTCCAGAGCCTGGAGGTTATCTGGGAGCTCCAGGGCAGGCTGTGCAGAAACAGGGAAATACGAGGTTGGACTGGAGGCTGCTCTCTCCAAGGGGGAGTCCACAGCCAGAGGAAGCGGCAGGGGTTCCTCATGGTGACCACGTCTTCATGTCCTTGTAGATGCTCGTCCCCGGTCTGGAACAGCCCTGCCCCTGATGTATCCTTGCAGTGGCAGCCCCAGGCTCTCCTCTTTCCCTGACCGCTCAGGTGGAGACAGTCATCTCCTTCTCAGCACTTCCAGCGCCTGGATTTGCTTCCTCACAGCAATTTTCAGGCTGGATGGAAGGTGACCCTATCCATCTCCTCCTCCCATTCCCCACATCCCCCCACCATGGGGCTGTGACTTCTTGAGGGGACAAGCTTAAGTCTTGCTCATTTGTGGAGCCCCTGAGCCTGGGACAGCTGGTCACAGCTGGTCACAGCCCTCTGGGGGGTGTTCAAAGAACTATGTCCTGAAATGGGGCTCTCCTGACCATCGGTTTATGCCCAGGACCCCAAGTGAGAGTAAACGGAGGGGCCGTGGTGGGAGGCTGGATGTCTCCTCTCCTTCACCCTTTGCTCTCCCTCTCCTTTCCTCCCTCCCTCCCTCCCTTCCTTCCTTTTTTAAATTGAAGTATAATTGCTTTACAATATTGTATTCGTTTCAGGTGTACAGCGTAGTGATTCAGTATTTTTACAGATAATACTCCGTTTAAAGTTATTACAAGATAATGGCTATAATTCCTGCACTGTACAATCTATCCTTGTTGCTCATCTATTTTATACATATTCCCTCTTCTTTCTTTCCTCCGTCCTAGCCCCGGCTCTTCCATATTCTGTTCTGGGGAAAGGTGATAGAACGATCCAGACTGGAGAGTAGCGTCAAACGTACAAGGTCCGAGCAGCCCCCAGCCCCCAGCACCCCAGCGCGTTCAAGCTCAGACCCGCCTGCAGCAGGGACCGAGGCTCGTCCAGGCGGCCGAGGGAGGGCAGCGCCGAGCCCAGAAGCGGCAGCCCCAGCGACGGACTGCAGGGGGCGCCGCCAGGCCTGTCGCCTGGGCGCGTAGACAGTCGCCTCCCTGCCTCCACCCCCAGGTGATTTCAGACTGGGTTTGGAGCAGTATCGCAGACGGGGTGCTTACGGTCGCAGCCACCTGAGGGCTTGCGCTGCCACTCCTCGGCTGTGTAATCTAGTGCTACCTACAATCTTAGTTTTCACAGCCATAAAATGGGGATAGTATAAGACCATAAAATGTGAAAATGTTCTCAAAGCACTTTCACATCTGTCACTGTTAGAGGCTGGCTGTCCCTAAGACTTAAATTTCCCGACTTACAGCCTAATACCTTTTGCATCCATCAAACATGTTTGGCAGAGCTAAGGGTGAACAGTTCTCCTTGGGGTGGCCTGCTGCTCTGAGGACAGTAAGTTCTCCACCAACTACTGTAAACACTGTTGGCCTGACTCCCGCCTGGGCTTTTTATTACGTGGTGCCGGTGCAGTAGAGAGGGGATTGCGGGCAGCAAACAGGAATGAAAAGTTGCTCCCCCGACCCTTCTCAAGAGTCCTTTGTTTAGTCAACAGGTATTTATTGATCACCTATTATTTGTCAGGCTGTTCCAGGGACTGGGGATACAGTGGTGAGCCAGATAGCATGGAAGTTCTGGACCTTTGTTCACCTTTGAAGTCTTGACTAATCCTGGCCTAGATTAGTTTCAGGTTTGCCTAAACCGGGGACCAGAAGCCTCTGCCCCTCCACCCTTAATCCCAGCCCCTGCCCTCTGTTAATGACAGCCTTAGAGGAGCTCTGTTCCCCGGGGCAAAATGTCAGGCTCAGCAATGCCAAGGCTTCTGAAGTCCAGAGGTGACACCTCCTCCCGCCCATCTCCCCCACAACAGCTTCCTCGGGGACTTTTACCCTCATAAAGAATGGTGAGCTCTGGGCTTTGTCAGGCATGGGTTGTCCTCAGAGTCTGGCTGGCCTCAGCCAGAGCAAAGTGTGGCTGTTTGGGCTGCTTCCCTCTGCCTCTCCTCTACCACGCTCTCAGAGAACTCAGTCTCTCTCTAATTCCCCAGCCTCAACCCTGGGCGCCAGCTTGAGTCTTCCTGAAATTTCCCAGTTGCTGGTTGTCTCTGACTGTGTCCAAGTTTCTAATCCCCAGGGTCCCGCTTTTGCTCAGAGCTCAGGAGCCCAGGTCTAGAGCACCTGAGAAGTGAAACCCTGGCTGATGATCTCTGGGGATTCCCAAAGCACCCTGCTGAGGTGAAGGCAGCCCAGACCCCAGGATGGCACAGAAAGGCCTGGAGTCTGGTCTCCCTGCTCCTACTTGTTTGCTGTGTAATGTAAGTCGCTTTTCTTCTCTGGGCTCAGGTTACTTGTCTGTTCATCTATCCAGCCCATAAGCCTTTTGACTACTCGCCATCTCCTGGCACTGTTGGCTAAAGTGTCAGCCCCTTGGCATGGCGTTTAAGACCCCTCACCATCTGAGCCATCTAGGAGGGAGCTGGATGAGAGCTTTTGCTTCCTGAACTGCTCTAGTCTGCCCTGACTGCTCAGTCCTTCACACACCACCCCTGGAGCCACAGCTGGTCTCCCGTGCCAGACAGGCTGGCCGGGGCGCACTCAGGGCACCTGAGTAAAGAGAAGCTCTGTCTTTCCTAGCATTTCTTGGGAATTCTGGCTGCCTGGTGCTAAAAGACCCGAGGGTTTGGGGACGGTCTCTCAGTCCCTGAATTCAGGTCTAACCTTGGGGGTGGGGAGGGGCACAGAGAAGCAGGTTATAATGAGAACCAGCTGACCTGGAGAGGCTCAGTGGGGTAGGTCCCTGCATGGACAGCCCAGGGAAGAAAAGGAAAGGTGGGAGGAGAAAGAGTTCTGTAGGAGACGAAACCAGGAGACCCGGAAGTGGTCATGGGCAGGTTGATTTGACTCAGGACTGGGGACTTGAGTTTGCTGCTGCCTTGGTGGCCAGACTTTCGGGGAGAGACAGCCTGGACAAGTTGGGTGTGTGTCCTGCTCCGTTCACTTGACTGCAGTGCTTAGTTCAGGTTATGGCATGTCGCTCAAGAGACACCTATCAGGGCTTCCCCTGTGGCGCAGTGGTTGAGAGTCCGCCTGCCGATGCAGGGGACACGGGTTCGTGCCCCGGTCCGGGAAGATCCCACATGCCGCGGAGCGGCTGGGCCCGTGAGCCATGGCCGCTGAGCCTGCGCGTCCGGAGCCTGTGCTCCACAACGGGAGAGGCCACAACTGTGAGAGGCCTGCGTACTGCAAAAAAGAAAAAAAAAAAAAAAAAAAGAGAGAGAGACATCTATCAGAGTAAATTCCATGACTTGAACAAGAGCTTTGGGGAAGAGACTTGATCTTTTCCCATTGGACTTGCATCTGGGAAGATGAAGGCTTGAAGTTGCTGGGAATCATTTTCCCTTAGCTGTGAAATCTGAGATTGAAGTCAGCAGGAGGAGCAGGGCAGAGGCAGAGCTCAGATGCCATCATTTGAGCCCCTTAAGGTGCTTTGCCTAAAGCTGCCCATCCCTGGGGCTTTTTAGTTTCATGGGCCCTTTTTTTGCTTGAACTTTTTTTGCTTGCACACTTTGTATGCGTATGTGTGTGTGTTTTAATCACTTGCAACCAAAAAAGTCCTACCCAATATAGAGCCCATGATACAATTCATCTTTATAAAGACCAAAGTGATGGGGGATGATTCTTCAGGAGAGCATTAGAACTCAGTCCCACAGTGACTCAGTGGCACTCATCTACTAATGACTGCTGTCTTGTGCAGGGTCAGGTGAGGCCCCACCGATCCAGAGACTGGCAGCCTGGGGGCCTCAGGAGAGCTGTTTTATAGGTCCAAGTGAGGCAGGCCCAGAGCCTGTCCACCTGGACACCATTGCACCTGCCTTGTGCCACTTGTATTACTGTCTGGCTACTGTCTGCAGCCCAGGGTAAGTCTGCTCACATAGTCCCAGGGGAAAGGGGTTAATCAGACACCAAGTCTGGGACTTAATCTCCTGGCAGGCACACCTGGGGAGGGGTTGTGTGCTTCTGAAGGTCCCACTTAGAAGCACAGGCTGGGAGAGAAATTCTGTGTTCCTCTGATGTCCTTCATCACAGCAGTCATGAAGTTGTCACTCCCTCATTATGACTTAACCTTCTGACAGCTCTTCCCCACATGGATTTCTGGGTCTTGACCTGGAAAAGTGGGGCATAGACAGGGAGCAAGGGCCTCTGGACTGCAGAGGTCTCCAAATGTAGCAGATGCACATGAAGATGGGCTAGAACTGAATACTAGAGCAGAATATGTAGAATTTGCAGTTTTCTGGATTTACACTCAGCAGAATTTAAGTTACCTCAAGAGTAAATGGTCTATAGTTCCCATTCAGAGGAGAACTTTGTTGTCCTCAACAATATTCTTGCTGCCTGCATAAATGAGCCTCACTTTTTTTTTTTTTTTTGCGGTACACGGGCCTCTCACTGTTGTGGCCTCTCCCGTTGCGGAGCACAGGCTCCAGACGCGCAGGCTCAGCGGCCATGGCTCACGGGCCCAGCTGCTCCACGGCATGTGGGATCTTCCCGGACCGGGGCACGAACCCGTGTCCCCTGCATCGGCAGGCGGACTCTCAACCACTGCGCCACCAGGGAAGCCCTGAGCCTCACTTTTATATGTTCCAATTTTCATATAACTTTCACTTGTGTAACTACACATTGATACCTTGAAACTGGTACTTCATCTATCAGCTGAGGGGATTTGTGTTCCCTCTTGGTGGCCACTTGCTACCTGCTGCTGCTAGGGGATGAAAGCCTGGGTCGCTACCTTGGGGTGGAGGTACAGGAAATGTGTATGGCAGAGTTGGTCTCATTTCCCACAATGTGCCGAGGGGACCCCAAATTCCCTGGATACCTGGGGCCTGGAGCTTGCCTGTTGACATCAGATTGCTGAACAGGGTGGGTGCTTCCATCTCCCCTCTCCCCTCCTGTGGTCCTTGCATCTGGTGGGGGTGGGGAAGGAGTTCGGTGGCTGGTGGTTCTAGGTGATGGCAAAGGTGGTCTTCTGGCTGGAGATGGTGGAGATTTGGCCCATCTGTGGTAGCGGAGAAGATGAGGGTGGAGAGGGATGGTGGAATCACAGAATAGGAGCTACAGCCTGGGCCTCTCCAGGCCCCATGGAGCAACAGGGGGGATGCCCGTGAAGGCTTCTTGCACCTTCCAGGACCCAAAGCAGGCATAATGCCTGTGATCTTTTTGCACATGTAAAACTGATATGTTTAATTACCCCTTACATTATTGTTTTCCTGAGGAGACCCAGTTACAAAGATTATCACTAGGGGGCAGGAGAGACTTCAGCGAGAGAGCAGGCTTCCAGCCAGGGCCACCACTTCTCCCATAGCCTGGGGCTGAGCTGCCTAAAGCTTTCCCATTCATATAGAAAATAAGAATGTGTATGATGCACTGGGGTAAACTGAAGGGGACTTGGGGATACATATTTGGGCTTAGTGGGAAAGTGCATATCATTTTTTTCATGTTTTGAAATTATAGTAAGATACAAAGTAAAGGAAAATAGTAATACTGAATTTGTTTAAAATTCTAAATAAAATTATTTCAAATATTTTATGGTTAAACATGAGCTGGCTTCCACTCACATCTCTTTTTATATCTAATCTTAAACTGAAATGGAAACATGAAACTTCTGATCAAGATTTTTAATTATTTCTTCAAATTCTTGATAATCATCATTGACAAGAAAATTCATTGGTACAAACTGGTGATAAAACATTAAAAACAACTTTATAGCCACTAAAAAATTTATAGCAGTTGAAATTACATTGAAAGACTCTAAGCTTTTTCTCACCTTCCATTGACTAATGCAGTGTTGAAATTTCTTGTGATAAGGCATTGGATTTAACATCCATCAAATCTCTTGGATTTGAGTGTACTGAAATAATGCTGAAGCATTAATTAGCAGAATACACATGCATTTTTAGAGAAGTCACCCTGCAGCCAGCCCGGATGTAACTAAAAAAAGTTCAGCTGCTGCAAAAGATAAGAAGCAGCCCATATACATAGAGTAACCATTGTCCTGATTAGTCCTGAAGGGTTCTGATTTATGTCTTCTGACCTGACATGACTATTCATAGCACCTCCTTTCACTCCAGAAAACAAAACTGCATCAGTCTGGTGCTGATACATATAACATGGACAAATCTCAAAAACATTATCCTGAGTGAAAGAAGCCAGACACAAAAAAATGCATGTTGTATGATTGATTTCATTTATTTGAAATTCTAGAACAGGCACAACAAATTTGTAGTGATGGAAAGCAGATGAATAGTTGTCTGGGGCAGCGCTGGGGGTGACGTGGGAGATGACTGCAAAGGGCTACGTTGGAAATTTAGGCAAGGTTTTCTATCTAGGTTGTGGCAGTGGTCACCCTGGTAGATCATCCACTTATACATTTGTTAAAACTCATAGTACTGTATATTAAAAATAGGTGCCTTTTATTGCATATAAATGATACCTTATTAAAGTTGATTTAAAAAAAGAAAGTGTACCAGTTTGGACAATAAATTATATGGCTTCTGTACATATGCATGAAGAGAGAGATTTAGGGCTGCCATCTGATGCTGTGCCCGCCAGGAGCTCCCTCCCTCTCTTCTTCCCCTGCCCCTGCCCCCTTGGTGGGCACTCTGTGGTCCCTGGGCACTTGGGACACACTCCTCCTGGTGCACAGCAGGCAGTGGCACACTCTGCAGCTGGTGGCTGGGGGATGTGTGCAGGTGGTGGGGGCCCCCTTCTCTGACTGGGGGAAGATCAGTGTCCTTGTGCCTAAGGGGGCTTGCTTGAAGGGGGCGGCCCTCCAAGGAGCTGTAGGCCAGGCTCTCCCCAGGAGTGACCAGCCCACGTGCTCCAGGTCCCCGAGCACGCCGGGGCTGCAGACATCACACTACTTTGCTGCACACCTTTGGCCCACTGGAGGCACGCCTACTAGAAAGCTTTGGCTTTGGGAGGGTGCCTATGCCAGTCCCTAAGGTTTACTCCTGAGGCTGGAGTCAGAAATGGGAAAGATCTATGTAAAGGAAATAAACCAACGCCCACTTCTTGGCCCCAGGAAGAAGAAGAATGAGAGACAAGAGAACAGTCAGACACTTGGGTCTTAAATCCCCTTCCTGGACTTTGGTCTAGAGCGGGTGTTGGCGCACTTTTCTGTAAAGGGCTAGATACGTGTTTTAGGCTTTTGGGTTGTCCCATCTCTGTTGCAACCACTAAACTCTGCCCTGTCATTTGAAAGCAGCCATGGACAACATGGAAGTGAATGACTGTGGTCACGTTCCAGTACAACTTTATTTATGGACGCTGAAATTTGAATCCAGGTAATTTTTATGTGTCACAAAATGTGATTCTTCTTTTGAGTTTTTCCAGCCATTTAAAAATGGAGAAAACATTCTTAGCTTACAGGCCTTACAAAACAGATGGTGGGCTGGATTTGGCTGGCTGGGCACAGCTTGCCAATTGCTGTTCTGGAGAGGTGTGTTTAGTATGGGGATCCTGAGGGTGCAGGGCTTCTGGAAAGGGATGGCTCTTGGATTTCTGGCGTTCAACATAGTTAAAGATGCCGTGACCTTTAGCTTTACTGAGGTGTTCTCTCAGTTCCTGTTTGTTTTGCACCTAAACCAGAAGTTCTCTCTCAGCCCCTGAAGAACCTTCTGAGTACAACCCCCAACCATAATATACAAATGTATTATTTGACTTTCAGTCATTTGTTTTGGACTTTCAAATAAGTTTTCAGAAATCATTTGGCATGACAAATTAAAATAAAAGAGGGCCATAAATTGACATAGAAATGTGTTAGGAACCAAAGGTTACGAGTAACCAAATTCTGTGTTTTGAGGTCTATACCAAGGTGTGTGTGGGGTGACTCCCTGAATAAAGTCCAGGGCAGGGGCCCCTTCAGGTACCATTATAGGGAACTAATTCGACACTGGACCAAGAGTCCACTGTAGTCACTGCCCCTGGTACCTAGAGTAGGCAGGCCAGGTAAGCAGTGTCCCTGTGGGAAGGGCCAGGTTAGGGCCTGTTTCTGGGCATGCGCGATACTTAACACCTGCATGCCTTTAGCTCCGCTTTCATTCACAGGCGTCCTCAGCCAGCTCTGCTTTGCTTCCTGCCTCCTCCTTCCTGGGCCCCACGCCTTACTCTCATTCTGCGCCCCTGGATCCTTTCTTTCCTTATCCCTTTTCCTCCTCCTTGTCACTTGCACAGTCGTTTGGGTTTTGTTCTCGGGTTTTTCCTGACATCAGGAGTTGGTGCCCCAGGGCGGTGCTGTGGCATAGCTCTTGTCCCTCCCCCACCCTGTCCCTTGGGGGGGTCTCCTGCGTCCACTGTTTGTGAATTATGTGAGAGAAAATGGCAGTTTGGCTCAGGAATAGTGAAGCTGGATAGCATCCCTGGCTCCCTTCGCTTGCTCCTCCGTTGGAAGTCAGCCTACAGAGTCCTGCTCCCGGGTCGGTGTGGCCATCGGTGGGCTGGCCGCCCTGACCTCTTCTCCGTTCCCTTCCCTCCCTCCCTCTGTCCTTTCCGTCACTAACTATCTTCTCTGTATAGTTAATAGATTATAATTGTGGGTTCTCAGGCCTGCCTCCCCTCAGGGGCTGGTCTGGGCTGTGTGTGTCCCTCCAGGACCTAAAACAGGGCCAGGCCCAGAGTGGGCCTTGGTAATACTTGTTGGCTGGAATTGAATTGGCAGCTCATTAGTGGGACCTATCCAGTCTGGCTGGAACCTGGGAGCTTTAGCCAGCCCCTGCTGCCTGTCCTCAAGGGACCTCAGTCACGGAGGATGCCTGTGGGTCACTTACTCCAGAACATTCTCCTGTGTCGACTAACAGGGCATCCAGGGGCGAGGAGGGTTGGGGACCTAGGAGGGAGCCCTGTAACACCACAGGGCAGGGAGGGATGCAGACGGGGACAAGGTCAAGGCTACAGAAAGGGACTTTGGCAGGAGCATTGCCATGGGGTCGGGACAGCCAGAGAGGAAGCAGAGATCAGGGGGAGTGAGATCTGTGCCCCAGACATGGTCCTGCTTTTCCTGCTGGAGCCCTGCCCTGCTGGAGAGAGAAGCTGGTTGCCTCTCCCAGGGAGAATCAGGCCTCGCAGGCAGGAGTTTAAGAGCTCCGTCAGCATCCCCAAGGTCTAATTATGGAAGCTGGGGACCCAGGCTCTTCCCTCTGCTGTGGTCTGTTGAGAGGGAGTCAACTCTCAGGTTGCCTTTGCTGAGGGCTCTAGGGGATAACTGCTGTGGGAAAGGGCAATTTTGGGCGGCAGGAAGGGGATTTCTCTGAGGCCCGGTATTTTGTGGATCGAGTGGAGGCACCTGGGTGGCTTTGGAAAATTGGTGGGTGGAGCCACGCAGCTTGCCCTCTGTGGCGCCGGCCTGAGCTGTGGCTGCTGCTTCCATCTTTAACGCGTTTGTTCTTTCCTTCACAAAGGACAGTAAAAGGAGAGCTTCTAGCATCAGGCTCTGCGTAGACCCTGACAGGAAGCTCACAGCCTAGAGCGTGGAGGGGGATGCACGTGTCAGGTGATGTATGCTTTAACAAGGAACTGCACAGAACGACGAGGTGGGGCTCAAGAGGGAGCGTCCAACTCTGCCGGAGGTGGGGCTCGTGGGGACGCCTTCCGGGAGCAAAAGGCACTTTTGCAGAAGTGGGTGGGGAGGCGGGAGGATGGTAATTTTCAGCAGCATTTGCAAAGGAGTGGCTGTGAGAGAGAGCTCTCATCCTTCCCTTCAGGCAGTCAGGAAGCTTTGCCACAGTGCTGGGGAGGGGAATTCAGGATGTTCTTTTAGGAACTCCTAGGGGGTCCACCATGAGGGGTATGGTCCGCACTGCAGTGGGGTCTGAAAGAGTTAAATGCTATTGGCTTCCACTAAAGCTTCCAGGAAAGTAGACTGCTGGCTGCTGGCTGCTGGGTGTCCATTCTATTCTTCCAGTCTAGGGGGGGCTCTGCAGTCCCACAACCCCTTCCTCTACCTCCCCTCAGCCCCAACTGCAGCCCCTAGAGAAAGCCTTGGAATATGAGACAGAGGCTCAAGACAAGGCCCCTGGGTGTGACAGCCGTCGTAGTGGCCGCCACCAGGGTTAGACTGTGGGTGTCTGGTGGGTGTGGACCCACCAGACACCCACAATCTATTGTTTTATAAATTATTATTAAATAAATAATTTATTTAATTAATATAAAAATTAAATTTATATTAATTTTTATTTTATATCGGAGTATGGTTGATTTACAATGTTCTGTTAGTTTCAGGTGTACAGCAAAGGGATTCAGTCATACATATACATATATCCATTCTTTTTCAGATTCTTTTTCCACGTAAGTTATTACAGAATATTGAATGGAGTTCCCTGTGCTGTACAGTAGGTCCTCGTTTATTATCTATTTTATATATAGTAGTGTGTATATGTTAAATCCCAAACTCCTGATTTATCCCTCCCCATCACCTCTCCCCTTTGGTAACTGTAAGTTTGCTCTTTATGTCTGTGAGTCTGTCTCCGTCTTGTGAATAGGTTCATTTGTATCCTTTTTTTTAGATTCCACATAGAAGTGATATCACATGGTATTTGTCTTTCTCTGTCTGACTTACTTCACTGAGCATGATAATCTCTAGGTCCCTCTATGTTGCAAATGGCAATATTTCATTCTTTCCAGCTTCCAATTAACACCAGTGTCTGCTCCAGTCTCATGGCTTCCAAGACAGCAGTGTAGTCACCAGGATATCCCCTGGGAATCCTGGTCCCCGTTCAGGTGTTGGAGGAGCTTAATAGCATCAAGACTTGATTTCTCTTCCAGGAATGGATGAGTTGGGGATGTTGGCTCCCATGTCGGCAGAATGGAGACTGGACTTATTGAAGCTTGAGAAGTTTTAAAGAATGTTAGTAGCTGAAAATACTTCAGAGTTCTTGCCCTGGACGTCTCAAATCGGGATATGCAATGCTGTGCCAAGTTAGGATAAATATGGACCATCTTCCTGGCGCATCAATTTGATGTGAGTTATCTATGGGCAATACCACTCCCATCTATGTTTATTAAAACAAATATACATATAGGAATAGAATGCAAACTTTGCATAAATGTTTAAGAGAATGGGGAGCCCGGACAGAAATCTTGAGTTTCAGGAGCATATTCAGGCTCTCCTCCCAGACCCTTGCGATTTGCATTCTTTCCTCTGCTCTGAGTATTGTCACTCTCTCCACCTTTTACAAATGACAAAACTACATCCAGAGAGGTGGGCCAGTGACTTGCCTAAGTGATACCGCAGAATGAGAGGTGGGTGTGTGACTGGAATCCACATGGCTGGACTCCACATTTAGCATGTTGTCTGCCACGCAAAAGCGAATCCAAAGTGCCACGTTTTAGTATTTTGGTTTCAGTCGTGCCATAGAAATAACTAAATCTCACCTGTTAAAGTGGACTTTGAGCATGTTGGAGGGAAGGTAGGGCAGTGGAAGGGTCAGGGACTGAAAGTCAAGAGACTGAATTTTATCCTTGAGCAGTTCTTTCAGTAATTAAGTTCTGTGACTTTAGGCAAGTTGCTCATCTTCCCTGTGCTTGGCTTTCCTTATCTGTAAAATGTGGTGGCTACACGAGATACTGTCTAACAACCTGGCCTTCTACGAAGTGGGACAATGCTTGCCTTCCCAGACCCTCCAGACCTGCAGCTGGGCTCCTCCTGGCCATTCTAGAGCCCCTGAGGGAGGGGCAGCTTGCAGCCTAGTTGGCACCCCCTGCATAACAGTGACCAAGGAAGGCTGCAAATGGGGCTTGGACAGGGTCTGGAAAATCAGCCTTCTACAGGATGCCTCCTGCCTTTGTTTGGGATCATCAGGCTACAAGGTCAAGGTCAGAGCCACTCAAGCTGTCCTTGTAAGGGTGCTTGTATGAGGATACACTGGGCAATCTCATAGCCTCGGGGAGGAAGAACTGCCTGATCCTGGCAGTGCCTGCCTGATCCTGGCACCCAAAGCTGCCCCCACTTCCCGGGGCAGCAGCATCTTTCATCTTCGCAGCTTTCTCTCTCCTCTCATCTTGACTGGCTTCCTCTGCTTGCACACAGCCAACCTGGCTGCCAGCCCAGGAAGGGTGTTGCCCACAGCTTCTCTGTCTGCTACAGAGAGAGAGCTATAAGCTTGGCTGGCTGCTGAGCTAGGGAGGGTGATAGGAGCCTCACCAATCAGTATGTAAATTTTATTCAACTCTCCTGCTTTTAGTCTGGCGCCTCACCTTTACCTTCCCTGTGCCAGGGATCTCTTATCCTTGTTTCTGCAGAGACTAAACCATTTATTTCCCAGCATGATAGTTTCCTGGCAGGGCAGGATTAGGGAAGGACTCTGGGAAAGCCAACTCTTCCTTGTAAAGACTTTCTCCCTATCCTCCTGTTTTCAGCCCCATTTCTCACCTTGGCTCAAATTCATGAGCCTTGCTGGGGTTCACTGAATGGAACCAGCTTGCTTCTTGTTGGCATCCCCACCTCCCCCTTTGCAGGCACTTTGGTTTCAGCTTTCTCTGCTTTGCTCAGTTGACATTATCCAGCCTCTTGCCTCTTCTAAGGGTTTATTAACTTCTGTTGTCCTCTGTCACCGTCATGCCATTTTCTTTGCTCTTGTGGACTCATTCTTTTTTATGTCATCACTTTTACTTTAGTGGGTGTCAGGAGGGAATGGAGATACACATGTGTTTAAACCCCCCTATGCTTAAGTGGAAGTCCCAGTCACCATTCGAGACATTCTTATGTCTCCATCGGTCCTTTGAAACTCTTCTTGTCAAGGACACACATTATTTTCATGTTGCCAAGTCTAGAGGTCACTTCACTGACCTCGCAATACTGTCTCTCAGCAGCATTCCACATACTTGACCCCTCCCTTCTTCGTGAACAACTGGCCTCTTTTGACCTTCAAGATGACCCATTCTTCTGATTTGTCTGTTTCATCCACTGGCTACCTTCACTCTCTTTTGCTAATTCTCCCTCTTCTGAGAATCCCCATGGACTCTTTCCTTGACCCTCTTCTCTTTTCTACCTATACACTTTCCCTAGTAGATCTGATCTAGTCCTGGGTCTTTAAATACCTCCTAAAAGCCAGTGACCCCCACATATCCACCTCCAGCCCCGATACCCCCTGAACTCCAACTTACTGGACATCTCTATTTACATACCTAACAAGCATCTCAAACTAGAACTCTTGATTTTCCCTTGAACCTGTTCCTTCCTGGTGCTCTCCATCTAAGTAAATGACATGCCCACATATCCAGTTGTTCAAGACCAAAACACAAGATCATGCTTCACTCTGTTCTCTCCTTCTCTGCTCCCATTTACTACATCAGCAAGTCCTGTCAGTGCCTCCACAATGTACTATTATGTCCACTTCTTTCCAGTTCCACTGCAACTACCCCGTCAAGGCTGCCATCATGTCTTGCTTGGACTATGCCAATTACCTCCTGATTGATTTCCCTGCTTCCACCATTGCTCCCCATGTCCCATAAGCCACCTTCTACACTGCAGCCAAAATGATTCCATTAAAAATATCTATCAGGCCCCAATTCACCTAAAGCAGGAATCAGGAAATGACAGCCTTCTGGCTAAATCTGGCCTGCTACTTGTTTTTATATGAACCCTAGGCCAAGAATGGTGCTAACATCTTGCAAAAAAATCAAAAGAATAATATTTCATGTCACATGAAAATTATATGAAATTCAAATTTTAGTGTTTATAAATAAAGTCATATTGGAGCACAGCTATATGCAGTCACTTATGTATTGCCTACAGCTGCTTTTGCACTACAAGGACAGAGTTGAGAGGCTGTGATAGAGCCCTTATGGCCTCAAAACCCAAAATATTTACTATATGGATCTTTACAGAAAAAGTTTACTAACTCCTGACCTAATCACAAATAGAGTTCTACACTTTGATCATTTAAAATTTGGTGATGGGAGTGTATGGACAGCATGTGTTTTCCTTGTGAGAATTAAGGAATTATTCAAACCATTTGTTTCATTGGGAGAAACTCTTTGGATTGGACTAAATATACAATAATTCTAAATAAAAAAGAAACTAGATTCTTTCATGTCATTTGAAATCTAAGAGCCAAGATGCACTAATTATCAGAAGTTATTTAAAAATTCAGTCAAAACAAGACTTGCTAATGGATTGGGATGAATAACTTCCTCACCTGTCTTGTAAACATGTTCTTAATTTAGAAATCAGCTGTCCATTAGCAAATAAAATATGGAAGAGAGTTTGTACTAAAAAAATGTCTGTCAGGTTATGCCACTCTCTTAAGATTCTCCAGTGATTTCCTATTCCCTTTAAAATAAAACCCAAGCTTTTTACCATGGCCTCTGCTCTTCTACAAAGTCCTTCTACCACTCTCTCTTGTTTTACAGGCTTCAGCCACACTGGCCTTTCTGTTGCTCTCTTATTTCTGCCCCAGGACCTTTATACTTGCTCTTCCTTTTGTCCAGAATGTTCATTGCAGCCACAGCTCCTTCTCTTTCATGTGAAAGCTCATATTTACCTCTTCAGAGAGGTTTTCTTAGTCTATTTTATCTAGAGTAGGCATCCCCTTTCTCCCAAATGACTCTCTAGAACATCACTTTGTTTTATTTGCATTAAAAAAATTCATGGTGGGACTTCCCTGGTGGCGCAGTGGTTAAGAATCCGCCTGCCAATGCAGGGGACACAGGTTCAATCCCTGGTCCAGGAAGATCCCACATGCTGCAGAGCATATAAGCCTGAGTGCCACAACTGCTGAGCCTGTGCTCTAGAGCCCATGAGCCACAACTACTGAAGCCCACACGCATAGAGTCCATGCTCCACAACAAGAGAAGCCACCACAATGAGAAGCCCGAGCACCGCAACGAAGAGTAACACCTGCTCGCCACAATTAGAGAAAGCCCGCGAGCAGCAACAAAGACCCAACACAGCCAAAAGTAAATAAATTTATTAAAAAATAAAACAAAATAAAAAATTCATGGCAAGTATCATTATCCAAACTTACCTTCTTTATTTGTTTATTTGCATATAATTTAACTCTCCCACTAAAAAATTAGCTCCCTAAGGAAGGGCCCTTGTCTGTCTTGTTCATTTTTTTTTGTGTGTGTGTTTCTCCACTTACACAGTGCTTGAAATACAGGAGGTGCTGGATAAATATCTGTGCATTAAATGAATGAATGACCAGTTAAGTTAAAGGGAATAGGAACAGGGACAGATCCCAGAGAAGGGGATGTAGGTAGCGCAGTCACCTCCACATTTGTCTTTTGAACTTCTGCTGCCTTTCCTCACTCTAGGCTAGGGTATTACATGAGATCTGGCACTTTTATATAGAGTCAGCAAGCAGAATTGAAGGACAAAGGGGAGGACAAGAAGATTGCGAGTGGGAGGCTGGCTCAGTGGCACAGCTCTGCAAAGGTTTTGCTCTGTTCCTCCGCCCCAAGCAGCACAGTTTTCTCTTGGGACATTCTGTAACTTTCCATGCAACTTTCTCCCACAGCTTTTTGTGGGTAGTTTTCCACATGGTCAGTCAGCTCCACCAAGTGTGGGCCGTGGAACGTCTGGGATGGTCCTGAGACTACCCGAAGGATGGCGTGGTGTGTTGTTTGTACCTGGAACCAATTCCCTGCTCTCCTTTGTGTAGGAAAGTCCAGGAGTGACACACAGGGTGTTCCTTTGTGGCTCTTTTTAAAGGGAATGGTTCAAAAAAGCTCACTTTGCCTCTACGTTAAAACTGGAATCTGTGGTCTGCAGCTCAGAGAAGATGTGGCGACACAGATTCTCCCTGGGAGTTTGGGCTGTAGTCTGGGAAATGACTATTTAGCAGTTTCCTTTCCTTTGTGTTGCTGTGTGGTTATTAAAGGTTTTGATTTGGGGAAAAAAACAAACATAAAAATAGCAACAAATATATTTATTAAAAAAGAGGGAGAGAGAAAATGTTCACCTTTTGAAGAAGGCAAAGTGGGAAGCCGGGCGCCTGAGCACATTTCCTCTGTGAGTGACTTGAGGCTCTAGGGTGGTCACAGCACTCCAGCAGAATTTTCACAGAACTAGGGAAGTGGTGGACCAAGTTTTGGAAACTCCGCCGCCTCTTCTGATGCCCATAACCCAGGGAAGGCTCTACCCTAAGGTGAGCTGGGGAGCAGCAGCTGCCCAAGGGGGCTTTGCAGAGCTCTCCCACCCCTCCCGCCTTGCCTGCAGTCCTGGGGCCGTGACCGCGCTCCCATCAGTGACTCAGGGAAGCAGGATGCTCAGTCAACTTGCAAGACTGGGCATCTCCCAGCAACACATTCTTATTGTCTTAGAAGCACAGCTGCTGGCAAGTTCCTTGGTCATATCTCAGTGATCTGTGTACTTGTTTCTTGGGCCTCCTTATGTCTGATCCAGTTCTTAGTCCAGATCTTGCTTCTTAATTAACTCAGGTGCTTGTGTAATAAGTGGCATACCCACATTGTGATGAGGCCTGTTCAGGCCTTATTCTCTTATGTTCTGGCTTGTTCTATGAGTTTCTAAGGATGTGGGTTGGGGAGGCAGGGAGAGCTGTTACCGGGTCTGCCCAATCTGGGCACCAGGATCTATGCAGTGACTGCCTGTTGGAAGCCACCAGGCCAAGGTGTCTTTCTATAACGGCGGGTGTCTTATCACCAAAGCCAGTGAATGGCTTTCCTTGGAACTCTAGAAAGACAATGACAACACAAAGGTTAGTCTAGAAGGACTGAGCTGACACTGGGGGATGAGAACTATGGGAGTGGACTGAAGCAAATGGATATACACAGGAAACCACACAGAAGATGAAGAGTTCTTCAGTTATTGATGCTAATTCCTCTTCACTAAGGGACTATGACAACAACAGCCAGCTGTGGCTGAGGAATCATCTGTGTCCTGATTCTGTTAGCATCCTCTCCTTTTGTTGTCTTACCCTGGTTTTAGTTCCTTTTTTATTTTTTAATTAATTAATTAATTTATTATTTATTTTTAGTTGCCTTGGGTCTTTGTTGCCGTGTGCGGGCTTTCTCTAGCTGCGGCGAGCGGGGGCTACTCTTCGTTGCAGTGCGCAGGCTTCTCTTTGCGGTGGCTTCTCTTGTTGTGGAGCACAGGCTCTAGGTGTGCGGGCTTCAGTAGTTGTAGCATGCGGGCTCAGTAGTTGTGGCTCACGGACTCTAGAGCGCAGGCTCGGTAGTTGTGGCGCACGGGCTTAGTTGCTCCGCGGCATGTGGGATCTTCCTGGACCAGGGCTCGAACCCATGTCCCCTGCATTGGCAGGCGGGTTCTTAACCACTGCGCCACCAGGGAAGTCCCTGGTTTTAGTTCTCAATCCTCATTTTTGTCTCAAGCTGTTTGCATACCGCGTTATCTACCCTGAAATGATTTACTTTCTGAAACTGGGATTTAGTGTCAAGAGTGGAAAATTCCCAGCCTTTCCACCAGCAGTTGCTCAAAGTTCACAGTAAACAAGCAAGTCTGTAGTGATTATGCTTTTGAGGAGGTATAATTTCATCCAATGTGTCTGGCTCTGCATGGACTTCTCAAGATTCCAGTGACAGCCTTTGGGCCACAGAGTCAACATAACATGAAAACAGTCCCCTATATTTATCCAAAAAAAAAAAAAAGTGAAAACACTAATTCAAAAAGATATATGCACCCCAATGTTCATAGCAGCATTATTTACAGCAGCCAAGATATGGAAGCAACCTAAGTGCCCACCCACAGACGAATGGATAAAGAAGATGTGGTGTATATATACAATGGAATATTACTCAGCCATAACAAAGAATGAAATTTTGCCACTTGCAACAACATGGATAGGCTTGGAGGGTATTATGCTTAGTGAAATCAGTCAGACAGAGGAAGACAAATACAGTATGATATCACTTATATGTGGAATCTAAAAAAGAAAACAAACCAGTGAATAGAACAAAAAAATAGACTCATAGGTATAAAGGACAAACTAGTGATTACCAGTGGGGAGAGAGGAGGGGGATGAGCAGGATAGGGTAGAGGATTAAGAGGTACAAACTACTGTGTACAGAATAAATAAGCTACAAGGATATACTGTACACCACAGGGAATATAACCAATATTTTATAATAACTGTAAATGGAATATAACCTTTAAAAATTGTGAATCATTATGTTGTATACCTGAAACTTATAAAATGTTGTGTATCAACTATACTGCAATTGAGAAAAAAAAAAGCGGGCCCCTAATGCCCTCTGGTTTACAACTTTGGATCTGAACCTTCCCTGACAGCCCCGCATACTGTGTTCTGGCTTGCTCCTGATCCCTCCTGTTCTCAATCTGGCATTTTTCATCTTTGGCCTCACTTTACCTTTTCTACCTGACATTTGGTCCATGCTGCTGGCTCTACTCTGTTATTGCCACCTGGCTAAAAGCTCTCTTTCCAGCCTTGCTTCCAAAGTTCCCTGGTTCAGATCCCTCCAGGGAGCTTCTGCCAGCCTCATCCAGTTGAAGAGCAGGATCTAGATGCATCTTAGTGTCTCTGTCAGCTTCCTTCTGTGCCTCACACTGGGCCAGGCCATCAGCACGGGCTGTTGATAAGGGTGGATGCTGACTGCCAAAGGCTCCTTACTGCCCAGTCATTGATTCCCACCCTCTGGTCTCCTACCATTAAGCATCTTCCATCTGTAGTCACTGGGGTTTTGGTGTTTAACCATTTCATGACCACATGCATGGGCTACACACTTACATTACCCCCCTGAGAGCACCTTTTTGGTAATTAATAATCCTCACATTTGTTCAGTGACATATGATCAAAAGAGTACCTTAGTATAGTCACATATATTGTCTCATGTCCATACCTCTTTCTATTTTCTTTTGCCGAAACTACACTGACACATCATAATCACTCAGGGTCCATGTGCCTCTATTTCTTCCATTCTTTTTATGGCTTGAAAGCTCATTTCTTTTTAGAGCTGAATAATATTCTATTGTCTGGATGTACCACAGTATATTTGTCCAGTAGGCTACTGAAGGACATCTTGGTTGCTTCCAAGTTTTGGCATTTATGAATAAAGCCGCTATAAACATTTGTATGCAGGTTTCTGTGTGGACATGTTTTCAGATCATGTGGGAAAATACCAAGGAGCACAATTGTTGGGTTGTGTGGTAAGAGTGTGTTTAATTTTGTAAGAATTTGCAAACTGTCTTCCAAAGTGGCTATACAATTTTGCATTCTCATCAGCAGTGAATTAGACTTCCTGTTGCTCCACAACCTCATCAGCATTTAGTGTTGTCAATATTCTGAATTTTGGCCATTCTAATAGGCATGTAGTGGTATCTCATTGTCATTTTAATTTGTATTTCCCTAATGACATATGATGTTGAACATCTTTTCATATGCTTATTTGCCATCTGTATATCTTCTTTGGTGAGGTGTTTGTTAGGGTCTTTAGCTCATTTTTAAATTGGTTCCTTTTCTTATTGTTGAGTTTTAAGGGTTCTTTGTGTAGTTTGGATGACAGTCCTTTATCAGATGTATCTTTTCCAAATATTTTCTCCTAGTCTGGGGCTTGTTTACTCATTCTCTTATTAGCTCCACTTTTGTAGATAATAAATGCTACAAATTATTGAGAGCTTACCATACACAAGCACTGTGCTAAATACCCTACATATATTATCTCATAAAAGTCCAATGAGATGCCGTGTTTACTGAGGTTCTCTAAACTGTAAGTAGCAGAAACCAACTCTGGCTAGCTAAGTAAAGAAGAAATGTACTGAAAGGATAATAGGGTATCTCATGGGATAGGAAGCAGAGTTGAACAATCAAAATTTGGAAGGGTAGAAACCCACACTTGCCTACTTTTGTAGGCTTCTTAGAACGTGGGTTTGGGGGATAAATCTGGGCAGTCCTAGTGGCTCCTAGCCCCTGCTATCTCTTTGTTCCAAATACCACATTCCTTTGAGGGAGAATCTGATTGGGTCAGGTATCTATCTCTGGGCCAATCAGGTTGAAGGGACTTGCATTACAGGCACGGCCACTGGGGCCGCTTGCCTTTGTATCAGGGCTGTTCTCAGAGAAAGGGAATCACTGTGAACCAGTTAGCCACCCAAAGGGTATCTACTACAAGCAAATAGTTGTGTCAGTCAAGGTCCTGGCACTCAAAAGTGGGTCATTTAAGTGCATTAATAAGGGGATTAAGAGGGAAGAATTTAGGGAAAGCAGCGAGGTATGTTAGAGTATCCTGGAACTCGTGACAGTGGGGAGCTGTTCCGTGCCAGGCCTGAAGAGGAAGGAGGAAGTAGTGGTTTTGAAACCTGTGGAGAAAGCTGTAGGGAGAAGGTTGCCTGAAAAGTAGCTGTGGTTTGGGGGAGAAGGTCACAACCAACTCTCAGCAACCCAGCAGTGTGGGATCTAGGGAAATAAATATCAAGATTTCACTCTCCTCCCACCTGCCCATTTCTTGGACACAACCAGAGCCAAAGAGCAAAGGAGTCCCTTGATACAGTTCTTTTTTTAATTTTTATTTATTTATTTATTTATGGCTGCGTTGGGTCTTTGTTGTTGCGTGTGGGCTTTCTCTAGTTGTGGCTAGTGGGGGCTACTCTTCAATGCAGGGCACAGGCTTCTCATTGCAGTGGCTTCTCTTGTTGTGGAGCATGGGCTCTAGGTGTACGGCCTTCAGTAGTTGTGGCTCACGGGCTCAGTAGTTGTGGTGCACGGGCTTAGTTGCTCTGCGGCATGTAGGATCTTCCCGGACCAGGGTTTGAACCCGTGTCCCCTGCACTGGCAGACGGATTCTTAACCACTGCACCACCAGGGAATTCCCCCTTGATACGGTTCTTATAGTCCAGCCTCCCAGACTCCTCTACTCTTCTGTGTAGAGAAGAGTGGAGAGTGGCTATGGAGGGGCAAATAGAAGACAGTCAACACAGTAATATAAATTTCAGCTCATGGATGAAGACTCTCAGGTTTGGAGGAGTTAGTGACAGGTTTAGATTCACACAGTTAATTCAGGGTCAGAGTTAGGGTTTGAACTCAGTCAGTCTGACTCCAGAACCTGTGCTTTTAACCACTGTGCTCTCAGATGAAGACTCTGGATTCAAACACTGGACACACCACACACAACTCAGGTGAGGACTTTATCTCTCTGGTCCCCTTGCAACATTACCTCTTAGCTGCAGCAGCAACAAGAGCTCATAGTCCAGCCCCCTCGCCCCCTCAGTGGTGCTGATAGACATACACTTGCTGGTTTCCTTCAAGCAGGAAAGCCTGTCCTCCTGGGCTTTGCAGGGCTGTATGCTTTGGAATATCAGAGGCAGTCAAAGTAGAGTCCAAACCTCTTGACACCATGCAAGCAGCTCCACTCTCCTGTGGGTAGGAGTGTCATCAAAATTTAAGTTGCACTCCAATTAAGTCTCTCCTCCTCTCTAAGTACTCAGGGGATCATTCTCAGGCTTGGACCATGTACTTGTGAGAGCTAATACCATTATCAGATGCCCATTCCTCTCACATAAATAGTCCCATTAGCACCTTGTCTGTCTGGCCTTACACTTTCCTGCCACTGCTTAGAGCTCCCCAGACAAACACATTTCTAATCAGGCATGCAGAGGAAAATGTCATTAATGGCAATAATATTCACTGTATGGTTTCCTTTCCCATTATTTTATAGCTCTTTAACCTATTTAATAATAGGTAACATCTACGATATACTTGCTGTGTGCTAGGTACTATGCTGTTTTTACATGAATTGTCTCATTTCATATTGACAATAAGCCTAGGAGCTAGCTAGGTACTATTTAATCCCCACTTTAAGATGAGGAACTGAAATTTTTAGGGGTGAAGTATGGCGCTGTAAGGCAATAGAATTATTATTAAGTAGTGGATCCAAGATTTGAACCCAGACAGCCTGGCTCCAGAGCCCACAGCACTTAAGCCATGATGGCTCCTCCTGTTCTGGATGCCCTGTATTCACAAAATAGTGAACTTTAACCATCTTCCTCCACTTCAGAGGTGAAACTTTAGTATATATAGGGAATAGGAGTATGGTGCAGACTGCTAGTGATCACCAAATATCAATGTATTCATGTAAAGTTTCCATCTCTATTGCAGTTGAGTTAGAGACATGTGACTAAGTCTGGCCCATTAGACGTAGGCAGGATTGATATATACGATTTTAAGCCTGGCAATAAACCCCCTGCACTATCAGCCACTCTCTCTGTCCTGTCTATGGTTCTAGAAGTTAAGAACTCTGAGATGACTAAATTGCCATTTGTAAGGAACTTGTTACTGCGTGGAGAGGGCAATGCAGAACAGTTGCCTGACCTGCATTGGATAGTGACATAAGTGAGAAATAAACCTTTGTTGGGCTAGACCGCTTAGAGTTTTGGGTTTCTTTATTACCACAGTACAGCTTATTGTACTCTAATATAAATTTCTTACTCATAGAGATATTGGTACCTCTAAGTAGGGTACTGCTCTAACAGCTTAATGGTCTGGTGGTATGCTGAATGGAAAACTAATGTTGGAGACTGGAAATATCTCACTGCTTTATTTATTTATTTTTAATATCTGTCTATCTAGCTATCTGTCTATTTAGCTATCTATCTATCCATCTGGCTGCACCAGGTCTTAGTTGTGGCAGGCGGGATCTTTGTTGCCACGTACAGGACCTTCGTTGCGGCATGTGAGATCTTTAATTGGGCATGTGGGATCTTTTTTGTGGTTGCAGCATGTGGGATCTTTAGTTGCAGCATGCGGGATCTTTAGTTGAGGCATGTGAACTCTTAGGTGCGGCATGTGGGATCTAGTTCCCTGACCAGGGATCGAACCCTGGCCCCCTGCATTGGGAGCGCGGAGTCTCAGCCACTGGACAGCCAGGGAAGTCCCTCTCACTGCTTTAATGCTGAAACATCAATAATTGATCTAGGGATTTCCCCGACGGGCCAGTGGTTAAGACTCTGCCTTCTAATGAGGGAGGTGCAGGTTCGATCCCTGGTCAAGGAGCTAAGATTCTACGTGCCGTGGGGTGTGGCCAAAAATTAAAATAAATAAATAAAAAAAAAATAATTGAAGGAAATCTTTTAAAAAAATCGATCTAACTTGGGAGGCAGAATCCATGTTTATTTATATGACATTTCTAGGAGAAGAGATTGAAAAACAGAACATTAGTAATGTATGTTGACTACTGTTGGCTGCAGTTGTCAAGGTATTACAAGAAAAAAGATGAGCTCAGAATAGAATTGGCCAGAGACTGGCAGAATGAATAAAAATCAAACAAACAGACAAACTAACAAACATCCATGACCCAACTATATGCTGTCTACAAGAGACACATGTTAGATTCAAAGACAGAAATAGATTGAAAGTAAAAGGATGGAAAAAGATATACCATGTAAATAGTAACCAAAAGAAAGCTGGAATGGCTATATTAATATCAGACAAAGTACTCTTTAAGACAAAAATTATTACTAGAAACAAAGAAGAACATTTTAATTATTTTATTGTTATAAAAGAATCAATCCAACAAGCAGATATAAAATGATAAATCTATGCATCTAACAAAAGAGCCCCAAAATACCTGAAGTGAAAAATGAGAATTGAAGAGAGAAATAGAGTTTTACAATAATAGTTGGAGACTTCAGTACCCTACTTTCAATAATGGATAGAACAGACAGATAATAAAGGATAGACAGATAATCAACAAGGAATTAGAGACTTGAACAACAATATAAACAGACTAGACCTAACAGAGAAATAGAGCTCTGCACTCGACAACAGCAGAATATACATTCTTCTCAAGTACACATGGAACATTCTCTAGGATGTCAAGCCATAAAACAAATCTCAATAAATTTTAAAAGTTTGTAATAATGTATGTTCCCCAACCACAGCAGAATGACATTTGAAAGCCATAACAGAAGGAAATTCACAAACATGTTGAAATTAAACATATTTCTTCTGAATAATCAATGGATCAAAGAAGAAATCCCAAGGGAAATTAGAAAATACTCTGAGATGAATGAAAATGAAAAAAATGGGGACTTCCCTGGTGGTCCAGTGGTTAAGACTCTGCGCTTCCACTGCAGGGGCAAGGGTTCGATCCCTGGTTGGGGAACTAAGATCTCATATGCCGCCCCACATGGCCAAAAAAAAAAAAAAAGAAAGAAAAAGAAAAAACTGGGCAAAGAATCTGATCGACATTTCTCCACATAAGATATACAAATGGCCAATAAGCACATGAAAAGATGTTCAACATCATTAGTCATTAGGGAAATGCAAAGTAAACTATGAGATACAACTGCCCACCCACTAAGCTGGCTATAGTCAGAGACACTGACAAGTGATGGTGAGAATATGGAGAAATTGAAACCCTCATACATTGCTGGTGAGAATGTCATATGGGATGGCCTTTCTGGAAAAGAGTTTGCCAGTTCCTCAAAATCTTAAACATAGAGTTCCTATATGACCCACAAATTCCACCCCTAGATATCTATCTGAGAGAAATGAAAATATACATCCACACAAATACTTGTACACAAATGTTCTTGGCAGCATTATTCATAATAGCTCCAAAGTGGAAACAGTCCACATGTTCATAAACAGATGAATAAACAAAATACAGTAAGTCCCCTACATATGAACAAGTTCCATTCTGAGAGCATGTTCGTAAGTCCAAGTTGTTCATAAGTCCAACAAAGTTAGCCTAGGAACCCAACTAACACAATCAACTATATAGTACTGTAATGTAGTAGTTTTATAATACTTTTTACACAAATAATACATAAAAAACAAACAAACACAAAACATAAAGAAAACATTTTTAATCTTACAGTACAGTACCTTGAAAAGTACAGTAGTACAGTACAACAGCTGGCATACAGGGACTGGCATCGAGTGAACAAGCAAGAAGAGTTACTGACTGGAGGAGGGAGATGGTAGACCTGAAGGATCATCAGCAATAGGAGACGGGGGTGGGGGGAGGCAAGCTGCAACTTCACTCGTGCCTGACGTTGATGACACAGGTTCTGGTTCCTTGCTGGAACCAAATGCATGTTCATATCTTTGAAAGTTCATATGTAGGGGGCTTATCGTATAGTGTATCTACACAATGGCATATTATTCCACCATAAAAAGAAATGAAGTACTGATTCATATTACAGTGTAGATGAACCTTGAAAACATTATGCTAAGTGAAAGAAACCAGACACAAAAGACCACATATTCCATTTATCTGAAATACCTAGAATAAGCAGATCTATAGCGTCAGAAAACAGATGAATCTAGGGGATAGAGGGAATGGGAAATGGGGAGTGACTGCTAATGGTTACAAGGTTTCTTTTTGGGTGATGAAAATATTCTGAAATTAGACAGTGGTAATGGTTGCACAGCTTTGTGAGTATAGCAAAAAACACTGGATTGTACATCTTAAAAGGGTGAGTATTATGGTCACAATTATATCTCAACTTAAAATAAAAAAGCATAAGATTGGCTGTTTTGCCAATTAAATTAAATGGAATAGACAAAGTCCAGAATATTGAGGCCTGCAGAGTTAGAAAAGCTGACTGCATCTAGTTCCCAGATAGAAAGAGATGGGAATTTAAAAGACTTTGCGTGACAAAGGCCCAAGGAAATATCTCAGCTGGTTAAAGTGAATCATGGAAAATACCTGATTAAAGGTGTTTCCCTGGTTGTGGGCTTCCCTGGTTGTGGGCTTCCCTGGTGGCGCAGTGGATGAGAGTCCGCCTGCCGATGCAGGGGACACAGGTTCGTGCCCCGGTCCGGGAAGATCCCACATGCCGCGGAGCGGCTGGGCCCGTGAGCCATGGCCACTGAGCCTGCGCGTCCGGAGCCTGTGCTCCGCAACAAGAGAGGCCACAACAGTGAGAGGCCCACGTACCGCAAAAAAAAAAAAAAAGCCTTAAAACTGTGCAGGAGGTTGCACAGCCCCTAAGAAAGCATTCTCTCCAGTGCCCTCTTTAGATGTGGCCAAAGAGAGTAAGGGTCCAAGAGGAAGCCTCTCAGATGGTGGTGCCTAGGATCACAAAGAACAGTGAAGGGGAGAATTCCTGCCCCTGGCTAGGCAGCCATTCTAACGTCTGCCCGTTGGTACTTCAGCATTGCAATACCAGTGTATTCAGCAGAGTCATACCAGTGTAGCTGTGGAACAGTGACCCCTGTGGGTCTCTCAGTCTTCCCCTTTCCGAATGGGAGTGTTAAGTGAAGTTATTCTCTTCCTGTTCCATCACTGCACTTGGTATGTTGGCATGGGTATGAGACAGACAACTTGCCCTTTTAGTTCACAGTCTAAAAGAAGTCACATTTGTTCCTGACAGAGAGGACTGAGAAATGCAATGACACATTGGAGTTTGGATTGTTTTCCATGAAGAGCAGTTGAAGGTGTTCTATTTGTGGGAAGAAGGGAACAAAGGGATATTTAATGACCAGAAGAGGACACTGTGGTGGAGACTGTTATTTGTTTACCACATAGGCTTGCCATGTGCTCCTCTAAATTTTTCAGCCTACAACGTTGGGCAGTAATTTTTCTTCCTTGTAATGTCTCTCTGATATCAAGGTATCAAGGTTTTGCAAGACTTACCAAATGAGTTTGGATATTTTTCCTCTTCTATTCTCTGGATGCATCCGTTTACATCAGTGTTATTTATACCTTAAATTTTTGTGACTCCATTTGGGCTTGCAGTGTGGAAGAGTTTTAATGCCAGATTCAATTTCTTTGATAGCTATAAGACTATTGGTATTTTCTATTTCTTCTTGTGGCAATTTTGGTAAATTGTATTTTTTTAATATAGTTATTTATTTTATTTATTTATTTTTGGCTGCATTGGGTCTTCATTGCTGCACACGGGCTTTCTCTAGTTGCAGTGAGCATGGGCTACTCTTTGTTGTGGTTTACAGACTTCTCACTGCGGTGGCTTCTCTTGTTGCAAAGCACAGGCTCTAGGCACACAGGCTTCAGTAGTGGTAGCTCATGGGCTCTAGAGCTCACGCAGGCTCAGCAGTTGTGGAGCATGGATTTAGTTGCTCTGTGGCATGTGGGATCTTCCCGGACCAGGGCTTGAACTCATGTCCCCTGCATTGGCAGGCAGATTCTTAACCACTGCACCACCAGGGAGGCCCAGTAAATTGTATTTTAACAAACTTGAATATTTCACCTAAAATTTCCAATTTATTGGCATAAATATGCACATATAGAATGCCAATTCATTGGCATCAAGTTGCTTATAATAGCCTCTCATTGTCCTTTAAATGTATTTAAGGTCTGTAGTGATATCCCATTTTTTATACCTGATTTTGGTATTTGTATTCTCTCTCTCTCTCTCATTTTTTTTGTCTCTCTAGATCTGCCTTGCCAGGCATTTATTAATTGTATTAGTCTATTCAAAGAATACACTTTTGACTGCTGATTTTCTCTATTGCATGTCTTTTTCTCTATTTCATTGATTTTTGCTCTTATCTTTATTTTTCCCTTCTATTTGTTGGGGGGGTGTTTAATTTGCTGTGTTTTTTTCTAAAAGTTTTTGATTTGGACACTTAGATCACTGGTGTTCAACTTTTCTTATGTTTTAATATATACATTTTTAAAAATTAATTAATTAATTTTATTTATTTTTGGCTGTGTGGGGTCTTCGTTGCTGCACGTGGGCTTTCTCTAGTTGCGACAAGCGGGGGTTACTCTTTGTTGCGGTGCATGGGCTTCTCATTGCGGTGGCTTCTTTTGTTGTGGAGCACAGGCTCTAGGTGCACAGCCTTCAGTAGCTGTGGCATGCGGGCTTCAGTAGTTGTGGCACGTGGGCTCAGTAGTTGTGGCTTGCGGGCTCTAGAGCACAGGCTCAGTAGTTGTGGCACACAGGCCTAGTTGCTCTGCGGCATGTGGGATCTTCCCAGATGAGGGCTCAAACCTGTGTCCCCTGCATTGGCAGGCGGATACTTAACCACTGTGCCACCAGGGAAGTCCCTTAATATATACATTTAATGGTATAGGTTTCTTCTAGCTAGAGCTTCAGTAGTGTTATTGACCACACTACATCCCTTCTCCCACTGATCAAGTAGTGAAAGACTCTTAGATGGTGAAAGTGCAGGATGGAAACTGTGTGAATTTCTGAGTCACTGTTTGGAGGAGAGCCATGCAGGAAAGCTGCCTGACCTGCATTGGCTTGTGATATGAGCAAGAGACATAACTTTCATGTGTTGAACTACTGAGCTTTGTTTGTTTGTTTTGAATAGGTTGCCATAGCCTAACTTATCGTGGCTAATATAAGAGGGCCTGTCTTACATCAGCTCCTGTATTGGTCCATATTGCAGAAGACCTCTTCTCCTTTATTTACTCAAATATCAATATTATGAGATTGTTGTTATAAGAGGTTTTTACTGAATATGTGGGGGGTAATGGAGGGGTATTACAGCACAGCACACAATAGGAAACAACTTTACATTGAATACGCCTTCCTCTTCATTCCATAGGAAATTTTTCTTTGTTTCTCTTTTTGGTTTGGCCCTGCCCCATAGCCAGGTTTTTGCGTTCTCTTCTCTATTTAAGCTTTTCCCTCACAGTTCGTATTCTCTTCTCTTCCCATCCCTCCTATTCTAAGGCACCTCAAAACTCTCCAGTTTTTACATATAGCTTTTCCTTACCTAGGATAAAATCAAATTCCTAGTCATGGTGTCTTCTCTACTGACCAAAGCACACCCAGAGGTCTGGGGCAGAAATGGGGCTGTGGGCAGCCTGTTGGAGAATCAGGGTGGGCCTTCCAAGCTAAGAGGTTTTTTCCCAGAACCTAGAGTTGTATTTAAAAAAAGTTTCCTGTCACTTTTTTTTTTTTCTATGCTTGGGTTTTTATTTATTTTATTTCACTTCTTTTATTTTTCACATAGTTGAAATCATGCTTTGTGTTGTACTTTTATAACTTAGTGTTCTATCATAAGCATTTACTACATTACTCTATGATTTTGGTAAGCATCTTTTTACATTTGCATTTTTTTCCTATTTACAAACACAATGATCAATCCCAGGGTGTAAAGAAGGACAAATTAATTGAAGTTAACTTGTCCCCCCGAAATCCCATCCACTGGACAGAGAGCATTTTACACAGTGGGCTGCATGACTTCAGCTTCTGACAGTTGAACAGAAAGAAGAATATTTGGAAAGGCTGTGAGTGACTGCTTGGACAGAGCTGACCCTCATCAAAGTGTAACCGAGCCATGGTCCTGGTGGGAAAGCCTGGTGGGACAGCCTGGTGTGCTGGGAATCAGGACTGCCAGGTTAGATGCATCTGGGTGTGTCTGGAGCAGTTGTGGGGAGGGGGTAAGGCAGCAGTCTGCTCTCAGAAGGATCTAGGAACCTGTTGGGAGAGGGTCAAGCCTGTGCACATTGCTCGTGTTGCCCTGACCATCCTCAGAGGGAGGGGCTATAATGGAAAGTGAATAAAAACAGGGCTGCTTCACTGATTTCTGTGGGAGTTTTGGGCCACCTTGCTTTGTGTTCTCTGTAATAGTGACCCATAGAGGACAGGGAGGGGATGGTGGGAGGGATCCTTCCTTCTCATGGTAGATAATCCTGGAAACGGATTGGATACAGCTGCCTGAGCCATGAGTGGACCGAACTATGTTGGTCTGGAAAAGGAGAGTTGCAAGACCCCCACATCAGGCTGCCACAAAAATTGGCCATGACTTCAATGTTCAGCCTGATTGGGTACCAGTCACCAGCTAACATAGAGGCCAGAGGTCAGAGGGCCAAGGTGGTGACTCTTAGCACTGTTCTCAGATCCTCAACTGAGGAAGAGAGAGAAGCTACAGGGACAGGTGGACTCAGCCAGGTGCCTGCAGCCACTGGGTTCATAGGAAGGCCTGTGGGCCAGGTTAGAGACAGGAAAACCCTATGCTGAAGAGTAACCTCTGCATGGGGCTTAGGGAGGGGTCTGGAGATGGAGGCTAGAGCTGTGAGGAAAAAGGCCTACCAGGACCAAAGGGCCAGGTAATACGAGACAAGTAAGATGACTTGGAATCTGGCTTTATTGGAAGCCTGCCATGGAATCAGTGCAGATGCTCTTTCGCCTTCCCCCTTCAGGCCCAGGGAGGGTGACGCCCTGATACTACTAGCCCTTGAGTATCATACAAATCTTCATGGTTCCCTACACCCTTGCCACGTCTTTGTAAATAGTCCCTCTATGAAATTACCTATTAAGTCAATTTTCCTAATATGAAGGTAGCATCTGTTTGCTTCTGGGACCCTACTGATATAGAAACCATTCTGTCGATGGCCCTGGGGAGGCCCTCTGGACCAGCTCTGGAGATGGAGTATGGGGACAGGGCTTTAAATAGTAGATGCCTGCAGGAGGGGAAAGGACAAAAGATAAGGACAGAGAGTGTAACTTCATTGACATACTCCAGGGATCCCTGGTAGGAATGGAATTTGGCAATGCATTTATGCCTAACTCATTGGGATGGGTAGAGATCAGACAGATCTGATTTGAAGCAGTGGGTGGGGTGGTGGTATTAAGAAGCAGGACCATTAATATCACCCAGATCTTATTCCACTTTTTCTCTGGAGAAGGGCTGAGCAGAAGTCCAGACCCTGGTGGGGAATGAGTGATTAAAGCTAGAGCCCACTGAAGCAGGCGTAGGGTGGGAGGGGTGAGACCTGGCCCTGGAGTGCCGGCACAGAGTCGGGCCCCTCTACAGCTTTGGCAGAAGGAACAAAGATGCTCACAAAACAGTATGGGAGGACATTCTTCCCCACTGACTTTCAGGATATACTCACATGGAAGGAATGTTTGAGAGAGACAGAACTGGAAACATCCAGAAAACATGAGGGGTTGGGGAGGGTGGGCATGAGGAATTTAAAAACAGGTTTATTATAAATTTAATAAATGCTGGAAAAGTGACAGGATTTGGAAAAGTTAACTTGAAAACATCACCACCCTGGAGCACTAAATCTGGTTTTATTTACCCAGGCCATGTGATACTTCCTTTAGTAAAATAAGAGATTTATACACATTGGAAATGGAGCTTTTATTGTGTAATCTTTACAGAATTTCCAATGATGAATATGTGACAGAAATAAACTGGGGGAAAATGACTCAGGTATTGTTCCCCTAAATTCTCCGTGGGCCTTTGCACATGCTGTTTCCAAGGTGTGGAACCTGGAAGGACGTCAGTTTTTCTTGTTGTGCTCTGTTAGAGCTCTTGTACTTTTCTTTCCAGCACTATCACTGTTGAAGTTATGTGTTCAGGCGGTCATTTGATTAATGTCCTGTCTTGCTAAATAGCTGTAACCTCCATGAAGGCAAGAAGTGTTCTGCTGACCATTGTTGCTCTAGGACCTAGAGCCTGACATCTGCTAGGTACTCAATAGATATTTCATGGATGACTGCCCAAAGGACTTTTAGAACATGTCAAGACTGGCTTCCCAAGTAAGAGCAGGTGAACCAATAAAGACGCAGACGTAGAGAATGGACTCGAGGACATGGTGGGGGAGGGGTAAGCTGGGACGAAGTGAGAGAGTGGCATGGACATATATACACTACCAAATGTAAAATAGATAGCTAGTGGGAAGCCACTGCATAACACAGGGAGATCAGCTCGGTGCTTTGTGACCACCTAGAGGGGTGGGATAGGGAGGGTGGGAGGGAGACGCAAGAGGGAGGAGATATGGGGATATATGCATATGTATAGTTGATTCACTTTGTTATACAGCAGAAACTAACACACCATTGTAAAGCAATTATACTCCAATAAAGATGTTAAAAAAAAAAAAGAGCAGGTGAACCACAGTATATAGTTCTGCTAATCTTGGGCCTATATTCCCTGCATTGCTCTGTGAAAAGACCTTTTTCTGACACCACACTAGCAGGGTGGGAGCATGTAATGCCAGATACCAGCATGGTAACTGCTGACATTAGGACTTCATGAGGAAGGGTAGTCAGATAGAATCTTTCAGTCAGATAGAGTCCTGCCCTCACAGCATGAAAGACAACTCCTTTGATTTCCCTGAAATTGCCAAAATGTTTATCCTTAACTTAGATCCTTGGATCTCAGAGTGGTTGCTATGATTATGCAAATATCATGGCGCACTGACACCAACCTGGAGAAGTTCTAAGGTGGCGAGGATATCTAAACTGCATAGTGTTGTATTTTTCCCTGCTTTCTCTGATGTGAGATTTTAGGCCTGGTGTATCACAAAATCTATGGGAGTTATATTTGGATGTTACAGAACTTCTCAGTGTGGCCAATGCGAGATAAGTGGAAATATGATATGGTGGCTTCATTAAAAGACATTTGGGACCTATTGTATAGCACAGGGCACTATATTCAATATCTTGTAATAATCTATAATGGAAAAGAATCATATAAGTGGAATTGATACAGTAATTGTCTTTCAGTGACTGGCATATTTCACTTAGCATCATGTCTTAAGATTCGTCCGTGTTGTCACATATTGCAGGATTTCCTTCTTTCTTATGTCTGAATATTCTTTACTGTATGGACATACCACATTCTCTTTGTCCATTCATCCATCAATGGACATTTAGGTTGCATCTTCATCTTGGCTATTGTGAATAGTGCTGCAGTGAATGTGGAGTGCTAATATCTCTTTGAGATCCTGATTTCAATTCTTTTGGATAACTATGCAGAAGTGGGGTTGCTGGATCATATGGTAATACAACTCAATAGCAAAAAAACTAATAACCCAATTTAAAAATGGGCCAAACACTTGAATCAACATTTCTTTGAAGAAGACAGACAGATGGCCAACAGGTAAATGAAAATATGCTCAACATCATTAACCATCAGGGAAATGCAAATAAAAACCACAATGAGATATTACTTCCTACCTGTTAGGATAGCTATTATCAAGAAAACAGAAGACAATGGGTGTTGTAAGGATGTGGAGAAATTAGAACCCTTGTATACACCGTTGGTGGTATTGCAAAATGGTGCATTTGCTGTAAAAATAGTATGGAGGTTCCTCACAAGATGAAAAATAGAACCCCTGTATGGTCCTTCTTCCCTCTTGCTTCATGAAACATGGAAGTAATGGCTGAAGATCTATCTGTAGGCTTTTCTTAGCAAAGGAAGGGGGACTGCTAATTCCCACAAGGATGAGACTGCACTTGAGGGCAGGTAGGGTGGTGGCTGGAAAGAGTCAGAGGATTTGTGAAGTGCCCGTAATTCCCAACTCTGGACTATTTACAGAAAGAAAGAGAAAAAAATATTTTTCTTATTTATCTCCTTGTTATTTTAGGTCTCTGTTATCCTCAGCTGAATCTAATTCCAAATAATACATTTGAGAAGACTCAATTATTGATAAACCACAAGCTTTTGCAATGTTTATTTAGAAAGGATCTGAACTTTGCCATATGTCACTGGAAATTGACCTGGCTCAAGTGGGGATTGTCTGGAATGTGATTGTAGACAGGAACTATGCAGATGGGCCAAGGACTGGGGCTTACCTTTTGGGAACAGTTGACAGGTGATAGATATCGGTGACTTCCAACTGCTTTGTTTCTCTTTCTCAGAGACTTACCCTTTAGACAAATCATAAGCCAGAGGGACTTTTGCCCACCCTGAACTGTTTGGGGTTCGTCCAGTGTTCTCTCCAAGATTTCTGAGGATTTCTGGGTGGAGCTTCTGCTTCATAGTGACCTTTGGGTTCTCATTTCTTGTTATGTGCGGATCCCCTCTCCTCTGACAGCCACTCTCCTTTCTTTCCTGGGTCTTTCCAGCATGGAACATGACTCTTCCTTCTTTGTTCCCTCAGGGCACCTCTGAAACCACTTTGCCTGAAGGTTTGGGGGTAGTCGGATAGTTGATAAAGAGCCATTTGCCCTGGGTCTTTTCACAGTTAATGGTGCAAAGAAACAGTGGAGTTGTGAAATAACAGTTTTTTTTAAAATTCATTATTTTTGGTTCTTTTAACCATTTTTTATTGTAGTAAAACATATAGAACATAACATTTTCTATTGTAACATGAACAATTCTACGTGTACAATTCAGTGGCATCAATTACATTCACAATGTTGTGCAATCATCACAATTTTCTGATTTTTGATTTCCCAAATCAAAATCTTATGCAGAGTCCTCCTCCCTCACCCAGAGGTGTCATTATCCTCAGTGAGATCATAGTTAGGCTCATTCTTAAATAATAGAAATTCAGGAACTGGAAAAATGCCTGTGCTTCTCTTGGATACAATTTAAGCTGCTCCCATTCCTCCAGATGTCCCTGGTAGAATCCACAGATCTGAGGATGGATTGGGTGTTGATGGTACTGTCACACTGATGGTGGTCAGCCTTCTGGAGTCTGACACTCAACTGGGAAGCAGACACCGTGGGAAAGGACAGCTACAGGCTCTTGCTTTTGGTTCAGGCTTTGACCTTATTGTTCATTAAATGGTTGGGTGGGCAGTTCTGAATCAGGGATTCAGGGATTGGGAAGAGGATGGCCTGGGACTGGGAGTGCTAGAAGCTGCAGCCAGAAGGGATCTTGGGAATGAGTATGGCCTAAGGGGAATGTGTGTGTGCCTGTGTGTGTGCGTGTGTGTGTGTGTAGGCGGCAATGGGGGAAGACTGCATCTCCAGGAGACAGAGGTCACTGCCTCATGTGAGGCTCTACTCTACCCACCTCCTTCTCCTCCTTCCCAAGTAGTTCTGGAGGGCTATAGTCATGCTAGAAATTGACACCTGAATTTCAAAGTATAGAGGGAGAGATGAAGGGAGTTAGGGGCAGATGATTTGGGGCTTTCAGACAATGAGTTAAATGTGCAAGGTGTTTGAGGCTGTGATTCCCATCTATAGGAGTCCAACCGCAGAGTCTCACCCGATGGTATAATGGTTAGGCTGATGGTAGAGTTCAGAGAGTATGAAAACCACAAAAATTCAAGTTCTGGGAATGAGCTGGGGGTGAGCTGGAGCTACAGCCAAGCATTATCTTGTGCAGAGTCCTGAAGGGAAGTCAGAGACAACAGGCCATTCTTAGATGGGGAAGGGGGTTTGCTAATTCCAAGACTTCAATTTAAATACAGAGACCGTGTGCCCACAAGCAGACAGGTGTGTCCTGGGGAACATCCCCCTGCCTACTGAGAGGGTGTTCTGTGGTCATGTGTTGTGGGCCCCAAGCCTCAAATCACCACTCATTTACCCTCTTCACTCCAGTCCAGAGAGGAGTGACTGGGGGACTCTAAGCCCAAGGTCCCCAGGCACCCCAAGACTCCACACCAGCCCCACTCCGGGCCGGGCATGGGGACATCTCCCCACTTCCTGTCACAACAGCTCCATTTCCAATCCTGAGTGCACGTGCTCTGGGTCTAGGGGCTAGCTCACACTCATGCTAATTTTCAAAGTGCTCGGGTTTGTCTCTCTCCTTTCTAGAAACCCATTTCAGAAAGAAGGAACCGGCTGTTAACTGTAAGGGGACCTACTGTCAGACTCCAGCTTGCTTAGGGATGATTGACCACACAGGAGTTAAAAATTGTAGGGGGGAGGAGGGAGTTCCCTTGTTGCCTAGTGGTTAGGATTCCAGGCTTTCACTGCCACGAATCGGCTTCAATCTCTGGTCAGGGAACTGACATCCGGCGTGCGTTGCACCAAAAAAAAAAAAAAAAAAAAATTCCGGGGTGGGTTGGAATTGAACCTCCAGCTGGAGTGGGGAGGCAGGTGGGGCGAAGGCTGTATGCTACAGCGTCAGTGGGGGCCACAGTGCCCTTCCATGCCCGGAGCACTCATTTTCCAGCCACTACATACTCCTGATGGACCTATTTCTGCCCCGTTTCCAGACCATATGCTATGATTTCAGTTCATTCAATTAGTAGAAGGCCCGGGGGCACTTTGGTTTGAAAATTGAATGTTATTTGTTGAGGCTCTGCTAAAGCACTCTCAGAAGCAGAACCCCCTTCTTATTGTCTCCTGGGTGAGATTTTTGGCTTCTGTAGTTCAGGAGACAATAAAAGGAGACAGATGAATTGGTTATTTGGAGGCTGCCATACCCATCTTGGATGTGCGTGTGTGCATTGTGGAACAATTACCCAGAGGACGGTGTTAGTAGGGGTTGGGGGGATGAAGCGCAGACCCCTGGGCTTCCAAAAATGCTCAGATAATCCCCATCCGCCAATGTCAGAGCACCCTTGGAGGTAACCCACAGCTCGGGGCCCAGTGCTCTCCAAAGCGTTCAGGTCTGAATGATTGGAGGGAAGGGCGGATTGGAAGAGAGGAGGAGAAGGGACTCAGGATGTCTGCCCCTGGTGGCAGAAGCATGGAGAAGAGGCTGGTGGTGCTGCTGGGGGATGGAGGTGGGGCGGGCGACGGGTGTGTTGGCTGCTACTAGTTGGTGTTCTCACTGACCTGCTCGATGCAAGGTTGCCGCAAACCTTCAACTTGTCAGAAACACAATATTTGCTAAGTGCAATGAAGCGAAGCACAATAAAATGAGGTATGTTTGTATTTATGTTTTAGTGTAAAAATAAATTTACCAATATTTACTGTATGGATTCAGTCACCCTTACTTGACATTTTTGTCAGGTGTCCATGTCATGTGTCATAGAAGAAGTGTCCTCAGGGAAGAGAGGGGATTCTACTACCTAGGGGAGGGGTGACAGTGGCACCTTCACTGTTCCAGTTACTTTCAAGTGGATCGCAAGGTATTACGAATTACTTGTAGCCCAGGTGGTAGGTAGATTATATCATCTAACTAGCATTTAACTAATTCTCACAAAGGGGACAAGTAGCTTGAAACGATTCCTGCAAAGAAATCCATAGATTGAAAATACAGTTGGCTCTCTGTATCCATGGGTTCTGCATCTGCAGATGCAACCAACTGAGGATGGAAAATATATATATTTTTAAATTCCAGAATGTTCCAAAAAGCAGAACTTGAATTTTCAGTGTGCCTGGCAACTATTTACATAGTATTTATTTATATATTGTACTAGGTATTATAAGTAATCTAGAGATGATTTAAAGTATACGGGAGGATGTACATAGGTTATATGCAGATACTATGCCATTTTATATAAGGGACTTGAGTATCCATGGATTTTAGTATCTGCGGGGGTCTTGGAAGGGACACTGTAATATGGATAGTGCAAGCAAAAGCAAACTCAGAAAAACAGCAGAGCTAATAATTCCCTGCTATTCATATGAGATCCATTATGATGATATCTCTGATACGGAAGTCTATCAGAAAAAAGTTCAAATGTATAAAAAAAAGACCACTCAAAATACGGATTTACATCACTATAGTTAACAACCAGCCTAGGGGGATATTGCGCTTTGAGGTATTAGCTAATAATTATATAAATATGCCATCATGATCAGCAAGATACGTACATTCTATACACCCAGAGCATGAAGACAAATCTCTATGATTTTTTCCAAGTCATGCAATACTTAGTTGTGTAGTTTTGTGAACTATTATTAAATGTAATAAACATGTTTAGAAATCTCTTTTGAGTAAAATCTCTTTTATTTAATAGTAAAAGGCAAAATGTCAGTCAATACGTTGGAAAAAACCCACTGTTCTATTTGCCATGATTAAAGTGACTGAATTGGTACAGAGAGAAGATGGCAACACATAAAAATGCATTCTGTTGAAAGACACACAGAAAACATCGTCAAAGATTTGGAAAAATGGTTTAGAACATATTATGTGTTGTGGAATTTGGATTATGGTTGGATGCCAGTTGCTAATATGTTTTACTTAAAGTCTTTTCAGTGATGGCATTCATAAAGAAATACTTCTTGTGATCTACTAAAGAAAAGATGTGTTTATAATGTGAATGATATATCTAGTATAACATGCTGTGGTTTTTATGTGTAAGAGTAAACACCAATGCAGTGGCTGCCCAGACTGGAATACAAAACTGGGGTTGGGGGCAGGGAGGGACTCCATATGAGTCACACAAGGTATCCCTTCAGGTATAGGTGATATTTTAGCAATGACTGTAACTGTGCTTTAAAATAATCATGTTATGGGGAAAGCACTTTGAAAATTGATGCTGTAACTGTTTCCATTATCATGTGATTTTAATGCCAAAATGAAGTGTGTCAGTTTCAACTATATAGACTGTCATAGCCACTGTCTTCAAAATTAAGAAGTACACTTTTTAAACCTATATTACATTCTTCCAAATAAAGAGTTTCTGGAGTTAAAAAAAATCCCATTGTTAAAAATATCTGCAGGAACAACTAACTGATGAAAATGAAACAGCTCATAAAACACTGAGCAGCTTAAACTGGTTTTGCCTCCTTAAATAGGTTGTTGAAACAGCCCCAGCTTAAACTGGTTTTGCCTCTCTAAATAGGTTGATTAATCAAACCTTGAGTTATTTTACAGAAACAGCAGTGCAAGATGGGAAGCCATCTCTTCAGGATGACCCCCAACGGAGAATCTTCAGTCTACAGAACCTACAGTCTACAGTCAAAGAATCAAAAGGTTGCCACTGGAACTCTTAACAAAGCAAAGGGAGAAGTCCTTCAATAAGGAAAATCTGGCTTCCAGTAGCACGAGTAGTTTATATGTTCTGATTCAAGACTAGCTAATCAGCTTCCAAGTTTGAAATTCCCATACCTCTTAAATTTCACCCCAACCCTGGATCAAGGAGATAGATTTGAGAGCTTTGCCTCCTGTCTCCTTGCTGGTCAACCTCGCAATAAAGCTTCTTCTCCCTCAAAACCAGTGCCATATTATTGGCTCCTATGCACATCAGGCAGTGAACCTTTGCTTGATAACAAAAACATCATTGGGAATGTGGGCTTCATGGACAAAGAAGAGTTTTCTGGGGGAATTTCACATTTGCAAAATTGGTAGATGGGATTTAAGCAGTGAGAATTGTGATTTAATAAGTGTAGTGAAAGAACTTTTTTTTTTGATGCGGATCATTTTTAAAGTCTTTATTGCATTTGTTACAATATTGCTTCTGTTTTATGTTGTGGTTTTTTGGCCTGGAGGCATGTGGGACCTTAGCTCCCACACCTGGGATGGAACCCACACACCCCCGCCCCGCTCCCTGCATTGGAAGGAGAAGTCTTCACCACTGGGCTGCCAGGGAGACCCAGAACTTTTTTATTTGGGTGTATTTGTCTTTGTGAGGTTTTTGGTTTTGCTTTGCAATTAACAGCCATTAGGACTAAGTATTGACATTAACTGAACTTAAAAGCATACTTTCTAGTCTCATAAAATATTAAACTAAGATTGATTGAAATCATTTTTAATCATGTTGCACTCAGATTTTTGCTAATAACTTTAAAGTGAAGGGAAAAAGGTATAATGTACCATTCATTAAAATTGAAACAATTTAAGATTATTGTTTCATCTTTACCAAACCCTGTAATGACTTTTAGCATGCCTTATAATACATAATGTATTTATATAGTTACATGTGCATATAACTTACAAATAAATTGTAAATATCAGGCTAGGACATAGAAGGAATAAAACTTGGTGCATGAATGAGACAATGTGAAAGCAGTTGCCACCATCAGGACACTAATGAATAGTTTCACTTCCCCCTTGGTGACTAACTGGTGTGAGATATGAAAGGGAGAAGGGGTGGAGGATAGCTCTCACGTGTGGCTTGGGGGAGTGGGTGGTGGTGCTGTCACGCAGAAGGCTGGAAATGTTACCTAATGAAATTTGGGTCCACTTGACGAACTACTGACCCTGGGTTGTGGTGAAGGAAAGTGCAGCATTTGTTGCAAGGCCAAGCAAGGAGTACTGGCGGCTAAAGCTCAAAAGACCGGAACTCCTCGATGGATTTCAGGGAAGGGTTTTTAAAGACAGGGAGAGGGTAACAGGGTGGGTGATCATATCCTGGACATTCTTCTGATGGGTGGTGAGATAATTAGGAGTCAACATCATCAACCTTCTGGTTCTAATTGTCTGGGGTCTATGTGCTTGTTGATCAGCATGCAGTTAATGCCTTCCACCTGGTGGAGGTTTCAGTATCTGCAAAACAGCTCAAGCGTATGGCTCAGAATATTATCTATAGCCCTCGAAGAGGAACTAAAGGTCCTTGACTTTGTTTTATAGCTAAACTATTATTATTTTTGTCTTACTTGACTGTTTTCCTTTGCTTCTGCATTTTCTCACTTCTCTGATTAAATTTGGAACTCAGGAAAGGCCTAGGATGCTAAAGTTTTTCTATAAACAAGAGGCAGGTGGAGGACAGGGAGGGTGGGAGGAGTCTGTTCCTAGAAGGCCTTATAGGGTCCTGCTTGGTTACGGAAACACAGGAATAGGGGTAGGTTCTGGCACGTTCCTGGAAGGAAATTAGGAGTTTGAGTTTGGACACATTTCCTCCAGCCTAGGAACCTCTAGTGGAGATGTGTCCAGTTGGTTGGATATGCCATCTGCAGCTCTGGAGCATTCTGGGCTGGAGAGGAGTTTCCAGGGTCATTAGCAGGCAGGAGGTTTTAACATGGGAGTGGGTGAGATCCCCAGAAGGGGCAGGCAGCCCAGTAGTGGAACCCCAGAGAACACCACCACAATGAAAAGCCAGGCCCTGGAGGCTGAGAAGCTGCAGTCATTAAGGTGTGTAGAAAATCTGGAGAGAGAAAGGGGAGGTGGTTGCAAGCTCTGACTCTGGAAACTGTACTCCAAGAGTTGCAGGAAGGAAGGTGTGCTCAGCAGGTTCAAAGGCTGGGGAGAAGCGACTAGGGGAGGCTACAAAGCACCCACTGGCTTCGGCAACTAAGAGGTCAGTCCGGACTTAGAGGGGCGGGTGTGTAAGCCCGAGCACAGGGTTGGAGAACAGAGACTGTCAGTTCAGCTCCAGGGAGTAAGTCACCTGGATGGGGGCGCTGACCCCAGAATTTCTCCTTGGGACAAGTCCCGGCACGGGAGGAGGTTTGGGAAGATCCGAACATCGTGAGAAAAGCTTTGGGGCCCGGGGATGACCGCAGAGGCGAGGTCCGGAATGCCGGGCTGGACCTGACCCCCCGGCTGCGGCGGGCGCGCTTCCGGCTGAGGGACAGGGCGGCGGCCGCCGCGCCCCGGGAGCTCTCAAGTTTCCTTTCCTGTTGGCCGTGCGGCCCTGCGCTTCAGGTAGCGGCGGCCTGGCCGGGTGGGCGGGCGGCGGACAGGGCAGACTTCCGCGGCGGCGGCTCGGCCCGCGCCCCTCTGTCGCTGGCTGCTCGCCTGTCCTCTGCTCCGCGCCCAGGTAGGTCACCGACTGGGGCGGCGCGAGACCCCCGGGATTCTCCCCTGCGGAAGCGGCCCTTTTCCTCCCGCCCGGCGGCCCGGGAGCTCTGGGCTGGCGCGGCGCAGCACCGCGCCCCGGGACCGCCGGCCCCTGTCCCTGCCGCGGGGCGCACCGCCGGCTCCCGCCCAGCGCCCGCTGTGGGGCGAGGCCTGGCCCGGGTTCCGCGGGTCGGCGGCAGGGCGGGGCAGCCCTTCTGCGGCGCTCGCTGTGCGCCCTGCCCCGCGCCGCCACCTGCGCTCCAGACTGCGGGCCGCCCTCTTCGGCCCACTGCATGGCCCTGTCCCCTGAAGCCCGTGAGTGCGCGCGACGCTGCCCTGCTGACCTTGGGTCCACGGCTCGCGGCCCCCGGCGGCCCACAGTGGGAGTCGGAGCGCCCCCGGGTCGGAATCTCGGCCCTGGGCTTCCCTGCCCGCTAAGGCGGCGGCTCCGATCCCGGGTTCATCCCCTGCCTGGGCCCTGGGCTGTGCTCCTGTCCCAGTCCCTGTGGTGGCCTGGGCTCCAGAGGCCTCAGGTGAGCCCGCCACATCTCGGCTCCCTGGCGACCAACATTGGATTCGAGAGGTTTAGAGAAATTATGGGACCCGGGACTTGCCGCCACTTAAGCGCCCGGACCACTTTCTAGTGCCTGAGGACTGGCTAGATACCAAGGGCTGAGGATTTCCACCTGGAGGCAGGGGGATGCACAGGATGGCTGAGTGATGGGGTCATTGGAGGCCTTCATCCTTACCTCTTTGGCTCTTTCCTGGCAAGGGAGGTAGGTGTACTGCATCTGGCAGTCTGCTTTCTGCCCTTGAACTTCCTGGTAGCTGCTTTGCCAGTGGAACTGCTTGACTTGGCTGGCAGAGGCCTCTGGGGTGAGTCTTGAGAGGCCCTGGAGTAGGAGAGGCTTGCTAACTAGAGTGTCACTTACACTAACTGTTGGGTCCTTGTATGTGGCTGGAAGCTTAGTGATGACAAATTAGCAAAGGAGCTGAGTGAAGAAAGCTGGAAGCACTAGTAGGAATTTCAGCGTGGTCCTGAGCCCTTGCTGGCTATCCCCTTGGATGTGGTGACCAACATTTGGCCATCTTTAGGGGGAAATTGGCTGCAGCTGGAACCCTCATGGGAGAAATTCCTCCTCTGGCTGTGAAGCATCAGTGTTGAGTGGTAGTCAAGCCATAGGGCCAGGCAGACAGGGCCCCTGTCAGCACTCACCTTCTGGAGTGTTAGCAGATTTGGAGTAGTTAGCCTGACCTGGCTGCAACTCTGAGGGGCTGGCTTACTCTGAAGATGCCGGTTCGGGGCTGCGCTAAGAATCATGGGACTTATGTGGGTGGTTTGCTGGAAGACTCTGGGACCTCTGAGCCCCACCCTCAGCCCAACCTTGGCTCTTTGGAGATCCTCAGTAAGGAGTGAGTGGCTGTCAGCAAGGTCAGGAAGCTCTTGGACAGGTGAGACCTGTTTTCCTTGTCCTCACACTAGGTGACTCACTCTTCGAATGGCTTTGAAATCAATCCCTGGTTTTGAAAATATGGGCAGATAAAATGTAGCCTTCGGGTTAAGCAGGGAGAAGATCTTCGCTCCCCGAAAGCTACTCATTGGCCTCCCTGGTTCTTCCCCCCAAATATTAATCCTTTATTTCTTCTGTGTGCTGCTGCATATCTAGGACAGGAGATCATGGCTTTGGGCTCTGATCTAGGAGGGGCTAGGGCCCAAGAGGATGGGCTCAAGGCTGGGGTGCTGGCCATGCAAAGTCAGCAAGAGGTATCACTCATAGAGGAGAAGGCTCTTTTTCCTGATCCGGTTTCACACTTGAACATGGTTGCCTTCTCCTTGCACCCAAATAGGAGTTGAGAGAGTACTTGTCACATAATAGTGTTCAGTAAATAATGTTGAGTGAAAGGATTTGGTGTCTACATGAAAGGTCATGTTCATTTTCCCAGCTGGACTTTCTCGCACCTGGTATCAGGGTGATAATGAGTCAAGAGATAATACTTATAAAGCACACATTATGTGCCAGGTACTATTCTATGCACTTTACACATGCCAACTAATTTGTCATGGCAACCTATGAGATTGGCACTGTTATTATCCCCATTTTAGAGGGAATAAAACTGAGCCAGAGAAATTAGTAACTTGCCCAAGGTCATGCAACTTAGTGGTGGGGCAGGACTCCAACCTGGGTAGTCTGGCTTGAATCCATATTCTTAACCACACACCGAACTGACTCTTGACACTGGAATAGATAGATTCACCACTTAGCTCACTGACTCATTCATTATGTTATGCGTTCATTCATTCAACAAGTATTTCTTGATACCTGCTATATTCCAGGCATGGGGATACAATAGTGAATGAGGTGGGCAAGGTCTGTCATGGAGGTGATATATAGTGGGCAAAGCCCCTTTGACCAACGCCTCTTTGAGTCATGCACACCTCAGAAATGAGAAGGAAAGTGGGCCCCTATAGGCCACCCTACAGCATCCTTTTGGGGAGGGGAGAGTCGTATCTTTTTGGATGAGTCATAATTTGATTCCAGCCTTTCCTGTTTGTTGGGGTTTTGTAAGGGACACTTAAGTGATAACAGTAAATGCAATCTGATTTGGCACAATAACTTTATGTCCTTGAACCTAATAAATATTGTAGGTCTTTATCTCATGGCAATGAAAAAAAAAAGTGAATGCAGTCTGGTCTCCTGGGCGGGAGGTGCAGGCCTGGGTCTGGTTATCATAGATTGTCTTTTTTTTTTTAAGTCTATTTTTAAAAGTTGAGATATAGTTGAGGTATAATATTATATAAGTTACAGGTATGCAATATAGTGATTCATAATTTTTAAAGGTTATACTCCATTTATAGTTATTATAAGTTATTGGCTGTATTCCCTGTGTTGTACCATATGTCCTTGTAGCTTATTTATTTTATACATAATAGTTTGTACCTCTAAATCCCCTACCCCTATCTTGCCCCTCCCACTTCCCTCTCCCTACTGGTATCCACTAGTTTGTCTTATATATCTGTGAGTCTGTTTCCTTTTTGTTATATTCATTCGTATTTTTTAGATTCCACATATAAATAATATTATACAGTATTAGTCTTTTTCTAACTTATTTCACTTAGTGTAATACCCTCCAAGTCCATCCATGTTGTTGCAAATCGCACAATTTCATATTTTCTTATGGCTGAGTAGTATTCCATTGTATATATGTGCCACATGTTCTCTATCCATTCATCTGTTGATGGACACTGGGTTGCTTCTATATCTTGGCAATTGTAAATAATGCTGCTGTGAACGTTGGGGTGCATGTATCTTTTTGAATTAGTGTTTTCATTTTTTCAGATATATACCCAGGAGTGGAATTGCTTGGTCATATGGTAGTTCTGTGTTTAGCTTTTTGAGAAACTGCCATACCGTTTTCCACAGTGGCTGCACAAATTTACATTCCCACCAACAGTGTACGAGGGTTCCCTTTTCTCCACATCCTCGCCAGCATTTGTTATTTGTGGTGGACTTTTTGATGACAACCTTTCTGACAGGTGTGAGGTGATATCTCATTGTGATTTTAATTTGCATTTCTCTGATTAATGATATTGAGCATCTTTTCATGTGCCTGTTGGCCATCTGTATGTCGTCTTTGTAAAAATGTCTATTCAGGTCTTCTGCCCATTTTTTAATCAGGTTGTTTGTGTTTTTGATGTTGAGTTTATGAGCTGTTTATATTGATGTTTTGGATATTAGCCCCTTATCGGTTATATCATTAGCAATATTTTCTTCCATTCAGTAGTATCGTAGATTGTCTTAATGTTCCTTCATAAAGGAAAAGGCTTTGCGTTTGGGACCAGTGCTCTTCCATCCGGGGGACTTCTGGGCCACGAGGAGCAGAGACAGGTTAGGCTCAAGGTGGAATTGTTAGGTCCTGAGCAAGGGTTGCCCTCCCAAAACAGAGCCACAGTTTCCTCCTAAACTGTTCTGGAGGGTCTTGTATCCCTACAGTGGGACCCTTGGCCATTGTCCCAACCTGTGTCATCTTAGTGGGTCTGCTGCCCGTCTCTGGACATGATGGAGTAGATCTCACACTGGTCACTGGGGCCCAGGAAGGCAGCTTTCTCCAGGTTGGAAAATGAAGGCTCAAAGTGGAAGGCATTTTCCAAAGCCTATGCCCAGGATATTAATGGGTATTTTTTCCCTATGGTGGCAGTGGTGGGAGGGTCAAATAAGTGTGTTGGGTTAAACAAAGTTAAGCAGCTTTCTTGACTGGAGGACTTCTCAGATGTTTAGAACCTGGTAGTAGGAATTGTGTGTGAATCCCCATAAAGGACTGTGGTATGCAGTACTGTCCAAGCCTTCTGACATTTTTATGTTGTACAGACTACACTTTGGAAAATGCTTGTTTAGACCAAGGGTATCCACGGTCTGGTTAAAGGTGCAGAATAAGATTCCTTGGATGTGCTGGGTCTAAGTCGGTTCTCAGATGCATGGGCTAGGATGCTCCCATGGCAGCCCCATCCTACGTGCCCCCAACCCCGCCCCCCAAGCACACTAGCAGAAGGAATCATTTGCCTCTCCTCCGTCTGGCAGGATAGTACTAAGGGCTCCGGTTTTTTTTTTTCCGTTTTAAGGTCATTTAATTATTTAATGAATACACATTACCCTCCCTCTAGGTTGCTTGTAGCCTGCTGGTTGCAATGTTTATGAAACAGCTGTGAGGACAGGGGGGTCATAATCTCTGGGTAGCTAAAGCCCAGCAGCGGCCTGAGGATCGTGTGTCAACCCTGTAATCCTGCTCTGTACCCACAGGAATTATTATGTGGGCTCAGGAAGGCACAACCTCATGATTGGACGTGAGGAGGTGACTCAGGCCCAGGTCAGGGCTGGAGCCAGCCTCCTGGTAAACAACTGGCCCCATCCTATCTGGGCGCTTCTCCCCAGGATTTCGACAGCACCACAGAAATAGCCCTTTTGCTTATGGTTATTTCCCAGACCCATGCTGTTGGTCTGAGTCCCGGGGAAGCTGTGTGTCTGTTGTGAGCTTCCCCACAGAGGACCATCCTTCTCCTAAACGGCAGATGAAGAGTGGAGCTTTGCGACCCGTGATGCTGTTGTGATCCACCCTGACTGCTCTGCGGGTCACTTGAGGCAGGGAGAGTGGCAGCTGTGGTGGCGGGGTGGCCGCGTCCAGCCGGCGCTCAGGAGGCTCCTCCGAGCTGGAGGCATACGTGGGAGCCGGGAGCAGCAGTAAGAAGGGGAGGCTGGGGTAGGGGGGCTTGGGTGGGTCAGGCGGGAGGCACTTCTTCCCTGGGTGTGGATGGGTGGGCAGGCACGTGTGCTCTGGCAGAGCTGGTCAGGCCGCCCTGTCACCTGTGATGTGCAGCTCTTTTCAGGGAAGAAGGGAAGGAATGAGACAGGGCATGCCCGTCTCTTCAGCCTTGCCTGCTCCTGCGCTGAGATGTCCCCTCCCCCTGAGTCCCTGTCCTTTCCAGTTCCTGGCCCTTCCCTCTTTTAGAGGGGGTGGGGAGAGGCTCTTATTGGCAACTGGCCGAGAGCTCCCCCCGCCAGTCCTGGGGTGCCCTCAGGACTGTTTGGGGGCCCTTTGGGGGACCCTCTGAGGGGACCAGGGCAGGCTCTGTGTGTATAGACGACTTCCCTTGGTAAGATGAACCGGATCACCAGGCCAAGCCCGAGGTGGGGTTCAAAACGGAAGCAGCACGGGTGATGGTATTGCAGTTAGTGCTCAGCTTTCAGGAGGGGTCTGGACGTTCGAGGGAGGCTGTGGCTTATCGTCTGTGGTTTGTCAGGAAGGCTGAATGCATGAGTGCATTGGGCAGCAGTTGCTTTAGTTTCCTGCTCTGAAGAGGGCTGTGAACGGGGCCAGGACGCTGCATTCTGGACACAGCAGCCATGATAACTAGCATTACCTGGGCCCTGTAGGACTCTTGGAAACTTTCCACTTCCATTTCATATTCATGGAAGAATTTGCAGCCCAGGCTTTTCCTGCTTTTGCTGAGGGCTGTTCACAGATATGCAAAGCAGAGACCTCCCACCCCAGCAGCAGACAGAACCCGACTAACTGCACTTACACTGACTCAGCTCAGCCTCCCTGGCAGCACACAGCCCTTGGCCCAAGTGCGTCACCTGGGTGGCATCCTCAGAATCAGCCATGGAGACTCCAGTGCCAGGCTCAGGTCTGTGTCATGGGTTCTAACTGGGAGTCTGGCAAGAGCAAGAAACAGCATCATTTGTATGAGGAGGGGATTTAAGAGGCACTGTGCTCCCTTTCTGGAGGGGTCATGATGCTATGAAAACGTTCCTGTTTGTTGAAATTGGTGGTGTTTTATAGCTTTCTGACTTCGGGACACTTTGCCTCCAAGCTCATTGGAGGGTATTGTATTATATGTAACAACGACATAAGCTGTATCACTAGCCAATGCGGGTGAACTCACAGTTGAGCCTCCTAAGCCTGCTGGCTTCAGCTGACAAGTGGTTGAAAGCCAGGCTTGAACTGGCAGCTGGAGCTGAAGCTCTGCTGGGCGTGTGTATGGTGGGCTTTCTTCCGCATGCCTGGCCTGGCAGGGGTCTCTGGGTCTGAGAAGAGAGGCAAGCTCTGGAGGGAGGGGTTGGCAGGTGGGAGCTGTCTGCCAAGGATGTGCAAGAGACAGCAAATGTCCAGAAGGCTCCTAAGGCCCACTGACTTAGCCTAGCACCCCAGCTGGGTTACTTGGTCAATACTAAAGCATGGAATGGAGACTTCACCAATTATTTAAGACATTGGTAGTAGTTCTGTAGGAGATCCATAGGGATTCTGACAAAAAGGGGTCTATGGGGAGATGGTACTCTGTGATCCTTAAGTCTTTGGTGTGCCCTGTGTATCTGGGGTGAAGAGGCTGTGGAATGCAGCGTCTCCCTAATAATTGACCACAGGACCTGTTTCATAGCAACAGGTATTGACTTCTAGTGGGACCAAGGTTGGAGAAGACTGATGAAAGCTATTTGAGCTAAAGAAAAAGGAAGATCTTTTGTAGAAAGATGCATCCTGAAAAGTGTGTTTAGTTGACTTGAGCAAACTAAAAATGCTTCATGGAAAAACATGGCAGGATCTGGCGTAAGAGCCCTCAGACACAAAGGACCCCCCCACCCACAGTGCCCATTTCTGAGGGTACCTAGTGGGGTGTGGCTGGGTGAGGCCTGTGTGTGTTTGTGTGGGGTGTAGGAAGGTGGTGGTGGGCAGCTTCTATCCAAGGCAAGAACTAATGCAGAGATGGATCTCAGTGATGGAATTCCCTTTGGACCAGCCTCTCTCTGGTGTGGGTTAGGTGGGAGAGGACCCTGATTGCCAAAATCTGGGATGTAAAGGTTTGATTAGTTTTCATATTTTTCTCTTTTTATAATTTTTAAGTCTATTCATTTTCTTTCTATCTTTTTTTTTTTTTTTAAGAAGATGTTGGGGGTAGGAGTTTATTTATTTATTTATTTATTTTTGCTGGGTTGGGTCTTCATTTCTGTGCGAGGGCTTTCTCTAGTTGTGGCAAGCGGGGGCCACTCACTGTCGCAGCCTCTCTTGTTACGGAGCACAGGCTTCAGACACGCAGGCTCAGTAGTTGTGGCTCATGGGCCCAGCCGCTCTGCGGCATGTGGGATCCTCTCAGACCAGGGCTCGAACCCGTGGCCCCTGCACTAGCAGGCAGATTCTCAACCACTGCACCACCAGGGAAGCCCTATCTTGTTTGTTTTGTGCAAATGACATTACAATAGCATTAATGATCAAAATCAGATATTGCCTGTCACACAGGTGATCCTGCCATCTGGTCATTTGAGTGTGTGTCTCTTGCAGCCCTCGCCCATGAGGGGATGCATTTTCCTATCATTGTAATCAAAGCACAGGTACAGTTTCATGTATTAATTTTTTCATTTGCTGTTATCTCCCACTGTAATTTTTTAAAAAATAAATTTATGTATTTATTTTTGGCTGCATTGGGTCTTCATTGCTGTGCGCGGGCTTTCTCTAGTTGCAGCAAACAGGGGCTACTCTTCATTGTGGTGTGCGGGCTTCTCATTGCGGTGGCTTCTCTTGCTGTGGAGCACAGGCTCTAGGCATGTGGGCTTCAGTAGTTGTGGCTCGGGGGCTCTAGAGTGCAGGCTCAGTAGTTGTGGTGCACGGGCTTAGTTGCTCCACGGCATGTGGGATCTTCCTGGACCATGGCTTGAACCCGTGTCGCCTGCATTGGCAGGCGGATTCTTAACCACTGCGCCACCAGGGAAGTTCTCACAAGGTATTTTTTATGTGATTGCACTGTCCTCATAGTTATAATTTTGGTTGCTTAATGTTTTTTTTCAAGTGAGTATGCTCTCATTTGGACATTTTAAAGCTATTTATATGAAGAGTGCAGGTAAACATGTTTGTGCTTTTTCCTTCCTTCAGATTCTTTTCTTAGAAGCAATTTCTAGAAGTGGGTTTACTCTGTCAGATGCTTGAATGGTTTATGGCATTTGCTGCCTCTCGCTTGGGGCCCTTTGGAGGTCTACTTCTGAGATGCGATGTGAGGTTTTGGAATGCTGCACTTGCCCAGGGCCTTAGAGTTGAGGGCTGGGGGCCCAGCTTTGTTCTCCCGTAACAGCTCCTCCTGGGTCTAGCTGTTTGTCTTTCTCTCCATTTCTTTCTTCTGTCACCTTCTTCTCTGGCCTCTGCTCTGATAGTTTCCAGCTTCCCCGTCTCTCTGCTATCAGGATGTGGAAATCTCCACAGTCAGCTGTTCCTCTTCATCTTTGCAGGATAGGCCTTTGCAGTCTTGGTCTCTGCTGCCACAGACCAGCAGTTGCATGCTGGGCTGCCTCTCTCCTCCCAGCTCCCTCCCACTCAAGCCCCTGAGGGTGAAGGAGGCCCAGGAAAGGCCTGGCCCTGGGGGGCGGGGTTGGGGGGAAGGAGGAAATTGGTTTCACAGTCTAAGGGCCCACAGGGGTACTTTGCCACCCGTTACCAGCCTGCTTGCTTCATTCCTGTCTGTGTCATGAATTAGACCCACGTGCCGCAGAGGAGACCAGAGCAGCAAGGCTCCCCAGGCACCAGAAGCCCCCCTGGTACCTAGAACTGAGAGGGCCTTGGAGATCACTTAGTCTAATCCCCTTATCTCACAGGTGAGAATGCTGTGAGGCCGAGGGAATGACTGCCCCGAGGTTGTTCAGTGAGTCCCTCCTCCTTGGTAATTGCTTCCTCTCCCTGCCAGGCAGCAACTGGCCCCTGTCTCACCTTCATCCTCCTCTGTCGGGCTGACAAAGCCACCTCTCTCTTTAAACCCTCCTTAAAGAAACTGGGTGGACAGGAAACGCCTCTTCCAGAGCCGCTCCTGGTGAAGGTGGCTTGTGGAGAGGATGCAGTATTGGTCTGTTCCATAAGCGTGAGGGACAGTGAGGACACTTGCCCTGACCCCCAAATAGGCAGAGAGAAGCAGCACAGAGTAGTGGTTTAGAGGACAGATGCAGGAACCAGGTGCCTGCATTCAAATCCCTCAGCAGAGGCTTAGAGAGGAAAGGGCCAGGGGAGCCAGAGACTGAGAACAGCTCAGGTCTCTGCCCACTTATTAGAGGTGTGAACCTGGGCAAGTTAGCTCTCTCTGCCTTCCTTCTCTCATCTGTAAAATGGAAATTAACTGAGCTAGTAAATTTACAGGGCTTGGCGGAGTGTACTTACTATGGGCTATGTAAGTGTTGAAAGACAGACAGGCAGAAAGACAGGAAAGAAAGGAGCCAACCAGGTGATTGAGACCAGCTACTGACAGTGAGGAACGCAGTGTGCAGAGGGGAGGAGAAGGGCAAGCTTCTTTGAGGAAGTGAGTTTTCAGTCGGGTTGTGAAAGGTAAAGAGTCTCCCTGTCCCCAAACCTTTATTTTATTTGCTGTCTTGTTAGAAGTTCCAGAGGGTCTGGGAGATGGTGGAATTATGATTTCATTTCAGCAAAAGGCCTCATTTTATGTGGTGAGGCATGTAGCTGCAGATCTCCTGGGACCTTATGCTAATCATTAACCCCTTTGGTCTTCCGTCTTCCCCTCTGTGCAGTGGGGAGCAAGCCTCCTCGTAGCCTGCAGGACGGGGCTTCTGAATGCTCATCTTCCTGATCTGTCATGGAAACCAAGGCAGGAAGGGTGGGGCTGCCCACACGCTAAGGATCCCCCGGGTTCAGGAAAACAGAAGTAGACTTGGTTGGACCGTTCATTCTTTCGCTTCTGAACGTTTGCTTTCTCGTGAGATGTAACTGGACCTACACCCTTCATATCCAGTCACTTAGGGAGCTAGTTTTAAAAATTGGCCTGCGGGGTTTGGTCTGGGGAGTTCCTAAGTAGACAGCTGACCACAGGGACTGGGGCACCTGGCCCTTTTTTCGGTATCTTCCCCTGCCACGCAGCAGTGACTCAGGTGGTCCAGTAATTCCTGAAGGCTCACGCTGGTTCTTTTTCTGCCAGTCGAGATGCCGCGCCAGTTCCCCAAGCTGAACATCTCCGAGGTGGACGAGCAGGTCCGGCTCCTGGCTGAGAAGGTGTTCGCTAAAGTGCTCCGAGAAGAGGACAGCAAAGATGCCCTGTCCCTCTTCACCGTCCCCGAGGACTGCCCCATCGGGCAGAAGGAGGCCAAGGAGAGGGAGCTGCAGAAGGAGCTGGCAGAGCAGAAGTCTGTGGAGACTGCGAAAAGGTTTGTCCCCCTGACTTGTGTGGGGCTGTTCAGACCCAGGCAGGCTGTGGGTGTGTGTCCCGGATGAGACGGCTCGTGTGAACGTGGCTGTCTTGGGTACTGAGTTTATTTCTTAACCAAGACTACTGAACTCACCACTTATTCACTGAAGTGTGTCTTGGTGCCTTTGTTTGGTTGAAAAGATCAAAAACCACTTTCTCTACTGATGTTTTAATAACAAATCATGTGCACAAATACACACCGTTTCCAAATGACCTTTCCGTTTTCTTTCTGAAAACTTGAGGATTTCTTGGGAAACATCAGTTTTACTTCTTTTCATCACTTTGCATTGTTAATTAACAATGTATATGTACTTTGCATTGTTAATTAACTCAGCTCACTATTTGCCAGGTGTTGTGCTGGGCACTGGGGATGCATTAGTGAACAAGATAGATATAGTCCCTGCTCTGTAGAGCTTACAGCCGGTCTAGACAGTAATTAAGTGACTGGATCACTTAATTGAAAAATGACAAGTTATGATAAGTGCTGTGTTAGTCAGGGTCTAACCAGAAAAGCAGGAACTACTTGAGTAATGGAAATAGGATTTTCATGCAGGGAATTGGTTACAGGGTGTAGAGAACTGAGGAGGCAAGCAGTGGGGAGAGAGGCAGCCTGGAGATTAGACACAGTAGGAAGCAGCCACCACCCCAGGCAGAGAGACAGTGGAGAGAGGTGGTGTTGCTGGAGCCTGGGGTAGAGAAGTTGGAAATGCGGTGGCCTTGTCAGTGGAAAATGTAGCCTAGGGGGAGAGGCAACAGCTGCAGAGATGCCTCCCAAGGCAGAGATGGAGGCAGAGATACCTGGCTTTAATCCTTCTGGCATGTTCCAGTTTCCCCCACTGGTTGCCACTGGCCAAACCTAGCCAGCAGCCAGCTGACGCATGGAGAGGGAGAGTCCTTTTTCCGACTGGGTACTTAGGGAAGGTCTTTCCTAGGAGGTGACATTGTAGCTGATGCAAAGGTGTAAAGGAGCTAGTTCTGGGTAGAGCTGGGTGAGAGTCTTACAGGTGGAGCAGCCAGGACAAAGGCCCTCAGGGATCTTCAAGGAGGCCCATGTTGGGTAGAGGTGTGGTTAAGGGGGAAGCGCTATGACCTCCGGCTGGAGGGGCAGGCAGGGCCCAGATCAGATTGGTCTGTGCTCCCTGATAAGCATTGGGTTGGTTAAAAAGTTTGTTCAGGTTTTTCTGTGAGATGTTACGGAAAAACCCGAATAAACTTTTTATCCAACCCAATAGTTTGGATCTTTGTCCAAGTGCATTGGGAAGCCCTCACCCTTTTAGCTTATCTCACCTGGGAGAGCAGAATTAAAGAATAAAAAGCTTTGAGAACGTGTCTGGCAGGGCTGTAGCTGGGTGCCTGGCTGGCTGGCGTACTGCAGACCCCAACAGCTAACGTAGTAGAACTTGGGCTTTCTCTGCAACCTAGTCCATCATCAGGTCCTTCCTAAGGTACCGCCTTATTTTAAAAGGCAAGTCCTTTCCTTTCTTGGTAGGACAGAATTTCAGTATTTCCTTAACTTTTTTTGGAAAGTAGTAAAAAAGTCAAGTACTTGTATGAAGGCAAGAACAGAGGTTCCTTATCCAAAAAATAAGTGTTTTCCTTCCTCTGAGGGGCTGTGAAGTGAAGGGGTCACTGGTGCCATCGGCCAGCTCTGAGTGCCGGCCTTGTGCTGAGTGAGGTGGGGACAGGTCATCCCTGGAGGGTAAAGCAGAGCCTGATGGGGGAGACCCTGGTCCACACTGCACTGACTGAACAGAGGGCTGACGTTATGAACTGAATGGCCTGCAGGGCGTTCTGTGTCTTAAGAATTGAGCATTTTGGACCCTTTATAATGAGAAGGAGTCCTGGCATTTCGTATTACTAGAAATAGGTTTCTGAGGCCAGTTTCCATTACAGAGCGACACTGGGCCTGACGTCTGCAAAAGAGAGTCTTCTCTTCTTATCAATGCCCAAGCTAATGGCAAAATAGAAGCCTTCTTACTCGAAGTCCAAACGATGCTCCGTGGTTTCCAGAAATTCCTCTGTAAGCTCATCTCCAGAAATTTTTCTCCTTCTCTACTTGTTAGGTTGTGATGGTCTTGGTTTGCATCTGTCTGCCCCTTTCATTTTTTTTTTTTTTTTGCGGTACAAGGGCCTCTCACTGTTGTGGCCTCTCCCGCCGCGGAGCACAGGCTCCGGACGCACAGGCCCAGTGGCCATGGCTCATGGGCCCAGCCATTCCGCAGCATGTGGGATCCTCCCGGACCGGGGCACGAACCCGTGTCCCCTGCATCGGCAGGCGGACTCTCAACCACTGCGCCACCAGGGAAGCCCCTGTCTGCCCCCTTTGACTGGAAGCTCCTTGAGCACATTATCTGGCTCCCACCGGATCCTCAGGATCCAGCCCAGGACTTGGCCTGTGTCGGTGAGCAGTGTATGTGCGGCAAAAGAAAGACATCCTGTTTCTCCACTGCCACCACAGATACTACCTCAGGGTGGCCACGGCTCTCTGGGCCACTGTGTTCTACCACTCCCTGGTACACTCTGTGACCTTGGGCCCATTAGGAAACCTTTCTGTGCCCCAGTTTTTCATCATCTGTAAAGTAGATATGGTAAAGAGCTACTTTCTTGGGGTGTTGTGAGGAATGAGGGAATTAACATACGCAAAAGGCTTGGGGCAGCGCCTGGATCACAGTAAGCCCCATGGAGATGTTAACTATTTGTCCAGCTTCCTGCGGCAGAGATGGGCGGCAACAGCAGCTACTACTTACTGTGGGCTAAGTGCTGGCCTGTGCCGTTTACTTTCATTCTTTAAGCCCCACATGAAGCTTATCAAGTGGATATTCTTATCTCGATTTTGCTGATTAGGACACATAGCCAGTAAGTGACAGGGCAGAGACTAAAATCCACGTCTTTGGAAGGTAGAACCCCACATTTTAACCACGAGGCTGTCCCACCTCCAGTCAGGGCTGGGGTCCTTGCTTCCACAAGAAGACACTGGAATGACACTGGGGGCTGCTCCCCAGGGTATAATTGCCGGCTTCTGAATGAAATGGAGGGAAAAGCTGGACCATAGCTCCCTGCTGCCCACTGGCTTCTTTCCTGCCAGAGGACAGCTTGGTCCCTAGACTGCCTGTCAGATGTCCCAGTAGCCTCTGGAGCTGTGCGCCCCCAGCTTTATCTTTCAGCCTCGCTGTTCAGTAGAGACACCGTTATGCAAATATTCAGATGTGAATCGTTCGGAAGAGGAACCCTCTCCGCAGCTTCCTCTTTGTCTTTGGCTGCTCCCTGAAATTCTGGAATATAAATGGTAATATGGAGCCTTCCTGCCAGAGCCAGGCGCTGTGCCGGGCTTGGAAGATGGAGGGCGCTACATACAAGAATCAGAGGGCGACCCCTGCCCAATAGCCAGTGAGGAACCTGGGCCTCAGTCTAGGCCCACATGGAGATGAATTCTGCCAACCACCTGCATGAGCTTGGAAGTGGATTCTTTCCCAGGGTCTCCAGCTAAGAGCCCGGTGTGGCCAGCCTGGGTTTGGCCTTTCAGTACCCCAGATGTAGAGTCCAGCTGAGCCCACGCCGACGTTTCACCTACAGAGCTGCGAGCCAGCAAGTGGGGACTGCTTGAAGACACCAGGCTTGTGGCAATTTGTAGTGCAGCCATAGAAGATGAACACAGGGCCCTCTCCTTGGGCTCCGTTTAGCTTTTCTGCTTTTCTTAGAGACGAGCTTTAGTGGTTACCTCTGGTTATTCCAAGCCCTTGCCCATGGTGTGTGGGCCCTAAGGAGTTGCCCCATCTGTTGTTAAACCTGTCCCTTATCCCTGCAAAGCCCAAGCTCCCAGCCCATGTTCATATGTGACAGTCTGGGGCTCACCTGAAGACCAAGGCTGGAGCCATAATGGATGGGTTCTGGCTTCCTCACTGGGACAGAGGAATGTGGACATTCCTTGGACAAGTCGGGTGGCTTTGGCTCAGGCAGCCTTCCAGCTTTCTGATTGTGGTGTGTTTTGTTTTTGTTTTTGTTTTTAACTTTTTAACCTGTTTCTCACCTTAGATGTCACCTTGCTTTTCCTTAGCAGGACTGGTCATCAGGCGGCATTGGCTGAGGCTTGCAGGGGTATAGTTGGCATAGAGATAAAAACAGTGACCTGGCAGACGTGTGGGTGACACTGAAGCCAGAGGCTCACAGGGTCTGGCTGACCCTGTCAGCATATGAGAGGGAGCCGAAAGTAACGGCTCTTCCTCTCGGTGTGAACATCCAAAAGATGCCCAAGTGGGAACCTCATTGCTCAAGGTGAGTCTGCCTCTGAGGAATGATTGACAGGCATGAGTTGGTATCTTCCTTGGAATAGGATGCTTGACTCAGCTCCGTGTGATGGATGGATGGTGGGCTGGGGAAAGCCTAGGCTGGAGGTTCCTGGAGTCCAGCCTGGGTCTCCTGAACAACTCAGTGCATCTGTTAGGTAGGGTCGGGGTCAGGGCAAAGACAGACTTCTGAAAAAGGGCCGCCTCCACTTTCCAGGTCTAAACAGTCTTGTCCCCAAAGAGGTGATAACACATGTGGGCAGATAAGGACCAGAGAGCCATGGCAAGCAGTGGGTGTATAGACAGGGCAGGGAGAAATTGGTGGTTCCTGAAAAATCAGCCGTGGATCTGTGAGAAGAGACCTGGCCAAGAGCCAGGAAGAAGACAGCTGCCTCTGGGTGAGTCATAAGGTCCGTTTGGAGATCAGCTGATTTCTCCACACCCTGTAGGTGTCACCGGTGCCTGGAGAAAAGGAGGGGTTCTAGGGGCTCTGGTGGGTCACGGTTGTCGCTGAGTCCTTCACTGGTGTCTGTAAGCCCTGGTTGTGCTAGGATAGTACCCAGGAGGCTGCTGGGCCCTGTGACACAGGAGGGCAAGTAGTCAGCTGGCATTGGACATCACTGGGTGGCAGTGCTGGGGAGAGACGTGGGAGAGGGGAGTGCTGATGGCCTCACCTCCCTGCTGCTTAACTCTATGTCTGGAGATCCTAGGACTTGGGTTGGTGTCATTTGAAACATTACTAATTAGTTAATGAGGAAGGTGAGGGTTCACAAATCAGCATTGCAGATAAGCACGAGCTCATGGCATTTTAAACCAACCTTGTGCTTACTTCCCCAAGAGTTTGTGAAATCATCTTTTGGTGCCAAGGTGACAGGTCCAGAGAGACCTGAAATTGACACTGATCAGTCCCTTTCCCATAACAAAGCTACAGATCTGTGCCTGTCCCAGCAGCGGCCAGGAGGACACATGCCAGGCTAGAGGAAGGAGCAGCCGGGGTGACAGGGTACTAGGGAGGTGGGAAGCTAAGGGCTAACTGCACCTTGCCGTGACTTTGTATAAGCCATTTCCCATCTCTGGTCCCCTGACTCTTGCTTTGTGAAAACAGGAGGTGGGACTGGTTGATTGTCACAATCTCTTCTGGCTCCAATGCCCCCAATTAGTAACATTGTGCAGTGCACTGTGATTGAGACTGTTCATATGCTGGGACTCAGAGTTTGTCTTATCTGAAGACAGCATGGTGGTTGATTCGACATCGTGCTCACCTCACCTGCCCTTGATGTTAGACCCCTGCAGGGTGGTCTGCCCTCTGTCTCCTGAGACATTTGCCTACTTGAATGTTCCACGTGCCCTGCAAACGCAGGCCACAGCAGTTCTTAGTGGCTGCAAGGAGGGGTGTCTGGGATATTGCATGCAGAGAGACGCGTGTGAGAGGAAGGCATGAATGATTAGAAACTTCTTAACGGTAGGACCAGCACCGCTGATTCATCAGAGACAAATTCTCCTGCCATGTCCAGAACAGAGACTCTTCATCACTCGCCCCAATTCGCTGCTGCTTTCTTTCACTTTTCCTTGTCCTCGACTTTTAGAAAGAAAAGTTTTAAGATGATTCGGTCCCAGTCCCTGTCTCTGCAAATGCCGACGCAGCAAGATTGGAAGGGCCTCCCGACAGCCTGCCCAGCCACGTCTGCCGCAGCTCCTGTGCTCCCCGGAGCCCCTCCGCAGCCCGCATCCATGCCCTATGCCATGCCCGAGTTCCAGCGGGTCACCATCAGCGGAGACTACTGTGCTGGGGTAAGGCGTCTCTGCGGGGGCTGTGTGAGTATTGTATGTGCCTTGTGCCAAAGCTGGGGTCCCGTGGGGTCCCGCCCAGCCCTGAAGCCTGGCCTGGTCTGTGGGTGTCTGGGAGGTGTCAGGCAGGAGGCACAGGAGTCTGGAGAGAAGGAGGGTTCTAGGTGAGGTGTGTGTCTAGGGTGCTGCTCTCCCTGTGAGGAGGGCCTAGGGGCTGCATGTTGGTACACCGTGTGGCCCGTAGGTTCCATATGTGCTCTGGGCCCAGAAACACTGCTCTCTGTCCCTGTAGCCCACTGGGGACGGTTCCAGCTTGGGCTCTTTAGTGTTCCCAGATGTTGAATGGATTAAGTCCTGGGGTTGATTGGTTTGTGCGCAATCAGTTATTGCTGATCCAGCTCCTCCTCTGTGCTTGGACTCATGTCCTTAAATACAGGCTAGACCAGCCAAGCAGGACGAGCAGGTCTTGACAAAAAAATGAACAAGCTTGGTTTGCACCAAGTCGGTTAACTCAGTCACTGAAAATGTGCTACTTTCACCTGGTTGGATGATGCATTTTTATTGCTTGTTTCTTGAAGAGAAATATCACTTAGTGCCAGGTTTGGTTCCATCTCCCTGGCCCTCAACCTACTACCCGTGCCTCAGTTGGCCTTGTTATTCTCTCGTCTTTTTTAACAGTAGTTTTAGAATATATAGTGTATCTGAGAAAGCACAGTGACTTATTACTCTTCTATACATTTTCTTCTAGCTTAAAAAAATTTATTTTTTGAGCAATAGAAAATCCTTGCATATGGCTTAAAATTTAAAAGGTACAAAAATTATATCAGTCCTCTAGCCACCCGATTCCCCTCCTCAGAGGCAGTCCTTGGTTTTGGTTGCTGGTGTGTTCTCACATAGATGGCCTGTGTACCTACAGTTTACTATGCCCATGTAGTTGATTTATTTATTTTTACACAAATGGTAGTTACTATACATTATACTGAGCCTAGGTTTTTCAGGTAACAGTACATCTTGGGGATAATGCCATATCAATACATCAAGAACGTCCTTGTTATTTCTTTTTCACAAGTGCATAGTATTCCACTGTGTGGATGAACCATACTTTATTTAAATTCCTTTCTATGGATGGGAATTTTGGTTGGATTGGAAACAGCACAGGCCTTGTCTGGAGATACAGCATCCTGACCAGGAGTCCGTGGTGTCCACCCAGCCTCTGGCACGTGGGCAGAACAGTGGAAGGGGAGACTAGAGGGGGGCTGACAGCCAGCTGAAGGGGGGGAGGACGTTGGCCTGGTGCATTAACTAGCTTCTTTCCATCAGTCTCCTGCTTGGCACATTGTAGGGCATAGAGCCCCTGAACTGGCGAGTGGTCCCCAGAGAGCCACCAGTCCACGAGAGGCAGGCTGACCTTGCAGGTCGCCTTGGCCCCCAGTGGGTCAGCTGCCAGGCATGAGGCCTGAAGTGCTTACAGGTTGGCTGGTCCGCTGGGACTCTGAGCACGTCTCTGATACCTCCAGCTGTGGCCTGAGCCCCTTGCCCTGCTGAGTCCCTCAGTCCTGCAGACAGAGTATTTGGCTTTATTGTTGGCAGGGACATATTTGTGTCTACGGTGTTGTCCGCTCACCTATTCCTGCTGCTCTCCTAAGCCATCAGAAAGTGTAAAATGGAATTAACACCCCCTCATGGGGACACCTGGAGTCAGGAAAGGAGAAGCTCCTTCCTTAACAAGAAGCAAGGAAAGAAAAAAAAAAAAAGTAAAAGTATAAAAATGTTCATGGGAAAGACAGATACCAACTTCCTTCCTCTGAGGATGGAGTGGGTGGAGGAGGGCAGAGTTTTAGCTTTTATCTGAGATGATTTATTTATGTCAACATATAAGACATCTGAAACAACAATAACAATATTAAAATTGTTAGCTCTGGAAGGTAGATACATGGGCGTCTGTCATATTATCTCCAGTGCTTGTCTGTATGTTTACACCATTTCAAAACTAAAAATGCTTTTTTTTTTTACTAAAGCCAGAGGGGTCACGGTCCAGGCCCCAGCCTTCCAGCTCTGTGCTCCCTCTTGTATCTCCCTCTGCTGCATCTCATATCCATCCCCTCTTATGAATGACTGTCTCCCCCAGCACGTTCAGATTTCTTCCACACCTGTCCTTCCCAACAGACAAAGATTAACGAGCCCACTGGAAGGTGGGAATTTATCTCATTTATCTCTGGGTGTGAGGTAGCTCTGGGAAAGCAGAGCATACTTGGGCTTTGGGACTCAATCAGATCAGGGTCTGAAGTTTGACTTCGTGACTTCCTGTGATTTATCCTCTCTGGGTCTCTGTTTCCCCAGTTGTAAAATGGGTTGCAGTGAGGACCAAAATGAAATCTACGAAAAGGGTCTGTCCCATAACACACAAGTGCTTGTTGACAGGGTGAACTGGGGTGATTACCAGATGAATCAGAAGCCTGGGGTTGGCAAAGCAGCAGACTGAGCACACAGAAGTTTTTAGCTTTACCTCCGAAGAAACCATGTATTTTCTCAACTGAAAATGATGATGCTAACCCTGATCAGGGGTATGGTCCAGGCTGTGCCTCTTCTTGGGCCGGGGGCAGCAGCAGCTGGCTTGTGGTTTAATCAGCCGCACTAAGGCTGGCCTGCGGTGTGCAGGCTGGGGTACCTGCCTCTCTCCAACAGCCCCAAGTCTCCTCCTGTGTTGGGGGACCCCAAGACCCCTGCCGGGTTCAGTGATTTGCCAGAAGGACTCCTGGGACTCGGCGCAGAGCTGTACTCAGGACTAGGATTTATTACAGGGAAAGGCTGCAGAGCAAAGTCAGCAAAGGGAAGAGGTACATGGGGCAGAGTCTGGAAGAGGCCAGCAGCAAGCTTCCTAGCAACCCCGCCCGGTGGAGTCACCAGAACGCACTTAATCCATTCAGCATTGAATTGTGACAGCATGTGTGAAGTGTCATCTACCATGGAAGCTCATTAGAGACTCAGCAGCCAAGGTTTTCACTGGGGCTGGCCGCACGTCTGTAGAGCACATCCCTCAATTCCAGGCTCCCAGAAGGAACTTGGGTGTCCGGCATTAACCATGGTATTTGTACAAACCGTTCAAGCACAGGGAGCCCCTGGGCCCACAGTGGTGGGAATGCTCCCCAAACCCAAGTTCCCTGCTGCCAGTCAAGGGCCAACCTTGTGGCAGGTCTTGCTAGGTCAGTGGTCTCAGGCCTGCTGTGTGAACCCTTTTCTGCAGATCACCGTGGAGGACTATGAGCAGGCTGCCAAGAGCCTGGCCAAGGCCCTGCTGATCCGGGAGAAGTATGCCCGGCTCGCCTACCACCGCTTCCCACGCACCACAGCCCAGTACCTGGGTCACTGGCAGGCAGACGCTGCACCTCTGGAAGAGGGCCTCCCAGGTATGGCGCTGTGGCTGCAGGTGGGCTTCCAAGCAGGGCATGGCCTGAGGGTTGGCCAGGAGGTTTTACTGGTTGGATGTATTTCCCCCAGATGGTGTTTTAAGGGCCGAGCCCTGGTATTGGCTTCTCCTGCACTGATTTTTTTGCTGGTTTCCCCAAGGATTGATTCCATGTGCACTGTGTGCCTTGCCCTTGGTTGAGCTGTATAAGTTGAGAGAGACAAGGTAGGGGAGGGGGGGAAAGACAGTCCCTGATCTTGGGAGTCCTCTAGGGAGACAGGCAGTCTCATGCTGGATATTTAAACACAATCAGACAGTAAATGCCAAATTGGTGGTGAGGTGGGTGGCGTGTGGGTAAGTAGAGAGGGTGTGTTCCCAGGGCAGGGAAGTTGGCTCTGGAGTCCAACACACCTGCATTCCGATCTAAGCTCCACCACTTTCTTGGGCAAGGAAGGTATTTCTCCAAACCTCAGCTTCTCAGTCTGTAAAATGGGAATACTAATAATATCTATCCCTTGGGCCAGTTGTGAGGATGAAACGAGAGAATGCACGTGACGTGGTTAGTGCAGTTCTGGCATCTGGGGAGTGACTGGTAAATAGGAGTTACATTGATGCTGTGGAGTTTGGGGAAAGGGAGGGGTCAGAGAAGGCAGGATGGTTTCTGGTGGAGTCTGTTTGGCCTGTGAAAGACCCAGGAGCAGTAGAGGCTGTAAGTTAACTAATATGAATGAAGACAACAGGAAACCTCGATCTTGAAAGTTGGTGGTGGGGGATCTGATGAGGGCCTGGTGAGGGCCTGGTAGTCTGTGCCAGCACCCAGGACCCTGGCTACGCCCCTGGGGGGAGTTGGTGCCAAGATGTCTCCTGTCTCTTGCTTTCCTTGAAGCTCTGAGACCTCAACTTTGGGCATCTGTTACTACCTGGGGCCCTGGGTAAGTCTCAGCCCTCCCAAACCCGTTTCCCTGTCTGTCTGAGGGAAGTTGATCCCACCCGCTCCAGTGTTGGCAAGGGCAGGCAGGAATGACTGTCGAAGGTGTACTTTATACAGAACAGAGTCCCCGGGGGCCCGGGTGTGAGTGTGGTGACGTGGAGGCAGTGGTCCCCCCAGGCCTTTGGACTGCGTGTGTCTCACAGGCACTGGCACACATCAGGGACTCCTGAGCTGGCCTGTGGCTGTGCCTGGTGTGTGTGTGGGGGGGCATCAGTTCCCCGCCCCCGTGCTGCTGAAGCCCCTGTGATGCCTCACATCTGCTCTAGGGCAGTCTGTTCCGAGCACGGATGGGGGAGGCCCAGGCAGCTACTCCGCCTTCCTTCCTTCCATTGATGAAGATTCCAGGGTTTCCTCCTGCCTGGGGTGGCAGCCAGGCAGCTGGACCCTGTGCGGGGTTGGCTGATGTGCAGAGCTGAAGCCCCCAGTTCTACTGTTGCTCAGCATAACCTGTTGCTTGGCCAGAACAGAGCTTATCGAGAGCCAGGAAAACCCACTATGAGAGTAGTGAGAATAATGCCCTACGGTGTATTACTGTTTACAAAACATTTTCCTCTACCTGCTAGTGCAGCCCTCACAACAGCCCATTAAGGCAGGGTGTCATCCTCAGGTGAGCAGACAGGTTCAGGAGGTAAAGTTGTTTGCTCCAAGTCGTAGCTGGGAAATAGCCGAGAGGCATTTTCTGGCTCCTGGGGGCTAACAGCCCACAGCCTAGGGACAGACAGCTCTGTCTCTGGGGGAGACCTTCTCTATTCTGTGCTTATTTGTGGAGGGGATGGCTTCTTCATCTAGCCCCTGAGCCTCCCTGGGCTCAGGAAGATGTGGAAGGGCAGGGGCAGTTATTCCCACCGGGCAGTGCCAGGTTCTCTCTGTTCTCTTACTAGGAGAAGACACAGCTGCCCTTTTTCATAAGCCTCGTGTCCCTGAAGTACCCAGGAGGCTGAAGCTCATTTCAGTTAAAACAGTAAAGGGCCAGCCGTGTGCCATGGCCCGTTCTAGGGAATGGGGATACAGCAGTGAACAAAATGAACATATACTACCCAAGGTAAAGAAGAGAAATTACTTTACATAGTGGCAAGTGCTGAGGAGACAGAATAAAGCAGGGAAGGGGATATGAGATGTCGGGGGCAGTGGGAGTGGTTAGGTTTTAGATCAGACAACCGGGGCAGGCCTCGGTGGGGACGTGACTTTTGAGCCCCTGTGAGCTCCTGAGGTGAAGGGCACTTGGCCTTCACTCAATCCTGTTTTGCAGACTTCTACCCTCCCCCACTGCCCCAGGAAGACCCTTACTGCCTGGATGATGCTCCCCGAAACCTGGGCTTCCTGGTCCGCATGCAGGGGGGCATCCTCTACGTGTACGACAACACAGAGATGCTGGAGCGCCAGGAGCCCCACAGCCTGCCCTACCCGGACCTGGAGACCTACACGGTGGACATGAGCCACATCCTGGCTCTCATTACCCATGGTCCCACGTAAGCCCCCCGAGTCTGCCTCTCTTTGCAGGGGTGCTGTCCTGTAGGAAGGGACCGGGAGAGGCCTCTTGCTCTGGGCTTCCCCTCAGCTAAACCACCCCAGAAAGAGAGTGGTTTCCCCTTTCCCCAGTGCTTTGTGGGTTTCTGCCACAATCTTCCTTCACAGGCTGGCATATTCTTAAAGTTGCTACTACCTGTCCCTTCTGCACGCGCAGGTGTGGGGCATCTGCTTGCCGGTGGCCACCTGTGCACCTTACAAGGGTGGTCACTCCCCACCCCCCAGGCAGGACGGCAGCCTTGCGGAGAGTTACCAGCCTAGGGCCTTACTGTAGGTGGGGGAGTGATGAAGACTGTTGCTTCCTCTGTTGGTTTTTCTGTGTTTCTGGAGGGGAGAGTGCAGGGAGCCTGGGAACTTAGCCACGACCCCCGTGTTGCTTGTAGGCTTGGCTCGAACTGACCTGGCAGGGAGCTGTCTTCCTGGGCCCTCGCTTCTTGGTGAGCACTTCAGCGAATCAGCAGCGGAGGCTCAGCCTGCCCGGGCCCTGAGCCCCTCTGAGAGCGGCTGTGCTGTGAATACCCAGCCAGGACTGGGGGTCCGGGGGAGGGTGAGGAAGCTGGTCACGGCTGAGGGACTTATCTCTTTCCCTGCCTTTTGGGGTTCGCTGGGAATGGGGTGATGCCAGTGTCCAAGGCGGGAGGGTGGGCCCTGAAGGGATGGACAGAGTGGGTCTTGGTCCTCGGTGATCTGAGGGCAGACGTAAGAGCTGGGAGGGGAAAGGGTAGCTGCCGGGAGCTTGCCTCAGCCAATGAGAGCAGGAGCTTTGAGGGGAAGCCTTAGGGATAGGACGGCTCCCCAGGTGTGTGAGCAGTGGCTGTCCTGCCTGGGAGGCTGTCAGGGCGAGTCCCGCTGGGGAAGGGACTGGGTGATATGGCCTTGGGAATTGGCTCTGGGGCTCATCCAGCTGACAGATGATGGTGCTGGTGCAGGGCTGGCAGTTGCTTTTTAGGAAAAGTCTCAGTGACTGGGTGCCAAAGGAGCTGTGTGTGTTTGGGGCCCACAGGGAAGCAGAGTGGCCTGGCTTGTAGTTGAAGGTTCCACATGGCTGTGGACACAGGCACCTGGCAGTTGGCTGAGAATAGTGAGTGCTTCCACCCGCAGTGGCCTTTGCCAGCCGGTGGGGACATCAATCCTTGCAGAGATTTCTGTCCTGGTAACAACACCCCTACATTTCTAGTCTGCCCATGATGCAGAATATCCTCCCCTCATCCTGAAGCCTCAGAACTAAGAAGTCTTCAGGTCTCAGGGTTTGGGGGATGTCATTTGGTCACAGGGTGGTTCTCTGCAGCCAAGGTGGGCAGATCACGCCTTAGGGTTTGACTGTATTATCAATCTTTTGGGCAGAGGTGAAACTCTTTTGAAGGAGTGAAAGGTGGCTGAGGATAGATGGGAGGAAGGAAAGACGGAAGGGCTGAAGGAGGGAGATCTTCCCTGAGTGTCCACTCTGCTGAGTCGGGCCCTTCACACACACAAGGCCGTTTAACGCTCGCTTCAAGTCTTGGGCATTGCTGGCTCCATATCTGTTCATGAGGGACAGCAGCTTGGGATGAATCGCCGAAGCCCGTGAGGCTAGAAGTCAAGGAACCCGTGTGAGGTTACAGTCAGCTCTCTACTGCCCCCATCGACTCACATGGCTGTGGTTCCACACTTCAGCTGGGTCTGCAGGAAGCGGGCCCCTCCGTGTCCCTCCCTGCTCCGTCCTGACCTTCCGCCCAGGGGTCGGTCCCCGCAGACACTGGAGGTCTCCAAACTGGAGAGCTTGCTGTGCCTTCTCCTCAGCTGTGGTTTCTCCCCCTTCCCAATCTGCAGGAAGACGTATTGTCACCGGCGACTGAACTTTCTGGAATCCAAGTTCAGCCTTCACGAGATGCTCAATGAAATGGCCGAGTTCAAGGAGTTGAAGAGCAACCCTCACCGAGACTTCTATAACGTGAGGAAGGTGCGTGAGCCGGCCGGTGTCCAGAGCCGGGGCCCTGGCCCGTCCGGGCTCGGCCCCCCGCGTAGCCTTCCTACGTACAGAGGGAAGACCGGCCAGTTGCCTTCCGTGCAGCAGGCCACGCCTCAGGTGGTACTTGGTATGACACGGTGGAAACCTTTGTCCGTGTTGTGTATCTGTTGGAACGTGCCCTCCTCCTTGAGAAACAGGGCATGGCCTCTTAATTGGTTATGAGTGGAGAGCAGCCTACGTTTACAGTAGAGAATGTATTAAATGTATCATGGATCGAGAAAGGCTATTAAGACCCCTTTGGACTTGGGAGTTTGTGGCCCTGCTTCCTTCTGGATGGGGCGTATTTAAGGAAGAGCATCCGATGTGCTCCCCTCTCTGGACTTCCCCTAGAGTGGAGAGCTCAGGGCCCGCAGCCTGCAGGGGCCGCAGTCGGGGCCGACGTGCAGGTTAAATGATCACGGCCTTCCGCTTTGCCATTTTATTCCGTGTGACAAATATACAGCGAGCATGGGATCAGTGCCAAGCGTGGGGCCTTTGATGCCTAATGAGAGTCACTTCCTGTCCACAAGCAGTTCCCAGCCTGTTACTGTTAGTGTGATAGGTGTGTGACTGGGGTGCCTTTCAGGGAGAGGCCAGGACTGAGCTGACTTTGAGTAGGAGTTTGCCGGGCAGAGGGCAGGGCAGGGAGTGGAAGTGATGACCCAGCAGGTAGAGGGCGCTGTGGCTACAAGCAGCAGCAGGGGGAGAGCGGCCCTGAGACAGGAGGGAGCGCGAGGGTGCTAGCACAGCTGCAAGGGGTGCAGTGTGGCTGGAGCTCAGGGGTGGGGGCAGAGGCTCGTGGCGGGCTGTGGGGAGTGAACCCGCAGGTGTGGGTGAGGTTCTGGATCACTCAAGGGCCCGCGGGTTTGTCAGAGGCGGCAGGGAGGCGGGCGGGGGTGTGGCGCTGCTCTGGGACAGAAGCCCCGGGAGGAGGGTGGGGTGAGGCTATGCCTGGAGGAGGGGTGGCCACATCTGAACTGAGTCACAGCAGGGTTGTCGTGGCCACAGGGGCCTCTGTCCCAGTGCCACCCCCTCCCTGGGGTCAGCTTTGACAAGGGAGGGTAGGCCAGAGGAGGTTGTGTCTCCTCTGGGGAGCCCAGCTCAGGCCTCCCTGACCCCCTGCCTGGGAGCTCTCAGCAGTACTACATGGACGGCCTTCTCCAGCGAGGCCCCGAGATCACCTCTGCTAAGCCGCCTCCCACTTGGATGGGATCAAGAGCCTTCAGAGTGCAAGTTAGGCTTCTGCTCCTGGGCTCTGAGGCTCACGGAAGAGTCTCGGGGATTTCCAGGCAGAGGTGAAAGGATGTGTGTTAGGCACCACCTCCGTGGCATATTCACCTTCAAGCGCCATCTGTTTCTTCTCTGTGATCCTCAGGTGCTCAGACAGCTGGGTGCCTCAGTCATTAGGTCAGCTCCTCTCTGCCCTGCCCGAAGGAACCCTACAACGCCCAGATGGGTGTCCAAGAAAACTCCTTGCCCAGCCCTGCGCAGCCCTGCCCTCTGCCCACGTGCACGCTCTGGGCCTGACTGCTTCCTGCTGCCTGCACCTGACCGCACTGGCTCCGACACTGTCTGCTTCTAAGGCGGGGCCCCAGTGGGTGTTTGCACTCTCTGGCCACCATGAGGGCGAGAGTCCTAGGGGGCAGGGGGCGAAGGGGCTGTGGTTACCTACCAGAGCCCATCCTCGCGTTCCCTGTCAGTCTGGGGGTTCATGTGCTCTCTGGACAGAGATGGCCTTGAGCCCCGTGCTCTGACGCAGTGGGCTGTTCTCTGGCACCACAGCTATCCATAAACGCAGGTCCAGGTCAGGCTGTGCCTGCCCCTCCCTGCCTCCTGAGTGCTGGCTGCTTCATCTTTACCCTGGAAGCCTGTGCTAGGGGAGGAGAGCTGACTTTCTGAAGTTCAGGATGGGCTGGGAGGTGGCCTCCATACTTCCAAGTGGCTGTCAGTGTCATGGGGGCAGGCCAGGGTCCTGCTCTGAGGCAGGAGCTGTGCCTGGCTGTGGGTCAGTGTGGGCGGTACTTGTGAAATTACCTGCAACATCACATCAGGTCATGGGTTGTGGCCCCATGAGGCCAAACCGGCAGGACTGTGTAACTGAGATGACTGTTTTCTGCTCAGAGCTGATAATGAGGGGCTGAATGTGTCCGCTGCTTGGGAGCTGGGTAAGATTAGGCCTTACCCACTTCGGTGTAAGTGTCATATCAGGGATAGCAGATAGGTTTCATCTTCTGTGCCAAACTTGACCAACTGGGAGTGGCTACCTGAGGCTACTCCCGAAGCTTAGTGAAGAGTGCTGTAATTGGTTACTTACGTTTGCCATGGGTGCAGAAATAGTCAGCTTAGGGGCCAGGTATTGGCCAGCCCTGTTTAGAAACTCTACTGTTTGTTTAGACCCAGATCTTAGATGAAAGCAAGGAATGCTCTTGGATCTTCTGGTGAATTGAAAATGCTGACCTCCAATGACAGGCTCTTTTACTTGTTCCTAAAATAATCACCTTGGTAATTCTGAAGTTTGGATCAGATGCTTCCTGGATTATCCAGTTGTTTTCCTCCCTCATCTAGTGATTCCTGGGGATGAGGACAGGCTGCAACCCCTGCAGTGTGTCATTCGTATGCTAGAGGACAGCAAGAAAGCCCAGAATGTGCTAAGTCATGCTGAGGTAGTTGAGCCCAGTTGTGTCCAGATGAGATAACTCCGGCTGACCTCCGCTTGTGTGTCCCACATGAGCCCAGCCCACCCGTGTTGTGCCTGAGCCCGTGTACTGCGCTGTGGATGACATTTTCACTTTTGGTGCTTCCTTTCTCTGATGCCTAGTGGTCTGTCTTTCTGGTAGGAGTGGCAGGATTAAGGGCAGGAGGGGCCCTGGTGAGTGAGTGACGTTGGTCAGCGATATGGGCTGGCTGATTAAAAAGCTCACAGAGGTTCAATGGATCAGATGTCTGGTTTGGCATGACTTGGAGATGCCTGGCCAGCTGTGGACAGCACTCTTTGGCCTGAGGTCAGCCGCCTCCTCACCCCAGCCCTGGCAGAGTGCCCAGTCGGCTGCAGCAGGGACTGCAGAGTGTGGGCTGGCAGCTGGCAGCACGCTGGTCAGTGAGGCTGCTGCTACCCTCCTGGGGGAACCTCCCTCAGGCCCCTTGGGCTCATGGAAGGGGGTCAGGATGTTCACTGTGACTTCAGGCCATCCCTCAGCTTAGCCAGGGCTCCGTCGCTTTAGGGCTAGTGGCTGAGGGGAAAGCTCTGAGGGTTCCAGAGAGGTCAATGGCAAGTGTGGGATTTTGTGGGGCATTAGGTGGGTCCTCAGGTTTCTGTGAGGTTGCGGATACCATCGAAACTATTGGAACCTCCCACACCTGTTCATTGGTCCATTCATCCATCCATTCAACATCATACCAGGCTCTGGGGTAGGCGCTGGAGGCTTAGATGCATCAGACATGGTCCCTGTCCTTGAGGACTGAGCTCCCAGCCTAGTGATGAAGTAGACAGAAAATTATTAGATCAGATTGGAGGACATAAACAGTGACAGGAATGTCTGTGCTAGAGTCCCAGGTTGGGCAAGGGAAAAAATTATCCGTTGTGCTTGGGGGATCAGGACAGGCTGCCACGTGGAGGAAATCGTGGGGAATTTCCTGGTGGATGGATCGGTGGGGAGGAGGGAAGGCATGCCAGGCTGAGGACACACGGTGTGGAATAGCATGGCACCTCGGGCACCTGTAAGTGGGGTGTCCTGGCTGGAGCAGAGAGCAGGGCAGTGGCAAGGTGAGACTTAAGGCTTGAAGTAAGCCTTGAATCTCAGGCTAAGGAGCTTAGGCTTTATCTTGAACACTTGGGGGGCACTGACGATTTGCTAACAGGGATAGTGGCTGGGTCTGACCTACATTTAAAAAAGATCTCTTGATGCTGCAAGGAGGGGGATTGGGTAGCAAGGCTAGACGGAGGAAGACCAGTTCCAAAGTCTACAGAAGAAATGGGGCGGGGGATCTGGCGTCAGTGCAGGTGCTGAGGCTCTGCGCTCCACACCGAAGCCTGGGTGTCCTGCCTCTTGTTGCCGGGGGAGGTGGCCCAGCTCACGTGCTGGGGGCCACTGTGTTGCAGGTGGACACGCACATCCACGCGGCTGCCTGCATGAACCAGAAGCACCTGCTGCGCTTCATCAAGCATACGTACCAGACAGAGCCCGATAGGACAGTTGCCGAGAAGAGGGGCCGGAAGATCACCCTGCGGCAGGTGTTCGACAGCCTGCACATGGACGCGTACGACCTCACTGTGGACTCGCTGGATGTCCATGCGGTGAGTGGGCTCGGCCGCAGGGCCTCGTGTAGTCCTGGTGGGGGGCTCAGCCCCGTGGAAAGGAGCCAGGATTGGGCTTGGAGAGAGGCTGGCCGTGTAGGCATCTCTTTCTCTTCTAGCTGTGGGTGATACGGAACAGGGTTCTTGGCCTTTCCGATCAATAGAAATTGACTGGAGGCTAGACAAGAAATTTAGGCAGGGCTTTATTGGGGACCCTGCTGCAGCAGGGGGGAGCGAGAACAAACAGGTTCCCTTGCGTGCTCGCTCCCTGAGCGGGGGATGAGCTTGTACCTTATATGGGGTAAGGGTAGGGATGTGTCCTGGGGTCAGGCGGGAGTGGTGGCTTAGGTGGTTTGCCCACCCCTCTGGTGGTGTTGAGTGCAGGGGGCACGCTCAGTACCTTGCTTTTGCTTCCAACACCCTGTTTGTGCTCCAGGCTCTTCAGAAGTGGCAGCTGGGTTTTTTGGTCTCTTTGTATCTTTTGTCCATAATTTGCCCCAACTGTGCATGCACATGGTTATTTTTAGTCCCATATAGTTTCTTTGCATTTTGCTGCTTGAGGAGACGTTTGTCCAGGTGCAAGTACTGTAGCACTGCAGCAAGGAGTCCCAGGTCCCAGCCTGTCTCATGGGGACTGTGAGAGGTAGTTTGTCCTCAGAGAGTAACAGGGCTGGGAGCAGCCCTGGGACAGGGGAAGAGAGTGTGTGACTTGGTCAGATAGGTCCCTGTTCTAATTCCACTTAGGAGTTGTGTGCCCTTAAGCAACTCACTTAAGCTTTTATTTCCTTGCTTATAAAATGGTGACTGCCACGTGCCTTACTGACATTACAAGGTTATTAAAATACTAACTGATGTTGCAGCTGCTATAGAAAACAGTATGGCAGTTCCTCAGAAAGTTAAATATAGAATTACCATATATTCCAGCCATTCCACTCCTAGGTATGTACCCACAAGAATTGAAAGCAGGGACTAAAACTGTTACTTGCACATTATTGCTTATATAGCAGCATTATTCACAGTGGCCAAAAAGTGGAAGCAAACCAAGTGTCCATCAACAGATGAATGGATAAATAAAATGCACACACACACACTGGAATATTATTCAGTCCTAAAAAGGAATAAAGTACTGATATCTGCTACATCCATGGATGAACCTTGAAAACATTATGATAAGTCAAAGAAGCCAGACGCAAAAGGACAAATACTGTATGATTCCACTTGTATGAGGCATCTAGAATAGGCAAACGCATAGAGACAGAAAGGAGAATCGTGGTTACCAGGGTCTGGGGGAGCTATTGTTTAGTGGGTACAGAGTTTCAGTTTTACAAGATGAAAAGAGTTATGGGGATGGATGGTGGTGATAGTTGCATGGCAACGTGAATGTATTTTATACCACTGAACTGTATACTTAAAAATGGTTAAGAAGGTAAATTTTGTGTTATGTACATTTCACCACAATAAAAAAATCTTAAACCAGACACTGAAGGGGGCAATGTGGAGAAAATGCCTTATGAAGCCTAAACAGTAATAGGACACACGTTATTACTGATAGTTCGGTATTTTCGGCTCACTCAGCCAGCCCTGCTCCTGGAGGCATGAGGCCCTTGATCCTCCTTTACAGAGGGCCTCACAAAAGGACTCCAGTGCTGGCTGAGTGAGGAGGCATGATCCTGGCCCTGGGACTTTCCAAGTTTTCATTCAAGAACTGACACAGAAGGTATCTTTCAGTGTGGCTCACAGAGGCCACCTTGTAAAGGCCTGGAGGGGTCATGTGTGTGGTGGCTGCAGAACAGCACGGTGATCTGGCTGGTGTCTCTTCTCTCCAGGGCCGGCAGACGTTCCACCGCTTTGACAAGTTCAACTCCAAATACAACCCTGTGGGGGCCAGTGAGCTCCGAGACCTGTATTTGAAAACTGAAAACTACCTGGGAGGAGAGTACTTTGCTCGGATGGTCAAGGTGGGTGAGCCCTGGACCTCTCCAAGCCCTCCTCGGATTCCTGACAGCATCTGCCTTCATGGGGTGGGGGCCCCGCAGGGCCTCCTATCCTCTTCCCCTTCGTGAATCCCCGTCCATCCACCATCCAGCTCAGGCGAGGTGCAGGTGCCTGGGTGCCAAGTGCTGTGGCCCTGGCTGCTGACTCCCGAGTGCGCAGGCTGTTCTGTGTGTGGACTGTGCTGACTGCAGGCAAGAGGAGGGGGAGGGTGTCCACCGCTGGCCCAACTCTCAGCATCCAGCCTTGCTGCTCTGTGTGTTTGCAGCCTGCACTGGGTATAGGTTAGCCCCATTTGGAGATGCTTCTGCTGTCTGGCCTGGTCATGTGTGTGACTGTGCAAGTCCAAGGCCTTCTTCCCTAGGAAGGTGGAGTTAGTGCTGACGTGGCAGCAAGGGGATGTACATCAGGCCTTCTGAGCCCAGGAGCAGGTGGCTGAGGGAGCTGCAGGATCTAGCAGCTGGGGTGCTCTGGGCTGACCTGAGCTCTTCTTGGTGCCAGGAGGTGGCCCAGGAGCTGGAGGAGAGCAAGTACCAGTACTCAGAGCCACGGCTCTCCATCTACGGCTGCAGTCCTGAGGAGTGGCACAACCTGGCCCGCTGGTTCATCCAGCACAAGGTCTACTCACCCAACATGCGCTGGATCATCCAGGTGCCCCGGATCTAGTAAGTGAGGCGGCTGCTGTCTACCTGTGTCTTCTGGGGTCGCCAACCTGTCCCACAGGAGCTGCTGAGTCTGTGCTACTGAGGGATAGGGCCTGTTGCAGTGCCAGCCTAGGCCTCTCTGCCCCAGGGATTTTCCTACAGGGCGGGGTGGTTGGCAAAGACCTCTTTGTGACACTTCAACTCTGTTCTTTGAAGAACATACATGTGCAGAGGCCTGGTGGGAACTACTGCCCATCTTCTTGTTATTGCGGTTTGAGGATGGGCTATCCTTTTGGGTGAGGCCCAGGGTCTGAATGACCTGATGGGGGCCTACACTGCTGGCCCTCTCCCTCGATATGACTCAGACCACCACTGTCCTCTCTGTCTGGCCCTTGTGGCCCCCGGATGGGCCTGGGACACGTGGTTTAGGGGAACTGAGCTGAGGGGAGCGAGTTGGATCAGCCTGAATCCTAGCGCCCCACTCCCAGCTTGGCCTCTAGCTGGAGAAAGCTCTCTGATGGGTATGGGTAGGCGTTGAGTGTGCCACCAATGCCTAGTGTTGCAGAACTTGGTGAGGAGGGGAGGATCTGTATTGGAGCCCTACCTCTGACTCTACCCTGGGTGTTTAAATGGGGATCTGTGCTGCCTGAGGGAAGGGACCGGGGGGGCTTGTCTCTGATGGGCCAAGGGGGCTGTTGGGTCCACCTTAATCAGCAAGTCTCCGCTTTCCCCAGTGACATATTTAGGTCAAAGAAGCTGCTGCCAAGCTTTGGGAAGATGCTGGAGAACATCTTCCTGCCCCTTTTTGAGGCCACCATTAATCCTCAAGATCACCGAGAGCTTCACCTCTTCCTCAGATATGTAAGTGTGGGTGGCACCCAGGCAATGTGCCCAGTGAGGGAGGGACGAGAGGATTCCAGGGGGATTGGGTCAGCCTTCCCTTCTAAGATCCTGTCACTGGTGTGCCCCAGGCATGAGGTGGCCAGCCCAAGAAGCTGAATTTCTAGAATAATGAGCTTGCTCCTCTGGGGCAGCCCTGCGGGCATGGGTGGGTGCTGGGAAGGCAGCCATGAGGCAGAAAGACTGAGGAGTTAGTTCCTGACCAGGTGGGGCTGGAAGGACTGGCCTCTGTCCCAGCTGTAGCCTCAGGTTGTTACAAATGCAGACATTTCAGGCTCCTGCTTTTGCTTAGAAACCAATGGTCCTCCCACCTTGTTTGGTTAAGTACACAAGCCCCACAAAATATATTTATCTGGTTAGTTGTGGGAGAGGGTGAGAAGGGTGGAAGAGAGACTTAACCAGAAAGGGCATCAGGGGGGCAGGAGCTGGTCCCGCCCCCTGGGTGCCCAGAATAGAGTTGGCTGCAGGTGGTGAGAAGCAAGTTCAGTGCCTGGTAGAGTTTATGGGGATGGTTTCCGACAGTGAGGGAGGTGGGGAAGATACCAGAGGGCTGGGGGTGGGGGAGGGAGGGGTGACTGAGTGAGTGTGTGTGTGTGTGTGAGTGTGTGTGTAGTAGGGGTTGGGGGAGTTGGGGGGTTGCCAGGGAGGTGTGAAGGGGCTGAGGGACGGCACTGAATTTATGTCTTAGACAAACACCCTGCAGGCTGTTGTGTGAAAAAAGGTCTGGAACAGAAGGAGCTGGGGGTGGGGGGCAAGGTGAGAGTCAGGGGCCTGCTCCAGCAATGGAGACTGCGGGGGGCTTGAACCAGCAGTCGCAGCTCACACTGATTATTCGCTCCCTGCTCCGGTGATGCACGCCATGACCTGATCTTGCTTCAGCCTCACGACTGCCCCCCTTGACATCATTTTGTAGGTGTTAATAGTAAGCAGCATGATTATGTGTTGCTGTGTGTTAGACACTGTGGATTATCTCACTTTATCCTCACAACTGTCCTGTGAAGCTACTAGCTCTGACTTACACGTGAGGAAATGAAAACTGAGAGATCACAGAGCTAAAAAGGGGCAGAAGTGGAATTCGTACCCAGGGCCCTGGCCCAGGTGTTGTCATCCCCACATTAAGGAAAGTGAGGCATATACAGACGGTGGACAGGGCCCCTGGGCGGCGCGGTGGGCACGGGTGGAGAATGGATGGGGCCTGGGCACACCCTGAAGGTGAGCAAGGGGAAAGAGTCACGGGGGGCCTCCCGGCGCCTGGCTTTGTTGGGGAGCAGATGGTGTGCCTTTCAGGGTACACTGCCAACTATGGGGGGACAGCAGGCTTGGGGAGGAGGAGTTGGGGTTTGGACATGTTTTGTGCTTGAGGCTATGGGAGGCCCAGTTTGGGGCCCTGCATTAGCAGAGCCCAGGAGAGGGGCTGACATTGCCCCCGTGCTGGGCCCCCAGAGTTCAGGTGCAGCATGGAGCTAGTGAGCGCAGAGCAGAGCGGAACTCAAGGTCCGCCCCGGCACCCAGACCTGTCCAGGCTGTGCTGAGAGCTGCAGTGGGACCCTGTCATTTCCTTTGACACATAATGACCGTGACAGGGAAGATTCTGCCAAGACACTGGTGGTCGCTTGCTCCTCTGGGCCCCTACTGCCATTTCGGAACAGGCGACTCAGCCGGTCCTTCAGGGGCCCCTTCCCAAAGCAGAGCTGTGGCTGAGTGACAGGAGCAAAACTGCCCTGCATGCAGGCTGAGAGCTGGGTCTTCGCAGGTACATCCTCCGTCAGGGCCAGACCTCTGGGAGCAGGTGACGGGAAGCCTGTGACTTGGGTGGGGCCCTGGAGGCGTAGTGTGGGCCCCAGCTGAGGTATAAGTGCAGTGGGAGGATGGGCATCTCCTGAGCTGCTCTGACCCTACTTGGGGGGCAGTCCCCAAGAGCCATGGCTCAGCCTGCCAAGGGGCCCTCTTGGATGGCGCACACCTTGGCCTGTTTGAGAGGCATCCCAGCTGGCCACACCTGGGACATCATGGCCACTCTAGGGCATCCTCCACCTACAGCCCCAAACAGTGCAGACCCTGAGCCCATTTAGGCTCAGAGCTGGTTGTCTCACATGGGGAAGCTCCTTAACTGGCCCTGCTTTGCTGTCAGCCAAGCCCTCCCTCACAGGGTCACTTGAGTATTAAGTTAGCTGATGTGTGGTAGGTGCTTCAAGCAGGGCCTGACATACAGTAGGTGCAGGGGAAATGCCTGTCCCCTTCCCCCTCACAGCTGTTGTCACCGCTGCTGATGGCACCGCCGAAGGATGGGAGGTGAGTATAGCTGCCTCGCCGTTCACCTGGCCTGGCCTGAGTTTCCCTTCACTGTTGCCACCACACAGGGGCTTGGCGCTCTCCAGACTGACTTCCGGGGTACCTCTGGAAGCCCCGGAGGGACAGACTGGGGCGCTGTGCCCACTCCCTATCCCTGGGAAGAATGTGGCTTAGGCAGGCCATGGGGTCCCCAGCTGAGGTTCCACACCTGAGAGGCCTGGGCTCCAACGCCTTTAGCAGGCTCACTTCAGCTGCACATATACTAAGGCCTTTGGCAGCTCGTCTGCCCTGGCTTGACGCAGGACCCCTCCTCCTGTCCAGGTGACGGGGTTTGACAGCGTGGATGATGAGTCCAAGCACAGCGATCACATGTTCTCAGACAAGAGCCCCAGCCCAGACGTCTGGACCAGCGAGCAGAACCCGCCCTACAGCTACTACCTGTACTACATGTATGCCAACATCATGGTGCTCAACAACCTCCGCAGGTGGGTGAGCTGGCCCCTGTGCACACCTCAAACCAGGGGATGCTCCTGAGCCCACCCCACAGGGCACGTACCCACAGGGCTACACACACATGCAGGCGTGCCTGCTGCAACAGATACGATCACACATACAAGGCAGCCAGACCCCATGCCTGGACACACGTCCATACACACACTCACCGACACCGACGTGTGTGCACATCTGTCCCTGATATGATAGACACAGGACCTGTTGACACACGTTCACTAGCCTCCCCACCAATGGTGTTCACACGTGCGTCTGTCCATTCAGTGAATCACAGCACCTGCCATGTGAAGGCACCGTCCTGGGCACGGGACACATAATAGGGAACAGAACAGATTGCATCCACGCGCTCACAGAGCTTCCATCCAGTGGTCTCACTCCCAGGCTCCCCACAGCACACACACGGAGGCGAGGCCCACGAGGCAGGATGCTGAGCCAGTCCCTCCCTACACGTCTAGCGTCCTCCCACCCCTGCTGGGCCATGGGGCCTCAGAGCTCAGCCTCAGCCAGCGCTAGTTTGTGGGTGTGGAAGTTTTGAGTGGGACCGTGATTGAAAGGAGACGGCCAGGGCTGGAGTCCTGGGCTGAGCTCTCTGAGGCAGGGGCTCTAGTTCTAGCTCTGCTGTTGCCCTGCTCAGTGGCTTCTGACATCTGGGTTTACCCCCTTTTTATAACAAAGAGGCTGGGCTCCACAGTTTCTTGTGGGCTTTCCTGCTCTGAAGGTCTATGAATCTGGGCTACCAGGCCCTGGGGAAGGGGAGGAGAGGATGGAGGACGAGGCCCTCTCTGTTCCCAGAGATGACGTCTCTTGGTTCTGAGGAGCTCTGGGCCTGGGCCTCAGCGCCTGGGGAGAGGTTGTTTCCAGGGTGCCCTGCTTCAGCTGTGCGGACCCTGCCATGGGGGACTGTCTCCCCTGGAGTGGGCCCTGAGCTCGCAGTGCAGGCCCGTGGGCCCCGGGGCAGGTGGACCAGGGGTTCTTTCTCACCACAAGCCTCATGTCTGCAGGGAACGGGGCCTGAGCACGTTCCTGTTCCGGCCTCACTGCGGGGAGTCTGGCTCCATCACTCACTTGGTATCTGCTTTCCTGACTGCCGACAACATTTCCCACGGGCTGCTCCTCAAGAAGGTAACCGGGCCCCTGACAGATGGCTGCCCTGCAGTGACAGTCCCGCCCGGGGCTGCCCTGGGGAGGAGTGGGACCACCTGGGCTCCTGCCTGCGCCCTGGGAGGCTCTGGCCAGTGAGGCAGGAAGGCCAGGCCTTTTTCTGGGCTGGGCCGTCTGTAGTCTCTTGGCTTCACATTTAATTGTGAAAAAATATAGCCAAACACATCACAATTTAGATTTTCAAAAAAAATGGAGACATGGAAAAAAGTCCTTATTGCTATTACTTTAATAGAAACAGCACTATTAGCTTTTTAGTATTTCCAATTCCCATCTTTTTCCAGAGCATATTTCTAATATGCTTATTATCGTAAAGAACACAGATTTTTGGTTCCTTCTTAGTCCCTTAACTTATCATCACAAGCGTTTTTCTGCGCTGCTCATTCTAAAGGCTGCTGAAAGGACGGCCGCCACTGGGTTGGGCTGTGACTGATTCAGCCAGGCTCCAGCTGTTGCACAGAATCCACCCAACTTTTTGCTCATGTAAATCATGCTACCATGAACTCTATGCATTGTCTTCTCCGTATTTTGACTCACTTCCATAGGAAGGATATTTGTTCAAACTCCTCTCCTTCCCTGGTCCTGGGGAGGGCGAACCGTGTTGCACGCTTCTGTGTGGGGTGGGTGCTACATCAGAGAACCACTCTAGCCCGGTCAGGTCTGCCCCTTCCCACCTCCGAGGAGCTGCAGTGTTTACAGTCTCAACCTGAATGTTTGTGGTCAGAGCGCAAAGCAACAAAAGTGGGGCATCTCCAAGACTGACCTATTGGGGTCAGCTCCTGGGGAAGGGCAGCTGAGGACGTAGGCTGGGGTCAGCCCGGGGCCTTGCAGGTGCCCTTCCCTTCCTGCCCTGAGCTGTGCCTCTAGTCTGGAGCCAGGAGGGAGCGCTTAGTGGGCAGGAGAGCAGTCCCAGGGAGGGATGGGCCCTGATGCAGCAGTGAGGTAAATGTGGAGGGTGGGCCTGGGGGTCCTGGCGTTGTGGAGCTCGGGGTGACTGGGGGGCTCCTGCAGACACTGCCCGGACCCCTGGTTTCCCCTGGTGAATGCTTCCCCCATCCCTCCCTCCCCTCGCTGGCTCTTGTTTCCTGAGTTTGGTGGTTCTTTTGCAGAGTCCGGTGTTGCAGTATCTCTACTACCTTGCTCAGATCCCCATTGCCATGTCTCCTCTTAGCAACAACAGTCTGTTCCTTGAATATTCCAAAAACCCTCTGAGGGAATTCCTGCATAAGGGACTGCATGTTTCTCTCTCCACCGATGACCCCATGCAGTTCCACTACACGAAGGTGAGGACTTTAGGGGGAAGACAAGGACTGTAGGTCCTCCCACTGCCAGCACCTGAGCACACGGCTCCGCTCTGCCTTCGGGGTGGTACTGGTGGCCCACTGACGACAAGAGGTTACCTTCTGGTGAGGGAAGCGCTCCTTCCAGGAGCCCTCGGGGTTCTTGAATCTTTGAGGATTTTTCTTTGCCTTTCATTTTCCGTCTTTGATATTCACTAGCTCTGTGATGTGGCTAGAGCTACTTACTTGACCTCTCTGTATTTTATCCTTCTTCATGTGTAAAATAGGGATAAAATTGTCCCTATGTCCACCTCTACCTTATTGTAAGGATTCATTAAGATAGTGAATCAGTGTCTGATGTAGTGTCTGCGTACAGCATGTATTAAAGATGTTTAGGTACCATTTTTATTACCACTATTATTACTAGCACACTGTGGATCTCTGGGAAACTGAAGAGGAAGGGAAAGGCGATGCCATGCATAGGGACCAGTCACTTAGTGTACGAGCACGTTTGGGTGGTACTGATAAGACCAGCCACGGATTAGTAAAAATAGAGGTGCCTGGGTCTTCTAGGACAGGCTCCAAGCTCCAAGCTTCTGGTCTCAGGACCCCTTTATATTCTGAAGAACTGAGGCCCTCAGAGAGCTGTGGTTGACATGCCTTGTATCTAGTGATACTTAACTGTGTGAAATTGAAAAATGTTAACTCATGTAAAATAACGCTAATAAATCATTAAATGTTAACAAACTTAGCAATTTTTATGAGAATAACCATATTTCTGCAAACTACAATAACAAAATACTGAGAATGGCGAGAATGGCATTTTGAAAATCTCTTTAATGTCTAGTTTAATAGAGGACAGCTGGATTCTCATCTCTGCTCTGCAATCTGCTGTGATAAATTACTTTTATCAAAGTGTATGAAGAAAATCTTGCCTCACAAAATGCATAGTTGGAAAAGGGAGGACCTTCCAGAGGCCTTGGGGACTCTCAGGAATGCTGGGACCATGTTTTCAGAACCACTGCTCTACAATACAGAGGCAATGGTGTGGCAAAGAGGTGATGGAAGGGCTTGTGATAAATGTCAGACATTTCACATCCCAGAGGACAAAGCGTAAGCACAGCTCAAACCCAAATGCTTCTGGGCTAACACTATCTCACTACTGATCCTTGATCACTTCTCGTTCCTATTTAACGTTCCATCTCTGTTCTTTACCCAGATTAACTTTTATTTTGGATGATCTTAAGAAAATGTGTTAAATACAAAGCAAGACTATAGAGTGGCTACTAAAAGTGTGCACGACAGGGAGACAGGCACAGGAGAGAAGGCTGGCATCCCCAGTCATGGGCGCAGGGCTTGGAACATGTGTTGGTCAACAGATAAATCTGTAGGTGTTCTTTGATATATCTGTCTTTGGCAACCTGAGCTTTCACACAAAAAAGATCTCCGGAATTTGTAATTGAAGGGCGGGGGATGTTGTTTGATTATTCAGGAGCCAGTCCTTAAAGAAAAATGAAATCTGCAATGTCAGTCTGATGTTTCTAGCTTGGGAAATATATGAAGCATTGAAATGGATAGTCTCCCATCTAACACATTTACTTTGGGGGAATCTAGGAAGCACTTATGGAAGAATATGCAATTGCGGCTCAAGTGTGGAAGCTGAGCACGTGTGACCTGTGTGAGATCGCCAGGAACAGCGTGCTGCAGAGCGGCCTCTCGCATCAGGTACGCCATGTGATGGCACCACCCCGTCCCTCCTGTCCTTTCAACACACGTGTACATCGAATGCCTGCTGTGTGCCAGGCACTTTCTTGGCCCTGGGACTGGGGATGAACAGAACAAGCAGGGTCTCTGTCATACTGAAAACTCATATTCTAGGGGAGAACGCTGTGGAGACTCCTGAATTTTCATGGATGCTCTGTCACCTTTTTCAGACCTCTGCTCAAATGTCACCTCCTCAGAGAGGCCTTCCCTGATCACCCATTCTACAATAGCCACACACTTGCCCTCATTCTCCATCATAACATTTATTATTATATGACATTGCCATATGTAGTCATGTGTTTTTCTGTCTTGCCTTCTAGAATGTAAGTTCAGCATTATATCCCTGGGGCCTAGAATAGACCCTGGCACATAGTGGGCACTCAATACTTCTTGAATAGATGAATAGTACCTAGATTGAATAGAAAACTCTAGGGATGGGACCCAGACATCAGTAATTAAAAAAAATTTTTTATAGCTCCCTAGGTGATTCTGACATGGAGCCAGGGTTGAGAACCACTGCTCCAGATGGTGTCTTAGGTCCCTGGGTACCTCCGCTGGGTGGTGTCACTGGTACAGGGAGAGGGCTGCATCTTGCTGCTCTTGTTGGATGCTGATGCAGACAAGAGTTAAGGCTCAAGATTCATTTTGTGGGGACTTGATTCCTTGGACTGGCTGTCCCCAGACACACCTGTGTGCTCTTGTCAGCTCCCGGGAGAGCCTTGCTAGAGTCTTCACGCCTTCACCTTGCCTTCTTCATTGCCAGCAGCTCTTGTAGTTCTTGCCTTTCTGATCAAGGAAAGCACAGTTAGAAATGAAGGGAATGAATGTGGTTGTTAGGGTGACAACCTGGAGGAGAGGGAGGCCAGGAGGGATTCTGTAAGAGCTCTGTGGGGAAAGATGTCTTGATGGAGGACCTGCTTTGGAGGACTAGCCGGATTTGGCGTGGTTAATGTCAGAGCCGCCATGTGGATATAGAAAGTGATTCGAAGGTATATTGTTTCATTCGTGTATCTCTTGGTCCACAGGAAAAGCAAAAATTTCTGGGACAAAATTATTATAAAGAGGGACCTGAAGGAAATGATATTCGAAAGACAAATGTTGCTCAGATCCGGATGGCGTTCCGATATGAGACCTTATGCAATGAGCTCAGCTTCCTGTCTGACGCCATGAAATCAGAAGAGATCACAGCCCTGACCAAGTAGTCGAGTACTGGACATGCATTTTAACATTCTGGTTTAATTTCAAATCTGCTGTGATGAACAGTGTTCAAGATACCAAACTATCCTCCACAGAGAGGATGCCTGTGAAGAACTTTCAAACTAGTGATTTTTGGTTGCACTGTTCACTTTAAGGTCTAACATGCCCACTTCTGTTAATATTTTGAGTAATAGATGGTGAATCCTCCTTGGGGATCTGGGAGCTGGACACTTGTCTGTACTCATTCCTAATTTTCCAAATGTTTCTCTTGAAAGTGCTAATGCTTGCATTGTTGGGGCCAGGATCTTACGTGGTCCAGTGCCCACTGACATATGAGGGCTGTGTGGTTTTCTGCCATGGTCCTCTTTATAGGCCCTGCAGACTAGTTGGTATTTGTTCATTTCAGCCTCTGATGGGCTGGCTGCCTTAAAATCTGTTTCAAAGCTCCCTTTCATAAAGGAGCTACTTCGAAAGAATTAGAAAACTTCCTTTGTTGCGTTTTTTTTTTTTAATGAGTTTTTAAAACTTTTCTTTAGCCTTCCTCCCTTTCTATTTAGGAAACCAAATATTCACATCACAACCATCACTCCTACTTTGGGTCTTGGTTTCCTCATCTGAAAGGTGAGAGTTTGCACTAGATGAGTGGTTTTCAGGTGGTGTTCTGTGAGTTCCCCTCCTGGACCACTTCAAGGCAGGGGTGGGCAGGGGGCAGTGAGGTTCTGGGGTGCTGCTTTTACTTCTTCAAGGTGACTCTGCTTTCATCAGTTTTACGTTGGGGCTTCTGTGTATTTACATTTGAACTAAGGACTTTGAAAAGCACAGGACTAGATGACCTCTATTCCTTTTGGCTTTAATATTCTATGATTGTAGCCCAATTATCATTTTACTTATGAAGAGTTAGGGCTACAGAAGTAAAGTTTGCTTAAGGTCACACAGGTCTAATAAGTAATAGGACTAGAACTAGGTTTCTCTAATCCTAATCCAGTTCTTTCCCCACTATTCCATCAGACCTCACAAATTTAGATTTTTTTTGTCACTGTAACCTGGTGCATTTTTTTCCCCCAAGGTGAAATCTCACCTTTACCTAATATGCACACTTCTTCAGAAGATATAAGTGGTCCCTGGGGCCAGGTAGAAAGCATTTTTAAAGACTAGTCTGAATTTAAGCTTTACCAATGTATTCTTCATCTGTGTTACTAGTGCCTGGTACATAGTAGGTGCTCAATAAATGTATATTAAATAAATGAATGAATTTCCTCTTTTGGCAACTTTTTAAGGATGTGTGCTTCTGGTACTCACCAAGCTGCTCAAGGACCTTCCTGTCTATCTCTGTGGGCAAATGCAGACTACAGGAAGCCCTTCTGAATTATTACAGAGTTAGAAGAACGCTATTTTTGCCTGTGAAAATGCTTACCTGACTTTAGATTGTCTTGTCCTGTTACTTTGTAATGCTTATCACCTCTACTGGTCAACTTAGTACAGAACAATAAATGTAGTCTTTTTACTAGGCAGACGTGCTATCTTACAGCTAATCATGAAATTGAATGAAAACCAAGTATTTGTGTTAGGCATTCACTGTTTTTTGAAAAGCCATTTGTATACTTTTGCCCTAACATAGCAAGTATTGTACAGTTTTTCATTGTCATTTTATCTGTATCAAGTCTTTGTTTTTATTATTAAAGTCTGTTAGGACTGTGGCTAACAGACTAGTAGTTTTAAACTATTTAAGGCATATCTTTAAGTTTTTAAGAAAGATGGGCATCATGAAAAGCTATTAATAATGACTACTAATTTATCTTTTTACTAAGGTTCAGATATGGATGACATTCACTAGGAAAACTCAGAAATTTTGAACTGAAGTTTGCAAAGTAAGCTTTACAAAGCAAAACCCAGAAGGTAAAACTTTGCTTTTTTTCTCTAACGTTTGCTGTAACAGTTCATGACCAAAGCCTCACACGGTCATTTCCTTTTCCTTGGATATAACTTCAGTCTGTTCAGCCAACGCCTGTTGGATTTTACCTGTCCTGCAAGCTTTTCAGATACCTTTTTCTATAGCATTGTGCACTGTTATTACATCATTGTACCTAATTGGCCTTTTTGGGTGGATCTCTACTTTCTTTTGTGATCCCAGTTGGACTCAAAACCAATTGTATACTAGCCCACATTTCTAAAAGAATGGTTTTTGAGGCATGTTATCCCTTGCTTACTCTAAAAGGCTCAAGTTCACATTATATGTTACTTCAAACTGCATTGTTGAAATGATCAATATCATTGTTCTTTGCCTCATAAAAACCAATCAAGCTCCTGGGTTGGTATTTACTAAGGCCTGTCCTGGGCCTTTACTTTCTCTTACCTTGGATAAAGCTGAGTTGAAAGCACATCCCTATGGTTTGCTCTTTACTTGTTTGAGTGCTGTGTTGGTGAAACAATATTGACCTTTCTCTGGGTTTGCAGATACAACTGAAGGTGGTATGTTGGTAATATACCTAGGTATTCTCTACCTGAACTACGACTGTTATAAAGAACAAGTATAGAGGGGGCGGAGTCAAGATGGTGGCAGGGGAGGACGCAGAGTTCACGTCTCCCCACAACTAGGGTGCCTGCCGGACACTGGTGGGGGACCTCGATGCCTAAGGAGACGGGAAGAACCCCCAAGCAACCGGGTAGGATAAGGGGGCAGTGACGGGGGAGGAGAAGTGGAGGCTGGACAGGACCAATGCACCTGAGGGGTAGTTGGGAGAGGGGAGGGGTTTCCACTCCTGGAGGGACACTCTGGGCTTGGAGGATCAAGGGGGAGCACGCCTAGTGTCTCCCCTGACCAACTGGGACCCAGGAAGCCTGCTGGGCTCCCAGGCCAGGTCCCCCACCCTCCAAGGCCCCCTCCGGGCTGCATGGGTCCTAGGGGCATAGGAGGGAGGCGGGGACATGAGGAGAGGTGGGCAGGAGGGGCCCTCTGGGACGGGAGGGGCCCTCTGGGACGGGAGGATCAGGGGAGGTGTGGCAGGCGTTTCTCCCTCACCCACTTGGGGCCTGAGAAACCTGCTGGGCTCCTGGGCCTGGTACTCCATTCTCCAAGGCCCCCTCCAGCCTCGTGGGCCCTGGGGCATAGGAGGGAAGGAGGGGGAGAAGAAGAGAGGCCAATGGGGAGGGGCCCTGTGGGATCAGAGGATTGGGGGGATGTGCCTAGTGTTTCTCCCACCCACTCAGGCCCAGTGAGCCTGCTGGGGTCCTGGACCTGTTCCTCCGCCCCAGGGCTGAGGCCCCTCCTGCTGCATTGAGCCTAAGCCCCCCTCCATTCCCCCACCCCCAGGGCCTTTTCCTGCCCTGTGGGTCCTAAGCATAGGCCCTGCCTACCACTTAAACACCATCCCTGCCTAAGCCCCGCTGCCCCATAACCAAGGCCTTTCAAGCTTTTTTTTTCCTCCTCTTTTTTACTATCATGGTTTTGTTTTACCATCCGGGTGTTGTTTCATCTATATTTTATTTTTTTTATTCTTTCTAACATGTCTATCAGTTTTCTAATCTAATTTTATTTTTTACACTTCATTATTGTTCTCCTTTTTTTTTTGCTGCCCCATGCAGCTTGTGGGATCTTGGTTCACAAGCCAGGGGCTGGGCCAGAGCTCCTGTGGTGGGAGCTCCAAGTCCAAACCACTGGACTGACAGAGAATATTCCCAGACCCCAGGGAATATTCATCAGAGTGAGGTCCTCATTTCAGCACCAAGACCCAGCTCTACCCAACAGCCTACAAACTCCAGTGCTGGAAGCCTCAGATGAAACAACCAGCAAAACGGGAACACAATCCCAGCCATCCAAAAAAAAAAAATAAAGAAAATGAGACGACAAAAAAATATGTTACAGATGAAGGAGCAAGGTAAAAACCTACAAGACCAAATAAATTAAGAGGAAATAGGCAATCTACCTGAAAAAGAATTCAGCGATATGATAATAAAGATGATCCAGAATCTCAGAAACAGAATGGAGGCATGGATTGAGAAAATATAAGAAATGTTTAACAAAGATCTAGAAGAACTAAAGAACAAACGGAGATGAACAACAAAATAACTGAAATGAAAAATAGACTAGAGGGAATCAATAACAGAATAACTGAGGGAGAAGAATGAATAAGTGAGCTGGAAGACAGAATGGTGGAAATAACTGCCAAGGAGCAGAACAAAGAAAAAATGAAAAGAATTGAAGACAATCTCAGAGACTTCTGGGACAACACTAAATGCACAAACATTTGAAGTATAGGGGTCCCAGAAGAAGAAGAGAAAAAGAAAGGGTCTCAGAAAATATTTGAAGAGATTATAGTGGAAAACTTCCCTAACATGGGAAAGGAAATAGTCGGGTACCCAAGTCCAGGAAGCACAGAGAGTCTCATACAGAATAAACCCTAGGAGAAACAAACACACCAAGACACATATTAATCAAACTAACAAAATATAATTCATGAAAAAATATTAAGAGCAGTAAGGGAAAAACAAAAAATAACATACAAAGGAATCCCCATAAGGTTATCAGCTGATTTTTCAGCAGAAACTCTGCAGGCCAGAAGGGAGTGGAAGGATATACTTAAAGTAATGAAAGAGAAACACCTACAACCAAGACTAATCTACCCAGTAAGGATCTGATTCAGATTAGATGGAGAAATCAAAAGCTTTTTCAGACAAGCAAAAGCTAAGAGAATTCAGCACCACCAAACCAGCTTTACAACAAATGCTAAAGGAACTTCTCCTGGCGGGAAACACAAGAGAAGAAAAAGACCCACAAAAACAAACCCAAAACAATTAAAATGGTAATAGGAATATACATCTTGATAATAACCTTGAATGCAAATGGATTAAATGCCCCAACCAAAAGACACAGACTGGCTGAATGGATACAAAAACAAGACCCATATATATATATGCTGTCTACAAGAGACCCCTTTCAGACCTAGGGATACATACAGACTGAAAGTGAAGGGATGGAAAAAGATATTCCATGCAAATGGAAATCAAAGCTGGAGTAGTAATACTCGTATCAGATAAAATAGACTTTAAAATAAAGACTGTTACAAGAGATAAGGACACTACATAATGATCAAGGGATCAATTCAAGAAAAAAATATAACAATTATAAATATTTATGCACCCAACACAGGAGTACCTCAATACATAAGGCAAATGCTAAAACAACCATAAAAGGGGAAATCGACAGTAACACAATAACAGTAGGGGACTTTTAACACCCCACTTACACCAATGGACAGATCATCCAAACAAATAAACACAAGCTTTAAATGACACAATAGACCAGATAGATTTAATTGATATTTATAGGACATTCCACCTGCAAGTGGCAGAATACACTTTCTTAAGTGCACATGGAACATTCTCCAGGGTAGATCACACCTTGGGCCACAAATCAAGCCTCGGAAAATTTAAGAAAATTGAAATCGTATCCAGCATCTTTTCTGACCAAAATGCGATGAGATTGGAAGGAAATCAATTACAGGAAAAAAAAAAACTGTAAAAAACACAAATATATGGATGCTAAACAGTGCACTACTACATAACCAAGAGATCACTGAAGAAATCAAAGAAGAAATTAAAAAATACATAGAAACAAATGACAATGAAAACACTATGACCCAAAACCTATGGGATGCAGCAAAAGCAGTTCTAAGAGGGAAGTTTGAAATGAGTTTTAAAACACAGCACAAAAACATTACAATCCCCTAGAGCACAATACAAAATAGTCCTCTAAGGAATATAAACACAGTATATAAGAATGTGAAACTACATGATAAGAAAAAAAAAATCTCTTCAATTAGCTAAAATTTACTTGCTAAAGATTATTTATTGCACAATATGTCAGTTTGCCCTAAGAATAAAACAGATACTATTATTTTCAACTTCTAACTTCAGTACATAGTCAAATCCACTTTCTCAAACTAAAGTTCTACAGTATTATGAGTAAACCCTTTGTTATTGGGTTAAGATAGGGAAACTTTATAACTTATAAAACAAATTTCTTAAGAGTTCATGAAACCACTTCATAAATCCTAGAAGGCACACATATTTCCTATCATAGTAAGTGCGTTTAAGTACTTCATATTTAAAAAAGACAAGCTGTACAGAATACAAAAAGTATACATTTCATCCATTAAACAAATTTATAACTTCTACGGTTAGCTATTACAGTAGAACCTACCTACCTAACATTCACATCTAAAGAATTATCACCCAGTTTAATGGAGTGAGCAAAAAACTGTGCTCCTTTATTTGATAAGGCTAGTAAAAACATTTAATTTCACAGTAGATCAGTTAGTGTCTTGGAGCTCATATTGGAAAATAAAAGGTTTGGGCAATATCAAGTCACTGGGCTCACTGTTAAATAATTCCTTGAAAGGTGAAGGATTCTGGGGGATAAAATCATTGGCTATACCTCGAAAGATCCAAAAATCAGTAAAGCCACTTTGTTCATTTTCAGAAACATTCTTAAATTGGGCAAGCTGAATGAGACTCAGAAAATCTAATCCATAAAGACAATTTAAAATCTTAGAGCTGGAAAACACCTCAGAGGATTCTCTGTCTCAAGGTTTTCAAAATAGGTCCCATGGAGTGCTAAGAATCCATGGAGGAGATTCAGAGTTCTGGATTTTGACTTGAATTATTTGTTTTGAAAAAAAATTTTAAAAACAAGTCCCATCATACAACTGTATTACTCATCAAATTCCAATATACTGGTAATCACCAGTGCATTAATACATGTTTTCATTGGTTGACTTCATAAATATTTAGTTATTATGGTATATAAAGTTTATATAAGGAAATTTATAATGATAAAATGACATTTAGTGGGGTAGGGTGTGTGTGTGTTCATGCATGTGCAGCACGTGTGTGTAAGGGTTCTGAGTAAGATTTTTACTTGAAAAAAAAAAGTTCTATTGCTGAAATAAAGTGTGAAAACCACAGATAAAGTCTGTTTCTAAAGTAAGAACCTACAAACCAGAGGAAGGGGCTTTCTCTAGGTCACATAGCCATCAAGTGCACTGCCAGGTTGATAGGCTACAGTCCCCAGTACTCTACTTGCATAAGCATCCATAGCAAGTGTTTAGCTATTTGGTACTGAGCTGCCCCCAGCATGAATGTCAACCAATTAGTTATCAGTATTTTGGGGGTAAAATCAAGCTACCTTTTGCCAGACATTTTTCCTAAAAATGAATTACTTAATTTGCATGCCTATTAAAGTCCCTAGTATCCAAAAATTCTGTCAATAAGCAGCAACTTAAATTGTATACTTTGGTACTTTAGAAAATAGTAACATTTGCAATTTACCAATAATAAATCAGAAAAGTTACATGGAATGTTAAAATACTTTTTAAAGACATCAGGCCCTAGTTTATTATATGCTGAAATGTTAGTGTTTGCATAAAATAAAAATTTTACTTTATAAGCAAAATTTTAAAAAAATTGTTCAAATGCCACTGAACATAATTATACTCTTTCAGGGTATTTCAAATAAAATGCAGTGAAACAGTAAGAAAGTCAATCTCCTAACTTTCAGAGGTGTTTTATGTACATATGGTTAAAAGGCTACACCCCATTTTCTTCTCTCTTAATCTAAGAAATTTGAAGACTTTGGGACCTCAGAAAGATGCTTTCAAATTAAGAAAATAAAAGCACCATAAACCAATATTGAATGATTTATCATAATTTGGACATAAAATTTAGGGTTTGTGATGAAGAAAAATTTCCATCTGAAACGGTAAGATGCATACGTATTATCAAAAGCTATTTAGAACAGTTTCCCAGCTGTGGGAAAGCATTTCCAGAATAGCCAAGAAGATTCTCCAGCAGAAATCCATTTACAAGGCAAAGTCCTGCCCAAGTTTATAGTCCTAATCCAAATTATACAGCATGGGGGAGGGGGGAGAAGACTTTTAAGTGAAAAACATGTAGTTCCAAAACACTTAAAGCTATGAAATAATTGTGGATTATTTCAAGTAAAAACTATAAAAGGAGCAATAGCTAACCACAAGGGGGCATACATACTCCTTAGATTCCAGCAGTAAGACTAATTTAAGTAGTAACATGCACTTTGATGTATTCTACATTTTCAGTCATTTAAGATTTTCTCTCAGATGGCTACAGCTTTTTAACATTCAAGGTTTATTTTAAACCTAACTAAATAGATTCCAGAATACTCTTGCCCTGAAAAATAATAGTATTTCTGAAGCCCCTGGAAATGTTGCTGTTACCTCAGCAAAGGATTCAAGAGCAATTAGTCCTAATATATATTAGAACAGATAAACAATAGGAAAATATGGTCTAAAACAGTAGCAAGTTTTAGTTTATCATAAATGGAAGACATGGAAAGTTTATCAAAGGAAATGGACAAATTGTCAGAATAGCGAAAATAAGAGGGTGGGGAAAATTGACTTCTCTGTGTCTGTCCTACAACATACCTGCATTCTTCCGCCATGACCAAAGTGTTTGTAGCCCACATTAGCAACAGAACACTTCACCCCAAGGTCATGGCCTATGGGGCTGGCCTGCCTCATCAGCCATGTTAAGAATATAGTTAGCCATATCATCTTCAGTGGGTGCATCTGACACCACCCAAGATTCATTTGCTCCAGTCATCTGTAGGCGGCAAATCGGGCAATTCCTGTGTCGATCACTCCTATTAGAGAAGTCAAATAAAGAACAGTTTCTTTTATTTTTCTGTTTAAAAAATGGATCTGAAACAATACATGTACATGTTGTTTTTTTAAAGTAAACAGCATAAAAGTATATAGTGAAAAATATATCTCTTCCTCCTATCCCAGTCTTTAATTATTATCCCCAGAGGCAACCACTGTTACCAGTTTCTTATACATTCTTTTAGAGATAGACCAGGCATGACCAAGCTTGTGTGTATCTATACATCACTGCTCTTTTTACAAGTATCAGCACATGTTAGAGCTGTCTATTCAAAATAAACATACACTGTTTGGATAGGCCATACTTCATTTAACTTGTCTCCCATAGAAGGACATTTAGGTTTTTTCCTATCTTTTGCTGCTATAAACAATGGAATGGAAGCATTCAAGGTTTAAAATAATAAATGAACTTTACATGCAGAGTAATTTTGGGGGGAGAAAAGAGCTTATATATAATCACTTAAATAAGATTATGTTTTCCAAAGGGATTTTTTTGTCTTGTCAAACATTATTTTGGAAATTTCAAAAATAACATATTTGAGCCAGAAACATGTCACAGAGGGAAAATATTTTTCTCTTCGTCTCTCAGTGAAGTCTGAGACCAAAGTCATTAAATTATATCAATTGCTCCTTGGCTTTTGTGCAAAAATTTAGAAATCTGTTCCAAAAACTCAATGTGAAAGTAGAGCTGGCATATATAATTCAGATTCATTTCTGGTTCCTCAGAGATGTTTTTCAAGATAATTGTGTGCTTTTCTGTGCACAGAAGTCACAATTTTAAAACAGTCAATTTCTGTTTCTGGCCAATAGGGAACAGATTTATCTTCCCACTTGAAACAACTAAAACACTGGACAAAATACATGAAATAATGGTTTTCAACACTAAGCATAAGATGACAAAAGATTATAACCCTGGAGAGACAGGAAGCAAAAGAAGGTGAGCCCTATAATTGCCCAGCTTACTGTCCTTGAGAGTTTCCAGGCTACAGAGCAAGCAGGGGAGACTGAGATGGAGCCCGGTAGACTCCCTGAGTTGACAAGTCAGAGCTGAGGACCTCGGGAAGCCAAAGCAGCTAGCGTTCACAGGGTGGAGTACTGCAAAGGAGAAAGCTACACAAAGGGAGAATCCCAGAGTCTACTGAAGGTCCCCGTAGATATATTCAGTAGAGTAATGATCAGTGTGTGCATGTGAGGAAACTACTTGAGGCTGAGGAATCACCCAAAAGGATTTGAGGGAACAGTAACCAAAGCTCACACAGGGCCTGGGACATTGCCTGTTCCCACCAGCCAGAGTGGAAAACCTCATAATTCATAGAGCATTGGGGTAGAGTACTCTGAAGTCTTGCCTCATTAGTGGGGCATAATTAGCTTCTAAACTAAACATCATTCTGGTCCTGCCTAACAAACCATAAAAGCAAGACTCAAAAGGATCAAACTGTTTCCAAGTAACTATATTCCAGAACAAAGCTCAAGAATATTTATACGTATACAAAAAAATCCAGTACCCCAAAAGGTAAAAAAATCACAATGTCTGGCACCCAGTTAAGAACTACCAGTCATACAAAGAAGTATAAAAATACAACCCAAAATGAAGAGGAAAATCCATCAAAAGTAATCCAGAACTCACACAGATATTAGAATTAGCAGCAAGAAAATGAAAGGTTATGATAACTATATTCCATATATTAAAAAAGTAGAGGAAAGACAAACATATTAAGCAGAGATTGGAAGATATTAATAACTTAAACTTCTGGATGAAAACTAAGATATCTGAAGAAAAAAATACACTGGGTGGGATTAATGGCAAGTTAGACATTGCAGGAAAAAAAGATTAATGAATTTGAAAAGACATAGCAATATTAACTATCCAAAATGAAATACAGAGAAAATGACTCAAAAAAGAAGGAAAATAGCATCAGTGAACCGTGGGACAACCTAAAGTGGTCTAATACATGAGTAACTGGAGTCTCAGAAGGAGAGGGGACAAAAGAAAACAAAAAAATATCTCAGAAAATACTGGCTGAAAAATTTCCAAAACTGATGATACTATACACCTACAAATCCAAGGAGCTCAATGAACCCTAAGTGCAAGGAACATGAAGAAAACTAACGCACATCAATCAAATTGCTCAAAATCAGTGATAAAGGGAAAAAACCTTAAAAGCAGCCAGAGAAAAAAAGGCACATTGCCTACAGAGGAAAAATGATGAGGATGAGAGCAGATTTCCCACAGGAAATGATGTAAGCAAGAAGCGGCGGGGGGGGAGCAACATCATTAAAGTACTGAGAGAAAAAATATTTTCAGTCTAGAATTCTATATCCAGAAAAAATATCTTTCAAAAGTGTTTTTCACACACTTGATAAAATTCTATGGAATCTACAATAAAGCTATCAGAGCTAATAAATAAATCAGTAAGGTTGCAGGATAGATACACAAAATCTGTTTATTGCTAGTACATAGAAATATAATAATCAGAAACTGAAATTTAAAAATACCATTTAAAGTAGCATAAAAATTATAAAATACTTAGGGATCAATCTGTCAAGGATACGCAACACTGGAAACTACAGATATTGATGACAGAAATTAAAGAAGACCTAAATAAATGAAGAAATATACTGTGATGTGGGTTGGAAGACTCAGTATTGTTAAGAAGTTAACACTCTCAAAATTATTTAATGCAATCCCAATCAAAATTCTTATAGCTTTTTTGTAGAAATTGACAAGTTGATTATAAAGTTCACATTGAAATGCAGATCTAGAAAAGCCAAAACAACTTTGAAAAAGAACAGAGTTCGAGGATTAACACTCCCTGATTTTAAGACTTACAAAGCTACACTAACCTATGTAGTGTGGTATTGGTGTGAAATAGACAATAGGTCAATGGAACAGAATAGAGTCCAGAAATAGACTCACCTGTGCTTTAACAACTGATTTTAACAAAGGTGAAGAGGCAATTTAGTGAAGAAAAGATAGTCTTTTTAACAAATTGTGCTGGAGCAACTGGAAAGCTATGTAAGCGTAAAATAAAAATTTTTTGATCCACACGTCACAGCATATACAAAAATTAACTCAAAATAGATCATAGACCAAAATGTAAAACCTAAAAACTATATATCTTTTGGAAGAAAAAATGGAAGAAAACCTTTGTGACCTTGGGTTACACAAAGATTTCTTAGATATGACAGTAAAAAATCATTATCCATTAATCACAAACTGAGAAATTGGACTTCATCAAAATTAAAAATGTCTACTCTTTGAAAGACATTCTTAAGAGAATGAAAAGATAAATCACAGAGTGGGAGAAAATATTTGCAAATCATATATCTGCTAAAGGACATGTATCCATAATACATAAAGAACACTCAAAACTTAATACAAAACAACCCAATAAAGAAATGGGCAAAAGATCTGAATGAATACTTTACCAAAGATGAAATACAGATGGCAAATTAGCATAAGAAAAGGTGCGCAGCATCATCAGTCAGGAGGGAAAGGCAAATTAAAACCACAGTGAGATACCACTACACATCTATTAGAATGGCTACAATTAAAAGGACTGCCAAATACCAAGTACTGGCAAGGTTGTGTGGCAAGTGGAGCTCTCATACACTGCTGGTGGGAGTGTAAAATGGCACAGCCACTTCGGAAAACAGTGGGCAGTTTCTTAAAAAGTTAAACATATACCTACCATATGATCTAGCCATTCCACTTCTAGTTATTTATCCAAGAAAAAACAAAATGTATGTCCATAAAAGCAGTTGTCCACAAATGTACATTTAAAGTATATATAAAGGCAGCTTTATTTGTAATAGCCAAAAATTGAAAACAACCTGATGTCCATCAACAGGTGAATGGGTAATAAATAAGCTGTGGTATATCCATACAATGAATACTACTCAGTAATAAAAAGGAAGGAGCTACTGATACATACTACAACATAAGTAAATCTTGAAATAATTATAATGAAAGAAAAAAGCCAGACAAAAAAAGAGTACATACTGTATGATTCCATTTATAAAAATTATAGAAAATCCAAATTATTTTATAGTGATTGAAAGCATATTAGTGGTTGTCTGGGGACTAGAAGAAGGGGTGGGGGGAAGGAGACCTTACAGTGGGCATGAGGTAACTTTTGGGAGTGACAGATTTGTTCATTACCTAGATTGTGATGATGATTTTTATGGGCATATACATATATCAAAATATATCAAATTGTACTTTAAATATATGTAGTTATAATTGACATATTGTATGTCAATTATAAATTCTCCTGAACGCTTGATTCTTATTTTGTAAAATAATGAGCTTGACCAGCTGTTCTCTAAAGTTCTCTCCAGGTCCAATATTCAATATTCAAGGATTCATATTATTCTTTCTAATCATACATGGAGGAAAAAAGTAGAAATGAGGAGGAAAATAGAAGAAAAGGGGGAATGTTTGATTCTAGACTCTAGACAGGCACAAATCTCCTTACAGCAAAAGTAAATTGTCAAAACTAAGATACATCCCCACATTTTATAAACTTTAGGTATAAAAATATTTTAACCAGTAGGAGGCATGTCATAAAATCCAAAGTACTAAAGAACAAAATCTCTTACACTTAACTATAATATTTTTGCATTTTTTGAAGTTTATTCATATACACTCTCCCTCTTGATCTTGGCCTAACCCATGAAGGCAGCAGATTACTTACCACTTGTCAATGCACTTCTGACAAAAGCTGTGAGCACAAGGCAGGATGAGGTCAGCTCGACCATCCATACAGATACAACACTCCTCCTCGTCAGTCAGCTGCTTTACCCTGCAATGTGAAAACTGAGCTGGAGCAATGATATTCTCTGTTGTCACTGTGCAGTAAACTTTGTTTCCCTTGCCTTAAAAAGCATTATCAAGCATCCATGTGCCCTCAACATAAAGCACAATATGACTCATGCAATATCAGAGTAAATTAACTTATCTTTTAGGGATAGCAAATATATTAGGGATGAAGTACTAGAGGGGCAAATTCCATAAAGAAACAACTGGATAAAAGATAAATCCTGAGATGGTTAAAAGGAAAATATGGACCAAAACTGGAAAATAACTTAGCCCATTTTAATCATATTGAATTTTTATAAATGAATTCAACCAATATATGATTTATTCACCATGCAGGATACAAAGCTTTCTAAAATAGGGATCCTGCCATCAGGGTCTTGTTATGCTACTGCTGATAATGGGCATATAAGTGAAAGAATAGCTTAGTCTTAAGGATCAGGTGCTTGCTGTATGAAATACAAAAGAGTTAGAAAGCAAAGTTATTTGTCCTCAAAGAGCTCTTTCATCTTGGGAAGAAAAGAGATATTGAACCTTCTACTCCAGCCACAATTCAGAATGCCCCTGAATGAGCCAAGGACCTTTGTATGTGGTGTTTTCCTTTCCTGGCATACCCTTGTGAGTTTGGTAAACTCCAACCTCAGTTACTCAGCTCAAGATACCATCTTCTCTATGCTCTCAAAACCAACATTTTCCTCAGTTAAAGGACTTAAATACTATATTTTATTTTATTTTTTAAATTTTTAAATTTTTTTGCGGTATGCGGGCCTCTCACTGTTGTGGCCTCTCCCGTTGCGGAGTACAGGTTCCGGAGGCGCAGGCCCAGCGGCCATCACGGGCCCAGCTGCTCCATGGCATGTGGGATTTTCCCGGACCGGGGCACAAATCCGTGTCGCCTGCATCGGCAGGCAGACTCTCAACCACTGCGCCACCAGGGAAGCCCAAATACTGTATTTTAATTGGCTATTTATTGGTTGGTCTGTTGGTTGGTCTATCCATAAACTGTAAGTTCTTTGAATACAATGAGTTTGTCTGAGGTTCTCAATACATGTTTCTTGAAGTGATTTTAATTTGCTTTTAATCTTTGTGCTATTCTGTAATTTTTAGGTTTACTTCATCAAGTATGTACTACTTTTATAATTATACAAAAATTAAATGTTTCAAAGTATAGCCACTGGACTATAAGCTTCTTGAGGGTAGGAACTATCTCTAACATGTTTTTATTCCCTGCTGTGCTTTACCACTGTATATAAGACATTATATAGTATTTTAAAATCTGTCAATTTGTATATAGAAGATAAGCAAATGTCAAATGTGCATTACATGTAGTAAGTGCTAAGTAAAGAAGGAAGAAATCAGATATTTCAAACTTGTCAGAAAGATGAGGTAGAAAAAATGATAGGATTTTGACAGACGGAGGACATTCTATGTGAATAAACAAAGCTATAGAGGTAGGAAAAAAAAACCCAAAACTCTGTATATGTGTGTAACAAGGAGGCTAACATCATGCTCTGGGGAGAAAAATAAGAGAAAAGATTGCTTAAGTATAGCAGAGATAATCTGATCCTTGTATGTCAAAATAATAAGTTTAAACTTGTTCTGACAGAGTTTAATCAAGGGGAAAGTGAACCCCCATTGGAAATAATGCTGTAGGAGATTAATTGGGAGAGCAGTATGAAGGACAGTCTAGAGGGAGGAACACCAATCAGATCCTTATTTCAGCAATTCACCTGGGAGATAATCAGGGCCTGGTCTAAGCGGCATTACAAAAGACAAATCATCAGGATGTGGTAATAGATTAAATGCTATGCTTTAGCAACGCATAAAAGAGGGCAGCCCCTGAATTGAAATGGGGAAACTGAATGAAACCCTAGATGGATGTGGATCTAATGTATTTGAATTTTTCTATCTCTATTCATTTAAATGTTTAAATGCCTTTTAGGTGCCACGTATTGTGCCAGATCCAGAAGAACTAGGGTCTCTGCTCTTGAAGAGTTTACAATTTATGTCTAAGGATATGGACTTGGGTGTCAGTAGCAGAGAATATAATTGAATCCATAAAGAGTGACAGAGTCCTGAAGGTTAGAGTTTAAAACTGAGGAGTAGAGGGTTACAAAGAACAGCATTCTGGATGGAGGTAAAAGAAAGAACAGGAGACACAGAAGCAGCCAGTGGAAGCTGTACTATGTTCACTTTTCTTGCTACCTTCCTAGCAATACAGTGACCAGAAGAAGGAAGGAGGAAGAGTCTTGCTCTGTTTGTCCTTATTAGACCACTTGTAAAGTGGAGAATTCAGTTCTCTGCCCCCTACCCTGAAAGACAAATTGACAAATAAAAGATCATCCAGGAAAGCCTCTGGGATATAGAAGAGACTTATACAAACAAAGGCCGAAGGAACTGGGGAGGCTTATCCTGGAGAACAGAGACTCAGTGAGAATCTGATTTCTGTTTTCAAGTATTTGAAGGGCTGAAAGAGAGAACAGACTTGTTTGGTGGATTTCCAGAGGGCACTGTCACTGAAATAAGTAGAATACAGTAATAATTTAAGAATAATGATAGTTAACTTTTACAGACTTTTTTTTTATGGGCCAGGCACTGTTCCAAGCATTTTATTTATTCAATTTATTTATTTTTGGCTGCGTTCGGTCTTCGTTGCTGTGTGCAGGCTTTCTCTAGTTGCGGCGAGCGGGGGCTACTCTTAGTTGTGGTGCGCGGGCTTCTCATTGCGGTGGCTTCTCTTATTGTGGAGCATGGGCTCTAGGCACGCAGGCTTCAGTTGTGGCTCATGGGCTCTAGAGCGCAGGCTCAGTAGTTGTGGCGTACGGGCTTAGTTGCTCCGTGGCACATGGGATCTTCCTGGACCAGGGCTCCAACTGGTGTCCCCTGCATTGGCAGGTGGATTCTTAACCAATGCACCACCAGGGAAGCCCCCAAGCATTTTACATATATCAACTCAACTCTTCCAAGAGTCCTATGAAGTAGATCTTATCATTGTCATCCTCTTTTAAAAGATGAGGAAACTGAGGAAAGAGAGTTTAGTAACTTGTCCAGAGTGACACAGTAAGGAGTAGAGCCAGGATTTGAACACAGGCAATTTGGTTCTAGAATCTGTGCTGTGCTGCCCCAAGAGAGCCAGATTTTGGCTCTGAGGAAAATAATGCAAAAGGAAAAATTACATAGTGATTAAAGCTATTTGTGAATCAAAAGGCTTGCCTGTCTGAGGCAGTGAGGCCCTTACAGCTGCAGGTGTTCATGTACAAGCTGGACTACCACTTGGCTAAATGTGGTTGAGTCTCACTATGCAAAGTGCTATCCATGGATAAGCAGTAGTGACAACACCTGGGAACCTGACAGAATCTCAAGCTCCTTCTCAAAACCAGTGAATATTAAAGTTTAAGAAGCACTCTAGTATAGGATCTTCCTGCACCAGAGAGTACTAATGCAGAGATTGCGAGCATGGCTGTATTGCCAGACAGGCCAGAATGTGAATCTCAGCTAGGCCAATTTCTAGCCGTGTCATTTATTTGTCTAAACCTGTTTCTACATCTGTAATGAACCAATAATTGTATTCCTATGGGGTTGTTGTGATTTAATGAGTTTATACGTGTAAAGAACTCATCACAATGCCTAATACCCTACAAGTACTTAATAAATATAAACCACTAATAGAAATAGGCACCAGATGTAAGGCTGAACCAAATAAATACCTCTTAAGATCCCTCTCAACTTGAAAAGTCTATTTTTCTATGAACTAAGTATATCAGGGTATAACAAAAAAACCCAAAAAACATACAAAGGCAAGAAGCATCCCTAACCTACCAATCAGGCATTGAGTTTCCCAGCCGCAAGGGCACATGAAAAGGAATAACACTCTTACCTCCTTCATTACAATGACTGCAATAAGAAAAAAGTATTACTTTCAATTAATTTGCTACCATCGAGCTTAGTAAGTACTATTTACTAGTAAATACTATTGTCAACTTTCAAAATACTCAAAAAAAAGTCACCATTCTGAAGAGGGAGAGGAAAAAAAGCAGAAAATCAGACGCCTGTCTTTGAAAGATTAACTTTACAAAATACAGAAAAGATAAGCCAAAATCCTGCCTATAATACTCTAAAACTCATTTGGCATTTCATCAGCAACACTTGTACAGCCCAAACGTAGAAAACCAAACAATCCTATTAAAGATAAACAGGAAATGATAAGTTAAAATACAATCTTACTACAACAGAGTATTTGGAAACCAGGTGGTTAAGAATGGATAGGAAAATGCAACTGTAAATGGAGCAATAAAAAAGAAGTTCTTGTTAACCATATTCTTAACTTCAAGTTAAAAGACACTGTCGATTCAGATTTGTGCTGTCTACCCTGTATGACAATAAGACAGGATGTCAACATGTCTGGACCCACATAAGCCTTTTTCCAATGATGCATTTATAAAGTTAAATTATGGTCATGGTTGTCAAATGGCAACAGGTGGGAGCTTTCACATGCCAAAAGTATTATAGAGAAGGAAAAGAAAGTTTAGATAGAACAATAATATATTAGGCCTGAGTAAACAAGCACCATCACAGAAAATGCTGTCTGACTTCATTTCCTTCTGGTAACTCAGTACATGCAATATGTGCACCAACTACTTGTTCATTCCTGAATGGACTGCCAAGTCCTGGAGACGGTATTTACAATGTTAATGCTCCAGTTAGTCAGATATCTTTAAGAAAAACTGGAATGGTTTTGCCAGATTCTTGGACCTAATTCCCTGAAGAGCTTTGGTTGTCTAAGAACCTAAATGCCTATTATAAGAGGGGTATTAACTAACTATATCCTTTGTCATTAAATGCAAGCAAGTAGAGCGCAGAGTGGATTCATGGAAACTAGATTGACAGAAACATTACCTGGTGTGAGCCACCTTAGTTTTTCTTTAATTTGGCACTCTAACAATGTCCTGAAACACAGAATAATCCAAAAGCAGATCTGGGATATAGTATCAACTGAGACAAAAAGTAATGTGATTTAAGATGTCACGGAGAACACCAGCAAAAACATTAATGCGATTTCAGTACTTTGCATGTTGGAAAATAAGAGAAACATGTTATTTGTGAAATGTATACCTTCCCATCCAAAGACTAGCCTGACAAGATGTTACAGATGATGAGTTTTCATCAGGGTCTTCAGAGGTGGAGCTCTGTGCCAATACTCCTGCTGCTTGACTTGTGATGTCTTTATAAAGCTGAATAAACTGGTACAAATTCATGATCCGTGATGCTTCCACAATGCCACTGCTTTTGTTAATCTAAAAATACAAAGAAAATGAAAAAATTTTTTGATAATTTTTCTGATCGATTTTTCCCAAAAAAGGGGAACAAATATTTAGTCAAACATCCTAGGAAAACAGAAGTTTTCAAAGTTTGCAAATTACCTAACAAGAGAGCAAAAGTCTGAGCAAATGAATAATATCATGTCCCCTACATTTGTGGGGTTCAAAATATACAATATTATCTCATGTGATACTCAAAATAACCTGTAGGGTTGATTAGCCATCATCCTGTTTAGTTGTTGAGGTCAGGCAACTTTCCCAGAATTAAGAAATTAATTTTAGAGATCAGTATTGACAATCCTTTTCATTTTAATTTATTTAAAAAATTTCTTTTTTTAAAAAATTAAGGTTCAGTTTTTAAAAATATTTATTTATTTATTCATTTATCATTTATTTTGGCTGTGCTGGGTCTTAGTTGCGGTATGCAGGATCTTCGTTGTGGCACGTGGGTTCTTTAGTTGCAGCACGCACGCATGTGGGATCTAGTTCCCTGACCAGGGATCGAACCCGGGCCCTCTGCATTGGGAGTGCAGAGTCTTACCCACTGGACCACCAGGGAAGCCCCTACAGAATTTTTTAATTAAAGATTTATTTGAATCCAACAACCACATGCCATTCTACTATAACTGAAACAACAGATTTCCTTCTTCAATATCTTAAGTTCTATTATATAACAAACTTACAATCTGGAGACATGAGAAAGTGAAGTACAAGAGTTAGGTTATGTTAAAAAGACATGATTATAGCAACAGTTCAATATTTTGAATAAAATAATAATATTTGTAACTAGCATTTATTAATTATTACTTGAGAAGGCAGTAAGAGAAAAAACAGAATCAAGTATGAATCAGATTCCATACTGTGAAAATGGTAGAACCATCTCTAATAATCAGAAAATTCATTAAATTTGGGGAAGGTAAGGTCTCTATAGAGATGCAAATATGTAAGATTCTTTGTAATAAAAGACTATACATGGGGTAGAGAACAAATAAATAGCATTAAAGGTGATAGGAATTTATACAGGCTTACAAAATAAGACTTTCAGGGTTGAGGAAACTGGGCCAGTCTTCCTTTGGAACTGCACAGTTTAGAAATTAGGGAATAATTCATATAAACTTAGTATTTAATAGCAAAGCTCATCAAACTGCATTTTTTTAAAATTGAAGTATAGTTGATGTACAATATAAGTTACAGGTATACAATATAGTGATTCACAATTTTTAAAGGTTATACTCCATTTATAGTTATTATATTAGCTATATTCTGTGCTATACAATATATTCTTGTAGCTTATTTTATACCTCATAGTTTGTACCTCTTAATCCCCTCCCCTTATATTGCCCCTACCTACCCACCCCTGCCACTGGTAACCACTAGTTTGTTCTCTATATCTGTGAGTCTTCTTTTTTGTTATATTCGCTACAAACTCTAATTATTATAATCATACGATTCACACAACAAATATTTATCGAGTACCCATTATGTGGGTGTTACACGTACTATGGACACTGCTCTAGGCACTGGTGACATAGTGTGTAAAAACCAGACAAAAATCCCTGTCTTCATGGAGGTTACACTCTAGGTAGGAGAGACAGACAAATAAAATACAGATTAGATAAGATGGAAATAAGTGCTATGGAGAATATTAAACAGAGGAGAGAAAATGCTGAAAGGCTACAGGGAAGGCCTTACAGAGTAGGTGACATTTAGGAACTAAAGAGGTGCACGAATCAGTCATATGGATATCTGGGGGAAAGAGCATTCCAGGATGACAGTCAAGTGCAAAGGCAGAAGTGAACCTAGCAAGGAGCCAAGGGTGGCTGGAACAGAATGAGAGAGAGAGGAGTGGTTGAAGATAGGGTTAGAGAGTGAGGTGGGGACAGAATGTATAGAACTTTGCTGTTCATAGTAATGACTTTGGTTTTTACTCCAAGGGCATGGCAAGTCACTGGAGGGTTTTGAGCCAAGGAGTAATAAGATCTAATTTCATTTCAGATTATAAGTGGAATAGACTGACTATTGTGCTGAGACTAGACATAATGGGGACAAGGGCAGAAGCAGGGAGACGAGTTAGAAGGCTATTGGAATAATCCCAGTGAGAGATGATAGTTGCTAGGAATAAGGTGATAGTAGTGACAATGGTAAGAGTTGGTCACATTCTGAATATATTTTGAAGAGAAACCTGACAGGATTCACTCATATACTGACTGTGGGGTGGGTATAAGAGAAAAAGAAAGAAAGTCAAGGATGACTCCGAGGTGTTGGTCTAAGTAAAAAGACGGATGAAAATAATATAATTCATGAAGCTTCTTAACAGCCACCTTAGTCCATAATTTTAATTAACCCATTAATTTTTCTAATATTATTCCCACAAAATATTCCATTTAAACATTATTTAGATTATTTTTTATAATATTTGAGTATAACTGTCACAGCAGATAGCAGATACTCAGGATTAAGGTCTTACTGTAAGTTGGCTTTTAGTTGCTTAAGATTAAGAAATATAAAATTTCAGTCTACCATCAGCTTTTTATACTGGACTTTAACTCTTTTTTTCTAACATTAACAATGACTTCTCATAGAGTCTTTCAAAAAGAAATTAAGAAATGCAAATAAGGGCCTCCCTGGTGGCGCAGTGGTTGAGAGTCCGCCTGCCGATGCAGGGGATACGGGTTCGTGCCCCGGTCTGGGAGGATCCCATATGCCGCGGAGCGGCTGGGCCCGTGAGCCATGGCTGCTGGGCCTGCGCATCCGGAGCCTGTGCTCCGCAACGGGAGAGGCCACAACAGTGAGAGGCCCGCATACCGCAAAAAGAAAAAAAAAAAAAAAAAAGAAATGCAAATAAAACATTTCTTTAGATCTAAAATCAAGAAAAATTATACAAATGAAAGGTCTGATTGCCTATGTTTTTAATACTTTTGTTTTTGTAACTTAGAATCTTATTTTAAGGATGATGTTTAATCACCATAAAGATATAATGGTTAGAGATACTGAGGCAAAAGAAAATTCTTTTGACTAATAGTAAAATCAAACATTAATGCTGTGTTTGCCAAAGAAGAGCAACAGAAAACTAAGGGATCAGAAATCTGCTACATTCATATTCCTACAGTTTTCTTCAATTTCTACTGGGCCCTTCGATGTGAGCTGAGTAATTTATAAAACAAAGATGGAGAATGTAGTTTAGCTACTATACTATATCAATACACAAGGAAAGCTTCAACCTATCCCAGTCATTTAAAATGAGAATATTTCTTCAACAGATTTTTGTTCACTCAACATATATTGAGTTCTTACCAGGTACTAAGCATTACAGGCTGTAAGAGATACAAGGATGAATCTAGACAGAGTTCCTGCTCTCTCCAGCTTACTATCTACTAGGGAAACTAAGAACCTAAATAAATAATTTTAGTCATAACGTAAAATTTAATCATGAAGTATAAATAAAGTGTTTTTGGAGTTTAGAAGAGCCCAAAGAATTTCTTTAGGTTAACTTTATGGATGAGATGGTATTTGAGGTGGACCTTTAAGGAGACCTCAAATTTAGACATGCAAAACTAAAAGATGTGGCAGAAACTACTGGCTGATTATCCAAATGCCATTCCCACTTTTTACTGTGCCAGTAGCGCTCTAATTTTGTTTTGGTGACTACCACTCCCTGAAATGACTCAGGAGTCAATCCTGGTCAGTCTCATCTAAACCAATCACAGTAATCACATCCCCTCTGCCAGTGTAGGTGTAAGAAGGGGAATGTGAACTAATATTGACCCAATGAGTTTGAAAGAGGGATCTGCTAGGTCTTTGAATTAACCAATCCAGGAGCTAATTTTCATTAGGGTTTCTTGATAAGTGAGAAAATAAATACTGTTTCTGTTTAAACTGGTGGAATAGGGTTTTTTGTGACTTGTATCTGATGGCAATTTAAACGACAGAGGAATGGACATTCTAGATGAGGGAACTCAGTAAGCAGAGGCATCGAGATAGGAAAGTAACAGCTATACAGCCTTAAATTAGTTAAGCCTGGTCAGACTGTAGATTGCAAAAGGGGATAGTGGTAAAACAGAAAACATAGCTTGGAGCCATATTGTAGCGGGCCTCAAATGCCAGGTCAAAGAGTTGGGACTATTTTGAAGCCAAGGAAGAATTGTTGAGGAATTTTAAACAGAAAAGTGATCTGATGAGAGCTGTGATTTGGAAAGGTTATTCTCACAGCATCATAAATTAGAACTGAGGTGGAGTCAAGATGGCGGTGTGGGAAGACGTGGGGTTAGTGTCTCCCCACAACTAGGGTGACTGCCAGCCACTGGTGGGAGACTCTGACACCCAAGGAGATGGGAGGAACCCCAAAGTGAATTGGTAGGACATATGGGGGACTGAGGCGGGAGGACAAGGGGAGGCCAGACAGGATTGGTGCCCTGAGGCCAGGGAGATCAGGAGAGGCAGGCGGGAGGGACTCTCTGGGAAGAGTGGGAGAGGAGTGGAGGGCAACTGCCCTGCCCATTCGGGCCCGGGGAGCCTGATGAGCTCCCAGGCCGATCCCCTGCCCTCAAAATCCCCTCCAGGCCACGTGGGTCCTTGGAGGTACAGGAGGGAAGCCGAGGAGATCAGGAGAGGTAGGTGGGAGGGGCCCTCCCAGACCAGAGGAGAGGAGGGCGTTTGCCCCACCCATTTGAGCCCAGGAAGCCTGATGGGCTCCCAGGTGAGGTCCACTGCCCTCTGAGACCAGGGGTGGGGGGACACACCTGGGCCTCTTCTGTTCCTTGAGCCTAAGCTCTACCCCCCACAGCCCACAGGGCCTTTTCCAGCCCTGTGGGTCCTGAGCATTGCCCCCGCCCACCACCCAAACCTCACCAATGCTTAGGCCCCACCCTCCACAGCCAAGGCCTCCCCCCAACCCTTTTTTTTTCTTTTCCTTCCTCCTCGTTTTTACTATTGTGGTACTGATGTACCTTCTGGTTGTTGATTCATCTATATTTTCATTTTTATATTCTTCCTAACATATCTGTTAGTTTCCCAGTCTAATTTTATTTTTTACTTTGTTATTGTTCTTTTTTTATTTTGCCACCTTAGGCAGCTTGTGGGATCTTGGTTCATGAGCCTGGGGTCAGGCTGAAGCTCCTGTGGTGGGAACTCCGAGTCCAAACCACTGGCTAACAGGGAACCTCAGACCCCAGGGAATATTCATCGGAGCGAGGTCTCATGGAGTTCCTCATCTCGGCACCAAGGCCCAGCTCTACCCAATAGCCTACAAACCCCAGTGCTGGAAGACTCAGGACAAACAACCAGTAAGACAGGAACACAATCCCACTCATTAAAAAAAAAAGAAAAAATGAGATGGCAAAAAAACAAGTCACAGTGCTCACTTCAGCAGTACATATACTAAAATTGGAATGATACAGAGAACATTAGCATGCCCCTGAGCAAGGATGACACGCAAATTCATAAAGCGTTCCATATTTTATATATGTATATGTATAGCTGATTCACTTTGTTATAAAGCAGAAACTAACACACCATTGTAAAGCAATGATACTCCAATAAAGATGTTAAAAAAATATGTCACAGATGAAGGAGCAAAGTAAAAAGCTACAAGACCAAATAAATGAACAGGAAATAGGTAATTTACCTGAAAAAGAATTCAGAGTAATGACAGTAAAGATGATCCAGAATCTCAGAAATAGAATGGAGGCACGGATTGAGAAAATACAAGAAATGTTTAACAAAGATCTAGAAGAATTAAAGAACAAACAAACACAGATGAACAACACAATAACTGAAATGAAAAATACACTAGAAGGAATCAATAACAGAATAACTGAGGGGGAAGAACGATAAGTAAGCTGGAAGACAAAATGGTGGAAATAACTGCCAAGGAGCAGAATAAAGAAAAAAGAATGAAAAGAATTGAAGGCAATCTCAGAGACCTCTGGGACAACACTAAATGCACCAACATTCGAATTACAGGGGTCCCAGAAGAAGAAGAGAAAAAGAAAGGGTCTGAGGAAATATTTGAAGAGATTATAGTGGAAAACTTCCCTAACATGGGAAAGGAAATAGTCATCCAAGTCCAGGAAGCACAGAGAGTCCCATACAGGATAAACCCTAGGAAAAACACACCAAGACACATATTAATCAAACTAACAAAAATTAAATTCAAAGAAAAAAATATTAAAAGCACCAAGGGAAAAACAAAAAATAACATACAAAGGAGTCCCCATAAGGTTATCAGCTGATTTTTCAGCAGAAACTCTGCAGGCCAGAAGGGAGTGGAAGGATATACTTAAAGTGATGAAAGAGAAACACCTACAACTAAGATTACTCTACCCAGAAGGATCTGATTCAGATTAGATGGAGAAATCAAAAGCTTTTTCAGACAAGCAAAAGCTAAAGAGAATTCAGCATCACCAAACCACCTTTACAACAAATGCTAAAGAAACTTCTCTAAGTGGGAAACACAAGAGAAGAAAAAGACTCACAAAAACAAACCCAAAACAATTAAGAAAATGGTAATAGGAACATGCATATCAATAATAACCTTTAATGTAAATGGATTAAATGCCCTAACCAAACGACACAAACTGGCTGAATGGATACAAAAACAAGACCCATATATATGCTGTCTACAAGAGACCCCCTTCAGACCTAGGGATACATACAGACTGAAAGTGAAGGGATGGAAAAAGATATTCCATGGAAATGGAAATCAAAAGAAAGCTGGAGTAGCAATCTCGTATCAGATAAAATAGACTTTAAAATAAAGACTGTTACAAGAGATAAAGACACTACATAATGATCAAGGGATCAATCCAAGAAAAAAATATAACAATTATAAATATTTATGCACCCAACACAGGAGTACCTCAATACATAAGGCAAATGCTAAAACAACCATAAAAGGGGACATTGACAGTAACACAATAACAGTAGGGGACTTTAACACCCCACTTACACCAATGGACAGATCATCCAAACAAAATAAATAAACACAAGCTTTAAATGACACAATAGACCAGATAGATTTAATTGATATTTATAGGACATTCCACCTGCAAGTGGCAGAATACACTTTCTTCTCAAGGGCACATGGAACATTCTCCAGGACAGATCACATCCTGAGCCACAAATCAAGCCTCAGAAAATTTAAGAAAATTGAAATCATATCAAGCATCTTTTCTGACCACAACACTATGAGGCTGGAAATCAATTACAGGGAAAAAACTGTAAAAAACACAAACACGGGCTTCCCTGGTGGCGCAGTGGTTGAGAGTCCGCCTGCCGATGCAGGGGACACGGGTTCGTGCCCCGGTCTGGGAAGATCCCACATGCCGTGCAGCGGCTGGGCCTGTGAGCCATGGCCGCTGAGCCTGTGCTCCACAACGGGAGAGGCCACAACAGTGAGAAGCCCGCGTAACGCAAAAAAAAAAAAAAAACAAAAAAAAACCACACAAATACATGGAGGCTAAACAGTGAGATACTAAATAACCAAGAGATCACTGAAGAAATCCAAGAAGAAATTAAAAAATACATAGAAACAAATGACAATGAAAACACGACGCCCCAAAATCTATGGGATGAAGCAAAAGCAGTTCTAAGAAATTGCTAAGTTTATAGCAATTCAATCTCACCTCAAGAAACAAGAAAAATCTCAAATAAACAATCTAACCCTACACTTAAAACAACTAGAGAAAGAAGAACAAAGAAAACCCAAAGTCAGTAGAAGGAAAGAAATAATAAATATCAGAGCAGAAATAAATGAAATTAAAATGAAGAAAACAATAGCAAAGATCAATAAAAGTAAAAGCTGGTTCTTTGAGAAGATAAACAAAACTGATAAGCCCTTAGCCAGACTCATCAAGAAGAAAAGGGAGAGGACACAAATCAATAAAATTAGAAATGAAAAAGGAGAAATTACAACTGACACTGCAGAAATACAAAGGACTATAAGAGACTACTACGAACGACTATGTGCCAATAAAATGGACAACCATGAAGAAATGGACAAATTCTTGGAAAGGTACAATTTTCCAAGACTGAAGCAGGAAGAAATAGAAAATATAAACAGACCAATCACAAGCACTGAAATTGAAACTGTGATTAAAAATCTTCCAATAGGGCTTCCCTGGTGGCACAGTGGTTGAGAGTCTGCCTGCCGATGCAGGGGACAGGGGTTCGTGCCCCGGTCCGGGTAGATCCCACATGCCACGGAGCAGCTGGGCCCGTGAGCCATGGCCGCTGAGCCTTTGTGTCCGGAGCCTGTGCTCCGCAACAGGCGAGGCCACGGCAGTGAGAGGCCCACATACCGCAAAAAAAAAAAAAATCTTCCAATAAACAAAAGCCCAGGACCAGAGGGATTCACAGGTGAATTCTATCAGACACTTAGGGAAGAGCTAACACCTATCCTTCTCAAACTCTTCCAAAATATAGCAGAGGGAGGAACACTCCCAAGCTCATTCTACGAGGCCACCATCACCCTAATACCAAAACTAGACAAAGATGTCACAAAAAGAGAAAACTACAGGCCAATATCACTGATGAACATAGATGCAAAAATCCTCAACAAAATACTAGCAAACAGAATCCAACAACACATTAAAAGGATCCTACACCAAGATCAAGTGGGATTTATCCCAGGGATGCAAGGATTCTTCAATATATGCAAATCAATCAATGTAATACACCACATTAACAAATTAAGTAATAAAAACCATATGATAATCTCAATACGTGCAGGAAAAGCTTTCAACAAAATTCAACACAGATTTATGATAAAAACTCTCCAGAAAATGCGCATAGAGGGAACTTACCTCAACATAATAAAGGCCATATATGACAAACCTGCAGCCAACATCATTCCCAATAGTGAAAAACTGAAACCATTTCCCCTAAGATCAGGAACAAGACAAGGTTGCCCACTCTCACTGGTACTATTCAACATTGTTTTGGAAGTCCTAGCCACAGCAATCAGAGAAGAAAAAGAAATAAAAGGAATACAAATTGCCAAAGAAGAAGTAAAACTGTCACTGTTTGCAGATGACATGACACTATACATAGAAAATCCTAAAGATGCCACCAGAAAACTACTAGAATTAATCAATGAATTTGCTAAGGTTGCAGGATACAAAATTAATGCATAGAAATCTCTGGCATTCTTATACACCGACAATGAAAAATCAGAAAGAGAAATTAAGGAAACACTCCCATTTACCATTGCAACAAAAATAAAATACCTAGGAACAAAGCTGCCTAAGGAGGTGAAAGACTTGTACTCAGAAAACTATAAAACACTGATGAAAGAAATCAAAGATGACATAAACAGATGGAGGAATACACCATGTTCTTGGATTGGAAGAATCAATATTGTGAAAATGGCTATACTACCCAAAGCAATCTACAGATTCAATGCAATCCCTAACAAACTACCAATGGCATTCTTCACAGAATTAGAACAAAAATTTTTACAATTTGAATGGAAACACAAAAGACCCCAAATAGCCAAAGCAATCCTGAGAAAGAAAAACGGAGTTGGAGGAATCAGGCTTCCAGATTTCAAACTATACCACAAAGCTATAGTAATCAAGACAGTATGGTAGTGGCACAAAAACAGAAATATAGATCAATGGTACAAGATAGAATGCCCAGAGATAAACCCATGCACATATGGGCACCTAATTTACGACAAGGAGGCATGAACATACAGTGGAGAAAAGACAGCCTCTTCAGTAAGTGGTGCTGGGAAAACTGGACAGCTACATGTAAAAGAATGAAATTAGAACACTACCTAACACCATACACAAAAATAAACTCCAAATGGATTAAAGACTTAAATTTAAGACCAGACACTATAAACCTCTTAGAGGAAAACATAGGAAAAACATTCTTTGACATAAGCCACAGCAAGATCTTTTTTGACCCACCTCCTAGAGTAATGGAAATAAAAACAAAAATAAACAAATGGGACTTAATTAACCTTAAAGCTTTTGCACAGCAAAGGAAACCATAAACAAGACAAAAAGACAACACTCAGAATGTGAGAAAATATTTGCCAATGAAACAACAGACAAAGGATTAATCTCCAAAATATACAAACAGCTCATGGAGCTCAATATCAAAAAAACAAACAATCCAGTTAAAAAATGGGCAGAAGACCTAATTAGACATTTCACCAAGGCAGACATACAGATAGCCAAGAGGCACATGAAAGGATGCTCAACATCACTAATTATTAGAGAAATGCAAATCAAAACTACAATGATGTATCACCTCACGCTGGTCAGAACGGCCATTATCAAAAAATCTAGAAACAATAAATGCTGAAAAGGGTGTGGTGAAAAGGGAACCTTCCTGCACTGTTGGTGGGAATGTAAATTGATACAACCACTATGGAAAACAGTATGGAGGTTCCTTAAAAAACTAAAAATAGAACTACCATGTGACCCAGCAATCCCACTACTGAGCATATACCCTGAGAAAACCATAATTCAAAAAGAGACATGGGGCTTCCCTGGTGGCGCAGTGGTTGAGAGTCCACCTGCCAACGTAGGGGACGCGGGTTCGTGCCCCGGTCCGGGAAGATCCCACATGCTGCGGAGTGGCTGGGCCCGTGAGCCATGGCTGCTGAGCCTGCACGTCCGGAGCCTGTGCTCCACAACGGGAGAGGCCACAACAGTGAGAGGCCCGCGCACCGCAAAAAAAAAAAAAAAAAAAAGACATGTACCATAATGTTCATTGCAGCTCTATTTACAATAGCCAGGACATGGAATCAACCTAAATGTCCATTGATAGATGAATGGATAAAGAAGATGTGGCACATATATACAATGGAATATTATTCAGCCATAAAAAGAAACAAAATTGAGTTATTTGTAGTGAGGTGGATGGACCTAGAGTCTGTCATACAGAATGAAGTAAGTCAGAAAGAGAAAAACAAATACCATATGCTATGCATATATATGGAATCTAAAAAAAAAAGGTACTGATGAACCTAGTTGCAGGGCAGGAATAAAGAGACAGACACAGAAAATGGACTTGAGGAAATGGGGTGGGAGGGCGAAGGTGGGGCGAAGAGAGAGTAGCATCAACATATATACACTACTGAATGTAAACTAGTTGGCTGGTGGGAAGCAGCAGCATAGCACAGGGAGATCGGCTTGGTGCTTTGAGATGACCTACAGGGGTGGGATAGGGAGGATGGGAAGGAGGCTCAAGAGGAAGGGGATACGGGGACATGTGTATGCATATGGCTGATTCGCTTTGTTGTGCAACAGAAACTAACAGTATTGTGAAGCAATTATACTCCAATAAAGATCTATTAAAAATAATAATAAATAAATAAATTGGAATTAGGAGAAGAGTCTGAAGGCGTGGAGATTAATCACAGAATCTAAAGTAATCTGGATGAGAAGAAAGAGGGGCCTGAGCATTAGTTACAGTCTCCTTGAGAGTGTGAACTTTGTGTCACAAATAAACTCAAGTGAAACTTAGTAGAGGTAAAACTGAAAAGATCAGCTGGATGGTTACTGTGGAAGAGAGAGCAAGAAAAGGAGAAAGAATGCACAGTTCTCAGAAATGACCTTTGTCACTACAGTTCTTATAAATTCACCCATGTGTCCTCTGAAGTTGACTTTCAAATAGTCCTGAAAGATTATGTGCAGTGTAAACTCGAAGATGATGGGAGTACCGTATGGGATTTACTTAGTCTATTTGAATGGTTTTACATGTTTTAAGCACAGTTCTTCATTTCTTCTTACCTTATTCCTTTGCAAATTCAAAAGTTGCAGATTCCCAAAGTTCTTTTGCGAGTATGCATATTTATAACACTGTAAAAAACCGCTAATGAACTTAATATAAATATAATATAAACCCCAAAACAAACAGAAAATGGAAAAATATGTGTTTGGTATACAGTTTTTTTTTTTTTTTTTTTTTTTTTTTTTTTTGCGGTATGCGGGCCTCTCACTGCTGCGGCCTCTCCCGTTGCGGAGCACAGGCTCCGGACGCGCAGGCTCAGCAGCCATGGCTCACGGGCCCAGCCGCTCCGTGGCACGCGGGATCCCCCCGGACCAGGGCACGAACCCACGTCCCCCACATTGGCAGCCGGACCCCCAACCACTGCGCCACCAGGGAAGCCCTGGTATACCGTTTAAAAAATAATAAATTTATTTATTTATTTGTTTTTTATTTTTGGCTGTGTTGGGTCTTCGTTGCTGCGTGCGGGCTTTCTCTAGTTGTGGTGAGCAGGGGCTACTCTTTGTTGTGGTGCGTGGGCTTCTCCTTGTGGTGGCTTCTCTTATTGTGGAGCACGGGCTCTAGGCGTGTGGGCTTCAGTAGTTGTGGTGTATGGGCTGTAGAGCACAGGCTCAGTAGTTGTGGTGCACCGGCTTACTTGCTCAGCGGCATGTGGGATCTTCCCGGACCAGGGCTCGAACCCATGTCCCCTGCACTGGCAGGTGGGTTCTTAACCACTGTGCCACTAGGGAAGCCCTGGTATACAGTTTTTGAGCCCAGTAATCTAAGTATAAATAACAAAATGTGATCTTGGATCAAGCTGTATTTCAGTGTGTATTCTGTTACTATGATTTGTGACATATTATACACTATATAAAGTTACACTGCTACCCACACCACACTAGTATCACATTAACTACCTCTGTGATGAATAATGCAAAAAATTTTTGAATGATGGTTCTCTGGCAGCTATTAAGTGCTTTTTAACATTTGGACTTAAAAAAAATCAATAAGCAAATGTTCAGTGTTGATAGACCCAGCTGAGTGGTATTAAACTATACTATATATTTTCTCTAAATCAACTGTAAACTTTAACAGGTGCCATTCAACTTCAGGCACTTAGCCAAATCTGGAATTAAGATCTCTCTGTCTTTGTTCCTCTAATCCTTTTTAAAGTTCTTTTATTACTTAAATAATTAGACCTTCAAATTCGATCAACTAAACACAATCAATCCTACTCCACTTATAGCATAGTAGTGGCAATCAACCCACTGGGGAAATGTGGCATATTATTTGGGTAACATCCAGGGTCCATGATACAAAAGAAAAAAATCTCCTTACCCAGGAGTTCTTCATGGATTGATCAGGAGTTGAAATAAAGGCATTCATGAATGCCCAACTTATTGTTTATATGCACGTGGATGATTTTATTGTGTTTTAGAGCAGGGGTTGGGATAGGAGGAAGCTTAATAAAATTCATGCCTTCAATTTCACCAAAAGTTCTATGGCCTCAAAAAGGTTAAGAACCACATATTCTAATCTACCCATTAGTGGATGAGGCTTCCTAATACTCTATGACAGCTGCCATCATATTTTTTAGCACAGTTGATATACTCTATTATCTAAAATTTAAAGATGAACTAAGAGACACTCAATTTTTAAGAAGTCATCTTAGAGCTAAGTAGGGTGTTACTTTAGGATTCCACAGTCAGTTAAAATCCAAAAAGAGAGGTACAAGATAAGGATGAGCGTTTACTACCACTTTCCTTGATTATTAAAAACCTCTGCTGGGGCTTCCCTGGTGGCGCAATGGTTAAGAATCCGCCTGCCAATGCAGGGGACACGGGTTCAATACCTGGTCCGGGAAGATCCCACATGCCGTGAAGTAACTAAGCCTGTGTGACACAACTACTGAGCCCACATGCTGCAACTGCTGAAGCCCGAGCACCTAGAGCCGGTGCTCCACAACAGGAGAGGCCACCGCAGTTAGCAGCCCTTGCACTGCAACAAAGAGTGGCCCCTGCTTGCCGCACCTAGAGAAAGCCTGCATGCAGCAACGAAGACCCAACACAGCCAAAAATAAATAAATTAAATCAAAAAATAAATCTCTGCTATATGGCAATTATACAACCAACGAAATTCAAACAGTTAACCTGGAAGGCAAAAATAGTATCAAAACTGTTTTATATGGTTTTACAAATAAATGTTGATAACAACCGAATTATAAACATTTATTTCCACTATATTATATTATACTATTAAATGTGGTTCTAACCACCAAAATAGTTTAAGCTCAGAGTTGGAAATCTCTATCACTCTCACCTTGGTACAGACTACTCGTACAACCACTTTCCAAAAGGCAGAGGAATCAGACCCAGGTTGTACCTCAAAGAGAAGATGTTTTTCCTGGCCAGAAGCCACTTTAGCAGTTCTGAAAAGAGGTAAACACATTCATTAATTTTATGAAAAGTCATGTAAAATAATGGAGCTACGAAACCAGATTCAAGAAAGTTTAAGACAGAGGAGGAAATGTGAAGAAAACACAGAAAGACAAATAACAATAATGGTGATTGTAATAATTAGATTTTTAAAATATAGGGATAGAGAATGTTTTGACTATAAACATACAATTTAATTTTCAAGGTGGAAAGCATAGTGGAATGATATTTATAAATCTATTTTTTTCATATCTATATCTCAATGGTCTTTAAATTTCTAACAAAGACAGCTAGGAAAAACATGTGCAAGGAATCAGGTACTTAAAAGAAAAAATTTAGCTGGTTTCATTTATCCATATTTTGACTAGTGCCTCAGATGTATATAAAGTGTGAAAAAATCTTGATCTTGGTTGAGTCCTTCCTTAAGCAACAACACTTATATACCTCTTTGAAGACAATTTTTACAGATAATTTGAAACTGGATGAAGCAAATGATTTTGAGACGCTTATGTAACTTTACTGTCCTCCCCTAGCAGAGTAATTCTGATTTAGAAAGCAACAGGATACTAACATAAAAATATAACACTTTTTAGGATAACTCAATATCATGCATCAATGCCAATTTAAATCAGTTCAAAGACATAAGTATTGCAGCTCCCTTTTATCATTACTCACATTTCTCTCTGAGCACCAGTGGGGATATCACACTCAGAACTAAGAAACTTACAGCTAAATAAATTGAGGCCATTGAAAATTAAGTAACTAGCCCTAGGTAACAAAGTCTGCCAGTGAAAGTAGTACTGCCAGTTCCCAGTTCTGTTTTCTAGCTATCAAGCCATGCGTCTTTTGCGTAGGTTTAACTTTATAGTTCTCAGACAGCACTGAACTTGTGAAATCCCAACTCTGACCCAGGGGAATTGGTTTTAAGAAGCAAATCCAGTCAGAAACATTCTGAGCTAATAAATAAAAGGGAGATACTCTTTTACCATCACCTCTATATTACACAGTAAGCTTAGCTTGAGGATGTTTTCATAGGACACATTTTATCCAGTATCTTTAGGCCAAAAAACAAAATTTCATATAATAGACTAGGTTTTTTTGTATATAAGTTCTAAGACTCTAAAGGGATGGCAAATGTCATTGATTACTCTTCAAAAAAATTGACACAATAAACATAAAAATTCCACTCTTATGATACTATTAAATTCTCAATCGAATTTTATTCCTTAAGAATATAGTCTCAGAAGCAATGCCTCAAATGTTACCATTTGGATGATCTTTAAAAAAAAAAGAACAAAGTAAAATGCTAGAGTTTTAAAAACCCATGAGTACATTTTTATTATAAAAGATCAGACAATACACAAATATACACAGTAAAATGTAAAATCTCCCTTCTCTGCTCCCCTTTTCCATCACCTCCCCAGAGAGCTGTGTATATCCTTCCAGTTCATTTTCTATGCATTTATATATATATATATCTACACAGGATCCATCCATATATCCATACAGGGCTTTTTTTTTGGTTTGTCTGTTTTTAATGAGTGAAATCCAGTGTTCTTAAAAGAAATGATCTTCTAAGATAACTTTTAAGAGTTAAGAATGCTTTATTCTTCATGACTGGCTAATAATAGGACCCTCCAGCCATGTCCATAAAAAGACTGCATTTCCTTCTCTTTATCTAATGTGTTCTAAATGGCCAAGTATAATATGTCTCTTATCCAATATAGTTATTGCAAAGCTTAAGCAGTACATTCATGTATTTTACCCTAAACTATTAATAGTGACTATGATATAAATGTATATATACTAAGTGGTTCCAAACTGCTTGGTGATTTTGTTTAGCCTTTTTGGGGTTTAAGGAGAGGTAATATGGGATAGTGGAAAGATCTTCAGACTTGGGGAAAGCTGGATCTGCCATTGATACTTGGGTAATCACTTCAGGCCTCAGTTAAAATGTCTGACTGTCAGCAGAGTGCCTTGCACATACTATGTGCTCAGTGAACGTTAGCTAAGTTGAATAGACTAAAGAAAGAACCTTTAAGATCTCATTTAAAAGGCAATAACAATAAGTTATAACTATACCCCCAGGGAGACAGAAGATACATATACAAAGAGAGCGGATATGGGTGCTGCTAGAGGAAGACTTAATAGAAAGAAGCGACATCTGCTCTCCTGTCACTAAGGGAGAACACACAAACAAAAATGGAATATTTTAAAAGTATAACAATCTGGGGTCATTCAGGGACAGAGCTCGGTATATTTTAATAGCTTCTATACAGACAGTATAAAAATTGATTTAATAAAGAATAATTCACAAAGAGAAGGCTGTTCTATTGGATGTGCTAAGGAGGCAGAGAAGTTTATACTCCATCTTAGAAATCTATTCAAGAGTTAAGTAGAGGTGTAAACATGATAGCTAATTAGAAAATATTTATAAACAAAATACCTTATTCTTCAGTGATGACAAATGAACTCTTACCATATATATATTTCTCTGGCAAAATAATGGTTCAATGAACAAACACAGAAGATTTATTTATTAACTAGATGAATTGGTTGATATTCAGAAACCTGAAGTGCCCTCTGACTATCCTAGGCACCTTTCTCTAGATGACTAACTGGTATATTCTCTTCTGATATGCACCTCCTTTAGTGCTTTCAAACAAGGGTCAATTTACACGCCTGTGTTCAAAATTCAGTTTTAAGTTCCTTCTGTTCTTTTAGTCCTATAACATATTTTAGATAGCTACATAGAAAGTCTTATAGTACTCAAATCGTTGCTTTGTGACCGCCTGGAGGGGTGGGATAGGGAGAGTGGGAGGGAGGGAAACTCAAGAGGGAAGGGATATGGGAACAGATGTATATGTATAACTGATTCACTTTTTTATAAAGTAGAAACTAACACACTGTTGTGAAGCAATTATACTCCAATAAAGTTGTAAAAAAAAAAGTACTCAATAAATATTTGCTAACTGCTGCTGAAAACATTCTCTTACCAACCAATACATGTGGTTATCTCTCAGACAGTCACAACACTGGGACAATATGTCAGGGGGAGAAAATAAAATGAAAAAGAGCAAGTCTTACACATCATTAAGTTCTGCTACTCTTCCAAGAAATTCTTCATAAGTTAAGGAGCCACTTTCTCGAACCAATGTGACATGTTTTGCTACTTTTTCTGGTAACTTGTTAAGAACCAGCTGTGTCTGATCCGAAATTTGCTGTCCCATGATGAAATGATGTCTTATGAAATCCAAAAAGAGTGTTGCTTCACATCGTTTCTGTCAAATATACACAAAAGTTACTTTTACATGTAATATAAAAATGGCAACATACCCATCCCTTCAAGAAAATAAAGAAAAACAGGAATACTTTTAAGTGAGATCTCAACAGACTTACATGAGCCTAAGGTGGAATTTATTTAAACAACTATATATTTTTTTTTTTTTTTTTTTTTTTTTTGCGGTATGCGGGCCTCTCACTGTTGTGGCCTCCCCCGTTGCGGAGCACAGGCTCCGGACGCGCAGGCTCCGGACGCACAGGCTCAGCGGCCATGGCTCACGGGCCCAGCCGCTCCGCGGCATATGGGATCCTCCCAGACCGGGGCACGAACCCGTATCCCCTGCATCGGCAGGCGGACTCTCAACCACTTGCGCCACCAGGGAGGCCCTTAAACAACTATATTTTAAAGTAAAGATTTACAGTTCTATTTTTTAAAGATCATACAGGTAAATGAGAAAACAGGATTCATTTATCTTATTGGGAGGGTGAATTCCTATAATTTTGCCAAGTTAAAAACCATTACACACACACACAGAGGCATTTAAGTGCTTGTATTTAACAGGAAGTTTGTTTACCTCATATAATTTTCCTAAGAACATTTCCTGACTGCTTACCATGTCAGGCTCCAAACTAAGGGCTTTCATATATTATCTCATTTATTTCTTCCAATAACCCTAAGAGGTAGGCATTATTGTATTCCTAGTTGACAGATAAGGAAATGGAGTTGAGTGACTTATCTAAAGTTAAACAGCTGGGGACTTCCCTGGTGGTGCAGTGGTTAAGAATCTGCCTGCCAATGCAGGGGACACGGGTTCGATCCCTGGTCCAGGAAGATCCCACATGCCAAGGAGCAACTAAGCCTGTACGCCACAACTATTGAGCCTGCACGCCACAACTACTGAGTCCATGCACTGCAACTACTGAAGCTTACACACTCTAGAGGCCAGGGGCTGCAACTACTGAAGTCTGCACGCCTAGAGCCCATACTGTGCAACAAAAGAAGCCACTGGATGAGAAGCCTGCGCACCACAACGAAGAGTAACCTCTGCTCGCCACAACTAGAGAAAGCCCATGAGCAGCAACAAAGACCCAACGCAGCCCCCCCCAAAAAAGTTAAACAGTTGGTAGCACTTCTCTGGTGGCGCAGTGGTTAAGAATCCGCTTGCCAATGCAGGGAGCCCTGGTCTGGGAAGATCCCACATGCCGCGGAGCAACTAAGCCTGTGTGCCACAACTACTGAGCCTGTGCTCTAGAACCTGCGAGCCACAACTACTGAGACCTGTGTGCCACAACTACTGAAGTCCATGCACCTAGAACCTGTGCTCCGCAACAAGAGAAGCCACCGCAATGAGAAGCCTGTGCACCACAACAAAGAGTAGCCCCCTCTTGCCGCAACTAGAAGGAAAGCCCGCGCACAGCAATGAAGACCCAACACAGCCAAAAATAAATAATAAATTTATATGAAAAAGTTGGTAAATGGTTGAAGTGAAATTTGAACTCATGTTTTTTAGATTCTAGTGCTTATATTCTTTAACGCTATGATATACTGTGATGTATAATCGTGATATAAATAGATAAGCTAAAAAATTTATTGTAGAATTACTTTATTTATAAATGTACAATTTAATTTTAATTGTAAAATATATGTAAATTAAAGACTTTTTAGCTAATTCAACTGTGTTACATTTTCTGCTTAGAAAAAAAGTGCTTTTGCTTTTTAACTCCTCTAGGTATTTATTTTTTAATTAATTAATTAATTAATTAATTTTCGCTGCATTGAGTCTTTGTTGCAGCATGAGAGCTTTCTCTAGTTGTGGTGAGCGGGGGCTACTCTTCGTTGCAGTGCATGGGTTTCTCATTGCGGTGGCTTCTCTTGTTGAGGAGCACAGGCTCTAGGCACGCGGGCTTCAGCAGTTGTGGCACACAGGTCAGTAGTTGTGGCTCATGGGCTCTAAAGCACAGGTTCAAGAGCTGTGGCACATGGGCTTAGGTGCTCCAGGGCATGTGGGATCTTCCCGGGCGAGGGCTTGAACCCATGTCCCCCGAACTGGCAGGTGGATTCTTAACCACCGCGCCACCAGGGAAGTCCCTCCTATAGGTTTTTTTTTTTTTTTTTTTTTACCGTACGTGGGCCTCTCACTGTTGTGGCCTCTCCCGTTGCGGAGCACAGGCTCCGGACGCGCATGCTCAGCAACCATGGCGCAGGCTCAGCGGCCATGGCTCACGGGCCCAGCCGCTCCGCGGCATATGGGATCTTCCTGGGCCGGGGCACGAACCCGTGTCCCCTGCATCGGCAGGCGGACTCTCAACCACTGTGCCACCAGGGAAGCCCCTCTAGGTATTTCTAATTTAGAATTTATATAACTTGTTTTCTAAATATGAAGGTGATATTTTAGTTAAAAGGCTGGATCACTACTTTAATAACCTACTATCAATGTAGATCAATAAATTACTGAATTGACTTAAAATGCAATCACAAAACATTTATTTAATAATCACTCTAAAGTCTTGAAGGATATAATTCTATGTATTGTGGCTAGAGAAGAGTTGGATGTGTTTATTCTAGAGTTTTTTCTCCTTTGGTAAATAATGATTTATCAAAATATTAAGCACTGAGATATGGTTAAAATAGAAAATAAGATAAATTTATGTATCCTGATATATTCTACAGCTGAATAAGGAAATCCCAATTCAATACGAATACCACTACTAGTAATAGTAAAATCAACTAATATTCGTTCACCACTTCTACTGTGTAACACAATCTTCTAAGTACTTTATATGTATTCATGAATTTAGTCATTTAAATCCTCATGATAACCATTTCACAGATGAAGAAACAAGATAACTAAGGAAATAAGCAGAGAGGTTAAATTAACAAAGCCACAAAGCTAATATTAGAGTTTTTTTAAAAAAAATACAGTTAGAAAAAGAAAAAAGCATTAAAATTAAAAAGAATCTGATCCTCCCCCCTCCTACAAGAAATTCCATTTTATTTACAAGTCAAAGACTATCATTTTACCTCACCTGAATTAACACTCATATCATATAAATCAGGTGAAATAGTAACAATTTATAGTAAAAATTTTGTCAGGAAACCTGCTTTATCATTTAATCAAAAAAATGAAAAGTTATAACTCTAAACTATAAAATATATAACTTTAAAATATAAAATCATTTACAATAAGAGTTCTCAGTAACCATAAATATGAAATTTTTGCTTTGTATTCAAATTTAATGTGTTATATTTGAGGTTTATTCTTTTAGTCACATTAAATATAGGAAAAGTACAACTGTTCTAAAGAGAAAACCCAACAATTACTGTTTTGAATCTGAGCCTACTTGGCAATGATGAATATGTATTACAGAGATAAATGAAAGGAAGTTGTTGAGGAAGATCCAGGCCACTAAAAAAACATCTCTGAAGGCAAAATTATATACTTTAAATATAGCCAAGTGGATTCATAGCAATCGTATTCAAAGAGAAACAAAGATTTTAGCTTAGAGGAGGTCTCTAGAGTACTCAACATTAGTAATTTCTGGATTTCATAGTCTAGTAAAGTCTCAAAGCACCATGGTGTTGCACATTTATTTCTATTCTAAGTAAGGATAGTTTCCAAAAATAAATGAAAAAATCCCTAAAACTTAACAAGAATTTTAAAAATAACTTATAACCTAGGAAATAGAAGGATATAATACTAGAATAAAAGTCCTTCCCAAGAAGGCAGTAATTTCACACTGACGTATACTACATACAGTAACACTATGGTCCTTATTTTTCTTGTTCTAATCCAGATGTGTGAAAACATCATCAGGAGCCAAAGGCTGTACACTGGTGTTAGGGAGCCACTGTTACATGGCCTTTTAAAAAATTAAATTCAACAAGCACCATATGCCTGGCACTGTGCTGTGTTCTGGGGATACAATAGTGAGTATAAGAAACAGGGTTCTTGCCACCATGGAGCATCTGATTCAGTGGGGAAGAGACAACAATCACACCAATAAATACATAATTTCAAAATAATAAGTGCTAAGCCAAACAAGTATAGGGTACTGAAAGCCTATAAAAGGGGGACTTGACCTAGTCTTGTGACAGGGAAGAAGTCCTTGGGCAAACATCTGATTTGCTATCGGTCAGAGTTAGCCAGAGAAGAGAGGGATAGAGGAATGGCAAGGGGAGGACATTCCAGGCAGAGATTATAGAAAGTGCCTAACATAGGAAGGAGTATGGTGACTTAGAGGTTGAAAAAAAAAAAAAAAAAAAAAGCCAGAGTGACTAAAGCCTAGGCAGAAGGAGAGGGAGATTGGCACCAAGAGATGGGATGTTTACCATTTTTGTTTATGACACAAAGACAAGACTGCATGCCTGTCCAATCTGTGGATGACTGAAACTGGAATGAATGAATAATGTCCACAGAATACCAGAATCAAGACTGAAAATGGATACTGATTTTCTGAAATCGAATACATTTTTATATCGAATATGACTAAAAGTTAAATCCTGAATGTTTTGAAAGGCACATAAAGCACATAGGTAAGTTATGTTTAAAAGCAAATAAAATATAAAAGGTCTGAGGGTTCCAGTCAAAATAAGTAAACAGTAAATAGCGATAAGAAAGATGCTAAAATAATCCTAAACTCTTGCTAGAAGCAGATGTCCAGAGCAAGAGCCTAGTTCCACTGTTCTCTGTAATGGTTCCAACACACCAGAGTTCTCTAATCAGCTCTAAGCAGTGACACTTTTAAAGGGCACTAATCATTTGAATATATTTGGGAAAGCACACAAGATATTACAGATCTAGAAGAGGAAACAAAGCAATTTATTCTAGATAATCATAGTTCAGTAACAACATGGAGCATGGTGACAGGTTTGTTCAAACACCTGAAGAGCTTTCATGTGGAAGGGGAAGTAATATTTACTTTATATAATTACAGAGACCAGAATGGCCAGTATAAATTAGGCTGATTTCAGGTCAATATAAGAATTTCCTATAATCCATAATTATCCAGAAGGGTTAAGGGCTGTCTTGCAAAGCATGTGAGCTTGCATTCACTGAAAAGGTGGAGGTGTTTAAGCAAAAATAAGAAGTTCATCTAATTAGTGTTTTAGAGAAAATTTTTGCTTTAATGAGAAGTGGAGAAGGCAACCTCTAACCTAATATTTCGCTCCCAAAGTGAAACTTAAATTCCCTCTAGCATTCCTGCATTGATTTAATAAAAATGCAATAAAATATTCTAATCAACCAGACTGAAAACTTTAAATTATACCTACAATTCTTAACAAAGAAAAAATTAAACTTTTGAAATATATGGTCTTAAGATTTCATGTAAAATATTAATGATAGTTTAATCAATATGCCCACCAAACAGATATTAAAGAGATTTAGTTGTTTGTTTACTGAGTTACAAAATGGTCCCTTTTAAGAGGTAAAATTGTAATTATATGTAGATGACATGATAATATATATAGAAAACCCTAAAGACTCCACATAAAAACTACTAGTACTGGTAGATAAATTCAGCAAGGTATCAGGATACAAGATTAACATACAGAAATCTGTTGCATTTCTTTACACTAACAATGAAATACCAGAAAGGGAAAGTAAAAAAAAAAAAAATCCCTTTTAAAATTGCACACCCCCCCCCAAAAAAAATACTTAGGAATAAACCCAACCAAGGAGGTGAAAAACTTATATGCTGAGAACTATAAAGCATTGATAAAGGAAACTGATTCAAAGAAATGTAAAAATATTCTATGCTCTTGGATTGGAAGAATTAATATTGTTAAAATGACCATACTACCCAAAGCAATCTACAGATTTAATGCAATCCCTATCAAATTACCCATGACATTTTTCACAGAACTAGAACAAATATTCCTAAAATTTATATGGAACCATAAAAGACCCAGAATTGCCAAAGCAATTCTGAGGAGAAAGAACAAAGATGGAGGCATAACCCTCCCAGACTCAGAAAATACTACAGAGCTACAGTAATCAAAACAGTGTGGTATTGGCACAAAAACAGACATATGGATCAATGGAACAGAACAGAAAGCCTAGAAATAAATCCACACACCTACAATAAATTAACCTTTGAAAAAAGAGGAAACAACATACAATGGAGAAAAGACAGTCTCTTCAGCAAGTGGTGGTGGGAAAGCAGGACAGCCACATGTAAATCAATGAAGTTAGAACACTCCCTCACATCATATACAAAAATAAACTCAAGATGGCTTAAAGACTTAAATATAAGACATGACACCATAAAACTCCTAGAAGAGACCATAGGCAAAACATTCTCTGACAAAAACTGTAGTAATGTTTTCTTAGGTCAGTCTCCCAAGGCAATAGAAATAAAAGTAAAAATAAACAAATGGGACCTAATCAAAATTATAAGCTTTTGCAAGGCAAAGGAAACCATAAACGAAACAAAAAGACAACCTACGGACTAGGAGAAAATATTTGCAAATGATGCAACTGACAAGGGCTTAATTTCCAAAATATACAAACAACTCATACAACTCAATAATAATAATAAAAAACCCAATCAAAACATGGTCAGAAGACCTAAATAGACACTTCTCCAAAGAAGACATACAAATGGCCAATAGGCACATGAAAAAACGCTTAGCATCACTAATTATTAGAGAAACGCAAATCAAAACTACATGAGGGAGAGGAATCAAGATGGCAGATGAGTAAGACGTGGAGCTCACCTCTTCCTACAAATACATCAAAAACACATCTACAGGCCTTCCCTGGTGGCACAGTGGTTGAGAGTCCGCCTGTCGATGCAGGGGACACGAGTTCGTGCCCCGGTCCGGGAAGATCCCACATGCCACGGAGCGGCTGGGCCCGTGAGCTGTGGCCGCTGAGCCTGCACGTCCGTAGCCTGTGCTCTGCAATGGGAGAGGCCACACAGTGAGAGGCCTGCGTACCGCAAAAAAAAAGAAAAAAAACCCCACATCTACAAGTGGAACGATTTGCACAAAACATCTACCGAACACTGGCTGAAGACCTCAGACTTCCTAAAGGGCAAGAAAACCTCCATGTAACCAGGAAGGACAAAAGAAAAAGAGAAAGAGAAAAGAATTGGGATGGGACCTACACCCTAGAGAGGGAGCTGTGAAGGAGGTAAGGTTCCCGCACCCTGGGAAGTCCCCTCACTGGCGGGGAGATCAGCCTGGATGGAAGGGGAGTTTGGAGCCTTGAGCAGAGTGCAGAAACGGGATTGTGGAAGGCAAAATGGAGAGTGACCTGAACAGATGTTGGTACCATCACCTTGTACTCCCCAGGCTGAGACGCTTGTCCACCGGTGTGGGCGGAGGCTGGGTGCTGAAGCTCAGGTTTCGGAGGTCAGACCCAGGGAGAGGACCGGGGTTGGCTGTGTGGAGACAGCCTGAAGAGGCTAGAGTGTGGCAACTGAGGGTGTGCTCAGAAGAAGCCTGGGCCAACCAAGAGGCAAGGTGCCACTGCTGGGGGGTGTGCAAGGAGAGGGGTGGGACCACTATAGGAGCTTCTTTCCCTGCACGCATGGTCTCAGGCAACAGAACACCACCTACACAAGCTCTGGGGGCAGGTGTGAGCTGCCACTGCCACTGTGGGCTCCAGAGACAGGCACAGGCCACCGCCACTGTCATGATGGGCTCCAGAGGTGGGCACAGGTAGCCGCCACCACTAAGAGACCTGCGAGCAGGATCCAGTTGCTGCCCCTGCTGTCCTGGGAGTGCGAGGGCCGCCACTGCAAGACCCATGAATGGGCGCCAAGTGTTGCCCCCACTGTCCCGGGGTGGGGCGTGGGCCACCGCTACTGTTGGGAAACCTGCGAGCAGGCGGCAATTGCTGCCCCCACCATCTGGGGAGTGTGCATAGGCAGCGAGCAGGTGTCAAGCACTGCCCCTGCTGTCCAGGGATTGTGTGGACTATGGTTGCCACTGGGATACACGGGAGGAAGAGCCAATTGCTGTCCCTGCTGTATCAGGTGTGTGCATGGCCTGCTGCACCTACACACCTCATATCAAAAGAATAACAGCCAACACACACTGAGGAAAGAGGCAGCAAGCATCCAAACCAAAAGTAACCTCTCGATTCCCGACAAGATGGCAGAGTAGAAGGACTTGAGCTCACCTCCTCACATGAAAACACCCAAATCACAACTAACTGCTGAACAACCATGGACAAAAAAGACTGGAACCTACAAAAAAAGATATTTTACATCCAAAGACAAAGAAAAGCCACAACTAGATGGTAGGAGGGGCACTTTTGCAATATAATCAAATCCCATACCAGTCGGATGGGTGACCCACAAACTGGAAAATAATTGTATTACAGAGATTCTCCCACAGGAGTGAGAGTTCTGGGACCCATGTCGGGCTCCCCAGCCTGAGGGTCTAGAATTGGAGCCCCCAGAGCATTTGGCTTAGAAGGCCAGTGGGCCTTGAGTGCAGGAGCTCCACAGGACTGAGGGAAACAGAGACTCCACTCTTGAGGGCGCACGCAAGATTTCATGTGTACTGGGACCCAGCACAAAGAAGTGACTTCATAGGAGCCTGGGCTAGACCTACCTGTGGGTTTGGAGGGTCTCCTGTGGAGGCAGGGGTTGTCTGTGGCTCACTGTGGAGGTAAGGTCACTGGTGGCAGAGGCCCCAGGGAATACTGATAATCGTGAGCTCTCCTGGAGGTCCCCATTTTGGCACAAAGACCTGGCCCTACGCAACAGCCTACAGGCTCCAGTGCTGGACGCCTCAGGCTAAACAACCAGCAAGACAGGAACACAGCCCCACCCATCAGCAGACAGGCTGCCTAAAGCTGTACTGAGGTCACAGCCACCCCTAAACACACCCCTTGACACGGCCCTGCCCACCAGAGGGACAAGACCCAGCTCCACCCACCAGTGGGCAGGCACCAGTCTCTCCCACCAGGAAGCCTGAACAAGTCTCAGGACCAACCTCACACACCAGGGGCCAGACACCAGAAGCAACAGGAGCTATGATCCTGCAGCCTGTGGAAAGGAGTCCATCCACACAGAAAGTTTCACAAAATGAGACAACAGAGAAATATGCTCCAGATGAAGGAACAAGATGAAAACCCAAAAGAATAACTAAGTGAAGTGGAGATAGGCAATCTACCTGAAAAATAATTTAGAGTAATGATAGTAAAGATGATCCAAGATCTGAGAAAAAGAATGGAGGCACTGATGGAGAAGATACAAGAAATGTTTAACAAAGAGCTAGAAGATTTAAAGAACAAACAAACAGAGATGAACAATACAATAACTGAAATGAAAAACACACTAGAAGGAATCAACAGCAGAATAAATGAGGCAGAAGAACAAATAAGTAAGCTGGAAGACAGAGTGGTGGAAATCACTGCTGCAGAACAGAATAAAGAAAAAACAATGAAAAGAAATGAGGACAGTCTCAGAGACCTCTGGGACAACATTAAACGCACCAACATTCGCATTATAGAGGTCCCAGAAGGAGAAGAGAGACAGAAAGAGCCTGAGAAAATATTTGAAGAGATTATAGCCGGAAACTTCCCTAACATGAGAAGGAAAACACTCACTCAAGTCCAGGAAGTGCAGAAAGTCCCATATAAGATAAACCCAAGGAGGAACACACCAAGACATATATTAATCAAACTGACAAAAATTAAAGACAAAGAAGAAATATTAAAAGCAACAAGGGAAAAGCAACAAATAACATACAAGGGAATCCCCATAAGGTTATCAGCTGATTTTTCAGCAGAAACTCTGCAGGCCAGAAGGGAGTGGCATTATATATTTAAAACTATGAAAAGGAAAAACCTATAACCAAAAATACTCTACCCAGCAAGCGTCTCATTCAGATTTGATGGAGAAATCAAAAGCTTTACAGACAAGCAAAACCTAAGTGAATTCAGCACCACCAAACCAGCTTTACAACAATCCTAAAGGAGTTTCTCTAGGCAGAAAAGAAAAGGCCACAACTAGAAACAAGAAAATTACAAATGGGAAAGCTCACTGGTAAAGACAAATATAAAGTAAAGGTAGGAAATCATCCACACACAAATATGATATCAAAGCCAGAAACTGTGAGAAGAGAGTACAAATGCAGGATATTGGAAATGCATTAGAAATTAAGAGACCAGAAACTTAAACAATCATATATATATAGATTGCTATATCAAAACCTCACGGGAATTGCAAACCAATAATCTACAGTAGATACATACACAAAAAAGAGAAAGCTATCCAGACACAACACTAAAGATAGTTACCAAATCACAAGACAAGAGAACAAAAGAGAAGGAAGAAAAAAGACCTACAAAAACAAATCCAAAACAATTAACAAAATGGCATTAAGAACATACATATCAATAATTACCTTAAATGTAAATGGATTAAACACATCAACCAAAAGACATAGACTGGCTGCATGGATACTAAAACAAGACCCGTATGTATAGTGGGTCTATAAGACACCCACTTCAGATCTAGGGATGCAAACAGACTGAAAGTGAGGGAATTGGAAAAAGGTATCCTATGCAAATAGAAATCAAAAGAAAGCTGGAGTAGCAATACTCATATCAGACAAAATAGACTTTAAAATAAAGACTGTTACAAGGGACAAAGAAGGACATTACATAATGATCAAGGGATCAATCCAAGAAGAAGATGTAACAATCGTAAATATATATGCACCCAACATAGGAGCACCTCAATATATAAGGCAAATGCTAAGAACCATAAAAGGAGAAACTGACAGCAACACAATAATAGTGGGGGACTTTAACAACCCACTTTCATCAATGGACAGGTGATCCAGACAGAAAATCAATAAGGAAACACAGGCCTTAAATGATGCATTAGATCAGATGGACTTAATTTATATTTATATAATATATATAAATATATATTCACATCCAAAAGCAGCATAAATATATATAAATATATACTTCCATCTGAAAGCAGCAGAATACAGTTTCTTCTCAAGTGCACATGAAACATTCTCCAGGATAGATCACCTCTTGGGCCACACATCAAGCCTCAGCAAATTTAAGAAAACTGAAATCATATCAAGCATCTTTTTTGACCACGTTATGAGACTAGAAGTCAATTACAGGAAAAAACTGTAAAAAACACAAATATGTGGAGGCTAAACAACATGTTCTTAAACGACCAATAGATCACTGAAGAAATCAAAGAGGAAATCAAAAAAATACCTAGAGACAATTCCAACAGAAGACAAAAATCCAAAACCCATGGGACACAGCAAAAGCAGTTCTAAGAGGGAAGTTTATAGCAATATAATCTTACCTCAGGAAACAAGAAAAGTCTCAAATAAACAACATAACCTTACACCTAAAGCAACCAGAGAAAGAAGAACAAACAAAACCCAAAGTTAGTAGAAGGAAAGAAATCATAAAGATCAGAGCAGAAATAAATGAAATAGATGAAGAAAACAGAAAAAAATCAATGAGCCTAAAAGCTGGTTCTTTGAAAGGATAAACAAAATTGATAAACCTTTAGCCAGACTCATCAAGAAAAAAAGGGAGAGGGTTCAAAACAATAAAATTAGAAATGAAATAGAAGTTACAACTGACACTATAGAAATACAAAGGATCATAAGAGACTATTACAACTACATGCCAATAAAATGGACAACCTAGAAGAAATGGACAAATTCTTAGAAAGGTACAACCTTCCAAGACTGAACCAGAAAGAAACAGAAAATATGAACAAACCAATCACAAGTACTGAAAATGAAACAGTAATTTTAAAACTTCCAACAAAGAAAAGTCCAGGACCAGATGGCTTCACAGGCAAATTCTATTAAACATTTAGAGAAGAGTTAACACCTATCCTTCTGAGACTCTTCCTAAAAATTGCAGAGGAAGGAACACTCCCAAGCTCATTCTATGAGGCCACAATCATCCTGATACCAAAATCAGACAAAGATACCACAAAAAAAGAAAATTACAGGCCAATATCATTGATGAACATAGACACAAAAATCCTCAACAAAATACTAGCAATTCGAATACAATACATTAAAAGGATAATACACCATGATCAAGTGGGATTTATCCCAGGGATGCAAGGATTCTTCAATATCCACAAATCAGTCAGTGATACACCACACTAACAAACTGAAGAATAAAACCCATATGATCATCTTAATAGATGCAGAAAAAACTTTTGACAAAATTCAACACCCATTTATGATAAAAACTCTCCAGCAAGTGGGCATAGAGGAAACTTACCTCAATATAATAAAGGTCATATATGACAAACCCACAGCTAACATCTTTCTCAATGGTGAAAGGCTGAAAGCATTCCCTCTAAGATCAGGAACAAGACAAGGATGTCCACTGTCACCACTTTCATTCAACGTAGTTTTGGAAGTCCTAGCCATGGCAATCAGAGAAGAAAAAGAAATAAAAGGAATCCAAATTGGAAAAGAAGAAGTAAAACTGTCACTGTTTGAAGATGACAAGGTACTATACATAGAAAATCCTACAGATGCTACTAGAAAACTACTAGAGCTCATCAATGAATTTGGTAAAGTTTCAGGATACAAAATTAATACACAGAAATCTCTTGCATTCCTATACACTAACAACAAAAGATCAGAAAGAGAAATTAAGGGAACAATTCCATTTACCATTGCAGCAAAAAGAATAAAATACGTAGGAATAAACCTACCTAAGGAGGCAAAGGAAGCAACTGACAAGGGATTAATCTCCAAAATATACAGTCATGTAGCTCTATTTCAAAAAACAAACAACCCAATCAAAAAATGTGCAGACCTAAACAGACATTTCTCCAAAGAAGACATACAGATGGCCAAACAAGCACAAGAAAAGATGCTCAACATCACTAATTATTAGAGAAATGAAATCAAACCTACACCTCACACCAGTCAGAATGGCTATCATCAAAAAATCTACAAACAATAAATGCAGGAGAGGGTGTGGAGAAAAGGGAACCCTCCTACACTCTTGGTGGGAATGTAAATTGGTACAGCTACTATGGAGAACAAAATGAAGGTTCCTTAAAAAACTAAAAATAGAGCTACCATATGATCCAACAATCCCACTCCTGGGCATATATGCAGAGAAAACTATAATTTGAAACATACATGCACCCCAATATCCACTGCAGTGCTATTTACAATAGCCAGGACATGGAAGCAACCTAAATCTCCATCAGTGGATGAATGGATAAAGAATATGTGGTACATATATACAATGGAATATTACTCAGCCATAAAAAAGAACGAAATATAATGCCATTTGCAGCAACATGGATGGATCTAGAGTCTGTCATACTGACTGATTTAAGTCAAGACAGAGAAAGACAAATATCATATGATATCACTTATATGTGAAATCTAAAAAAATGGTACAAATGAACTTATTTACAAAATAGAAATAGAGTCACAGATGTAGGAAACAAACTTACGGTTACCAAGGGGAAAGGGGGAGAGGGATAAATTGGGAGATTGGGATTGACATATACACACTACGTGGGCTTCCCTGGTGGCGCAGTGGTTGAGAATCTGCCTGCTAATGCAGGGGACATGGGTTCGAGCCCTGGTCTGGGAGGATCCCACATGCCGCGGAGCAACTAGGCCCGTGAGCCACAACTACTGAGCCTGCGCGTCTGGAGCCTGTGCTCCGCAACAAGAGAGCCCGCGATAGTGAGAGGCCCGCTCACCGCAATGAAGAGTGGCCCCCACTTGCCACAACTAGAGAAAGCCCTCGCACAGAAACGAAGACCCAACACAGCAAAAATAAATAAATAAATAAATAAACTCCTACCCCCAACATCTTCTTAAAAAAAAAAAAGACATATACACACTACTATATATAAAATAGTTAACTAATATTGGCCTACTGTATAGCACAGGGAACACTACTCAGTACACTGTAATGGCCTATACGGGAAAAGAATCTAAAAAAGAGTGGATATATGTATATGTATAACTGATTCACTTTGCTGTACACCTGAAACTGAAGTCAGACAGAGAAAAACAAACACCATATGCATCACTAATATATGGAATCTAAAAAAATAAACTAGTGGGGCCTCCCTGGTGGCGCAGTGGTTAAGAGTCCGCCTGCCGATGCAGGGGATACGGGTTCGTGCCCCGGTCTGGGAGGATCCCATATGCCGCGGAGCGGCTGGGCCCGTGAGCCATGGCCGCTGGGCCTGCGCATCCGGAGCCTGTGCTCCGCAACGGGAGAGGCCACAACAGTGAGAGGCCCGCATACCGCAAAAAGAAAAAAATAAATAAATAAATAAACTAGTGAATATAACAAAAAAGAAACAGACTCACAGATATAACAGAACAAACTGGTGGTTACCAGTGGGGAGGGGGAAAAGGGGAGGGGCAAGATAGGGATAGGGGATTAAGACATACAAACTATTGTGTATAAAATGGGTAAGCTACGAGGATATATTGTACAACAAAGGGAATATAGCCAATATTTTATAATAACTATAAATGGAGTATAACCTTTAAAAATTATAAATCACTATGTTGTACACCTGAAACTTATATAATATTGACATCAATTATACCTCAATAAACAGTACCCCCCTACCCGAAAAAAAGAAAATGGTCCCTTTTGTTTCTGCATTGTTTTGAACTGGAGTCCTAACTTTGAGTAAAATTTATAATTTGAGGTAGCATATTAACTTGTTATCTTATAATTCCACTTGGTATCAGGTATTTGGGAAACCTGATTATTAACTCCTCAGATTAAAAGGGAACACTATCTAGAGACTACTGAAAGAGCATGGAAAATTGGTTCTCAACCTGGTTCAGTGGAGAGGGCCCTGGATTTACAGTTCATTTTGAATACCATAAAATGATAAATGTCAACGTCCATCATGGGCATAAAAATATGACTCTGTGATCTAGATGCAATAAAACCACAATCAAAGGGTGCATGCACGTTCATGAAACAATCTGCTGAGGCCACCCTCTAGTCACCCGCCACAGGTTTTTCAATGTTCGTCTTTGGTGACTAGACACATTCTTCTATCACAGCACATATCATCAGTTAGGTCACTTGACCATCCCCCTCTGTGAGCTCCTTGAGGGTAGTAGCTGTGTTCTCTCTTCTGGCAGATACATAAGCACACAATAAATGTTTATGAATGGATACAGTAAATATTGCTGACAGTTTCTGGTTTTTTATTAACTTGGTATTCTTTTGGGTTTTGTTAACTTGTTCAGTCATCTACTAGTTGCAGAGAAGCTGAAGTTAAAAAAATACATGGAAGAAAAAATATAAAATTGTAAAAATGTATCATTAATGTTTATGTAAATTGAGAAATTTTCATTATTTGGTATAAGCAAAATACTTCCCTCTAGATCATGAAACAGCAGTATTGAATAGGAACTTAATTTGCAAACCACTGGCATAGAATTCAGCAAAAGATAAATCTCTGGTCAAGACTTCTCAAAGAACTGGCAGCTCTCATACTATTGTGCCCCTATAATTTAGTCCTTTCAAGCAGGACAACAATGTGCTTTCAAAAAAACATTTGAAGGATTTTCTAAATAAAGAATAATTGTTATTTTGAAACTCATAAGAATATCAAGGATTCCAAAAATGCCACATTCCCTAGTGGGTGGTAACATACACTTGATCAGTGCTTTTTCTAACAAAATGAATTGCTGTAGTTCAAATATTCTTTGTAAAGCTATAAAAATCACATCATGGGTAACTGGAAAAAAAAAACCTTGATGAAAATTTAAACCATATCCATTCATAAAAGGATTAAAGCAAAGATGAAAAGCCTGGAAGTACAAGATGACTAGCTCACAAATACTGTAGGATTTAGAAAACCTCTCTGAGACCTCCATGAAATTTTGTATCAACTTCTTTACTTACAGGAGAGATATTTATAGTTGAAATAATCATCAATTATTTTCACTGTTAAATCCGTTTTAGCATCAGTGAAAAAAACTAAGTACTAAAAACTAGGTCCCTATTTTATTACTCATTGTTTACTCAAACTCTAGATCTGTAAACTGATTATCAGCTGTCCTGCAAGACAAGAAAATAACAGCAGTTATTACAGACCATAGTGAAACTATCAGACTAGTCAGAGACACTGTAGAGTCTAGAATGCCTGTTCTGGGGTCAAAGACCCTAATCAGACAAAAATTTTATGCAAAGAAAAACTACAAAAGGATAGTACTTGGAGACTGAAAATATGGGTTTCTGATATCACCAGGGTGTTTACTAAATACATTTAATATGTGGAAAAATGCACTAACTAGACTTGTAAGAATTCTCTCTGGACATTCTCTGCTTTTTGGGGAAGAGAAAGGGAAAGGAAGTGTGTCAAGTCCTTAAATGCGAACTTAGAAGGATCAGGCAACACACACCAAATATAAAACTCACTTTTATCAAATGACAAAGAACACATTTTGGAAACACACAACCATATCCTGGAGGGAAATATTTAGAAACTGCAGCCAGGCAGCATCAGAGGAAAGGAGAAATATTCATACTATTTTTGAGTTCTGAATTCAGAAAGCATCACTTCTCAGAAGGCTTTCCAATATAGAGGCGACTAATTTAGGATCGTTAGTCCGGGGCACCTCATGTTTCAGATGAAATTCAGAACGTTTGGAGCTCATTTTACAGCAGGAAGAATGGGCGCGCAGGGAAGGGGGGGAGGTGGAAAAGAAGCACTTCATGCATAAGATCTAAGAGTTATAAGCCATAGGAAGTGTCACGGCCGCTTTAGAAATACGCCAGAGATGAGAACTGCATCACCTGGCACGGTGAAATAGGACAGGGTCAGAACACGGACGTACACTGCAATTTTAAAGGGGCTGGGGATAAATTTGAACAATAATAGTAAACTCACATTCTGTAACACGATAAAAATAACAAAGAAATCATTTCAAACGCGACACAGAAAGTTTCCTTTCCAAGAATGAATACTACAATTAGTAGCCAGAAAACTTCTGGTCTCTGCCGGGTCTCACGGTGGCTGGTTCGACAAGGCCAGGTCTTTGGCAAGGGGAGCAGCCTAAGCTAATTTAGAACGGGAGGACGGGTTAAGTAGACCGACTTGGCCATTTCTGAGCCATCACCCAGGCAAGGGTTTCTAACTGGGGTGTCCAGGGTGGGGGGCGCGCACAGGTTTCTAGCCTCACTCGCGCGTTAACTCAACACACCCACCACCCTTCCGCCACCACCCCGCCTCAAGCGCACCTGCACTCGCACCTGCACCAACAGCTACGTCCGAGGGCCGACTGACTGCGCCGGCGGCAACATTCAAAAGCGGATCCGCGCTCGAGGAGGAAAAGCTGTCTCCTGATCCCCCAGAACCACTCCCCCCCAAAACGGGACAAGCCACTTCCACGCTCTGTCACTGGAAACCACTGGCTTAGAGACAGTGCGACCACGGAAGGGCCTCCCAAGCCAGCTCCACACCCTAAGCCGAGGCCTAGAGACGGCGGCGGCGGGTCGGGGCTTGTCTCCCCACGGAAGCCCGGCGCGGCAGTCGAGGCCTGGCCGGCGTTTCTCCTCCCTGTCCAAGGGCTGTGGAGCAGCGCAGGGGAAGCGGCGACAGACCAGCGCTACGGAGCTCACCCCAGGTTCAAGGCATCGCGCTTCCGGCAGCAGCGGCGCCGCCTCAGCCAGCCTCTCAGACCCGCAGGCGGCGGCGGCGGCTCCGGCCGCTACCCGGTCGCACATCGGTGACGTACAAGGCGTGCACCTCCCCCGCCCCCAAACCGGCCCAGCGCGTTGCTTAGAGACGGTGCCCAACCTTCCTCCCCAGAATTTCTGCTAGCTGGCTCAGCTTCTCCTGAGGACCTGCGAGGCCCCGGTCCCGGAGGCCATCCGATAGGGAAGTGTGGCGGCGGAGGCCAAGGAGGGGGCCGTGCCCTAGGGGCGGCGGAAGAGGCCTCGCCTGGCAGGCTCCTCTAGGCTAAGGCTCCGTGGGGCCTCAGTGGGTGCGGCCTGGCGGGTGCCGGCTCTCCTGGCCCCATCCCCTGAGCGAGAGCCCAGCGAGTGGCAAAGGCACTGCGAGCCCCGGTTTGGTCAAGGCTTGGATTCCAAGCCACTACTTATTAGGCCTCCAACCTCCCACTGGTTATAGCTACACAAAGATCATTTCGTTTCTTTATCATGAAAGGGGCTCATTATGCTCACCTAGCTAGATTAAGAAGCATAAAAGAGAATATATAGGGGCTTTCCTGGTGGTGCAGTGGTTGAAAGTCCGCCTGCCGATGCAGGGGACACGGGTTCGTGCCCCGGTCCGGGAAGATCCCACATGCCGCGGAGTGGCTAGGCCCGTGAGCCATGGACGCTGAGCCTGCGCGTCCGGAGCCTGTGCTCCGCAACACGAGAGGCCACAACAGTGAGAGGCCCGCGTACCACAAAAAAAAAAAAAAAAAAAAAAAAAAAGAGAGAGAATATATAGGAAGTAACCAGCAGAGAGTCCAAAATGGTAAGCCCTAGTAAATGGCAACTATTATTATTATGAACACATGTTGGTGAGATCATGGCTTTTCAGAACGTCCGTAGTGGATAATTGCTGTATATTAAGCATCTGTTGTGTGCCAAATACTATACTAGGCACTTTATAGGCATTGCTCTTGTTTAAATAGTTCACTTAAAGTTGCACAGCCAATAAACAGCAGAGCAAGGGTTTAGACCCAGGTATGACTCTCACTATCGCCTTTATGCTTAGCAGCTAAATTAAACTACGTCTTATGCTTGTGCATGTTGCCACACATCCTTCCCCAGTCATTTGTAGATTTACCTTGCAAGAACTAATCTTGCCCTCTAATAATAGATATATTTGTTGACAATTTACTATGTGCCAAGCCCTGTTCTGAGTGCTTTAAAGGTATTAATTCATTTAATCCACACAGCAGTCCTATGAGGTAGGTATTAATACTCTCATTTTACAGTTGAAGAAACAGGCTTAAGAAAGTCAAGTTTTCCAAGGTCAACCAATCAGTAAGGAGCAGAGGCAGATTCAAACGCAAGCTGACTGAACCCTGAGCCTGTGCTTTTTAAAAAATATATATTTTTAAATTTATTTATTTAATTAATTTATTTTTGGCTGCATTTGGGTCTTCGTTGCTGCGCATAGGCTTTCTCTAGTTGCAGTCATCGGGGGCTACTCTCTGTTGCAGTGCGTGGGCTTCTCACTGCCGTGGCTTCTCTTGTTGTGGCTTGCGGGCTCTAGAGCGCAGGCTCAGTAGTTGTGGCACACAGGTTTAGTTGCTCCGCGGCATTTGGGATCTTCCCAGACCAAGGCTCGAAACCGTGTCCGCTGAATTGGCAGGGGGATTCTTAACCACTGTGCCACCAGGGAAACCCTGAGCCTGTGTTTTTTAACTCTTGTTCTAAACTGCCTCAGTGAGGTGGTGAGACTTCATTAGGGCCAGATCCATGTGTCTGTGTATCCCTTTAATAAATTTTTTTATTGAAGTATAGTTGATTTACAGTGTTGTGTTATGTGTACTCCTTTTATATACCTTATGGAGAGTGTACTGAGGATTGTCTCCCTGACAACCAGCACAAAGCCTGGCATGCAGTAATTGTTCAACATTTGAACATTTGATGAATATATGAATGTGGTAAAAACTAACAGCCTAATGATGAACCATACATAATGATTTTAAAAAATCTAATTAAATTCAACAAGGTCCTATAGTTGAACCTAATCTGGGCCAGGAGTCAGGACTATTTCTCTGAAAAAAATTGCTTTCAGTTAAATGTAGTGTTGGAGGTTCTAGTCAGTGCAACAAAACCAGACAAAGAAATTTTTAAAAGGCATTACATTGGAAAGAAAGAAAGAACACTGTATTTGCAGACAAAAATACTTTAGAATACTACAAAAAAATCTACTAGAACTAGAAGTGAGTTTCGAAGGATACCAAGTCAGTGTATAAAAATCAGTTTATTTCTCTATTCTAACAATGAAAAATTAGACTTTGAAATGTTTTAAATACCATTTAGCAGCAAAAAAACCCCAAAACAAACACACACATACACAAACTTAGGGATACATTTGACCAAAATGTGAAAGACATATAAATTGAAAACTCTGAAATATTGTGAGAGAAATTAATGATCTAAATACAGAGATATATCATGTTCATGGATCAGAAGATTCAATCGTTTTAAAATGTCATTTTTCTCTGAATTGATCTATAGACTTAGGGCAAGTCCAATAAAAATCATAGCAGGTTCATTTTGTGGGAATTACCAAGCTGATTCTAAAATTTCTATGAAAATGCTACCTAGAGTAGCCCAAACTTTGATCAAGAAAAACAAAGTTCAGGGCTTCCCTGGTGACGCAGTGGTTGAGAGTCCGCCTGCCGATGCACGGGACACGGGTTCGTGCCCCAGTCCGGGAAGATCCCACATGCCGCGGAGAGGCTGGGCCTGTGAGCCATGGCCGCTGGGCCTGCGCGTCCGGAGCCTGTGCTCCTCAACGGGAGAGGCCACAGCAGTGAGGGGCCCGCGTACCGCAAAAAAAAAAAAAAAAAAAAAAAAAAGGAAAAACAAAGTTGAGGGACTTAGACTACCAGACTTCAAGACTTTATAAGAGACACAGCAATCAACACAGTGTGGTACTGGTGTAAAGACAGGCAAATAGAGCAATGTAACGGAATAGAGTGCAGAGACAGACCTACACAAATATGGTCAATTGATTTTCAAGAAATATGCCAAAGCAGTTCAATGGGGGAAGGATAATCTTTTCAACAAATGATGCTGGAACAACTGGATAGCATATGCCAAAAATAAAAATAAAGAAAAGAATCTTGATCCTGTCCTTATATCATATGCAAAAATTAACTAAAAATGGATCATAAATCTAAATTTAAGTGCTAAAATTATAAACCTTATAGAAGAGAACATAGGAGAAAAATCTTAGTGACCTTGGATTTGGCAAAGATTAAGAAAATGGCACAAAAAGCACAATCCATAAAAGGAAAAAAATTACATGTAATAAGTTTCACTTCCTCAAAATTAAAACTTCTGCTTTTCAAAACATACTTAAGAAAATGAAAAGGTGAGCCTCAGACTGGGAGAAAGTATTTGCAAAACATATATTTGACAAAGGACTTCTAACTAGAATATATAAAGAAATGTTACAATTCAATAAGAAGATAACCAATTTTTTTAAGTGGACAAAAAATTTAAATAGGCACTTCACCAAAGAGAATATATGGATGACAAAATAAGCACACAAAAAGATGCTCAACATCATTATCATTAGGGAAATGCAAATTAGAAGTACAATGAGATATCACTGCACACCCTAGTTATTAGAATGGCTAAAATTAAAAAGACTGATCATATAAAGTATTGGCAAGGATGTGGAACAACTGGAATTCTCATATACTGCATGTTGGGAATGTAAAATGATACAACTTTTTTGGGAAAAAGTTTGGCCATTTTTAAAAGACCTACATACACCTACCATATGATCCAGCCATTCCACTCCTAGGTATTTACCCACAAAGACTTACACATGAATTCATAGCAGCATTATTTGTAATAGGCCCAAACTGGAAACAACCCAAATGTCCATCAACAGGTGAATGGAAAACAAACTATGGTTTATCCACACAATGGCATACTCCTCAGGAATAACAAGCAATGAGCAACTGATATACTCAACAACATGGATGAATCTCAAAGTAATTATTCTGAGTGAAAGAAACCAGACTAAAAAACAATTCATTCTGTGTGATTCCATTGATATAAAATTCTAGAGAATCCAAACTATAGTGACACAAAGGTCAGTGGTTACTTGGGCTGGGGGATGAAAATGTGCTAGGGTAGAGATGAGTGGGAGGGTGGTATTACTTAGGGGCAGGAGGAAACTTTTTGGGGTGATAGATATGTTCATTTTCTTAATTATAGTGATGGTTTCATAGGTATATACATGTGTCAAAACTTCTCAAATTGTACACTTCTATCATGTGCAGTTTATTATATGCCAATTATACCTTAATGATATTGGGGAAAAAAGACATATCTATTAACATTTTAAGAGGCTTTATATTTCAGCCTGATCTGAGCCTGGGAATCAGGAAAATCACTCTGCAAATTGCCTTCAATTTTATAAACTGGGGGGACTTCCCTTGGTGGTGCAGTGGTTAAGAATCCACCTCCCAATGCAGGGGACATGGGTTCAATCCCTAGTCAGGGAACTAGATCCCACACTCATGCCACAACTAAGTAGCCCCTGAGCTGCAATTAAGGAGCCCATCAGCCTCAACTAAGGAGCCCATGAGCCACAACTAAGGAGCCTGCCTGCTGCAACTAAGACCTGGTGCAACTGAAAAGGAAAAAAAATTTTTAATTTAATTTTATTACAAAATTTTTTTTTCTTTTTGGCTGCGTTGGGTCTTCATTGCTGCATGTGCACTTTCTCTATTTGTGGCAAGTGGGGGCTACTCTTCATTGTGGTGCACAGGCTTCTCATTGCAGTGGCTTCTCTTTTTGTGGAGCATGGGGTCTAGGAGCATGGCCTTCAGTAGTTTCAGCACATGGGCTCAGTAGTTGCGGCACGTGGACCCTAGAATGCGTGGGCTTCAGTTGTTGTGGCACATGAGCTCAGTAGTTGAGGCACATGGACTCTAGGACACACGGGCTTCAGTAGTTGTGGTGTGTGGGCTCAGTAGTTGTGGCTTGCAGGCTCTAGGCTGCAGGCTCAGTAGTTGTGGCGCAAGGGGTTAGTTGCTTTGCAGCATGTGAGATCTTCCCAGACTAGGGATCAAACCAGGATCAGGGATCGTCCCTGCACTGACAGGTGGATTCTTAACCACTGCACCACCAGGGAAGTCCAAAAAAAAAAATTTTGTAAAACAGGGCCAATACTCTTCTATACCTCATGGAGAGTATAGTGAGGATTAGACTATAGGCAAGACTACAAGACTAAAATATTTAAAAATTAGTATTAATTTAGTGTTATTATTGACATCTCTAGATAGTTCTTTCTCATCACTACAGCTTTTTTCTTAATTTTGCACAAGCATAATGAATTAGCTAGAATGTAAAACAATAGGACAGTAATAAGGATTATCTTAAAACCCATAATAGAAGAGGTTAGGATTCTCTCTGGAATAGGTCTTATGAAGTTGTTTTGTAGCAAGATAAGGAAGCCTTTATTTTTCTTTCGTATATAGAAAAAGTGTAGGAAGAATGTTTGTAGGAAACCATAAATATAAATATTAACAGTTATGGGGGGAGGGAGAAATTAGGAGTTTGGGATTAACAGATACACACTACTAAATATAAAATAGATAAACAACAAGGTCCAACTGTATTCAATATCTTGTAATAACCTATAGTGGAAAAGAATCTGAATATATATATCACTGAATCACTATGCTGTACACCTGAAACTAACACAACCTTGTAAATCAACTATAATTTTTTTTTTTTTTTTTTTTTTTGCGGTACGCGGGCCTCTCACTGTTGTGGCCTCTCCCGTTGCGGAGCACAGGCTCCGGATGCGCAGGCTCAGCGGCCATGGCTCACGGGCCTAGCTGCTCTGTGACATGTGGGATCTTCCCGGACCGGTGCACAAACCCGTGTCCCCTGCATCGGCAGGCGGACTCTCAACCACTGCACCACCAGGGAAGCCCCAACTATAATTTCAAGAAAAACTTTGAAGAAGAGTTATGGGAGAAGAAACCTCTAAGGCAATCCTTTTATAAGAAGGATCCTTTTATAATGAATCTTGCAATTTGTAATGTGTATTCAGGTTGTCATAGTTTATATAGGTATTTTCCAGTTAAAGCACAGAGGCTTCAATAAAATTGTAGTAAACACCGTCCTGTTGTGAAGACCAGGAAAATTTGAGAGACTTTTGAAATATTTTTCTAGGAAAGTATGTCCAATGTCTCCTGCTTTTCGTAAGGTCACTAAACATCTGTGACAGGACTGTGGGAATATATGAGGAAGGCTTTCAGTGGCTATGGATTGTAAACATTTTTAACTTCCTGTATGTAATTCATAAAATCATAAAGTTGAAAGAACTGTCTAATAAATCATCTGGTCTAACATTTTTCTTTTATAGATGAGGAAACTGAGATCCAAAGGTGGGAAATGATTCAACTAAGGACTACAGAGCAAATTAACTAAGCTGGGTTAGAATCCAGATTTTCTGGCCACTAGTCTAGTGCTTTCCCCTCACAATGTACTGCTTTCACTCTAATTACTGCTTTTAATTAGATCAGTGTAGAATACAGAGGAACAACGAGTCACCTACAGTTGAGATGAAAGCATCATCTTCCAGGATGCTGCACTTTGAGGTTTTTACATCTGATTGATCCCTCCTCTCAGGCTGCTTCTTCTCAAGCTCTGGCCTCAGCCCTCTGTTTTTATTTGTTAAACATTTGGAGAGCTCATGCACTCCTAGCTTCAATTATCACCTGTATACAGATGATTCCCAAATCAACATTGCCAATTGTTAACTTTCATTGGTGCATCAATCCTGTACTTCCCTAATTACATAGGGTATCTCCCATAGGAATGAATACCACAGTAATGGCACCTGAACTCAAGAATTTCTATATCAAAGTAGCCTCAATATTCCTTCTGGTCTCCCAGGCTCAATCATATGAAGAGATTTCTTTCTGTCTCCTAAAGCATTCTGTCATGGTATCCTGTACATTCTTTAAAATTTCTTCTCATTTTTTTAATCCTTTTTTTTTTTTTGCGTTCTTAGTGTTCTCTATATATTATCTCCTGTAAGCCTCACAATGGTCCTAAAAGCCAGATTTTAAAGCTACTAAGCTCATCTCAATTTTACAGAAGAGAAAAGAGTCCTAGAGAGGTGAAATAACTTGCCCAAGTTCATATAGTGCATACATGGCAGAGCAGGGATTCAAACCCACTGTCTGATTTCAGAACCTCACGTTTTAGCTACTGTATTTTACTATTGGGTTTAACCCATTCTTGTTTATTCCTATCATCTCAGTCTAAGTTCCATGTTAGATCCACCTCCACAGATAGATTAGTATACCTTAGCCGATCAACCTATCCTGAAACATATTTATTCAGTCTATCTTGTATCTTGCTGCCAGACCAAGCAACTTAAAATATTATCTTTTAAGTCTACATCATTAAGGTGCTGGTAATATTAAGCCAGAGCAGGTCAACAAAATGGGCCTTAGTGTTTGGGAACTGTTTTAAATGGATGAATTTACCACCCCATTGCCCCAAAGATCTATCTGGATCTTGGGGAGAGTCAGCTCTGTATACTATCTATCCCCAGCGTTATCCGGTCAATCCAAGCCACCTCCGAGCACCCTCCCCAACAATCCTTCATCACGATGTTCTGTGATCACTGATCTTAACACAACTCTTCATGGCCCACTTACCTTTGTCATAACTCATCTCTTACCTTAAGCAAGCTTCTTCTCTGCCTCAGCCATCTCAGTTTGACCCTAGGAATTCCCGTTTTCCTGCCAACAACTCCTCTGCCATTTTCTGCTTTTTCTTTGAACACTTTCTACCTTACTGAAACCAGAGGAATCCACTTCCCTGACAACCTTTTTTGGCTAAGAGACAAGTTAACATTCTCTTCCCTCGCTGTCGGATCCTTTCACAACAATGTTTTACTTCCAGCAATTAGCCGTCTCTGTTCCTTTAAGCTCTTCCCTCTAGAAGTCTGTTTTTTCCTAAACCAGCTGGGCCTAATAATACTACAGATGAAAGAAGTCATGTTTCTCCTTGTGCAAATGTGAGCCTCAAACCTTACCATTATCACGTATAGTCTAAGGAAGGATCAATCCAATGCCTACGGACCGGGCTGGGGGAAATGAAGGGAGAAAGTTCAAGAACAACGTAGAGATTACTTGCTCCAATCCTGGAAGCTCTTCACCTTGGTTTTTTTGGGTCCTTGTTGTCAGAGAGACAGATGAACGGGAAATGATAAAGTCTATCCCAGGAGAGCAAAACCCAGGTCAGTTTATCACTCTGCTACATGGAAAACAAGGACTAGAAGCAGCTGGTCCATAATTACATTTCCCAGATTATGTAAAAAAAAAAAAAAAAGTCTTTTTACAGATAGTAAATTTGTACTAATTTGTTTTGGATTAGGATCCAAACAATCCTTCCTCACTATGTCCTGTGATCACTGATCTCAGCGTAGCCCTTTATGGCCTCTCATTGCATTTGATGATTAAATTTTAAGGTTTTTAAAATTTAGAACAGTCTGTCTCTCCTGCTTTTTTCATACTATCAACTTGTTACAAAAACTGGGTGTGTTAGGGTTCAACCAGAGAAACAGAGCAAGTCGGAAGTATAAACTAAGAAGTTTATTGCAAGGAATTGATTTAGTGGTCGGGGCTATTGGGCTTAGCTGGAAATCCATAGAGCAAGCTGACAGGAAGGGCAGGCTGGAGCTCTTGGGCCTGAGTGGAAACCACCACACTCAGAATTTCTTCTGGGAAGCCTCAGCTTTGCTCTTAAATTCTTTCAGCTGATTGAATCAGACCTACCCAGATTATCTAGGATAATCTCCCTTACCTAAAGTCAACTGATTACAGACTTTAATTACATTTACAAAATACCTTCACAGCAACACTTAGGTGAGTGTTTGATTGAATAACGAGGGACCAAGGTTTAGCTACCTAAACGCATAAGGACTATCACTCTGGGTCAGTGGTTGTATAGACTCTCCCTACATTCTGGATTTATCTGTTTTCCTCCATTTACCTTGTTCCCTTTTCTTGCCATATTTCCCATATATGCAGTTTGGCTTTAGAGGCTTGATTTGTTTCATGTTCAACTGTTTTGGCATGAATACTTCATAGGTTGTGCTGTGTGCTTCATGCTGCATCACATCAGGAGGCCCGTGATACCTGCTTTATTAAGACTGATCACTGGGGTTCCCATCAATATTTCATCTAATGCCTTTATCCATTATGGTGGTAGTCTGAATCCATTTTATTAGGGATTACAAAACTAGCGTGATTTTCTAATTATCAGAACTCAGTAACATCACTTCTGTAAAAAACTTTTCCTTATGAACCAAGGCTATTTGGTTACACTGAAATACTTCCATACAGGAAAGACAGGGGAAATACCAAATTCTTTCCTCTTAAGGAGTTGGTACCTAGTTACTTGCAATTGTGTCCAATGTGTGGAATTTTAACGTTTTTAGTATAATTATGAATTCATGGGTTTTATATATTTGATCAATTGCATTTATTATTACTTTTGATATTTATATTGTCCCATATTTAGCCAATGGTAGTCACAGTATATGGTCTTTTTGACAAGAATTTTATAGCTTGCTTACATTCTGGTCCCTGGCTTATCTTCTATATTTCCTGCTCCAGATCTGGAACTACCATTCCTCCAAGGAATTCTGGATCCTTTTACTGGGGAATGGTATGTAGAGATCCAATCTGGTCGCTAGATAGATCCATAGCTATTGGATTGTCATTACTTCTAGTCTTTTTCAGTAGACAGAACTAGGGAAATTGAAAAGAAAATAGCAATCTAGAGTTCATACTGATATTCCTAATTTAAATTTAATATTACAAGATTTTAAATCTTGATCAGTCTTTTCATGTACTAGTACTGCATTGTTTTAATTATAGGGGCTTTATAATATGTTTTAATATCTGGTTGGGATAACCTCCTCCTCTGTTGCTCTTTTTTTCCTCTATGGAGAGAACTCATCTGAAGGGAAAAGGAAGCCAGGCCATTATGAATGATTGCCTAATAAAGCCTTTGTCATGGGATGGAGAGTATGCTGGAATGAGGTGATTTTAAGTAGATTTTATCCATGAACCAATTCCCATGGAATCAAGTCCATGTCATAGATTTATAGAGGGATGTTAATAAAAATTGCAACAGCTGTCTGCACTAAAAAGTCAGAATATTAGGTTATGGTAAGTGCTTGTTTGGTCCATTTCAAATGGATTTAATCACAAATGGAGAGAGAAGCACTAATCATCCACTTGTTTCACACTAGGGTTACTAGATAAAATACAGGATGCCCAGTTAAATTTGAATTTCAGGTATACAACAGATTTTTTGTGTGTGTAACTATGTCCCAAATGTTACTTCACACAAATAACTGGGACTAAAATATTATTTATTGTTTACCAGAAATTCAAATTTAACTGGGCATCCTGGTGTTTGTTTTGCTAAATCCAACAAGCCTATCCAGCACATTCCTTAGCTTTGGTACATCAGGGATTCCAGTGCATCAGCACTGGTGTCAGGCAACTGCAATAATAGCTGGTAGAGATGGCAGTGCCTGCAGAATTTTGTGGTGACTAGAGGAAAAAGCAGCAGTCTCTAGTAGACAAGGTGTCATCAATAGAAGTAGCATTGCTGGTAGATGCCACAGAGGATATTATCAGGGAAGCAGCAGCAGAGTCTGGCAAAGTCAGCGGTGTCTTGTTGGTGTGGCAGTTCCCCGAGGAAATAGAAACAGTACTCAGTAGAGACTGTGGTGCCTGGTAGATTTATTGATACCTAGAGGAAACAGTCATGGTGCTTGGTGGGAAAAGGAAGAAACAAGCAGAAGTGGCCAGAGTGCCTAATGGAAGATATGATAGCACTTACTGGAGTGGAATTAGACCAAGAACAGTGGGAAAAAACTTAGTGCCAGGTGGAAGGTGACCATACTTGCTCGTGAACACATCTGAGTTGCCTGCTTCTGGATAAACACGGAGGGTTACTTTTTTTTTTTTCAAGGAGTAGGATTCTGCTTCAACAGAGCCAGATAAATGCAGATTACATTGGTGCTTCCCAAGCCATCATTCTAGAAAAGGAGAATAAAGGAAGTATAGATAGTGTAAAAAGGATAATGATCTCTGCCTCTACCCACACTTTATTTATATCAGCCAATAAACCCCAATGCAGGGCTCTCTGTGGAAGCTCCTTTGGGCATAGGGCTTAAGGCTGGAGGCCTAACTACTATCCAAAAAAGGATGCAACGGGAGCCACAAGTCCACTTATCTAACCACATATATAGTGTGGAAGTGATGGATGAGGATGGCTACAGTGCCTCTAGGGACCAGGCCATGCCAGGATCTGAGGCAGAAAGCTGACAGTTGAGTGCCATGAATAAGTCCTGAGCTTAAATGCAGAGTAACTCCACTCACCAGTAAAATAAGGCCTACTAGAGGTCCTGGTCTTTATCAATCAGGTTAGCAATGACTCTTCCCATGAGGGGGTATTAAAAAGTGGACATACAGAGGTGGGAGCAAGGATGGGAATATTCTCTTGCTTCCGGTAAAGTTTGAAGTGTTCCCCAGCTCTGGTTGGCACCACATGACATTTCTCCCCATGCAGATGCAGGCTACCCAGCTTACTCACTGAAGTATCATTGTGTCATTTTCACTGAGCATCTTAGTGCTTTGATCTACCTGCACTTGGATTTCAGACATAGGTCAAGATCTCCCACAGACAAAGCCATGTTTCTGTCCACACTGGCATCAGGTTTGCCTCTTGCCTCTGCCTAGACACTAGTCAATACCCATGGTGAGTTCACATCATCTCTGATGTCTAACAGTGGCATATGCCTCATCCCACCCCCCTTTCCAGATTTATAACCCAAGCATAGCTTCCATGCTGGATCTTCAGATTTAGACATCTCCTCCCCATACCTCTACTACATAGAAGTTCCACTTGATAGTACACCTTTAATAGAATCTTTTAAGAAATCTACTAGTGGAGAAAACATGATGTGATTTTAAGATATTTTGCTATGATACTGCAGCTTTATGCAGTTTTGTAACATCCAAGTCTTTGTTATTACTATTATTTACAATTTTAGCTTTTGATGAAATGATAATCTTCATAGGTAAAAGAATATGCACAACATAGTATTCTATTAGGTCTTTTGATATTCATAGAGATTTTACTTTTAACTGATTTTGTCTTTTTTTTTTTTGATCACAGAAGAATGTCTTCAACATACCTGAAGACAAAAACCCAAACAAAATAACAACGATTGGAGTAGTTAAAAAAAAAAGTCTGGAAATGCCCCCAAATGGTCCTAATTTCTAGACAATCTTAGAATTTAGTATGCAGAATTTCAGGCTGCCAAGAAAGCACCCTAGACTTCAAAGACTAAAGTAAAAGTCTAGAGACCGAGGAGCCAAATTTTGCCTATATTTATTGGTTTTGTGGTTGCTGAGGGAGCTCAACTTTCTTTAACTTGACCAAAGTCCAAAACACTGCAGTTTCCTTGCTAAAATAAATATTAATATGAGATTACTCATAGAGGTGAGTCAATGGTCAACTCAGAGTAAAGTTCAAATACAATAGCCTTTATGTATTCTTCTGGCTTGTTCACAAATGCATTCTAAACCAAGAAAAAAGTCACCAGGAAGAACAATATTTGGGTGGTCAGGAACCACTGGCCCCGTATTGAATTATCTTAACACTCAATACAGAGAGCTGGATAAAGGTATTGACTTGGAGCTCATGAAATCCGAACAAGTGTATGCATTCATTCATTCAGCATTTACTGAGAGCCAGCTATGTGTGTGCTAATACATACATATAGTACCCTCAGGTCCAGGCACAGAATGCCTAAAACCCTTGTAATTTCCTAAGTGATAAAAGCACTAGGAACATCTTTTGTTCTAATATTTTGTTTTTGACCGTGGTTCCTGACAGAGTTCCTAAATCCCTTGGAATTTTCTCCTGGGTGATAGCCGTGCCTTTTGTTCTAATGAGGTGACTCTTGGTAGGCTTCTAGATGGTGGCTGGTCATCAGAAAGACTAAGTCACGATCAGAAGCTTGGAACTTTCAGCCACACCCCCATTCTCCAGAGAGGGACTGGAAATGGACTTAATGAGTGATCATGCCTATGTGATGAAGCCTCTATAAAAATCCCCAAAGTGCAGAGTTCAGAGAGCTTCTAGGTTGGTGACACCTGTAGGTGCTGGTAGCGTGGTGCATCTGGGGATGGCATAGAAGCTGTGTACCCCTTCCCACATACCTTGTCCTGTGCATCCTTCCATCTGGATGTGCATCTGTATCATTTATCACATCCTTTTAGATAAACTGGTAAACAGCAAACTGTTTTCCTGAGTTCCGTGAGCCATCCTAGTAAATTGATCACCTGAGCAAGGGGTCGTGGGAACCTCTGCTTTATAGCCAGTGGTTTAGAAGCATGGGTAACAACCTGGAATTTGATTGGTGTCTGAAGGAGGGAGGGGCAGGCTCATAGAACTGAACCCTTAACCTGTGGCCTCTGACACTATCTCCAGGTGGACTGCGTCAGAATTGTGTTAACTTGTAGGATACCCAGCTGGTGTCCCAGAGAAATGCTTGTTGTGGAGAAAACCCCACACATATCTGATGTCAGAAGTGCTGTGAGTGTGGCAATAGTGTGAGAGTAAAGGAAAGACACACAGGAAGAAGACTGAGTTTTTCTAACATAAGTAACAATAATACCATGTGGCATATGCTAACATAGATATACAAGTTGCAAAGAGAAGGAATGAGAAAAATCATTAATGTTGTGGGGGGCAGCCTTCTAAAATGACTCCCAGTGATCCCCCACCTCCTGGTATTTATTCATGCCCTTGTATAATCCCCTCCTCTTAAGTATGAGGTGGGCATAGTAGTTTGCTTATAATGAATAGAATATGGCAAAAGTAATAAGATATCACTTCCAAGATTAGGTGTAAAAGATGATTTCCATCTTACTAGCACACTCTCTGACTCTTCAGCCTTGCTGGCTCTGATGAAGCAAGTTGCCATTCTGTGAGCTGCCCCAATAGTTCCACATGGGAAAGTACCGAGGGCAGCCTTTGGCCAATAGCAAACAAGGAACTAAATCCTGCCAACAACCATGTGAATGAACTTGAAAGTGATTCCTCCCATAGAAGAGCCTTGAGAAGAATACAGCCCTGGCTGACACTTTGACTGCAGCTCTGTGAGAGCCCTGAAGCAGAAGGCCTGGTTGGCCATACTCAGATTCCTGACCCACAACAACTCCAGATAATAAGTGTTATTATAAGCCATTAAGGTTAGGGGTAATTTGTTATGCAGCAACAGATAACGAAACAATAAGGAAGAAAAGCAAAGGTCATTGAAACAGAAGGAAGAGCACTTGCAAAGATGAGAGGGCATAACACCGATTACATTCTGGAATGGCAAATATTCTTGTGTAGTTGCATCATGAAGTATCTTTGCAGGAATGACTGGAGATAAGATTTGAGATAAGGATTCTCAAATCTGAGATAAGGAGGCCAAATTGTAAAATGTGTTCAAGAATCATTTGTTTTTGTCAGTGTTCCCTTGCAGCAAACAGAAACCTCTCCAACTATTTTAAACAGAAAAACCTTAACAAGGGGAATTAGGTATTTACAATATTGTTGGAAGGGCTTAGAAACTAAGTCTGAAAGCTACTATGACTGTAGTTGCCTCTCACCACCCATGAAGCTAGGCCAGCTTCTGGAACTTTGCCACAGAAAAGCCCAGTATCTCCACGATCATGCTTGCCTGTGGCAATAGCTGAAGTAGTGTAAAGCTGGTCTCTCCTTCCTTCTGCCTTCTAACTCCTGGATCATTGTATAGTACCAGAAAGTAAGGAAGTGCCCAATAAAAACACAATGATAGGGGTAGGTCAAAGGGACACAGGAGCAAATGGAAAGAGTTCCCAATGGTCAAAGCTGGAGCAATTTGAGCAAAAAAAAAAAAAGAAAAAATTACATAATGTTAGATTATACTAAAGTAGAAAATAAATATTCATGAGTCCATACTGATAGAAATAAGTGATTGAATATATTAATGGAGATTAATAAATCAATATCATGTGCAAGAGAATGCCAAATAACTTATGTAGACATTCCACTTTCAAGGAGGCAGAACATAACTCCCCTACTTAAGTATGGGCTATACGTTGTGACTTCTTTCCAAAGAGTACAGTGTGGAAATAGGGAAAAAAGAGTGCTCCCAGCTGACTTCAGTATTATTAAAATGCTCTGAGCTCAAACCTGACCTTGCATGTAGACTATTATAGGGTAAACAACTAAATTTTATTTACATTTAACTAGGAGATTGAACTGACAAATAATTGCTTTTCTTCCTGTTTGGAGACAAACATTTTCTTTTTTAGTGTGTGAGTGACCCTCCTGTTCCTTAGGAAGAATTTACTTACTTGCATATTATTATTAGCTTTAGAAACCCATTCTTCCCCAGAGCAACTGATTTTGCTCTGGGCACTAGCTAAAGGTCTAGAGAAGGGCAATAAAATGTAAAATTCTTTGGCTTTAAAGTCAATATGCTTCAATTCTGTTCAAGCCAATGGACATTTAGAAACTCCCACTATATGCAAGCATGTGCTGGGTCTCAAGCCATCTGCTTTAATCCTGCTTTCTGCCCTTGGAAATCAGCTCGTCTTTACTGGGCCCGTATTGGCATGCTAATATCTGACAGTTGGCCTGGACTTTATAAAAAGCATGCAATTTTACAGGGGACTCCTTCCCAACACAGAGTACCTTTGTCCAAAGGAGTGGATCTGTAATGTTTGAGCCAGAGACACAGGCATAGAGAAGAGTCATTTCTGGTCAGGGAAATCCTTTGCACCACCTGCAAATACAATCACATGGCTGTCTACCTGACTCATTTGAAGACTGTCTTTGGTAGGCTGCATTGTAGGTCTGACTTGGGATGGCCCCTCATATTCCAATCTCTCTTTGCTCAATGGAGAGTAAAGGGAATCTGACTAGGAAGAAGGAAACTTCTAGAATAGGTTCTACTTCTAGCTGTCCGCGACACTGGGCTCCATTTTTTTAGCTAAGAAAAGAGAGTTTAGAGGAGCTTATCTTGGGTCCTTCTGAGCCTTACATTTTCTGATCATATGAGCTGGATCAGGTAAGTCTTTGCTGAGGTTGGTGTCTGCCTCAGGGAAGGAGCAGTTCTCAAAGTTTTTTAGTGGTTCTCTTTTTCCCTTGTTATTGCAATGGCTTTGAAGAAAAATTCCCTGAAGTTGGGAAAAGAGTCCTGAGTTGTCTTTCTTATTTTGCCTCTGTAGTTTTTGCCAAGTGACTGATTTCAAGCTTGCATATTGGAATGGTTTACATCCCTACATTGTCATTTGCAAGGAAAGCCTGGTATTGTAGGGAAAGGAGTGTGGGCTCTGTGGTCATTCTGACCTGGGATTGAATCTTACCTTTATCACTTAACTAGACGTGACCTCAGAAAACTGACTTAACTCTTCTAAAAATCCAACTTTCTAATTAATAAAAAATGACAGTAATAATCCTTCTCAAGGAAGATGTGGCAGTTAAACAGAACAACATGTGAAAATGACTGTCACTTAGTAGGTGCTCAATAAGTGATAGTTTCCTCCCTCCCTTCCCCCCTTCCTTCCTTCCTTCCTTTTTTCCATAATGATGGAAGTTTTACATTTTCGTCAGTATTTTTGCAATTGACATTTGGTCTATCTAGTGATTATATGTGGCTAGGTAGGGTTTTTCTCTTTCCTCCTTTCTCCTCCTGAGTAGGGCATATTCTTGTCTAAATTAACAGAAGATGATAGTATCCTAATATATGGTAGATGCTCACGGATGGGAGACCTAGTGTGGAAGATCTGATTGTTTTCCAGTTAGCAAACACAGAAGACCACCATTTAGGCTCTTTCCCTTTCTTCTTCACTCCCTGAGAACTGGTTGAGGCTGATAAAGCTTAAGGACTGACAAATCAGAGTTTTAAACTCATAGAGCTCAGGGCCAGGTAGGTTGTAAATGAGTGAAATGGGCTGGGTGTGGGAAAAAAAGGCAATAGTACTATAAAATCCATAGGAAATGGCACCTTTACTTTGGTGTGAGGTTGCAATAGAGTGGTGAGGACTGTGGTGAGGTGGAGAAAGCATCTCCCATTTAAAGGGGGCAGCCACTGCTCAGTATTAGTAATTATGGCTATGAGGGAATATGGGTTCTTTAGTTCCAGATCTTTCCGGTTTTCAAGGGAACGGAAATACAAATATATGAAATCTCCTGATGTTTAGTTCTTGGCAATTAAACCAAATTTTAATATTTGTGGGACAACCATAAAAGACTATGCCAACAGGTTATGGCCTCTGAGTTGAAAGGATCATGGAATTGTGGGGTTACTGGTGAGGGAAAGAAGATATTAGCAGTCTCAGAGAGAAAGGCTAGAGAGAGGGGGAGAGAAAGTTAGAGAAACAGGACAAAGGAGATATCTGAATTTCCAGCTTCCTGTGAACTCTGGAACAGATTGGAATGTAGGACCTGAATCCAAAGTAAAGGACTAATTTATGTGTGTATACTTGACCTACTTAAAATAAGACCATCTGAAGCAAGAAGAGCCTCACATAGTGATATATATACTATTGGGTTTTCAAATGTATTTCAGCTACCAAAATTGTCTCTCTTACGTTTGCAAACAACAGATCACTTCAATTTTGCATGAAAGGTATAAAGCATCTATGTAAATAAGAGAGCAAAGGAATTTTCTAAATGCTTTTATTTTTTAGCACAAATATTTCTGCACCTCTCAGACTCCTTTTGCTGGAAAAAGAAGAGCTAGTGATACATTTGGTTAATGACATCTAAAAAATGTACTTTGGTGTATAGAGGTAATGATGTACTTTTTAGGTATGTTAATAATAAATTAAGGCTACAATTGTTGCCATATTCACGAGAAAATAATGAGTAGATTAGTCTCAGCAAAAAAAAAAAATTGGTTTTGGAAGTGGAAAGCTGGGGATATCAACACTGAAAAAAATTAGCTTCATACATTCTACTATATGCAATTTTTTATTAATAATATTCAATTATAGAATGTAATAACTTGCACAGTACCTGACATATAGTAGGCATTCAGCAAATGTTTATTAAATTTTACTGCTTTTTAACACAGTAATTTTATTCAGTAATAATTTCTATAATGATAAAAATAGAAATTTTTAAGAGATTTTTTTGGGGGGAGAAAAGAATATACTTTCTTTTCCCTAGAAAGTATGTTCTTCTAGAGAAAATAGCAGCAGCAGGAGAGAGAGAGAAACGTAAGTGTGTATAAGTTCTAAAAAGTAATTCCAACTAGAATTATTCAGAGATGAACACTTTGACCCTGTCTGTATTTACAGTCCCTGACAAATGCTGTCAATATCGTCAGCCTTATTCTTTTTCTCTATTTATTTTGGTTTTACAGAGATTAGGTCTCAAGTCACGGGAATCTCCATGTCCTTCAGTTGCTAAACTTTTCCTTCCTTCTTTTTCTCTTGCCTGGCTCAGAAGGACATGCCAGATGGTATAAGTGTTTCCTTTCCAGAGCTGAAGAAAGGATCTGGGCTGTAGAGTCAATCAATAGACAAAGCCTTGATCTCAATGGTTTCTTGGCTCTCAGCTCACCTATTCTCAGGCAGCCTAAAGGCCTCTTGACAAACATGTTCTGATTAGCTGTTTGAGGTCTAGGTGCTTTGCACAAGCTCCTTTCTCTCACTGGGATATTATTAACACATAACCAGGCTAGTAAGTTTATGGGAAGCTTTGGAGGTAGGAGGGTAGGATCCAGAAAGGATTGCAATAAGGAAAAGGGAATTCCCTTTGGTGAACTCCAGAGTCCAAAGGTAGCCCTGAGCTGACTCTAGTTAGGAACCAAGGGTAGACTTGCTTGTTTGGTTCTTTGGCCCTTTTATAGGCTCCCCATCTGGGACCAGGATGTGTATCAGGAAGGAAAACAACCTCAGGTGTGTCCTCTTATTTCTTTCAGCTTCCATCTAAACTTCAGCTTCCAGGCATCGCACTGTGGTTTTGGGTTGACTCTTGGGCTCCTCGGGTTTTTTATCCATTTTCTTTGATGCCTCATTAGGGTTGCTATCATCGGCCTTCTCCTCCTTCACTACTTTAGTTTCTATCATTTCCTTCTGCTGGTTCTTGTTTGTAAAAGGGAAGGCCTTCACATACCTGTAGGCATAAACACAAAATTAAAGTGAGAGAGTTCTATGTAACACATCAAACAACAGATAATGTTTTGTGATGGCCCATATTGGCATAGTACACTGGGTACTTTTATTTCATAGAGATGCTAACACATGCACCCTCAAATACTTTAACCCATCCCCACCTGGATGGATGCATTTAGATAGGACAGTAAGTTTACAGGCAAAACTTTAGGCTGGCCTTAACACCCTCTCATCAAAAACAAAGAATTGAAAATCAAATAAAGCATATCCATTTTTCCCTAGATGTCAAGCTTTTATTTTTATTTCTTGATATTCAAAGGGACAGCCATTGATGTATATCTAAAGGCCGGATAACATACAAGTGCTGAAATAATAGGAAAGGTTGGGTGGTAGAGAGGACAGGTGAGGTGAGGGAGAACATTTACGGTATGAGAGTATTGCCATCTCCATTTGGACAAAGGAAATGTCGATAACAACCCTGGATAAACACAAGATATGGATGTGACAAAGATGATGAGACTGACCATGTGCCAACAATCCCACCTTTTGACGTAGCAAACCGCGAGGCCAGCTGCAGCAGCAAAGAAGAGGAGCGCAAGCACCAGCAGGGTCGTGGGAACACCTGGGGGAGACAGAGACCGTGCCTTGTTCCTCCATGTAGACATTACTGTGCACCGCTCTTCTAATGACTCATCCTTACACGTGATGGAGACCACAGACAGAGCGGAAGAGCCTTCTCTGTGACCACACAGGGGCCACTTGGGGAGTTGGGCCCACATGAGCTTCTTTGCTTCCTACCTATAGAATCCTTGGCCTTGCCTCATGCTCTCCCTACTCTAAAAGTTGCGATATGACAGAGTCCATTTCCTCCCTGTGGCCTTGAGGTGACAAGTTTGGAGCAAATCAAGTGTAAGACCCTTTAAATAGGAACACTAACTTGCTAATCATAGGCATTTAAGGTGTGTATATATACTTTAAAAACTTCTGCATATGAATAGATAGTAATTTATTCTGAAAAGTCTTTGCGTTTTAAAAGTGAAGCTATTTTAGACCCATGATTTTTAGTTTAATCATTAAGGCTCTTTAGAGACCTCAAGTTCTAGAACTTTATGAAATTTGAATTTGCATTAAGCTTTTATTTGTATTTGTCAGGTCCTGAGTGCTCAATCTGGATACAGGCTAGTTTCTATGTATTGTCTGCTATACACACACACACACACACACACACACACACACTCAAACACATACACATAATGCAGACAGAAAGTTTTTACCTCCAAACCCAACAGATTCATTCTTGAATGCCGCTTTATTTTCAATATATGATTCAGTTTCTGTAGATATGGTGCTCGTTTCCATAAAAGCTTCTGTTATGCAAATTAATTTTCTTTTCCGTGGAATAGAAGTGGAAGCCAGAGCAGGAGCCACAGTGGGTGTAATAGAGTCAGGTCCATCAGTAGACAACGTTGAGTGTGTACTCTCACTGACAATCATTTCTGTTGTGTATGTTGCAGTTTCCGTGTTGAATATGGGATCATCGGTGGTGATAATTTCTGGAAAGCATGAGTTAATCCAGGTATCTGTCCGGGGAGGGAAAAGTGAAATAAGAAAGAAGTATTGCAATAGCCTCCTAATGGGTCTGCCTGTCTCTAGTCTTACTCTCCTCCAATCCCTTTATACTGCAGCTGGAATGGTCTTACAAAAATATAAATATAATCATATCACTTCCTCCTTTAGAATCCTTCCCTGACTGCCTGTACTGCACAGCCTATAAGGCCTTCCATGATCTGGCCCCTGCTGACATGGCCAGCCTCACCTGATCGGTCTTTCTCTCGTTCCCCCTGCCATGCTAGAATTCCTTCAGTTCTTTGATATGCTTCCTCTAACATCCAAACCTTTGACCTGGATGCTTTCTTCACTTGTAAGACTCTTTGCCCCTCTTTATTAACTCTTCCTTGTCCCTCAGGTCTCCGACTGAATATCTCTTTCTTAGGCAGACTTGAAGACCAGATTGGATCCCTAGACATACATTCTTGTACCTCCTTGTACTTCCCTTGTCATGATTCTCACTACACTGCTCCCCACTGGACTGTGAGCTCCCTGGAAGCAGGATTCCTGTCTGTCTTGGTCATCATGGTATGTGCAATGTGGCTGGCACATAGTACATGCTCAATACTTGATGTCTAAAGGAAGGAAGGGGGCTTCCCTGGTGGCGCAGTGGTTGAGAGTCCGCCTGCCGATGCAGGGGACACGGGTTCGTGCCCTGGTCTGGGAAGATCCCACATGCCGCGGAGCGGATGGGCCCGTGAGCCATGGCCGCTGAGCCTGTGCTCCGCAACGGGAGAGGCCACAGCAGTGAGAGGCCCACGTACCGCCAAAAAAAAAAAATAAATAAAAAATAAAGGAAGGAAGGAAAAGTGAAATGAAGAAAGGAGTAGATGGGGAGACCAAATATACACACATGACACCAATTGAGGACAGAGATCTACTAAAACCAGATTTCTCTGTGCTCATCAAAAAAAAATTTTTTTTAAGGAGATGGGAGACAAGGGAGGGATGTAGGTTTGCTCTCCAATCTGTTGAATGTGGTAGAGAGGAAACTAATATTTGTTGAACATCTTGCTCTGAGTCAACCATGGCAGTTCATTAAACAATTTTATAAAACCCTCATTTATACAGGAAGAAACTGAAATTCAGAGAAATTGAATAATTTGCCTAAAATCACATAGCCAGTAAATGGCAGAGCCAAGCAATATATTACAATATGCATTTGCATCTCTTTTAAATCTCTAGTTATTTGTGACAGTGGGTAGCATCAGCTGGAATGTTAGCCATGAAGAAGAAGTTATTCTGTTATTTTTGAAAATTAAGTAAAAGTTACCAACCAAGGCCATGGTAAACATGATAAAACATTTTGACCCCACATGCATTCAGTCAATATTTTATACTATTCATTTCATTTTGAAAAGACCTCTATTCAAATAGGCATCATCCTTGACCTCTGACCTGGACTTTGGAAGGCAGCTATGCTCACCACTATGCTGCCCTGGATTTTTAGCTACATTTCCCGTTCTCAAGCAGGTGCTATATACTTCCTTCAAAAAAATGAACATTTTTTAATATCAGGGGAAAAGTATACTGAACACGATATACTGTGCTGGGAACTGAGAATACAGAGACAAATAAGGGATGATTCCTGTTTCCAAGAGGACAGAAGTATTTTGATGAGGCTAGGGGGCGATAACTGGGAATTCACAGAGGAGGCGGCATGAGCAGGATGTGGACAGTTAATGCGCTCATTCAACAAATATTTATTGAGCTCCAACTCTGTGCCAGGTGCTGTGCTAGATGCTAGGGATGTGGTGCAAATACGACCAAGTCCTTGTTCATAAGGGCTTATATGTTATTGGAAAGAAGGATAGAGATAATAAAATAACAATAAAAAAGCCAGAAATTTCAGAGGATGATAAATGTTGAGAAGATAATTAAACAGGATAAGGATCAAACTGGAAGGGGCAGGAATGGGGACAGGTACTTTGGATAAGGTGATAAGAGTAAGTCTCTTTGGGAAGGTGATACTTAAGCTGAAACCTGAATGATGAAAAGTAGCAAGTCATTGAAGATCTAGGGCAAAAGCATTCCAAGTAAAGAGAACAGGAAATTCAAGAGCCTGAATTTGAAAAATCTCAGCATGTTTGATGACTAGAAGGCTGGTATGGCTGGAATAGAGCTCCAGGTCATGTAGTATGGAAGAGGGAATAGGATATCCCAGTCAATAAGGACAGCGTGACCCAAGAATCCAGAAGTTTGAAAGTGTAGGTATGTCAGAAAATGACAAGGAGCACAGTGTGGCTGGCGTGTAGGGTGTGTGTATGACGGGGAACATGAAAAACTGTAAGTAGGAGATGAGACTGGGAAGATAGGTTGGAGCCAGTATATCAAGAGTCATAATTGCCATGGTAAAGAATTTGGAATTTATTCTGTGGGAGAAGGAATTTTCAACTGGGGGCAGCAAACCTTCCAACTGATATACAGAAGTTCTCATATGTGCCCAGTTTTATGTGCAGAAGTCTTCATAGTTCACATCAGAGTCTCTGATAGGAAGCCACCCAAGGCTGTGGAGAGGAGGAGGGATGTAATCATCAGAAGAGGTGTGTGGAGGATGAAATAGAGATGGGAGAAAGGGCAACCAGGAGCCAAGAAGGAGATGATTGCAATTGCACAGAAATAGGAGAACGCGGAAGTATCTGGAATTCTAAAACTTATATCTTAGAGATCTTCTAGAGGAAAGTGGTTCTCAACTCTGGCTGCCGGTTAGAATCATCTGGGGAACTTTTAAAAAATACTCATGTGAAGGACCCACCCTGGGCCTGGTATATTACTGACGTGTGGTCATCACCAGGGAAGGTGACGTGGAAGTGGCAGGGCTCAAGGTTTAAATCCTGGCTCTGTCCCTTATTGACTGTTGCCACAGCAAATCACACTCTAAGCATCAGCTACTTCTCTTGGAAAGTAGAAGTGGTACATTTGTATCATTTCATTGAGGATTAATGAAACAGTAAATGTGTAGGGCCTGGCAGAATCTATGGCATAATCTGTAATATCTGTAAGAATTAGTTTCCTTTGCCTCTTTGTTCATTAAGTGTAGCCAGGAAGGCCGCCATGTGAGGGAGCAACGGCAATCTGATCCCATGGTCCCTTACTGGTTGGGGGCACAATGTGTCTCACCTGGAAGTGTTAGGGCCTGGCTCTCCTTCCCTCCAAACTACAAATATAATTTCTCTAGAATGTGCCAAATGCTTTGATAGATATTAAACACGGTGTGGTTGGTGTCCAAGAGGAAAGATAGGAGTCAGGGGTATAGAAAGGCTGCCTGAAGAAGACGGTACTTGAGACTTGAATAAAGAATACAAATTAGCCAGGTGATGAAGAGGACGGGCGTTGTGGCAGAGGGAACAGCATGAAACAGGTGGTGCACGCCGAGCACTAGAAGCACTTTGGTCTGATTCCCAAAGCTCACAAAGATAGCAGTAAGAAAGACAATTAGGATAAGGTTTGGGGTCAGGTTTAAGGTTACTGTGATCCTCAGAGCTCACAAGATAGCAATAAAAAGAAAGTTACAAAAACAAAGAAGCATAGGGTAAGTCTAGGTTAGTGTGAAGATGAGGGCTAGGATAACTCTGTTCCTCACAAAGACGGCAAACAGAAGCAGGTGAACCTGATTTATTTCAAAATGATAACATAACCACACAGGGCAGCAAATTTTCTCAAGTCACTTTTGTACATAATTCTCTGACAGTTCATCCTTAGAGGGATGTCTTCTGAGGACTAAAAGAAATGCAAAAGAATTGCAAATTCCATTCAGTAGGTTTATTATTCCTAATAATGCTGTTTTTATAATTTTGAAATTATTGTAGGATAAGAAAATATATTATTTATTGGGAACAAGAATTTTCCATATAAGAGAAAAAACATGCAAATATAGAACAAAGTAAACAAAAAAAACTTGAATTGTTAAACTTGAGTTGGAAATATCAATGCAAATGCAAAATATATATGTATATTTTTTCCTAGCTGCCCACTAAAAAGGACTGAGAAGCAATGAAAATGAGAGTAGTAATGAGAGTAACTTGCATGCAGATCTTGGTTTTGAATCAACATTCTCTACTAAAAAGAACCAAGGCCCCTTGGAGAAATAAATGGCTGATTCCATGTGTGGGATAAAGAATGTACAAAGTGAGCCTGGGACATGTTATCATGCCAGAAAGCAACGACTTGCTCAAATACTAATGGGATGAAAACAAAAGTCAACTAGAAGGGGCTCCCACTCGCCAAATTTGGGACAATTTGAGCATCAAAAAGCATAATAATTATAAAATTGATTATAATATATTGAACACAGAGTAAGTAAAATGCTACATGTCCATGGTAGTATAAAGGGGAGGGAGGACATGTGTGTATGTGTGTGTGTGTGTGTGTGTGTGTGTGTGAGAGAGAGAGAGAGACAGAGACAGAGACAGAGAGAAAGAGAGAGAGACAGAGAGAGAGACAGAGAGGGAGAAAGAGAGATATTCTTCTTTATCAAAGAATGCCAGCTAGAAGGAAGAATAGATTTAGAAAATTATCATTTTGTAGTTCTGCATATAATAATTGATTCCAGCTAGGATCATCAATGTCTGCTTGAACTATCAGGTAAAAGATGATAGGGGGGTCAGACTATTTTCATGGTGCCAAAATATCACACTATAGCTTACCTCCTCATTGCAAAGGCGAAAACATATCTGAGTTCATTAGAGAGGTCTGGCAGTCACCGTCTTATTCAAATGATCAAAGTTAGCATGTAATAATGGGACATATTTACATTAAGGGCCTTCTGTTGGGATATGATCTAAAGGACACAATATCATCTATCAAGTATTTTTGCCAAGCCTAGTGAACATGAATCTAATCAATCCTCTACACCTAACTTTAAGTATATAGGAAGCACAGGGAATGGAAATACAAGCTAAATGTATTTATGTACGAGGAAACACGTAAATCCAAGTCATCTCCCCTGACTCCTTTTCATTTAGTCCGTAGGGCTGGGTGTCCTATCATTGCATTGACAGCTGGCAGGAAGGCCGGGAAGTTAAAAGGCCAGGCCATTTGACCGGCATGGACTGGCCGTCAGATGAGCAAGCATGCAAACCACTAGTTCCGCAGCCAAAAGTGATAGATAGGCGGCAGAGGCGAGGGGAGGAGGGTGGTGAAAAAAATATAGGAAGAAGCTTATGTTCCAGTCTTGACTCGGCCTCTAGCTGACTGTAAGACTTTGAATAAGGTAAACCTCCATTCTGAGCTACAGTCGTTTCATCCATGAAGTGAGCGAAGTGGACAAAGTCTCTTTCACGGCCCTTCCTGGGCCAAGGCTCCCTGGTTCACAGAACTGCTTGGACCTTATGCTGCCTTTGGGCAACAGAACACTGCTGGTGCACTTTTATGTCTTGGATCTTAGAGAATGACCACTGAGCCATCTGACCTTTAGAAGGTCAGATTTATGAGTATGTGTGAAGAGTAATAAATCAGACAGAGGTTCTTATGATAAAGTGAGAACAAGTGTTTAGTCAAAGAAAAACTTTCTGAGAAGTTACTTAGGTAAAGCACTTGGGCTAAAGGCCTCCAAGGTCTCCCAACAAGGTTAAAGGGATGACTGTGAGCAAATCAGTTCTATTTTCTAGCTTTAATTTCTTCCTTCATTAAATGAAAATTGGGTCTTGTTCTTAAAAACATCTAATATAGCATCTGAATTTCTACTCCTGTAAAGGAATGTGGGATAAAGGAAAGAGTTGGATCTATGTGTGAATCTTCATAGTAAGGAGACCTTAGACGAATGTACTTATGTCCTCTGCAAAATAGGGATGATAAAGCACACCTCCTACGGAGATTGTCAAGGTTCAGCGAGATAACTTAGTACCTTGCTTTGTCCATAGTGGATGTTTCCTTCCCTTCATCCTGTTTATCTCGTAGGATGAAGGCTGGGTGGGTAATGGAGCCTCCAGGGACGCCCTCTCCCTATGTTGTCAATCTGTCATATTTTCTCTAACTTTTTGCTCTGAGAGGGACACCTCTACCCTGGTCAAAGAGGCAGTCTTGGGAGGATTCAGTGGCCATCACCATGATTGCTTCTGCTACTGCTCAGGGTTACTCTTCTCAGAATGGTTATAGAACTATTGAAATCCAGACAAAACATGCTATGTGGAGAGGCTGCAGATCTGACTCACCAGATGAGTTGTGACAATAGGCCCTGTGCCGCTGGTTGAGTGAACTTCTCCAAATGAGGACGCCCACCCCATTCTTCCCACACTTGGGGTTCTGGATAATCCGAGGGATGACCACGAACTGATTTTTAACCCATCCATAGCTGTAACAGAATACATATGAACTGAGTGGATGCATCGATCTCTGTTGCTGAACAAGAACACAGAGCCAAAAGAGCTCCCACAGTGTTTGTGAATCCAGCTGTTTCTCACCTGCAAGTCTCAAAGCCAACTTTCCATGCTGCTTCAACCTGTTCTTTGCTGGCCAGAGTTAGTCCTATGAGCCTACAGGCCTCCTGGGCTTCTGTGAAATTCAGCTGCGGGTGTGTCTTTTTGTTCACAAGAGTGACCCCCATGATTCTGCATGGTCCTGAGGTGGAAAGCTCTGCAAAGGAATAACATAGGCCCTCAGTGTGCTGCTGTCCTTGTCCCTAGCCCTCAGGCTCTCCTTCCTAGTAGAGCATCATTGCCTCAACACAGCAGCTGGGATTGAAGTTTAGAAATAATAGGACACAGACCAGACATTTTCCACAAGGACATCCTGCTGGGTTAGGTAGGTGCTTGCCTGGATCCATGCTGTACCTCTCACCAGGTCCGAGTCCATCGTCCTTCACTGCACTCAGGTTCCTTGTTCATTACATGGAGGCTTTGGCTACCAGTTCCTGGGGTGCGGTCTAGGGGATGCAGCTTCTGCAAACCTTTTTGGAGTCTATAAAATGAAGGGTCTGAGACTTTGAGAAAGATAGAATCCAGGACTCTGGTTAACAGAATAGTGAACAATACTCCAATGTCTGTTGGGGACAGCACTATTTCTGAGATGGGCTGAAAAATGTTGCACTTGGTATAATAGAAAGTGAACCTTCTCTGACCATTGGGGGGCAGGCTTACTCAGAAGTTCCTAGAGGAGTCAGATCGTAAAGCTTGCATGGCAGAGAAACTAAATAAAGGAAGTAGACTTTTAAAGTCAGACCTGGATTTGAATCTAGCCTGTGTTGCTTGCTGGCTCTGTGAATTTAGGCTGGTTAACTTCATCTCTTCGAGCCTCAGTTTCCATATTTAGAAAATTGAAAGAATAACAGTATCTATTGTATAGGGTGGTGAAAGGGAAATGAGTTAATTCAAATAAAAATGCTTAGCATAGTGCCTGCCACATAGTAGGCACTCAATAAATCATAACATAGTATCATTATGTTACCTTCAAAGCACTTTGGTTTTAGTCTGCTAATGACTGACCTCCCTAGGGAAGCTGAGGCAGTTGAAGTTAAGATGTGAATAATATCTTACTCAAAATCTAACAAATCTGAGAGTTCCTTTGATCCCTTCTCTCTGGGTTCTGGGATTTATAGACCTGTATGAAATTGCAAAGTTGCATTGCATTTTGGTCCTTTGTTCCAATTGGGCTTCATCCACAAAAGTCCGTAAAAGGGCATTTCAATCTCCCAAGTAATTGCTTGAACACAGATCTGTGCACTGGATTCCTAGTCAAATGCTTTGACCACTGTCTAAGGTGGTATTTAAATTTAAAGCAAGTTTCTTCTTGCAAACATGGAAGGAGCATTTCTAAGTCCCCCATGTGACCTTGGTGTGGAGCAGAGGGTTGGGGGAAGGGAAATGAACATGATGTATGGTATTTGTGGATAGCCTTGTTTGCTTCCAGACGCTGCTCTCACCAAAAGAGAGACCAGAGAGCCAACACCCAATATGAGTGTTTGTGACAGAACAGCCTCTTATGACTGTGTGCGCTAACACTAATACCTACACCAACACTGATATTAATACTATATTAATATTAATATTAATACCACTGTCAATGTTAATTCCAACTTCTATCACCTGTAGATGCCACTCTGTGCCAAACCCTGTCTGTTTTGACAGAAAATTGAGGTTCAGGGAGATTAAGTAACTTTCCTGAGCCCAAGGATATACAGCAACTAGGTGGCAGTTTGGGGGCACAAACCCAATTATGATTGATACTAAAACCTCAGTTCTTAACTAGGACACTGTTCTGCTTCCCACTGTGCAATGGGGGGGGAAGATGAACACACACACAAACACACATATACACACACACACCACTAGAGCTGAACTCTCGGAACACACCATTTGTCCTGGAATTTGGCCCATTTCACTCATAAGCTTGCTTATGGCTGCTTCTTTGGGAATACCGGTAGAGAAGGTATATTAATTACACTGTAATGTGGTCTTGATACTCTCATCATACATCATTTTTACTCTAAATATTATTGTTATGAGTAATGATAGACCTATTATTGGCAATAGACCTAGCTTTGAATATTGTTAATTGGCTGTGGGACCTTGGGCAAGTTAGCATTCTCAGCTGTAAAAGGGGGATGGTTATATCTTCTTTACAGAATTTTTGTCAGAATTTTAAAATTATATAACTTGTACCTAGTGGAGGCTGGGTCCACAGTAGACAGTCAACAAATATTCATAGATTTTATGCTTTCCTATTTAAGGACAAAAACAGGGAGCTGGAATCCAAGTGATATTCGAGTAACCCCTTCCTCAAGCTTTCTTAGGAAACAAAAAGCATAGTAGAAACAGTATATACCTAGGAATCAGAGCTGAATTCAAACCCAAGCTTTATTATTTACTGCCTTCATGACATTAGGCAAGTTGCTTGGCCTCACTGAGCCTGTTCCTTCATCTATGAAGTGTCTTCTTAAGAAATATATATATATATATTTCTTATATATATTTTATATACTATATATAGTACATAAAAATAGGCCCTCAAAAATACTAGCGTCCATCCTCATCCACTCACCTTCATCAACCACCTTTTTCCTAATCATGGCTCTGTATAACTTTCAGTTGTTTCCAAAATTTCAATTCCCTTAGGAAAATTTTGCCATTATTGAGGATGGTCCAAAGACATTGTGCTGAGTCAATGTCAAAGAACAATTTCCATAATAGTTTGAGGATTAATGGCAGTATTTGGGGGAAAAGTGAATAGTCTCCCCAGGGAGATGTCAAAGAGGGCCAAACTTATTTGAAAGTAACAGTTCTGGTATTTGAAAAAAAATCAACCATATTAACTCTAACCTCCCTCATAAAATGGAGTGTGACAATATCGGAATCAACTCTGGATGCCTGTTCCTGACATACTTTATACCACAGGGCATCTTCCAACAGAGGAACACATAATTTTCCTTTTAAAGTGCTCATATTTTCATTTGCCCAGAGCTGCAATGAGTGATTTGTGGTTACAATTTTGTTTTGCCTACAGTGCAGAATGAGGTTACCATTTAGGCAGCTCAAAAGCCCAGGAATCATTTCAAGTCATTCCTTTGGTAGGGAGCTGATGACTAATTTTCAAACCTACATTTTCACAGATTTTTTTCAGTTAATTTGCCATTTACTGCGTATTAAAAACGTAAGCATTCCATGATAATATAGTAAAACTAAAAATAATGATACTGATACTTCCAAAAATATAAAACAGGCCAATATTCTGTGAAAGTTAACCATTTTCCCCAGGCTTGGTGATTGCTTAAAAATTTTCACAATCATGCTTTGCTTCTTCAATGAAACACTTTTTAAAACAAGTGATTTCTCCTCAATGTTTTGTTTCAAAATATCCTCATTAAAAATATCCCATAACCAAAAATAAAAGTCAAGATAACATAAAGGTAAATGAGAATCATTTTGGTGAAGTTGACAACATGGTGAAAACATTTCTGGCAGAGCAATACTACCAATGAGATCTTCTGTTGACACTGAGCGCCATCCCACCCCAGAAATTCAGTCAAGAACTTAGTAGTCTTAGGACAATTTGCAAGATCTTGCCTTGCCTCAGGTTGGCAATCTGGTAAGAAACCTACCTTCTGTGCGGAGAGAGCCTTGGACCAGGAGCCTTGTGGTCCAGATGGAGGCAAGAAACAACACCAGGCTGAAGTACTTGGCCATTGTGCCAGCCCCTTCAGAGCCAGAGGAGCACCTCAGATGGGCACCAGCAGTATCAGAGGCAGACGATCACCAGTCTGGATGGAGACTTCTGGAAGTAAGTGGGGGCCCACACGGCTCCACTTCATAACTGAGACATCCGGATTTCCCTGCTTTCAAGCTTCTGACTTGTCAAGGTCACTAGGGGAAATGAGTGACGTCCCTTGAATGCCCAGGCTGTACTTTGTGGATGGCTTTCTGGAAAATTTAGCTAATGCTGACTCAGAAAACACACAAACGAGGAAGGCAGATAGCACAGGGTGAACTGCTGAAGGTTTCCCCAATTCCCATATTCCCTGCCACCACCTACCTCCCCCGCCAGCTCGGTTCTTACGCGGTTCGTTGTTGACTGTGGAGCCCACTCAGTTATATACTCTTAGGAATGCGTCTGTCTCTAAAGGAGACTGAGCATGGATTGTGCTGCTTTTCCTCCCACTATCAGTGGGGTTTTTTTTTTTTTCTTTTTCCGACTGCATATCCTTGTGATCTGTGGGGGAATGAGGCTGAGGCTCATGAAAATGAATGATTATTTAAATACCAAGGACAGAGTCCTCATGCTTCCCTTCAGGATTTCTTTATATGTTTGAAATTTCTACCCTGCTACAGGTGATTCCTGCTTCAAAGAAACCAGACACATTAAAATTCATGCAAAACATGACTAGGGGGGCAATTTACAAAATCAGTCATTTAATACTTTACAATAGTGGTCACCACAGGGGTCCTTTATATAGTAACTCTCTCTTTGATAAACTTCTCATATTCTGGTAGGTGAAAATTCAATTTAGACTTCCTCTTTTTTGTTTGATGAATGTGAGATTTATCTGCACTGTGCACAAGCAGTCTGCACTCTCTGTTTCCCCTGCTAGAGTTTCAGTGGTTTATCTTCCATGGCAATTACAGAATTCTGGCTTGAGAGTAATGCCTTGGGAAAAGGGTTATTAGTTTTCTCCAAAAGGAATGTCATTTATAGGAACGGTGTATGGATAACTAGTTCTTTCCCGTACAAAAGTTATTGGTCATAAAGTTAGATATTGGTGTGAAAGATACCAATAATGAAAGGAGAATCTTCTCTGCACAAACATAGAGAGCTTCTAAGGGACCAGGGGAATATCCCTTAAATAGCTGTAGTTTAGACCTCATTACTTGGGTGAGCACAAGACCTAGGTTACAGGGACCTCAGAAATATACATGACCCCTCTATCACCATGGAGCCAGAGAGACAGGAAAGCAGAAATTGTGTTCTCTTCGTCATTATCCTTAAAGCTAGCATCACACCTGAAAGACAGTTAGCCTTCAAGCATTTGCTAAAGTATTACAAAAAGGAAGAAGGAAGGAAGACAGGAAGGGAAAAAAAGAACCAGAAAGGGTCTCCCTACTGAAAGTCAACCACACCATGTAACATAACAGGAGTGATGTCTCATGTTCAAAAGTTCCAGGGATTGGGGTAGGGGGTACATCTTGAGGGGAGGCATTTTAGAAATTTTGCCAACCAGAGTTACCTACCTTTGATTAGATCCCGATTCTGCTTTCTAGGAGAAACTCTCACGTCCCACGTCCACCTTCATTGGATAGAATCTTCCTTGGCCACATTTGTAGTGGGAATTAGGGAGTACGGGCTCCTTGGGGGTAGCACAGCTTGTACAATCTGATTTCTGCTGATATAAGCTTAGGATCCCAAAAGTTGTTTTCTAACTTAACAATCAAAGGAGTTTTTAGTCCTGGCTTGTATCTCTGTACAATAAATACAATTCCCTCACAAACTTAGGTTTCTGATCTATTTGCTTCCATTTGATTCCATGTGCAATAATCACACCCCCAATCCTTTCCCAGTCACAATTCTCAAGATGTATTTATTTTTCTCAGCCCTATGCTCCCCCCTCTCTAATTTAGTGGTGGCTACCCTGAGTTCATTAGAAACCACAGATAAAAGGGCCATATTCTTAATCTGGCCTTTACCATAGGGCTGCTCTGATCTTAATTCAGCTGACAAGTTTTATTGCTTCTTTTTCACTCAAGCTCTTTTCAGTCTGATTGGGGTTTAGAAGGAGTCAGGTTTTCTAAGCCTCAATCTAAGAACTCTATATCCTCTTTCCTTTCTGTTTCCAAATAGCCATTTCTTTCCCAAGTACTTCTTTTTCTTGCAATGCCTCTCAAAAGGCAGCCAATAAAGGTTCACACACTCCAACACTCTGATTCTTTCCAGTCACTTCTCCTAGAGCTATAGGCTGCCCATGGACTGTCTTTCAAGTTACCATGGGTACAATTTTACCAAGTATTTTTGTTTTCTTCACAACATAGGTCACCATATTTCTAGTCCTTGATATCAGTATTCTGGTTTCCTGCCACTTGACTGCTAAGCCAGGGTTTCATACTTTGAAAATTTGTTGTTGAAGTACCCTGTTTCTGGTTCTGTATGCATTAGTTGGGGTAGGCTAATGGCTATAACAAACATTCCTGAATTTCAGTGGCTTAATATACTAAAATTTTATTTCTTGCTCATGTCACAGTTGAATTCTGTGAGCGCCCATTCAAAGACTTAGCTTCCACCTGGTGGTCCCACCAACTTCTCAGGCCTCAGGTCCTCAACTGAATGCTCTGAATTCGACAGGCAGAAGGGGGAATATAGAGAATAGAAAGTACTGGGCAGGAGAGTCTATGTAGGAAATTGGATCTGGAAGGTCCACATTCCCTTGCCCCTAGCTGCAAGAAAAGACTAAAAAATATAACTAGGGACTTCCCTGGTGGCCCAGTGGTTAAGACTTCACCTTCCAATGCAGGGGTTGCAGGTTCGATCCCTGGTCGGGGAGCTAGGATCCCACGTGCCTCGTAGCCAAAAAACCAAATAATGAAACAGAAGCAATATTGTAACAAATTCAACAAAAGACTTTAAAAATGGTCCACACTGAAAAAATCTTAAAAAAAAATAAAATCTAGATGTGGAAATCAGACTGGTGAAAACTTAACAGTCTCTATCACAGCAAAATGTCTGAATTAAAACAAAAAACAAGAAACAAACAAACAAAAAAAACATAGGCCAGGAAGATACAGGAAGCTAGGATCAGGAATGAGGATGAGAAGGAGAGGAACTGATCCAGCCCCTGGGAGGGAGCCCATAGTGACCCGAGGGCTGGGGACTTCTGGGAGGCACTGTTATCCGAAAGTAGATTCTAATTCAGGTCTGGGCAAGGTTGTGGCCCAGCTCCACAAAATGAGGAGGCATTCAGCTGCTACCAAAGGTTTGGAAATGTGCTTTTATTTTCAAACTCAGGTATGTGACACTCTATATTTCAAGGCTAGCACACCTGTGTGAGGTTTAGTGATACACAAATCCAGCATCTCCCTCTCCACTTAGGCTGCCAGGCTGTACACAGGGAGTAATTACAGAGAGTCCTAGAGCCAAGCAGAAATGTCAGACCTCAGAGGCATTTTGAAGGGAACTTTTATTTCAGATCAATATCACTGTTGGAAATACAGGGCCTGTTTCTGTCCATTTCACTGCTGCTTTGGCAACAGTTCCAACTGCCTCAGGTCATCTTTGCTTTTCCTGAAGAATTACCTCAAGTCCTGTTTCAGGAATGCCCTTAGAAACGTGGTTACTCTTTTGTTCCTTCTCATCCTCAACCTCCCTTTACTCACAGAGTCGTTTGGCTGAGGGCCTGGTCTGGAAGCATTCTTGCAGGCCTTTCTGTGGAGCAGCTGGAGGGTCAAGAGCTCACTGCAGCTCCTCTCCTGGCCTTTGTCTCAACAGGAAGCAGAGGTGGGAACCCTGTGACCAAGTGGGCGATGGGCCAGCTCAGCCTGGTCCTTCTTCACGGGAGGCTGAGACTGGATGTTGCCAGCCCACAGCCAGCCTCTCTGGAGCTCCATTTGTATCCTGTCTTTGACTTTGAGGGCCTAAACATCCTCCAGTGTATCCAGTCCCCCTGGAAGAGGCAGGGCAAACCATCCATGCATGCAGCCAAAGTCCGTCTGCCATGATCTGCACCTCTTTACCTTAATGGCACATCCTTGGTCAACCCTGGCTTGGGCTTCTCTCACAGTGGTTTTCTAGCCACTGGAAAGGATGCTCCCCTTAGAACAACAGGTTGTTTTTACAGTGGGGCCTAACCTAGGTGGGTCTTTCTGAAAGGAGTGGTTGCATCAAGCCTAGCCCTTGAGCTTGGAAACGTTGTTGCTAATCAGGTCACAGAGTAGACTGAAAAATATTGGAATAAGTCGAGGCTGATAAAGATGTTATTTTTTTCATTGAGTTGTTGGTGGTGATGATGCTGGTGTTGGGAAGTATGCAAAACGTCAGCTGTTCCCAGACTGCTCTCCACCCCCTTGAATGCTCACTTGTTCTTTTGACCAACATTTAATGATACCCTCCCAAGCATCGGCCACCATGCTAGGCACTTACCCAGAGAATGGGTAAGACATGGTTCTTGTCTTTGAGGAAAAATGCTAGGAAAGGCAGACACATAAATAAGTTATTCTGATACACTATAGTAATGATCATTAGTAGTAGTAATGAAAATGTTTAGAAAGTTCCAGAAAGCACAGAGAAGGGTGTGACCTATTATGTGGGGTATGGTGGGGAGTTGGAGGGGGGCCATTAAAGGTGTATGGCGGGGATGATTTTTGCACTTGGTCCTGAGGAGTGACCAGAAGAAAAGAGAAGAGCGGCAGAAGAAAAACTAGTGAGAGAAAACAGTTTAGTCTGGGAACCAGAAATGGCTTGGAGTGGCTGAAGGGCCACTCAGGGGAGTGGGACTGGAATGTAAGATGTCCAGTTAGGAGACCTTTGGAAGAAGCAACTTAGTGCAGGGGTGGAGAGCACAGCCCCTGGGGCCAGCATGGCTGGGTTTGACTTCCAGCCCCATGATTTACTAACTGGGTATCCTTGGCAAGTTACTTTGCATGTTTTGTGCTTCAGTTTCCTTATCTGAAAATGGGAAGAGTCACAGTGTTTTCTTTTTCTTGAGGACTCAATGAATGAATCCCTATAGAATACCTAATACAGTGTTTGGCTCATAGGAAGTTCTATATGAGTGTCAGAAACAAAAACACATGTCAACAGCAAAACAAAAACAACAGCAAAGCCACCACCATAAAACCCACACAGAAACCAGCACCCCCCAGAACTGACGAGGCAAGAAGGCAGGCAGCAGCTCTCAAGGTGGAGCGAGAAGTCCAGCTGGAGGTGGGATGCACTCTCAGTTTTCTGCTAAACAATGGGAACTCTCTGAGACCTACACTTTGGTTGGAAATGCCATTAAAACTGGAACACTGCAGTGGAGATGCACACTCGCATGTGGGCACAGCGAAGCTGAAAGTGCATCATGTCTCCTCTTTCCCCCTGAGAGGCGGGTTAACTGCTCTCAACCAGAGAGAACAAAGAGGGGATAGACTGTGCTCTACAGCAGCTCAGAATTAGCCCTGGAAATGGAGACCAGCAAGTTCGCCATGGAAGCCATGAGTTTTCAGTGTTTCTCAAACATCTTAAGTCCACGTAGAAAGCTCACTGAACAGGTGCCTGGTGGCTGCCCCACACCTAGTGAAAATCTGTGGGTTGGCTTTAACACTAACACATACCCAGAGCACACGTTTGGAGGGTAGTTGGCTTCATGCATGCGTGTTCTGTGTGTGAGTGTGCTCTGTGTATGTGTACAGAGGAATATATGTTCATTTACATCTTCCCATTTCATTTCAAGCACTGAGCTAAAAATCAGCCTAAACGTTTTTCTGAGAAACCTTTCTGACTTCCCTAAAGAGAAACTCTGATTGCAAAGGGGAGAAGGGAAGGCTGAAGGAGAGCCAGTAAGAATGAGATGGGAAATGGGAAGATATTCATGTGAGACTCCAAATTCCAGGTCTGATCCTTGGGGGCAGAGTTAGCCTTTAGACACAATCCTTCCTGATTTCGGATCAATGGCAGAGAGGAAAATGGGGAGGGGGAGGGGGCTTCGCACTGTAGCCTATAAGGAAGGTGTTTTGTTTCTCCCCAGCCATCTGAGCTGACGCAGGCAACTATCCCTTCCGTTGGAGTTCCCTGGTGAAGGCCACTTCCTTGTCCACTGATGCTTTTTGTTGATCCTCCAAGAACATCAGTTACTGTGTGTGAGTAGCTCCCATAGGGGTGCCTAGTGTGAAAGAACCCCTGCTTGTTCCCCTGACGGCAGCAGTGGTGTGCCCACGCCCAGGCCTGACACATCATGCTTGGGGAAAGGGCAGCAGGCTGTGTGCTGGAGCAGGGCACTGGCTGGCTGTCGGGTTTCCTACTGCTCTGTAGGCTGCTCATGCTGGAGTCCTGAGCTCCACCATGAGTCCCTTTGGGCTGCCGAGCAAGTGGATTTCCCAAGGGGCCCGTCGGCCTGCTCCACACAAGAGTTATAGGAACCGTAGAGCCCCAGCACAACAGTCAAGACCAGCATTGCTGCGGCCATCATCCAGATGACTTGCCAGTGCCGACAGAGTTTGGGATACGTGACTTGTAGGAAATGAACCAATTCTTCAAGTTTGCTGTCAAATGAAAAACATAGGTGGAGGGTTTAGTATATTGGGCACATATACGATGCCCAGAACTTCCATCTGGAATACTCTCCATGTTGTCTTGAGCCGTGGTTCTCAAACTCAGCTGTGCATAGAGTTGTTTGGCAGCAATTATTCAAAATACCCCAGGTCTACTGAATAAGAATCTCCAAAGGTATGGTCTAAGAAACTATAGTTTAAATTTTTTCCCCAGGTGATTTTGATGCCACCAGTCTATAGCCTGTATATTGGGAGAGTCTAGGCTAGAACACTCTACTTATTTGTGTGATCATTCATCCATTCGCACATGGCCTCATCTACTCATGAGATGGTCATTGATATCTGAACTCTCCCAAGCCCCAAGATACCAGGTTGGCTGACCCATTCTCCCATGCATCCAGACAGGACCAACAGCTTTTCTGCACTTAGTGGTATCAGCGATCAGTTCCGAGTTCTAACCTGTCCCCCGCCTCCATGTTCAGATGCATAATTTGTTGTCCTCAGTTCCACACCTGACTGTATCTAGAGTGGAAGGACTGTGATAAACTCCTAGAAGACTCTCAATGTCGAGTAATAAATTACTCGACAAGTAATTCAAGGAACCAGATCAACCTCAAGAGCTCACTTCAAACTGTCCCAGGGCCCTCCAGAGGACCCGTAGCCTCCAGCAACCTCTGGGTGACTTATTCCAGATGTTTTCTCAGCCCTATTCATCTTCATTCCCAAATAACCCCTCCTCCACTTTCTCTGCTCTCTCCACACTTTTCTCTTCCCTCTCAACTCTCTCTTTTCTCTCTTCCCTCCTTCCCTTTCATCCCTTCCCCTCTGTTGTTTGCCTGCTTCACTCCACTCTTCTCTCTTCCTCTTTTCCCAACTGCCTTTCAATTTTGCCACTCTTTTTTGTGGCCCCTTGAAAAGACATTTGGTCAGATGGTCTGCTTTGAAGAGTCCATTCTTAGAGCTCTCTGGAGAAGCCTTGGACACATTCATTAAGCTAGAATTTCTTACTGTTTCTAATCCCGGATCTATTTTTAAAAATAACAATGAGAATACTGAGGATCACCAAATGGAAGAGGTGAGAAAAGGGACATGAGGTCTTTCTGAAGATCCTGAGGCTCACACAGACACTGAAATATGCAGACCATTTGCTGAGAAGCAGAGAGCTCTAATTCAGAGAGTGAATAGCAGATTAGCTATTGTCTCTAATAGCAGAGAGCTAGGTGCCTGACAGTGGTAGAGACTCAACACATACTCTCCGTAGAAAGGGATCAGATGCTCAGAGTGCCTGCCTTGGATGCTAAAGCACTGGTTGGTTTCTCTTCCATGTGGGACCCGCTGATGATTGTTTCAGGAACAATTAAGCAAAGCAAAACAGTGAGTACATGAGCTGAGGTGAAAATCATTGGTTACTTTCACAACTGTTGGGGAGAGAGAATTTGGAAATGGAAGCTTAGTTTCTTTCAGCCCCATTTAGTTTCTTTAATTTCTATTCAGATACAACTGGATGCTAAGACACAGCCTTTCTTTTGGGCTGTATTTCTGTGCTCCAAAACAAGCTGCTGGAGCAGGGAGAATCTCACTCTCACCCCATCCTGAAGTGGGCTGGCAAAGGAGGAGGGCAAGATCTGGCTTCGTGACCCTTAGCTGGTTACCCACTTCCAGCCTACAAAAGCTGTTAGAAATGGAATTAGATTAGAAATAGAATTCCTTTGGAAATCAATTTTTGGTTGTTCTGAGGTCTACCTACTCCTCCATTGGGAAGGGTGAGGTTGCTGCCCCTTCACCTGGGCCTGGAGAGAGGGGCTTCGGAGATGCTGCTTGGTGAGCTTGATATGTTGCAATCTGGGGGCACATTGAGTAGACTGTGTGTAACTCCCACCTGAGAGATGTGAAGAGTGAGAATCTTGCTGAACTGCTTGGTGGCATCAGAGCAGGGGGCCATGATACGGAAAACCATCCTCCCACCACTAGTGGATCAAAAGTGCATATTTCACCTTAATTGGATGTAGTCAGGAGAAGGAAGGCTGGCATAGGATGTCATAGACCCTGCCCGGAAATGCTACCTAGAAGCCGAGCGTGGAAGGTATACTTCCAGCTGCCCAAGGACTGAGAGAAGGATTTTAAGTAGCTGGCCAGAAGAGCTGCATTCGACCTCACAAGGGGACCTGCAGTTGAGAGATCCTCAGAAATGGTATGAACATGTGTGAGCTGGGGGATAGGAGGGGTGCTTTTCTCTGAAGGTCCCATAAAACACCACACTGAACAAAATCAGAAGGTCAACCTTAAATGCCTGCTAAGGCCTGGAACCTGCTCACAAGAAGACCAGTCAGGTAATACCTTTCCTACCCTTAATCTCCATCCCCTTTCCCAACGTTAGCTCTGGAGAGGTCAGGCGCTGCATTAGCAAAGCTGGGGTGGAGGGCAGGAGTGACAGAGAGCAAGAAGTCAGCTCCGTCTCCACTATAGGCTTCCTTCCTGAAGCAGAGTGGAGCTGGAGGCCAGGAGGTATGGGGAGAAGTTCAGGCTTTTGACTATTTCAGGGAACTGGCCATTTTCATTACTGAAATGAGGTTATTCTTGGGACTTAAACTTGACCAGAGGACTTCTATTTTCTGAGAGTTATTGGAAGAGTAAAGGAGTCTGCCTAGTATCATCTTAACCCCAAAAAGCCAGTGTGAACAGTGGGAGAAAAGACAACAGTTCCCTGTTGCATCTTATGAGTCTCACTTGTTCCATGCATTACCTAAATGTCAGAAGACTGTGTTCTGTGTTTTAATATGGTTAAGATATTGGGTTGATTCACCCAAAGTTCACTTAAGCTGATCCTCCAGAAAATAATATTGACAACAGATTATATTATTACATATTATTATAATAGAGGAGAGATTCAGATAAAAAGACTCTAGTGTTTGATGTTGAATCTCTTAAATAAGGGGTCAGCCGCTGGGGTTAGCCCAGTGTTTTTAAAATGCACTAAGTAGGACATGGAACTTTTAATAACCTTAGACCTTGTTTGTTAATGAGATGCCAAAATTTCATGGGGGGAATTATGCTTGAGTACAGGTGCCTATAGGCAACTGTGTATGTAAGGGATTTGAGAATGAATGGATTGCCTGGCACTGAACACAACAGCTCTCAGGGCTAGTCTGGTTTTGGTGACAGGTGAGGAAGGGACCCTGTAACTGTGGGTGGGCAGTATCTAGGATAGCAGTGTCTATCGTTATAGAGAAGATGATGCCACACTGCTGGGCCTGAACAGGTGAAGCTACACCATGTGCTGAAGGCCTAGGACCCATCTCAGGGCTGTGCTGATGCCTGGTATCCACCACCTGAGGTACAGGCATGTTCATAAGACCAAGAAGTGAATCTGAGAGGGAGCAGAAGTTGGGAAAGAAAGAGAACGAGGCCTTTCAGGATCAGCAGGACCAAGAGGATACTCTTGGACGATGGATGCAAAGCGCGGCCATTGCCATGTGCTACTGACCAGGAGCTGGACAGAGGGGAAGCCAGGCACGGCTCACCTCCTCTGGGATTTCATGAAATGGGAGGGACAATCTCCCAAGATCAAGTTAGTTAGATAAGGATTCCAGCCCTGTGCTTTGTAAACCAGACTGTTTATATTCCATGTACTCTACTCTCTCTGTTTAGTTCTCTTTTGTTCTTTCTCAGTGTTTGGAAGGGTTAGAAGTCCCAGCCTGTGTTTCTGTTTTGAAGGGAGACAAAGAAAGGGCTTGAAGTCCAGGCCTGGGCTTGACGGCATTAAAGGAGAGAAGACAGTCTGGTGGCCTGGAAAACAAGAGCAGAGGACACCCAGGAGGGACAGAAGACCAAGAAGGATAGGAACCAGCCACTTGGAGTAGGGACTGTGCTTTCACTGTGAAAACTGGGCTTCTCTCCTTAGGGGAGGTGGTGTGCCCTTGCACAGGTTTGTTTCCAACAGTGAAGCCCTTTCTCCAGCTCTCCCCTTGAACACTGGGGTTGACTCATGCAGGCTGACACCTCTCACTCTGGTTGAATCTTCCACCAACTAGGCTCTCCTGGTCATTCCTATGTGTTTTGAAGCATGTCCATCTCACTTCTAATCCGCATTTTATTACCTTATTCATTGGGTGCATGTGATTTCCAGAGTCTGCCAGCAATGAGCCACAGACACATACCCTGTCCCAAAGGTAGCAGCTGATTTGATTAATTGATCATTGTTGGCTGAAGCCATCCTGGACCCCAAGGTAACCTGGGAGTCTAAAAACAATGATTTTGGTGAAGTGTTCCAAGTTTGCGGTAACTACATTTTAAAAAATCAAAATTCAAGACTTCTGGTTTGAATGTACTAACAGAGATAATAGGGCCAGATATAAGAAATTGGGGCCTTCTGTTAAAATCCAGGACGTAGATATGTCGCTAAATCCATAGGGCACAGGTAGGGCAAGATGCAGGATCTACATTACCTTTATCTACTGTTACATATATCTTTCATGATTTAGTGGGAAATGCACTTGAAATATAAAATATATTAAAAAGGAAAAATCCAAGTATTTCCAAACCAAAGTGGAGACAATGTCCAGGCGACCAAACTTGTTTGATCACCATGGAAGGAACCTGTTGTACACTTCCTTTGCCACAAAGTTGAGTTCATCCCCTACCTCCCTGTGTTCTCTCTGTCCCAGCTCCCCTCTAGGGCTTCAGGCCAACTTCCTTGAACTTGGCTCTTTCATGGGAATGGTTGGGCAATGAGCTAACTGTGGTCCCTTGCATTTTCTCAGCTCCTGAGAACTGCTGGTTGCTGCCGGCCCAGCCCTTGACAACCTCTGACCCCTCAGCTCTTGCAAACGTCCTCTTATTAACTATTTGAGCTCTTTGGGATTTCCTTTGCCTCCTCCTCCAACATGAGTGCCCTCTTGGTTTCTGTTGGCTGCTCACTTGGGCCCTAGACCCACAACTGCCCTGGACTGGCACCTCCAGGGATGTTGTGCAATGAAATGAATTGGGACCCATTTCAGCAATGGCGAGGGCTCCAACCTGCTTCTCTGCTCCTTTTCCTCTTCCTCGGCTTCTTCTGCCTCTTCAGCTTCCTCAGGGCTCTCGGTCTTCTGTTCTTCTTCCTCCTTCAGGTCTTGAAGCTCCTTGGTCTTCTTTAGACCTTCCTGGTATCTGGGAGGCAACAACAAACAATTGAGTCTGGAAAGGCCAGGGGCGGAGCATCCTTTCCTGAGTTGCTAGAGGAGGCACTGAGCATCTCTGATGATTACACACTCACTTCCTGTGGTTCCACACAATAGGAAAAAGCTGGGAAGCTCCACCGCATCCTATGGTGGCTCCTGTCAGGATGATTTCCCCTCACCCCTCGGCCATTCTTCCTGTTTATGTGAAAGTGTGACAAAAGAGACAGGGAAAAAATATGGGTGCAGAGTCTCCTGGCTGGATTCTTCTACAAACCATTTGGGAGGGCTAAGGACTGCATGCTAAGGACCGTGTGGCCTTGGAGCCTCAGCTCCTCCCCTGTAAAAAGGAGAGGCTGGCACTCATTGCACGGATGTTGAAACATTTTGAGGAAGTGCCAGGCATACGGCTTGAACTAGGGAAGGTGACACCTGTCACACAGGCTTGTTGGGAAGCTTTGTGAAAGTGAAAGGCACACAGGTTCACAGTAAATGTTCACAAAGCTGATGTAAGCATTCTAAGTACAGAGGACAGGTGTGGGTGAAAAGACAGGCTTGCCAAGGGAAACCCTCTGACTTCCTTCTCCCAGGTTTAATATTACCCTGAACATACTTTTTGCTTGTCCTACAGATGAGTGTCTAAGGCTAGCACAGTTGGGTTGGGGCAACCCCACCACGGTGCAGGTGGCCACCACACCGAAGCCCACAGGTCCCACATCAGAGGGAAGCTGTATCTCCCTCAGGAGCTACTGGGAAAGAAGCTCAGGATGTGGTACCTGGTCAGAGGTACTTCCCTACCTGGCTCAGCTGGGGCCTTGCTCAGTATTCTGCCTCATCAGTGACTGACAACGAGCCAAAAGTGCTATTGAAGCTCAATTAGAGAAGGGGGCAGCTGGAAGTTGAGGGGACTCCTTTGACAGGAAGACGGGATGGCTGAGGCAGGTCCAGGAAGTGGGGCTGCAGCTGCTCCTGGGCACTGCTGGTAGTGGCGTGACTGCTCTGGGCATGTGTCAGGAAGCCTCAGGCACCACCAAGAGGAACCCACCCAGGGCCCCTGATTTCCAGATCATTCTGGTAGCTTTCTGCCTAAAAAAGAGGGCAGCCTAGTTATTATCTACCACACCCTCTTGCCTCGTTTCCTCCTGTCTTTCCTGTGGAACAGTACTGCTCTTTCCTATGTAGTTCCTTACTCAGGCAAGGAGGTCCCAGGGCCACGGGTTGCTTCCCTAAATCCTCTCAGAGACAGGAAAGGCCCGTGGGAAGGTATCTTTTGAGCAATGCCAGGTGACCTCAGGGCTGCTGAAGGCTGACTCACCCCTTCTTGTATGCTTCTTCCTCCATCCTGGCCTTGGTCTCCTGGCTAAACCCCTCCAGGCAGCTTGGAGTCGGCACGGAAGCAGAGGCCTCACAATCCAGGTCCCCGTTTGTCTTCCCACTAGCAAGAAGAAGGAAGTACAGGGTGTCCTTTCAGGGACAGATGGAACTTCTGAAAACCAAACCATGTCTTTGGTCTGTTCCTGGCCGGAAGTGAGGAAACTCATTCTGGATTGAATTTATTTCAATCTTTCTACCTTAAGATTTTATAAAGGCCTTAGTCCATGAGTCCTCCTTAGGCCCCCAGACATCAAGTACTGCACCAGCTTGCCTTTTTCCTCCTGCTCTCAAATCCACTTTTATTCTTATTGCAGGAGATGCTCTGAGTGGACAGACAGATATTGGGAGCTCCAGGGCACTCAGAGGAGGAAGATGGAGGTGGACCAAACGTTCAGAGTCATCCCATCCCTGTAGTCCATCTTCTGCTTCATTCATGTAAATATCTACCCAGTGCTAAGTCACAGGCACCTTGTAATATGCTGGGGATACATTAGAAAACAAAAGAAAGGTCTTTGCCAACATGGAGCACAGCAGGAGACAATGCCCCAAAAAGGAAAGAAAAAATATGAAATTAATTACTAACTGTGATAACTTTTATGAGAGAAATAAACTCTGTGCAATGACAGAAAATAATGAGGAGAGAATCTGCTTAGATTGAGTGGCCAGAAAAGGCCTCTCAGAGATGGAGTAACTGAAGCACAGACCTGAAAGATGAGAAGTCAGCCACATCTATAGCAGAGGGAAGATCCTCCCAGGTAGAGGATGCAGGATGTGTGAACACCTCGGGATACAAAAGATGTGGAGATGTTTGAGGAACTGAAGAGGAGCAATGAGGTAAGGGTTAACTTCTGCACAAGATTTTTGATGCCTGTGAGGTATCCAGGTGGAGACGTCAAGTTGGTAGTTAGATATACCAAAGTGAGTGAGAGAAGAGCTCTAGGCTGGAGATATTCAGAATATAGATGGTATTTAAAGCCAGGGGAATGGATAAGACTGTCTGGGGACATAGTATGAAGAAAGATGAGAAGAGGACCCAGGACCAAGCCACAGGCATCTCTGTCCTTAGCTCAGGTGGAGAAGGAGGAGCCTGTGGAGGAGCTGAGAAGTAGCAGCCACAGAGGTAAGAGGAGAACCCGGAGAGCATAGAGTCCTGGGAGCTGAGAGACTGTAAGCAGCTCTTTGCAGGAAACCGCCCTCAGCAGGAAGCCCATTTTCTTGTCACTTTAGCAAAGCTATATTGTAACTAACTTTTTTTTCCTGTGACGATTTTTTTTTTGGAATAACATTTTTTACAATGTTGTGTTCATTTCCGCTGTAGAGCAAAGTGAATCAGCTATATATATACATATATCTCCTCCTTTTTGGATTTCCTTCCCATTTAGGTCACCACAGAGCACTGAGTAGAGTTCCTTGTGCTATACAGTAGGTTCTCATTAGTTATCTATTTTATACATAGTAGTGTATATATGTCAATCCCAATCTCCCAGTTCATCCCACCACCCCACCTTCCCCCCTTGGTGTCCATACGTTTGTTCTCTCAAATAGGTTCATCTGTACCATTTTTCTAGATTCCACATATGTGCATTAATATATGATATTTGTTTTTCTCTTTCAGACTTACTTCACTCTGTATGACAGTCTCTAGGTCCATCCATGTCTCTGCATATGGCACAGTTTCATTCCTTCTTATGGCTGAGTAATGTTCCATCGTATATATGTACCACATCTTCTTTATCCATTCCTCTGTTGATGGACATTTAGGTTGCTTCCATATCCTATCTATTGCAAATAGTGCTGCAATGAACACTGGGGTGGATGTATCTCTTGGAATTACGGTTTTCTCTGAGTATATGCCCAGGAGTGGGATTGCTGGGTCATATGGTAGTTCTATTTTTAGTTTTTTAAGGAACCTCCATATTGTTCTCCATAGTGGCTGTATCAATTTACATTCTCACCTAGGATGTAGGAGGGTTCCCTTTTCTTCACATCCTCTCCAGCATTTATTGTTTGTAGACTTTTTGATGATGGCCATCCTGACTGGTCTGAGGTGATACCTCATTGTAGTTTTGATTTGCATTTCTCTAATAATTAGTGATGTCGAGCATCTTCTCATGTGCCTCTTGGCCATCTGTGTGTCTTCTTTGGAGAAATGTCTATTTAGGTCTTCTGCCCATTTTTTGATTGGGTTGTTTGTTTTTTGATATTGAGCTGCATGAGCTGCTGGTATATTTTGGAGATTAATCCTTTGCCAGTTGCTTCCTTTGCAAATATTTTCTCCCATTCTGAGGATTGTCTTTTCGTCTTGTTTGTGGTTTCCTTTGCTGTGCAAAAGGTTTTAAGTTTCATTAGGTCCCATTTGTTTATTTTTATTTTCATTACTCTAGGAGGTGGGTCAAAAAAGATCTTGCTGCGATTTATGTCAAAGAGTGTTTTGCCTATGTTTTCCTCTAAGAGTTTTATAGTGTCCAGCCTTACATTTAGGTCTTTAATCCATTTTTTTTTTTTTTTTTTTTGGCGGTATGCGGGCCTCTCACTGTTGTGGCCTCCCCCGTTGCGGAGCACAGGCTCCGGACGCGCAGGCTCCGGACGCGCAGGCTCAGCGGCCATGGCTCACGGGCCCAGCCGCTCCGCGGCATATGGGATCCTCCCAGACCGGGGCACGAACCCGTATCCCCTGCATCGGCAGGCGGACTCTCAACCACTTGCGCCACCAGGGAGGCCCTTTAATCCATTTTGAGTTTATTTTTGTGTATGCTGTTAGGGAGTGTTCTAATTTCATTCTTTTACATGTAGCTGTCCAGTTTTCCCAGTGCCACTTATTGAAGGGACTGTCTTTTCTCCATTGTTTATTCTTGCCTCTTTGTCATTGATTAGGTGACCATAGGTGCATGGGTTTATCTCTGGACTTTCTATCCTGTTCCATTGATCTATATTTCTGTTTTTGTGCCAGTACCATACTGTCTTGATTACTGTAGCTTTGGAGTATAGTCTGAAGTCAGGGAACCTGATTCCTCCAGCTTCATTTTTCTTTCTCAAGATTGTTTTCACTATTCAGGGTCTTTTGTGTTTCCATACAAAAGGTAAAATTTTTTGTTCTAATTCTGTGAAAAATATCCTTGGTAATTTGATAGGGATTGCATTGAATCTGTAGATTTTTTTTTTTTTTTTTTTTTTTTGCTGTACGCGGGCCTCTCACTGCTGTGGCCTCTCCCGCTGCGGAGCACAGGCTCCGGACACACAGGCCCCGCGGCCATGGCTCGCGGGCCCAGCCGCTCCGCGGCATGTGGGATCCTCCGGGATCGGGGCACGAACCCGTGTTCCCTGCATCGGCAGGCGGACTCTCAACCACTGCGCCACCAGGGAGGCCCATGAATCTGTAGATTGCTTTGGGTAGTATAGTTATTTTCACAATATTGATTCTTCCGATCCAAGAACATGGTATATCTCTCCATCTGTTTGTGTCATCTTTGATTTCTTTCATCAGTAACTTATAGTTTTCTGAGTACAGGTCTCTTACCCCTTTTAAGTCAGGCACCCCCATGCTCTACTCATCTCCAGCTCACACACACCTTTCAAATCTTTTAATTACACGATACCTTGACTAACTTGTTGGTTCTTTCCGTAGATCAAAGAGGTAGAAGAATAAGTAATTAACAGATGACCAGATCTCTTCCCTAGCTTCCCCTTCAGTAATCTCCCAAACAAACAGTGTGATCAAACTGTGTGAACAAGATAACATCTAGAGTGAATGAGCCTGCATGCAGTGGGGGGATGGTGACCACTCTGATCCCCATCCCAATGACTAACTGAGATTACTTCCCTCCTTCCCTTTAAAAGTTTCATGGCTGAGCAGAATCTTTGGAGGTGGTTTTCGGGGACACTGAGTCCACCATCTCCCCAGATTGCCAGCATTCTGATTAAAGGCACCTTTCCTTTCTACTATTTGTGAGTAGTGATTTTATAAGCAGCACGCAGTGGGACCCCCATTTGATAACAAAAGGAGAGCGTGTCAAGGAGGGAGCATTAAGTGTGTCACGCACACACTTTTGAGAGCCCGAGTCAGATGAGTACAGAAAAGGCAACTATTGGATTGGATAACATGGAGGTCAAGAGGAGCTTTGGTTACAGGGTAGAAGCAAAGACAGATTGGAATGGGCTGAGGGAAGAATGGGAGGTGAGAAAGGGGAAGACGTAGACAGAAATTTGACAAGGACAGGGAATAGAAGACTGTGTCAGGGGAACACGTAGCTGAAAAAGTGGGTCAAGGGATGAAAGCACATTTGAATGTGGATAGAAATGATCCAGTAGAGGGGATGAGAGAAAGGGGAGGACCAAAGGAATAAATTATTTGAAAAAAGAAAGTAGGGACAGACCTTAGAAAGGTGGAGAAACTTCTCCTTGGTCATAACAAAGGCAGGAAGGAAATGAAGATGGTGAGCTCGGAGTTTGGCAAAGGAAGATGAGAGGGATCCTCCTATCTGATAGCTTAAATTTTCTCTATAAAATGGAAGACAAGGTCATCTGCTAAAAGTGAGAGGTAGGGAGGTCTAGGAAGGCTTGAAGAGGGAAGAGAAGGTGTAAGAATCATGGGGTGGAGGTGGGGGGACAAACGTGCTAGAAGATCATAGTTGGATGGCTGACGGTGCTGGGAGCCTATTTGAGGTATGAAATCATGAGTTTAAAGGAAGTATCCTAATGGCCATGCCTTCTCTATAAATCCTGCAGCTTACCTAGGTGTCTGGAATCCCAATGGGAGTCTTGTCATGGAGGAGCCCTCGAACAAGGCAGAACAGCGAGCAGAGCTTTTCAGCCAGGACTCTGAAAGATCACAGCTGTCACCCTCCCTGACCTCTCAGACAGGCTTTATGAGTGAGTCTCCTCATTCTTGGCATCAGTTACCCATGTCTTAGTTTCCCTCAGACCTTGTAAAATTTACATTTCATCAGGCTGGAAACCAAAACCCATTGTGAACAAGAAAGATAACGCTCTAAAAATATCAGCTATTCATAACATTTCTCCTTTTTAAGATTACATTATCCACTCCCTTCCATGCGATCTTTGCCTAATGTGCAGTTTCCTATTTGACCTAATGACTAGAACAAGAGCAGAAAAATACAGCTACAGCCAAGGGTAGGGAAAGCAATTATTTTATGAAATATGGTAGGGTGTAAAATGTTTACTGTTATTTCCTGACCCTTAGACTGAGTTTATAGTTTCTTAAATATCTTCTCGAACTATCTGGAATTTTCTCCCTATGCATTTTAAAGACTCTGTTCAAATACCTTTTCCTTTGTGGAACTGTTGTTAATGTTTTCCTCTGTCTCACACCCTCTGGTTAAAGTTGATCTCTCTCTCCCTTTATACCCTCATTGCACCTCTTTTATAGCATAACTTGGAGCTAGGGCGCTTTTATGTTTTATACGCATGTCCATCCCTCCATATGACTGTGATTGCAGGGAGACAGACTGTGTTTCAGTTTGAATGGTGCTTGGTACATAGTAAGTGCCTTTAATTGTTTGCTGAGTTGTATTGACTTCACCGTGGCTCATCTCATCCCTGCCCATTCATCTTACAAAATGGGCAGGTCCTCTATGTAAATGACTATTTCCTGAGAACTCAGTGCTTGGGCTGAGCTGAAGGAATCCCTATGCATGCCTATAAACGTGGAGCTGAGCACAGCTTGTGCCCACCTAAGGACTTCTGGGCCAGACACTCATGGATCTTGGCATCTATTCCTAGCCCATAATCTTGCATGCTTTCTTTTGGGGATGATTAATTAGAATGAGGCTCATTGTTCTCTCATGTCCACTGGGTCAAAAACATTTGTCATTGTGCTCAGCTCTCAGTAACATGAGGGGCTGTTTAATCAAAATGTGTTGTGTGACCTGCAGATATAGTGGAGTCTATTTTTTCCACATAGAGTCTATTTTTTCAATATTTGAAAGTGTCTCCAATCCTTTCCAATGGACAGATCTTACCTTCTCAGGCTCATCTAGGTCTCTAAGCCACCCCCACTGCCAAGGCTCCCTCAGACAAGCCCAGCCTGGGGGACCTGAGCTACAATAGCTTCCTTAATCTCTGTTACTCAATCCCAGGTTTCTGGGGTCCATTACTAGTTGATTGAGGGCTAATCCATTCCAGAATACTATCAGCAAAAGGGAGTTGTTTACTGTATATATTTAATGTCATATAATGTCAAGATAAATTTAAGCAATTTATCTTGAGGGCTCCAAAAGTGTACCAAATGGTTATTTTACAAATTATAGTGAAAATTTGCTCTGTGATATAGCAGTATAATGGCCCCCCTTATGAAACCAGCCCTGTGCACCATCCACATCTACGATGGTGCTGATCCCTCACTGAATGGCTCTGTGTACACGCTCTGCTCCCACCCACTCTGCCCTCCACTCCACACCCAGGCAGTCACCAGGTTCTTTCACAATAGCTCACAGGAGCTTTTTCAAAAATTGCTCTTAAATCCACTCTCTTCTCACCAGTCACACTGAACTTCTTTCTGTTCTTCCAGTTGAGGGTCTATTAAGAGGTTAAGCACATGAATTCTGCTACCTACTAGCTGTGTAACTTCAGGCAAGTGATGATTTCACTGAGTTTCAGATTCCTCATCTATAAAATAAAGATATTAATAGTATACCTGCCTCATGGTATTATTGTAAGGATTAAATGAGATAATTAATGTAAAGCAATTAGAACAGCATTTGGCAAAAAGTAAGCATGTAATAAATAATAAGTATTGTAAGCATGTGATAAATCATCAGTAGTGTTCCTTGACTACTCCATACTTTCTTGCCTTAGAGCATGGAATGTTGTTAACCTCCCATTCACCTGGTTAACTATATAACCTTCATGTTTCACTTTTAAAGTAAATTCCTCGAGGAAACATTTTCTAAGCCTCCGTCCCCCCACCCCCATACCAAAACTGGGTTGAGTGATCATTTTCTTGTGTCTTATTCCCTTGGTAACCTGTACTTCCTTCTGATATCACCCATCACATTGTATTACAATAGGCTGTTTCCCATCTGTCTTTCCCATTATACTGTGAGCTCCTTGGGTGCATTCTAGGTGCCTGGCTCTTGGTTATTAATTGTTGAAGGAATGAAAAATGAAAGACTATGAATAAATAGCTTTTTCTACTTATGAAACTGTTCTTGAGCCTTGTTCTATTTTAATCTTTAATACTAATTTTAAATATCACTCTCTATATTTTTCTCTGAATCTACAGGTTCCTAGACCCTTGTTGAGGTGAAGAACAGGTTACTATGAAGTGACCTGCAAGAACAAGGTTCAGAATTCTCTCAAGTCATATTGGGAGTGCAGTCTGTGGTTAGGTATTTGCTTGTGAAGTATCCACAGGCAGTATGATCTTCTCATCATCTTTCATGTGCTTAGCCAATTCCCTACCTGCTTAGTCACTGTATGCTTAGGGAAATGTGAGATCGTTTAAATACAGCAATCTAGAAAGCAATGCATATTAACACATAATGCATTATTTCTCTTTAACAGTGTGGAAAAGGTGGCTAGAATCAACTGTATTCCTGTTAGAATGGAAGATACGAATTCATTTTCACTCACAGATTGTCTCATTGTCAGCCCCTTGGCAATCGATATTTCCAGTTCTATAAATTTAGATGAAAATTACTTAGCATCTTTTAGAAATCCAGAGGGGGAAGCTGTTGTTAGTCTGAATCCCTCCTCCTTTGAACATCCCCTCCCCTTTTTGCAGCCATCTTTATAGGCTGGGTATATTCCCAACAGGCAAGTCAACTACAGCATGGGTAATGTATCATGGTGGTCTCTCTGAATAGCCCATAAGAATGAGCAGCAGACAGTTTCTTGCTTGATTTGCCTGAATCCTCACTCTGTCCCTCTCTCTCCTGGTTCTAAACCCCTGGAATGGTGCTGCCACCATTGATCCTCATTCATTGCCACTCCTGATTCAGGGCTGCTGCCTGCTGTCCCCAATTTTGCACCTCACTTGCTCCTACCAAGGATAGTTCAGGTACTTGATGACCTCCACTGCCTCAGATGGAAGCTCTCAGCAGGCCTGAGCATTCGTTCTACAGAGTCCAGGTCCTGCCCCATCATGAGAGTCTGTTGGGGAGAGAGGGGACATAGATTTTCTGCCTTGACCTGCTCTGCAGGTCGACAGTTAGGAATGGAGCGTTGTTGGGAAAAAGGGGTTGTTGGGTCCAAAGGCAGGACTGGAAGGGAGAATTTCAGTGTGCTTCTCATGCAGGGCATCAGATGACCATTTCTGGAGAAATTCAGAGACCATGGACTAGACACTATGACTTTAGGGACTTGGTAAAATTCTGTAGCCTCGGTTACTTCCACGTGGTTGTTAGTTTGTCACCCCTGTACAATGTCCCTGTAGTGATCGAGAAAACAAGGAAACAAAGAAACAAACAAAAGCACCCTACACAACATGAAGAACTTGTTAGCTTTCTCGGGGTGAGGTGGCAAAGTGAGGAATTGCCTCGCAAACGTCAAGATTAATGGGGGGAGAGTCACTGAACGATAGGTTGGTGGTTGCATATTCTGAGAGGTGAGGAAAACAGGCTGTCTGGGGGTGGGGAGCTGGGAGTTTGTCTGTACTAAAAAAGGGGCCCAACACAGACATTCCTTGCCAGGTCAAGCAAAACTATTCTAACATCAATGAAAAATGAAGGACTAAAGCTGTCTCAAGGCAAGGAAGAAGGAAGAATAGAGGTGTATGTTTTACCAAATGAGGAAAGACACATGGGGAAAGTTCTGAGAGGTGGCAGCTGTGATCCAGATGTTTTCCAGCAAGCAAATGAAAGAACTGGAAAAGCAAGTTATAAACTCCTCTGAGTATGTAGAAATAGCCTGCCTTGCTTTGGCTGAGGATAAAAAGACCTGCAAATTGCATAGGTGCCTAGAAAAGTCAGGCGTGGCAGACACTGTTTGTTGCGAATTCAATACTCACTCTCCCTCCTACTTCCTAAAAGCAACTTGATTTTGCTCATGAATTTACTCTTCTTCATGGAGCCATTTTGGTCAATGGGAAGCTGACACGCTCTTCCCATCTCTAGGGCATAGTTTAAGCCCATGACGACAATCTCATTCCTAAAAAGCCTGTGATTGGTTCAGAAAGGGAGCGTGTTCCAAATTTGCTAACAAGATAAGAAGGAAGACTGAAAAAAGATTTCTGAGTTCATTCCTAAGAAAGAAACATGGAAAGAGATAGTCCCTTTCTTCCTCTAGATGTTGTCATGTCTGGATGAAATACCTGGAAGTAGTAGCCATTTGCCATAAACCTGCTGATGAAGTCAACATACAAAGTGGGCAGAGAAAAGGAAATTGTAGAGGTTGAGCTGGGGCCTTGCTGTACCACATCTGGAAAAGCCTCATCTGTGGACCTACTATTTAAACCCCTTTGAGTTGGGGCTTTCTTGTAGCTGTAGCCCGAAGGATCCCATTGGATAAAGAAGGCTTCTGTCCCCTCTGGGCTCTTCTGGGACTGAGGCACACTTGGACTCAGCTGCAGCATCTTCCTGGTCCAGGAATTTCGCAAACTCGGTCTGAAATCTTTGTGGGTCTCAGAGTCCCATTCATTTCCCCTAGAACTTAATTCGCTTTCCATCGCATTTTGGGGTGAGGTTGGGAGGAAAGGTGAGTTGGGGAAATTTTCCTCAGAGATCCCCAAAGTTAAGAGGAAAAGGGACATACTTACTTTTCCAAAAGTGCAGGCAGTGCTGAGGTGACAGGTGGGTTGCCTTTCCCATTGGGTGATTCTGACTGAATGGAAAACAGGAGACAGAGAATTGAGGATCAGCTAGGAAGGAAGAAGCCAGGGCCGACAGGTCTCCGATGATGCTGGGGAGGGGTTGCTGCTGCTCCTCTTTCCCCTTCCCCCTCCCCAAGCTTTCTAATCTGTATCTGAGCCCAGGCACTGGCCCTTCCTCAGGCCTTCTCTGCCCTCCTTTCCTGGGTGTTCTTTCCCTCTGGAGCACAGGCAATGTGCACATTTTCCTTCTCTCTTCCAAGTTTCCTTGAATAAGGGAAAGAGTTTACATCTTGAGGCTCCATTCTGGAGGGGAGCCATCGGTTTCTCTCTATTCCCTGTTTACTGACTTGGACTAAATACCAGGGAGGCTCCTACCAAATGCAGGTCCCAAGGCCCCTGGGATGGATTCACACAAGCCCATCACTGCCCTCGAGATGCAGTTCCAAGCACAACGCTCAGGAGATACCTGCCATTACTAAAAGCTCAAGGCATCAGAAATTTCTTTATAATAAATTCCCCAGTAATACCATGTTGTTTTGCTGCAGTGGATTTGGTTTAAGCAATGGCTTTCAACTCTGCCTGTATGTTAGAATTGCCTGGGGGATATTTTCTTAAAGTACTGATCCAATCCACAATCTTAGGTTGGGGCCTAGGCATTGAATGTTTTAGAAGTACCCTATGTGATTTTAATGGACAGCCCTGATTGCTAACCCCTAGTCTAAAGGAATATATATATATTTGGAAGCCACATTATACATTTAGTATAGAATGGGAAATAGTCCCTGTTAAAACCACTAACTAGTTCTCCTAAGAGTTTTAGGTAAGATTAACCAGATTCACAAAGTTCTGGAATCTAGAAAATATTTTGTTTATAGGAATAGCCTTTGTTTTTAAAAAAATTGAAGCGGATTTTTTTTTCTGATTATAAGTAATACATTCTTACTCTAGAAGTATAAAGAGGCATCAAGAAAATTAAAATCACCTGTGATTTTACCATTGCCCAGAGATAACCATTATTAGTAATTTTACTTACATTCTTCCAGAATTTTCTGCTTACACACAGAAAAACACTCTTAAACTACAAAACAGAGTTATGCTGTATATACTGGGGGTTTGCTTTTTGTTAATAATAAATTATGGACTTTTTTCATGTCGATAAATAAAATTTTATATTTTAATCATATATGTAGCAGCTGCATAGAAACCCCTTATTGAGCTTTTCATAATTTATTAAACCAATCTCTTATTAATGGGAATTCTGGCTATTTCCAATTTTTCAATGTTGTAAACAACGCTGTAATGAATCAAAGCAGGGTAACATTGAGTTTAAGAACTCAGGCTCTGGAATCAGAGGGCCTAGGGTTCAAAGCTCAGCTTACCAAGTACTCCATAATGCAATCTTCAGCTGCTTAAACCCACTGCAGAGTGGAGGGTTCTGGTTTAAGCATGAAAAGACACACGCTTTGCAAGGAACACTCTCTGAGCTGCCAGCACCTTGCTCAAGGACACTGAGGCTTCTCAGGGCAGTACAAGACCTGGGGCCTGGTCTATACTGAGGCTTCTGAACCCATAGCCCAGAATCTGTGCTGGGAATTTCCTCACTTTGTTGACCCTACCCCATCCAGGTCACCCCCATAGTTGTGAGCCTGAGGCCCAGGAGGCAAGCATTATCATACTCACCAGGACTGGTAAGGAGGGGATGGGAGATGAGCTGGGTGACTGGCCAGGCAGGTTCAGGATATTAAACTTGGGCACCACGGCAACGCTGACCCTCCGGCGGGGCATGTTCTGTGGGAAGAGAAGGGATCAGGCCTACTGTCATGGAGGGGGCAGCACCCAAAGTTCAGAAAGGCCTGGGAAATGCCTACTAATTCCAAATGCTGTGTTCAATGGATATCCTGGTTTTAGGGTAGTGATGGTGCTGGGGGTTGGTGTAGAGAGAGTGGCCAAAATTAACAAATTTTTTTATTAGTGATGAGTGATTTCTCAACATGTTCTGATTTTAATTTCTCAGATCCTGAAGAGATGGAACAGAAATGACGCCCAGTCATTGGACAGTGTATGAAACCCTGGATAGTGTATGAAAATGATCTAAAACAAAGTTTGTGCATCATTTCATGTTCATTAAAGAGATGGTGCAGTCCTGGAAGCCACGAGCAAGGGAAGGTTGGAGGATGAGCTAGCAAGGTTCGGAAGCTGAGTGAGAACCTGTGGATCCAAGAATGACTGATTTCCTGGCTGACTGTGGAAACTTCTGTCTTTCTTTCCCCAGTATTCCTTGAACATGCATACCTTTCCCAGCGAGAGGGACATGGACCGCGCTGTGCGAGGGACCCCATCTTCTGCAGCAGGAGGGAACAGAGAAGAACCCAGGTTAGTTTTCAGAGTAGGCTCCAGCAGGAAGCAGATAGCAGAAACTAAGCCAAGGTATCTATGGGCCAGAACTGACCCTCAAGGGATGTCCCAAGGGCCTAGGTGCAGAGGTCACTGAATTTGACACTTGACCTTTTGAGACAATCATCTGCAGAGTGGGTTTTTTTGGGGGACACAGCCTTCATCCTAACTCCTCTGGGCACTATGAGAATCCCTAGTCTTGCACCTCTGGTCTCCACCTCACACCACCACACGGTCTCTGGGTTATGCCGTGGAGAGTATGTAAAGATTCCTCGTAGCAATCCAGGGCTTACTGGGTCATTTCTTGCTCATTCAAGGAATGTACAGTCACAGAAATTATGAGCAAGGAAGGTGTGGTGTCAATAAAAAATGGAAACTTGTTGACAACAGTAATTTCAATATGTCATCTACAAAATAATTCAGAACAAAAGAAACTAGCACCCCTGGATTTTCTTCTCCTTAGTACATATATTAAGTGATATGTAAAATATGTAAAATTCATGTAAAATATTTAGCACCACACCTGGATAATACTACCACTAGAAAACACCAGTATGTGTAGAGAAAGGTTTTTGACAGCTCAATTCAGTTTGATTCAGTTTGACCAATACCATCTAGTCTGTATAGCTGTCTATTCCTCATATTCATGTATTTTAGGTGTTTCTCTTGAAAAGCACATAACTAACACTTTTTCTTAATCTAATCTGAGGTTTTCTATTAACCAACAAGTCTAAGTTGTTTATATTTCTTGTGATTGATATATTTCTACCATCTCATTTTGTAGTTTATATTTGCTTCATTAATTGAATTTTTTCTAACCTTCTCTCCCCCCAAATTGGTTTGGAATTTATATATTTTAGTTGTAATCTTTAGTGTGCCCCCTTAAACTTTTAACATGTTACATGACATTAGATTTTAAATGAATCAAGATCTCTATCCTTTTCTTGAATCAACCTTAAAAAATGATCATGCCTTTGAACTTAAATTATATTGTTTTTCAGTATTTTTAAAATTAATTAATTAATTAAAATTTATTTTTGGCTGCCTTGGGTCTTCGTTGCTGCGCACGGGCTTTCTCTAGTAGAGGCGAGTGGGGGGCTATTCTTCATTGCAGTGAGCGGGCTTCTCATTGCGGTGGCTTCTCTTGTTGTGGAGCATGGGCTCTAGGTGCACGGGCTTCAGTAGCTGTGGCACGCGGGCTCAGTAGTTGTGGCACATGGGCTCAGTAGTTTTGGCTCATGGGCTCTAGAGCACAGGCTCAGTAGTTGTGGCGCACAGGCTTAGTTGCTCCACAGCATGTGGGATCTTCCCCGACCAGGGCTCAAACCCATGTCCCCTGCATTGGCAGGCGGATTCTTAACCACTGTGCCACAAGGGAAGTCCCTGTTTTTCAGTATTTTTATTTCACTTTGTTTTTGAAATCCCAAATTATGATGATTGTTGTTTTACACAGTGAATGCTTATTTAGATTTACCCACATGTTTACAAATGTCTTTGATCACCATCCCTTCTTGCTTCTGACTTTCTTTTGATCTCAATTTTATTTTTCTCTAAGTACATCCTTTAGTTGTTCTCTTAGCAAGGATCTGTGAGAGGTAACCTTTCTCAGTTGTTGCCATAAAATGTTTTTACAAAGCCCGCAAGCTTGCATGATAGTTTACTTGGTAGTATTATCTCCAGGTTGACAGTTATTTTCTCTCAGCTCTTTGGACACTACTTCATTGTCTCCTGGTACTATTATTGGTCTTGGAAATTGCCATTCCTTTGTGAATAATCCATCTTCTCTCTCTGGTTATTTTTAAGAACTGCACTCTGTCCTTGGGGTTCTAAAGTTTCTCTCTGATGTGTTTTTATTTCTTTTGCTTGGGAGTCTCTGTACTTCCTAAATGCAAGGATTCATGTCTTTCTTTAGTTTTGGAAAATTCTCAGATCCTGGGAAATTCCTTTGAATATTTTCCCTCCCTTATTCTCTTATTATGGATCTCCTAATAAAAGTATTTTGAAGTTTCTCATTCTATATCTCGTATCACATTTCTTTCATATTTAAATTAATTTATCCCTCTGAACTGAATTTTGGGTGACTTCTTCAAATCTGTTTTCTGGTTGACAAATTTTTTCCTCAACTGTTCCTAATCTGATGTAAATGTTGTGCCAATCAGGATAAGCTAGGCTATGCTACAATAATAAACAACCCCAAAGCCTTAGTGGGTTATAACAACTAAGATTTATTTCTTGCTTTTGCTACATGTCCATTTGCTTATGAGTTGGCAGCAGGCTCTTCCCTGCATCCCCTCACTCAAGACTCAGGCTGATGGAGCTTCTACTATTTTGGAGCAGTGATGGTTGTCATGTCTGGACAAAGAAACATAGGGCAAATGGCACACTAGTTCTTACGGACCTCAGCTCAAGTGCGACACATGTCCCTCCACTGACATTTAATGCCAAATCACATGGCCTCACCTAATTTCAAGGGGATGGAGAAGAAGTGTGCCCACCTAAATGGGCACATTCAGGAGGAGGAGATCTGAATATTGAGGAACAGCTTCAATTCTAATAACTACCACTCCTAAACAACTGAGTTTTTAATTTCCACGCCTCTATTCCTCATTTCTAGGATTCTATTTTATTCTTTTTTTGATGGTTGTATTCTTCTATTCTCATATTTCTGATTTGTTCTTTTATGCCTTTAATAATTTTACACATATCGTTAAAAAATGTATCAGATTGTTTTATTATCTGCTATCTTTATCATATAATCCTGTGGTTTGGGCGTCTGATGATTCCTGCTTGTGGTACATTGTTTTCCTAGTTTATAATTCTATATTGTAAACTCATCTTCTGTGAAGCTTTACTTAGGGGATCCTGTGTCTCCTGGGCACAGGGTGTGTCTCTCCAGAGTGATTTATGTTTGTTTCCAGCAGTGTTCCTAGCAGCACCATTGTGATGTTCTTTTCAGAATCTCTGCATATTGCATCATCACTTTTGTTATGGCATGTACTTTGTGGGCATGCACTTTTCCTGTGAGGAAGGAGAAAGTGTTTTTTTCTTACTAGAGCCCAGGGTGAAACAGACAAACTTCCTTGATTTGTTCCATTGTGAGTTGGTGAGTGTTCCACAGATGCAGTCCTCGGAAAGTCTTAACTTTCTATGGGAGGCTCAGAGTCAACTCTCTGCCTTGGGTGTCCGAGGCCTCATCTCAGATTGCGTGTGAGTGCAAAAGCCCAGGGCCCAGATAGCTGAGGCTGACTCTATCCTCAAGGAAAGCTGCAGGGTCAGCTTGGTTTCAGTTCTCTTTTCTTTTCTTGTATCTGAGTATTTCAATTTCTTTTCCTGTGGATTCAGCTATTCTTTTAGACTAATGTTTGCTTCACTTTATCCAGCAGAAATTTCTAAGTATTTGTAGTCAAAGGATTTTCAAGTTTTCCAGTCAGCCAAAACAGCAGAACCAGAAAATATTCTTTGTGTATGAAGAGTTCATACAGTTAATAAAATACCAATCTCACAAGTGGGCAAAGAATTAGAGAATTTACACAAGTAGAAATACAAATGCCCAATAAATATTTGAAAAGGTCAAGAAATACAAATTAAAACTATGGTAAGAGATACGATATTGGCCCATCAAAATCAAAAATATTTTCAAAAAGAAAAGCCAAGAACGTCCGTGGCACAATGAATTGAACATCACCGTTACCCATTAAATGGAAATATCAATGGGTTATTTTGAAATAATTTGCTTTAAGAGCCTTATATGACATATATACACTAATATGTATAAAATAGATAACTAATAAGAACCTGCTGTATAAAGAAAAAAAAAGATTAGTGACATAAACTCTGAATCTGTCTGTCATCAGAATTCCCTGTTAAAATGCAAATCCACCTGACAGAGGGAATGACTGTTCTTTATTAATCACAGAAAACTGAGCATATATTAGTTTGTCACCATTAAATATAGAGAGCAAATATACAAGGAATTGAACACAAAACTGGGGCATTTTTTACAGTAGAATGGACAAAGGTAAGATTTCAGGGATATATTTGAGTCAAGGGACAACATGAAGGTCTCTAAGTGGGAAAAGATGCCTTGAGAACAAACCTCACTTGTTTCCCATTTTTTAAAGGTAAACCTGGAGTACTATGACTAGAGAGAATCTATGAGATATTTATATTGACTCTTGATTAATTTCGTCTAAAAGCTAGGCATTGCAATGACACTACTTTATTGATGATTCTGGTCACAACTCCTGTCATTTGAAGTTTGTGTTTTTTTCCCTCTCTGGATATTTGGTAAAAGTGACTTTTCCCCTGAAGCTCCCTAGTGACTATTCAATTCTCTGTTTCAGTTTGTTTAATAAAGATCTTATTTATATGGAAAAAAAAGAGCCTTCGAAATATTCCTTTCCCCTGAGCTAGTATTTACACTTCTGGAAATCTACCTTAAGGAAATAATCCAAAATGCAGGCAATCAGCATGTTTCATATTCAGAAAAAAAAAACAGATGTTTTTTTTTCTTCTGAATGTGTATCACCTTTCTTGAAATCAGAGATATTTTTCTTTCACTGTAGTCTTCAGGCACAGACAAAGATTGCATATATGACAAAGAAGTCATATAAAAGCTTAAATAACAACCACCATCAGGGAATGGTCACAGAGTATCTGATGGGCACATCTGACCCCTCTGCACCAGCCCAAGCTGAGGTGTAGCTTGGAAAAACAGTGGAGTGGGAACAGATGTGTGAAAACTACCCATTCACCGTTCAACACTCAACTACCGGCTCCCGTCTGACTGTAAGCACTTTCTCAGGCCCCCAGACTGAATGTGGGACTCTGCCATGTGCGCCCATAAAATCTGCTTACATCTGTCACAGCACTGCTTACACTGCCCCGCCCTCACCACAGGTTGGGAACTTCTTTGGGTCAGGGGCTGGGTACACTTCACCTCTGTATTCCAGTATCACGTGGGCACACCAGAGATGCTCAATAAATGTCTGTAGAATGAATGGATGAGACTCACGGGCAACTGTGCTCATTCCATAAATCGTGGGTAAGGTGGTTCACAGGAGACCCTGCACCTTGCAGGACAATACTGTAAGAGTACACATGTTAGGATTTCTTTGGTGGTAGCTTCTCCAATTTCCAACACTGACAGAGAGAGGTTTCTCAGAGGCCCAGATGCATGTGGGTCAGGAGCCTTGCTGCCAAGACCGAAGTAGACGGTTTGGAGCATGTGTACGCTGCCTTTGGACCCTGGGAAGCGTCACTGATATTCCCCAGGAAACTTGTGAAACCTCCTGTTTATAAAGGTTTCTCCATCTGTTATACTTTGTGTACTTTCCCTCCTTCTGCTTTTGGTAACACGGATGTTTGCATTCCAACAGGGATTCCTGTTGCTAAAAGGTCTGTTTTCTCCTGCTAACACCACACCTCATCAGCCAGAGCCCAAACCCTGGCAAGCTCCCAAGGAAAGATACAGGTCCACAGCACCGTCCTCCTTCTCCTGGACTGCGGCAAAGCCTCCTAACTTGTCTCTCCATCCCTCAATGTCCACACTCTCCTAATGCATCGTCCACTCTGAAGTCAGCAATCTTCTAAAAATAAAATCTGACTATGTCGGCTGGTGTAAACCCACCGGTGTCTCCTCACTGCCTGGAGGACAAAGACCCAGATTGTTCACAGGGCCTGGCATGTGGCCCTGGTCTAACAAGTCTTACCTTCAACATGTCATTGTCACACTCCAACACCCCAAACCACAGCAGACTGTTTGTTTCGTAGTCTTCTCAGCCCAACCTCCACGCCTTTGCACGTGCTGTTTCCTCCACTCGGGGTGTATTTCTCCCTTTAGCCTGGAGAACTCCTACTTTTACTTTAAAACACTGCAACTCTCCTACTGTATAGCACAGGGAACTATATTCAATAGTCTGTGATACAATGTTCACTGCAGCACTATTTACAATAGCCAGGACATGGAAGCAACCTAAGTGTCCATCGACAGATGAATAGATGAAGAAGATGTGGCACATATATACAATGGAATATTACTCGGCCATAAAAAGGAATGAAATTGAGTTATTTGTAGTGAGGTGGATGGACCTAGAGTCTGTCATACTGAGTGAGGTAAGTCAGAAAGAGAAAAACAAATACCGTATGCTAACACATATATATGGAATCTAAAAAAAAAAAAAAAGGTCAAGAAGAACCTAGGGGCAGGACAGGAATAAAGACACAGACGTAGAGAATGGACTTGAGGACACGGGTAGGGGGAAGGGTAAGCTGGGAAGAAGTGAGAGAGTGGCATGGACATATATACACTACCAAATGTAAAACTGATAGCTAGTGGGAAGCAGCCACATAGCACAGGGAGATCAGCTTGGTGCTTTGTGACCACCTAGAGGGGTGGGATAGGGAAGGTGGGAGGGAGACGCAAGAGGGAGGGGATATGGGGATATATGTATACGTATAGCTGATTCACTTTGTTATACAGCAGAAACTAACATACCATTGTAAAGCAATTATACTCCAATAAAGATGTTAAAATAAATAAATAAATAACAATGATATTCTCCTGAAAAAAAAAAGTCTGTGATAGACCATAACAGAAAAGAATATGAAAAGGAATGTATATATATGTATAACTGAGTCACTTTGCTGTACAGCAGTAATTAACACAACATTGTAAATCAACTATACTTCAATAAAAAATAAAAAACAAAACAAAACAAAACAAAAACACAGCAACTCAATATCAAGTGGAATCAGATGGCCCTTCCTCTGTGCTTCTATAGCAATCTGTAGAGAACTTCTTTAAAAAAGAGTATTTCTTTAAAGCATTTGTCTTGCCCACGAGTCTAACAGTTATCTCAGCAGTATCTCCTTTGCCCAGGCTCTCACTCCACCCCTCTGCCCAGACTCCATCTCTCACCTGCATTACTGTAATAGTCGCTTTGTGGGTTTCCTTGTCTCTGGCTTTACCCCAGTAATGTAATTGCCACATCATTGCCGGAGGGAATCTTCTAAACTATATATGATCATGTCATTTCCCTGATTAAAGTCTTTGGTTGGATCCCTAATGCTTTCCAGGATAAAGTGCAATTTCCTTAGCATGTGCTGCCCAAAGTGGGGACCCCAAAGCACAAAGGTTGTAAGGTTTGGGGTGTGCCACTCTCACAAAGGAGGTTTTGAATTCTTGCAGCCTATGGGCTTTGCATCAGTGATCAGCTTCTCTGGTTACTTTTATCAGGAGTTGCTTGGGGGCCATTCATGCTTTCTGGTTCCAGGCCCCCAAGCTCACAGGAACAGTGACTGTGAGGCCCCTGTGGGCAGCATTGGGCCAGGCAGCAAGCTTTGCTCACCCTAACACAGGCCCTGGGGCTGTCCCATAGGTATGATCCTAGGCTGGGTCCATCAGGGACCCAATATCACAGGGCCAAGGTCGGGGGTGGGCAGGAACCCAGTTCCTTACCAGAGGGGCCACAGCTGCGGCTTGAATTCTGATTTGCAAGTTTTTTAAACTCCATGAGCTCTGCATGGTCCTTCTCATACGTCCTCTTCAGGTTCTCCACATACTGCATCATCACTTCTGTTGCTTTCGACATGCGCTTTTCCTGCAGGGAAGAAGAGTGTGAACACACAGGGCATTTGGATGAAAAGCTCATCAGCACTGTTTGCTCTGAGCCACGCTCTGGGCTGGGGGACTCGAAAGGATACAAGGACCAATCAGACGTGACTCGGCCCTCTAAGAGTTTGCTGTCTGGGATGTGAGTTGAGACGGGGCTCAGGCACCTGCACTCAGGGATAACAAGGATGAGCGCACCCACAAAGCCTCAGGAGATGAGAGGGAGCAGAGTCATCTCTGCTTGCAGAGAATAGGTCAGGGGAGGCTTCTTGAGACGGAGTGAAGTGCTGTAGGGCCTGGGCACATAGCTATGGGCAGGAGAGACAAAGAGCATTAGCCAGGGCACTCCGAGAACCAAGGTCCAGAGGCAGGACATCACAAGGCTTCTATCGAGGTGAGGATTTCCCCTCCAGACAGGATCCTTTGGAGAGTGAAAGGGAGTGCCATCAAGAATTATGCTGGGGCAATAAGCATATACCAGAATTGTCTGGAAAGCCAGAAAAGCACAGGTCATCCTACTCATGTAGGAAACAGCAAATGGTTGAGTTTGTTCGCAAGAAGAAAAGGTGAGTTAGGGCTGGGTTGTGAAGGACCTTGAATGCTAGACTAAGGAATTTGGACTTATTCTGAAGGAAGAGGGGAGCCATCGAATGTCTTAAAGTAAGGGAGTATCATAATCAGGTCGCCAGTGGAGACTGGACTGAAGGGTGTGAGACTGGTGGCAGCAAGAGAAACAAGAGGAGAGAGGATGAGTGCCTGAACCAGTCCAGTGGAACCAGAGAAGACAGTGAGGACAGAGACACGGAAGCCACTTGGAGAAGGGCGAAGGCTGGAGTGAGCCGTGTGTGGGCTGAGAAACACTTTCACGAGGGCTGTGCAAAATGAGGAGGAGTCTTCTCTACTGACACCCCGCGGATCCCTCAGAGATCCTTGCCTGCGGCCTGCCTGTCCACAGAGGGACACGCTCAGTGACTGTCCCCTGGACAAAGTCCCCACAGCCCTGAGCTGAGACCAGCCACTTCCCTAAAGCCCTCCCTTTGTTGCTGCTCCCAGCTGGAGTGGCTTCCTGGGTGCTGCTGCTGAGTTGGGTGCCCTTTCCCCAGAAGCACACGGGTGGGACAGCCCCGTGGCTTGTCCTTCTTTCATTCTATGAGAACTGCCCAGGGCTGGGCCCCAGGAACACCCCTGTCATGCAAACCACGCAGCAGGACACGGGTCCACAGTAACAGCAACAGTGATAATGACATCCAGGTGCTTTACAAGTGTCACAGTGCCCTATATGGCAGATACTGTCAGCATCCGCATTATATGGTTGGAGAAGCTGGAGCACAGAGGCCCGAGGCCACACAGTGAATCCTTGTGGAGCCAGGATGAGAACTCAGGCAGTCTGACCCCACAACACCATGCTGGATCAGGGTGGCACCCTGAGTGCCTCACGACTTCAAAGTGGCTGCGAGGGAGCCAGACTTGGGCCTGCACCCCAGCTTTGCCCCACGCTAGTGCTATTACCTTTCTGAGACTTCACGTCTTCATCAGGGGATAAGATTATTTACTTTACAGAGTTGCTGGGAGGATTAATGAAACAAAGCAGTTTTTCCTAAAGCACATTTTGCCAAATACTAGTTCCCTGGGAGTTGAATAGGTATTTTGTGGGAACAAGAAGGGGGAAGTGATTCTTTACTCAAATACATTTGAGAAATACGTCGGTAATGTTAAGCAGACTTTTTCATTACAGGACTTCTCAAAGCCTTGCTTATGACAACATGCATTAGAAATCTCCAAGAAAGGAAGGTAGTATGCAGTAGTTCTCAAATGTAGGTATCCATAGAAAGCTTTTTCTGGGGAGCACCTCAAGAATTTAGTGGTCCATCAAAAATACACTGAGACGACCACAATTATGGACGTAGGACGTCTGGCACAGAGGAAGCCATCAATAAGCAGTATCTGTAGTTGCCACTGCTTACATCACTGCTCCAGTTACTGTGGACAGAGCAGAGCTCACCTGGCGGACGGCCCCCACCATCTCGGCTCGGCTGGAGAGGCGGGCAGCCAGGCGGTGCAGGACAGCGATGTCCTCCAGCAGTTTCTGGTAGGTCTCCCGGTGCTCACAGTGGTGCCAGAGTGAAGCTGAGGACTGAGGAGGGAGAAGGAACATCACATGGGGTCCTCACAGACCAAGACTTGACCAGGGCTGCCACAAGACGAGCCCTGGCCCCATCCTGGCCGAGAGGAGGGGCCTCGGCAGGGCCCAGGTGATGGCTACTTCTGGGATTGGAGAAGCCCAATGTGGCCACTCTATAGCTGGCTGGCCTGAAGGAAGGGAATCACATCCGGGTCTCTGGTCTCCAGGGTGCTCCCTTTGCCATCCCAGGTCATCCAGCCCCCTCCTGAGAAGCTGCCAAGGGCTCAGAGGCCTTAACTACAGCCCTGAGGTAACCAAGCCTTCGGGATCTCTGCCTCAGCTCCTCCCAGCTCTGAGGAAGACTGCCTGGCTCAGGGCCTTGGCCCCATTTCTCACCTCAGGAGACTCTACTTGGTGACTGAGAAAAGCAGGAGACCCGGCACAGCCCTTGGGGACAGTGTCTCCTGCAAGGATTCCCCAATCAGGCTCCACAATTACCGTAATGGAAGCTTTGAAGTGTTCCAGTTCCTTCTCTGTGTTCTCCTCTGTCAGGTTGCGTTCCCTTTCCGCCTGGTTAATTCTAGATTCTAGGGTGTAGCTGTCATTTCTAAAGGCCAAGGACAGTTGTACAAACACGTTCTGTTGGGAACAAGAGTGTTGGAGAGGTGCTAGGAGGAGTTACTGCAGGGAGCAAGGCTGCCGGTGGATTTTTTGCTCAAGGATTTTAAATCAGCTCCTGGAACCAGCCCCCAAAGCAGTCAAGAACAAGTGAAACTCTCCCTTAATGAAGTAAACTGCACAAAAGGTGGTGAAATAGTAACCTGAGGTCCATGCTAGGTCCTTCCCAGGACCAGAAGACCAAACACATTTTACCGAAAAAGAATAGAGAATAACACTTTGCTTTTTCCTGAATGTCAAGAAAATAACATCCTGTATATGGGTTTAGATAAACTCAGGCCAACACAGCTGATTGTGTAAGCAGTTTGGATTCATGCTAGGATTTATGGCATGCGGGTTTTAGAGATTTCACATGCAACCACTGTATTTAAAGAAATCCCACTTGAGATGTAAGCCTGTTGACTCAAAGCAAACTTCAACCAGCATCTTATCTGAATATTCCAAACCCTACGCTGAAAGCAGCTTTCACAAGCTGCCAGGAGATTAAACAAAGCCAAGTATGATTCTGTTAGGAGAAGCTTTCTGGAACAAATATTCCATGCCAAAAATGCAGCCTGCATGAATGAACTTTGAAAGGTGGTGTTGATCAGACATGGAATTCCTGGTCTAATAGGAAACTACTGGGGAGGAGAAATAGACAGATGGACTCTACACAGGAAGGAAGCAATGGCCTTCATTTTCACAGCCTTCATTTACGTTGCCTGTGTCAAGTGGTAGAAGATTTACACCCTTAGGGTGAGTAGATTCTGCCTGAGCATCTGAAGTTTATGTAACATGGCCCACGGTGGGCAGACATCTCCAGACGGAGAACTGAAGACCCTGAACTGCTCGATGATGACGATGATGAGGGCCACATTGAAGGCTACTCCCTATTGAGTATCTGCTATACGCCAGCACTGGCAGGAGTTTTACACACCTTAGCTTGTTTAATCCCTCAACAATCCTCTGCCATAGGAACTGTTATGTCCACTTTATGGGGTAAAGAGACCGAGAGCAGAGAGGTCATTAACTTGTTCAAGGTGTCCCAAGGGAGTAGCAGAGCCAGAATTCAGCCTCAGACTATCTTATTCCAAAGCCTGCGCTCCTCTCACCATGCTGAGCACAGATTGTGTCAGCACACACCTGAGGACAGGAGCGCACCCTTAACCAAAGTGCCCACAGCCATCACCACCAGCGTCAGTGGATGGGGATTCTCTGTCTTGTGTAAGCCTCAGTCAAATTTATCAATAATGCTCAATATTTAGTTCTCTATAACCGGGTTATCCCCTTAATGGCAGTGTGATATAAAGAGCCCTGAAGTCAGTCAGAACACTTGGCTCCAAATGCTGATTCTGCTAAGCACTGGGTCTGGGATCTCAGATAACTTATTTAATCCCTCAGTTTCCTCCTTTGTTCTGCTTCCCGCTCTACCTGTTTCTCAGAGCTGATGGTGGTGGGGGTCAGCCGAAAGGATGGATATGTGTGAGCCATAGACTGTAAGTTCTATGTCTGTGTGCCAGGTCATTTTTACTATCTGTGCCAGATATTTTACACAGTCCATCTCTCTTTGCTTATGTGGTCCCCTGGGTCTCAGTAAGTGTATGTTCATTTTCTTGTTATCAAGGGTAAACCATGTTCAAGACTGTAAAATCTTCCATCCTCCCAACCTGGAGTGAAGTATTCTGGAATCATCCATGTTCTTGCTCCCTTCCTTCTGTCAATTCCAATGTAATTGTCATGGAAACAAACTACTGCTGGTGTCGGAGGTCCTCACTGTCTCACCTCCGATGCATTCTCTGTGACCATCTACCCCTTTGCCAGAATGAAATGCAAATTCCTCTCAGCTCACTCACCAGCCCCACTGGGACAGCTTCTCTACAGAGACAAGGGGGCCCCGAGGAGAATCATGGGAGAATCAGGGAAGGTGGGAGAGCTAACAGCATAGCCACCACCTTGGCTGAGCTGGCTTCCTTACGTCTGAAACCCTCAGAAGGAAAGCGCCTTCTTCCTCCAGACCAAAGTCTGAAATGTGAAATCTGACCATCTTTTAACAATTTTTTTTTTTTTTTTTTTTTTCTTTTTGCGGTATGCGGGCCTCTCACTGTTGTGGCCTCTCCCGTTGCGGAGCACAGGCTCCGGATGCTCAGGCCCAGCGGCCATGGCTCACGGGCCCAGCCGCTCCGCGGCATATGGGATCCTCCCAGACCGGGGCACGAACCCGTGTCCCCTGCATCGGCAGGCGGACTCTTAACCACTGCGCCACCAGGGAGGCCCTTTTAACAATTTTGAAATAAATTTGATTCAGTTCTGCAGCCTCCCAGCTGCTTTGTGTATCTAAGTCATGTTTTTAAAGAAAACAAACAACCGTTGAAGAAATGTGGAACTTCCAGCTACCTTCTCACCCCTGACGAAATTTGTCAAAATCTTCCATTAACTGGAGTGGTGGTCGGGGGCTTGGTGGCTCAGTAGGGCTGATCACGATGCCCATATTCCCCCCATGGCCACTCATTCTCATGTTTGTATAAAACTATCAGGAGCAGAGGCTGGAGAAGGAAATGTTTTGAATGAACCCACTCAAGCTCAAATACTCAATTTCATAAAATACTGGAGTTACTTACCTCAACTTCCTTTTCAGTGAGTGGAGGGGCACTGTGAAAAAGAAAAGACATGCAAATGAACTTTATCCAACCTTTGAAATAAACCGAAAGGCGCCTTTGAACAGCAATCAGACCAGGTGTTTCCAGGAATTAGAGTAAGCAGGGCTGGAGAGATGGAAAAGATGCAGGGTACCCTTTGTGTGAGTTCTGTAACCCGTGAGATATTCGCCAAGATAGTGACTCCTGCAGAGGAAGTATGGTGGAAACTATTAGATCCTGGGGTCAGTGCTCCACCAGTGCCTCTACTAAGTGTGACTTTGGATGAGTTATTTAATCTAAGTTTGCTCATCTGTAAATTGGGAATAATATCTACCTTGCAGGAGTCTTATAAGGAATATATATATGTATGTATAAATGTGTTTATATATGCGTCTATATTCACCTATATATGACGTCCACACATGTATGTATGTGTATATATATGTACATATGTGTATATTCATATGACATCCACACTCAGCAGGCACTCAGGAGATGTTTATTATTATGACTAACTCACAGGCATGCTGTGAGGACTTAATAAAAGACTATACAAGCTATATACTTCACAAGTTGTATACATCCGAACAGCCATTATAATTTTTCTGGGGCTGCCCACGTCTGCAAAGCCTGACCCTCCTCCTGCCTTCGAGGGGTGTGACAAGGGTGCATGTGAGCCAGAGAATAGACGGTAGGAAAGAGTGGCCAGAGCTCTTCTCCACAGCAAGAGCCTCTTCTGATGGCTGGAATCAGAGACTGGGCAAGAGAGCCCCAGCTGGTGCAGAGGGTGCGGTTCCCACAGCAAGCATCCTTCACTCTGCACCCTTGCTCGGCTGCTGCTCTGGCTGGTGACTAAAACTAGCCGTGCTCTGAAACCCGGACGACGTAAATAATGCACGGGCCCTTTCCTGTGCTGGGGTGGGAGAATGGGGAGGAGTCCTACTGGCGTCACAGGACTTGGCAACACAGCACGCCATCGATAAGGTTCTCAGGAAACACAGCTTCCTCCCTTTGACGGGTGTGGAGGGACCCCGAGAGCAAAGGTAGGGGTCAGCAATCTCTGCAAGGGGTTGGTTCTCACCCCTGACAAGGGACTATGAGAACCTTCCTGTCAGGATGAGGCAACAAGACCCCATGGCCATCAAGTCAGCAGAGTACAGAGCACGAGATAAACAAGTGCAAAGCTGTTTGAGGCTTGCAGTTCTGGCCACAGGCCCACCCGTCAGGCCCTTTCCTCTGGGGGCCGGCCAACACAATCTCAGCTGTCATATAGGACATGCACATCTTGCTTAAATGGGTTATCAAACTCACTGAGCTTGAGTTTGATTCCTGGCTTTGTTTGGATATTATGTGAAAATTAACATTTTCATCAATTATTAACCAAACTTACTTTTCTACCTTGATTACTCACGTTCTGCTTTTTTGCTATAGAACATATTTTTGAAAAATGTACAAGGCCCTGAGGACCCAGGGAGGTGTGGTTTAGGTAAAGAAGCCACATGACAAGGTCAGCTCCTGAAGCAGAGAGGTATGCCTCATGAACTGGCAGAGGCAGGGAGGGGCAGAACCATTACCCTCCAAAAAGGTGGAGGCCTAGCAGGTGACGTACAAGGAGACCACCCTGGATGTGCCTCAGAATTCAAACTGCCTTAATAGGCCTTAGAATAAAATCAAAGGCCTCTGTGAACTGGCCCCTACTGGACTCTTCCCACTCTTCAGCCACATTCGCCATTCTGCTCTTCAAACACACTTACGTCGTTGTGGCCCCAGGGCCTTTGCATTTACTGTTCTTTCCTTCTTTTCATGCTCTTACATTTGCAATTCAGTAGTTTTTAGTATACTCATAGAATTGTACAACCATCATTACAGTCAATCTTAGAACTTTTTAATCCTCCCAAAAAGGAACCCTATACCAATTAGTGGTCACTCCCCCAATCCCCAGCCCTATACAATGACTAATCTACTTTGTCTCTGTGGATTTCTCTATTCTGGGTATTTCATATAAATGGAATCATACAACACATGACTGATTTCTTTCACTTAGCATAATGTTTTTGAAGTTCATCCATCTGGTAGCATATATAAGCATTTCATTTTTATGGCTGAATAGTATTCCATTCTATGGATATATCATATTTTATTTATTTATTAGCTGATGGACATTTGGTTTGTCTCCAGTTTTAGCTATTATGAAAAATGCTTGTTATTGAACATTCATATACAAGTTTTTGTGTGGACATATATTTTCATTTCTCTTTGTTATATACCTAGGAGTGGAATTGCTGGGCCATACAGTAACTGTATGTTTAACTTTTTGATGAACTGTTATTCCAAAGTGGCTGCACCGTTTTACTGAGAATTTCAATTCCTCCACATCCTCACCAACATTTGTTATTGCCCATCTTTTTTATTAAAACCATTCTAGGGATATAAAACTATATCTCATTTTAATCATTTATGATAAATGATAAATCATTCATTTAATGAATTTATCATTTATTATTCATGATAAACCATTTGAATTTGCATTTCCCTAATTACTACTGATGCTGAGCATCCTTTCATGTGTTCATTGACCCCCATATATATTCTTTGAGGAAATGTCTATTTAAATCTTTTGCCCACTTAAAAAAATTAGTTGTCAATACTACTCAGCCATAAAAAAGAATTGAAATTTTGCCATTTGCAGCAACATGGATGGACGTGGAGGGTATTATGCTAAGTGAAATAAGTCAGACAGAGAAAGAAAAATACTGTATGATACCACTTATGTGGAATCTAAAAAAATACAACAAACTAGTGAATATAACAAAAGAAGAAGCCGACTCACAGATATAGAGAAGAAACTAGTGGTTACCAGTTGCGGGGGAGGTAGGGAGGGGCAAGATAGGAGTAGGGGATTAAGAGGTACAAACTATTATGTATAAAATAATCTATAAGGATATATGGTACAACACAGGGAATATAGCCAATATTTTATGATAACTATAAATGGGGTATAATCTTTAAAAATTGTGAATCACTCTGTTATATACCTGTAACATATAATACTGTACGTCAACTACACTTCAATTAAAAAATTTAAAAATTAGTTGTTTTTTTATTGAGTTATAAGAGTTCTTCGTAGATATATTATAGAAACAAGTCCCTTATCATATACATGCTTTGCAAATATTTCCTCCCATTCTGGGGGTTGTCTTTTCACCTTCTTGGTGGCATTGTTCACCTATGAACCCCACCTGCTCCTCTCTGAGTTTGAACCACCTCACCTGGCCCTTTATTATTCTTTTTGTTTTGGGTGCATTAGTCCTGTCTGAACTATTGGACTTTGACCCTTCTGGGGTCAAAAATCAAGTCTGGTGCTCCTGTGTCCTATCTACAATTGAATACAGGGGCCACCCAACGTGGGGTCTTGTGCAACCCATGCCCCAATTTTACCTTCCAGGGAGAGACTTGTGGACCCGCAGTTTGCGAAGCAGCACATCAGAAATATTGGGCATGACATCCAGGCCACTCTTTGACTCTTCTTCCTCAATAGCTGGGGAGAGTTCAGAAGGGGGCCCTGAAAAAAAAAGTGTTTAATTTATAAAATGTAATACTCTTGGCAATTTGCTTCAGGGGGCAAGGAATAGCTTTAACATTTATTGGAACCTGGTTATATGCCAGGGGCTTTATAATTGTTACTTTATCCTCACAATGACCCAATGAGCTAGACCTTAATCATCCCATTTTTTAGGTGGGTAAACTAAGACTCAGCAAGATTAATAACTTGCTTAAGGTCACAGAACTGGTAAATGGCATAGGCTTCAAATAATTCTATCTGCTCTAAGTTCTATGTTCTTCCCATTGTTCTCCATAGTACCAAGCAGGCTCTTGTGTCTGGGGTCTGAGGTTGGTTTCTGGCAACTGGAAAATTGTTGGCTCTTTGGCTATAAAGTTTGGAAAAGTCCCCTCTCTTTGGCAGGCTTCTCAAGAGGCCTGCTGCCCAACTATTCTTCCTCAGATGAATTCAGTTCTATCATCTGTGTCTTACTTAGAAGTCAGCATCTGGTTCCATATCCCCATAGATAGGAGTAGAAACAGGGTTTTTCCAGAGTAAAGCTAAGGTCATTAGATCTTTTACAGATCTCAGAAATAGATGCCTCCTCATCAAGAGAACCAATAAATAGCCTTTTTTTTTAAATCTCCTAAACCTGTCCTGGGTTTGTGCTCTGAAGGCAGAAAGAACAAACCAAGTATTCTCTTTCCCACAAATTTTTCTCCTGCTTGAAGACAGCTCTTATACATCTCCAAAGCTTCCCTTCTCCAGGTTTTAGCCCGATTTTCCCAACTGTTCACTGTGGCCTCTAGATACCATCCCCTGACTGCACACATTCTGGTTGTTGCTGTCCCAGAAGCCCAGATGTGCTCTAACAAGCTCTTAGCTCAGGAGCACAGTGGCAAATGGTCTTGGCATTGACATTAGTTATTCATTTAGCACAGACTTGCTCTGCCCTACACTATGGGCTCATAGCACATTTAGGATTAAAAGCCTTGAATCTCTTTTACTTGAACCAAATCAGGTATCTTCGTCCCATACAATGGTTATTTTCCATTTGCACGCAGGACTTTTAGTTATCCATGTTTTGCCGTCTTTCATGGGTTTGACCCAACAGATTTCCAGAACTGCAGTCCAGACCAGAGATCAGGACTATGGGCAAAGTTGTGGTAGCCATATAAATGGAGCTAAGATTGGGAGTCATGTGAATTAGAAGCCTCACCAAGGGAGACCATGCAGAGAAAAGAGGAGGTATAGTTTGGCTCCAGGTAAACAATGTTTAAATACTTCGAGCTTCCCGATAACTGAATAGTGTTCATGAGTTTCCTGGTACTCAAGGAATCCAGAAAAGTCCGGAGGACCATCTGTCAGAGTCAGGGCAGTCAGCGATTCTTCTTTGGATATGAGATTCGACTCATATCAGGTAGCTAGTTCTCTTAGTTACCTGTCACCTCTTGGGTTCTGTCCTGGCACTTACTGCTGTCTGACGTTTCCATGTGACAGATGGCAAACCTTGTGGTGCCTCTGGTCACACTCTACCTTTATGTATTCCCCACTGCACCCAGCAGAGAGATAATGAAGCAGTGGGCTCCTGAGAAATCTATGATTGTGACAGTACTGTATGAGGTCTAATAATCACAGGGAAGTCATACGAGGGGCTTTTGCCTAGAAAAGTCACCTAGGTAGAACCCCACTCCCCAAAAAGGGATGGGTTTCTAGCCCTGCTAAAATGGCTGTCTTAAGAGTGATCCCAGGATTTCCCTGGTGGTGCAGTGGTTAAGAATCCGCCTGCCAATGCAGGCGACATTGGTTCAATCCCTGGTCTGGGAAGATCCCACATGCCACAGAGCAACTAAGCCCATGTGCCACAACTACTGAGCCTGCCCTCTAGAGCCAGTGAGCCACAACTACTGAGCCCTCATGCCACAACTACTGAAGCCCATAAGCCTACAGCCCATGCTCTGCAACAAGAGAAGCCACTGCAATGAGAAGCCCGTGCACCGCAACGAAGAGTAGCCCCTGCTCGCCACAACTAGAGAAAGCCCGTGCACAGCAACGAAGGCCCAACGCAGCCAAAAATAAATAAGTAAATAAAAAGTATAAATAAATAAATAAATAAATAAATAAATAAATAAATAAATAGAGTGATCCCAGAACCTGCCACCCTCCTGATCTCAACCAAATTAACAATAACAACAACAAAAAATTTAAAGTCAACTAAAAATAGATCAGCAACTCTCAAGTACAGGAAAAGGCAATAATCTTTAAAAATAATGGCCAGAGGGGCCTCCCTGGTGGCGCAGTGGTTGAGAGTCCGCCTGCCGATGCAGGGGATACGGGTTCGTGCCCCAGTCTGGGAGGATCCCATATGCCGCGGAGCGGCTGGGCCCGTGAGCCATGGCCGCTGGGCCTGCGCATCCGGAGCCTGTGCTCCGCAACGGGAGAGGCCACAACAGTGAGAGGCCCGCATACCGCAAAAAAAAATAATAATAATGGCCAGAGAAAAACAGAACTTACTAGAAATAAATGTAGGGCTCCCACCCTTGATAACCCTTTCTTCCTCCCTCAAAGAATCAGTACTGAGAGGAAGATGTGAGAGGAAAAGTTGTGACAAACTTTTGTAGTCACTTTTGTGACTACAGAGCTGGAAGAGAAGTGGACCGAGGGATGGGCAGGCAAGCTGCAGAGGCGATTCAGAAAGTTTCTCTAGAGTAGAAGGATATCCATCCCATCATAAGAACACTCCAACAAGACAAAAACTGCTTGTGCTGCTATTTGCTTTTCGTACTGAGGAGGAGGGGAGAGGAAAAGCAGAATGACAGCATAGTATTCTACCAGAGCTGATGATCTCAAACAACACAGAGGGACTTACCAGAAAGGAAAGTAAGAGAAAATAAATAAAACAATCCCTTCTGATAGAGTGAGTGACAGGAGACACATAGAAAGCCCCAACTGAAGCTGTCACAACCCCTACCCCCATCCTGCACTTCTGAGAAATAGCAGAGTGGCCAAACTCTTTGGATTTTGTCTATCTTTTCCTTCCTTTATCTGGCAGGGGAGTGAGAGTGGCTGCTGGGAATAGTTGGGTTAAGTGTGGAAAATAAACATGTGGGCAGATTGTCCCTATAATTCTACCCTGAAATGGTGAAATAATCCATGCCCACTACTGCCCACCCAAGGGAATAAGATATGCCCCCACTTCAATGGAATAAATTCAAGTGTTAGACTATTAACAAAGTTATAGAAAAAGAGCAGAAACCAACCCACAACCACCAGTACCCACAGCGCCAGCTGAACTTCCTCTTTTCCCCACCACCCAAGCAGTGACAAAGCAGACACAAAATACCCAGTCCTCAACTAAGAGCTGCCAGGAGGACAGAGATCTCAGAAAAGGTAGGAAAAAATCAGTGAAAATTGACCTACACAATATATCTAGGTCAAGAGAACATCCAGGAGAAATGTCCATATCAAAAAAATATTAATTGAAAACAAATGGCATGGCAACTACACAAAAATAGTATCGTCAAAAGAGGAAGGAAAGAGGAGAGGAAGGTATAAAGGAAAGAAGAAAAGAAACATGCTGGAGACAGATGTCAGAATAGAAACATAGATGCAAGAAACGCATAAAATGCATTTCTGTGCAAAATGTATACCACAAATGTTTTGACTCAAGGAGAAATTAGAACCTGAAAAAATGAAAATAGGAATCAGAGGTGAGATGACAGGATCACACAAAATGGAAGAAGATTACAATTTAAGGAAATAAACTGAAGACCAAAATAACAAAATGAAGCAAAAAATTCTAAAAATATAGAACTAACCAATATGTTGGAAATATGAAGGAATAAAACAGATAGAGCCTCAAGCTGAATTAGTGGGGGAGATTAAGATGAGCACAAGGAAGTAAAGAAGGAAAGAAAGATTAAAGTATTGAGAGGTAGAGTAATGGACCTACAGTGGAGACACTGATGAGAAATTTACAGATTATGGTGGCTCTGAAGTAGTGAAAAAACAAAAGGAACAAAGAACACATTCAAAGACATAAGAGAAGAAAAAATTTCCTCCACTGAGAGAAAAGCTGAACTTGCAGACTGAAAAAGCACACCAAGAAAAAAAAAATTATATATATATATACATATATATAAAACCTTACTCTTTTCTATGCATGTATATATATCTTATATAGATCCATAGCTATATATGAACATAAAAATGCTTCTCCAACTACCCTCATAGAAAGAGTAAGTAACCTAAAGGGAAAGGTGAGGGTTGAGAGGTGCTGGAAATAAGCTGGTCTCAGACTTCTCTACAACACTGAATACAGCATAGCATCTACAAAGCTCTGGGGAAAAAAGTGATCCAGAATTTATAACCATCTAAGCTGTCCTTCAAGAATAAGAACAACATTTTCAAACATGCTAGAATTCAAGGAACCTCTAAGCCCTTCTAGGAAAACTATTAGATGATGAAATCCAGCTAAACAAGACATAAATCAAAATCATAAGCTTGGGAATTGTGAGCCACAGTAAAGGGACTGGTGGTGAACATTAAATTCATTTACATGTAAGCTTAAAGCTAAACAACTATGGAAATTATGGTTACAGAATGGAATGTAAATGTTACAACCTTGAGAGTATAAAAAGAATAACTTATCATTTGTATAGGTGGAGATGGAAAGGTTAGGAAGAAATATGAAAGTGGGAAGAAATACTGCCATTCTCATCTTTCCCTGCAATAATCCAAACTTGAAATATGTAATATAAAAACAAACCTCAATGACTCCAAACCCTTAATGCATTTCATAATATCTATTTTAAAACTTTTTAAAACTAACCTGTTTTTTTTTTTGGAGGAAGCAATTACCAAAATTCAGCAAGCCCTACAGTTTCACTTCACTTTAATTCAAGTTCAATTAAATTTTCATACTTTTTATTAAAAAAAGTATATGGAGCAATCTATAATCTCCCTCACTCCCTCTGTATTTGTGGGAAAGGGGATGTTTGATGTAAGCGATTTTTACTTTCTTCTTTGTGTTTTTCACTATTAGTTGAATTTTTTGATAATCGATGAGCTATTTTTAATAAAAACAGTAAAATTATTTTTAAAATATCTGCCTATACCACCTCATTCCAATGAAAGCTTTTGTTTCTGGCAATCTCCAGGACTTGGAAAAGTAACTTTGGGGGCTTCTGGTTAAATATGTGCTAAGGTCCAGGATGATCCCCCAAAAGGTCAAAGATATTTGACCTGGGGATCAACTCTCTTCTGATCTGTTTTCTCAGGGAGGCCTTCTCCTTGCCTGAGACCTGAGGGCCCTGAGCCCAGACTGGGGTGTCTGGAAGGACTGCCTCAGCCCACACCTCTCCCAACGTCCAGGTCCAGATATCCAGCCACCTCCTAGACATTACCCGCTGGATCAGGACAACAAAAACCACTTCAACAGCCACCATTGATCAAACATAAGCTTGCATTAGATGCACTTTCTCATTTACTCCTTAGAATAGCCTTGCAGAGCAAATATTGCTAAGCTCATTTTCTGGGGATGCTGCGAACTAGGAAACTGAAGCTCAGCAAAGTTAAGTAGATTCCCCAGGATCCCACCTAGATACTGGTAGTGCCAGGATGCAAAGCCAGTTCTGTCAGACTGTAGCATCCAGGCTTCTTCCCACAGGCATTCAGGTGTCCAAACCCAAATGCGTTGTCTTTCTCCTTAAGGGAGCTCCTTCTCCTGTGCTCCCACCCTGATTAATAGCACCATTACCCCCTTGGCTGTGCAGACACACACCTGTTGGTCTTTCTGGTCTCTCCCTCCACCCCATCCCCTCATCAAGTCCTGCCAAGCTGATCTCCAAATGGCTCTCAAACCTATCCTCCCCACGTTCCCTCCTGTCCATCTCAGTCTACAGTCCCATCACCTCTCACCAGGCTGCTTCCATACCCTCTTACCTAGTCTCCCCACCTCTAGCCTCAGCTTTCATAAACTGTCCAGAAGAATTATTCTCAGACTCAGCTTTGATCCTCATGCTTCCTTACCTACAGGCTTCTCTGGCTTTGCAAGGGGTGCTAAAGGAAGTTCAAACCCATTAATTAGACCTCAAAGAACTTTACCTTCTCTGATTCCCACCTCCACTCCACCCTTGCTGCCCATCTCTTTGGGACACATGGCTCACACTTGGTTCACCTGGGATTCCTTGTTCCTGGAACATGCCAAGTGCTAGAAGATGCCTGGGTGCCTTTGCTCCCACTATTCCCTCTGCCTGGGATGCCCTTCTCTTCCTCAGCTCCAAGGTGCTCCTCCAAGGATCCTGCCCTGACTCATTCACCCCTACTGAGCTGGCTGCTTCTTCCTCTGTGTTCCTAGGTACTTTATGGTCTTAAAGTCTTAACACAATGTATTGTAATGACATTGTCTACCCTTGTATTTCCTCTCCTACAAGGTGAGGGTGAGCTCATTAATTTATTCAATATTTATTTAGTGCTTACTACGCTCCAGGCAATGAGCATGGAGCTACGCATATAATGCTGAGCAAAACAGATGTGTCACTGTCCTCTGGGAGCTTGTTACCTGGCAGGACAGATTAATTAGAGAAATACCCAAATGTTACTTTTCATGCTATGATAGATTTTATAAGGGAGAAGCATCTGGAGCATGCTGGAAAAGTCTTCCCTAGGAAGGTGACATTTGAGCAGATATCTAGAGACTGAATGGGAGTTCATTAGGCAAAGAGGAAGAGAGGAGGAACATTGCCGGTAGAGGGAACAGCATGTGCCAAGCCTAAGAAGGAGGAGGAACGAGTTGCTGAAGCAAGGCCAGGACGTTGAGAGGGAGGAGGAGAGTGGTCCTAGAAGATGCTGGGGAGGTGAGCAGGGTTAATCGCACAGGGCCTCTTAAGCTCTACTAAGGATTATAGTGCTCATTTTGAGAGCAGAATGAAGCCTCTGAAGAGGCTGAACCAGATTTGCATTTCAGAGATTCCTCTCGCTGCCTGTGGATGGTGGATTGAACTGGATGAGGAGGTCAGGAGTGCAAGCAAAGGGATGGGATAGGAGGTTGTTGAGGGAGCCAAGGGACTGGTAATGACGGCAGGGCCTGAGCCTCCTTCACCTCTGCACCCCCAACATGCAGCCCAGGAACGGGTCCACAGTCAGCCTCATGTCTTTGGCTTGAAATGACCTGCAGATGATCAAGACCCAAACATCCTTCAAAGGGTCCCTGTGAAGAGAACTGGTTGGCTTGTTGGAAAGACCAGATGCAACAGGGAAGAGAGGCTCCAAGTCCTCAGAAACCAAAGGGGAGCCAAAGTTCTTAAGACTCCAGAATGTTCTAGATTTTCCCCATCTCCCAAAGGAACAGCCAACAATCATCAGGAGATTTGAGTTTTTCCCAATGAGCTCATAGGCACTGTTGTATTTAGAAACTGTTAAGGGGGCCAGACTCTCCAGCTCCCAGGGGGGGGTTACAATACCTTTGGTCCCAGGTACAGGCGGGGATGAGGCTCTTTGATGGAGCTTTCAGAATGTAGGAAAAGGAAGTCACAACTCTGCTGATCAAGCACATGTGGTTGCCCGCCACATCTCCAGACTGCCCTATATACTGTGGAGCACGGAGTACAATGTCCCACTTAGCTGGCAAGAAAGAATTCTACAAACTTGATGACAGGAATTAAAATGTATGACAGGTTCCTGCTGGAATAAAGACCAGTATCACATAAAAACATTACATCAGCTCAGTGAAGTAGGTACTATTCTTACCCCCATTTTATAGATGAGCAAACAAGGCATCTAGAGCATAAGAAACCTGCCTGAGGCTATGCAGCTGGTAAGTGGGGAAGCTTGAGCTTTTAACCACTCAGATTCTAGAAATGAGAGAAAAGTGGGAGGGAGGGTACCTTCACTGAACACCTTCCATGGTTAATTTTTTACAATTTAGTGTTTATAGGAATCAAACTCATTTACCTGGTAATTTTATTTCTAAGATCTATCTTGTCCCCTCTTGGTATTAAATAGTGAGGTGTTGTTGTAGTAGTGGATGTCTACATTGTTATAATTTTTTGTAAGTTAACTTGGCAGTATGCATATATATTTAAATATAAATACCTTTTGATCAAGCAATTCTACTTCTAAGATACTATCCCATGGAAAAACTCATGCATTTCTATGAAGTTACATCATGGAGAATGTTCATTATAACATTGTTTATAGTAGAGAAAGAATACAAACAACCTAAATAGTAATCAATAAGACAGAGGTCAAACAATTTATATAGTTCCTCATACCACAGAATGCTACAAAGCAGTATTAAATTTTATTAAAAAACTAAAAGCTCCATATGCACTAAATGAGAAACTTTCTAATATTGTTACGTAAAAAAGACAATGTGACAGAGACAACTGGTCATCCACCAAAATCAGCCCTCCTCTGCTTCCATGTGAAAGGAGTTTAATATGGACATATGGCCAGCAGCCCAGCTAGTGACAACATTCCCCAGTATCTCTTGCTGCTAGGTATTGCCATGCCACATCATCACCAATGAACTGGGAGCTAAAAAGAGATATGCAACTCCCAGTTTACTTAAAAAAAAAAAAAAAAAAAGCCTGCTCTGAACTTCCATTGTTTCCCCTTCCTACAAACTGGAACACAGATTTACCCATGATCCAGCTTCAACCATGTAGACAAGTGTAATACCTCAGGGGATGGCAAAATGACAACAGAGAAGAAACCAGGGTCTCCGAATGATCACATGGAGCAGAGCCACCTGTAACCCGACAGCTCACCTTAGAATTGTTACTTGAGCATGAAACAATCTTCTCTCTCCTATAGGTTAGCATACTTTGGGGCCTCATGTCAAAGCAACTTAGATTTTATCTTAATTAAAGCAGGAAGGTTGCAGAATACTTTAAAAGAGTTACTTACATAGAAAATTTGGTAGTAAATATAAAAGAAAGTACACCATGGCCACATGCATTTTATTGCAGGACCGTAAGGGTTTATTTCTATATATGGAAAATTATTAGTTAATATATTAAATGATATAATTTATATGATTCTTTCAATAGATATGCAAAACAAATTGACAAAATTCAACATGAATCTTAAAACTCAGAAGAGAAGAATATATTTCCTTAAAATAATGAAAAATAAAAATATAAAATAATACATGAAATAATATATTCTTATATTTTATATATTTTATCTTTCTACATATTATATGTTCTCCTATTTAGTGATAATATAAATATGAAATAATAATAAAAAGTTAAAATAGTGCATCTATTTAATAATTAGGTACAACATGGTCCTTGAAAGAAAAACACACAAAAAATTCAATTAAAAACAGAAAAAAGGCAAGAGTTCTCCTTATCAGCATTGTCATATTAGAGAATGTTGCCAAAATAAAAAAATATATACAGATATACAAAAGAAAGACACATACACATGCACAAGCACACAACTAAGACAAATAGTGAATTTGATAAAATAAAATAACAGGTTGTGAATGTGAAAAAATGCGGTATTTTGCAAAGTGGTCAAGAGCCTTTGGATTTAGACACATCTGGGTTCCAATCCTGGCTTTAGCAGTTAATTACCATGTGAACTTTATCTCCCTGAATCAATTTCCTTATCTGCAAAATGGGTATAATAAGACCCACCCCTCAGGGTTGCTGTAAGCATTAAGTGAAATATTGTCAAATGCTTAGCATGGGTCCTGGTACATAATAATCACCCTAGTTATAATAATCATGCTAGTTAACCACTATTATAACCACTCTACCATTTGTTAACAGTAATATTTATTATACAAGAAACATGTATAATACCAAGCAGCATTCATCTATGACACTAATTATCAGTTAGGAAAATCTAATGAAAAAAGTCTTCTTCATAAATAAGCAAAATTATAAATCATGTAGAATTTGTCTCAATAAGAGATATGGAAGACCTTTACAAAGATCCTTAAATCTAGTACAGGAAAAAGAAAGGAATACTTAAATTAATAGAGGGACAAACCACGTGCCTGAATGAGAACTAAATGTTTGCAAACTAAATAACTGAAAAATCTATGAACTGTAAAACAAACAAAACTAGGACAGTTCTGAATCCAGTGTGTAGCCTTAAAGCAATCACAATTAAAATGTTGTATAAGATGACATAAATTTCACTTAGAGAATAGGTAGGTGAGAGGCAAAACTGGAAAAGACCCAGAATCCATAAATCTTAGGTTAGAGTTAAGAGCTTTCTGAAGTGTCCTAGTCCAATAGGGAACAGAGGCCCACAGAGGCTGAGGAACATAACACCAGACACTGTTAAGTGGTGTCTGGCCATGAACTCCAATCTCCTGAATTCTTGTCCAGTTGCTCTATTAATTTGCACTGAATCTTTGTATCTAGAATATAATGAATACTCTGAAAAAGAAGAGCAATGGGGGAGAAGTAACCCACTGTACACTGAAACATATTATAAGGCAGCGGTAATTAAAATGGTACAATACTGATCAGAATAAAACAGAATCAAGGGCCCAGAACCAGTCTTTGCTATACATTAAAAAAAGATGCAGTATATGATTATCTAAGCCACAATGTAATAAGAAATATAAACACTATTAAAATATTATTGAGGTAACAGAATCTTAAGTCTTCAAATACCTATATCTTAAAACAAATTTCAGAGGTATTAGCAAAATAAATATAAATAAATCAAACTGTAGATAAACTACCAGAAAATATATTTGCTATCCCAATTAAGGAGAAGTAATATTTTTATAATGATTTAAATAATAGAAGACTTTCAAAGGAAAAGATAAGCTAAAATTACTGTATAAAAACTTTATGATCTCTCTAAAATAATACAAATTTTGTTCAAAGGCAAAAAAAAATCAAAAATGAAAAAGTATTGACAAAAAATACAGCCAAAGAACGGTTACTATCTATAACATCTACATGTATGACCAACAAAAAACCCAAGACCCAAATCAACACATGAGTAAAGAAATAAATAGTTAATTCACCCATTAAGAAAAAAATATTTTAAAATTTTAAGTTTAAGCAGATTAATTGAAGTAATAATGGAATGGTATTTCGCACTACTACTGCTACTAATAGTAGTAATTGTTATTTTGGATCATCTTGTTCTCGTTACATTCTGGCCAATAAGGAGCAAGAGCAAAGCAAAGCAAAGCAAAGTCTAGAGCAGGTAGTGTTTAGTGAGAAGACCCCTCACTCAGTCTATAGGGAGCATCACCCATTGGAGGTAATATGGTAAATGCAAATATTCCTACAAATATTCCTACACTTTGACACCGTGACTCTCAAGCCTGAGAATGTATCCCAAGAGAGTAACTTAAAGGAAGAAAGAAAAAAAACCTACAAGTACAAAGTTGTTTACAGTAGTGTTGTTAATCATAGTTAAAAGAACTGTAAACATCTGAAATACCCGACAATAGATACATCAATACAAAAGGAAACTACGCACCCATTAAATGATAACTATGAGGACAAGTCAAACTATAATGGAATTAGTCACAAAGTAAGTATTTTAAAAGTAGAAACAGGGGACTTCCCTGGTGGCACAGTGGATAAGAATCCGCCTGCCAATGGAAGGGACACAGGTTCGATCCTTGGACTGGGAAGACCCCACACGTCGCAGAGCAACTAAGCCTGTGTGTCACAACTACTGAGCCTGCGAGCCACAACTACTGAAGCCCGCGGGCCCAGAGCCTGTGCTCCGCAGCCACCGCAGTGAGAAGCCCGTGCACTGCAACAAAGAGTAGCCCCCGCTCGCCACAACTAGAAAAAGCCCACGCACAGCAAACGAAAACCCAACGTAGCCAAAAATAAATAAAATTAAATCTTAAAAAAAAAAAGGTAGAAACAGGGAGTTACATCTACACCACCAAATCAACTGTGAAAAAATTATAAATAAGGGTAAATACTAGAAAGAATAAAAACGGTTGCTTTTTCAGAATTTATGGGGTTGCGGGTGACATTTTAAGATAAATCTTTTCCTAGGGTTTTAAATCTGCTTTAATAAACAAGTTCGAAATTCAAAGTAGAGAAGTATATCATATTTTTCCAAAGATTTCATCTAAAGATGATTAATTTTTTTAAATTAGTACTTTAAAAAATTGTTGGAGAGTCAGGCATGTAAGCCAGCCGGAGCGGCAGCGCCGGTAGCAGCGACCCGGAGGGAAGCGCGAGGCAACGCTGGCTGCGGGGACTCGATGACAGTGCGAGAAGTACTAGATTTTACAAGTTTGCACCATGCGTGAGTATAAGCGAGTTGTTCTTGGCTCAGGAGGAGCTGGAAAATCTGCTCTGACTGTACAATTTGTTCAAGGAATTTTTGTTGAAAAATATGATCCTATGATAGAAGAGTCTTATAGAAAGCAAGTTGAAGTAATGCACAACAGTGTCTGCTTGACATCTTGGATACTGCAGGAACGGAACAATTTACAGCAATGAGGGATTTGTACGTGAAAAACGGACAAGGCTTTGCGTTAGTTTATTCCATCACAGCACAGTCCGTATTTAACGATTTACAAGATCTGAGAGAACAGATTCTTAGAGTTAAAGACACTGATGATGCTCCAATGATTCTGGTTGGTAATAAGTATGACTTGGAAGAAGAAAGAGTTCTAGGAAAGGAACAAGGTCAAAATTTAGCAAGACAATGGAACAACTGTGCATTCTTAGAATCCTCTGTCATATCAAAAATAAATGTTAGGGCCTCCCTGGTGGCGCAGTGGTTGAGAGTCCGCCTGCCGATGCAGGGGATACGGGTTCGTGCCCCGATCTGGGAGGATCCCATATGCCGCGGAGCGGCTGGGCCCGTGAGCCATGGCCGCTGGGCCTGCGCATCCGGAGCCTGTGCTCCGCAATGGGAGAGGCCACAACAGTGAGAGGCCCGCATACCGCAAAAAGAAAAAAAAAATAAAAATAAATAAATAAATAAATAAATGTTAATGAGATCTTTCATGACCTAGTGTGGCAAATTAACAGAAAAACTCCAGTGCCTGGGAAGGCCCGTAAAAAGTTGTCATGTCAGCTGCTTTAAGATACTAAATGCATTGTAGCTCTGAGCCAGGTCTGAAGAACTGTTGCCCAATTCAACAGTGCCAGCATTCCAACTTTGTTAAACCTACCAACATCTTAAACGGACTTTCTGTGGTGGTACCCTTTAAGGAGCAAATGAAAGCTACTACATCAGTTTGCACATTCTAATCACTTTCCAGTATCACAAGAGAGATTTTTACTTATATAATAGCCCTAGAGTATGCAGCTGGTAAAACCAAAGGCTACAATCCAGTATTACTGTTAAGAGACATTTTTCATCCACCAATGTTGTACATGTATGAAAATGGTGTACTGTATACTTTAACACGCCCCATACTTTGTATTGGAGAGTACAATAATGTAAATCCTAAAAGCACCACTATTTTAGCATAATAGAAGAAAGTCCAAAGAGCTCCTATATAGACTACTCCAGATAACTTCACCTCTTTGATACTTGTAACTTATTGTAATTTAAAAAAAATAAATTCAAGGTCATTATCATTGTATTGTACAAATAAGTGCTTTAACACAGCTATATAGTTTTTTAATTTTTAAAAACCTGTGGAGACAGTGATCTTGTCTTTAAGATATGATAGTCCTTTCAGTATAATGTCTTAAAGACGTTGCCTTTAATATCTGTTGGGAAGGAAATATCCAGACTTTTCAAATCTTTTATTATGTTTCCTGTTTTGTTTACATAGGGAACAATGTTTATAGTTGTGTGTTCAGTGGGGGTCTACAACAAGAAGTGTATATTTTCAAACAATCTTTTAATGATTTAACAATTTTTGTAAATCATTTTCAGTCTTCTGCAGCTGTAGATTCTCACTGTGAATCCCCTGCTTGCTCATGCATAAGTGTATTTGCAATACCAAATATACAGGTTTAGTATTTTTGCCTGTTAGTGATTGTTTCAAATGTGTAACGTTTTGGTTGAGATGTTAAATGGTGGATGAGTACCGTGGATGTGAATGTGGGAAGTAATTTTAATTATGTGTAATTGGTCACAAGGCCTAAGTTGCATAACTATTGCTGTTTTATTTAACAATGCCTTGTTGCTTTGTATGCATTAACATTTGAGTGTAAACATTGTGTGTCTATCCAACAGGGAGCCACAGTATTTAAATTGAACAACCTAATGTTACAACTCCTTTTGAGATGGCCAAACATAAACTAAAAGCCTTAATTAAAGTGGTGAAATTTTACATAACTTAGCATCAGTAGTTCAATAAATTTGGATTGCAAAAAAAAATAATAATTGTTGGACGTTTTACTTCTGGGAATCTTCTTGTCAATGTTGAATAGGTAGGTGTTAGTTACTATATTTCAGACTAGGGGCTTCTAACATGGTTGGTGGCACCCTGGACACAGCCACAGAACAATCCTTAAGCAGAAGGTTTCTATGCTGAGAATGACCACGAGTAGCGTGAGCCATCGGGAGAAGTGAGTCAGGAGATGGGAGCTGGGGTGGAGGTGAGGCAAGAGACCCCAAGTTTTACTTTCTGAAGGCGAGTCTGGCAAGTGGGTGGGTGGGGCCTTGCAGCCACCAGGAGGGAAGGGCTGGGGTCTGGACTTTGTAGTGACAGCAGATTAGAAAGCAAGAGATGACTCTGATGTCTCAGAAAGAGGAACTGTTCTATCTGGGTGGCTTCCTGGGTGTGAGAGGAAAAGGAAAAGGAAATGGAAGCATCAGAAGTTCAGGCCTGGGTCACCCTTCCAGACCCACTAGGTGCTAACAAGGCTCAGGGAGGGCTGGAGGGGTCCAGAAGGGGGGTTGGTTGGAAGAGACAAGTTTAGAGGTTTTCTGAGTGGGCAGGAAACGCCACCTGATTCACTTATTTGCAAATATTTACTGAGGGCCTGCTCTGTCTGTTCCACACTCGCCACTGGGATGGACAAAGGCCCTGACAGGATGTGCAGTGTTTACACGTTCACCTTCTTTGATCTGGAGAAAATGAAGCTAGCCCCAGCCTGAGGAGAGCATCTCCCCAATCCCACCTACCTTTTTCCTGCTCAGCCGCTTCACTAAGGTCTGGAAGCTTGAGCCCCACTAAGTTCTGATTTCTTAGCAGGATGTGCTCCTTTTTAGGAAAAGAAAGACAACGTTTCAGACGGTGACCTCAGGGTAGACTCTTCCCTTGGTTCTATGGCTCTGTGACCCCTCAGTCTCACGGGGCAGCACTCGGGGCGGGGACAGTCACGACATCTGAGGGGCACCAGGAAGACCGCTCCTCTCCCAGCCTGTAAAGGTGCTGGAAACTCCACCACCAGTGCCCCATTCCTTGGGTCAGGAATGGTCCTTCGCACGGCTGGCTTTTTAAATAAGCCTGTGAGCCTCAGGGCAAGGGAGCTGCCAGCCACATGGTGGCTGAAGGCTGGAAGACAAACAGAGGCAGAGCCCAGGGCTCTGGGGATTGGAGGGTCCCCTGGGTGTGTATGGAGCGGCCAGAGATGGAAACAATGTTTGTGATCTCATGGCCGTGCTCTGAGCTGCCTGGAGCTTCCTGCCTTGTTATTCTGGGCAGTGAGTGCCCACCTTCAGGACTTGTGACCTCCCCTGCCCCCAGTTCCTCAGTGGCCTGTGATGGCACCTCTTGAGTTGTTAAACTCTCCAGACGAATGAGGCCTGCAGATTGCGGTCCCAAGGCAGCAGGCCAATAGCCACTGCTGCCTGGGGCTTCGGCCAGCAGAGCCGAGAGAGATGGGGATGCTGACGGCAGGTATGTGGCACAGGTAGGCTCACACCTGTTCCAAGTCCAAGACCGGCGCTCCCAAGTGGAAATGCCACACAGAGCTCCTTGGGCCTGCGACTTGTGCTTCTAAGGGTATTTTCAGTGTCCCGGTAGCAAAGGCCACTTGGACGGTTTTCCTCCTGGGTGAAGGAGAGGAAGGGGCCAGCAGAGGGAGCTCTGGCCTAGATGGAAGTCATGGGCCAGGGCCCTTGACCTGTTTCCTTAACCAGAGGCCCACAACCAAGCGGCTCTCAGCACCCTGGCTTGGGCTGGAGGTGCGGTCAGACGCAGGGCAGTGGTTAGTGGGATGGGGCCTCCAGGTTCTCTGTGGTTTTCTTTGCTGCAGAGAGGAACTGGCAGGGGTCTGGGGGTGGCCTGTCACCTGGGCCTGGACTCTGCTGCCCAGAGGCATGTGAAGGCAAATGCCTGTCTGACCTCCTTGGCGTCACCTTCCCCAGGGGTCTGGCGCTGCGGCCCACCAGAGGAGGTCCTTGCACGCCTGTGCTGACCCGCTAGCTAGTGAGGTCTTCCTGGCTGGGTGGGCTTTTCTGTGTATAATGTTTTTAACCTCAGCAGCCAGGCCCCAGCTCCCCCGGAGCCTCCAACGCAGAAGGCTTCTGTGCAGGATAGTGACCACGGTTGGAACGCGTTCCTGCTAGTGCAGACCCCCAACCCCACACTTGCTCTTGACAGCTGTCAAGTGCCTCTTTTCCTTCCCTGTCCCATGGCCCCTCTGTAGGGGAGCCAGGAGGGCCTCATCCAACTCCAGCTGTGCGGGTGCCAGGCCCCACCCCAGGGAGTCCCGGCTGCCTTGGCGTGTGGCCTGGGTTGGCCCTCTGGGGAAGTGGGGCTTGGGTAAGGATTTCTTTGTCCTGTTAAACTCTTCTCTTCCTCACACCCTGAGCTCTCTCCCCCTGCATCTCTGGATGCCCCCCAGTCATTCCATGAATAGGGCAGTAGCCCCATGAGAGACAGCTGTGCCTGGTTTGATGGCCAGTGACAGTTAGGGACATCAGGGGTGTTAGAAGAAATTCACCACAGGGGGAGCAGCCCCTCACGGCCATGTTTGGATGGATTTGAGGCCCTTTGTTAACAGGTATCAGGAAGGAAAGCTTGGAGGGCAAGACAGAGGGAAAAGCCATTCCATCCTTGCCCCATCCTAGGCGTGACAAGGTGCTCCGTCAAAGGCTTCTTGTTCATGAGCCACCAGCTCCAGTTAGAGAGGAAAACACAGCCCAGGACTCAGGGCCCATGTGTCCTTCCATATACCCACCTTCCCCTTGAAATGTGGCTTTGTGTGGCAGCTCTACACCAGCTGCCCTCACCCGAGTGAGCAGGGTAAAGGCACGAAATGTGATATTTGTGAAGGACATGCTGCCCAGTGGGCTGGTTTTCGGGATGGGGAAGTTCAGGGTTCCACAAGGCCCACGTCTGGGCCACACCTGCCCCGCCCCAGGCCCAGGTCAGCCCGGCCCAGAGGCCCTCAGCCCAGGTTGGGGACCTGGACGCACACCCTGCCCAGCAGGCCCCCGGGAACCCACCTCACGGAGTTTGGTCAGTTTCTGCATCCGCACTGGCTGCACTTGTATCTGAAAGTCTTTAAGTCCAGGAGCCTTGGCCAGCTTGCTGCCAGCTTTGCCTGAAAGACGCTTCTCTTCCTCTGCCAGCGGCACCTTGGCAAGCACTTTCTGCAGCCGGGGGCCGGGTTCTTCGGGACTGCTGTCCCAGGAGACACCCCGCAGCAGAGGCGGCCGGGACGCAGGAGGCCACAGCTCAGCTTTGGAGCCAACCTTGGACCCTGTGGGCTCTCCGACTGTACTTTTCCCCTGGGGGGACTGGGGAGCCACCCCTCCAGAGCCCTGGGTTGGGCTTCTGGGCAGAGGGTTGCCCTCCTTGGCTGTCTTCAGAAGCGGCTTCCCTAGCTCGCTCTCAACAGGGCCAGGCTGGGGGCTGTTCAGGGCCATTTTCCCACCACTGCCTGTGCCAGAAGCTGGGCCCTTGGGTATGGCCTCTGGGCAATGGAGGGGATCAAAGTTTTCCTTTTGTTCTATTGCAATTTCTTTGGACTTCTCAACTGTGGGAGAGCGAGGAGTCAGCCTGCCCTGAGACACTTTCCTCTGGTCATTCTGCTTGTGGTCAGCTAGCCCTTTGAGGACATTCTGAAAGAGACAAGGTAGAGCTGGGACCCCGGGGGCAGGTTGGAGGGGAGAAGGGTGAATTCACCTCTGCTGTGGGGTCTCTATCTCCATGGACCCTGCTAAGGGACCCGCACGTGTGTGTGTACGCACGTGCGCACATGTGTATGTGTGTGTGTGTGTGTGTGTGTGTGTGTGTGTGTAGGGGTGGGGAGGTGTTGGAGAGGTATGGGCTAGGTAGAAAGGGAGGACCTCTCAATCACATCTGAGCCGGTAAAGGGGACCTACAAACAAGCCTGAGGTTTGTAAAACAGACAGGATAAGGGGACCTGCCATTCAAAACCTGCCAAGAACTTCCCAAGGGCTAGGTGCTGCAGAGGACAGTGGAATGGAGGGCAGCCACAAGTTTTGGCTTTGACTCTGTTGCCCCAGATTCTAGTCCTGGCTCTGCCTGGCAAGGCCCTTAACTCTTAGGGATTCAGATTTCCCATCAGGTTTGTGAACTCCCTGAAATTATATACAAGTGTATATGTGTGTTTGTGTGTTGTATGTATTTTTCTGGGAAGAGAGTCCACAGCTTTCAGCAATCTCTCAGAGCGTTCTATGATCCAAAAGAGGTTACAGATCACTGAATAAGGGGGTTCTTGCGAAGCTGATAGCTTGCTGTTCAGAAGTTCCAAGATTCTGTACTCTTCTTTCATTTCCCAAGGGAAACCTGCTTTGTGAGGTGCAGGTTCGTGGGTCTGTCTGGGTATTTGTGTGTGCTGCCTTGTGTGTGTGCTGAAACTCTACCAGAGGACTCTATCCCAGACCTAGTTCTAGATGAGATTATATTCTATGCTGCCCTTGACACCACCTTGAGCAGGTGGTTCTAAGCAGGTGTGGGGCTCTTCGTTTGCTCATCAGCAAAGATGAGGTTTTCCAGGCTGCCCCCAGGAAGAGTCCCAGCTAGGGGCTGGAGCTTTCCTGCAATTTTCACTAGAGCTGACGGGGGCAGCAGTCTTGCCTGGCTGTTGCTGGGCCCAGTGGTCCCCCTGGCCTCTGGCAGCAGCCTGACTGGGAATGTAGGACTATGGGCAGGACCACCATGGAGGTCATCCCCACTGAATCCCACAGCCTCACCCCCTCCACCTCAGACTTCCAGTCACCGTAGGGCAGAGGAACCTTCTAGCTTCCTCAGCCTTGACCTTCCACTCACGCACACCCACTGGCAGGCTGCCCAGGGCCAGCCTAGGCTTCTGGGACACCGTGTCTCCCACACTCAAATCATCCAAACTGGGCAGACCTCAAACTCACAGGCTCGCCAAGTGGAGGTGAAGAGACTTCGGCCTCATCCCCCTTCTGCTGGAGAAAGTAAACACGAGTCAGTCAGCAACGTGAAGAGACCGAATCTCCTCCTGAAAGGCCCTCAAGCAGACCCCTACGGTGGTGTCGACGTCTCCCCCACCCAGCACCCTCGCCTTCAGCGGGTCATGGAGGGGCCTCTCAGGTGTGAAGGGGTTAGAGGAGAGACTAGTTGACATAGAAACCCCAAACGGTGCCCCGTTACCTGTGGTGGTGCTCCGGGCAGAGGGGACCCTGGGCCACTGCACGCATCCAAACCTAAAATGGTCCAGACACTGGCGAGTGATGTCCAGCACCCCAGACCCTCAGCTGTCCCTTTAGCAAAAATGCATCTACCTCCCCAGAGTGTCCTCCCTTGGGTCCCTCGGGCCCAGGAGCCAGTAATGCCGGTGCTTGCTGAGTACCTCTCACAATGCCAGGCTCTGTGGGGAGCCCCCATCTAATCATCAAAGAAACCACATGCGGAGGCCGGGGCAGAGGGAAATCAAGGCCACACAGCCGGAGTGTCAGCGCTGGGATCCGAACCCGGGCTGCCTGGCCGGCACCTGAGCTTGCCCTGCAGCTCTGACAAGGGTAGGCTGCTCTCCCTGGCACCCCACCCCTACCCTGGCTGAGCTGAGGGTGTGGCCCTGAACGCAGCCTAATGAAAGGGAAGCAGTCAAAACACAGAGAGTGGCCCAAATAGAGGCCTTTGCAAATAAGCTCTGAGGTGACCTCTCTCCAGGTCCTCTCTGGGCAGAGGGCCCCAGCCATAGCCCCCTTCCCTCCATCCTCATCCGGGGCTAGGCCTACCTCCCCACACTAGCTTGAAACCCCAAAGAAAGTACATCTTCCTCCTCTGAGGCAGCCGAGCCAGGCCCCTCGGGAGGGGGCCAAACGGGGGTCCTGACTGGGAAGGCTGCAGGACAGGAGTCCTGGGGCCCAGGGGAGGGACTGAGCCGCCACCCAAGGCGGGGAGCCAGAGTGGGCAATGCCGTGGGGTTTGGGGGGGGAGGTGGACCTCACCAGGCCGCTTGGGGACGGTGAGGCAGTTGCTCTGAGAGGACCCAGGAGAAGCTCTGGGGCTGAGGTTTGGGGAAACAGCTGTGGAGACAGACACAAATTGGCCAGCATTCGTGAAGGTTCAGGACTTCAGCCTAACAAAGACATCCTTTCAGGTATTTCTCGCCTCTGGGGACTGGGTCTGGCTTGTCGGATTCAGGGGCTGATTCTGGACTCCATATAAGGCTCCTACCACAGCCCAATGCCTCCCTGCTGCCAGCCCAACGGGGGGGGGGGCGCTGGGGTCACTTGGGGGAGAGGGAGGGTGATTGGGGTCACAATCCTCAGTCTACCTGGCCTCACCCCAAAGCACCTTCTAGAAACAGAGGACCTGGCATTGCTTGGCAGGTACAGCTCCAAAGGCTATACCTCCTACACTTGCCAGGATGGCTCTGATTTCAAATGTGCCCCTTCCCTCCTAAGTACAGACTTGTTTAACTGCCCCAAATGTTTGCTCAAGAAAAAGAGTGACTTTAGCCAAAGGCATAGCAGGAGAATTTCAGAAAACCTTTCTTTTAATCCAGAAATTCCAGAGAGACACCAAAGACCACACTTCCCTTCCCTAGGATCCTTCCCGGGCACAGCTGGAGGTCAGGGAGAGGAAGCCAGGGCCGGCCTCTCCTGACCTTTGCAGAGGAGGTGCCCACAGAGCAGGGCCTCCTGGGGATGGTGGGAGACCACACAGACTCCAACCCTGCAGGGTGGCCCGGGAGTCTGTGCACTCAGGCATCACACAGAGGGTTTCTCTCCAGGCAGGGTTCAGGGACTGGGGAGCCTAGGTCAAGTTCACGGGTGTCATATGGGCTAGCACTTCTTGGCAAAGCAGGAAAACACAATGGTCACACACAGACCCCCAGAAATGGAAAGCAGAGTTTTCTGGGCTAGAGTTGGGTCGGTATTTCAGAGCTTCTGATACGGGGCGAGATGCCCTCTCCTCACAGGATCCTCTCCAGGAGGCTCAGTCCTCCTGGGCCCAAGAGGCCTGGAGGCAGGCACGTCAAGGGCCGCCCCTGGGAAGCAGGGCTCCTGCTGCATCTGGGGCTGGGCCCTCCCCAACGCCCGCCCCCATCGGAGGGGCTCAGGGTGGCCACCTGTCGTCCTACCTGACGGGCAGTCGCCGGGGCTGCTCCTGGACTTCCTCCCGCGGCGGGTCAGGAACCGCTCACTCACCGACTTGGCTTCCTCTAGCAGCGCCAGGTTTTTCTTCTTGTCCTCCTCTGAGATGCTGATGTCTGGCAGCTGGCCGTTTACCAGGTCAATGATGTGCCCCGCAGGGTCTGCAGAGGGAGGGTGAGCACGGCGTGAGAGCCACGGAATCCTTGGTCCCCAACCTCAGCCCTGTCCCCAGCCCCTACCCCTCAGCCCAGGGACACTGCCCAGAGGGGACTTGGCCAGCCAAACCTTGGCCCGATGCCGGGTCCTGGAGAGGGCTGCGTGGGGACAGACAGGGCTCCCCCAGCAGGCCTGACCCCTCCAGCTTGTAGCTGGTGGATGTGGCAGGTCCTCTATCACAAATGGCCATGAAGCCACCTAGGTTCCCAGTACTGTCCTCAACTCTGCCATAAGGGAAGGCCATCAGGAGCCCCACCTGTTCTATCTGCTCCCCTAGTGTTCTTCCTTCAGTCTCTGTTTCTTTAACAAGATAGTGAGCTTAACATATGTGGATAAAGGAAGCACTCCAAAGATCATGGGCCAAAGACACAATCCCATGGCCACCTTCCCTCCTTTCTCCCTCTACTCACGTTGTTTACCCCCATCCTTCTCCATAACTGCCCCTTCTCCAGGACGCATTCCCTGGGTGAGTGACACCACCTCTCACCCAGCTGCTCAGAAACATAGGAGTCACTCCACACTCTTCCCTCTTCCTCAGCTGCCCCCAGGTCCAACCAACTCAGCATCAAGTAAGTATCTCTGGAACCTGTGCCTCATCGCCACTCTTGCTCATCAGCTGTAACTTACCTGCACAATTATATCAGCCACCTCACAGGTCCTCCACCTCCAGGCTATCTGCTCCATCCCATCCTCCATTGCCTATCACAGTGACCTTCCTAAGGGCCATATCTGACCATGCAATTCTCCTGCCTCAGCTCATCAGGATTCCTCCTGGTCCCCAGTGTGACGTCCAGATGCCAAACTGCGCCCAGCCACTTTTCCTGATCTCACATACTCCTCTCCTCCAGCCCCTTGGTAGTGAATGGCTCCCGTTGTGCCTCTCCAGCCTCCATTCCTCCTCCTTCTGGTCAGAGCTCCCCGGTTTGCACCAGGTGAAACTCGTCTGAGTCTCAGTCATGTTAGGAAGGAGCTAAACAATACTGCCCATCTCAGCCCAAGTGCCAGTAATGGAACCATGTACCATCCTCAGCCAGCCAATGAGTTCAATCCCCCTGGGTGACTGGTTCAGGGATGGCCATGGAGGCCAATGAGAGGCAGCTCTGAGAATGGTGGTGGGTGTATGGGGAAGAGGAGCTCTCTTTTCACTGAAGGGATGTAAGTTACTGGTAGCCATTTGCCCAGAAGGAAGCCAGCACACAAGAGAGGAAACTTGGGAGATGGGATGGGATGATTGCTAATGACCCAACATGAGCATCTGGGCTCAGCACTCCCTGAAAACACAGACCCTGGCTTTTATTTATTTTTAATGTGTTTTGGCATAAGCTAGTTTAAATTGAGTTTCTGTCATTTGCAAGAGTCCTGACACACAGCCAAGCATGCAATTGCTCTGTTATGGCTCCTGCTCAGCAGCACAATTGCTTCCTCCACCGAAATGACCTTTCCTCCCTCTTGTCTATCTGTCCGACTCTCTAAGGCACAACTCAGATACTCTCCCCTCTGGACTACTAATCTGAGAAGCAGAAGAGGGGAAGGGGCCAAGCCCGGCCAAGCTGCCAGACTTCAGTCTTCCTACTCAAACACACCTTCAGTTGGACCCCTATCTCCGGTGGCAGAAATAAGACAAATCGGCCTAGCCCTTACCCACAGAAGTCAGGGGAGCAGTGGAAACCTTCAGGTGTCGGTGAGAAAGCCTCCTGTGGGGACTGTGAGCTCTGAAAGACCAAACAGAGTCATCTTGTTAGGAAAATGTGTCCACAGTTGGTAAATAGGTAACCAGATGCTTGCATATTCTTTCAAAGTCATCCTAGAGCATCATCTTACAAGCTTGTTATTTTTTCAAGGGGGAAAAAATATGGGAGTGTGTTAGAAATGCAAATTCTCAGGCTTCACCGACCGACAGGATCAGAAGCTCTGGGGATGGGGCCCAACTATCTGTGACTGAACAAGCCCCGGCCCCAACCCCAGGTGATCCTGATGCTCTCTAAATTTTTCGAACCACTGCCCTTTGTAACTTTGACGATTTAGTATTTATTAGGGCTCAGACTCTGAGTGAATATCTAACTTGCAGAAAACTCATAAACTGTGAAAAATTGCCTGGTAGAGATGCAGATGATTTCTGTTGGGGAGAAAAGATAAAAATAAGGTTTCATTGCCCTGTGAAACATTAACCTATCTTGTATCTAACTTAGCAATCTTTTTTTTTCTCTTTTTAAAGATGTATGTATTTATTTATTTTGGGGGGCTGCGTTGGGTCTTCGTTGCTGTGCGCAGGCTTCCTCTAGTTACAGCGAGCGGGGGCTACTCTTCATTGCCTTGCACGGGCTTCTCATTGCGGTGGCTTCTCTTGTTGTAGAGCACTGGCTCTAGGTGTGCGGGCTTCAGTAGTTGTGGCACGCAGGCTCAGTAGTTGTGTCTCACGGGCTCTAGAGCGCAGGCTCAGTAGTTGTGGCACACGGGCTTAGTTGCTCCACGGCATGTGGGATCTTCCCGGACCAGGGATTGAACCCATGTCCCCTGCATTGGCAGGCGGATTCTTAACCACTGCACCACCAGGGAAGTCTCTAACTTAGCAATCTTATTCCAGCTTTCTTTTCCTCCTCACTGATTATACTACATATATCCATTTCTCGTATCCTCCTTTGAACTGGCTTTGTTATCCTGATGGTCCCCTCGTTAATGAGTTAAGTAAATCTTTGACACATGCTCACTATATATCTGTATTAGAATTATCTTTGTAACTTTTTGGAAATTAAACTTAGAAAATCTCATTCCAGCTAGACCAGTGCATGGGCTAGTGCTGTGTGAAACCGAGGCAGGGACATCCCTGTGCATATGAGTCAGTGTCCCTTCCAAGAGATCATCTTCCACACAGGACCCACTTTGGCCAGAAGCAGGATTCTAGTAAAAAATTCACATCTTTTAGGTCTGTTTGAAAATATCTGGACAGTTATTGTAGAAAACTCCCCTGCTATGAGCTGTGCTTTTCTTAAAGGTTAACAAAGTGCAAAGAGCCAAATCTATGAGAGAAGAAATAATTTGTGGGGAAAAGATAATGGAAAAATCCCAAGCTCTCTCTCCCATTTTGAAAAACTGCTTGATTGTATTTCATCAATGAAATGATCAAGAACGAAGAAAAGATTTGTAAAAAATAGAGCTGTCCAATGCGCACATGCTAGGAAATATTGCTCTTTACAGCACAGATTAGGCAAATAGGAGGTTACCTGTTGACAAGGTTTTTGTCAGTTTCTTCTTCCGGTGAACTGGCATCCCCAGTCAGGATGATGGTGGGTGGACTGCAAGATATTCCTGCGGTGGGAGGGCCCTGGTTGTTTAGAACAAAAACACAGATGGAGTTAAGCTCCCAGGAGCTGGAGCCCTTATTCACGTATCATGACACTTAGAGACTTCTTGACAAGGGTCAAATGCTGTTGATTTGGATTATTCGGGGGCGGGGGGGGAAGGCAGTTTCTCCTTCATTTACCGAGCTTAACTTGGTCTATTTTCATGCACTAAGATTAGGGAACTTCTAAGCCATCCCAGGTTAATTCTCACTAACAATGTAGAAAAAGAATGGTGCAGGGTCCTCAGGCTGCAACCAGCCTGGTTGGGGAAGGATGGAGACCAGCAGAAAAGGCAGTGACACCACACATTCCCAATACTCAGTGACGCCCTACATTTGGCTAATTGTGACCTTTCAATAAAGGTGATTTGTTCCATGGATAATGGAACACGCTTTAACTTTTGTAACTTTGTAAAAATGTTTATCTACATAAATACACGTTTCTGAAATAACAAAAGTTGGGAACCAATCCTTAGATTTTTGAGATAGTTTGCAACCACTAAACAAAATAGAACAAAACTACTAACCATCAAAACGAAAGAGTTATTACATCCTAGGTTGGAGAAATTGTAGTGAAATTGGTATACTGTTATGTTGCTAGTGGCTGTGTGAGTTGTAAAACCCTATCTGGAGTAGAAAAAATACTTGTTGAGTGAGTAAATGAATGAATGAAATAAAAGCAATACTGTATAGGATATACAATAAAATCCATGGAGATGCATATCAACCTGTGTTTTCCTACACCTAAGTGTACTGGGGGTAAAAATAGGACCAGTTAACAGTAACACACAGTATCTCTCTGGTTCTTCTGCCACGTGCTATGGCGGTATTTCCAACTCAGAATTGTTCCCAGCTATGTCTGGGAGACTCTCCAGAGGTCCTGTCATATGACCCTTTATCATTTGCCTTCTCCTCTGCCCTGCCCCCTTACTGGTGGGTACAGCCCGGGCCCTCTGTGAATGCCCTACTCTCCCTGCCAAAGTCCTGTCTCCCTGGGCTCCCGAGCATGTCACACCACCTGCACTATTGGTGTGGCCTCCTGAATCTTCAGAGCAGCAGGTGCCCACAGCCACTGTCTCTGGAGGTCGTGTCCTTCTGGAGTCCCTGCGCATTAACTGCTCTTACCCCTACCTGCCCCACTGGAGCCATGGCCCGGGGGCTGCTCTCGCAGAGCCAGGCTGAGCCGTGTTCTTGAGCCCTTGGTATGGAGGTGTTGGCTCCTTGCAAGGTGAGGAGGAGGCTCTCTCTCCTTTTCACATCATTCTTTATTGTCAAGTGGGTACTGTACAGTACCATCTGGACTTCTCAAATCCCACAACTTTTAGTGAAACCAGCTCTTCCCATTTTTATTTGCATCTCTTCCCTCCCTTGGCCTCAAACATGAGGCTGGGTGAGCTGGAGAAGAGTCTCTGTGTCTAGCCAGGGAACGCTGGACCCCTGTGTTCCAGGACCTTTCAGCAGGAGGGAGCTGCAGTGATGGGAGGAGGGGGAAGCCCTCAGAATCCTCGAGCACATGGAAGGGAAGTTTGGGCAGGGACTTTGGCTGGGTAGGAGGAGCAGGAAGCAGCACTGCCTTTTGGAAGAATCACACTGCACTCAAATTTCTGCTCATTATCTGCTAGCTGTGTGTCCTTGGGCAAGTTATCTAACCACTCTGTGCCCCATGATCATAAAATCTAACTCACAGGGTTGATGTGAGGATTAAAAATAATGTTGACACAGCACCTAGCACATGACTGATGTTTTCAATAAATGGTAATGTTACTGTCAGATTACTTTTCTCTCTCATTCGACAAACACAGTTGAGTTATCCATCATGTGCCAGGGGCAGTTTGAGATACAAAGACCCTCAAGAGCTCACAGCCAAGCAAGGGATACAGAGAAGTACTTAACACTTATAATAAGTATAAGGTGATAAGGGATGAAGCCCATTCTGTGAAAGCTCAAAGAAAAGGAAAGAAAACTCTCTCAGGAGGGGAGCTGGAGAAGACTCTCAAGAGGAGGGGACATTTGAGCTAGGTCTTGAGGGATGAATAGGAGTTTGCAAGACAAAGATATTAGGGGAGAGGTTTTGGGGCAAAGGGAACAGCATAGGTAAAAGGCATAACTGGGCATTAGGGATTCACAACATAGCTAGAGCATAGACTATAGAGTATGTGAAATAGGAGGGCCCAGGGATGGGGGCTGCCATATTGTGATTTATAAGAAATGTATATATTTGGTCATTCAGATGACAAAAATATATTCCTCATATATATTTGGTCTTCATCCACAGTTCCTGGCTCACAGCTCCCCAAACACTTGGAACTTCCTGAGTGATAAAAGCTTGGGGAAACATCTTTTGTTATAATATTTGGTCTCTTGTCCTCAGTTCCTGAAAATGCTCTAGAGAATTGCTTGACATGTTATAATGAGGTCCAAGAACCTAATGTTGGGGCAAAATATGAAACCAGAATAAGAGGTTGAGCCAGCTTCTGAAGGACCTTGGGTGCTACTCCAGTGAGTTTGGTCTTTGTGGTTTTGGAGATGGGGAACACTGAGGATTAGGCCCGGGAAGGACTTGACAGCCCAAAGAGAAAACAGAAATGTTGACAGCAGATCCATCCATGGATCCCCATGATTCCCACTGGCTGAGGTGCTGGAAGAGGCCCTGTTACTGAAGCAGCCTTCTGCCCCATAGGAATTTTGAGGAGCTCCCTAGTAAATTGGAGCCGTGTCACTCTCCAGTTGGATATGCACATTTGGCCAAGGCAGAGTGACAGGGAGTCAACATGATGCTTGTGGCTGAAGCCAGGACTGGCCAACCTGTCCTCATGACCCCAGAGCTCCAGTCCCTCCAAGAACGCAGATATACATCCTTCTGTCAAAGACTCCTCCTGGAAGAGACACTCAGGAAGGTTCCCCAAAAGCAACAACTCCTTCTGTGGATAGTTTCACCCTGATGGGCTGGTGATGAGCTAGTCACCTGCTTCGTCCTCTTGTTGCACTGTCCCTCAGTTCCCATAACTATAAAGTAGTCAATGGCCTGCAGTCTCAGAAGATGTTTGTGTGAATAAAATGAAGTGATGAATGTGTATGCCCTTTTATAACTGTCATCTGATCTACAAATACCCGTTAATCATGGTTATCACTCAGATGAACAGCAGCTCCACTCAGTTCTCCCCAACTTTTGTCCACCAGGCTTCACTGGTGGGAGACCAGCAAGCACCAGAGGGGCTGGCTCCTTCCAAGGGGCCAGGAGGGAAGCAGAGGATCTTGGGTCATGGTGTGGGGCCTGAGGACACACAGTGGAACAGCACCCATGGGAGCTGCTGAGGTCAGGAAGGGGAAGCAGAGTGTCAAAATGGCAGGTGATGATGGAGCTGGGGCAGGCAGGGCCCAGGCAGTGCCAAGCTAAATGGGAGAGCCAGTGAAGTGGAAGGAATGTGGGGCAGGGGGCAGGTGTTTCTCCTGGGTAGATTCTCTGGGGAGCAGAAAGGGCTGAAGTTTTCCCAGAGGCTTCTGTTCACATCACTAAAAGGGTTTCTTGCTAACATGGCCTCTTGGATCTGTTAGAGAATTAGCATCCTCTGAATCCTATCTTCTGAGCTCAGAGGTGAAAATTGGAGACCTGGGAGCCTGTTTGTTGTGAGTAGCATTTACAAGTTTTTATATTAGTTACCAACATTTCATAATTAGAAGAATTTCCATAAAGGTCTGGATTTCCTACTTTTCCTAAAAAAACAGGAGATCAAGCCATCTTGGTTCCACAGTTCTGCCGAGTAACCCTTGGTTGGAGTCAGCTCACGCTGGCTTGTTTCAGTCATTCACACTCCCTGCTTGGCCCCAAAAGCATCTGAGTTACTGCTCCTGTGACCCATGATTCTTAGCCTGTCTTGGTTTTCTGGAGCGCAGGAGGTTTGCGCTTAAAGCCTCCTCCACCCACGTCACCTTTTTTTATTCAATCCACTTTATTAAGGTGTGATTGACATATGAAAAGCTATACATATTTCATGTATACAACTTGAAGAGTTTAGAGATAAGTATATACTGTGAAACCCTCACCACAATCCCTATCCATCACTTTCAAAATTTCCTCCTGCCTTCTTTTTTTATAATGATGATGATGAGGATAAGAACACTTATAAGATCTACCCTTTTAGCAAATTTTTGGGTACACAATACAGTAGCGTTAATTCTGGGCACTCTGCTATACAATAGATCTCTAGAAGTTATTCGTGGCCGTGTAACTTCCACAACATCCTGATGGAGCTTCTTTCCATATGGCCTCATGGGTGACTGTTACCAAGGCAATGCCAATCAAAACACTGTCTATGCCTATAGTATGTGTGAGGTTCCTTCCCTCGGTGGAATTTATTTCTACAGTGAAAATTTGGCCTCAGAAAATCACCTTTTCCATGTTTATCACATTTAGAGAATTTCTTTCTTGTATGAATCTTCTGGTAAACAAGAAGAAATGCACTTTGGCTAAAATATCATTTTCACGTTTGTTATATCATATGGTTTCTGACATCCCTTGGAGGGGTTTTTACAAATTCCCAGCATGCACTGGTGATGATGGGCTAGGTCTACATAAGGGGGCAGAAGGGGCCAAACATTAATTTCTGCATGTTGTATTCCAGAAATAAAATTGTGGTGGTGGTGCTCGGGTTATACTATATACCCATTTCCAAGAGTATCATATATTCCAGCTGCTAAGTAAGTAGAATGCAGTTTATTTATTTAATTTTGTTGACACACTACCTATTTCCCAAAGCAATCTGAAGTCACCAACAATAAACTATAAGACATAAAAAGATGAAACTATAAAAAGGAGGGAACAATTTGATAAATACAGACATCCCTAGCAGATGAAGAGAAATATATGCTTCTTCTAGCATCCATGGTTTGGCCCAGAAGTTAAACTATTTGATCTGAAAGCCAATGAAGCTGTGATCCATGTGGGCGAGTCTCTGAGGGAGTCTGCCTTAGAGAATCGTTCAGCAGATAAAAAGCAAATGTTTTCTGGGATAAATTGGGAGATTGGGATAAATTGGGAGATTGGGATTGATATATATACACTACTAAATATAAAAATTAACGAATAAGGACCTACTGTATAGCACAGGGAACTCTACTCAGTACTCTGTAATGGCCTATACGGGAAAAGAATCTAAAAAAGAGTGGATATATGTATATGTACAACTGATTCACTTTGCTGTACACCAGAAACTAACACAACATTGTAAGTCAACTATACTCCAATAAAAATTATTTTTAAAAAGAGAGAGAGAGAGAGAAGTCCACTCTTCATTCTCACCTCAAAGGAGAACAAACCTTAACTCTCACCCTCACCTCTCCTCTCCCCTTTGACTCTTCACTTGCTTACCCCCCGCCCCAGTCTCCTCTCTCTCTCTCTTCCTCCCTCTCTCCCTCTCTCCTTCCCCACCCCCAAAGCTTATTCCTCCAGCTCCATTAAATTCTTTCCACAAAGGTTTTCAAAAGTCTTAGAGTCTAAGAGAGGGGGCCAGCCTGTAAACATTTGCACATTATTATGCTTTGTTCTGTCCATTCATACAGCGAACGTTTCTTGAATGCCTAGCGCTTGCTGTGGTCTATGCCAGGGCCTGGAGGCAAAGGTGAACTAGGCAGCCTCTGAAATGCATCCCAGTTAGCACAGTGGGATGGGGAGTGGGGTGGAAGTACCCTCCTCCTCACCCCTACCCCATCCCAGGTGGTGCCCAGGCCTGATGCCCTTAATGCTGACACTGTGAGGTAATGGTCTGCAAGGCACTGGAGGAGCTGCTTTCTGGTAGGAGTTTTCTCTGCCTCCTGGTGAAAGGCCACTTGCAGCAAAGCTCTCCTGAGATGACTGTCACGCATGGGGCTGCAGGCACCCTCACTCAGAGGAAGGTCAGAAGCAGAGGTCCCCACATAGAAGGGCAGACACAAGCCATGGTGGCAAGCACCAAGCATGTAACCATGGACGCACCCAGTCTGAAGCTGTTTAAAAATCAGGAGACACAAAACAATCAGGGAGAAATCCTCTAATACACTGATGGAATGTCCTGGAATATCCTCACTCTCTCCTTCCAATGTGTGCAAACTACATGGTAATAAAATCAAATTGTTCCCTCCCTAATCAGCTCACAGAAAGCTCTGGGCAACTTCTAATTTTCTGCAAAACTGATTTTGTGGGGACCATTCAGTCTTGTGCTGGCTGGGTTTCACTTTAGCAGGTACTAGAGAGACAGTAATCAGGAGAGTGTGGGAAGATTCCAGCGGTCCTCTGGGTGAACTCTGCCAGGTTTTAATGCAGTGTAAATACCCATCCCTGCTCCCACTCTGAATGGCCGAAACAGAAGGCAGGGCCTCAAGCAAGCTTGTGGGTCAGCGGGTTCAAACAGAGTTCACCAGGCAAGTTCCTGGCTTCCGGATTTCAAGGGCCTCAGGCTCCGGAGCCACACTAATTCATCATACAGCTTTTCGCATTAGCTGTGTGACCTTGGGCAAGTGACCTCGCCTCTCTGTGCCTCAGTTACCTCATCTGTAAAATAACTATCTCACAGGGTAGTTACAAGAATTCCACAGATTGGTGTGGAAATAGGATTGCCAGAAAAAATACAGGATATCCAGTTATATCTGAGCTTCAAATAAACAACAAATAATTTTTTTAGTGTAAGTATATCCCAAATAGTGCATGGACATAACTGTATTTTCATTTGCTAAATCTGGCAGCTCCAGATGGAAAGCTCGCGGAAGGGTACCTGGCAGCTAGTAAATGCTCAATGAGTGTCAGATGTTATATTCTGTTATTGGTAACTTTGGGGCTCAATTAATGACTTTGGAATTTGGTTTTGAGGAGATTGTTGTTCTTCGTTTTGTGTCTGAACAACCTTTTGGAGTTAAATTAGGAGGGCCTCACCCTTCTGGTCACAGAGCCACAGAGCATCTTCCCTAGGGCATCTGGCCACACAAGCCCAAGTAATCAATGACCCAGGGAAGCCCACCTCCAAGGCCACCTTCACCTGGCTCCACTCCCTCTCTCACCATCTGCATCTCAGACAAAGAAGAGATGCCTTCTACATAGAGCAGAGGCAAAGACACAAACGTGGATCGAGGGAAGTGACATTTACTCAGACCTACTGCATGTGGGGCTCTGGCCCAGACACTTTCCGTGTGTTTTCTCATAATCCTCTTAGCAACTCTGCGAATGAACCTCAGGACACCCATGAACCACTTGGGGTGATAATACCTCCTGACCTCACAGAATTGTGCAGAGGAAATGAGAAGATGAAAGCAAAAGCCCTGAGCATGGAATTAGGGAATTAATACATTTCTTTTCTCTCCCCTCTTTTCCCACTTCAATCCCCACTTTACCAACAACAAAAAACAGACATGTTATGTCCAGGGCCACACAGCTGGTAAATAGGGGAAGAGACCAACACCAGGCCTGTTGGCCTTCCCGTTACACACACTGCCCTTACAAGTCGTCTCCAGATCTTGGGTCTCACTTCCCCTGGTTCCCGGTGCTCTGCAGGCCTCTGACATGCCTCTCTTATTCTTCCCAGCTGCACCCTCCCTCACGAGCCCCTTCCTCCAGGAAGCCCTCCAGGCTGAACACACAACTAGAGGAAAGACAGCAGGGGTACTCCTCTCACCTTCCAGGGGCCCAGCCTTCCCAGGGATCCATTCCCCTTCCCTGGAGTCAGCTGAGCACTGCGGGAGCTGGGCCATCTCCCGGAAAGCTCACCCTTTAATAAGCCAGCAGGTCACATTTTGTTCTCCTTAAATAAACCTTATAGAAACATTTAAATGTTTATTTCACTCATAAATTCCCAGGAATGCACAACAGTTTCCTAACTGCCTGGGTGCAGGGATAAATATAGGCCAGTGGTACAGACGGGAATATGAGCTTCCTTTCCCCAATGTCACGTGACTAGGCCTGGCTCGGAAGCTCTGGGCAACAGACCAGCCCCAGTCCAGGCAGGAGTGGGGAGTTTAGCTCCTGCGCTTGGACGCTGGCAGACAGCCTGGAAGAGGACTGTGCAGGAAGGCAGTGTGGGGTGGTGAAGTCGGGAGGTCTACACCGGAATCCCACCTGGGTGACCTCAGGCAAGTCACTTAACTTCTCTGAGTTTCAAATTCTCAAACATTATGTGGAGCTAATAATCCTCCTTTTCCAGGCTTGTTTTAAGGGTGAAAGTGACAGTGAGGATGGTGATAGAGGGTAGGCACTGTTGCAGCTGTATCCCCAGGTCCCTCTCTCACAGCCTGGAGGGCAAACAGGGACTGCCTCTGGATAGGGGGCCCTGGCCGCAAAGAGGACTTAGCACTCTCGTGACAGGATAAAAGGACCCTCTGTGGACTTGCAAAAAAAAATGATTATTCCAGCAGCGAGTGCTAAGAGCATGGGAGAGAGCAGAAGTGCCTCTGCTGAGCTCGGCTGGACCTGGGGTTCCTCCCTGCCAAGCGCTGAGGACCAGATCCCAGTTTCCTGAAGGCTCCCAACGCCCACTGTGTGGATCTCCCCATGCACCCATGGCCTGCCCTGCCTCCGTGGACCCTCTTTCCTGCCATTGTCCAGTCTATTCCTAGCTGTCAGGGGTCAACACCCCCCAGATTATCCTGCCTTCTTCATCACTGTTTTTACTCTCATGTCACAGACTTCAGGAGTTTAACAGTGCACACAGTGTCTATTATAGCCTTACTCTGTGGGGTAGGGGGATATCACTCAGCCAGCCAGCCATTCATCTGTCATCTTCTATCCTCCCTCCTGTCCATCTCCTCTTCCTTTAAGTCTAGGCATTTAATCATCCATACAGCCAGTTATCCACACAACCATCCATCCATCCATCTCTCCCTCCCTCGCTAACCTCCTACCACACGCTAGAGCTTATGCTGAGGGTTGGAGACACACACATAGCCCCTGACCCTTAGTAGCTGGCATGCAATCTGACAGGGGACTCAGAGAGACAAAAAATGACAAGCTACTCCATTGCTCACCATAGGAACCAAGGACAAATAATTGTAATGTACATTCCTGACCATCTGTAGTAACAACCAACATTTCTAAAGCACTTTCTGCTCTGTCCTAGGCACGTCTACAGCTACAATCTCATAGCTCTTACTCTCTGACCAGAACCACCAAAAGCCATCCTGGTGGAACAGTCCTCTTGACCCTTTCCAAGCTTCTTTTCCATAGAGGATGGGGCATCAATCACCTGCCTCCCATACCTGGGGCTTCTGGTGTCCAGGACACTGGTTTTACTGCTGGTTGGAGCCAGGGAAGGAGACAAAGGTGGTGGGAACAGCTCAGCAGAAATGGGTTTGGATCTCCACTCAACCACGACACAACCATATGACCTTCGACAATCACACAACCTCCCAAAGACTCAGTTTCTTCTATAAAATAGAGATAATAATAATATCTACTTTGGGAGATGAGACCACATAGCAGGTGCCCAGTAGATGTCTCCAATATCTTGTACATCAGACCCTAATGCTTTACTGATAATTTACTTGAAGATATTTCATTGAAGATCTGAATGGAGGCTGTTTTTGCAAAGGGTGGGATGAGATAAGTATGAATTCAAAATCCTCAAGTGGAGTATTCAAGGTACTGCCCAGTTTCTAAGGATTAGAGTGTACTTCCCTGCCTTGGTTTTCTCACCTGGAAAATGGGATAATAATCATACCAACCTCTTAGTGTTGTCGTATGTAAAGTGTTGAGAGCAGTGCCCGTCACATAGGAAGCACGGTATGAGGGCTCTCACTGGGTTAGTCGGGAGGGTGCAGGCTATTACTGTAACACAGGGGTGTGAAGCCCAGGCCATTTCCACTCTGCCACATAGCTTATATCTTATGTTCCTATGGAACGGAAGCATTTGCTGCACCTTCCATAACTCCCTGGTTGCTTGGGGAACACTGCTTGGAACACTTCTTAAAGGACAGCTGTGCGGGATGATGGTGGTAAGCCTGAATGGGTCTCTTACTACGCTAAGCAGGAAGAGAGTTCCAGGTTTGTTATGGTGGCAGCTACCATGCTCTCCAGTTCTGGGCCATAACAAGGGGAGACCCCGCAGCTTCATGGTCAGAGCTTCTAAGAGCTCCACAAACAGATTCCTTCCTGTTAGGGCTGGATGCAGAGGGCTGCTTCTCCAAAAAAACATTCCAACCTCATTTTTAGTTAACTAACATTTAGGGATAGGGGTTGGGTTGAGAGTAGGGATGCCACTGGTTAGTTGAGCGCTGCAGTGATCTTGTCAACCAGACGCTGCTGTATATGAGGGTTAAGCATCAATTTCTGTCTAGAGGATCTGAAAGTGCAGTACCAAGTAGGTGCTCAGGGAGGCCTGGGGTGAGAGTAACGGGTGTATGTGGCCTGAAGCAGGAACAGCACAGTGGCCTGGGTTTCTAGGGGTCAGTACCCATCCAACTGGGCTGTTTCATCATCCGACTGAAGGAGAGTGAGGAAGGGGGTTGCACAGGATGGGGCAGGGACAGCTGGGGTTTTGGGCAAGATGTGTGACATGGAGCTTCGTCCCCTGGCTGCACGGGCTCACACACTGAGAGGATGGCAGGCAGAAGGCATTTGGTGAGACCCCGTGCCACAAGCTGCGGTGCTTCGGGGTTTATGTGGTGGTGAGTTCTGCAGGGCCCAGGTTGGCCCTCTCAGACAAGTGGTTTTAGGAGCAGAGGACAGTATTCCCTTGGTCCAGGCACCTCTCACAGAGGCCCCAGAGCAGGGCAGAGACTAAGAGTGTGGGGTCTGGGGCCAGGCTGCCCGGGTTCAAATCCTGGGCCTGTCACTTACGAGCTGCGTGACATTGGAGGAAGGTACTTAACTTCTCTGTGCATCAGTCTCCTCAGCTATGAAATGGGGCTGATGATATCTACCTCATAAGGTGGCTTGGAAGTTAAATGAGTTAACAGTGTAGTACCTGTTGGCAAGAGGTTAGCTGTTATTAGTGGTTTTGCGGATAATGGAGAACAGGGTGAGGGGATGGTCAGGGAGTGGTGGTCAGAGGGATGCTGGAGCAGATGATGTGAAAGATGTGAGGTCAGCTTATGAGCTAGCACTGACCTGTCCTTGGGGGCTTCCTGAAACCCTTGGAGGAGGATGGGGGGGTTACCAGGTGGAAAATTGGGTTCTTATAGCTAATATGAACTTCCCCACACTTTCAGGTTTGTAAGGCCCCTCTGAGGAGGCCATGTGGTCCCAGTGAGTGGAGTTTCTGATATGGCTGCTGGCCACAGGCCTGGAAAGAGCTGGTGTCCTGGTCACACTGCCTCTGGGGCCTGGAGCCAAGTTTGGTGCCCCACGGTGAGGCAGATGCAGGCTGGTATGTGTGCAGGGGAGGGGTGGGAGGACGCTCTGAAGGCTGTCATGACAGCAAAGTCTGGAAGAACCAGAGGCAGAGAGGCTCTGGGAAGATGCAAAAACTGCTGTCCTGCATCTGTGGGTCTTCACCCCACGACAGGCCATTGTGAGGGCAGAACTGAGGGAGAGTCAGGCTCCAGCTTGACCAGGAAACAGAGCTGCCAACCACGGCACAGACCCACCCCAGGGGACTCTGGTTCAGCCGGTCTAGGTTGGCAGAGGAATCTGGGGTTAACAAGCTCCCAGGTGACTTACACTATGCAGAATTTTGCCTGCCTTTGGAGGAAGGGACTTCCTGTGACCTGAGATCCCTTCTAGCTCTGATGGCCTGTCATTCTGGGGTCCCCTAAGGTCCTAGGCTTCTGTCCTGACAGCTTCTATTCCTGCAAGAACCTCTTGGCTACAAAGCTCATCCCGTTAAGCTCCTCCCTGTTCAAGGGCCAACCCAGGAAACACTGCTCAGGATGCAGTCTCACACAGTGCTTTGTCAGGAGGCTTTATTTCTTTGTGGGTTTTGATTACAGCTTCTGATTAGGGTCCTAAAGGGTCTGCCTTTCTGTCTGCGTCTGTCTGTGTGAGTCTGTGTGTGAGTGAAAGTGTGTTTAGCATCCGTGTGAGTGTGTGTATACATGTGTACGTGCAGAAAGAAAAACAGGATCTAGGCCTACGGCTTTTGTGTTTTTGTGTGAGAAGGCCTCAGCTAGTGCTCATGTCAGTGATGGGAAATGAGGGCTGGGGCCTGAGGAACCAGAAGTAGGGCTGGACCCCGGGGAGCTGTAAAGTCAGAAGGATGCTCTGTTCTTTGCCTGCTTCACAGAGTGGGAATTCACACAGTACTGGGAGTTCCAGCCCAGCCCTCCTGGCCAACCCTGCTTCCAGGGCCTCTGCTGCTCCCAGGGACTCAGGCTTCGGCCCCTGGAGGCTCTGGCCCAACTCACAAGGCCTGACCCTCCCCTGAGGCTGTGGCTGCCTGAGAAGCCCAATGTGGGTCATCTGATAGGTGCAGTAGAGCGAGATCCTCTTCACTGATGATGACCGTGGGCTTCTGGAGAACTCAGGGAGGCCCAATGCCTGTCAGTCGGGGCAGAGAATAAAATAATACTGAATCTGATGTGGCCTTCAGTCTGGGGTCTAACCTGTCCCAGCTCCACGGTCCCTCAGGCCAAAGAAGGTCCTCAAGAGTTGGGCTGAGCAGACAAGAGTCCAGAAGGCAGGCACTAACACCTGCCCAGGGAAGAGATGAGGAACCAGAGGCACAGTAAAGTTAACAGACTCAGCATCACGTCTCTTGACCAGGATGTGGAGGAGCTGTGACTTGAGCCCAGCTTGGTCTCACTCCAGAGTCCACATTCTTAAATCCTGTGCTGATGGTCCTCCCTCATAGGATCTGGGCATCCTGGCTCCAGCTCAACTGAGTTCCTCGTGGGTCCTTCTCCCACTGGATGCTGGCAATGCAGAGGCTATTGGGACCTGCAAACAGTCTCTTTATTGTCTTGTCTTCCTTGAGCATTTGAAGACCTTCAGAGACCACGAGGGCCCATGGTCTATAGTATAGAAGTCTGGTCCTGCTTCAAGGTCACAGGGAAAGTGAGCTTGTGGGGGCCCAGAATCTGGAGTTTCTGCTGCTCAGCTAGGGGGTCTCTAACCCTCAGCTGTGTGGTGAGCTCATGGGGCCCTCTCCCTGCTTGGCCGGCCCTAGAAACTCACCCTCACCTCTGACCCAGTGAAGCTACACCTACGTGTGGTTTGAAGCCATGATGGTCAGAAAGGCCAGCGGGCTTTCGTGCTGTCTGGTTTTGTGTCTCTTGAGGAGAAGGTTTGAAGTGTCTTTTAATTAGAGAGGTTTAGAACCAAGAGGAACTGAACTCACTGTAAAAGGATCTCTTCACTGAGGGTGGAGCTGCATCTTTGCCCATCTTTCATTTATTTATTTTTTAGGAACACTTCTATTCTTGGGGAGCAGGGCATGGCAGCTGTTTGGGGGAGTTGCCCAGGATTCGGGAGCTAGATTTTGCATCAGAGTCCGGCTTAAGGGCACTATCATTGTGAGTAAAGTGGAAGGGGTCAGGGATGACCACAGCAAGAAGTGGTCCAGGGCCGGGAGGTGGGGATGCTAAGGGGACAGAACCTGGGAAAGTTGTGACCTGAGGATAGGGAGCCGTGACATTTGAATCCGGATGTATTTTACTCTGTGTTGTCCTTCCCTTCTTTAAACTCCAAGCTTTCAGTAGACTAGGAACTTTTTTGTTGGTTAAACCTTACAGTCCACTGTTGGCAAGTCTTTGGGGGACTTGTCCACACGTGGTAAGGAACAGCAGCTGCAGGAAGGGGGTAATAGCAGAGCACACAGTTTGGGGAAGACTACATGTCACCCATGGAGGAGCAGAGGAAGAACTCAGAGCCACTGAAAGCCACCGGCGAGCAGCACCTACCGTAGCCCAGGACATTTCTGGGAGCGGGGCTCAATAAAGACCTGAGCTGGTGCCTGCAGCCAAAGGCATGGGGGCCTGGCTCACTGTCATTTAGAAATTCAAGGGCTCTCCAAGGCTGCCAAGTTCTGCAACATCTCAATCCCATGAGCTTGGGATGTGGGGATACAAGAGGCCATTCTTTTCTAAGTGTTTATTATCTTAGTTCCCACAGTTATGATGTGTAAAGAAAACAAATGTCATCATAACATGAGACTGTTCACTAAGAATCTGCCCACTTGTCACATTAATGCTCACTCGTACAAGCTTCCCTCACTTAACAAGTGTCTATCCCTCTGGCTCAGGGCAGTTTGGAGAAGTGTCAGATACAACAGGATGATATAAGTTTCAGTGCAAACCAACTGCAAAGTTCACGAAGTTCACAAAACCATGTCTGAGAACTTCACGTACAAGGTCTTAGACCAATGGGCAGCAGACGGAGCCGGACCAGTTAACAAATGGAGTCAGAATTATGAGGATGATGGCAAGATAGGTTCTTCATGAGGGAACGATTTGAATATTGAGGGATTGAAAGAGGTCCTTAGGAAAATGAATGAACCCCTTAAATATTAAACAAACAGAATCTCTTAATGAAGGTGCTATAAAGTAAAATGTGAAGGCTGTGATAACACATGAAAAGCTCATTTTGTTGGCATAAAAAATATACCAATACCAAAGTCAACACACTTGTTTAAGATTCGGTGTTCATTCTAAAAATTAGTGTATAAGCTATATTTTGGAATATCTACAGCTAAAAATAACTTGTCTTCACCATTTCATTTGTACAATACAATCTCAATGAGCCCCTTTAATTCACTTTCATCATTTCCTTTTTTATAATAAAATCTCACTGAAACCCTTTTTCACTATTTACTGAGCAATTTTGACCTTCATTTCAAGTGGATTCACTTTAAGTGACCTTGCGCTTGTGCCCATGACCCTAATATACGAGGCCTTCTGTGCTGACGGTACTCCTCTGAGCCTCTCTCCATCCTAGGAGGGTGGTGTGACTTCCCAGGGGGCCTCAGTCAGACACAGCCTACAAGGTAGCACTCTCAGGATGTGTGGGGACCCTGGTCAATTCAAACGACCTTTAGGTATTTATTCCTCAGCGTGGAAGCCGCACACCTTCCCCAGGCCCACTGCAGCCTTCACAGGCTGTCAGCAAACGATGTGGCCTCAGCCCAGGGCGCTTGGCGTGCCCCGGGCCGGGCGGGCTGCAGGCAGGGGGGAGGCACTTACTTGGCCGGCCGGGCTCTGGGCTGCCTGCGGCTCTCCGGGGGGCTCCTCGTCCTCGGGAATGTGGGGCATGGCAGCCTCCTGGTGGGAGTGGCTGCGCGTGCCCGGAACCTCCGCTGCGTCAGCCCCAAAGATGCTCCAGGAGGCCTGGGCTCCACAGGCTGAGGAGACGCCAAAAGGACAAGTCAAATCCACTCCCATCCCTGACCCATGCTGGGTCCCGTTTCCAGGTGCCACAAGCCGCGGAGAGAGCCTGCTTGAGTTTGCATCAACAAGGGCTAAAATAGGCGAGCAGAGGGCATTTGGAATTGCATTTCCTCCTGCTCCCTGGCTCTGTTTACAAAGTCAGAGGTGACCCAGAGATTTTGCATCTAATTTGGGCCATACAGTAAACACAGCCATCCCAGGAGGGAGAAGAGTGCTTTGAACTCCTCAAAGCCATAGCCGATGGAGGACACTCCATTGGGAGCCAGACTTGTATTTGTCACACATGTGTTGAGCAGCTACTGGGCGCCAGGCACTATCCTAGGAGCATTACCGACATCACCTGAATTAATCCTCACGATGACCTCTGATGCAGGCATTACTATTCACATTTTATAGATGAGAGAAGTGCTTCAGAGAGAAGTCACTTGCCCAAATCATACAAAGAATGAAGCATTTGAATCCAGATCTTCCTGATTTGGAGGCCACTACACCACACAGCCTTGCTTGGCCAGGTGGGGGAGGAGGTGTCTCCCCACTTCCTGCCCCATGGCTCACCTCATGCCCTTCAGCAGCTCTTCTAACCCTCAGTACGGGGCTCTCTCACTTGAGGACAGCTCTCATTGGACCTGTCAGGCCTGCTAAAGTCATGAGTCTGGAGGCTCAGCCAGGGTGGATCTCCTGTGCCTTGTGCAGGGCTTGCCCTCAGCAACCTTGGGTTGCTTCCCCAAAGCTACACTTAACCCTTCCCATGGGGTAAGGTCTGGCTGGGGTTGACTCCAGTCAGCATAATCTCATCCATCTTGCCACAGTGATTGGCTCAGGGATAGACAATGGATCCAGCCTAAGCCAATGATCATGTGGCAATGCTCTGGGACCCAGATGCTTTCTCTTGCTCCGGGTGGTGGAGTGTGCAGATGTGAGACCTGGTGCTGCAGACGCCATTTTGCTTCCATGAGGAAGGTCAGACTGAGGAGAAATCTGACACACCCAGAGGAGAGCAGACCCCGGAGATCTGCAGAAAAACAGAGCTGGAGCCCTGATCAAAGCTCACCTGCAGCTGAAACTCTTTCTGAACTAGCCAGTTACAGAAACAATTAAGTCTCTTAGTGTTTAAGTCAGTTTGAACTGGGTTTACTTGTAACTACTAACCTGTAACTCCTTGTACTAACTTGTAACTACTAACGACTGTTACTTGTAAGTACTAACTGCACTTTCACACTTTCATGTTTCTTGCCAGTCAAGAGGTGTGGGACCAAAATCTCTCCAATAAACCTGAGCCAATGGGTCTGGCTCCTCCGCTTCCTCTAAGAAAAGGGGACCAGTCATGTCAGGTCTCCATCTGGAGAGGCAGGAGAGCAGAAAGAGTAGACAGAACACAGGCTTTGGAACCAGGTACCTAGATCTGAGTCTTCACTCTGCCACTCACTGGCTGTGTAGCCTTGAACCTTTGCTTCACCTCTGAGCCTTGGTTTCCTCGTCAGGGGAACAGAGATAAGAATGCCTCCCATGTGGGACTGTCCCTAGGATGAAAAGAGAGCACCCAGCATGGAGTAGGTGCTCACAGAGGCTACCTGCATGCTGTTCTGCAGCCCAGAAGGTCCAGAGGGCTCTGCCTGGGTTCTTCCCACCCCTAAACTCCTTTAGGTGCCCTGCCCTAGGGGGATGGATGACACCTCCAGGGACCCGAAAAACCAACAACCGGCCTGGTTCTGCAACTTCCGAGGTTCCTTGAAGGAGCTGCTCTGGGAGACAGCAGATGAAAGGCACCAGAGGCAGATGTCGTCCTCAGACCCTGCCCTCGGCTGCAGTCAGGGGGCTGCTGGGACACACACAGGGCAAACGGAGGACATTGCCATTTACTGAGTATCCACTATACCCTGGGTGCTATGCAAGATGCTGTCTGCTGGAGGCTGCAGGAGGAGAAGCCAGGAAGCCCTGCCTTCGCCCAGGACACCAGGTGTTCTTCCTGTACCACAGAAATGGCTTGCGAAGGCCCTAGAGCCAGAGTGCTCTGGTGCAGCTCAGATGTGGCATCAGTCACAGCTCTGACAGACACCCCCAGCTAACACACACCTCTTGACTGAGCTCCCTGAGGCAGGCAAGGGGTCTGATTGATCACGGATACCCAGGAGGTTCATCCAGAAATGCTTGTTGACTTGTATTTAAAGAACTGGAGAACTTTAGCCCTGGAGTTTTAGTCATTGTGACCACCATCTTGGCTTTTGTCACTCTCTTCGGTGGACAGGGAGCCCTATTCGGCTCTGAAACAGTTGGGGTGACCCCTGCTGGTCGGCTCAAGAAATCTCATCTCAAGAAGATGATCCGTGAGCAGAGTCATTCATTCCTTCACCACCAACACTCACACCTACTCTACCATAAGGATCATGAAAATGTGGTCTTGGCCCTCAAGGAACATGGAGTCCAATGGTGGGAGGAGGTTGGAAAACAAGATAAGGAGGTAAACACTTTGGAAGTGAGAAGCTGCAGGATCCCAGAAAAGGGTCCCTAACTCCAGAAATTGGGACGAGTGGAATACAGTTTTAGGGAAGAGTCCACGCTAGAATGGTGTTTAGACTGAATCATGAACACTGAAATGCTGACTGAATTTCTCTGAACAGGATAGCTGGAGGTCTAGTGGAGGAGGTGAGACAGGAAGGTGGGTCATGGTCAAGAGGACAGATTTAACCTGGCTCTTGGGAATGAGAGCTCTGGGGCCAGGGCATGCTGTGCCTCCCAGCTCAGGTTGTTTCTGTGTGAGTAAACTCAGCATCAGGTTTGCCCAAAGGTAAACTCTGTGACTGATTACTATCACCTTGACTTGGATTTCAGCCGCAGTGACGATAGTGGTGCTGGGCAAAGCATATGGTAACAGAGTTTGAGGGTAGCAAAAGAATACCCACAAACCCCAATTCTACCAGAAAAGTGCACTACACATCCCAAGAAAACTCTTAAAATGATGTGTAATGTGTGTGCAGGTCTCCAGGCTGTCTTTTTTTTTTTTAAATACCGTTTTAATTTATTTATTTTATTTATTTACTTTTGGCTGCATTGGGTTTTCGTTGCTGCACGTGGGCTTTCTCCAGTTGCGGCAAACGGGGACTACTCTTCATTGCAGTGTGTGTGCTTCTTATTGTGGTGGCTTCTCCTGTTGCAGAGCATGGGCTTTAGGTGTGCAGGCTTCAGTAGTTGTGGCACGAGGGCTCAGTAGTTGTGGCTCGCGGGCTCTAGAGTGCAGGCTCAGTAGTTGTGGCACACGGGCTTAGTTGCTCCACGGCATGTGGGATCTTCCCGGACCAGGGCTCAAACCTGTGTCCCCTGCATTGGCAGGTGGATTCTTAACCTCTGCACCATCAGGGAAGTCCATCCAGGCTGTCTTAATAGGAGTATGGTTTCCAAAACAGGGAAGCTGACAGTTCTGCTTTTCGTTTATGTCTTAATCTACATGAAGTGTATTGTGCTCTGCATGCTATGAGGGATTCAGACGCTCTGGGGCATGTTCAAAAAAGGGGAAGCAGGACAAGAATCTGTGTTTAAAGAACTAAAGACCTTTAGCCTGGAAAAGAGAAGGTACAGGAAGAAATAAAATCTCTTTGCAGATATTTGAAAGCCATTCATGTAATTCTATTGTCCCCAAAGGGTACATGCATGGCCAATGACTGAAAGGTGAGATCAAGGCAAGGGAAATCTTTCTAGTGGTTGGAACCATTGGAAAATGAAATGGGCTGCTCTTTAAGGTAATGAGCTCCCCATTCCTGGGAGAGTTTCATCAAAGGCTGGGGCAAGGGTCATAGGATTCCTAACCTACTTCAGGGGCCTTTTCCAGCCCTGGGAGTCCCTGAAATCCTGATCTCCTCCTAACAAACCACAGATCTGAGGGCCCCATCCCATAGGATTCTAGGACCGTGGAATTCCAAAGTCGCATCAGAAATACCTCTACTTCCTTTCCTTCACCTCCTGCTCCTCAAGAAACACCTTAAGTCGGTCCCTGGGTCAGAAAGCAAAGTACAACAGAAGCGAATTAAGTCAGACAAGCACTAAGAGGTGTCAGCTGCTGCAGGATAAAGCAGAGTGGAGGCTGGCTGAGGTCCCACCCTTGACAGGATGGAACCCCAAGCTCCTCAGGGGGAGCCCCAGCAGCCCCACCCTCCCAGGCCATTCCCACACTGTTCCTGCCCCATCGCTTTCTCTCCCATCCATTATTGTAAACTCGCTGCTTAAAATAGCAAGGTAAAAGCAGAGTCCCTCCCCCAGGGTGACATCTGGGCTCCTCTGGAGCTCGTGGGCACGTGGACCTTGCATCCATCACAGCAAAGTTTAGAATATAGTCTCCAGGAAGTGGTGATCTAGAGCAACGACCCAAAAAAGGAGAAAATATTTAGTGATGTTTGGTCTCTGAGCCGCTCCTTCTTTAACCCATTTTCAGGGCCCTTCTTGTTGCCTCTCCAGCTTGGTCAGCAAAGGGTTAGGTGGGTCATTGCCAAGAGCCATCAGCCCTTTGGACTCTACTCTTTCTGCCCCCAACCAGTGCTTAACTATACAGCTCGGCCTATTTTACAGGAAGGAAAACTGAGGTGCAGAGAAGTGAAGCAACTTGGCTGCTCCAGCTACCTTTGTTCCTGGCACAAATTATCTAAGCCTCTGCTGGAATAACTATCCAACGATTTGTGTCATCGAAAAAGCCAAAAGCCTCTAAACCACACTTAAATATTTTTATCTGCCCCTGGTTATTCATTAAAGAAAGCAAACTAATATACTTTTATTCCTTTTTATTCATCAGATATTTCTAGGTCGCCTACTGAATATTGGACACTATGCGAGGTGCATTTCAGATTCTATCTTGTTTATTATTCCCATTTTATATATTAAGGAACTAAGGATCAGAGAGCTGCAACAACTTGCTCAAGATCACACAGCTAATAAGTGGCAGGCCAAGGATTATAACCCAGGCTAGTTTGATTCAAGGCCCCTCGTCTCTCCCCTCTTCTACTCCGGCCCCTCCACCAGGAGTTCGGCTAGTGTGTAGCAGCTGAATGCCACATGGGTTCTCGCTGTCCTGCAGGGGAGAGTGGGAGTGTGCATTCCCAGAGGGGATGAGATAGTGGTGGGGCAGGGGAGAGGAAGCAGCAGGTTGTGAGGCTAGGGGTTTTACAGGGACAAAAGAGCGGGCCCAGGGCTTCCCTGGTGGCGCAGTGCTTGAGAGTCCACCTGCCGATGCAGGGGACACGGGTTCGTGCCCCGGTCCAGGAAGATCCCACATGCCGCGGAGAGGCTGGGCCCGTGAGCCATGGCCGCTGAGCCTGCGCGTCCGGAGCCTGTGCTCCGCAACGGGAGAGGCCACAACGGTGAAAGGCCCACGTACCGCAAAAAAAAAAAAAAAAAAAAAAAAAGAGCGGGCCCACTGTCAGAGGCTGCGTGATCCCCACTATGTAGGGTGGCAAGCGCACCCACTCATCCATCCATCGGGTTGTGGGTCTATGTGTTCAACCACTCAACTTCTTAATCTTCTATTTATACAACTGTCCATTAGTTTGTCCATCCAACCTTTCACCCCAGAAAGGCCCACACTTGTTAGGTGAGTAGCAGAGACTCTGCCCCTGGGAATAGCTGCTGTAGGACCCTGTGGGCCGTGGGGAGAGGGCAGGAGGGGCTGTTCTGACAGAGCAGCCGTAAAGCACAGGCAAGCCCATCCACAACTGCGCATCTCAGTCACGGGAGGGGGGTGGCTTCCTGTGGGGCTGCCTCTGTGCCAGCAGGCACAGGGGCCAACATTAAGAGTCATGATTTCTCAAGGGCCTTTACATCCCCTTTGGTGCTCTCAGCAACCCTTGAGGTGGATCGTGTAAGTACTATTATTATTAACATTATGATTAGTCTCATTTTACGGATGAGGAAACAGAGGCTCAAAGACTTGCCCTAAGTCGCATCACCCATGAGTGGCAGTGCTGGAAGTCAACCCCAGGTCGGTCTGACTCCCCAGCTCCCTGCAGGGCCAAGTCCACTAGCTCATGGGTGGCATTCTTGGTAAGCAGGGGCCTCTTACAATGGCCCCTGGGATGCCTCTCCCAGAGCCGTGTGACCAGTCCAGAAGAGACCAAACCCCGCTCTGAAACCACGGTGTCCCAGGAGCACAGCCTGCAAACTGAGTGGCTCTCATATTCCCTCTGTTAAGCTTTGGGTGTCGGAAGAGCCGGAGACGCTTCTGGGAAATAATGAGTTAACCTAGACTCCACTGACCTTTCTGGAGTGACTCAGAATTCTCAGAAGGGAGGGTTTTTTTTTTGTTCTCCCAGCTTTGAATTTTTGCTTTCATTTTAGCAGCACAAAGAATTTGAAAGAGATTAAGTTGCTATTAATACCACTGGTCTATCTCTAGATGAAGAATTCGATGGAGGGAATTGTTTGGGGTGGCTGCACACACATCCCTCTCAGTCCCTCTGCAAACTCAGAGGATGACAAGGAGGCCACTGGAGAAGGGCCAGTCCTACCCCTGCTCCCATCCGACAAGCCCAGACAGGGGCAGGGACTTGACCAAAGCCACACCTGTGAGTGAGGAGCAGCCAGAGAAGGTCCCAGAACCCTGCCCCCCAGCCCCACTACACATGTCAGCCTTCTGGCCTCTTATTTTGAAAGGTTTGCTTTTAGTAAATAATAAGCTGATGTGTCCATGCTGTGAAAGCAGGCACCCCTTGGCAGTGCCTCTGATCTTGGGTGGGTGAAGATGTTCCCAACTGGATACACTTGGAAAATCTCCCTGGGCATCAGAGATCAGCTCAAAGTGCTAAGAGGTGCCTCTGTGGGTTCCTAGACCTGGCCAACTGCGGAACTGAGTCCTGTACCCCACAAGTGAGTCCAAGTTGGGGTCTCCCTCACAATAGCCCTATCTTGCTTCCTAACCTTGAGATGCTGTGAGAGGGCTCTGGACCTTGGCAGACTGGGTTCTAATTCTCCCTCTGCCTCTTTCTTGCTGGATTAGTCTCCTGTTGGCCTCAGTTTCCTCATCTGTAAAATGGAGGCAATAGTACATACATTTTAAAGTTGTTGTAAGGATTAAATTAGGAAATACACACAGGGTGCCGCACAGACTATACCCTCAATGAGTTCCTTTCCCATTCTCTGAATCGGGCAGCGGAGCCCTCTGAGCCACGGCATCACCAAAACCCAACCAAGGCCCAGAGAGTTTGGTGTTCATCCTGGGTGGCACAGTTCTTGCCTTTGTTTCTGGCAAGTTAAGGAGACAGAGGGCTTCTCCTCTGTACTGACAATCAGATAAAAGACCATCAGACATAATTGGAATTAAACCCACCAGGGGCCATTCACTCTGCTATGGGGCAACCAGTGTCTGCAGTGGTGGGTTTACAGAAACAGCACGCAGTACTGTGGTCAGCCCCAGGTCTGCACTGTGGTCATCCAAGCTCTGTGCTGTGGTCAGTCCTAAGTCTATCTGGTTCCAAAGACCCTGACCTTTCTGCCACCCCTGTGTTGACTCCCAAAGCACAGAGGCTGTTATTCTGCAAGGGAGAGATGAAACCTAGCTTGAGATCTGGTGCAAGTGCTCAGGCTGCACAGGATAAATGGGAGAATGGATGACTGAAGGGGGCACAGTCCTCGGCATGTCAGTGGGAGCCCCAAGTGTCCATCCTGAAAGCAGATTTGGATTGAAAGGAGGAGTGGAGAGCAAGGGTGGGGTGTAGAAGGGTAGAAGGAAGGGGCCTCGGGGGCAACAGAGAGGGGAGGATGAGGGACCGGAAGGGACCCTCTCAATGACCTCTCCCCGTCAGCACAATCCTTCTGGTCCAGGGGCTGGGAGCACAGGGGCTGCGGCCCAGCGGTGCTTTGGCAAGGAGTCCCTGAGCACTCCCGACACTCTGGCCTGGAGTCTGCACACTCTGGCCATGCTCTCCAGTCCCAAGGGTCTCTCATGGGCTCTTTTGGCTGGGGGTGCCTTCCTCCCCTGATTCAGAACCCATTCTAGCCCTGAGGGTGAGCCAGCATCTGCTGAGACCTGTGCCAGGGCCATATCCAAGAGGGGAGGCCGGGTCAGCCCCCAGAGGAAGAGTACATGAGTGTGCACGATGCTCGGCTGGTGGGGGGCGTGCAGGGGCTACTCAAGATAGGTGGCATGTCTGGAATCCTAACAGACTCCTTGCTTCCCCTCACATCTCCTTTCCCCCACTGCCCTTCCCCTCGGGCAAACAGGGAGGCCATTCTGTGCTCACTGCCTGGGACGGGGGCTGGGGGCAGTTGTAGCTGCAGGAGATAGAGGAAAGGGAGTCTATCTCTGCCTTATATATCACAAAGAGCTAGCCCTTAGGGAAACGGGAAGGGCTCAGTGCACACAAAAAAGGATTTGGGCAAAAACATCCTACGTAATGGTAAATCTCCCCCCAACCCAAGACTAGTAAAGATTATGGGACAAAGGAAAGACAGGAAAAGTGGAGTGGAAGCAGTGAGAGGGTAGACTCTGGTGAGTCCCTGAGAATGGGGCCTGTGCCCTGCTTCCCTGGGGAAGTGGGAAAAGATCCCCAAATCTGAGAGCAGAGAGGTCTTGGGCCCCATTTCCCAGACAGAACCCAGAGGAGAAGACCCCAGAGAGAGGAAATGGCTATTTGATATGACTTGATAGATGAGGCCTTTAGACATCCTCACAGCGGGTAGGGTGGGGGACACGGGGCGGAGAACACAATCATTTCTGTGCACCTAGGAGCAGACAGTTGCTAGACCTGAAGGTGCCTTGAAAAGGCAGGTTCAGAAGTTACCTACTAAGCAAGGACTGACAGAAACAGGAGGATCACCTTGTCAAATGATGGGCGCCCTCCTCACCCCGACTCTCTGGCACTCAGGAAGCCCCTTGGACCTTAGATGCCACTCTAGAAGCAGGGAAGGGTTGGAGAAACCCTGAAATGCCTGGGATCCATGTTCTACACCCCCTGAAAAGTGGTCAAGTCACAGCGAGACCTCTATCTACCCCCAGCCCCGGCCTCAGCCAGGACAGGAAGTAAGCCAGAACATCTCCCCAGCTTTCCTCTCCAGCTTGTTCACTTTAGCAATTCTTTTTTTAAAAACTAAGTCCAGGGGCTTCCCTGGTGGCGCAGTGGTTGGGAATCTGCCTGCCGATGCAGGGGACACAGGTTCGTGCCCCGGTCTGGGAGGATCCCGCATGCCGCGGAGCGGCTGGGCCCGTGAGCCATGGCCGCTGAGCCTGTGCTCCACAACGGGAGAGGCCACAACAGTGAGAGGCCCGCGTACCACAAAAAAAAAAATAAAAACTAAGTCCACTTGAAAAAAATTTTCTTTCTTCTTGGAAATATGTGCAATTGCTTAATCGGAGGCAGTTCAAAGGCACAGGGAACAGCAGAAAAGTATCTGAGCCCCCCTTTGAGCTTCCAGGAGAAATAAATCCCTCTCAGTTCTCTTTGTTCCAGGCCACCCAGCAGCCTCTTCCCTGAGTCACTCACTCCAGAGTGACATGAGTCATTGTCCTGGGGTCAAGGACCACACAGTATTCCCAGGTCTGCAAAACTGACCAGGGCACCAAGGGGCCATCAGCAGGGCTTGAGGCTGCCTCTAATCAGTGGAGGACCAGAAGCTGCCTCCTAGATTCTGGGCCTGGTTCTACCTTCCCCAGGTGTGTGGCCTCAGTGAGTCACTGAGCCTGTCTTGGGAAGGAGGTGGATTTTTAGGTCCTTCTTTCTTGTACTTTGTGGGAACTTCTCCAGTGGTATGCTGGTGCCTGACCGTGTACCTCTTCCCAACTCCACATTTAGTGATGTTGAGTTAGTAACTTAAAATTGGTCATGATGGGAGTATTTATATCGCAGGAGTCAGCAAATGCTATATATCAACGTCTTTTTTTTCCCATAGAGCCGGCTGTTGACCATTTACCAGCACACTACTGAGCCCCTCAGGCAACTCTTCCCATGTGCACTATGGTCCCCTCACACTCACCATGTCCCAAACAGAACCCATCATTTCTTCCTGCCCCCAGCCCTGCTCTCCCACAAGCCCACTCCTGTGTGCTAGTGAACGCACTCAAGCTAAAAACCCAGCAGTCATCACTCCCCACATTCAGTTCGATTCCGAGTCTTGTCAATCCTAGTTCAGGTGTCTTTGATCACTTCCCTTTTTCTCATAGCCACCATCCCAGCCATGGCTCTGTGTGACCTGGGTCACTGCAACAGTCTCATTGGTCTCCTTACCTCTGGTCTGGTCCCTTCCAGCCACCATCCATAAGATGCCAGAGCAGTCTCTCTAAAACATAAGTTGGATCACCCTTCCCTTTATTATAATCTTTGAGATTATAAGAAATCCTGACTTAGAACTGGTCTCTTTTCCCATGTAACCAGTTCTAAGTCAAGATTCCAGCCCCTCTCCCTGGCCTCATCTCTTATTTCAGCCATCATACACCTATGGTCCAGCCACGATGAACCAATAGCCAACCTTCAAACATGCCCTGCTTTTTTATACCTTTTGCATAATCCTCTTCCTTATGCCTGGGTTGCCTTCCATCCCCTTTCTATACCTGATGAACTCCTATTCATCTAATTCAAATATTCTTTCCTTCATTCACCCCAGAAAAAATTTCTCCCTTCCTGTATTAGTTTCCTATGGCTGCTGGGACAAATTACCACAAACTTGGTCTCTGAAAACCACACAGATTTATTATCTTACTGTTCTGGGGGTCAGAAGTTCAAAATCAGTCTCAGTGAGCTAAAATCAGTATCAGTAGGCTGTGTTCCTTCTGCAGGGTCTAGGGGAGAATCCATCTCCTTGCTTTTCCAGTTTCTAGAGGCTGCCTACATTCCTTGGCTGGTGGCCCTTTCTCCATCTTCAAAGCCAGCAGTGTAGCATCTTTTCTCTTCTCTGACCTCTGCTTCCATCCTCACATTTCCTTTTTGTCTGACTTTGTCATGCCTCCTTCTTATAAGGACCCTTGGAATTACACTGGGCCCACACAGCTAATGCAGGATGATCTCCAAATCTAAGGAACCTTAATCTAATCATATCTGCAAAGGTCCTTTTCCCATTTAAGGTAACATATTCACAGGTTCCAGGGATTAGGACACAGACATCTTGGCGGGGAGCAGGGGAGGATTATTCAGTTTACCACACTTCTCTGTTCTCCCAGAGCAATTTGCACAGACCTCATCTCAGCTAGAATTTGAGCACCTCAACAGCAGGGACTATACCTTATTCACATTTTTATGACTGTTTGAATAAATATTCATATATTTATGACCCACATCCAGTACAGGGTAAAACACATAATGGCCACTCACTAGATGTTGGTTGAATTAATTAATGAATGAAACCATATCACTAATAAACAGATTAAGAAGGCTTTGCTTTAATTGGCAACTAGCTTCTGTAAAACTAGGATTCGTGTAAAGGCGAGAAATTCAGATCCTTCAGGGGCCAGGCAGGTGAGATGAATGACAGCCATTATGGGGTGTGGCTGACCACAGAGCACAGGTGCCATCTAACCGGGACAGTTACTATTCAACTGGGGGGGGGGTCATGAAAAAAATACCCATCTTTGTTGGCTAGATCTCCCAATTTTTCAAGAAAAGCCCAAATCCCAGATGTTTAAATATGAAATCTCCCAATTTATAAATGCTAAATGTAATTCAAAAAGTTAGAGAAACACCAGGCGGGCCAGACAAACACATCCCTGGTCAAGATTTGGTCTGCAGCCACCAATTGCCCCCTCTGATTTATACCATGAGAAAATGTTCTCCTGGGCTTTTCCTGCTAATTAATCTAATTCAAATCAAGGCCAATAAGCAGTGCCAACTGTAAGCACTATCTGAGAAGGCCAGTCAGCTAAGCAGAGATTGGCCTTCTCTACAGACTGATGAGGCCCCCTCCCATGGGCTCTCTGGGTGATGTGTGATTCTACAGGCCTCTCCTTGCTGTCCAGGCCCTGGAGCTGCTGCCTGAGGAGACAGATCTTTGCCTGGCCTCACACCTTCGTGGGAGCCAAGCCCTGCTCCATGCAGAAGCATATCCCCAGTCCAGTGGCCCTGCCCCTGGCAATGATATCAAACCAAACCCAGCCCAGAATTGGCAGCAAGCATGAGACGTGGTACAAGGAGAAAAGCAGGGATTTGGGAGTGAAACAGACCAGGTCCCATCACAGCTCTGGCACTTACAGCTCAGTGGCCCTTGACAAAGCAATGAACTTCTATGGGACCAGTCTGCTGTTTGTAAGACAGGGGTTAAGCTACTTCTCTCAAAGTGTTGTTGTGAGATTTAAATAAAATAGGCATGGAAAGTATCCAGAACATAGTAAATACTTAAGAAGTGTTCCTTTACTCACATCTGAGAAAGAAAATACTGATAACACAAATCACCTGTGCCTGATGCAACAGAGGACTTGACTTAAAACCTAGATAATGCTCCTCTCTGGGCTTGGTTTTCTGGTTTTCCAGCCCACAGCAGATTAAAAACAATGAGAAAACACAACTGACCACAAGGAAGGAAGCAGCCACACTCTGAAGAGCAGACACAAGCACTCTGTGTGGCCCAGACCCTGGGGCCATTGGGTCCGGGCCAATCTTAGACAGCCTCCCAGGCCCTGCATTCATCCCTGCCGTACAGACAGCATGTCTACGGTGAGCATGAATGAAGCAGAGTTCCCATGCTGGCTCCTTGGGAAAGACTGGAGAGCGAGTTCCATTTTAGAACATCTCCATCCAAAATGCTTCAAAGGCGTAAAGGTTTGATGCTTTAGACATAGTCATTTTTGTTCGCAATATATTGGTTGAGGGGGAAGAAAAACAGCTGGCATGATTCTACTTTCATTTAAAAATCATCTCTCTCTATATATATATCTTATGTGAAATATATGTACATTGATATATGGCTCTATCTATTCATGAGGGTGGGGGAAAGAAGTCAAGATAACCATCTTGAACCCCAAATGTTAAAAACGGTTATCTTCAAATGGAATTATGAATAAATTCAATCTAATATCTTTTGAATATTTATGTCTCTATTTTCCCTTTTTTTTCTACAATGAGCCTGACTTACTTGCATAGTAAATAATGGCATTGTTAAAAGAAAAAAAAAAAGATAGTCTCTTTGGTGTCCTGAGAAATTAAAGGGAGCCACCAGGAGTGGCCAATCTGAAAAAAGCCAGGAACAGCGCCCTACCACCTTGGGAACTTTGTTCCAAACAAAAAGAAAATTTCTTGGGAATTCCCTGGCGGTCCAGTGGTTAGGACTCTGCGCTTTCGCTACCGAGGGCCCAGGTTCGATCCCTGGTGGGGGAACTAAGATTCCACAAGCCACATAGCACAGCCAAAAAAATGGTAAAAAAAAAAAAAAAAGTAAAATAAAATAAAATTTCTTCCTTGATTCGGCAACACCCCATCCCCAAACAAACAAACAAAAATAACCAATGAATGTCCAATTCCCAGCATGCCTTTCTTTGCCATTCTTCCCTCCATGACCCCTCCTTCTCCCTCTCCCTTCCCAGCTTTGGTCTGGGGAGTAACCATCAGGGTCTACATGCAGCAACTGGTTTGGGAAAGTCAGAAGGAAAAGATGGTCTGCACAGTGCCTGCCTAAATCATTCATTCATTCAAGAAACACATGTGAGTGGCTCTCAGTGTCAGTGTCGTGCTGGGCACTGGGGCTCCAAGAGTGTCCTTCAAGGCTGCCTCCCCAGGAAGCCTTCCCTGACCTCTCCGGGATGCTGTGTGCTCTCTGGTCCATGATAGCACCTTACAGCTGCCCCCATCTGCCACGCAGTGGTTTCCTGTACAAAACCACATCTGCCAAGCCTGAAGGCAGAGAGCTTTCATCACGTTTCCCAGCTGTGGAAATGTAGTGCGGGTCCAGAGCTCAGTACCTGGTGGATCCTCCTTTTGAAAGAAAGGACTCTAGAATCAAACCACACCTTTCATCTGGCCTACTCCACACACGGCACAGTATGTATGATATTATTTATTAGCTTTTGAACCCTCTCAGCTCTGTGAGGGAGGTATTATATTTCCATTCCACGGATGAGGAAATCGAGTCTCAGAGGGGTAAAGTGACTTGTGCCGGGTCACACAGTCAGGTGACAGAGTCAGGACTAAGATCTGGGTCTTCTGTGCCTAAAATGGGATCTTTGTTCTTTCTCAAGAGCAGAGTCACTCCTGTTCCTATCTAACCTCCGAAGAGACAGAACAAGAGTTATTGGCAGAGGTTTCCGGACAGGGGGTCTGGATTGTTCCACATCACAGCCCTACCTCAGGGCCAGCAAGGGCAACCCTAGCTGAGGCACAGAACTGAAAGTGCTTCTCACAGCATCCCCCGGGGCAGATAGGAAGCAGCTGCTCCATCTAAGGCAAACAGAGTATATAGTTCTTCCCTGCTGGGATGGAGCGCCCAGCTCAAGTCCCACCCCCTACTTATCTCCACGCTGGGAATCCTAGTTCTCGGAAGCTGTGGAAATAAGCCCGATAACCTGGGCTGGGCTGCCGGGCAGAGTCAGGCCCAATATGTGCTTCAGGAGGCCAAAGGAAGGATTATAACGGGTTGGTGACAGGAGCCTTCTGGGGGAGTGAAGAGCAGACTGTGACATCAGCGGCCTGTGTGGGGATGAGTTCCTTCACCACTCTGCCCTCAGTCTCCCCATCTCAGTACAGGGTTGGCTAAGTTGCCAGACTGTGCCCCACTTCCTGCCCCATGAGTTTGAGGTCCACGGAGCCTATTGAGAGCAGTCATATGATCAGTGGCGAGGGGTCTAACTGGCAACACCAGTGCTGGAGGCAGTCTGAGGCCATCTTTGTATCACTTTCCCCATTACAGTGATTGGTTCAAGGGTGAGCATGTGACCAGCCAGAGCCAATGAGATACAGTAAGACTTTGCTGGGCATCCTGGGAATGAGATTCTTCTTCTTCTTTCTTTAAATATTTATTTATTTATTTGGCTGCACTGGGTCTTTAGTTGTGGCATGCAGGATCTAGTTTCCTGACCAGGAATCAAACCCAGGCCCCCTGCATTGGGACCACCAGGGAAATCCCTGGGAATGAGATTCTTACTCCTAACTGCAGACCTTGAATCTAAGAAGGTGAAAACAGAATCCTTGTTGTGATGATAAAGAATTTGTCTAAGAATGTAATCAGTGTGAAAGAGAACACAGCAAAGAGCCAAAAGAAACTAGGTTCTGAGGCTATCATCTAAGGCCCTGATCAAGCCATGCCTGATATCCCTGGCCTTTTATGTTTCAAGAACCAATGAATACCCCTTTCTGCTTAAACTGGCTTATGTTGGCTTTTTTGGCTCTTGCAATAAAGATTTCCAACTGGGACAAACAGCTTATCCTTTGTAAAACTGGCTTTACAGGGTCTTTCTCAACACCAAAGGCTTCGCTTCCCTCATCACTCTGCTGCCTACATGAGAGTTTGATCTGAAAAACTCAGATCTGGAGCAAATGCTCTTGCCCTAAGTTATCCCCTGACTAAACTTATCACCATGTCCCTGTCCTCAGAACCTGCTCTTCATTCTGCATCCCTTGCACCTGTTGATGGGCTCAGCATCCTCCCAGAAGCCCCACCCAAACCCACCCCCACAACGATGCCTGTCTCTCACCCTTCCCCCTACTACACACACACACTCTTTTTTTTTTTCTTCTTTTTCTTTTTTTGCCGTACGCGGGCCTCTCACTGACGTGGCCTCTCCCGTTGCGGAGCACAGGCTCCGGACGCGCAGGCTCAGCGGCCATGGCTCACGGGCCCAGCCACTCCACGGCATGTGGGATCTTCCCGGACCGGGGCACAAACCCGTGTCCCCTGCATCGGCAGGCGGACTCTCAACCACTGCGCCACCAGGGAAGCCCCCCCCCCCCACACTCTTTTAAACTCAGCCTCCAGAGGCGGAACTAGGTTTGAGCAGCCTGCATGTTCCTGCCTAAAAGATAGCACGGTGAACACAAAGACGTGTTTGTTGAGTCAAATTTCAACCTTTAAATGATTTTCAAATGTCGTTGCCTCCTGAAGATGACCACCAGGAACTCATGCCATCTACCCCTTGGCTCAGAGTCAGATGGCACCTGTTAACCCTCCCCAGGAGAGCAGACCCTGAGACCCCAGCAACGGGAGGCTGTGTGAACATGATTGCCGCCCTCTGCCCTGGACCCCAGCCCCACAGTTTGGGGTGAGGACCTCAGTTTGCAGGACAAGGAGGAAGCTCACACCTCACCCAGCGAGGCCTGTGGAGGGGACAGGAGCAGCTGTGGGTCTCAGCTGGGGTCTTTTCTTCACCAAGAGAATCTGAATTGAACTGCATTTGCAGTTTGGTCAATTCAAAAGATGCTCCTTGGATGGAGGCTGTGGCCGCAAGAAACCACGTGCTTAAGTAAAATGGAGCAATTCCCTTGGTGTCCAGATTTATGCAAATAGCTGCAGGATTTGAGTCTTTAAGCACAGCTTGAGAGCAGGCTATGGTAAACAGTGATGTGCAATGGCCTGGGAGGCTGGGGGAGGGGAGGTAAAGGCAGGAGCCTGGGAATGACTGTCCCAACAGCAAATTTTGGTGGCCTGAGGCACATGAATTTCAGTATGCTGCTACTTGAACAGGCATGAGCAACTGCGGCTGCTTAATGGTCTGAGACAGGAAGGAACCATAGAGGATTTCTCTCCAGGAGAGTTGTCATCTTCCCACAATGAAGACAGTGAGTGCATGGAAACAATTCCGAGGCATCAGCAGAAGAAAAGCCAGACTTATTGCACTAGGTGCTCTACCTGGCTCTTTACATCCTTTTATCATATTCAGTCCTTACAACAGCCCTGCATGATATTATTATTCCCATTTTACAGATGAGAGGCTCAGAAAGGCTAAGTAATTTGCTCCAGGCATTACAGTTACCAAGCACTGTAAACAGGGTTTGAGCTCAGGGTAGTCTGTCTCCAAGCCCAGGGTTCGGTTCAGCACACCATGATGAGGGCAATACGGAACCCGGCAGCAGAGGCGGCACAAAAAAAACACCAGCACAGGACCAGAAGAGGTTTTTCTGGCTAAGGATTCACCAAGTCATCATGGAGAAGTTATTATCCTTAACATCAGATTCCCGTATGTTCTGTCTGTTAAATTGCAGTTTGTTATATGTATAGTACCTGTCCTTAAGTTAACTGTTTGGTAAACAGCAGAGTTCAATCCAGGGTTTAAGCTGAGTCATTCTTAAGAAGCTTCTGGAAATGCTGAAGCTTCTGGAAATTTCTCACTTGCACTTCCAGGTGAGAGAGGCTGATAACAAACCAGAAAATGGACGCTTGGGAGGGTTGGTTCCCATATTATGATGACATTCCTGAGACAAAGGGTGCAGCAAATTATTTGGTCTCTGAGCCAAATACGACCCACTGACTCTATTTGTAAATAAAATTTTATTGAAACACAGCCACAACCATTCATTTATGCATTGTTTATGGCTGTTTTTACACTCCGAGGGCAGAGTAGAGTAGGTGAGGCATACACTATCTGACTTACAAAGCCTAAAATATTTACTATTTGGCTTTTTACATATAAAGTTGGCCAAACCTGCTCTAACACAATTCCAATTATTTGTTTTCAGGTTGGTCTTCCCCACTTGGCTGACAGCAACTCAGTGGGCTTCAAGGCAGACTCCTATTCATCCTTCAAAACCCAGTCTTTTCATCTTTGTATCCCCAGCACCAGATACATAATTAGGGTTTGGCAAATGTTGAACTGAATCAAATAATTCTTTAACCCAGATTACATGCATACGTCTTCTGAAAACACCTAAGGGGAGAGGGGACAAGACTTCCTGGAGGGTCAGAGATGTTCAACTTGAGGAAACCAGGGCTACTTGGGGAGTAAAATCAGGCATTCTGAGTGTTACCTTGCAGTCCTGCTTGTGAGCCTGATTCTCCCTCCTGGGGCAGGGGAGGCCCTGCTCTCAGGGCACCACAGAGGATCTCACTGGCTCCCACCAACTCCAGCACCTTGGGCCTTGCAGTTAGAATATTCTCCGTGGGGTGGGATAGGAAGGGTGGGAGGGAGACACAAGAGGGAGGGGATATGGGGATATATGTATACGTATAGCTGATTCACTTTGTTATACAGCAGAAACACAACATTGTAAAGCAATTATACTCCAGTAAAGATGTTTTCAAAAAAAAAAAAAAAAAAGAATATTCTCCTTGACGGAGAGGAGAGGAAAACCCCCTTCTAGGAAATTCTCTTTTCAAAGATTAGTATGCTCCCCTTACCCAAGAGGGCATAAATGGTTGGTCCAAACTGTTAGATGCCCCTTACAGTAGGCAATTTGATGTACTCCTCTTTAATAAATGAACTAGCTGATTGATGTTTTTTCTCTGGAGGCTTACTTTTTTAAAATTCTGACTACCCATGAATTTGCACTTCCTGAGAAAAGTTCCTTTTGGGAAGAAAACTAGGATTTCAAAGCAGTGAGGCCATTTCTTTGTGACCTCATTATGAAACCACTCTGTGACCTTGGGCCAGTCATGCCTTTCTCTGGGCCTAGCTTTCACCTTCTGTACAATAAAGTTCTGACATTTGACCCCTGGAGGGGACAGAAAGCAGTGGCCTGACAACAGACAGCTTGACAGAGCTTCTTTCCTCTTCCACGCCTCTGTGCTACAGTAACTTACTCTGCCACCTTCTCCCTCCCCAACAAATCCAGCAGTTCATTCCTGCTGCCCCTTCTAGAGGCTTAAAGAAGATACTTTAACTCTGAAGCAGATTCTTAGAAGATAAGAAAATGCCACTGATGTGGTTGGAAAAATCTGAGCTGGATGAAATGGAAACACAGAGCTTTCCCTGGAGGCCAGATGAGAAAAGCATGGACATAGGCCAAAGTCCATCCCTTCCTTGAGCTTCTGGGAGCTGGCTGCCCACCTCCTGTTTCAGAACACAATGCCCCCCTTACCCTTCACCCTCCTTGCAGATCCCCCCATGGGCATAACTTCTGAGGCTGCAGGATCCTGGTTATCTGGGAGCAAATCAGTATTAACTATGAATTGAACTGGTTTTTATTGATTTCCCTATGGGTGATTTACAACGCCTGCTAAAAGGGTTTGTGGCCAGATGTCAATAAAAACACTCAGAAGGAAAAAAAGAAAAAGAAAAAAAAAACACTCAGAAGGCAAGAGAGTTAAAAATAAAAGACTTAAAAAGGGAGCAGAGACTGTGCAGAGGAAAGAGGGAGATAATTTCACCAGCTGAAGTGAGATGTATCCTCAGCTCAGAATACCTGGAGAGAAAGCTTGATTTTTGGTTTCTATAGACGTAACTAATTTTGCTTTTGGCTATTGTAAGAATTAAAGAGCAAAGAATAGTTAGCATCTTGAACTTCCACAGCTGACTCTTTGCTCAAAAAAGAACAAAATTAGAGTGAGCTTTTGCATTTCAGAACTTTAAAGTTCATTTCACGGGAATCTTTCCATTTAAGAACTTCACGTTTCACTTCACAGAAGGACTCCTCATGCAAGTATGTCACCGTACTGTTTACCCAGCAGAATCTGGAATTACTTTCTTTCAAGCAGGCAGTATAAATAGAGGTTCTAGGTGTTATATGCATGTCTGAGTCTGATGGCTGGACCCTCTTTGATGTGGCTCTAGGGCAGGTTGACAAAAGTGAGCTCAAGGAACATGCAAGATCACAAGTGAGGATCCTTTAGCTCAGGACTAGAGGCAGTGCCTTTCAATTCTGGCTGCAGGTCACTGTCATTTGGTAGTCTTGTGAATGGGTTATTTAAATAAATTCTGGCTTCACTAGTTGCAACTAACCAGAAATCCGATCTCTCAGAGGAAAACCAGTAAGGCTATTGCTATGGGCTGAACTGTGTTCTCCAAGAATTCACATATTGAAGCCCTAGCCCCCAGCACCTCAGAATGCGACTGTATCTGGAGATGGGGTCTTAAAAGAGGTGATTACACTGAAATGAAGCCACTAGGCCTTAATTCAGCCTGACACATGTCCTTATAAGAAGAGGAAATTTGAACACACAGAAAGACACCAGGGATGTGTGTGCACAGGGAAAGACCATGTAAGGATACAGCAAGAAAGTGGCCATCTGCAAGCCAAGGAGAGAGACCACAGGAGAAAACAAACTTACTAATACTTTGATCTTGGACTTTCCCAGACATGTGAGAAAATAAATTTCTGTTATTTAAGCCACCCAGTCTGTGGTATTTTGTTATGGGAACCCTAGCAAACGAATACAGCTACTGACAGAATTTCTTAGCCATATCGGGTTTAAATTCAATTCTTTTTCAAACAGCTAATCTTTGGAATTGGTATCAATGAATTTGGGGGAATAACTGCTTTAGTATTTCTCTAGGCCAGCCACAAAGCTCCTTTCAGGACCCTCTAATGAAATAAAAATGCTCTGGAGTAGGCCCCAAGAATTCTGGTTTTGAAGAAGTAAAACTATCACTATTTGCAGATGACATAATCGTATACAGAGAAAATGCTGAGGAATCCACCGAAAATCTATTAGAACTAATACACAAGTTCAGCAAGGTTGCAGGATACAAGACTGATATACAAAAATCAACTATATTTCTATACACTATCAGTGAAAAATCCAAAAATGAAATTAAGAAAACAGTTCCAGGGACTTCCCTTGTGGTCCAGTGGGTAAGACTCCGCACTCCCAATGCAGGGGGCCCGGATTCGATACCTGGTCAGGGAACTAGACCCCGCATGCATGCTGCAACTAAAAGTTTGCATGTCACAACTAAGAGTCTGCATGCTGCAACTAAGAAGTCTGCATGCCACAACTAAAGATCCCGCATGCTGCAATGAAGATCCCGTGTGACTCAACTAAGACCTGGCACAGCCTAAATCAATAAATAAATATTAAAAAAAAAGAAAACAGTTCCATTAATAATAGCATCAAAAAGCATAAAATAATTAGGAATATACTTAATAAGAGAAATGAAAAACTTACACTCTCAAAATAACAAAACATTGTTGAAGGAAATTAAAGACCTAAATAGATAGAATGCCATCCCATGTTCATAGATCAGAAAACTTAATATTAAGATTATATATTCCCCAAATTGATCTATATATCCAACACAATCCCTATCAAAATTCTAGTAGCCATTTTTCAAAAACTGACAAGCAGATCCTAAATTTTATACGGAAATGCAAGGGACCAAGAATAACCAAAACAAACCTTAAGAAAGAAGGGGAAAAAAAGGGTAATTCACAACTCTCAATTTCAAAACTTAATAGATAAAACTACAGTAAGATAACATGATGCTGGGTAGTATGTGAAGATAGACATACAGATCAATGGAACAGAACTGAGAGTCCATAAATAAACCCTTACATTTATAGTCAGTTGATTTCAACAAGGGTGCCAAGATAATTCAATGGAGGAAAGAATAGTCTTTTCAACAAATAGTTCTGAAACAACTGGATACCCACATTCAAAAGAATAAAGTAGGACCCCTTCCTTATACCATATACAAAAATTAACTCCAAATAGATCAAATACCTAAATGGAAGAGCTAAAACTATAAAACTCTTAGATGAAAACACTGGAGTAAACCTTTGTGTCCTTGGGTTAGGCAGTACCTTCTTAGATACAATACCAAAAGCACAGGCAACAAAAGAAAAAATAAGTAAATTGGACATCATCAAAATTAAAAACTTTTGAACTGCAAATGGTACAATTGAGAAAGTGAAAACACAACCAATAGGAGAGGAAAAAATATTTGCAAATAATATATCTAATAAGGCACTTGTATCCAGAATGTATAAAAACTCTAACAAATCAGTAATAAAAAGACAAAAAACAATTTTAAAACGGACAAAAGATTTGAAAAGACCTTTCTCCAAAGAAGATACACAAATGGCCAATAAACATGTGAAAAGATGGTCAACATCATTAGCCATCAGGAAGTACAAATCAAAATGAGACACCACTTCACACCCATTAGGACGGCTAAAAGAAAAATGACAGATAAGAACAAGAATTGGCAAGGATATGGAGAAATTGGAACCCTTATACATTGCTGGTGGAAATGTAAAATGATACAGCCACTTTGGAAAACACATTAGTAGTTGCTCAGAAGGTTAAACACAGATTTGCCATATGATCTGCCAATTCCACTCCTAGGTATATACCCAAGAGAAATGAAAACATGTGTCCACACAAACACATGTACACAATGTTCATAGCAGCATTATTAATAATAGCCAAAAAGTGGACACAAGCCATATGTCCAACTAATTAATAGATTAATAAAATATGGTATATCCATACAATGGAATATTATTCAGCTATAAAGAGGAATGAAGTGCTGAAATATGGTTGAACCCTGAAAACTCTATGCTCAGTGAAAGAAGCCAGTCACAAATGACCATGTATTGTATAACTGCACTCATACAAAATGTCAAGAATAGAGAGATCTACAGAGACAGAAAGTAGATTAGTGGTTGCTTAGGGCTAGAGGAATGTGGGGGAATGGGGAGTAACTGTTAATAGATACAGGTTTCTTTTTGGGTGATGAAAATGTTCTGGAATTAAATAGTGGTGATGGCTGCACAATTCTCTGTACTAAAAACCATTGAATTGTATATTTTTAAATTGTATATTTTCATTGGGTGAATTATATGGTATATGGATCATATCTTAACAAAGCTGTTAAAAAATGAAACTTTTGCCCCCAAAAAAGAGAAAAGAAAAACAAGAAAACAACAAGAAATTTAGGGAGACAGGTTGCGGAAAAGAGATGGAGTATATGTGTGTGTATGGGGTTATGAGAGGAGAAATGAAGGAGAAAGAGACAACAGAAAGACGAAAAGAAATAGGAAGAGATGAAGGGACCAGGGACATGAGCTCAGAGAGACAGACACATAGAGACGTGGAGACAAGACTACGCCCAAAAGAAAGAGAAACTTGCCAAGATGCACGTGCAGATCGCTCGTCTGTTCTTCCATTTAGCAGATATTTACTGATCATCTTCAAAGCCAAGCTCTGTGTACAGCAGTAAACCAGGTAGAGCAAGCCACTGAGCTCCACAGTAAGAGACAGAGCTCTCATCAGGCACTCAAGGCATGGATGGTGAGAGCTGGGATGCAGTACGTGTGCCCACATATGCACACTGCACATCCACATCCACACACTCACTCCAGACCACACTCAACACATGCAACATTCCCAAAAGTCAAATCATCTTTGCAGGGTACATCATTTCTCACCTGAGGCATTTAGAATTCTGCTAGCAAAGACCTTCAAATATATATTGTTTTTACAGGTATGGGCACAAACGGGAATGACGTCTTTTATTCTCACCCTGAAGTCTCTATGAAACGAGGCTCAAGGACAGGATTCATCGCAGTCTGGAGATCCCCTGCACTCTTCCCCTTCATCAGTAAGGACTAGCTTTGGAAACAGAAAGGAATGTGACCTGTGACAAGCACACCAGCACTGCTCCTCTGGGCTTTCAGCTGGAAAGTTCCCAGAACACATTCTTATATATTCCTTTCATCCATCCAGAGCTAGCCCAATAAAGGCATCCTGTGTTGCCTGTTCCCCTGTCTTGTGGCCCCTCTACTGCTGACAAGCATGTGAGAGGAAATCTCAGCTCAACAGGAAAAGTGACTCTGTTCCCTGCACAGAATCTGCTCCCTGCTTGATTCAGCCAACTCTGAGAAGGGAAAGCCAGGGAAGTTTCTGGATGTCTCTGGCTCTGATCCCTTTTCTCCTAAGTTAGCCAGAGTCCAAGCTGCACAGTATCCCCGACATAGTCTTGAGTCATATCCTAAGATGGTGGTTGATCCCTTTGTATTAGTGTGTGATGAATTCTCTTTGCAGGAGTTAGTATTGGGTGCTTTGGGTGCTGTCTACCAGCATATAACTAGGAAATGCACAAAACCCAGAGCATGCGGGGAGTGGGCACTGGCCTGCATTCTGGGCAGGCTGAATCAGAGCTGTTCTGGGAAACAGTGCTCGGGTTCCCTGCAGGCCTCCATGGCTGCCCACCATTTGGAGCAGTAGTGAATCCAAAAATAGTAGTCGAGCATCTAAAATTGCCTTCCACCCTGGGCCAGGCCAGTCCCCTGAGGATGTCAGTATTTCTAGAACGTCCCCATTCACCCAGAGTGCCTTGTGTCAGACCCCAGTGGGGATCTGGGCAACCGTTAAGCTCTGCTGGTTGTGCTCACTCCTGCCCAGGCCCTCTTGACACTGCATCACTTGCCCTGTTTCCCACACAGGAAATGCTCTAGATTTATGCTGCTTGCTGTTACCAAGTCAAAGGCCTTTAACCTGGCACATGGCTTGGAAGGGCAGAGAGTGACCTGGGTGACTCTCTGTCATTAGTTGTAAATTAATTCCTAAAAATGAAGACTAGGGAAGCAGAATCACCTGGGGAAGCCTGAGCTTCTAGCTTGGTGCTGATGCCACAGGAAGCCATTTCCATGGCAGCCTGTTTCTCCCTGATAGAATTATTCTGGGTTCCCAGGGAATTTTATCATCATGAAGACTTGTCATGCCAAGCATGCCTCAGTGCCTTTGTACATCCTGTGCTCTATGCGTGAATGCCCTTTACTCCCTCTTCCCTGACAAATGCCCCATCACCCTCTTCTGCGATGTCTTGCTAAGGGCAGGGAAGCTATGGTGTTCGTGAAGTTGTCTGCAGTGAATGCTTTTGCATCACCACTGAGTTGTACTCCATGTCTAGAGATGCACACACCCCCACTCTCCCACCTCCTGATCAACAGTGATTCCCAGCTGCCTGGCTCATGGGACAGAAGTGAGGCAGAGAAGGAGCATCTCCAACAACTGGACTGACCTCCGATCTTCCAACAGCTAAGTGGTCAGGATCTCCAACCCCTGCATGAGCTGTCTGACTGAATGCAGTTTGAGTGTCTCTCAGCTTAAAGATCATGCACTTTAGTTCTCATTTCCTTAGCTGTCACCCTCCTTAGTGGCTGTACTTGGCGTCCCTAAGAGATGCTATGCAGCACAGAACAGAGAAAGAGCTGGGGCTGGGGTGGGGAGGGAGGACAAGTTAGCTTACGAGTCAGTTTCCTCCTCTGTAAAAGGGAGGTAACCGATTCCACCTCAGGATGGCTGAGAGGATGAAATGAGATGTGTAAATGGCTTGGCACAGGGTTGATGCTTTGGGGAGACAGCTACAATTTATGCCCCTTTAGCAGAAAGTCCCCCCTCTTCTGGTAACAGCAGCATCTCCTCATCCCCGTGCTTGGGGTGGGTGGGGTCAGCCTGGCCAATCAGAAAACCCCTGGCCCTGGTGATTCACCAAGGGATGAACACGAGACTAAGAATGGGCCAATAAATTCAATTTGTCGACTTTCGTTGGAATGACTGGGGGAGTTCTTGCTGCTGGGGGTTCCGAGAGGAGGCTGTAAGCCAGGACCTGTGTGTGCCACAGTGCCGCCGGGAGGCAAAGGCTGCCTAAGGAGAGATCTGAACCCAAGGACAGTTGAGAGAAAGAGGGAACAAGCCCCATGGATCCAGCTATTTCTGGAACTGCCCTAGACCTCTCAGTTATGAGACCCAGAAAATTCTGGTTCTTGCCTAATCTAATTTGAATGAGTTTCTGTTCCATGCAAACAAGAATCTTGGCTAATGCAAAGCTCACCAATTTGGTTTACCCTTCCCGCTGTCATTTCTTGGGGCGGGGATGTTGAGGGGAGGAAGGGGGCCTCCTTGAGTCCTGCAGAGATGAGGTCACAGCCCACCTTCCCGTCCTCAGCCTCCTTGTCTTCAGGCCATCTTCCTCCACGCTGATCATTCTCGAACACGGGCTTAGTCATGTTACTCCTCACTTAGAGGACTCCTTGGCTCCCCCCGGCCTGGAGTGCAAGTCCCCACTTCCCCAGCTCCACCTTCAAGGCCCTTCACAAGCTGACCTAATTGCCTTTGGAGCGTATCTCTCTCGGGACCCTCTCCTCCATCCCCCGACTCCGTGGATACCGCGCCTGATTCACAGCAACGCGTTCCCCACTCAGGAACATCCCCCCACCCCGTACCCACCACGTGCCTTTCCCTGAAAGCCCTTCCCCTCCTTACCAACCTGCCAAGCCTCCACCTCCTCAACTATCTGCTCTTCCGAGAAGCCTGCACAGATGACCAGGGAAGAATGAATGGCCCACTGCCCTGCACTTAATCCCTTGTCATCTATAGTACTTGTCAGTCCGTCCTTAGTGAGAATAATGTATATACATTTTGAGAGCAGGAAGCATGTCGTCCTCGATTCTGGAGCCCCCTGGGGCCCTCACACAAGGATTGCCTGCCACAGGCCCTTGGCAAATTTGCTGACACGAGACCTCAAGCTTCCAGCCGACAAGCTCTGAGGCCCCTACCCCTCCCCTCAGCTGAACTCTAGGAGAGGGGAATCTAGCCTTGGGATCACATTTCCTCTTCACCAGGAACTTTTTTTAAATTGTGGTAAAATACACATAGCATAAATTGTACAGTTTAAACCATCTTAAAGTGTACAGTTCAGTGGCATTAAGTGCCTTCACAATGCTGTGCGCCTATCATCACGACCTAGTTCCAGAACTTTTTCACCACCCCAAATGGAAACATACCCATTAGGCACTCACTTCCCATTCCTTCCCTCCTCCCAGGCCCTGTCAAGCACTAATTTGCTTTCTGTCTGTACAGATTTGCCTATTCTGGGTATCTTATATAAATGGAGTCATACAGTATGTGGTCTTTGTGTCTGGCTTCTTTCACTTAGCCTCATGTCTTCAAGATTCATCCAGGTTGTAGCATGTATTAGTACTTCATTCTTTCTAATGACTGAATAATACTCCATTGCATGGATGTATCACATTTTGTTTATCTATTCATCAGTTGATGGATATTAGGTTGTTTCCACCTTTTGGTTATTGTGAACAGTACTGCTATAAACATTATTGCACAAGTTTTTGTTTGAACACCTGTTTTCAAGTCTCTTAGGTATATACCTAGGAGTGAAACTGCTGGGTCAGATAGTAATTCTGCATCTACTGGGAAGCCTCTTATGCTTGTCGTCTTTAATCTTCACCAACATCCTAGGTCAGCTTGGCTGACTTCACCTTGGGAGAGTCCCTCAGCTTTTTTTTTTTTTTTTTTTTTTGTGGTACGCGGGCCTCTCACCGCTGTGGCCTCTCCCGTTGCGGAGCACAGGCTCCGGATGCACAGGCTCAGCGGCCATGGCTCACGGGCCCAGCCGCTCCGCAGCACGTGGGATCCTCCTGGACCGTGGCAGGAACCTGCGCCCCCTGCATCGGCAGGCGGACTCTCAACCACTGCGCCACCAAGGAAGCCCCATCAGCTTTTTAGAAGGAAGCTATTTCATCTTGATGGTTGTCTCCTGATGGCAATGCTTAAAGGGTGTTCCTAGTTTTTAATATTAACCTCTTGCTATTTAGAGCTTTCTATTGTCTAAGCTACTTAAGATCCGCTATTTAATTTGTCCCTCACAGAAATACTACAGGGTAGATACTATTATGTCTGTTTTTCAGATGAAGAGGCTGAGTTCCCGTGGGGTGGCGTGACTTGACATGGTCACAGCCATCAGGGGCCCAGCTGAGGTTGACTCCCAGCCCAGCGCCCTTTCCACACAACCACAGTGGCCCTCTCTGTCCAAGGCCTTTTTAAAAATAATCGCCTTCTGAAATGTATTCTCAGGTCCCTCACTGTCTAGAAATGCGCCTTGCTAGGTGACTTGTCAGTGCTGGCGCAGACTTCACACGCTCTGCCAGTTGGCACCTCATTCAGAATCAGAACGTTTTTCCTGGGGCAGATTCTGCCTGTAGCAGGGAGATCAACTTTTGCCTTTTCTGGATCTTCTGGGACCTGCTGGAGTCCTGGGTTAAAATGCTCCCTTTTGATGTTGATCTGGAGCTAAATCTGAGTGTGTCCTACAGCTCCACCTCAGCTCTTGACATTTCCTCCTTATTCTTTCATCCAACCCGAGAGCATCCCCTTCCCCTTCTCAGGAGGAAACTCTCTCTTGGACTGGGGAGTCCCCTGACCTGCTTTGGAGCAGAAAAGAGGCACAACAACCTCCAGCCTGACAGGGTGGAATTGGCCCAGCCTGCTCCTTGGAAGCTTCCAACCCTCATATCCTAGTTCCACGTGGAACCACCTAGAAGACTGTAAAGAATAAGGCAAGCAAAATAGACAACAGAATGACAACATTCACCATTCATCAGAGCATACTACTGTCCCTGACGCTTTAGGAACATCTGCTCACTCAATCCCCCGACTGCACCAGAAGGAAGATGTTATTTTGCAGACGAGGAGACTGAGACTCAGTGCCCTGTGGCGACTCCTCCAGAGCAACAGAGCTGAGGGTGACCAGGCAGGACTGGAAACCAGTAGAGCCCGTGCTGTCCCCACTCTGGCCACCATCTGCCTCCCAGCTTTTGGAGCTGACCTGGTCCCCTTAGAGCCTGCCTTGGCAGTCCTGCAAGGGGTGAGGGCTTTCTAGATGCCGCATCCACTCAAGCACACATGTCCCTAGCCAGCTTCTCCCAAAGTATGTCCTCTGCGACCCTCATTCTGGGTGCTGCTATGAGCTCTGAAAATAAGGTTCCACATTTTGATACACTTGCGGATGACAGCATGAGGCAGGGTTCTGTCCTGGAGGCTTTCTCAGCCCTTAAGAAGCAAAGATGCAGGATAAATCTCTGAGAGGGAGAGAAAGTCTAGAGAGTTTCCCAGACTTATTTGACTACGGAATGTCAAATGGAATGACTATGGAATGACTCCTTTTTCAAGGAGTAGCTCAATGTGTCCTCCTCATAGTACTGGTCAGAGGTGCCCCCAAGCCCTCTAATTAGTGGGTATCCAGAGCTCAGGGAGCATGGTGGTTGTGACGTGGGCTCTGGAGCCAAGCTGCCTTGGATCACATCTCAGCCCTGCTGCATAGTAGCTGCGTGACCACGGGCAAGTTATTTTCTCTATCTGTGCCTCAGTTTCCTCACTTGTAAAACATGGATGATGATAACGATGTAAATTATATTCTACACATAAGCTTCTTAGAACAATGTTCAGCACATAGTCAGTGTTCACTAGATGTTAGCTGGCATTTTCAATCCTTCTCGAGCCTCGCCCCCAGGCCAACAGTGGCCTCTGATATTATAAAACCTCTTTTTTTTTTTTTGCGGTTCGCGGGCCTCTCACTGTTGTGGCCTCTCCCATTGCGGAGCACAGGCTCCAGACACGCAGGCTCAGCAGCCATGGCTCACGGGCCCAGCCGTGGGATCTTCCCGGACCGGGACACGAACCCGTGTCCCCTGCATCGGCAGGCGGACTCTCAACCACTGCACCACCAGGGAAGCCCTATAAAACCTCTTAATGAAGATGGTGCAAAGCCAATTAAAAGACAGCTGTGGCTCCCTAGGAATAACCCTTCCTATCCTTGATGCCTGTGAAAATCTCCTTTTATTTCTACTTCATTTTTTTCTCCCTCACAGACAGGCACGTAATAGTCAGAAGACCAAGATTCTGCACTCTCCTTACTTATTTTCCAGTGGGATCTCAAGTTTCCTTCCCTATAACATAGAACGTAGTAAGCCTCTAATCCAGGGGCAAGGCACAGAGCAGGTGGGGTTAGAGCACTAAGCAGGCAGAGGCTGGATGGTCAAGCCACAAGGAGAGCACAGCATGAGTGACAGGTTGTCACTTTCCTTCTGGGGAAGTGGGAGAGGGGTCTATGACAAGGGTGCTTGGGTAGTGAATTAGGGTAATTTACAGTAGCTGCTGCAACCGACCTAAAATCTTAGCGGCTTTAAGTGTGCATCTTGGGGACTAAGTCTCCATCTTGTAGCAACAAGTTCTAGGAGAGACCATCCTATATGGAATATATAGCCAGCAGTAAGTGGGTATATGGATGCCAAGAACTCCTGGATGACCTTGGCTGCCAAAACCATTCTCTGTTGCCCAGTTGATTCTTCCCTCCCCCTTACTGGAAGAGTAAGACCTTGGGGGAGGGCAGGCATTTGTCTCTGAGTTAACTCTCTCAGCTCTTAAAAGACTTCTCTGCAAGCTCTGAGTCTCTAGTTGTTCACATCCCAGTTTCTTAATGTCTTGCCTCTGGGAGGCCTCAGGCCCTGCAGTAGCTGTTACTTGTCTCACTGATTCTCCACTTGGGGCAGAGATGGTTAGTGCTCCCTGAATACTCCTGTGTTCCCCTGCATTTCCCAGCCTCCCTTGCAGTTGGCTGGGGCCATATAACTAGCTCTGCCCAAGAGACTGGTGTCACCTCCGAGTAGAGGAACTTAGGGCTGTGCCTCCTGCATCTGCCTCTGTCTCTGTTGAGATGGCTCTGGAGGCCAGGTGCTTCACAGAAAAACTGGAAGGACCAACTCAGAAGCAAAAGAGGTCAGACCCCTCCGCCTGGGACTGACTTCTCCACTGAGTGAGTGTGTGTGTGTGTGTGTGTGTGTGTGTGTGTGTGTGTATGGGGGTGGGGGAGGGGAAGAGGAGGGAGAACATCAGTTGGGTAACAGAGGAGCACACCTTTGGCACACAGGGCCGTCCAGGAATTCTTGGCATTTACACAGCCGTTTAACGCTAGATGTTATCTTCCACATAGGATTTTCTGTTACTGAACTTCTTGCTGTAATTTGGGGTAACAGTGTGACCTATGATTCAGATATCCCCAGTGGTACCATGGGACAGTGTGGTAGACAGCATGTCTCAGGCTATAACACACACACACAAATTACCTGCGGGTCTTGTTAAGCTGCAGATTCTGGTTCAGTAGTTCTGAGGTGGCACTTGAGAGTCTGCATTTCTAACAAGCTCCCGGCTGACGCTGATGCTGCTCGTCCCTAGACCACTCTCTGAACAGTAAGGTGAGGGGGCAGGGCTGATTCATCCATTATATCTGGTAGGAACAGCGCCTAGTGCCCATTAAAATGTTTTATTTGCGTTTAAGAGTCAGAAGGAAAAAAAATGAACTTTTAGGTAAAAAAATGTTTGAATAGATAACATTAATATATTTATCTTTATACCAACAGAGTTATAAATTTCATAAGCAAGAAGGGGCTCATGAAGGCAAAAATGCCTAGGGGCCAGGGACTTCCCTGGCAGTCCAGCGGTTGAGACTCTGCGCTTCCACTGCAGGGGGTGTGGGTTCGATCCCTAGTCAGGGAACTACGATCCCGCATGTCGTGTGGCACAGCCAAAAAGTACAAAAAAAAAAAAAAAAGCCTAGAGCCCACCAAAATCCTACTGTGGCCCTGGGGGCAGGGGTGGGGGCAATGGAAGGAGCTATGCTATCTATAGTGCATAAGACTGTGAAATCTGAAGAATTCATGAAAAGTGACACAGATCACATGGCTCCATGGTCCTCTGGGAGGATCACATGAGATACAGAATGAGAATGTACTACTGGACAACAGAGAATGGTTTTGGCAGCCAAGACCATCCGGGAGCTCTTGGCATTCATATACTCACTTAGTGCTGGCTATATATTCCATATAGGATGGTCTCTTCTAGAATTTCTGGCTATAGGATGGAAATGGGCATTTCAACTTGCATTAGACTTAGTCCCCAAGATGTAGTTAGCTGCTTATACCATCTTTCTGAGTCTCCTCAGTTCTCCAGATCTCCACGTAGGGAGCTCTGAGGGGTACCCAATGCCTCTTGGAGGCCCCCAAATTCTGGTGCCCCAAATCCCTTCCAAGGGACTTCCAGTCTTTTTGTCCCCGATCCCCACCCCATAGGACACACTCATGTGCTCCTAGAGCTGGAGGGCTGGGAGCAGCTGGCCCCATAGTGTAAGGGAAGAGGGACCAAGCTCCAGAGGCTGCTTTTATTAGCGACAACGATCGGAGCAGCAACTGTCCAAAGCATGAGTCAAATGCCTTGTTAACAAAAAGAGAATGAATAAGCAGTCCCTTCAGCAGCAAATGTTTTCTTAAAAACACAGCCATCCATTTACTTTGGACCTGATACCAGTTCTGACTGTCCCCAAAAGTACTGCATGGGCTTTTAGAGAACGGACAATAACAGCTGACCCTTCTAACACATCTGCTATCCTCCTTTGTCACAGACTCAGCGTCTGACACAATTATTGCTCTGGGTTGGCCTCAATCATGCAATCACTGGGGTGAACCACTGGGCCTTGGAGGATGAACTGTTCACAGATGAGGAAACCAAGGTCTCAGAAGGGAGCAGTGATCTGCTCAAGGGCACAAAATGAGTTGGAAGCAGAGCCAAGCCTAGGACCTGGGACCACTGCTTATATGCTGTCTTCATTTCAGCACCAGGGGTGGATATTGGAAAGCTTTTACTGTTTTCAGACCTGGGAGGGTTCATTCTTTTATTCACTCACCATCTACCAAGAACCACCTTAAATCTGCCATGGTTCTAGCTTCCCTTAATACTTCTCAATAAACCCATGATGATCTAACCTTTTGAAAAACCTTACTGGCCCAGCGTCTATCTCCTCCTGGCCTGATAGTTCCAAGTGTGAGATTCTATCTGTTGATGGGCTGTGTGTGTTTTGCATCAAGGGCAACCTAGCCTTGACCTTGCCACTTTCCACTGTGTAAACCCGAGTGAACCTCAGAAAGCTTTGATTTCTCATCAGTAAAATATAGATATTATTATTACTGATCTTACAAGGCGTTGCAGAAATATGCGATAATGTATGTAAAGCATTTAACACACTATGTAGCTGGTGCTCAATCAATGATAGCTGTGATAGAAATAAGTACATTATTATTACTCTTGTTATTGTCAAGTGAAACAAGCTCCTGGGGATTTCAGCAAGTTGAACCTCCCCGTCCAGGACTCTGAAGTCAGGCTTTCTTTGTTCCCGTGCCTATGCAACTTCTGTGGTTTACAGTCTGTAGGAGTCATGATAGAGGGACAACTTGCAAGTGTTTCTGGATCTAAATGTGCCAGATCCTTGATGTAATCACCACACCCATCTTTCTCTGCTGAACCCAGCTAACCAGAGAAATAGTCTGCCCCAACCAGTGTAAGGTCCTGTGAACCCCAGAATTGTTGGGAATGTTGGCTCTACATGGAGATAACAGCAGGAAAACAAAGCTGCCATCTGATGTACAGCCATGTGAAAAACCACATGCAAGGGATATGATTAGTCATCTATGGAAGTAACCCAAGAAATTGTCTGTAAATTGTCTGTAATTGTCTGTAAATTGTCTGTAAATGCTGAAGAGATGGGAGGCTTGACCAGGATCTCCAGAAGGCAGGACAGGAAGACAATTATAAGTATGTGACAAGATCTTTTGGAGAGACTTTTGCTTTCAGCAATTTCCCCTTCTCTAAAAGGAACCCCTATATACAAGGGATGGCTCCCCATGGCCACATCGATACCCCATGTTCCTGTCACCTGACCATGGCTGATTGGTACAGACCCAACCAAGCTGGGCCCATCGGAGTCTCTCCCCCAAGACCTTGGACAGAGACTAGGAACCACTGGAACCTGGTCAAGATAGGAGCTGAGTGCTAGTGCAGTAGTCTTCAGGGTGGGGTATGCATGCCCAGGGACTATGTAAGATGATCCAGTGGAATATGGGAAGACAGTTGGAAACTGTTATTTATTCTTACTTCCTTAGTATTAAATAAGCAGACTGGCAATGGTGCCTTCATTCAATGTTGAAAGGTCACTGTCACAACCAGTTTGCGAAATGTCCTGAGGAAACAGGGGAAATTCTCCAATGCTAAGGGACTGACATTGCACTCATGTAGTCATTTGCTTTCAGCGAAGTATGATACATCTTGAATGTGCCCAAGTGGATTCATGAAATATATTTATCTAGTTTTAACCAAGCCAACCACCATAAAATGGGCAAGTCCCTTACAAGCCTCCTGCAAAAAATGTGGAGTGAAGATATTACTACCGCTAACACCACAAGCAACTCTCAAAAAAGTTTTTACAAACTGGTGGATCAAATTGAAAATTTCACTTAGAATTCAGTAAGTAAGGATACCTTCTTCCACATCAGCTATCTGAGCTGGCTATCCTCTGCCTGCCCTCACTCTCCCTGCCCTGCCCCAGGATCCATTCTCTGCTCCCAGATGACAACTATGGGATGCATCACTTGGGCTTCCATGGTTGCTGGCTGAGTTTGGCCAATGGGCCAGCAGGAGGTGGGGGGAGAGACAGGTTGGGCATTTCCTTCCCTGCCCCCTCCTTTCTTCTATGCTACATCTGTGGCAGTGGCTGTATCCCTCCCTAATTACAGCTCATCCTGGATGGTCCCTCTTCCCCAGCTCTTCACTGGCTTCCAATCGCATTATTTTCTTCTCTCGCCACTCCTGGCTAGGGCTGGTAACGGCTCCCTGCTGCTGCTAGTTTTGGGGCATACCTGGGCCTCATCCCTTGTGGTTTCCAAGCCTCTATAAACAGTCCTTTTGTTAAAGTCTCTTGAGCCAATTGAGTTGGATTTGGTTCCTTACTGGGAGACTGATTGGTACAGTGGCTGGTTTAACCATGACAGTCATTAAAGCCAGGGGTTCTCCAAAGTGCTGAGATCTTAAAATATAATGAGGCATAATTAATCACATTTCTCTTACTAAAGAATACTCTTTTAGGGCTTCTCTGGTGGCGCAGTGGTTGAGAGTCCGCCTGCCGATGCAGGGGACACAGGTTTGTGCCCCGGTCTGGGAAGATCCCACATGCCGCGGAGCAGCTAGGCCCGTGAGCCAGCCGCTGAGCCTGCACATCCAGAGTCTGTGCTCCGTAACCGGAGAGACCACAACAGTGAGAGGCCCGCGTACAGCAAAAAAAAAAAAAAAAAAAGAATACTCGTTTAAGGAAAGCAAAAAAAAAAAGCTGCTGGCACTGTTAAAAACATAAAGCAAAATTTTCAAATAGTATTTTCTCTTTCTCAGCCTTTAAAATTTCTAATTTTACATGTTTTATAAAATAACTCACATTAATACAGTAGCTCATGAATCTAATTTAAAATAAATACACATAAATTAGAGATAAATTAAATTACACATAAATGCATACTAAAAATTTTTTTTAATTGATGAGATGAACCGTTAAAAACCCTTTGCCTGGGCCTCCCTGGTGGCGCAGTGGTTGAGAGTCCGCCTGCCGATGCAGGGGATACGGGTTCGTGCCCCGGTCTGGGAGGATCCCATATGCCGCGGAGCGGCTGGGCCCGTGAGCCATGGCCGCTGAGCCTGCGCGTCCGGAGACTGCGCGTCCGGAGCCTGTGCTCCGCAACGGGGGAGGCCACAGCAGTGAGAGGCCCGCATACCGCAAAAAAAAAAAAAAAAAAAAAAAAAAAAAAAAAAAAACCCTTTGCCTTAGAGAACCCCTCTGCTCTAGAGAAAACACTGGCAAGTTCCTAGCACTGCCCTGGGGGCTGTCTTCCTGGAGCCTAATGGTCTACTCCTTCCTTTGATTCTCTGAACTACCTTCCAACAAATCCCATCTTTCTACAGAAGACAAAGCCAACTCCAAAGAGAAATGCTTATCTAAAGTTCCCAGGGGAGAGACCTCTCCTGTGCTCTGGGGGAGTCTCTCTGTTGTAGGCAGAGATGGCTATCAGGCCACTTTATGGCCTACATGAAATACCCCTCAGAACTTTCCACCTTCTGAGCAAAATCTCCACCTCCCAGGCACTGTGGTCACTGGAAAGGGTAATTCCTCCCCATACATTAGCACACAGACATTCAGAATTACATACTTCAGTCTCTTGTGAATTTGATTATCATGAGTCAGTCTCCATGTACATAATCAACTCCAGACCAAAGACCAGGCTTAGAGATAGGTCCAGGACCCTGAATATCCCCAAGACCATGATCCTTAAGGAGTCCTTTTGGCATCCACCATCTAGATTCCTCCTAACAATACTCAGCCTCATCAGCATCACCTTCCATCAGGGACCAGTTTCCTGTTTCAGCTGGGAAACAGGAAATATGTCTGAGCTAAGAAGTCCAGAAGGACATTACAGTCTTTTTACCAGGGAACTAATCCCCAAACAAATTGAAAATATCATGGCAAGATAGCCCTTAGGGAAACCTGACCATTTGGAGACACAAAATAAAGGAGTTACCTGTGCCTGATGTTAATCGGAGCTTAAATAACGGTTATTATTTATTGAGTACTTATACACATACAAGTACTGTAGATACATCAATCCATTCATCTTCACAACAACTCTTTGATCAAGTTATATCATTATCACCATCAGCCTCATTTTACGGTTAAGAAAAGTAAGACAGAAGTTAGATCATTTCCCCCAAAGTCCCACGGTAAGTTGCAGAGCTGGGACTTGAATTCAGGTCATTTGATTTGAGAACCTGAGGTCCCAACCTACTCCATGCTGCCTCTGTGGCAGATTGGGTGACCATGGCCTATCTATGAACTTTTCCAACACAAGCCTTGGTGAGTCAGAGAGAGTGACTCAAGACTTACAATGTAGGACATGGCATTTCCTGCCAATAAAAAGCTCATGGTTCTAGACTTGTATTTTCCAACTAAACAGAAGAAGGGCCTTGTTCATGGACAAGGTTATGAGACCCGATAAAGACAGTCACGGGCTAAAAGGAGACAAAAGAGAGATGCAAAGTAGAGCTGGCCTAGTGGAACAGTTGCCCCAGACTCCTTCCCCCAAAGCTCAGGACCTCTGCTCTAAGCAGCAGTGCGGGGGCCTCCTGGGCTCAAACTATAGGAGCAGCGACGAGGGCTGGACATTCTCACTCTGCACTGTGGCCTGGTGTATAAGCCACAGAGTGATGGGAATTGCTACAGATTGGAGGTCTGATAGTTTTGGATTTGACATCCCATTCTTCACTTACTGGTTACTAGTTAACAGTTTTAGATAAGTGGCCTAACCTCCTTGAATCAGTTGCTCATAAATATCTCCCTTATATGGCCACAGTACAGACTTAATGAGCTATTATACACAAGATGCCTGGCATGTACAGCATGTCCAAACAAAGGTAGTTTCCTTCCCTCTCTTCTCTTGTCTATATGAAGTATCCCAGAGGAGAGAATGGTCATTTGCTCCCTCGCTGGAGCTGCCTAAACGGAACTTCCATTAAAAAAAAAGAAAAAGATCACACCAGATACTTCTAGTTGGATGCTTATCTTGTCCAGGGAAGCACTTGTCCTCAAACAGGTGCCTCCCAGGCATCTCAGGAGGAGAAAGGGTGACATTCCATCAGGCAGAAAGCAGGGTCCCAGGAGGGTGCCTGCCTTCCTGGGACCACATGGCAGCCCTGCAGCTTAGCAACATGACTTGGGCCAGACCATCACTGCAGTTCTGTTAGAAGCATAATGCTTCTTCTCCATACGTGACTGTTCTTTCCGTGTGGAAGGAGCCTCAAAAATGTAAGACTCCTGGCTCTGCCCCAGGGGCTGTCTGATGGTGAGTTCAAGAAGTGGTAACATGAAGAGTCGGACCTTTCCTCTTCCCTTCCTCTTGGGACACACGTCCTGCTCTGCCCTTCCAGGCTCTAAGATTTAAAGGGGCCTGCCTCCCCTGGAGGGCACTACATAGGGCTGGGAGGTAAGTCTGCTCAATTCGATATTAGAAAGCCTGCTTGCCTTTGGAATGGAATGGAAACCACATTCTCCTATTAACTTTATCAGTCATAAGAGTGATATTAGGCTGACTTCTCGACGAGCATTAGAACTTAAGTGGAGGAAGAAGGTGTTTTTACTGAGCCTGCTTAAAGACCCCACCAGGTACCAATGGCCAGTCATCTAGAGCGTAAGTCTGCTACTGCCCTTGGCGTATTAATGGAGGTGAGACTGGGACCCAGAATTATGGTCAGTCAGAGCCTCACAACCAGTCCAGAAGTGTCCTTGATGGAATCTCTGGAGGGGGACGGACAGAGGCTAGAAATAATAATACCTAATGTTTACTGGGTGCTAAGAGCAGACACCAGGCTGAGGGATTTAACCCTACAAAGTGGGCACCATCATTATCTCTGTTTTACAGGAGAGGAAACTGAGGCTTGGAGAGGTTAGATGTGGCTCAAGGTATATAGCTGGTCAGTGGTGGAGTCGCATGGTCACTCCAGGGCCTGCGCTCTCCAGCAGGGCAAGATGCTGCCTCAAGCTCCAGGCACCAGCTCCCACTGTGATCACAAGGGAAGAGTTGGTCAAGGCCAAGCCCTCCTCCCAACTTGGAGCCAGTGCTCTTTTGACCACACCTGTATGAGTAAAGGCAAGGGTATCTTCAAACTTTCTTCTCCTGATGAACTGGGAACCTTGGGCTCTCTGGAAACACCCTCCTGGTTAGCCTGTCAGTGGCAGAATGTCCTGTAGCCTCTGTGTGTCCCTTCGTGGGGTGACCACCATGCCCTCTGCACCACGTCCCAGCCATGCAGCCCTGCTGTGATCATTGGATGGCCCCATCCCTTTCAGCCTCTCCCACAGGCCCACAGGTTCCTAACTTTCCCTTGGTTTTGCTGGGGTGGCTCAGTTTCCCCCCACCCCATCCTGTACCCACTGATACCCCTGCTCACAGAACCCCAGTTTCCTCCAAGCCAATGTTTCCTAAACTTGAGTCATCTGCACACCACCCTCACATTTTCTCCCATGTCTGTTTGCCACCTATATAGTTATTGGTTTAATCTTCTTTCATTTGACTGGCAATGAGCCAGAAAGCCAGGGTTGCAGTCCTGCCTGGGTCATTTACCAGCTCTCTGTTGTTGGCCAAGTTCTTTACATTCTCTGTGCCTCAGTTTCCTCATCTGTACAATAGGGATAACAGTAGTAACTACTTCAGAGGCTGCTGGGAGGATGAAATAAGGAACTGCAAGGAAAGCATTAGAAACAGCACCTAGCACACAATAAGCGCTCAGCAAGTGTTAGCTTCCCCTGTCATCACATTTATTTTAAAAGGAAACTTTATACCCCTACCATCTGTGGAAAAGTCAGTACCACTTATACCACAAATAGAGAGGGGTTAGTTGTAAAGATACATTTAGTGAAAATGGTTATTAAGTTCTAGCTATTCCTGACGAAGCCTCCAAGCCCTCGACTTGCTCTCAGTTTGTCAAGAAGAGAGAAAAACAAGCATGTAAAAGATGTTGAAGGCACACTAGGTTCAAACCCAGGAGAACAACTTGCCCTGATTTGCCTGGTTTTGCCCGACATCTGGTTTCAGTACTGAAAGTCCTGCAGCACCCGCACTGCTGGGCTAACTCAGATGGACAGAAAAGAACTTAAAAGGCAATTCCGATGTGAGTCCATGTGTTTTGAGTTGAGTCAGTATCTCACTTAATATCGTCTTGCAGAACAAGCCCACACCCTAGGGCGTACTGCATAAGCCCACCTGGGAGCGCAGAGTTTCCAAACTCCACAAAAGGGACAGAAAAGCCATCATGTGTGTGCCACTGAGACAGGCCCCAAAGAAAAACCACATTTGTAAATGCCCAACGAGAGGAATGATGATTAAATTTTGCACAGCTAAAATTATTTGGTAGGATACAACCCCTTAAAAATCATGTTTTGAAGTATCTTTGATGACATGAGAAAATAATCATGATAGAATGTTCAGTTAAAAAAAAGCAGACTAGGGCTTCCCTGGTGGCGCAGTGGTTGAGAGTCTGCCTGCCGATGCAGGGGACACGGGTTCATGCCCCGGTCTGGGAAGATCCCACATGCCGCAGAGGGGCTGGGCCCATGAGCCATGGCTGCTGGGCCTGCGCATCCGGAGCCTGTGTTCCGCAACGGGAGAGGCCACAACAGTGAGCGGCCTGCGTACCACAAAAAAAAAAAAAAAAAAAAAAAAAAAAAGCAGACTACTACTCAGCCATAAAAAAGAAAAAAATTTTGCCATTTGCAGCAACATGGATGGACTTGGAGAGCATTATGCTAAGTGAAATAAGTCAGACAGAGAGACAAATACTGCATGATATCACATATATGTGAAATCTAAAAAATAAAATGAACTAGTGAATATAACAAAAAAGAAACAGACTCACAGATATAGAAAATAAACTAGTGGTTACCAGTGGAGAGACGGAAGGGGGAGGAGCAAGATAAGAGTAGGAGATTAAGAAGTACAAACTATTATGTATAAAATAAATATGCTACGAGGATATAATGTACAACATAGGGAATATAGCAATATTTTATAACTACATATGGAGTACAACCTTGAAAAATTGTGAATCACTATGTTGTATACCTGTAACTTACATAATATTGCATATCAACTATACTTCGGTGTTTAAAAAATTGAAAAAAAAGACTAACTAAGATGTCCTTCAGTGGGTGAATGGATAAATAAACTGTGGTGCATCTAGATAATGGAATATTATTCAGCACTAAAAAGAAATGAGCTATCAACCCATGAAAAGACATGGAAGAATCTTAAATGCATATTACTAAGTGAAAGAAGCCAGTCTGAAAAGGCTACATAGTGTTTGTCTGCAACTGTATGACATTCTGGAAAAGGCAAAACTACGGAGACAGTAAAAAGATCTGTGATTGTTAGGGGTTGGTGGGGAAGGATGAATAGATGGAGCACAGAAGATTTTTTAGGGAAGTGAAAATACTCTGTATGATACTATAATGGTGGATACATGTCATTATACAATTTGTCCAAACCCATGGAATGTACAACACCAAGAGTGAACCCTAAGGTAAACCACGGACTTTGGGTGATTATGATGTGTCAGTGTAGGCTCATCAGCTGCAGTTGTAACAAATGTGCCACCCCAGTCGGGCTGTTATGTTGGGGGAGGCTCTGCGTGTGTGGGAGCCAGGGGGATCTGGGAAATCTCTATGCGGACCTTCCTCTCAACTTTGCTGTGACTTAAAACTACTCTAAAAAAATAAAGTCTTTAAAAAGAATTTTTTTTTTTTGGCTGCACCTCACGGCTTGCAGGATCTTAGTTCCCCTACCAGGGATTGAACCCAGGCCACCACAGTGAGAGTGCCGAGTCCTAACCACTGGACTGCCAGGGAATTCCCTTAAAAAAATTTTTTTTAATCAGACTACCAAACCACACATGGTAAGGCCCTAGTTTTATAAAAATATAGAGAAATATAAAGAAAGAAACACACCATAACATTAACAATATTTATCTCTGAGTGATAGGATTCCAGAGGGAACTTTTATTTCTTTATGTTTATTTCTGAATTTCTTACTTATACTTATTTCTATATTTTCCAAGAAAGTTTAGCAAAGAATACACATTACTTTTATTACCAGGGAAAAACTCTGAATAAGAATTATAAATTTAAAAGTACTGGGAAGAAAGTAATGAGAGGTGATTAAGCCCAGCTTTCTCTAACTCCTTTTTTACATCTGTAGCCGATTAGCAGAGAGGTTTTCTGTCTGTCTGGCTGACCTGTTTTCCTTCTCCCATGGGGAAGGCCCTCGCAGAGAAGGCAGGGTGTGTCCAAGGTCACGGAGTCGTGTTGCCTCTGCATCTCAACCAGTGAGGCTGCCCTGGGCTGTCACCTGAATTCAGGGTCTGGCCTCCAAGGTTCATGGGGCAAATGCAATCCCCTTGATTTTCCCATCATTTGGACTGTGATGCTCAATAACTGCCTGAGACCCTGGTTACTAACTAGAGGCAGGGTGGCATCTAACACTGGAAGTGCCCACTTTGGACCAAGCTGGCCTGAGCTGGAATCCCTGCTCATCACCTACAGACTGTGTTCCCTTCAGCATATTGCTTTACCTCTTTCAACCACAATGTCCTCATCTCTACCACAGGGATTAAATTAAATAACAGTTCTAGCACAGACCCTGGCACAAAGTCAATTCATATCCATTTTCTCTCCTGCTTCCTTTTGCTTTTATTACAAGAGAACTGAGTTCTCTATCGCCATCCGCCTGCCTCAAAGAGCTCAGAGCAGAGTCTGGGGGCTCCTAAATCTCTCCTCCCCACCCATCAGGGCCTCTGTTCCTCCTCATCAAACAGTCCCTCTGCTGACTGCCAAGCCACAGAGAGGACGGCTGAGGGGCAGTCCAGAGTCCACCTGTCTCACCAGCACGTCACTGCCCCCTGGTGGGGACAACAGAACCCTTGGCAGGTCTGGCTCCCTAATGCTCCCAGCCTAACAGCCCTGGGAAGCTGCTTCTCTTTTCCTGTAGGAGACCCATGGGCTGCGTTACTTCCCCCGAGACCCTCAAAGAGCAGCCTGAAGAGTGAGTGTTAAAAAAGCAGCAGCTGCCAAGCTCTGGGAGGTGGGAGCGCCAGCCAGGGGTCCCAGATCCCGCACTGTATTTACTCAATCTACAGGGCATCTCCAGGCTTTTACAGCCGTTTACTGGGCAGGAGGGAGCAGACAGCTGGGCCCCTCTCTGGCCTCTGGCTTCCACTGGCCTTTCCTTTGGAGAAAGACAGCCCGAGTGCCGCTCACTCTAGGAATAGCTCTGACTCCGAGCTCCTGGAGGTATGCAGGCTAGGGGCACAGACAAGGCACAGGCAACCCCTTGAGGGTGCAGGGAAGGAGCACGGGGGCAAAGCTGGAGACAGAAGAGATGGGGACAGGGATATAAAACAGGGGCTGTGACCAGAACACAGGATGGGAAGTGCAGGGACAGAAGCAGGGGCAGGTCAGGGAGGGAGACAGGGCTGGGCCAGCACCAGGTCCAAGGGGGACAGGGGGCGGGTGGCACAGGGTGGGAGTGGGGGGCAGAGAGAGGCATAAGTAAGCACAGAGCAGGGCTGGGGAAGGGGTAGCAGGCGGTGTGGGGAAAGCCCTGACCAGCTGGCTTATGTAATCTGGGGACCCTCTATTGCTCCAAAGGGGCCCACAGGAAATCTGGGGTTGTGGATCCCCAGCCAGAACCCACATTTTCACCCTAACCTGTGCATGCTTTCTAACAGCAAGCAAAAGCAGCACAATTTAGTTAAGTTAGGACGGGCAAGATTCACTTCTTATTTGAAAATTATGACAGCAACAATAAAAATACTCGGCTGAAATGCCATCCAACCAAGCCAACTCCCCTGGAAAGTTAAAGTCAGGCGCCCCCATCCCAGCACCCTGTACCTTTAAGGAGGAGAAGTGTTCCCTTGCTCCCAGCTGAAGAGGCAGGTTATTCTTGGAGATAGCAACGACTTACCTAAAACTGAGTTATTCCCCTTTCCTCCTCCGGCCAGCCTCTCTTCACTCTGGGGAGCTTTTACCATTTAAGGTCAATGTTACATCTGGCTCCAGAGCTCAGAGCTGAGAAGCCTCTGGCTGCCGAGCCCCGCTGCCCGCCTCCTCAGAGAGGGGCTGGGACTTAGAGCCCAGAGCTCCTCAGGGACCCCTCTGGCCTGGCTCAGGGGGCTAACGGCAGGGAAGCTGGCCAGGCCACCCCGGGGCTCAGCGCAGGCTGGGCCTGAGAGGCAGCAGCTGGCCCTGAGCCCCTCCCACGGGCACCGGCACAGCGGAGGGCAGTGCCCATGGGCAGCTCATGCCGCTGGGCATGTCCCGGCCAGACGGGGAGCAGGGGAACTCGGCAGATCTGTCTCCCAGCCTGGAGTTTCCAGCAAGCATGTGAGCCTGGACAAGACCCTGGCCCAGTGCCAGGGAAACTGGGAACATTTCCTGTCCCAGGGATTCAGAGGTGGAGGCTGCTCCCCACCTTAAGCCCTTGGGATTAACAGAGAGAAAGGCCTGGAAGATGAGCTAATCCCAGACCTGGCACCAGCCCCGGGGCTTCAATTCCTTCTCTTCCACTTGACAGTCCTGTGCTCTTAGCCTCAGGGAGACCCAGCAGTCTCCTCATCTCTAAAGTGGGAATCATAGTGATCACATGTGCCTAACTCCTAGGGTTGCAGGAGGATTCAATGAGATAATATTGAAGGGCTGAGCAGAGTGCCAGCACCTCAAACTTGCTGATCAACAGAAATTAGTTTCCTGCCTGGACACAGGTGAGGAAGGGCTGCCTCTCTCCTGGAAGCCCACACCCTGCCCTGACTCACTCCTCATCACCTTGGGTGCAGCACACCCTGCGGGCCCTGAACCAGTCACATATGGGCTCCAGCCCTCTTCTGCAGTTAGAGGCAGCTCAGAGAAGCCCTGAGTAGGATTGTCAGATAAAATACAGGACACTCACTTAAATCCGAATTTCAGATAAACAACACTTACCTTTTACTGTAAGTATGTCCCAAATATTGCACAAGACATACTTATTTTTATTTATTTATTTATTTTTGGCTCCGTTGGGTCTTCATTGCTGCGCATGGGCTTTCTCTAGTCATGGCAAGCAGGGGCTACTCTTCATTGCAGGGCGCGGGCTTCTCATTCCGGTGGCTTCTCTTGTTGCGGAGCACGGGCTCTAGGCGTGCGGGCTTCAGTAGTTGTGGCTCGCGGGCTCTAGAGCGCAGGCGCAGTATCTGTGGTACACGGGCTCAATTGCTCTGTGGCATGTGGGATCTTCCCGGACCAGGGCTTGAACCCGTATCCCCTGCATTGGAAGGCGGATTCCCAACCACTGCGCCACCAGGGAAGTCCACGAGACATACTTATATTAAAAAATATGTTTTTTATTTTTATTATTTTTTTAACATCTTTATTGGAGTATAATTACTTTACAATGGTGTGTTAGTTTCTGCTTTATAACAAAGTGTATCAGCTATACGTATACATATATCCCCATATCTCCTCCCTCTTGCGTCTCCCTCCCACCCTCCCTATCCCACCCCTCTAGGTGGTCACAAAGCACCGAACTGATCTCCCTGTGCTGTGCGGCTGCTTCCCACTAGCTATCTATTTTACATTTGGTAGTGTATATATGTCCATGCCACTCTCTAATTTTGTCCCAGCTTACTCTTCCCTCTCCCCGTGTCCTCAAGTCCATTCTCTACGTCTGCATCTTTATTCCTGTCCTGACCTAGTTTCTTCAGAACCCTTTTTTTTTTAGATTCCATATATATGTGTTAGCCTACGGTATTTGTTTTTCTCTTTCTGACTTACTTCACTCTGTATGACAGTCTCTAGGTCCATCCACCTCACTACAAAATACTCAATTTCATTTCTTTTTATGGCTGAGTAATATGCCATTGTATATATGTGCCACATCTTCTTTATCCATTCATCTGTCGTTGGACACTTAGGTTGCTTCCAGGTCCTGGCTATTGTAAATAGAGCTGCAATGAACATTGTGGTACATGACTCTTTTTGAATTACAGTTTTCTCAGGGTATATGCCCAGTAGTGGGATTGCTGGGTCATATGGTAGTTCTATTTTTAGTTTTTTAAGGAACCTCCATACTGTTCTCCACAGTGGCTGTAGCAACTTACATTCCCACCAACAGTGCAAGAGGGTTCCCTTATCTCCACACCCACTCCAGCATTTATTGTTTGTAGATTTTTTGATGATGGCCATTCTGACCGGTGTGAGGTGATACCGCATTGTAGTTTTGATTTGCCTTTCTCTAAGATTAGTGATGTGGAACATCCTTTCATGTGTTTGTTGGCAATCTGTATATCTAAAAGAAAATATGTTTTTTAATCTGAAATTCTAATTTAACTGCTCATCCTGTATTTTTATTTGCTAAATCTGGCAATTCTAGCCGTGGGCCATCACTTGCCACTTCAGAAAGCATTCACCTGTCATGCTGAGAGCTCTAGGGGTTGGTGCTTCAAGGCTTGTAGCCTCAAGGCCTCCTGGTGACAGCTGCCTGGCTGTACACAGTCCTTATCCCCAGCTCCTGGCCATGGGTCAGTCACCCCAGCCATGGAAGGCTTTCTCCGCCAAACCTGGCCCACTGGGCTTCCATTCCAGCCCCTTCCATGGGCATCCAGTCCTGGACTATCTCTCCTCCCTGCTTGTTATGAGACATTCCTGATGAGACTGCAGTGCATGCCGTCTGTCACACCCATAAATAACTGTATTTTTGCAGATGGAACCAGAGGCGACTCTCCTGGTTACTAGTCATGCTTTCTCTCAGGTGTCCACCCCTATACACCTGCTGGGAACAGGCCCCCCTGGTAAAGCCACATGGTGGTAACTACTAGAATTGCAGGTATAGGGAACAGAAGGAATTTACCAAACTCTTTAGTGCTGTGTCTCCAACTTCATTGTGCAATAGAACCCCCAAGTGTGAAGTTCTCTGGACACCTCTTCCAGAAATTCTAATCCTGTGAATCTAAAGTGGGACCCAGGAATCTATATTTTAATTAAGGCCCTCAGGTGATTCTTATGTAGTTAGTCCAAAGACCTCACTTTAGGGAATGATGCTCCAAAAGTTGATTTTGTGAATCTAGCAGCAAATACTACAAAGACAACTAGAAACAGGTTGAAATGGAACTGAAGGGACTCTGCTGGTGGCACAGTGGTTAAGAATCTGCCTGACAATGCAGGGGACACAGGTTCGATCCCTGGCCTGGGAAGATTCCACATGCCGTAGAGCAACTAAGCCCGTGCACCACAACTACTGAAGCCCATGTGCCTTGACCCCATGCTCCACAACAAGAGAAGCCACTGCAATGAGAAGCCCGCACACCGCAAGGAAGAGTAGCCCCTGCTCGCCGCAACTGGAGAAAGCCCGTGCACAGCAACGAAGACCCAACACAGCCAAAAAAAACCCCCAAAAAACAAAGAAATGGAACTGAAGGCTTCGTGTGCACGTGAGGGAGGGCGTGTGTCTGTGTCTGTGTCTGTGTGTGTGTTTCTATGTGTCTGTATATGTGTATACAGACTGTATGTTGAGCACCTACTATATTCCAACCACTATATTAGATGCTCTACATAAAAGCATGTACCCTCATAAATGCCCTAGGAAATAGAATTATTATACCATTCTTTTGGAAAGGAAACTGAGACTTGAAGAGGCGAAAAGACTTCTCTGTTGTTCCACAGCCAGTAAGTGGTAGAGCTAAGAGGTGAACTTACGTGGTTTGGCCCTAAAGCTCTCCCCTCTGTACCATACTTCCTCCTCTTCAGCCAGGGCTTCTTAAATTGGAGTTTATAGATAGCCTTCAGGGGTTTCTGAGCCAACTGAAATTGTATGCCAAATACTGTGTGGGGACTTCCCTGGTGGCACAGTGGTTAAGAATCCGCCTGCCAATGCAGGGGACACGAGTTCGATCCCTGGTCCAGGAAGATCCCACATGCCGCGGAGCAACGAAGTCCGTGCGCCACAACTACTGAGCCTGCGCTCTAGAGCCTGCGAGCCACAACTACGGGAGCACGTGCGCCTAGAGCCTGTGCTCCACAGCAAGAAAAGCCACCACAATGAAAAGCCTGTGCACAGCAATGAAGAGTAGCCCCTGCTCGCCTCAACCAGAGAAAGCCCGCGCACAGCAACAAAGATCCAACGCAGCCAAAAATTAAAAAAAAAAACAAAAACCCACACTGTGTGATTTCTGTTTTTCTTGGGTACAGGCCCATAGCTTTCACAAAGGGGTCACCAAATAACTTTTAAAATCTTTGCAGTAACACAAGCATTTCATAAAACACATTACTGATGGGCGTGTGAAATGGAGCACGCTCTATAGAAGACAATTTAGCATGATCAAAATTATAAGGCTCGTATCCTTTGACCCAATTCCACATCTAGGAATTTATTGTACAAACACACTCCCACACTTGGGAAATGACAAATGAACACGATTATTCATTGCAGCTTTGTCTATAAAAGCAAAAGGATTGGAAACAACATAAATGTCCACCAATTGGGGGTCATAAAAGGTGATGGGTATAGCCACAACAAAGGATGAGAAAGCTCTTTGTGTAGTGACATGAAAAGCCCCCAAGATCACATGGTTAAGTGGAAAAAGTAAGATAATGGGACAGTATAGATATATATACATGCACACAAATATGCTCATATTCACACATACTCACAAGTACATATGTGTGTGTGTGTGTGCACACAATCTTGCTAAAATTAGCACAAGAAACAAATAACATTAACATTAGTTGCCTATGGGGAGGGAATCTAAGTGGCTGGGGCAAAGAGTATCCACTGTATATCTTTCTTATACATTTAAAGTTTTGAATCATAGGAATAAGTCATGTGTTTGCATTCAAAAATAGTAATGAAAAACAAGCATTGCTGGAAACAGGGATTTAATCAATTCATCTTCCAGCACTGCTTCCCCCAAATGTCAGAGTATTGGCATGAGCCTGATTAAAGGTTATTTTTGTTTTTTTACTTTTTATTTTGGAATACTTACAGACACACAGGAAGTTGCAAGAATAGTACAAAGAGTCTCATGTACCTTCCCCCAGCTTCCCCCAGTGGTGAGATTGTATATGGCTGTTGTTTGATACGAAAACCAGGAAGTGGGCATTGGTACGTTATTGTTAACTGGACTACAGATCTTATTCTAAAGCTTATTTTAAAAATATAGCCTTCTCATAGCTCGTATATTCATTTAAAATGTTTATTGAGTGTGCCACACTAGAGTTGGCTGATGAGCTGTGGTAGGGACATTTCAGAGCCATCCCTGCCCTCATGGGGTGTAGACCAGTGGAGGTGACCCCTTACTTAAATGGAAACAGCGTTTGGAGACCTGGGACCCAGCAGTGCACAAGGAGTGCTGACCACAGCTCTAAAAAAGGCACTGAGTCCCTTGCTGTCCTGGTCATGGAGCTTCACAGCTTGCCTGAAAGCTGACTTTTAATCCTTAAAAGAGCATGAGCAATTACTCGGGCTATATTTATCCTCGTTCCTGGAGCCACACAGGGATTTGGCCTCACTCTACCAAAATCTCCAGCTCATCACTCAATCCCATCAGAGACAATCATGTGTCCTCAGCATCAAAGAGGTGCGCCAGCTGAGGCGAACTGGCACACAGCTGGGGGAAGCTCTCCCCACAGGCCCTCTGACTCAAGGCCAGGGAAAAAGTTTAAAAATCCCAGACCAAAAGCACGTCCTGGGGCTGAGGGAGACCAAGCCAGGAGAAGCAGCAGCTTGCCAAGAACACTGCCAGCTCAGGGACTGGCTGTTGGGATAACCGCACTGGCAGTGCTGGCCTCCTCACCCCTTTTATACTTAGGGACTCTGCGCAATACCCAGCACTTAGGAGGCCCCAGATGAGTAAGCGAACAGATGAGTGGCCAAATCGGCAGGAATGGCATGCAGGTGTCAATGAAGGTGACAATGACAGGGGTTATTTACTGAACATGATGCCAGGCACTATGTTGGCTACTTTACATATAAGGTCTAGTCAGTCCTCACCAAATCCACGTGATGTAGGGCTTCTCATCCCCAAGTCCTAGATGAGGAATCTAGGACATGGAGAGGTCAAGTAGCCTGCCGGTGCCTCACAATCTGTGAACCCAGATCTTTGTGACTCTAGAGTCCCTGGATGTCAAGTTCAAGAGTGCAGACTGGGAACATAAGGTGTCTCCTCTCCCTCCCAGGATCCCATTAAAATAATAGCAAAGGAAGCCTTAAAAAGGAACAAATCCTTAGCCATAAAGGGGATGGGGTGGGGCATGAGTGCACACACTTCTGGAACAGGGAAGAGGATGGAGGAGGGCTGCCTAATGAAGCTGGGACCCAGGACAACCCCCAGAGAAGGGGGCTCAGCCGCTCTGGTGCCCCTGAGAGGCTCTGGACTTCAAAAGCCAGGTGTGACAAGGACAGAAATGAGATGTAGAGTCAAAGGGGTGATTAAAATCTGTGGGCAGAAAGGGCTGGCAAGGAACTACCTCAAGTAACTTTTGTACACAGCATTTGGACTAAATGCCTTCTTCCGGCTAAAGGGAAAGAAGAGCTGTAAACAAATACTGAGTAGACTTCTTTTTCATAGACATACGGATTAGCAATTCTCAAAATGCTTTCTGTGCCTTCTAGGATTAACTAAATTAGTAAATACATTGTAAATAAGGAGAGTCAAGTTTCTCACTGTCAAAGGAGGGAATGACAAATATGGAAAGGAGAGAAAATAGAATAAACCATGCAGTGCTGTGTTGGAATTATAGTATTGGAATAAACTGGATGGATGGATGGATGGATGAATGGATGGGTAGATATGTATATGGGCATGTACATGTAAACATATTTATTTACATTTATATACATATATACAGATGTGTGTGTTCACGACATATATCTATTTCCTAGCTCTGTCCACTGAACTGTCCACTGGAAATAATGATGCTCCAGTAGCAATGAACACACTTTGCACACAAATTTTGGTTTATAAATACCATTCGCCAGTAAAAGGATCCAGGGCTCCTTGGAGAAGTGGGTAATTCTAGGGCCGGGATGGGAAAGTTCAAGATGAGCCTGGAACATCTTACTGTGCCCAAAAGTAAGGAACTGCTTCAAGAATGATGGTGACATGTCCAAAGTACAGAGGACCACTTGAAGGGGCGCTCACTGGCGAAATCGGAGGCAACATGAGCATCAAAGTAACTAATGATAATAAAGGATTATAACCCATGAATAAAGTAAGAATTCACAAGTGGTCCCAGGGTGCCCTGGGGAGAGAAAAGATCTTGGCATCCTGACTGCATTAGGCCAGCCCCGGAGGGAACAACCACTGGAAAAATTGTGCTCCACTTTCTCCACTCTGCCTCCAGACCACGACTTACCCATTTGCTTCAAGGACATGCACTGTGCACATACCCTGGGCCTGGGCCTCTGCTAGGCAGTGAGGTTGCAGAGGCGAGCAAAACGTGACTCCTGACCTCCAGGAGCTTATGGTATATGAGTCAAGAAAGTAAGTAACATCTATGACTATAGGGTGTGTAAAAGTGGCTTGCAAACTGTCTGTCGGTATGCTTACAGAAGGCATTAGAGTAAAACTCTTCTATAAGGAAGAACGTGGTGAGTACCATGGATGGGCTGGACTGGGCTCATTGAACTTGAACTAAGGGCTGCAGGCATTCCAAGGAAGAAGATGTGGGGGCATTAAGGAAGGTTCGATTCTAGAGGAGTGGGCATTTGAGGCAGTCATGCACCCACACAGGTCAAGGTTCCAAGATGTGGAGAGTGGGTCTGGGATGGGGTCCCTAGAGAAGTAAGTGGTGTGGGCCTAAGTGTGGCAGCGGGAAAGTGCTCAGGGCTGCCGTGGCAGGGGTTCTGTCATGGGTCTGGGCTGAGATGGTCAGACTACGAGGGAACCTTGAACCCTAGGCTTGAGTTTGGACTTAACTCCATGTGGGTTGGGAGCCCCAGGAGGTTTCTAAGCAGGACCAGTGCATGATGAGAGCGAGGCTTTGGGAAGATTCTTCTAGGATAGGGGGACCAGTCAGGAGATTAGTGATAAATGTCCTTTGGAGCCAGATGGATTCCAAGGAACTGTGGGGAAATAAATTAATCTCTCCAGTGTCGTTTCCTCTTCTTCAAAATGGGTAACACTGGGGATTATCTTCAAAAGACCTGTTATGGCCCACAGGCTGGACAATTAAAATAGGTACCAATGGCTGTCTTGCTGGAGTTGCTGGGTCCTAGAGGTCCCCTGCAGTTCCAGGCATGAACTTTTCTCTTGCTAGATCATGGGGAGATCCAGGGAATTCTGGGGTGGGGGGGAGTCCAGGGAAACTGGGGTGGTGAGGGAGCAGTCAGGGGTCTTGGGGCAGGAGCTGTTTACCAACTGACAGGGAAGTACCTCAATATTTGAACAACACATGGCTATGGTGGGGTGGCTGGGGTAAACATTAATTAGCCTGGGTGCTCCTAAAACACCCCATAAAGATGTGGCTCTCAAGAGAGAAGATGTCTAGGATGACCAGGTTGAGCAAATGGATATATAATAGAGTCATTTATAGAGATGGGAAAGTGGACTGGGGGACAGGAGTAATAGACTCAAGAGTCCCATTTTGGACATGTTAAGTTTTAGATGACTATGAAACATCCCAGTGGAGATGACACATGGACAGCTGGACATATGAAGCTCTGCACAGAAGTGGTAACAGCAGTGATGAGGGTGGGCAGAAAGACATAGACTCAATAAATTTGTGACCTAACTGCATGTGGGGGGTTGAAAGAAGAGGTCGGGTGACTCCAGAGTTTTGCCCCTGGACAGGTAGAGAAAGGCTAATGCCAAAGGGCAGCCAGGAGCAGGCGCTCACTGGTTAAGAAAGATGAGTTCAGTGTGAGGTGCTGGTGGGATGCCTGGATGCAGACAATCAAATGGAGATGCCCAAGTGGAGATGCCCAGAAGATGGTTAGAAATATGGGATTGCAAGTATTGTTGCTTGAGAGAGGTCCAGACGGGTGGCATAGATTTTAGAAATATGGATCTCTAGGAGAACTTTAAGTCAAAGGTGAAGATCGTGAACAAGCTACTGAACACTTGGGAGGGCCATGTCAATAAGTGGAATGAGAAGTCAATTTGCAGGGGTTAATTATGGGGTTTGATGAGGTCTTGGATGTGATGGCGATGAGGCTCATTTCATCATGCACTCAGCAACTATGTGCTGACATGGGTGGGTGGAAAAGGGAAGGAGGATGTGGATAAGAATGGACTATGATACCAGAGTGATCTTAGATATCCCAAAAGTGGGTAGAGGACTGGGGAGGATTTCAGAGAAGACGGTACTGCTCTTTGGAGAAGTCTGGATGAGTCTGTCTCCTCCTCTGGGCTCCCCTGGACCCTGTGCTCACACACATCCATCAGAGCAGAGCTTTCATGGCTTACATACCTGTACTCGGGTGTAAATGGACAAAGCTGTTCATGGCTGCCGGTGGTCATTTGGGGATTATGGTGGCCCCAGACCCCACCAACACATTCAAAGAGCTGAGAGGAATCAGCATCTCAGCCTTACTCTTTCCCATTCATAGCCCACGGGAATGCTGGAGCACACCGAAGAGAAACTCGATATTAGACATCTGTCACTTGTTGTTGGAGCTTTTCTGCCTCCCCTACCTAATTTTGAGGTCCTCAAAGACAGGGGCCCTAGTGTAGGACTCTCTAAGTGGCAAAGAACAGAAACCCACTCTGGCTGGCTCAAGTGTAAAGGGGCCTGTGCCAGTGATAACTGAATCCCCCCCAAACCTAAGAAAGCATACCCAGACCTCAAGGAAGCAGAAAGCTGTCGGGACCTGAGGCCCCTACTCTGTCTGTCTGTCTTAATGTTTCTATCCTTCTGTCTCCCTCAGGCCATGTAACCCTCTCTCTCTGCCTGTCTCTCTCTCCCTCTCACCCCCCTCTCTCCTTCTCTCTCCTTCTCTCTCCTTCTCTCTGTGCATCTGCTCCCTCCTCCTTCTCCTCTCTCTAGTCTTGCTTTTTCTGGACTTTTCCCTTGCTGTGGCTCACATGGTCTCTCAGCTCCAGCTGTTTCCTTCCCCCAACCACCTGACAAGTGTCTTGTTTCAGATTTTCAAGAACATCTGACTGGCTTAGCTTGTCTGTTTAAGCCAAGTCTCTTAAGTCATTAGCTACCTTTGGAGGAGGTATCTCTCTCTGGTCTAAGAGTCAGAGCTGGGGCCATGCGTTAAATACAGTGGCCCTTTTTAGAGCCAGATACTGGCGTCAACCAACCAGCAGCCTCTTTATTCAGGGGATTCTCATTTCCTATGGCCAGGACCTCTTTGAATTCAACCTACAATTGTGTTGGCTCTTGTAACAACCAAGTCATTCTTGGCTCATCGAAAACCCATTGTCCACTAAGGCACCCAGATCTTTATCACAAAAATTGAGCTATCCCTACCTTGCCCTCCCCTAAACTATCCTGAGTAACTCTGCAGTCTCAGCGTGTTCTTCAAACACAGGATTTCTGTGCTGGTGCCATGATACAAAAGATTGTTTATCTCACCAAAGGAAAAGCCAAACTTTCTCAGATTGTCCTTTCTGGCTTCACATAGGTATGGGTTTTTTTTTTTTTTTTATGAAAAAGGGAAAGAGATGTGAAGCATAAAAGGATTTTTGAGGTTTGCAAGTTGACATTGCACCATTAAATTAATTCTAACAAAAGCTCGATTTCACTAATCCTGAGAGGAACTTGATCTCCAGATGTACTAACTTACTGGTTGGGTGCCTGCACCACGAGGCCTCTTCCACAGCCCAGAGTTGGGTGTTTTTCCTTTTTAAAAGACTTTGAAGTTGCGAGGAGCATATATCACTTTTTAAGAGCAAACCCAAAAGAACTCTTGCAAGTAGTTTTGTTCAAGTGAAGGCTAACTGAATTAAATAGAACAGTCCCCTTTCATAACAACAAAAGAAGAAGAAAGAGGAAGAGGAGAAGGGGGGGTTCTTTTGTTCTTCCTCATCTCCCTGATAGGGAACGCTGGGCGGCTCCAGGGCTTGGTTCTCAGACCTAGATTCTTTTCTAACTGCACTCACTCTCAAGAGGATCTTATTCGAGCTCGTGATTTTAAATACCACCTATTTAAACTCTCTGAAGACTCTCAAATGCTCGTGTCCAGTCTGGACCTCGCCCCCAACTCCAAAGTCATATATCCAACTGCCCACTCAACACTCCTCTTGGGTGTCTCATAGTCAGCTCCAACTTAACGCATGCAACCTGCAGGACCTGCTTTGCCCTCAGCTTTCTCCATCTCAGTAAAATGCAAGTCCATCCTTCGAGCTGCTCAAACACAAAACATGACTCATTCATGATCTTCCTTCTTGCTCCCCACACACCCTACAGGGAATCGATCAGAAAATCCTGTTGGCTCTATCTTCAAAATATGTCCAGAATCTGACCATTTCTTGCTACTTCTACCGCTGCTACTCTTGTCTAGGCCTCCATGATTTCTTGCCATGTCATCAATGCAATTGCCTCCTAATTGTTCTTTTGCCCCCACAAAGCAGGCAGAGTGTTTCTTCTCCATCATGAGTTATATCATGACTTACAAGACTTACTTTGTACCAGGTACTATACACGGCAATTTATATTCATCGCTTATTCTCAAAATGTATTCCCCAAAAATGTTCAGTCTGCATTTTCCAGTTAAGGGAGTGAAATGAAATACCTTATCCAGAACCACACAGCCATTCTTTGAAAGAGCTGGACCTGAACACCTCAAGGCCCTGGCTCTTTCCTTCAATCCAGTTGCTGACAATGAATTTGATTTTCATCCCCAGGAAATCTCTTTCTCAAAGCTGCCTGAAGAAGTCAGTGCAATCTAAAGTCAAGTTCATAAAAAGAGATTTTAAAAAAATCAGGTAGGTAAAAATGGAAGAAAAGCAGGAAGAACATTTCTGTAGGTCAGTCCTCTTGACGGCAGTTTACCTGCCCAATTTATTCCATTCAATCAGTAAATCTACCCAACTTATGGTGTGATATATCAGAAAGAGGTTTTTCAACCAGGTACCCTGGGGTCATATGAAGATAATACCAACCAGGGCCATATTTACTCTCCTTCTCCTCCTTGGGATTCTGGGCCCTGTAGCATCATTTATTTATTTTTCACATCATTCTGGGTGCAATGTTCCTCAGGCTCAGTACCTCTTTTATTTCAACAATGACAAAAATTGCACAAACAAATATCTGAGCACATCCTCCAAACATGGAGAAATGTCTATGCTTCAGAATTCACAAATGCCCAATCCAATCCATTTGTTTTTGTAAGCTTGAACTTTCACATTTAAAATAAACCATGTACTAGACAAAAGAATTCACTTTGGATCTGAGCCTTCCTTTGTGATCATCCTTCCTTCTTCTAGATTAAAAGCAAAAGACATCTGCATGTTTTGGATTCTTCAAAAGCTAGTTTTGAGGGGTGCTAGGGACCGCCCTCATTTTTCTTGGATGAGGATGCTGCTCAGTTTTTGTTTTTGTTTTTTTTCCTGAATGTTGAAAGCATTCTGGGAATGAAAAACTGTACGGCAGGACCCTGAGGGCAGGGCACCTGGGTGACGGGCTCCCTAAGAGCAGTAAGGGACTGAGCGGAGAAGTTACCCCCTGGAAGATGCATAGCTTTGGGCAGCAACCTTGGCTCTGCATGGAGACTGTCACCCATGACCCACAGGAATCTGCTTGTGCTTCAAATGTGGATATAGGGGGTGGGGTGCAGATTCTGATGGGCTAAAAATATCATGTGAACCAGAAAGGCTCTGAAAAAAGGTATTGTCTGCTATTAAGCAAGACACATCTCAGAACTACGAGAGATGAAGAAGGGGAGTGTGCCAAAGCACAGAACCAGACTTAATACCAGTTGGTGATCAAGCTCCAGAAACGCCAATTTGCTCAAAGAAAAACAGGATAGAATCTCAGGGACTACAGCCAAAGGGACCTGCCAGGAAGGGAGAGAGTGGGGATCCGTAGGGTCAGTGGAAGAGAGCAGTAGGGAAGGGTTTTACTCTTCCAGAAGTCTGAAGACCCACCACAGTCCTTAGGGAACATGACACACACTGCAGAGAATGTCCTTTGGCTAGCGTAGGGACTCAAGCCATAGCTTAAAATCCACATCTCAATATTCATTTATTCATTCAATAAACTTGTTTCTTTTCTACTTCCTACTAATGAGTCTCCTTGTCTTTACTCTTGCCTTTGTCTAATCCAGTCCAGTCCCCCCAGAGCAGCCAGAGACACACTTCTAAAATGCTATTTGGTTGCTTACACCCTCTGGCAGAGGGAGAACAGACACCAGTGACTGAAAGGACTCCACTCCCTGTATCAAGAGCTCCTCTCCCTGAGTCCGGCTAAGTCTGCCCTCCTCCTTCCTGCTTAAAAGATCCACTGCTGACCTTGGACCCTTCACATACCTTCACTAGTTGTGTTAATATGAAGACCTGAGTGATCTCTCCTTTCATCTTGCATTAGAGTAATTCTTTGAACTCTCAGAGTTTAATCTTATTTTTTGGAGTTTTTAGAAGGAGAAAAAGGAGAATGGGGTAGGACAAATGATGGTGCCTCATTGTGACTCATTTACGTCTTCCTTCTGCCCCCAGGTCCTCTCAATAAGACCTCCATATAACATCTAGAGGGACTGCTCATGTAAATGTCAAAAAACCCTATAGTTTTTGCTATGGTTAGAAGTGGGAATAGCAAACTACACTGGGGTAGATTGTATCTACTGCGGAGAAAAAAATCAGCTGAGTGACCTCCCCTAACAAATATAAGGCAAATAAATACTCGTGCACAGGAAAGAGAGGTAACAAACTCTTGTAGCCTGACAAAGACTACCTCTCCCAAACATCTGTGATATATCTACTGTGGTAAATCTGTATAGGAGACAAGGGCATTGAGCCCTGACCCTTTCCTTTTGCAGGAACATTATTACAATCTCACTGACATATTGGGAGGGCACCAATTGGAATCTGTGAGCAGAAAGGGATACCAAGGGCCCCAGAGGGGAACACATCATGAGGGTGATCTAGCTAGTGACAAGAGCCTAAGTGGTCACGGAGGAGGGAGGTGGGGCGTTTGGTGGAGCAGGTAGCTGGGGCTGCAGGTCCCTCTCAACCAAGCCATCCTGACATGGTGGTGCGCTTTGGGTGTAATGCCTGAGTCAAATGTATGAACTAAAAGAGCTGTAACTTTAGAACCTAAATAAGAGACACTCCTGTGACCCAAGAGGTTATATCAGTCAGCTAGAGAAGGTTACACTATAGTAACAAAACTCTCCAAAGTCTCAGTGGGTTACAACCGTAAAGGTTTATGTCTTAGTCATATTACATGCTGGCCATGGTTTGGCTGTAGGTCTGCCCCATAAACTCTTCACTCCAGGACTCAAAGTGAAGGAGCAACCCCACAGAGCCATTTTTGTGGCAGAAGAAAAACAGAGAGAGTGATGGCTCTTGAAGTTTCTGATTAGAAGCAGTACATGTTACTTCCATCTCACTGGCCAAAGCAAGTCATAGGGCCAAGCTGGACAGCAGTGGAGTGAGAAATATAATCCTTTCACAAGGAGGGTAGAGACAATTTACCACAGAGAATTCTAGACTAGTGAGGGCATTGTTATGGCAACAATCCACAACTACTTGAGACATGTTTTCAACTATGACACCATACGATGGCAACAAAAACAGGGGCAGTAAAATCATCATTGGACCAATGAGACTCTAGGGTCTTCTCTCTGCCTAGTGTTTGGAGGCAGGACTGTCCCTTTGGACTGAGTAAGCCTCTGAGGTTATTAGAAAATTCAAGGGGAAAAAAAAATACCTCCAGTGGAAGATACTGGACTTCCTGCTAAAAGACAGGCATGTGGGTGCTTAAAATTTTTAAGGAAGATGATTTTAGTTGTACTCCAAGCTGGGAAGGCAGTTCATAACAATTATATGCAAACTCAAGAAGGTGGCTTATGGTTGTAACAGTTAGCAATCAATAGTAACCATATGCCAGATAAGCTCTGTTAAGCGCTTCATATGAATTACTTTAATCCACAAAAGAATTTATAAGTAGGTAGTATTATTACCCCTATTTTACAGAAATTAAGATTTATAAAGGTGAAGTATCCTTTCCAAGTGTACAGAGTTAGCAGGTGTAGAGTTCTGATTCAAACCCAAACCTCTCTAACTCCAGAATTTTCTCCCTAAACCACATTTGATTACCTCCCTCTGATACTCACCTCTTCAGTCCCTTTTCCTCCTCTAATTTGACCCCATTTCTTTTTTTCTGTCTCTGCCTGTTTTTCTCTTGGACACTCCCTCTGCTACTGTAGCGCCAGGAGCCTCTCCAAAGAAAGATTCCCATTCTCTGTCTCCACATCCTGAAAGTCAAAATTTAACCTCCTCAGGTCCAGCCCTAAAGGTCAAGGTTGCTCTGCAGTGTCCTGGATTCCATACCCCTCCCTCATCTGCCAAGAATGGTCACCTCCCCTCCTCGAGTCCATTTCTGGCTGCAACTCTCTGCCACCATTCCCACACTGGGAGCGTCCAGCTCTGCTAGAAAAGAGGCAAGAGGGGCAGAGCCCCAAAGCACACCCTGCAGGAAATGTACAGCAAGCAGAAGGCTAACTTGTCCTAATTCACAAGGAGAGGTTCCCATTTCTAGAAACAAACCTAACCAGCGAAGAACAACTCAGGAATTTTAAAACACTGAAAATACTCCAAGTGCCAGAGTCTTTCTGCAGGAGGCCCAGACCATTCAAGGCCTTATGCAGTCCCACACTTGGCATTTGGAGAGTCAGCAATTACCATTTCACCCGAACAAATGGCATGCTAAAGTTTACCCTTAGAAGGGTGACCGTATGCTTTGAACCAAAACTAGGAAAACACTCAGTGAGAGATTTCTTTTCTGATTTGTGAATGTATTTAAAAGAAAAGTCTCCTGATAACCTAAAAATCCTATTGCATTTGGTTTTGCATTCAACGAAATCCCCTGTATAAATAAAAATACAATTCTATGAAATTGGAATTGTATATCCTCCCCTAGTTACTCTGTCAAGGCAGGCTTACATCTGGAAGTCTTCTCCTAAAGTAGTGTTTCTCAACATGTGATCACCTTCTGTGCATGCTTTAAATTGATGTTCCTGGATTCTACCCCAGATTGGAGGTGGTAGTGCAGGGAAATCTGTCATTTCTAACAAGGTTTCTAAGAAATTCCCACTGAAATTTGAGAACCACTGCCTTAAATAATGAAAGCCCCCCCTCCCCAAAAAAGACTAATGAGTTCATGTGAAACAGAAGTTTTGGAATCCCCCAAATGCCTATAACTTCTCTCAAAAACCAGTCCCTGCCATTACTTGCAAAAGATGGCTGGTATGTGGCCAAGATGGTGGAGTAGGAAGAACCTGAGCCCACCTCCTCCCAAAGGCACACCACAATCACAACTACTTACAGAAGGGAACTCACACAACTCAACATCAAACAGACAAATAACCCAATTAAAAAATGGGCAGAAGAGAGAGATTGGTTCAAGATGGCGGAGTAGAAGGACATGCACTCACTCCCTCTTGCAAGAGCACTGGAATCACAACTAACTGCTGAACAATCATCGACAGGAAGACACTGGAACTCACCAAAAAAGAGACCCCACATCCAAGGAAAAAGGAGAAGCTGCAGTGAGTTGGTAAGAGGAGCACAATCACAATAAAATCAAATCCCATAACCACTGGGTGGGTGACTCACAAACTGGAGAACAATCATACCTCAGAAGTCCACCCACTGGAGTGAAGATTCTGAGCCCCATGTCAGGCTTCCCAACCTGGGGGTCTGGCAACGGGAGGAGGAATTCCCAGAGAATCAGACTTCAAAGGCTAGTGGGATTTGATTTCAGGACTTCAACAGGACTGGGGGAAACAGAGTCTCCATGCTTGGAGGGTACACACAAAGTAGTGTGCACATCAGCACCTGGAGGGAAGGAGCAGTGACCCATAAGAGACCGAACCAGACCTACCTGCTATTGTTGGAGGGTCTTTTGCAGAGGTAGGAGGTGGCTGTGGCTCACTGCGGGGACAAGGAACCTGGCAGCAGAAGTTCTGGGAAGTACTCCTTGGCATGAGCCCTCCTGGAGACCGCTATTAGCCCCACCAAAGAGCCTGTAGCCTCCAGTGCTGGGTCGCCTCAGGCCAAACAACCAACAGGGAGGAAACTAAGCCCCACTACCAGCAGACAGGCGAATTAAAGTTTTACTGAGCTATGCCCACCAGAGCAACAGCCAGCTCTACCCACCACCAGGCCCTCCCATCAGGAAGCTTGCACAAGCCTCTTAGACAGCCTCATCCACCAGAGGGCAGACAGCAGAAGCAAGAAGAACTATAATCCTGCAGCCTGTGGAACGAAAACCACATTCACAGAAAGATAGACAAAATGAAAAGGCAGAGGACTATATACCAGATGAAGGAACAAGATAAAACCCCCAAAAAACAACTAAAGGAAGTGGAGATAGGCAACCTTCCAGAAAAGAATTCAGAATAATGATAATGAAGATGATCTAGGACCTTGGAAAAAGAATGGAGGCAAGATCGAGAAGATGCAAGAAATGTTTAACAAAGACCTGGAAGAATTAAAGAACCAACACCTAGAAGAATTAAAGAACAGAGATGAACAATACAATAACTGAAATGAAAAATACACTAGAAGGAATCAATAGCAGAATAACTGAGGCGGAAAAACGGATAAGTGACCTGGAAGACAGAATGGTGGAATTCACTACCACAGAACAGAATAAAGAAAAAAGAATGAAAAGAAATGAAGACAGCTTAAGAGACCTCTGGGACAACATTAAATGCACCAACATTTGCATTATAGGTGTACCAGAAGGACAAGAGAGAGAGAAAGGACTCAATAAAATATTTGAAGAGATTATAGTCAAAAACTTCCCTAACATGGGAAAGGAAATAGCCACCCAAGTCCAGGAAGTGCAGAGAGTCCCAGGCAGGATAAACCCAAGGAGAAACATGCTGAGACACATAGTAATCAAACTAACAAAAATTAAAGACAAAAAAAATTTATTAAAAGCAACAAGGGAAAACGACAAATAACATACAGGGGAACTCCCATAAGGTTAACAGCTGATTTCTCAGAAGAAACTCTACAAGCCAGAAGGGAGTGGCATGGTATATTTAAAGTGATGAAAGGGAAGAAACTACAACCAAGATTACTCTACCTAGCAAAGATCTCATTCAGATTTGACAGAGAAATCCAAAGTTTTACAGAGAAGCAAAAGCTAAGAGAATTCAGCACCAACAAACCAGCTCTACAACAAATGCCAAAGGAACTTCTCCAGGTGGGAAACACAAGAGGAGAAAATGACCTACAAAAACAAACATATAACAATTAAGAAAATGGTAATAGGAACATACATATTGATAATTACCTTAAATGTGAATGGATTAAATGTTCTAACCAAAAGACACAGCCTCGCTGAATGGATAAAAAAAAAACAAGACTCATATATATGCTGTCTACAAGAGACCCACTTCAGACCTAGGGACACATACAGACTGAAAGTGAGGGGATGGAAAAAGATATTCCATGCAAATGGAAATCAAAAGAAAGCTGGAGTAGCGATACTCATATCAGATAAAACAGACTTTAAAATAAAGAATGTTATAAGAGACAAGGAAGGACACTACATAATGATCAAGGGATCAATCCAAGAAGAAGATATAACTATGGTAAATATTTATGCACCCAACATAGGAGGACCTCAATACATAAGGCTAAATGCTAACAGCTATAAAAGAGGAAATCAACAGTAACACAATAATAGTGGGGGACTTTAACACCTCAGTTACACCAATGGACAGATCATCCAGAGAGAAAATTAATAAGGAAACACAAGCTTTAAAAGACACAATAGACCAGATAGATTTAATTGATATTTATAGAACATTCCATCCAAAAACAGCAGATTACACTTTCTTCTCAAGTGCACATGGAACATTCTACAGGATAGATCACATCTTGGGTCACAAATCAAGCCTCAGTAAGTTTAGGAAAATTGAAATCATATGCAGTATCTTTTCTGACCAAAACACGATGAGATTAGAAATCAATACAGGGAAAAAACCGTAAAAAACACAAACACATGGAGGCTAAACAATATACTACTAAATAACCAAGAGATCACTGAAGAAATCAAAGAGGAAATCAAAAATTACCTACAGCAAATGACAATGAAACCACGATGATCCAAAACCTATGGGACGCAGCAAAAGCGGTTCTAACAGGGAAGTATATAGCAATAAAATCCTAGCTCAAGAAACAAGAAAAATCTCAAATAAATAGTCTAACCTTACACCTAAAGGAACTGGAGAAAGAAGAACAAACAAAACCCCAAAGTTAGTAGAAGGAAAGAAATCATAAAGATCAGAGCAGAAATTAATGAAACAGAAACAAAGAAAACAATAGCAAAGATCAATGAAACTAAAAGCTGGTTCTTTGAGAAGATAAACAAAATTGATAAACCTTAGCCAGACTCATCAAGAAAAAGAGGGAGAGGACTCAAATCAATAAAATTAGAAATGAAAAAGGAGAAGTTACAACAGACACTGCTGAAATACAAAGCATCCTAAGAGACTACTACAAGTAACTCTATGCCAATAAAATGGACAAGCTGGAAGAAATGGACAAATTCTTAGAAAGGTATAACCCTGAAAGACTGAACCAGGAAGAAACAGAAAATATGGACAGACCAATCACAAGTAAGGAAATTGAAACTGTGATTTAAAATCTTCTAACAAACAAGAGTCCATGACCAGATGGCTTCACAGGTGAATTCTATCAAACATTTAGAGAAGCGGTAACACCCATTATTCTCAAACTCTTCAAAAAAATTGCAGAGGGAGGAACACTCCCAAACTCATTCTACGAGGCCGCCATCACCCTGATACCAAAACCAGACAAAGATACAACAAAAAAAGAAAATTACAGACTAATATTACTCATGAATATAGATGCAAAAATCCTCAACAAAATACTAGCAAACAGAATCCAACAACACATTAAAAGGATCACACGTCATGATCAAGTGAGATTTATCCCAGGGATGCAAGGATTCTTCAATATACGCAAATCAATCAATGTGATACACCATATTAACAAATTGAAGAATAAAAACCATATGATCATCTCAATGGATACAGAAAAAGCTCTTGACAAAATTCAACACCCATTTATGATAAAAACCCTCCAGAAAGTGGGCATAGAGGGAACTTACCTCAACATAATAAAGGCCATATATGACAAATCCACAGCCAACATCATTCTCAATGGTGAAAAACTGAAACCGTTTCCTCTAAGATCAGGAACAAGACAAGGTTGTCCACCCTCACCACTATTATTCAACATAGTGTTGGAAGTCCTAGCCACGGTAATCAGAGAAGGAAAAGAAATAAAAGGAATACAAATTGGGAAAACAAGAAGTAAAACTGTCACTGTTTGCAGATGACATGATACTATACATAGAGAATCCAAAAGATGCCACCAGAAAACTACTAGCACTAACCAATGAATTTGGTAAAGTTGCAGGACACAAAATTAATGCACAGAAATCTCTTGCATTCCCACACACTAACAATGAACGATAAGAAAGATAAATTAAGGAAACAATCCCATTCACCTTTGCCACAAAAGAAAATAAAATACCTAGGAATAAACTTACTTAAGGAGGTAAAAGACCTGTACTCAGAAAACTATAAGACACTGATGAAAGAAATCAAAGTTGACACAAACAGATGGAGAGATATACCATGTTCTTAGATTGGAAGAATCAGTATTGTGAAAATGACTGTACTACCCAAAGCAATCCACAGATTCAATGCAATCCCTATCAAATTACCAAAGGCATTTTTTACAGAACTAAAACAAAAAATCTTTAAATTTGTATGGAGACACAAAAGGCCCTGAATAGCCAAAGCAACCTTGAGGGAAGAAACGGAGTTGGAGGAATCAGACTCCCTGACTTCAGACTATACTACAAAGCTACACTAATCAAGACAATATGGTACTGGCACAAAAACAGAAATAGAGATCAATGGAACAGGATAAAAAGCCCAGACATAAACCTATGCACCTATGGTCAACTAATCTATGACAAAGGATGCAAGGATATACAATGGAGAAAAGACAGTCTCTTCAATAAGTGGTGCTGGGAAAACTGGACAGCTACATGTAAAAGAATGAAATTAGAACACTCCCTAACACCATACACAAAAATAAACTCAAAATGGATTAAAGACCTAAATGTAAGACCAGACACTATAAAACTCTTAGAGGAAAACATAGGCAGAACACACTTTGACAAAAATCACAGCAAGATCTTTTTTGACTCACCTCCTAGAGTAATGGAAATAAAAAATAATAATAAACAAATGGGACCCAATGAATCTTAAATGCCTTTTCATAGCGAAGGAAACTATAAACAAGACAAAAAGACAACCCTCAGAATGGGAGAAAGTATTTGCCAATGAATCAACAGACAAAGGCTTAATCTCCAAAATATATAAACAGCTCACGCAGCTCAATATTAAAAAAACAAACAACTCAATAAAAAAATGGGCAGAAGACATAAATAGACATTTCTCCAAAGAAGACATACAGATGGCCAAGAGGCACATGAAATGCTCCTCAACATCACTAATTATTAGAGAAATGCAAATAAAAACTACAATGAGGGGACTTCCCTGGTGGTGCAGTGGTTAAGAGTCTGCCTGCCAATGCAGGGGACATGGGTACGAGCCCTGGTCCGGGAAGACCCCACATGCAGCAGAGCAACTAAGCCCGTGTGCCACAACTACTGAGCCTGCGCTCTAGAGCCTACGCTCTAGAGCCTGCGAGCCACAACTACTGAAGCCAGTGCGCCTATAGCCCATGCTCTGCAACAAGAGAAGCAACCACAATGAGAAGCCCACGCACCGCAACGAAGAGTAGCCCCAGCTCGCCACAACTAGAAAAAGCCCGCACGCAGCAACAAAGACCCCACGTAGCCAAAAATAAATAAATAAATAAATTAATGAATTAATTAAATTAAAAAAAAAACTACAATGAGGTATCACCTCACACTGGTTAGAATGGGCATCATCAGAAAATCTACAAACAACAGATGCTGGAGAGGGTGTGGAGAAAAGGGAACCCTCTTGCACTGTTGATGGGAATGTAAATTGATACAGCCACTATGGAGAACAGTATGGAGGTTCCTTAAAAAACTAAAAATAGAACTACCATACGACCCAGCAATCCCACTACTGGGCATATACCCTGAGAAAACCATAATTCAAAAAGAGTCATGTACCACAATGTTCACTGCAGCACTATTTACAATAGCCAGGACATGGAAACAACCTAAGTGTCCATCAACAGATGAATGGATAGAGAAGATGTGGTACTTATATACAATGGAATTACTCAGCCATACAAAGGACTGAAATTGGGTCATTTGTAGAGATGTGGATGGACCTAGAGTCTGTCATACAGAGTGAAGTAAGTCAGAAATAGAAAAACAAATATCGTATATTAACCCATGTATATGGAATCTAGAAAAATGGTACAGATGAACCGGTTTGCAAGGCAGAAATAGAGACACAGATGTAGAGAACAAACGTATGGACACCAAGCGGGGAAAGCAGTGTGTGTGGGGGGGATGAACTGGGAGATTGGGATTGGGATATATGCACTAATATGCATAAAATAGATAACTAATAAGAATCTGCTCTATTAAAAAATTATATTAAATTTAAAGAAAAAGAAAGGAAAAAACATATCAAGGAAAGGATACATGAAGAATCCAGTTTGAAGGAAAATATGCCCCAAGAAACAAAAAAGTTTCTCACAAGTGCTTCATGCTTTGGAATAAATGCGTGAGAGCCAAAGTCTATAAACTGAGCATTCAAATAGTACACATTGATGGGGTTCAGGACACACTACCCCAAAATATGGCATCTTGGTGTACTGTATATTTTAAGAAGAAATTTGAGAAAATGACAGAAGCAAGAAGGTCACTCTGACCTTCCTCTGCCCTTCTCCCTTGAAAGAAGCATTAAAACCCTCAAGTGAGAGGAACATCCTTGTCTCCAAAGACAAAGTGACATCTGGAAGAATCTGAACAAGCAGGCCTTGTTAGATTTCCCCAAGTTTACTATAATTACCTCTTACTCCTTGACCTATCATATTCCTCCATGACTGTGTACTCTTGATGAAACCTAGCATAAAAAGACTCAGGTCTAACTGTCAAAAAAAAACCCAACAACCATGTTTCAAAAAGACACATGCGCCCCAATGTTTATTGCAGCACTATTTACAGTAGCCAGGACATGGAAGCAACGTAAATGCCCATAGACAGATGAATGGATAAAGAAGATGTGGTACATATACACAATGGAATATTACTCAGCCATAAAAAGAAACGAAATTGGGTTGTTTGTAGAGATGTGAAGGGACCTAGAGACTGTCATACAGAGTGAAGTAAGTCAGAAAGAGAAAAACAAATATCGTACATTGACGCATATATGTGGAATCTAGAAAAATGGTACAGATAAACTGGTTTGCAAGGCAGAAATAGAGATGCAGATGTAGAGAACAAATGTATGGACACCAAGCGGGGAAAGCAGGGAGGGGCGGGTGGTGGTGGGATGAATTGGGAGATTGGGATTGACATATATACACTAATATGTATAAAATAGATAACTAATAAGAACCTGCTGTATAAAAAAATAAAATAAAATAAAATTTTTTAAAATGGGCAGAAGATTTGAATAGATATTTTTCCAAAGAAGACATACAAATGGCCAACAGACACATGAAAAGATGCCCAAAGAGCACAGGACCAGCTGGTATTTTTATATATTTTTTACAACTGAAGCTTGGGTTTTGGAAAACCTGGGAGACTTTGGGGAAGAAGCTCAGGTTACAGGGATCAGGCCCGAGGATGGAATTCATGACTCTTGGACTCTGGCACCTGAATAAGGACAAACCTGAAAGACAAGCTAGCCCAGACACTTGCTGATCTGACCAAGGGGCCTAAGTATGGAAGAGAATGAAGAAAGTGCCCAGTCAAAATGCACAACTAGGCAGGATCCATAACAGAACTCCTGGCTCCAGGCTACTTATCTGGAATTCCAGCTGTTGCTGACTTGGGCTTCCCTGTCCTCAGGTTCACCGTCAGAGATGCATCACCAACTTACTTTAGATCCATGCTGTTGAGGGACAGTGAAACAATTGCTGCTTACCCCTTGGTCACCACACATGCCAATCAGAATCCACAGTGTGCACCTGCCATTGGGTCACTTCCTCTAGCACCTGCCCAGCTGGGGGCTTTGGGAAAGAAAACAGGTAATCCTGGCCTCCAGTCCTCCTGCTTATACTGCTGTAAGTAATCATTCATCCACTCTGACTCCTGACGCACCCAGACATCTGAGGCCCCACCTCACCTCTCTCCTAGACTATTGCAGCAGCCTGCAGTTTGCCCTCCCTACCCCAACTCCTACCACACAAATCCACTGCACAGAAAGCTACCCCATCAGTTTTCTTAAGGCGCAGTCAGGATCAGGTGCTCGAGCTGGTCTGAACCTCTTCAGTGTCATCCTCACTGCTTAGAGAATAAGTCTAAATCCCTCAATGGGACATCAAGAGGCACAACTTTCCCTTCTCATTTCATTTCCCATTCTAGTCTCACACGGATCCCCACCCTGTGCTTGAGCCATATTTAAATTCTTGTTCTCCTATAACGCTCTGCATGTTCCAACCGTCCTATCTTTTCAGTCTATTCTTTCCCCTCTGAAGCCCTCCTTTGTCTCTGCACTCATTGAAATCCTAGCCATTCTTTACAACTTATTCTTTTTTTTAACATCTTTATTGGAGTATGATTGCTTTACAATGGTGTTTAAGTTTCTGCTGTATAACAAAGTGAATCAGCTATACATATACATATATCCCCATATCTCCTCCCTCTTGCATCTCCCTCCCACCCTCCCTATCCCACCCCTCTAGGTGGTCACAAAGCACTGAGCTGATATCCCTGTGCTATGTGACTGCTTCCCACTAGCTATCCATTTTACACTTGGTAGTATATATAAGTCCATGCCACTCTTTCACTTTGCCCCAGCTTACCCTTCCCCCTCCCCGTGTCCTCAAGTCCATTCTGTGTCTTCACTCCTGTCCTGTCCCTAGGTTCCTCATAACCACATTTGTTTTTTTTTTTTTAGATTCCACTTCCTCCATGAAGCCTTCCTAGTTGGAAGTAACTTCTCATTTCTCTCTGCCTCTAAGTACTTGTCATCATCTAAGTAGCCATCCTTGTCACTCTCTGCCTGTGTTTCAGTTTAACCCTTATTTGAATGTAAACTCTTTGAGGGCAGTGCCGTGGATTAAATTGCTAGCATGGTGTGTATATTCAATAAATATTTGCTGAAGCTGAACGGATCTAGAGGATGAAATTAGACAGGGAGTTCTGGGGCAGTTAGTAGAAGAAAGAAAGAATAGAGATTCTGGCCCTGTGCCTTCACAAAGCCAGCACGCCCTCAAGGATGAGGCTGGGGAGGAAGTCGCAGTGTCCCTAGGCATGGCCACATCCCAAGGGCTCACTACTGTCTCCAGCCACATAAATCCTGCCACAGTGTTGAGAGACAGAGCCTTGACCTAGTGAGAAGCAGACACAACAACTGTGCGAACCCAGGTCACCTGGGTGTTAAGATGCTGAGACGTGAATGCCAGAAGCATGCAGCCCAGACTCAAGCACCCTCATTCGTGTGTCCTTCTCAGGGCAGAATATGGCTCTCTTGGAGGAGGGGCAGGGAGAGTCAGCCATGACATTGCACTCCCGTGAACAGCATCAAGATGGCTTGAGGTGTGCAGAAGTGATAGAGGTCATGAAAAGGCTTCTGTTTCACTCTGCACACACCCGGACGTCTTTGGCTTCAGCTTCCCCACTTCCTCTGGTCTGGCATAAAGAAGGCCCGGTTGTCAGCTCTGGGCACTGCTTGCACTCCTGCCCTCCCATAGGAACCCAGGTTTCCTACAGAACAGGGTGAGCTGTCATCCCCTGCACTTCTCAGGGAACGAATTCCCGGAGATATGGGCATTTGCCGTGAGGCAGGAAGCTTCTTCCTAGTGACTTGGGTTGGAGGTAGGAGGAAAAGGAAGTGAACAGAGGATCTGGCCTTGGCCTTAGCCCTAGGGTTCCAGCATGCACAGCAGGCTCAGGGATATAGCCTGTGTGACCACTGGGAGTCCACCACCCGACCACCACTGCCGCCGCTGCTCAGGGAAAAGGGAAAAATAAAAACCTCTGTAAGATAAGCTCCTACACACAAACCTGGAGGCTTATGGGGCCCCACAAACCTGCCACTACCAGTGAGTGACTGATACAATAGGTATCTCAGTAGGACGCAGTTCACTTAGAAGGTTGAATGGTTACCATTGAATTCCACTAAAATCCCATCAGTCATCAGGGCTTTATAAGAGCTCCTGAGAAATAATGACAACTTACTGTCATGGGTTGAAGTCCTCACCCCCAGTACCTCATAATGTGACCATATTAGAAATAGGATCGTTGCAGATGTAATTACTTAAGATGAGGTCACTAGGGTGGGCCAGATTCAATGACTGGTGTCTTATAATGAGGGAAATTTGGACAGATACAGATACACACACACACACACACACACACACACACACACAAGGAGAGCACCATGTGAATAGACACAGAAGATGGCCATCTACAACCAAGGAGAGAGGCCTGGAATAGATTCTTGCCGAACAGCACTCAGTAGGAACCAACACTGCAGACATCTTGATTCAGACTTCTAGCCTCCAGATGTGTGAGACAACATATTTCTGTTGTTTAATCCACTCAGTTCATGGTACTTTGTTATGACATCCCTAACAAATGAACACTCTTACCATTGAAAAATTCTCACTATAAATCATCATCACTTATTTCAGTTAGCCCTAAAACAACCCAATGAGTCAGGTACTTTTACTTATCCTCATTTTTCCAAACGAGGGCTCTGAGGCTATGAAAGGTTAAGAAATTTGCCCAAAGTATTAAGTTGTGGAGCCAAGATTTGAACTCTGCCCTCTGACTCTGAAATCCGTGTTCTTTTCCACACCACCCACCACTGCCTCAGAAGAAGGGAAGTCCTGATGCATAATTCTGTTGTGGGAACCAGGCCCACGTGAGCTCTGCCTGGTAGTCGTGCTCCCCATGTGGACACACTCAATTGATTGTTGTCAACGCAATGGGGTTCTGGACATGCCACCGGGGTAAACACCTGGCAGCTCCCAGATGGCCACACAGGAGCCAGGGTGGATGACAGGCCAGCAAGGGCCAACAGGTGAGGCCCAGCTGACAGGATTTGGCAAGAAGGTGAGGCCAGTATTCATGGACCTGACAGGTTCAGTCATGGTTCTACAGGGTGGGTGGCACTGGGCACTAAGAAAAGCCAATGAGAATTCTGTGAAGGCAGGAAACAGATGGGCAGTTATTAGGAATTGAGCCTGAGAAGGAATAAGGACAGGACAGGGGCAGAAATGCAGGATCTGGGACCCACAGAGACCAAAGAGGCTGAAATTCAAGGCCAGAAGGTGGGGAGAGACCACAGGAGCCCCTCAAGGAAGATGCTGCCCAAGGTCAGAAGTAACTGGTCTCTGAGGCTGATGCCCGTGGGTTTGACTTTGGTGGGAACAAGGTAGAGTTGAGAAGAGGCCTCTTGTCTAACTACTGGAGAAATAACTTATCTTGTGCAAATGAAGCAAATGGGGGAAATCCCGTGTAAGGCAGTTGCCCCAACTGCAGGCTTAGAGCCATCCTAGCTTTCATTTGGGGTTTCTCTGCCCTACTCTGCCTGGTTCAAGTCCAAGGGTCATGAAAGGCCTTTAACAGCTCTGGACAGAACACGCCTTCCTCATTTCTCTCCTGATTCTGAGCCCTGACTTCCTACCAGATAGGGTCCTAACACTCCCAGCAGATGTACCCCAGCCACTTCCCAAGTGTTTCCTAGCCACTATCAGCAAGTCACCATCGCTTCCCTGAGTGTCTGGGGTCTCAGATACGAGCTTATGGGCTTCGCCAGTTGGGACCAAGGCCAGCCTTCAGGAAGTTGGTGGCAGGGGACTTGCTTCCCTCTGAGCTCTACTTACCCATCTTCACACCATTGCAGGACTTCCTCACCCTACCTTCTGTGGGACATGGATAAGCATTTTAAATGTCATTATTTGTATATTCTAATCTAATGTACAGTTTGAAAAGACAAAATTTTATAAGTAGCAGCATAATTCTTACAGCGCTTTGGGATAAGTTTAACAAACAACGTCACAAGAACTGTAGAGAAATTCTGCTTTTTGACCCAGTAATAGCACCCTTGCAATGTCATTCTAAGGAAACATTCAAGAGATGAGGAATATACTCATTCATGAATTTAGTAAGCTTGCTAAAGATGTGAGGGCTGTGTGGAGGTATCACTATGCAGGGCACTCTATTCCATCTTGCCAGCAACCTCTGACTTCCTGCATTCCCCTCACCCCTTTTCATTTGTCCAACCAGATGTCCTCTGAGGCTCCAAATCCCACCCCCTCCCATTATAAAGAACAACTCAGCTCTCCATAACACCTTCCCCAACACTCCCCCACCCAAAGCCCCCAAATGCTCCATTCAACACTCTCACTCCCCACTCCAGAGAAGGCAGTGAAAAGTGGTTATTCTTAGCATAGTTTTCCTCTTCCTCTCACATATACTATGGAAATTAGAACGGTATTAGAAAAGAGAGAGGGTTAGCTCTGTATGTGCTGAAATGAACAAAAGATGTTGATGATTTATCATCAAATGAAACAAACAGACAAGTTACAGGGCCATATATACAGTGTGATACCTATGTATCCATGAGGTCTGGCAGGCTCTGTGTCAATCTGTTAGTTGTAGTTTCTTTCCTGTGGGGAGGAAATGGGATTGAGGTTATAATGGAGAGCATTCGCTTTTTTACTCCATATAAATATATTATTTGAACTTTGTTTATTTTACAATGAAAATGTATTGATTGTGCAAGTAAGAAAGAAAAGAAGATATAGGATTTCAGCATGGGGAAAGCAGGCCAAGGATTGCCAAGGCCCTGCCCTCTTGGAGAACCAAATTTTTACCTCAGCTAGTTTGCTCATTTTTCCCCAGCTGCCTCAGGAAGCTGAGAGGGAGTGGGCTCTCCTGTTGGAGGCACTGCTCAGAAAGCCAGGCTTAATGCTCTTCCATTACTGCTGGCTAACAACCCTTCTCCCTCAGCCTTTCCAGAGCACTTACCCGCACGCAGTGCACCAGGGTTGTATGGGGCCCGGAAGACCACTCCTTGATAGGTTCTCCTTCCTCTTGTGAGAGCCATGCCAAAAAACCTGGGGTTCACCAGGACCACAAACTCCTCTTCGACAAGGAGAGATGAGGGGATTCTGAGTTGTTGATATCCCTTCTCACCTTTCTCGGCTTGATTAATCAGGCTTGGCCAAAACCAACCAGTAACACTGAATGAAAACAGAGGAGACAGAGAGCCTCAGTTCTATCTTGTCCACTGTGCCTCAACTCATAGGAAACAAAGGTAAGTCAACAAGCTGTGGTTTGTAACCACTTTAATGGATCAGGGGAAGTAAGAGCCTTGAATGTCCTCCCAGGTCAGACGGAAGTTTCCCTCCTGGGAGAAGAAAATTCCTGGCAAGTTACTGCTGGTTGTTGGCAGGCCACCTCAGGTCCTTGCCTTGTGGCCCTCTCCATAGGGCTGCTTGAGTGTCCTCACAACATGGCAGCTGGATTCCCCAAAAGCCGGTGATCCAGGGGTGATCAGGTCACATCTTTTATGACCTAGACTCAGAAGTCACACATCATTTCTGCCACATTCTATTCATTAGAAGCAAATTAGTAAGCCTAGCCCAGACTTAAGAGGAGGGGAATGAGGTTCCACTTTTTGAAGCAAGAAGAATTTGTGGGCATATTCTAAAACCACCACAGTCATAACCTATCAGCCCTTGTATAGCTTCAAGAGACACAAAAATGAGTCACACAAAATCCCTGCCGTCAACCGCAAATCAATCAGTGTGATACACCACATTAACAAATTGAAGAATAAAACCCATATGATCATTGCAATAGATTCAGAAAAGGTTTTGACAAAACGCAATATCCAGTTATGATAAAAACTCTCCACAAAGTGGGTGTAGACAGAACAGACCTCAACATAACAAAGGTCACATATGATCAGCCCACAGTTAACATCATATTCAATGGTGAAAAGCTGAAAGCATTTCCACTAAGATCAGGAACCAGACAAGGATGCCCAGTCTCGCCGCTTTCTTTTTTTTTTTTTAATAAATTTATTTATTTATTTATTTATTTTTGGCTGTGTTGGGTCTTCGTTTCTGTGCAAGGGCTTTCTCTAGTTGTGGCAAGCGGGGGCCACTCTTCATCGCGGTGCGCAGGCCTCTCACTGTCGCGGCCTCTCTTGTTGTGGAGCACAGGCTCCAGACGCACAGACTCAGTAGCTGTGGCTCACGGGCCTAGTTGCTCTGCAGCATGTGGGACCCTCCCACACCAGGGCTCAAACCTGTGTCCCCTGCATTGGCAGGCAGACTCTCAACCACTGTGCCACCAGGGAAGCCCTTGCCACTTTTATTCAACAAAGTATTGGAAGTCCTAGACACAGCAATCAGACAAGAAAAAGAAATTTAAAAATCCAAATTGGAAAAGAAGAAGTAAAAGTGTCATTGTTTGCAGATGACATACTATATATAGAAAATCCTAAAGTTGACACCAAAAAACTACTAGAGCTCATCAATGAATTCAGTAAGCTGGAGGATACAAAGTTAATGTACAGAAATCTGCCACATTTACATACATTAACAATGAACTATCAGAAGGAGAAATTAAGGAAACAATTCCATTTACAATTTCATTAAAAAGAATTAAATACCTAGGAATAGATCTAACTAAGGAGGTAAAAGACCTGTACTCAGAAAACTGTAAGACACTGATGAAAGAAATTGAAGACTAACAAAAACAGATAGAAAGATATACTGTGTTCATAGATTGACAGAATTAATAGTGTTAAAATGACCATACTACCCTAGGCAATCTACAGATTCAATGCAATACCTATCAAAATACCAATGGCATTTTTCACAGAACTAGAATAAATAACTTTAAAATTTGTATGAAAACACAAAAGAGCAAGAGCAGCCAAAACAATCTTGAGAAAGAAGAACAGAGCTGGGGATATCCCTCCAGCTCAACACTGCTAATCATCAGGGAAATGCAAATCAAAACCACAATGAGATATCACCTCACACCTGTCAGAATGGCCACCAGCAAAAAGACCACGAATAACAAATGTTGGCCAGGATGTGGTGAAAAGGGACCCCTTGTACACTGTTGGTAGGGATGTAAATTGGTACAGCCACCATGCAAAACAGTATGGAGGTATGGAGGTTCCTCAAAAAATTAAAAATAGAACTACCATATCATCCAGCAATTCTACTCCTGGGTATATCTCTGAAGAAAACAAAAACACTAATTTGAAAAGATGCATGCCCCCCAATGTTCATAGCAGCATTATCTACAGCAGCCAAGATGTGGAAGCAACCTAAGTGCCCATCAACAGATGACTGGATAGAGAAGATGTGGTATAAATATACATACAATGGAATATTACGCAGCCATAACAAAGAATAAAATTTTGACATTTGCCACAACATGGGTGGACCTGGAGTCTATGCTAAGTGAAATAAGTCACACAGAGAAAGACAAATACTCTATTTTATCTCTTATACATGGAATCTAGAAAATAAAATGAATATAACAAAACAGAAGCTGACTCACAGATATAGAGAACAAACTAGTGATTACAAATGCCGAGAGCAGAGGGAGGGGCAAGACAGGGGTAGTGGATTAAGAGGTACAAACCACTCTGTATAAAATAAATGTTACAAGGATATATTGTACAGCACAAGTAATATAGCCAATATTTTACAATAACTTTAAATGGAGTATAATCTATAAAAATTTTGAATCACTATGTTGTACATCTGAAACTAATATAAGATTGTAAATCAACTATACCACAATTTTAAAAAAAATTCTCTGCCCTCAAAAAACTTTTCAGCTTGACTTCCCTGGTGGTCCAGTGGGTAAGACTCTGTGCTCCCAATGCAGGGGGCCCGGGTTCGATCCCTAGTCGGGGAACTAGATCCCACATGCATGCTGCAACTAAAGATCCCACGTGCCACAACGAAGATCCAGAGAAGCCAAAATAAATAAATATTTTTTTTAAAAAAAGAAAGAAAAACCTTTTGGCTTAACAAAGGAGACTGACAAGTCATACTGGGTTATATAAGCTGTGAGAACACAGAGGACAAAGTTTTCTCCTGGGGGAGGGAGGACAGTGGGAGAGGAGTCTCTGAAAGGAGGTAGAATCTGATGTGGGCCTCAGAGTGTGACTAGGAATGTGTTAGATCAGGTGAACTGATGCTCAGCCCCCATTCCAACCTCCTTCTGGTGTTCCCTGCTCTGCAGGAGCTGCTAAGATAAAACTACATTTCCCAGACTTCTTTGCAGGCAACGCTCTGGAAAGGATTTAGGTTCCACTCAGTAAGACACACAAAACCAAGATTTGGAGGGCAGGAATCCGGTGTGAGGCAAGCTCCCACCCCTTCTGCCATTTCTGCTGATGAGTCTGCCATGGAGGTGTTTGCTTTTCCTGTGGTGTGCAGCAGCCCCAGACACTGGCTCACGGGAATATCCTTTGGCTGTTGAGACTGTGGCTAGTGTAGCATGGTTCTGGAGTGGCAGCTATGGGCTTCCTGAGGGCAGAAAATGCTCAGGCCTTCCAGGACCTCCTCTAGAGTTGGAGTGGAAGGGCTCAGAGCACAGGGACAGCTTGCCTCAAACTCTCCCTCCTATGTCGACTCCTCCTGGCCCCCTTGACTTCAACTCTTTCATACCCTTAAATGAGTGAGAGGCCACCCCTTTGCAAGGACTCAGAGGTGATCTTACTTTGGCAAGTGCCAGGATCTTGGAGCCTTAACTACAACTGGGAGTGAAGCCATTTCATTTTAACAACCAGTCGCTCCAAGTTAAAAACCATAAAATGCCAACAGAAACGTAAGCTGGCCCTCTCCAGTCTTTTACCGTCTCCCCCACTGAACCCATCCACACATGCAAAGTTGTCAGCCAAATGGAAGTGTCGCCGGATTCATTTAAGGGATAAATGTGGGGACTTTAGAAAGTCTATAAGCCCAGCAGATGTCAGGAAGCCAGCAACTGATGTTTGCCTGTGGTTTCTGGGCTGTGTACCTGGGATATGCAGGTTGGAACAGAGCTCACCTCCCCCCAGTCCTGGGCTGCAGAGACACTGACTTGTGATGGGGTTTTTATTGCTCTTGTTTTCAATCATTAATGTACCAACATCACATGCCAGCTTCCACAGGGCTCTCATTCTCCAGCAGGCTCCCCATCCCTGCGCCCACATACACATACACATACACAGTGCTTCAGATACTCGGGAGACTGACCTTCCCACATTCATTTGATAAATATTTATAGCTTAAGAAACAACAGGCTGGAAAGCCCACAACAGCCATCAATCCCACCCACAGTGGGACTTGCCTGGTGTCAGCTTGGCTTGTAAACTTCTCTGAGTGCAGGGCAAGGCGTCCTGGGCAAGAGGCAATAAATACACACTGCTTGGTTGAGCCCCTAATTGACAGAATCTTGAAACCAGAAACCGAGTCTAGGGTTCCTGCATAGCCCGTGAGCCTTAGATGGGAAACAAGCATGAGGACGAGATGGATTTGACTTCTGAAAGATGACTCTTTTTTGAATTGCAGTAAAGAGTCAGTGTCCAGATGTCCCCCAAAGACCTCCTTATGCAGCTTCTAAACATTTTCTAGATCCTGGATCCGTTTCAGAATGTGATTAAAGTTCTGGGTATTCTCCCCAGAAAAATACACACAACACTGTGCATGTAATCACTTCAGAGACAGGCCTTCCAGAAGCTAAGAGTCTCACAGAGAAGGTAAACAAACAAAAATGCACATGAATATAGAGGACAATGTGACGGGCACTCTGAGGATTGTGGCGCTGAAGTATTTTGAGAGTTCATGGGGGAGAGAGGTCAAGTTGTAAGGTAAAGAGCCAAGCACAACAAGAAGGAACCAATCCTAAATGCATTCCCACATCCTCCAGACATCCACCAAGGGCTTCTGTACCTTGATGTCCAAGTGAGATGGCCTGGACTTCTGAATCCCGCGAACCAGAGAGTTCCACGTGCTCTCCAGCATTTCTGCTGGCTCCCTGTAGGGACCTCAGTCTCCTGGCCCTTCTACCTTTTGAAATTCTAGCTTCCTCACACACCACTTCTGTCCCCATATGACATCCCCCCCCAACACAAAATTCAGCCACTCCTTTGGCTTCCACAATAGAAAAATTCAATCCCACCAAGCATTTATACACACAGGTTTTACAAAATATGGGAGAATGGGTCCTGGGAAAGGGTCATATTATACAGCACCTGGACTTCTGCCATCACTGAGTCCCTCTGCCTTCTCTCCACACTTTTGTCTCTTTCCCCCTTTTTTTCAGAAGCAGCTCAAAGAGTTCCTGAGTCTTAGTGCCTGCTGACACCTAGGCCCAGGGTGAGAGTGCGGTGAGGGTTGGTGGGGAAGGAGAAGAACCCTCTCTCCAAGGACGGATCAAGGCATCCTTCCAAAGCACACACGCAGTGACTTCTCTAAGAGGAATTCAGCAATAAAAGTCTCTCCATCCCATTTGTATTGGTGAGTTGAAGAGAACAAAATCCACACTGGCTAGATTAGGCAAGAAGGGATTTATGACAGGATATTAAGTGTCTTACAGAACTACTAGGAGAAATGTAGAAAAGACTTTAGGTTGAGTTTTCAGAAAAGCCACCCAAAGAAGATCTGGGCCACCAATGAAGCTGCTCACTCCAAAATCACCCCTGCTCCTGCCACAAGGTCACCAGCAAAATGCATGATCCTGGCCTCCCAACATCCATGAGGCTAGAGACAGGACACCGGGATGCCTGCTCACGCCACCAGAGAGAGCTCAGTCAGTCCCTCAACTGTAATGCCAGCAGAAAGAGCAGGAGCTCCACAACAACAGAAGCCACAGCAATGAGAAGGCCGTGCACCGCAACAAAGAGTAGCCCCTGCTCACCGCAACTAGAGAAAGCCTGCGCACAGCAACGAAGACCCAACACAGCCAAAAATACATAAATAAGTAAATGTATTAAAAAAAAACTATACCTCAATTTTTAAAAAACTAAGTAGAAAGTAAACAGCTGTATTTAAATCCCTCTGTGCTGATGTCTCATGAGGGATGCTGCTCTTTCGTCTTATGGAGTAAGGAGTTCCTTCTCCTTTTTCATACCAATAGGCAATGAAAGAGGTAGAATATGGCTAAGCTCACCCCACTTTCCACCAACTTACTCCCAAAAGGAGAAAAAGGAAGAAAAGCATTGTGGTAAAAATAAATAAATTAGACTACATTAAAATTTAAAACTTCTGGGCTTCCCTGGTAGCGCAGTGGTTGAGAGTCTGCCTGACGATGCAGGGGATAGGGGTTCGTGCCCCGGTACAGGAAGATCCCACATGCCGCAGAGTGGCTGGGCCCGTGAGCCATGGCCGCTGAGCCTGCGCGTCCGGAGCCTGTGCTCCGCAACGGGAAAGGCCACAACACTGAGAGGCCCGCATACCGCAAAAAAAAAAAAAAAAAAAAAATTAACTTCTGTGCATCAAAGGACACAATCAACAGAGTGAAAAAGCAACCCACAGAATGTGAGAAAATATTTATAAATCATATACTATCTGATAAAGAGTTAAAAACCAGAATATATAAAGAACTCATACAACTCAATGACAAAAAAATAAACAACCTGATTTTAAAATGGGCAAAGGACTTGAGTAGATATTTATGCAAAGAAGATACATAAATGGCCAACAATCACATGGAAAGAGGCTCAATATCACTAATCATTAGGGAAATGCAAATCAAAACCACAATGAGACACCACCTCACCCCCATTAGGATGGTTACCTTAAAAAAAACAAATAACAGAGGGGGAAGATGACGGAAGAGTAAGATGTGAAGATCACCTTCCTCCCCACAGATACATCAGAAGTACATCTACACGTGGAACAACTACAGAACACTTATTGAACGCTGGCAGAAGACCTCAGACCTCCTAAAAGGCAAGAAACTCCTCCACGTACCTGGGTAGGGCAAAAGAAAAAAGAATAAACAGAGACAAAAGGATAGGGACGGGACCTGGACCAGTGGGAGGGAGCCGTGAAGGAGGAAAGGTTTCCACACACTAGGAAGCCCCTTCGCCGGCGGAGACTGCGGGTGGCGGAGCGGGGAAGCTTCAGAGCCGCGGAGGAGAGCGCAGCAACAGGGGTGCAGAGGGCAAAGCGGAGAGATTCCCTCACAGAGGATCGGTGCCGACCGGCACTCACCAGCCCGAGAGGCTTGTCTGCTCACCCGCCGGGGCGGGCGGGGCTGAGAGCTGAGGCTCGGGCTTCCGTCGGAGCGCAGGGAGAGGACTGGCGGCGTGAACGCAGGCTGAGGGGGCTAGTGCACCACGGCTAGCCGGGAGGGAGTCCAGGGAAAAGTCTGGACCTGCCGAAGAGGCAAGAGACTTTTTCTTCCCTCTTTGTTTCCTGGTGCACGAGGAGAGGGGATTAAGAGCGCCGCTTAAAGGAGCTCCAGAGACGGGCTCGAGCGGCGGCTAACAGCGCAGACCCCAGAGACGGGCATGAGACGCTAAGGCTGCTGCTGCCGCCACCAAGAAGCCTGTGTGCAAGCACAGGTCACTCTCCACACTTCCCTTCCGGGGAGCCTGTGCAGCCTGCCACTGCCAGGGTCCCATGGTCCAGGGACAACTTACCCGGGAGAACGCACGGCATGCCTCAGGCTGGTGCAATGTCATGCTGGCCTCTGACGCTGCAACCTCGCCCCGCCTCCGTGCCCCTCCCTCCGCCCCCGGCCTGAGTGAGCCAGAGCCCCCGAATCAGCGGCTCCTTTAACCCCATCCTGTCTGAGGGAAGAACAGACGCCTTCCGGCGAACTACACGCAGAGGCGGGGCCAAATCCAAAGCTGAGCCCCCGGAGCTGTGCGAACAAAGAAGAGAAAGGGAAATCTCTCCTAGCAGCCTCAGGAGTAGCGGATTAAATCTCCACAATCAACTTGATGTACCTGCATCTGTGGAATATTGAATAGAGAACGAATCATCCCAAATTGAGGAGGTGGACTTTGAGAGCAAGATTTATTATTTTTTCCCCTTTTCCTCTTTTTGTGAGTGTGTATGTGTATGCTTCTGTGTGAGATTTTGTCTGTATAGCCTTGCTTTCACCATTTGTCCTAGGGTTCTATCCGTCCTTTTTTTTTTTTTTTTAACTTAAAAAATTTTTTTTTCTTAATAATTATTTTTTATTTTAATGACTTTATTTTATCTTACTTTATTTTATTTTCTTTTATCCTCTTTCTTTCTTTCTACCTTTTCTCCCTTTTATCCTGAGCTGTGTGGATGAAAGGCTCTTGGTGCTGGAGCCAGGAATCACTGCTGTGCCTCTGAGGTGGGAGAGCCAACTTCAGGACACTGGTCCACAAGAGACCTCCCAGCTCCACGTAATATCAAATGGCGAAAATCTCCCAGAGATCTCCATCTCAACACCACACCCAGCTTCACTCAACGACCAGCAAGCTACAGTGCTGGACACCCTATGCCAAACAACTAGTAAGACAGGAACACAACCCCACCCATTAGCAGAGAGGCTGCCTAAAATCATAATAAGTCCACAGACACCTCAAAACACACCACCAGACGTGGACCTGCCCACCAGAAGGACAAGATCCAGCCTCATCCACCAGAACACAGGCACTAGTCCCCTCCACCAGGAAGCCTACACAACCCACTAAACCAACTTTAGCCACTGGGGACAGACACCAAAGACAATGGGAACTACGAACCTGCAGCCTGCAAAAAGGAGACCCCAAACACAGTAACATAAGCAAAATGAGAAGACAGAAAAACACACAGCAGATGAAGGAGCAAGATAAAAACCCACCAGACCTAACAAATGAAGAGGAAATAGGCAGTCTACCTGAAAAAGACTTCAGAATAATGATAGTAAAGATGATCCAAAATCTTGAAAATAGAATAGACAAAATGCAAGAAACATTTAACAAGGAACTAGAAGAACTAAAGATGAAACAAGCAATGATGAACAACACAATAAATAAAATTAAAAATACTCTAGATGGGATCAATAGCAGAATAACTGAGGCAGAAGAACGGATAAGTGACCTGGAAGATAAAATAGTGGAAATAACTACTGCAGAGCAGAATAAAGAAAAAAGAATGAAAAGAACTGAGGACAGTCTCAGAGACCTCTGGGACAACATTAAACGCACCAACATTCGAATTATAGGGGTTCCAGAAGAAAAAGAGAAAAAGAAAGGGACTGAGAAAATATTTGAAGAGATTATAATTGAAAACTTCCCTAATATGGGAAAGGAAATAGTTAATCAAGTCCAGAAAGCACAGAGAGTCCCATACAGGATAAATCCAAGGAGAAACACGCCAAGACACATATTAATCAAACTGTCAAAAATTAAATACAAAGAAAACATATTAAAAGCAGCAAGGGAAAAACAACAAATAACACACAAGGGAATCCCCATAAGGTTAATAGCTGATCTTTCAGCAGAAACCCAGCAAGCCAGAAAGGAGTGGCAGGACATATTTAAAGTGATGAAGAAAAACCTACAACCAAGATTACTCTACCCAGCAAGGATCTCATTCAGATTTGATGGAGAAATTAGAACCTTTACAGACAAGCAAAAGCTGAGAGAGTTTAGCACCACCAAACCAGCTTTACAACAAATGCTAAAGGATCTTCTCTAGGCAAGAAACACAGGAGAAGGAAAAGACCTACAATGACAAACCCAAAACAATTAAGAAAATGGGAATGGGAACATACATATCGAGAATTACCTTAAATGTAAATGGACTAAATGCTCCCACCAAAAGACACAGACTGGCTGAATGGATACAAAAACAAGACCCATATATATGCTGTCTACAAGAGACCCACTTCAGACCTAGAGACACATACAGACTGAAAGTTAGGGGATGGAAAAAGATATTCCATGCAAATGGAAATCAAAAGGAAGCTGGAGTAGCAAATCTCATATCAGACAAAATAGACTTTAAAATAAAGACTATTAGAAGAGACAAAGGAGGACACTACATAATGATCAAGGGATCCATCCAAGAAGAAGATATAACAATTGTAAATATTTATGCACCCAACATAGGAGCACGTCAATACATAAGGCAAATACTAACAGCCATAAAAGGGGAAATCGACAGTAACACATTCAAAGTAGGGGACTTTAACACCCCACTTTCACCAATGGACACATCATCCAAAATGAAAAAAATAAGGAAACACAAGCTTTAGATGATACATTAAACAAGATGGACTTAATTGATATTTATAGGACATTCCATCCAAAAACAACAGAATACACATTTTTCTCAAGTGCTCATGGAACACTCTCCAGGATAGATCATATCTTGGGTCACAAATCAAGCCTTGGTAAATTTAAGAAAATTTAAATTGTATCAAGTATGTTTTCTGACCACAACGCTATGAAACTAGATATCAATTACAGGAAAAGATCTGTAAAAAATACAAACACATAGAGGCTAAACAATACACAACTTAATAATGAAGAAGTGATCACTGAAGAAATCAAAGAGGAAATCAAAAAATACCTAGAAACAGGGCTTCCCTGGTGGTGCAGTGGTTGAGAGTCTGCCTGCCGATTCAGGGGACATGGGTTCGTGACCTGGTCCGGGAAGATCCCAAATGCCGTGGAGCAGCTGGGCCCGTGAGCCATGGCCTCTGAGCCTGTGCGTCCGGAGCCTGTGCTCCACAACGGGAGAGGCCACAGCAGTGAGAGGTCCGCGTACAGCAAAAAAAAAAAAAAAAAAAACTAGAAAGAAATGACAATGGAGACACGATGACCCAAAACCTATGGGATGCAGCAAAATCAGCTCTAAGAAGGAAGTTTATAGCAACACAATCCTACCTTAAGAAACATGAAACATCTCGAATAAACAACCTAACCTTGCACCTAAAGCAATTAGAGAAAAAAGAACAAAAAGAAACCCCAAAGTTAGCAGAAGGAAAGAAATCATAAAGATCAGATCAGAAATAAATGAAAAAGAAATGAAGGAAATGATAGCAAAGATCAATAAAACTAAAAGCTGGTTCTTTGAGAAGATAAACAAAATTGATAAACCATTAGCCAGACTAATCAAGAAAAAAAGGGAGAAGACTCAAATCAATAGAATTAGAAATGAAAAAGGAGAAGTAACAACTGACACTGCAGAAATACAAAAGATCATGAGAGATTACTACAAGCAACTCTATGCCAATAAAATGGACAACCTGGAAGAAATGGACAAATTCTTAGAAATGCACAACCTGCCAAGACCGAATCAGGAAGAAATAGAAAATATAAACAGACCAATCACAAGCACTGAAATTGAAACTGTGATTTAAAATCTTCCAACAAACCAAAGCCCAGGACCAGATGGCTTCACAGGCGAATTCTATCAAACATTTAGAGAAGAGCTAACACCTATCCTTCTCAAACTCTTCCAAAATATAGTAGAGGGAGGAATACTCCCAAACTCATTCTACGAGGCCACCATCACCCTGATACCAAAACCAGACAAGGATGTCACAAAGAAAGAAAACTACAGGCCAATATCACTGATGAACATAGATGCAAAAATCCTCAACAAAATACTAGCAAACAGAATCCAACAGCACATTAAAAGGATCATACACCATGATCAAGTGGGGTTTATTCCAGGAATGCAAGGATTCTTCAATATAGGCAAATCAATCAACATGATACACCATATTAACAAATCGAAGGAGAAAAACCATATGATCATCTCAATAGATGCAGAGAAAGCTTTCGACAAAATTCAACACTCATTTATGATAAAAACCCTGCAGAAAGTAGGCATAGAGGGAACTTTCCTCAACAGAATAAAGGCCATATATGACAAACCCACAGCCAACATTGTCCTCAATGGTGAAAAACTGAAAGCATTTCCACTAAGGTCAGGAACAAGACACGGTTGCCCACTCTCACAACTCTTATTCAACATAGTTTTGGAAGTTTTAGCCACAGCAATCAGAGAAGAAAAGGAAATAAAAGGAATCCAAATCGGAAAAGAAGAAGTAAAACTGTCACTGTTTGCAGATGACATGATACTATACATAGAGAATCCTAAAGATGTTACCAGAAAACTACTAGAGCTAATCAATGAATTTGGTAAAGTAGCAGGATACAAAAGTAATGCACAGAAATCTCTGGCATTCCTATACGCTAAAGATGAAAAATCTGAAAGTGAAATCAAGGAAACACTCCCATTTACCATTGCAACAAAAAGAATAAAATATCTAGGAATAAACCTACCTAAGGAGACAAAAGACCTGTATGCAGAAAATTATAAGACACTGATGAAAGAAATTAAAGATGATACAAATAGATGGAGAGATATACCATGTTCTTGGATTGGAAGAATCAACATTGTGAAAATGACTCTACTACCCAAAGCAATCTACAGATTCAATGCAATCCCTATCAAACTACCAATGGCATTTTTCACAGAACTAGAACAAAAACTTTCACAATTTGTATGGAAACACAAAAGACCCCGAATAACCAAAGCAATCTTGAGAATGAAAAATGGAGCTGGAGGAATCAGGCTCCCTGACTTCAGACTATACTACAAAGCTACAGTAATCAAGACAGTATGGTACTGGCATAAAAACAGAAATATAGATCAATGGAACAGGATAGAAAGCCCAGAGATATACCCACGCACATATGGTCACCTTATCTTTGATAAAGGAGGCAGGAATGTACAGTGGAGAAAGGACAGCCTCTTCAATAAGTGGTGCTGGGAAAAATGGACAGGTACATGTAAAAGTATGAGTTTAGAACAGTCCCTAACACCATACACAAAAATAAGCTCAAAATAGATTAAATACCTAAATGTAAGGCCAGAAGCTATCAAACTCTTAGAGGAAAACATAGGCTGAACACTCTATGACATAAATCACAGCAAGATCCTTTTTGACCTGCCTCCTAGAGAAATGGAAATAAAAACAAAAATAAACAAATGGGACCTAATGAAACTGCAAAGCTTTTGCACAGCAAAGGAAGCCATAAATAAGACAAAAAGACAACCCTCAGAATGGGAGAAAATATTTGCAAATGAAGCAACTGACAAAGGATTAATCTCCAAAATTTACAAGCAGCTCATGTAGCTCAATAACAATAAAACAAGCAACCCAATACAAAAATGGGCAGAAGACCTAAATAGACATTTCTCCAAAGAAGATATACAGAGTGACAACAAACACATGAAAGAATGCTCAACATCATTAATCATTAGAGAAATGCAAATCAAAGCTACGATGAGATATATCTCACACCAGTCAGAATGGCCATCATCAAAAAATCTAGAAACAATAAATGCTGGAGAGGGTGTGGAGAAAAGGGAACACTCTTGCACTGCTGGTGGGAATGTGAATTGGTACAGCCACTATGGAGAACAGTATGGAGGTTCCTTAAAAAACTACAAATAGAACTACAATATGACCCAGCAATCCCACTACTGGGCATATACCCTGAGAAAACCATAATTCAAAAAGAGTCATGTGGGCTTCCCTGGTGGCGCAGTGGTTGAGAGTCCGCCTGCCGATGCAGGAGACACGGGTTTGTGCCCCAGTCTGGGAAGATCCCACATGCCACAGAGCAGCTGGGCCCGTGAGCCATGGCCGCTGAGCCTGCGCGTCCGGAGCCTGTGGTCCACAACGGGAGAGGCCACAACAGTGAGAGGCCCGCGTACTGCAAAAAAAAAAAAAAAAAAAAGAGTCAGGTACCAAAATGTTCATTGCAGTTCTATTTACAATAGCCAGGAGATGGAAACAGCCTAAGTGTCCATCATCGGATGAGTGGATAAAGAAGATGTGGCACATATATACAATGGAATATTACTCAGCCATAAAAAGAAACGAAATTGAGTTATTTGCAGTGAGGTGGATGGACCTAGAGTCTGTCATACAGAGTGAAGTAAGTCAGAAAGACAAAGACAAATACCATATGCTAACACATATATATGGAATCTAAGAAAAAAAAATGTCATGAAGAACCTAGGGGTAAGACGGGAATAAAGACACAGACCTACTAGAGAATGGACTTGAGGATATGGGGAGGGGGAAGGGTAAGCTGTGACAAAGTGAGAGAGTGGCATGGACATATATACACTACCAAACGTAAAATAGATAGCTAGTGAGAAGCAGCCACATAGCACAGGGAGATCAGCTCAGTGCTTTGTGACCACCTAGAGGGGTGGGATAGGGAGGGTGGGAGGGAGGGAGACGCAAGAGGGAAGAGATATGGGAACATATGTATATGTATAACTGATTCACTTTGTTATAAAGCAGAAACTAACACACCATTGTAAAGCAATTATACTCCAATAAAGATGTAAAAAATTTTTTAAATAAATAAATAACAAAAAAGCCACCAGAAAATAACACATGTTGGCAAGGATGTAGAGAAATTGGAAGCCTTGTGCACTGCTGGTAGGAAGGTGAAATGCTCCAGCCACTATGGAAAACAGTATCATGGTTCCTCAAAAAATTACAAATAGAGTTACCGTATGAGCCAGTAATTCCATTTCTGAGTATATACACAAAAGAATTGAAAGCAGGGTCTTGAGGAGATATTTATACTGCCATGTTCATAGCAGCATTACACACAATAGCCCAAAGGTGGAAGCAACCCAAGTACCCACTGATGGATAAACAAAATATATACATACAGTAGAATATTATTCAGCCTTTAAAAGGTAGGAAATTCTGAACATGCTGCAACATGGATGAACCTTGAGAACACTAGGCTAAGTGACATATGCCGGTCACAAAAAGACAAATTCTTTTGATTCCACTTACCTAGAGTAATGAAATTCATAAAGACAGGAAGTAGAATGGTGATTCAGCGGCTAGGGGATGGGGAGAATGGGACATTTAATGGGTATAGAGTTTCAGTTTTGCAAGATGAAAAGAATTCTGTAGATTTTTTTATACAACAATGTGAATGAACTTACCACTGCTGAACTGTACACTTAAAAAGAGTTAAAATGGGGCTTCCCTGGTGGTGCAGTGGTTGAGAGTCCGCCTGCCGATGCAGCGGATGTGGGTTCGTGCCCCGGTCCAGGAAGATCCCACATGCCGCGGAGCGGCTGGGCCCGTGAGCCATGGCCGCTGAGCCTGCGCATCCAGAGCCTGTGCTCCGCAACGGGAGAGGCCACAATAGTGAGAGGCCCGCGTACTGCAAAAAAAAAAAAAAAAAAAGAGTTAAGATGGTAGATTTTATGTCATATGTATCTTACCACAATTAAAACATTTTTAATTGAAAAAAAAAAGAAAAGCATTGTGCATGAGCTGCCTTTCTCTGCCTTCTCTATATAACAGTGTTTGAGGATTACCATTTGGATTAGAAGGGACCTTTAGAATACCTGCCCAAATCTGCAGGAGCGCTATGTGTTTAATATAGTATAAAATCTGCCATTGGTGGCGGAGGGGGTGGGGCACAAGGCATTGCGCTCAGTACTGTACTTTTCTTGTGGTTCCTTTTTCTTTTTTTTTTAATTTTTATTTATTTACTTATTTATTTTTGGCTGTGTTGGGTTTTTATTTATTTACTTATTTATTTTTGCTGCATGCAGTCTTTCTCTAGTTGTGGCGAGCAGGGGCTACTCTTCGTTGCGGTGCGCGGACTTATTGCGATGGCTTTTCTTGTTGTGGAGCATGGGCTCTAGGCGCACAGACTTCAGTAGCTGTGGCATGGGGGCTCAGTAGCTGTGGCTCGCGGGCTCTAGAGCACAGGCTCAGTACTTGTGGCACGTGGCACATGGGCTTAGTTGCTCTGAGGCATGTGGGATCTTCCTGGACCAGGGCTTAAACCCATGTCCCCTGAGTTGGCAGGCGGATGCTTAACCACTGTGCCACCAGGGAAGCCCCATGTTTTCTTACTTAATCCACATGAAGACCCTAGGGGGTAGGTCTAATTATTAGGGATGAAACTCAGGCTTCAACGGGTTAAAGTCACAGTCTGTGACTTACCAAATCACAGAGCTAACACATCAGTGACCCTGAGACCTGACCCCAGGTCCAGTAAGGCTCCGAGGCTGGGTGGCCAGCACCACACCACACTGCCTCCCTGGCAGAGGCTGACTTTTCAAGATCCATTTCAGGCTCCCTCCCAGCACGATCAGAACCCTGGTGTAAGAGGCTCTCTATCTTCCCCATTCCTACCACTGCCCCCATGAAATGTTAAATAAACGTACAAGGATAACTTTCCTCTTACCTCTTTGCAGCCGCCGCCCCAAGAGGCCCACCCAAACCAAATTGCACACAGGAGGCGGCCAGCAGTGTGGTAGGTGGTGTGCTGCCCTGGAAGGGAGACGGAGAGATTTCTAGCCAAAGGGCCCTGGGTTGAAAGCCCAGTGCCACCGCTACATAGCTGTTTGACACTGAGCACGTGACACCCTCTCTGAGCCTGATTCATTATCTGTAAAATGGGATAAGTGATCCTCACCTTGTAGGGTGGTTAAAGGGTTTAAATGAGTACGTATACAGTCCTTCCTCAGCATCCGCAGAGAATCAGTTCCAGGAGCTTCCTCGGACGCCAAAATCCATGCATGCTCAAGTCGCTTATATAAAATGGGTACAGTGGGCCCTCCGTATCCGTGGGTTTTTCATCCATGGATTCATCCAACCTAGTATTGAGTGGTTGGTTGAATCAGAAGCTGTGAAACCCATTTAGGTCTTTAATCCATTTTGAGTTTATTTTTGTGTATGGTGTTAGGGAATGTTCTAATTTCATTCTTTTCGATGTAGCTGTCCAGTTTTCCCAGCACCACTTATTGAAGAGACTGTCTTTTCTCCATTGTATATTCTTGCCTCCTTTGTCATAGATTAGGTGACCAAAGGTATAAGGCCAGACACTATAAAACTCTTAGAGGAAAACAGAGGCAGAACACTCTTTGACATAAACCACAGCAAGATCTTTTTTGACCCACCTCCTAGAGTAATGAAAATAGAAACAAAAATAAACAAATGGGACCTAATTAAACTTAACAGCTTTCGCACAGCAAAGGAAACCATAAACAAGAAGAAAAGACAACCCTCAGAATGGGAGAAAATATTTGCAAATGAAGCAATTGACAAGGGATTAATCTCCAAAATATACAAACAGCTTATGCAGCTCAATATCAAAAACACAGACAACCCAACCCAAAAATGGGAGGAAGACCTAAATAGACATTTCTCCAAAGAAGACATAGAGATGGACAAGAGGCACGTGAAAAGATGCTCACCATCACTAATTATTAGAGAAATGCAAATCAAAACTACAATGAGGTATCACCTCACACTGGTTAGAATGGCTGTCATCAAAAAATCTACAAACAATAAATGCTGGATAGGGTGTGGAGAAGAGGGAACCCTCTTGCACTGTTGGTGGGAATGTAAATTGATACAGCCACTATGGAGAACTGTACAGAGGTTCCTTAAAAAACTAAAAATAGAGCTACCATTCAACCCAGCAATCCCACTACTGGGCATATACCCTGAGAAAACCATAATTCAGAAAGAGTCATGTACCACAATGTTCATTGCAGCTCTATTTACAATAGCCAGGATGTGGAAGCAACCTAAATGTCCATCAACAGAAGAGTAGAGAAGGAAGATGTGGTACATATATACAGTGGAATATTAGCCATAAAAAGGAACGAAATTGGGTCATGTGCAGAGATGTGGATGGACCTAGAGACTATCATACAGAGTGAAGTATGTCAGAAAGAGAAAAACAAATATTGTACATTAACGCATATATGTGGAATCTAGAAAAATGGTAGGTGATCTTATTTGCAAAGCAAAAATAGAGACACAGACGTAGAGAACAAATGTATGGAAGGAAGGGGGAAGGAGTGGGATGAATTGGGAGATTGGGATTGACATGTATACACTATTGATACTATGTATAAAATAGCTAACTAATGAGAACCGACTGTATAGCACAGGGAACTCTACTCAGTGCTCTGTGGTGACCTAAACGGGAAGGAAATCCAAAAAAGAGGGGATATATGTATACATATAGCTGATTCACTTTGCTGTACAGCAGAAACTAACACAACATTGTAAAGCAACTATACTCCAATAAAAAATTAATTAAAAAAAAAAAAAGAAGCTGCGAAACCCAGCAGATTCAGAAGGCCAACTGTGTATACAAAATCTGTGTTGTCAGCCAAGGTTCCCTGTCCTTTGAAATTCAAAAACACTGGCTTGAATCTTATTTCAGCCTCTGCCAGGGACAAGATCCATCTAGAGATTTATTCCTGCACAAATTGGAATCGTGTCACTTTCCTTCGAAGGCAAAGAGGCTTGGTTTTAAATACTATTTTCTTCTCTGTTATCCATGAAAATTTCCAAGAACGGTGCCAGGTCCATCATAATCACTTTGAGGACCAAGAGGTCAAAGGAGGGGTAGAAAGGAACAGTCCTCCTTCTTAAAGCAGAGTCTGGACCCCTCCACAGATGACTTCCGGGAGGAGTTGATCTGTTCTGAGGTTTTCTGATCTAAGAAACAGAAAACCCAACCTGAAGGCCTTAAATACCAGGCAACTTATTTGTTCCCAAAGTCTGAAGTTCAGAGGCAGGGTGAGCTTCTAGCACTGGGTTGTTCAGAGGCCCCCAGCGTTTAGCAGGCTACACCTCTGTTTGCCTGAGTCTCTCCCCTCCCCCTCTCACCCCCATCAGCTCTTTCCAAATTGGCCTCTGGGGGTAGCAGGATGGCTCCTGGAAGCTTCGAGGGCGACATGCTTCCTCATTCACAGCTAATGGATCGATGTGTTCACATGCCCACTCCTATGCCAAGGGGGTTGGTATTATGTTGAAGACTTAGGTCAGTTGGAACCTACCCCAAAACCCAAAGTTGACTTGATCCTTGACTTAAACCACATTGTAGTTATACACGGTGGGATAGCTACTGGTGGGGCAACCATTTTTTTTTTTTTTTTTTTTTTTGCTGTACGCGGGCCTCTCACTGCTGTGGCCTCTCCCGTTGCGGAGCACAGGCTCCGGACACACAGGCTCCGCGGCCATGGCTCGCGGGCCCAGCCGCTCCGCGGCATGTGGGATCTTCCGGGATAGGGGCACGAACCCGTGTCCCCTGCATCGGCAGGCGGACTCTCAACCACTGCGCCACCAGGGAAGCCCGGGGCAACCATTTTATCTGCTACAAAACCCTTTATCCGTGTGGGTGTGTGTCATCCTGTATGTGTGATATGCCAGTGTGTGTAAAGTATGAGTGTGCTATGTGTATGTGATGTGTCTGTGTGAGAATGTGTGTGAGATGTGTGTATATAAGTGTAGGTGTGCTTGGTAATCATTTTGCAATGTACACAGGTCAAATCATTACGCTGTGCACCTTAAACTTATACAGGGCTGGATGTCAATCATATCTCAATAAAACTGGAAAAATTTAAAAACCGTACGTATGCTATGTGATTGTGTGTATATGTGTGTATGTGAAATGTGTGTGTGTGCTGAGAAGAACAAGTGTCCAAATTAAGTGTCGCTTCTGTTTGGGGCCTTTCACTCTGATCTCTGCGGCTACCACCTTTATGGCCACTAGGGGGCACTGTGCTCCCCTTTTAACCCTCTGGCCAATGTGTGTACAGAATCCTTTTCCCCTAAGCACAGATGAGAGGTTGGAAATTTTGAAAACAACTATACTAACAAAAACGAACAGAAAGGAAATCAATTCAGAGAGCATAAGAAACATTCAAAGTTGTTTCTTACAACGTACATTTTGGAGCCAATAATTACCTCCTGTTTTCCGCAAAGCGCTGTCTGCCTTTGAGTCTTCCCAGCTCCTGGCTGTGACTGAGGGACACCGTCTCACTCCCTGCTTTGCAGAACAGTCTCCAAGAAACCTGTTCCCTTGCAGCCAAGGCCAAAACTCCCATCTGTGCTCACCATTTCACCTCAGGGCCCTTCCTCCCCACCCCCTCCTCTCCCCCTCCTCCCATCACTGTTCCAGGAGACTGCCTTTCCCAGCAGCAAGGGGCCCACAGTAAAACAGCTTCATTATACTCTGCAAGCGAAGAAGCAGCACGATCTAAACACAGAAAGGTGGCCTCATGCTCTCCATCAGCGCACTTTAGACTCCGACGAGAGACCAGAAGCTCACCTTCTCCCCAAGCCCTAGTCTGGTGCGGGTTCTAGCTGCCTGGACTGCTGTCCAGCCCCTCCCCCTCCCCTTCCCCGTCCCTGTCCCTTTCCCTGCCCTCGCTCGGGCCCTGGCCAATCGGGCGGAACCAGTCCTGTGCAGCCCTCTACTGCCCTCTACTGGGGTTTTGCTTACACAGCCCTGGAGTTCACCAGCACCCCGGGACTACGGGACTCTCTTCCCCAACTCTTTCAGAGTCCCCCTTTGGTCTGGCCGCTGGAACATAGCTCACCAATATTTTAACCTACCCATCGCTTCTCAGATGCTTAATTAATCTTTTTAAAGCTCTAAGGGATTTAAAACTCTCATTCCCCAGGGCCAGGGTGAGAATTGAAAGAACTTACTTTTTCATTCATTCATGATTCAAATGTTTATTGCAGGCTGTTTGCTAGACTCCATGCTGGCACTAAGGACACAAAAAGGAATAAGAAAGAAACTGTCCCAAAAAGGAATAAAGAAGATGCTGGGATAAAATATAACAAGGAGAAGCTACTTGGATGAGGAGGAAGCAACTCTTCCTCACTGCAACTTTTGTTCTCCTCCTGCCCATCTCCACATAACAGCCAGAGTGACAATGTTATACACCGAGAAGTTGGAGCATGTCACTTTCCCACTTCAAATCCATTAATTGCTTCCATTTGTAGTTAGGACAAAACCAAGCTGTCCCTACAAAATCTGGCCTATTTTTCCAACTCCATCTTGTGTCCTTCTCTCCTGTGTTTGCTGTGCTCACCACACTGGTCTTTTTTTTTAGCTTCTGCAAATAAGCCAAGCTATTTTCTGCCTCCAAACCTTTGGATATGCAGCTCCCTCTACCTCGAATGCTCCTACCTTTGTCTCCATGAAACTGGTTACTTCTTATTCTTCAAATGTCAGCCTAAATGTCACCCATCCAAAACATGTCCACTTCTAGTTCTATCTGATATCAAAACATATTTTGAAACTTCAATTAATAAAGCAGTTTGATATGAGAAGAAATTAATGAAACCAAAGAAAAATAAGAAATAGACTCTAACGCACAAGCGAATTTACTGTAAAGGTGGAAAGGTGAGATTTCAAATCATTGGGGAAAAGAGGTTAGTAAATAAAATAAAAGTAAGTAGTGGTAGCACAACTAGTCAGTACCTACTGAGATAAGAACAAAGCTGGGTTCTTATCTCACTCCTTACACCCAAGTCAATTCCAGATAGATCAAATATGAACTGTAAAAAATAAATCATAAAATATCTTTAAAAAGGGGGTTAACTAAATACTAATCTAAGAAAGAGGATTTTCTGAGAAGGCTATGAAATCCAGAAGCTAGAAAGGGAAAAGGTAGTCAACTTGTCTAGGTAGCAATGTAACTTTAGTATGAAAAAAAGGAAAACAACAACAAAAACTGAAACTTAAATGAAAGGCTATGTTCCAAAACAGGGAAAACAAATTTAAAACATATTTGTCGAAGAGCTCTTTTCCTTAACTTAAATAGAACTGATATAAATGAATATATATATATATATATATATATATTTAAAAGCCCAACAGAAAAGTATACAAAGGATAGAAAGAGATCATAGAAAAGCAAATTCAAAGGATGATAAACATGCAGAAAGATGCTCTAACTCATGTATACTTAAAGAAATGCAAATCAGGGATGTTAGAGAAATTATTCCCATGTGAGGAAGAAACTGGGACTAGAAGAACTTTAACCCAGATAAAAAAGCATATTTTAACAGAGAAGTAACACGCACCTGGAGACAGGAAAACCCTAGTTCAAATTCTGGCTCTGCCACTTACAAGCTGTGTGACCTTGGATAACTTAATTAACTTAATCGTTAATTAGCTTAATTGTGAGCCTCAGTTCCTTGATCTATAAAATAGGAGTAATCGTCCCTAACTTGTAAGGTTGTCATCTGGATTAGATATAATGGATGTAAAGTGATTTGCACAGTGTCTGATGTAATGTAAGTATTCGGAGGTCCAACTCTAGGATTCTCTAAGCCCAGGGTTTCTCAGCAGCGGTTCTCAAAGTGTGGTCCCTGGACCAAGAACACCAGCATCACCAGGAACTCATTAGAAATGCAAATTCTCCATCTCACCCCACACCTACTGAATCAGAAACTGGGATTGGGACCCAGAAATCTGAGTTTTAACTAGCTCTCCAGGTGATGCTTGTTACACTAAAGAGTTTGAAAAGCACTGCTGTAAGCAGCAGTCCTGTCTCTGAAACAGAAGAATGGGAAATCTTTCCAAAACTTGAAAAGTTTTCCCTTTATCCCACCATAATATAAAATTATTTTAAAATAAGAATAGTGCTGAAATGTTGATCCAAATGCCTTTTAAAATTACATATACATGTAAACAGGCTTTGTAAACAGGCTTCACCAGCAGGAGTCATCTACACTCTGGGGTAAATATTGATATGTCAGTATGACCGGGCCTTGGCATGCCCTCAGCCAAAAAGCACCGATAAATTGGCTTACTTTGGTTACACTGTGTAAACCACTAACTTGACCAATCATAAACTACACAGTTGAGTTGATTTCCCACACTCACAGAGGGGGTAAGTCGGTAGTGTAGCTGGAAGAGAATTTCTTAAGTTGTTATAACATACTTCTTTAGGCAGAAGGTCACCCTGAGGGTAAGTAAAAAGAATTCTCACTGGAGTGCACATTAATTTTTTCTCTGCCCTAACAAGTCCCAGAATATAGTGGTATGTTTATCACATACATAAATCTGGACAAAGAATCAGGTAAAAGTATTTTTAAACTGTTCTAAACTCATTTTATAAACAGACATCTTTTAATATACAAAATCTAAGATAACTCAGTCAAAATAATCCATCTTTCCTTGAATTTGAAATGGTTCTCATGATTTTTAGGGATGAATGAGAAGAACAATCTTCACTTTTCAAAGTTCTGATAATATCTTCAAAATATTTATTTAAACACTCAAGCAGAAGGCTTCATCTACACAAAGCAATAGTATGCAAATTCCTTGTGTATGTTTGCTTTGGGAAGCAATATCCTTTGCTGTGCTCCCAACTGTGGCTTTTATCAAGCAATTCAAAATCTATTTATGTATTGAGAATTCTAGGCTCCTTACACTGTGAGAGGGGAACATTCGAAAAATATTTTGGCCTTGAGGAAAGTCAGAGGGGAGAAAAGACTGCATTCAAAACAGGTATTTTAGGGACTTCCCTGGTGGTGCAGTGGTTAAGACTCCGAGCTCCCAATGTAGGGGGCCCAGGTTCAATCTTTGGTCAGGGAACTAGATCCCCCATGCATGCCACAACTAAGGAGCAGGCGAGCCTCAACTAAGGAGCCTGCCTGCCACAAGTGAGACCCAGCACAATCAAATAAATAAATAAATATATATATATATATATATATATATTTTTTTTTTTTTTTTTTTTTTTTTTTTGCGGTATGCGGGCCTCTCACTGTTGTGGCCTCTCCCGTTGCGGAGCACAGGCTCCGGATGCGCAGGCCCAGCGGCCATGGCTCACGGGCCCAGCCGCTCCGCGGCATATGGGATCCTCCCAGACCGGGGCACGAACCCGTATCCCCTGCATCGGCAGGCGGACTCTCAACCACTGCGCCACCAGGGAGGTCCAGAAATATATTTTTTTAAATAGGCATTTTAGGGCTTCCCTTGTGGTGCAGTGGTTAAGAATCCACCTGTCAATGCAGGGGACACAGGTTCAAGCCCTGGTCCAGGAAGATCCCACATGCCACAGAGCAACTAAGCCCGTGTGCCACAACTACTGAGCCTGCACTCTAGAGCCCATGAGTCACAACTACTGAGCACTCGTGCCACAACTACTGAAGCCTGCACACCACAACAAAGAGTAACCCCTGTTCGCCACATCTAGAGAAAGCCCGCGTGAAGCAACAAAGTCCCAACGCAGCCAAAAATAAATAATAATAAATAAAATAAATATTTTTTTTTTAAATCTTAAAAAAAAGAAAAGGTATTTTAGCTTGTTTCCGTGCTGATAGCAGTCTTGCAAACATGGTGAACGTTCCTAAAACCGGCCGGACTTTCTGCAAGAAGTGCGGCAGGCACCAACCCCACAAAGTCACACAGTATAAGAAGATCAAGGATTCTCTGTATGCCTAGGGAAAGCGGCATTATGACAGGAAGCAGAGTGGCTATGGTGGCCAGACTAAGTCGATTTTCCAGAAAAAGGCTGAAACTACAAAGACGATTGTGCTGAGGCTTGAATGTGTTGAGCCCAACTGCAGATCTAAGAGAATGTTGGCTATCAAGAGGTGTAATAAGCACTTTGTGCTGGGAGGAGATAAAAAAAGAAAGGGCCAAGTGACCCAGTTCTCAGTTTATTTTGTTTTATTATGAAGACAATAAAAATTTGAGATTGTTTACTTTAAAAAAATAGGTATTTTAAATATACTGTGATATACGGACTTAGAGAACAGACTTGTGGTTGCCAAGGGGGAGGGGGTCGGGGGAGGGATGGAGTGGGAGGCTGGGGTTAGCAGATGTAAGCTAGTATATATGGAATGGATAAGCAACAAGGTCCTACTGTGCAGCACAGGGAACTATATTCAATACCCTGTGATAAACCATAATGGAAAAGAATATTTTAAAAAATGTGTATATACGTGTAACTGAATCACTTTGCTGTACAGAAGAAATTTTTTTTTACATCTTTATTGGAGTATAATTGCTTTACAATGTTGTGTTAGCTTCTGCTGTAGAACAAAGTGAATCAGCTATATGTACACATACATCCCCATATTCCCTCCCTCTTGCGCCTCCCTCCCACCCTCCCTATCCCACCCCTCTAGGTGTACGGCAGAAATTAGCACAACATTGTAAATCAACTATACTTCAATTTTTAAAAATGTAAAAAAAAAAAATAAATAAGTATACTGTGATATATACTGTCTTCCAAACTGAATATAGTTCAATGCCAAGCTATTTTTGGAGACAATAAGACGAACAGGCAACAGATTCTTGAATGATATTAACAAGGAAGGTTTCCTGGAGGAGATGGGACGCGATAAAATAAAATTTATATTTTAAGACAGGATGAGAACATTTAAACATAAAATTCTTTCTGTCCGTTTGGGCCTCCTCCCTCCCTCCCTAATGTGCGGTGTGCATCTGCATTACACGTTAACCAGAGCTCCTCAAAGACGGGAATGCCTACTCGACACTAAACATCAATTTATTTTCTTTCTTGTGATGCTAGCAACATAACTTTTCAGAAGATTCACATTTCTTCCCAACTCTGTAGGTGGTCATAGTGACTTAACAGCTCACTTTGTACATGTTTATCTGGACTATGTATCTTTGGTGAACTTTAGGTAAAATATCAGTGTATCATTTTGATGTATTTGTCTTGAAAACGTATTGCTATATGACTGTGCCTTTGACTTCTAACAGGTGGAACAGTTCTCAGAGCTTCTGAGAGTCTGTCTCATGGGTTACAATCCTCATTTTGGCTTAAATAAAATTCTCTTTCTTCTTCTTAACTTGATTGCTAATTGAATATTTGTCAACAGACACATGATGGATATCGAAGAATTGGTAAGTTTTAATGCTGGGATGTATTCATTTGTCACTGGCCTTTAAAGAGTGTAATTCTTGCCATTAAGATTTTGCTTGAAACGCTTCCCACATTCTGCCTACTCAAATCCTACCCATCTTTCAAAGCCACTTCAAAGTCCATCTTCTTTCCTTCCTTCAACAAGGATCAATAATAAAATCCTTAAAATAAGAAGGGCTCTTGTGCTTCCTACCTTTGGGGACAACAAGAAAGAGAGGAAGTGAAGTGTTTGAGAGTATGTGTCCTATCTGAAGTGAGCAAACTCCAAGGGATAGAGAGTTGGTTGCAGTTTCCAAAGTAAAGTCACATGAGTATTGGCCTATCACTTTACACCTCATCTTATTTCCATAACGATCCCAGGAGACAGATATGACCACCCCCCCATGGCCTCGCACCATTGGCAGATTACTGTACCCATGTCATAGGGCTGTTCTGAAGATTAAATGAGTTTTGGCAGGTAAAGTGCTGACACAAGTAAACATTCAATACCTCTTAGTTACCATTATTTAATTCCCACTAGGGGAAGTAAGGACCAATCAATCAAAAGTATTAAGTAACTTGCCCAAACATGTCAGAGACACCACACACTTAGGGATAATTCCTGTGCTAATTTCTTGTCTTGGGTATTCCCAGACCAAGTGGGAAATGTCCAACACCCAACATGCCTGATATACAGACCCATGGTTGCAACTTCTCTCTCTCTTTTTTTTGGCCGAGAAGGGTGGCATGTGGGATGCTAGTCCCCCGACCAGGGATCGAACCTGTGTCCCCTCCCTTGGAAGCGTGGAGTTTTAACCACTTGACCACCAGGGAAGTTCTCCCACCCCTCTCCCACCCGACTCATCTCCCATCACCAGCTGCAACTTTTTTTAAAAATTAATTAATTTATTTTTGCTGTGTTGGGTCTTCGTTTCTGTGCGAGGGCTTTCTCTAGTTGTGGCAAGTGGGGGCCACTCTTCATCGCAGTGCGCGGGCCTCTTGCTATCGCGGCCTCTCTTGTTGCGGAGCACAGGCTCCAGACGCGCAGGCTCAGTAGTTGTGGCTCACGGGCCTAGTTGCTCCGCGGCATGTGGGATCCTCCCAGCCCAGGGCTCGAACCCGTGTCCCCTGCATTAGCAGGCAGATTCTCAACCACTGCGCCACCAGGGAAGCACCCCACCAGCTGCAACTTTTATATCCGGAGGCCAGACTGTTACTTGTATTGGTGGGATATTTTTTCTTTAGGGATTTTTTCCCTTACCCCCTTTTATGTAGGGAATAGCCTTTTAAGGCTTCTAGCATGAACCCAAAGCCTCTGACTCTGTCTCTGTGTGAGCATTAATACTCAAAGCCCTGAAGTAATAGAAAACAGAATCCTACTTGTACCCACCACTATCTGGGTAGTCTTAGTACAGGCTTCAATTTCTGTTATTCAGATTAGTAGACCTCTCAGTTATGTGTTTACAAGGACATGCTGTGCTATGCTGTTCTTGTTGTTTCTTAATTCAGCATATCTAGGTGTTTATAGCAGGAGGATTTTCTGGTTATTCTAATTTGCCAGAACTAAGATTTCTATCATAGTTTTTTTTTTTTTACTGACAATCAAATTAGTTCTGTTAATCGTTACTTTCCCAGTTCTTACCTAAGGGAGCATTTTATATAGTTTTAAATTCCTGAAAATAAGCTCATATTTTAAAGATGAAAGTTTATTAAAAACCTAGAGGTGGGAAAGGGATAAGGAAAAAAAAATCTAGAAGAAACTGTGACATAGATAATAAAACAACTGCCCAGAAAAATATGACAAATTATAAGCCTAAAATGTTTTACTAATGATCAGATGTCCTACTACTTCAGAAACAAGCCTTATTTTAATAAACGACAAGAAAAAGCACAATTTAAAAATTCACCTGCAAAGACTTATCCTATTGATAGGCTCTGTTAAGGGCTGAACTGTGTCCTCCCAAAATTCAGATGTTGTAATCCTGACCCCCAGTGCCTCAGAATTTGACTTTATTTGGAGATAGATCTTAAAAGAGGTAATTAATTTAAAATGAGGTCATTAGGGTGAGTCTTAATCCAATATGACTGCATCCTTATAAGAATTAGAAATTAGGACATAGACACACCCAAGGGAAGACCACGTGAAGACAGAGGGAGAAGACAACATATACAAACCAAGGAGAGAAGAATCCTCAGAAGAAACCAAGTCTGCTGACACCTTGATCTTGGACTTTCAGCCTCCAGAATTATGAGAAAATAAATTTCTGTTGTTTCAGTCACCCAGTCTGTGGTACTTTCTTGTGGCAACCCTAGCAAACAAATACAATTCCTATTCTTTCTTAATAATGTATATAAACTACTTAAAATATATGCCCTTGTGTCCCACTATTTAAAAGATATCTAATTTAAGATCTCAAATATTCTTTGTTAAGATCAAATATTTTAATAGTTAGCATATTTGATCAACATGTAAAATAGCTCATTCTTCAGACTGGCTAAATATATGTATTTACCAATACTACAACCAACCACAGAATCAACAACAGAAAGCTGAAGAATCTTAGCAATCTAGTTGGAATATGTACTCAACAAAACCCACACTGACCAAGTACACTAATTGCTTTACCTTGATCTGGTGCACTCAGGCCCAACATGGAGCACAGCATTTGTGAACGGACATTGCACAATCATGTCAGCTGAAGGAAAATCTCTGTACTCACTCCAAAACTAGATCTGCAGCTTAAAAACATCTAATTTCACCCATGTCTGCTACAGTTAGGGAAAAACAAAAAGCTGCCTGTAGCTATCTGTGTCAAGTTACAGTTTAAGTCCCAACTGTTGCCACAGGATTTTCTCTCCTTCTAGTCTTTTGATCCCTTACAGAACCTCTTCCCCTACCTGCCTGCTGTATGCTAGAATTCCTCAGAGCTTTGTCCTGGGCCCTTCTCTTGTCATTCTACATTCTTTCTTGAGTTTACTTCATCCTACCCCATAATTTTAAATTTCATCTATATACTAGCAGCTTTCGGACTTATTTCTCCAGCTCAGGACCTGTCTACTAGGCTCCAACTCTGTATATTCAACTGCCTGTCTGATATGTGTCTCAGAGATGTCAGAGGCAGGGCAAGCAACATACCTGAAACCCAACCAGTGATCTACCCTTGCCCAAATGTACTCCTCCGCTAATCATTTCTATCTTGGAAAACGACACTTCATTCACCCAGTCGTCCATGCCGGAAACCGGGACGTCCTTTCTGACACTACTTTTTCAATGACCCTTGTACCCAGTTAAGCAAGTCCTGGTGATTCGCTATATAAATACATATATACACATATATATATACATATATATATATTTCAGGATTTATGTATATTTCAGGTAGTGGAAGTGGAGAGAAATGGAGATATATATCTCTCTCCACTTCTACCACCTTAAACCTATTCCTAGCTATTTATCATGTGTCACTCAGTAGTTTCCTAAGTATTCTGTCCACATCCTCTCGAATACTCTCCAATCCATTCTCCACAATGTAGCCAGGACAATCTTTTAAAACCACAAAACCAATTCTCTCTTTTGTACATACATATTCATTGATACATATATTGCAACACATCACTTCAAACTTTTCAGTTACATTGCACCGAAGATAAAATCCAAACTCCTTAACATACCTTATGTCAAAAGAAGTCTCAGAGACAAAAGCATTAGAAAAAAATGTTTCCTTAGAAAAACTGCTTGCAAAAGTTTACAAGTGAGTTAAAGCTTTAGAAGGACTGGTTCATCAGACACCCCTCCCCCACCCAAGGTTATAAGGTTTATAGTTAGCTGATTCATGACTGAAAAAGAGCAATTCTTTCATATGATTGCCATATTTGTCCAAATTTTTGCATATCTTTAGACTTGCAAAAGTCAGCATTGCAAAAGTCAACGATTCTCTTTTAAAAATTTATTTATTTATTCATTCATTTATTTTTGGCTGCGTTGGGTCTTCGTTGCTGCTCACGGACTTTCTCTAGTTGCAGTGAGCAGGGGCTACTCTTCCATGCCGTGGGCGAGCTTCTCATTGTAGTGGCTCCTCTTATTGCGGAGCATGAGCTCTAGGTGCGCGGGCTTCAGTGGTTGTGGCTCACAGGCTCTAGAGCGCAGGCTCAGTAATTGTGGCACACAGGCTTAGTTGCTCCGAGTCATCTGGAACCTTCCCAGACAAGGGCTCGAACCTGTGTCCCCTGCATTGGCAGGTGGATTCTTAACCACTGCGCCACCAGGAAGTCCCAAAAGTTAGTGATTGAATCGTTTTTTTAGGAAGTCAGTAACATGTGGGAAATGCTGAAGGTTTCATTCACTTTGGAGACTTATAGATAGTGTGACACTGCCTTTTTTTTTTTCCGGTATACCTCAGAGTGCAAATGTTTTATTTTTCCTAACTGTGACGTCTGCACTTACATTGGAAGCAAGGCAATGCACCAATTTTGCTTTACATGGATAAATCTGGACATGATCTGACTACTTCTTATGTCTTCAGCCTCAGCTCATGCTACTCTCCCCAATGTTCCAGTGATATGGCCTTCTTTCCGATTCATATCCAGTGATACGTTCCAGGGCTATGGCCTTCTTTCCAGTTCACAATGCTCTTCCCCAGCATGCTGTCCCCTCTATCTGGTACACATCCTCTATTGCCTTTACTTAGCCAAATTTTACTTGTCTTTCTTTTGGCAACCTAAATGTCACTTCTTCCAAATCCCAGTCTAAACTGAGCTCTCATATTATTCAATCATAGTAACTGATAGTGCAGAACAACTGCACTATCAGTTAGGATGCCTTTGATTGACGGTAACTGAAACACCATTTTAAATGTGTTGCTAGGGTCTTTAAGGCCAGGGATGTTTTGGGCAAGAAGAGTAACACTCATCACTAGGTGTACTCTTGTTTAATGCCCATTTTATAAACCTTGAAATGTATTAAATGATATTTCCTGGAAATACTGTGCTGTGCTGTCCAATACAGTATACACTAACCACATATGGTTATTGAACACTTGAAATATGGCTAATGCAACTAAGGAACTGACTTTTAAATTTTGTTTGTTTTTAATTAACTGAAAATTTTAATTTTAACCTGATAATTGATTCAGTTATTGGAAAACTTTTGAGTATGCTTGGCAAACTCAAGTATGTGGATCTATTTTTTTCAGCTGCAAATTTTATGAAATCTAAGTACAGGTCCAGTAGTTCCAATTAAAATTAAGCAACTGAATTAAGTATATAAATGTAAAGTACAAACTGGATTTCCAAGACAATATGAAAAAAATGTAAGCTATCTCAATTTTCATATTTATTACATGTTGAAGTTATATTTTGGATATATCGGGTAAAACAAAATATTTTACTAAAACTAGTTTCATCTACTTCTTTTTATCTAACGTGGCTCCAGAAAATTTATAATTACCTACATACCTACATAGTTAGTATTACGTTTGTATTGGACAACTAATCAAAACTTAAATTTTTTTTTGTTCTTTTGGCCATTTATTTAAACAAGAGGAAAACAGACACATGCTAAAGAATATGAAGAGCACAAAAGAGCACACAGTGATATGTTAGCAACTCCGTCCTATAGGTAACTGGTATCAAGTTTTTCTTCTTTCTTTCCAGAAATGTTTCATGCAAATACACATATGTATTCTTTTTTTTCTCATTTAAAGTTATTTTATTATGATGAACAGATATTTGGAAAATTTAAAACTCCACTTCCTATACAAACAACTCCAAAAATCCCTGTTTAGCATGTAAATACATATTTAAACAATTTAAAAACACATTGACTACATAATTTTTATTTGTTACTGTTCAAAAGAAAGGACTTTTTTGTGTGTGCCTAAAGTTTTTATTTATTTATTTATCTTACATCTTTATTGGAGTATAATTGCTTTACAATGGTGTGTTAGTTTCTGCTTTATGACAAAGTGAATCAGTTATACATATACATATGTTCCCATATCTCTTCCCTCTTGCGTCTCCCTCCCTCCCACCCTCCCTATCCCACCCCTCTAGGTGGTCACAAAGCACCGAGCTGATCTCCCTGTGCTATGCGGCTGCTTCCCACTAGCTATCTATTTTACTTTTGGTAGTGTATATATGTCCATGCCACTCTCTCACTTTGTCACAGCTTACCCTTCCTCCTCCCCATATCAAAACTTAAATTTAACAGAGTTTCCACTTCAAGGTTTTGAGGGGGGTGGGAGGAAACACAAACATCAAACTGGTATTTTTTTTTGTTTTTGTTTTGAAACCTTTATTATTTTTTCACACAAGGAATAGAGTTTTACATTAGAACATAGATATAGGCAAAAACAAACCAAAATATATACATATCTATGACCAATATTTCCATTGCAAACATTTTGGTGTATAAACATTTATATTTTTTCTGTGCCTATTGATCTATAAGTGGATACATGTATAGATATTTTTACCAAATTTGACTCATATGCATATATCATTTTATAATCATAGTTTGAGTTTGTATTCAATCATAATTATTTTTTTTTCCATTTTTTTTATTAGTTTCTGCTTTATAACAAAGTGAATCAGTCATACATATACATCTGTTCCCACATCCCCTCCCTCATGCATCTCCCTCCCTCCCACCCTCCCTATCCCTCCCCTCCAGGCAGTCACAAAGCACCGAGCTGATCTCCCTGTGCTCTGCGGCTGCTTCCCACTGTCTATCTAGCCTACGTTTGGTAGTGTATATATGTCCATGCCTCTCTTTCGCTTTGTCACAGCTTACCCTTCCCCCTCCCCATATCCTCAAGTCCATTCTCAAGTAGGTCTGTGTCTTTATTCCCGTTTTACCCCTAGGTTCTTCATGACATTTTTTTTTCTTATATTCCATATATATGTGTTAGCATACGGTATTTGTCTTTCTCTTTCTGACTTACTTCACTCTGTATGACAGACTCTAGGTCTATCCACCTCATTACAAATAGCTCAGTTTCGTTTCTTTTTATGGCTGAGTAATATTCCATTGTATATATGTGCCACATCTTCTTTATCCATTCATCCGATGATGGACACTTAGGTTGTTTCCAGCTCCGGGCTATTGTGAATAGAGCTGCAATGAACATTTTGGTACATGTCTCTTTTTGAATTATGGTTTTCTCAGGGTATATGCCTAGTAGTGGGATTGCTGGATCATATGGTAGTTCTATTTTTAGTTTTTTAAGGAACCTCCATACTGTTCTCCATAGTGGCTGTACCAATTCACATTCCCACCAGCAGTGCAAGAGTGTTCCCTTTTCTCCACACCCTCTCCAGCATTTATTGTTTCTAGATTTCTTGATGATGGCCATTCTGACTGCTGTGAGATGATATCTCATTGTAGTTTTGATTTGCATTTCTCTAATGATTAATGATGTTGAGCATTCTTTCATGTGTTTGTTGGCAGTCTGTATATCTTCTTTGGAGAAATGCCTATTTAAGTCTTCTGCCCATTTTTGGATTGGGTTGTTTGTTTTTTTTGCTATTGAGCTGCATGAGCTGTTTATAAATTTTGGAGATTAATCCTTTGTCAGTTGCTTCATTTGCAAATATTTTCTCCCATTCTGAGGGTTGTCTTTTGGTCTTGTTTATGGTTTCCTTTGCTGTGCAAAAGCTTTTCAGTTTCATTAGGTCCCATTTGTTTATCTTTGTTTTTATTTCCATTTCTCTAGGAGGTGGGTCCAAAAGGATCTTGCTGTGATTTATGTCATAGAGTGTTCTACCTATGTTTTCCTCTAAGAGTTTGATAGTTTCTGGCCTTACATTTAAGTCTTTAATCCATTTTGAGCTTATTTTTGTGTATGGTGTTAGGGAATGATCTAATCTCATACTTTTACATGTCCCTGTCCAGTTTTCCCAGCACCACTTATTGAAGAGGCTGTCCTTTCTCCACTGTACATTCCTGCCTCCTTTATCAAAGATAAGTTGGCCATATGTGCATGGGTTTATCTCTGGGCTTTCTATCCTGATCCACTGATCTATCTTTCTGTTTTTATGCCAGTACCACACTGTCTTAATTACTGTAGCTTTGTAGTATAGTCTGAAGTCAGGGAGCCTGATTCCTCCAGCTCCGTTTTTCGTTCTCAAGATTGCTTTGGCTATTCGGGGTCTTTTGTTTTTCCAAACAAATTTTGAAATTTTTTGTTCTAGTTCTGTGAAAAATGCCAGTGGTAGTTTGATAGGGATTGCATTGAATCTGTAGATTGCTTTGGGTAGTAGAGTCATTTTCACAATATTGATTCTTCCAATCCAGGAGCATGGTATATCTCTCCATCTGTTTGTATCATCTTTAATTTCTTTCATCAGTGTCTTATAATTTTCTGCATACAGGTCTTTTGTCTCCTTAGGTAGGTTTATTCCTAGATATTTTATTCTTTTTGTTGCAATGGTAAATGGGAGTGTTTTCTTGATTTCATTTTCAGATTTTTCATCATTAGTGTACAGGAATGCCAGAGATTTCTGTACATTAATTTTGTAACCTGCTACTTTACCAAATTCATTGATTAGCTCTAGTAGTTTTTCGGTAGCATCTTTAGGATTCTCTATGTATAGTATCATGTCATCTGCAAACAATGACAGCTTTACTTCTTCTTTTCCGATTTGGATTCCTTTTATTTCCTTTTCTTCTCTGATTGCTGTGGCTAAAACTTCCAAAACTAGGTTGAATAAGAGTGGTGAGAGTGGGCAACCTTGTCTTGTTCCTGATCTTAGTGGAAATGGTTTCAGTTTTTCACCATTGAGGACAATGTTGGCTGTGGGTTTGTCATATATGGCCTTTATTCTGTTGAGGAAAGTTCCCTCTATGCCTACTTTCTGCAGGGTTTTTATCATAAATGGGTGTTGAATTTTGTCGAAAGCTTTCTCTGCATCTATTGAGATGATCATATGGTTTTTCTCCTTCAACTTGTTAATATGGTGTATCACATTGATTGATTTGCGTATATTGAAGAATCCTTGCATTCCTGGGATAAACCCCACTTGATCATGGTGTATGATCCTTTTAATGTGCTGTTGGATTCTGTTTCAAACTGGTATTTTTTTAAAGATAGTTGTGTAACATGCTGAAACTGGATTGGAGTTTGGGACCAAGAGTGGATGAAGTATTTGGTAAAACAGGAGACTTGCAAGAAAGTGATGAGATTGGTTTGGGCTAGAATGGAGGTGGTGGAGATGAAGCCGATACATATAAGAGGCACTTGGTAAAACTGACAGTGTTTACAAATCTATTTTATCAGATTCCTCTCTGGTTCAATCAAAACATTGATTACAATCTAATTTAATCACATTCTATAATTTAATGAAAACAGTAATTAAGATGCATTTAGTCAAATACTATAATCAAAACATTGATTACAAATTTAATCCAATTCTTCAACAATCTTATTAAAATCCCAAATCTAGCAGATTCTCATATGCTTCAAAGAACCAAAAACAAAAACCCCAAAACAAAACCCACACAAAATACATGAACTATCACAATGATTACAGAATTCATTGTAACATTCATATTTAAACTAGTCACAAAGGTAGCACATGTATGACAAAAGAATAGTAGCTGCGGTTAAGGAATTAATGATTGGATTATTCATGGAAATCTACAACAGATTGGAAAATGAGACTGGCCAGGGCCACCTGGCAGGGGCCAAGTCCGGGGTTCGGGGGCAGAGTAAGGATCAGGAAAGGATGGCTATAATTGGCCAGAATTCCCATGTCAGTCAGTGGCCAGGCCCCGAATCCGCGCCTCATTCGTCGCCCCGCCCACCGTAGGGCGGGGAGGATACGCCCTCGGCGTATTTATTCCGGCGCCAGTGAGGCTTCAGGTTCAGTAACCTCAGAACCTCGGAAAGGTGGACAAGCCAACGGAAGCCTCCGAGCGCTCCTCCTAAAGTCGGAGAACCTGAGCCACAGGAGGAGCCCTACCATCGGACAGGCTCTCCCGCGGGGAAAGTTTCCGGGGCAGGGGGCGGGGCTGCCGGAAGTCGCTGGTCGCCGTCTGCTGTTCGTTGTTTGAGCTGCTGACGGGAAGGAGAAGCCAGAGCTTCAGCGGCGCCGCGGAGCAGCAGTTACGACCGGAGCCCGAGCCGCCGCTAGCCTCTGGACGAGCCAGAAGCCAGGAGCACCAGCTGCGGAGCGGCGGGGCCGAACGCCCGCTCGCCTTCTGATCTCGCCATGTCGCGGGGCTCCATTGAGATTCCCCTCCGGGACACTGACGAGGTAAGTGTTGAGAATGGGGGAGGGTGGGGACCTTGAACTTGGACGATCTCCCCCTCCCCCTTTCTCTCGACTTCGTTTCCGAAGCGAGAGCACCCTCTCCCCAGATCCAAATACCCGGCCGAAGCTCCGATCACGTCTTTCCCCAGCCCCAACGCCTTCCCAGGCTGGGAACATAAGATCCCCGTAACCTCGAAGCCACCCCGAGAAGGAGTTCTTGAAAGTTCCCCACCAGCCTGTCCGTATTTGACAGTACTCTGCTCTTTTCCTAATTCAGGAGCACAGGGGTGTGACAGTGCCTGATAAAATGTAAGGCACCTCATAGATCACAGAGGTGGGCGCAGATGTCACAGTGTTCTCTCTGCTACTCAAACTAAGTGTCTCTCCCTGGGAATATATAGGATGTCGCCCTTCCTCCCTTAGAAACTCGAGTGTCATGGTGCACCACATCTGCCACACAAGGCTCCATCAACGAAATAGAGACCCCAAGATAATAGCCGCTGCAGTGTGCTGATAGAATTAACCCCATTTCCCTTCCTGTCGCCTCTTTTATGGGTGGCCTATGGCTTGTCTGAGTAAAGCCCTCAGAATTGATGTTGTCTTATTGGATATCTCATACTCTTACTTTTGATTGAGGTACAATATTGAGATATGTTTCACTTACCGTAAAATCCAGTGTTTTTTTAGTAGTGTAACCATCACCACTATCTAATTCCAGAACATTTTTCTACTGTTATTTTTGTGCCATATTCAGGAGTGTGTGTGACACAAGTGATGCCTCCATGATTAGTGTGTACGGTGGCACTCAACTTTGCATTGCCTCTAGGACTGTGCTTCTCAAATTGTCAGACCGGGACTTCCCTGGTGGCACAGTGGTTAAGAATCCGTCTGCCAATGCAGGGGACACGGGTTCAAACCCTGGTCCAGGAAGATCCCACATGCCACGGAGCAGCTAAGCCCGTGCGCCACAACTACTGAGCCTGCGCTCTAGAGACCGCGAGCCACAGCTGCTGAAGCCCGCATGCCTAGAGCCTGTGCTCTAGGCACAAGAGAAGCCACCACAAGGAGAAGCCCACGCACACCGCAATGAAGAGTAGACCCCGCTCCCCACGGCTAGAGAAAGCCAGCGTGCAGCAACAAAAGACCCAATGCAGCCAAAAATAAAAATAAATTAAAAAAAAAAAAAGTTGTCAGACCGAGTCTCAGAGTCTGTGGCATGAGTCCCTGGGGTGCTTATCTGTACTTTACCTGCATTATACGTTACGCAGGGTTTCCTTTTAGTTTTTTCAGTAAGCAAAGCTTTCATAGCATTTTATAGTTCTAGTGATTTGAGGACAACTAGCAGGGTTTGTTTGCTGTGCTTTAATATTACCATATAATGTATTTGTCATATGCTCCTTAAACGTTTCTTAATGTATGCTTGTTCAGCCCTATTGAAAGTGAACACAAATCCTATGTATAACCATACTGATGTATCTTTAGGAAAGCAACAGTCAAAGAAGAAATGTGAATTTAAAAAAGAAAAATGTGAGTTAAAACCTACATTTTGTATTTTAGGTCATTGAACTTGACTTCGATCAGTTACCGGAGGGAGATGAAGTTATCAGTATTCTGAAACAGGAACACACACAACTGCACATATGGATTGCTTTGGCGGTGAGTATTCATGTAACAAATATTTTTTATATGTTGACTGGAAAAAATACGTGGTTCTGTTTTCAGATACAGTAATAGCTAGCTTGGGTGAATGATAGATAGTACCATGTATATGGAAGTTAATTGTCTTAAAGGCAAGTTTAGAAAGTGATGTGTTGGCCTCTGGTAAATTAGTATATGTTGGTAAAAGCAGAATTCATTTAAGTTAAAGAGTACTGTATATTGAGCGTTTGATTATTTAGTGATTACTCAGTGAAGACTGGCTTATGGTTTGTAGATAAACAGAAAAAAACGAGGTGCCACAATTTAAACAATCTAACACCCTCTACCCTCCCCAGCACCAGCTGCATAATGATGTTTCTTTTTTGTGGGAACATTATAGTAAATGATTATGAATAAAATATAGTAAATACTTTGATCATTATTCCTAAGCAAGTTTGTCACAGGTCCCTTTCATGTAAAGATACACAGGAGGCCTCTGACCTTGAAGGGTCAGAGAAGTAGATCTGGAATCGGGCTTGTGTCCAGTGCTCAAGCCTAACTCTTAAAGAGTTTCTTAGGTATGGATTTACAGAGAGGTACTTTCAGTGACAAGCAGTGCCCTCCTGACTTGAAGTGCTGAGTTTTCCTAGTCTTTGGAGAACAAGACATTAATGGTTGTCACATATTTTTTAACACCAGAAGGGAACTTACTATTTTTTAGTACAAATGCCTCCTTTAACAGCACTTACATGAAAATTGAAGTCTTGGAGGGTTAGCATGGAACCTGTAGTAAAATTAATTCATGAAGCATTGTGGGCTGTAGGTTGTTACACTAGAAAGAATGTAGGCTTTGGGAATAGAGAGTCCTTTGTTCAAATTCCAACTCGGCTACTAACTAGACAAATGATCTACCTTCTGAGCCTATTTCCTCATCTAAAATAGGGGGTTGTTAGCACTCACTTTAAGGGTGGTTGTACAGATTAGAGATAATGTATATGAAGCTCCTGGCATTGTTTGTGGCCCACAGTAAGGGGTTAATAAATGGTGGCTATTCCTTTTATTATTAATAAATGAAACAGATACCCAGGGAAGTTATTCAGCAGACCCAAAGTCATAGACAATTTTTGATGGATCTATAACTAGAACCCAAGTTTTCTGTTTGGAATTCTTTATACCCTCTCACTATTGCTTTCTCTCTTGGGCTCTGATTTAGTTTGAAATCAACTATTGCTAGGTAAGAAGATGGAAGCATTTGTAGTGATTATAATTTTTTAAACAGCTTTATTAGGTATAATTCATCTATAGTAAACTGCACATATTTCACATGTACCATTTGAGAATTTTTAGCATATATGTACACCTGTGAAATCATCACCACAATCAAGGTAACAAATATATCCATCACCCCTAAAACTTTCCTCCCACCTCTCCCTTGCCCCTCCACAGTACCCAGGCAACCCCTGATCTGCTTTTTGTCACTGAAGATTAGTTTGAGATTTATCCATGTTGTAGCATGTACGCAATAGCTCCTTTTTACTGACGAGCAGTAGCCATTATACAGATAGACCACAGTTTGTCCATTCAGCTTTTGCTCAACAATTTAATTGTTTCCAGTTTGGGGCTATTGCACATAAAGCTGCTATAAACATTTGGGTACAACTTTTTGTATTGACATATCCTCCAGTAATTGTAGTTTGATTCTTTACCTTATAGCTGGAATACTACAAGCAAGGAAAAACAGAAGAGTTTGTAAAGTTGTTGGAAGCAGCACGTATAGATGGCAATTTGGACTATAGAGACCATGAAAAAGACCAGATGACTTGCTTGGATACATTGGCAGCCTATTATGTACAACAGGCTCGGAAGGAGAAGAATAAGGACAACAAGAAAGATCTTATTACACAGGCAACCCTACTGTATACGATGGCAGATAAAATTATTATGTATGATCAGGTAAATTAAATCAGATATCTTTGAATTTATAAAAGGGAAAAAAATACCACATGAAAGTAAAATGTGTATAATAGGCAACGGGTTTCCTTTCAGTTTTTCTTAAAATAACATAGTTGATAAGAATAGTCAAAAAGAAGGGTTCCTTAATAAAAATAGAAATTTCGGGCCTCCCTGGTGGCGCAAGTGGTTGAGAGTCCGCCTGCCGATGCAGGGGATACGGGTTCGTGCCCCGGTCTGGGAGGATCCCATATGCCGCGGAGCGGCTGGGCCCGTGAGCCATGGCCGCTGAGCCTGCGCATCCGGAGCCTGCGCGTCCGGAGCCTGTGCTCCGCAACGGGGGAGGCCACAACAGTGAGAGGCCCGCATACCGCAAAAAAAAAAAAAAAAAAAAAAAAAAATAGAAATTTCTTTGGTCCTTGTACTGTTGAAGTAAAATATTTTTTACTACATATAAATATATTTTATAAATATTATATATTTATTTATATTTATATTATTTATTAATATTATAAATATAACATAAATATAAATAATATTTAAATATTACTACCCCTTATCCACATGTTGAGTTGGTAATTCCAACATCCTCAGGTGAGCTTCAAGCATATTTTAAGGAGTTTGAACTTTTCTTTTTGTCATCGTTCCTGGCACAGACAACTTGCATTTTGGGATAGTCCCTCAATTTGCAATTAAGAATTGCTTACTGGTACTTTAAACACATTACAGTGATAGAGGAATTTGTGTGATGATCCACTTCCTTCCTATATGGTTTTCATTTTCATGTTACACATTTGTGTTAAATTGTGGTTAGTCCTGGATAAAGTCAAGTCTAAGATGATGATTACTTTTTCAGAACCATTTGTTGGGAAGAGCCTGCTTCTGCCTACTTGAAGGTGACAAAATGGATCAGGCTGATGCACAATTTCATTTCGTACTCAACCAGTCTCCAAATAATATTCCAGCCCTTCTTGGTAAGTCATTTTTGGCAACCATCTTAGGAATCTATATTTTTCAGCTGTGCCTAGAATGTATTTCTTTGTTGATGACTCCTTAGTAACTGGGCTGGGCAACAAAGTAGGAGAGCTTTACCTTATTAAAAATAAAACTATTACAATAGATCATTGTTTCTGTTGAAATTAGAGAAATAAGATATATACCAGTTAAGCATAATTTGTTATACACTTCTAAAGCGTCAATAAACAATCTATTTGGACAACTCTAAGCTACTTTAATTATTTTATAACATTTAACATAATATAGTACCGTTCTATTTATAGGCATAGATTAATATACCCTCATGGAAAACAAGTTTAGATATGAAATCATTTTTACTATTTTCAAGTATTTCTTACTGAGAGATATATTTGATTTAGGTGAGTTAGTAGAGAACATATGAGACTTGTGTTCTTTAATAAGTGTATGTTTATTTTTAAAAATCATTACAGGTAAAGCTTGCATTTCATTCAACAAGAAGGATTACAGAGGAGCTCTCGCTTACTATAAGAAAGCCTTGCGAACTAACCCAGGATGTCCAGGTAAGAGAAAAACTGTAAGTCTAGGCTGTGTATGATCCAACTTAAAATATTGATATTTGATTCAAAAGCTGCATAGTAGATCATAATATAATCTTTTTGCCCTATACTATTTTTCTTTCCAAAATCTCATTCATTTAGCAAATTTTGAAGTCAAATGTAAAATGTCTCCAGAAGGAGAGGGTGTCAGTGTCAAATTCTGTTGTTAGGCCAAGTAAAATAGGGACTGAAAGTTGATCATTGGATTTGGCAGCATACAAATCATTAGTAACCTTGATAAAGCAGTTTTACTGGAATGGTGGAGGTGAGATACTCATTGGGATGGAGTCAAGAGAGAAAAGGGAAGGAAGGGAATTGGGAGGCAGCAAATGTAGATCTCTCAAGGAGTTTTACTATCTAGGGAAGAGTAGGAATGAATTGACAACTGGAAAGGGAAATGGAATCAAGAGGGGATTTTTTTTTTTTTTTTTTTTTTGCAGTACGCGGGCCTCTCACTGCCGTGGCCTCTCCCGCTACAGAGCACAGGCTCCGGACGCGCAGGCCCAGCGGCCATGGCTCACGGGCCCAGCCGCTCCGCGGCACGTGGGATCCCCCCGGACCGGGGCACGAACCCGCGTCCCCTGCATCGGCAGGCGGACTCTCAACCACTGCGCCACCAGGGAAGCCCAAGAGGGGATTTTTTTAAGATGTGAGAATGTATATGGATGAGAATGATCTAGTTGAGAGGGAAAATTTGATGATGTGGGAAAAATAGGGCAGGGTTGCAGGAGCAGTGTCCTTAGATGAGAAGGGGTAGGATCTAGTGAGCAGCGGAGAGGTTATCCTTAGAAACATGGTTGTGTTTTGGTATGGCTTTGAAATTGGGAAGCATTTATAAGCACAACTCTGCAGATGTGCATGTAGTCAGCCACTATATTTAAGGCCTTAATGAAGCTTTTTGTTCTCTGTTTAAAAATTGCTCTTTAAAAATTAGATAATGGGGCTTCCCTGGTGGCGCAGTGGTTGAAAGTCCGCCTGCTGATGCAGGGGACACGGGTTCGTGCCCCGATCCCGGAAGATCCCACATGCCGCGGAGCGGCTGGGCCCGCGAGCCATGGCCGCGGAGCCTGTGTGTCCGGAGCCTCTGCTCCGCAACGGGAGAGGCCACAGCAGTGAGAGGCCCGCGTACAGCAAAAAAAAAAAAAAAAAAAATTAGATAATGAAGGTACAGTGTAGCCAGGAGCATTGGAAGACAAGAAAAATACCACTATTATAGGTGTTCTGTTCTATGGTGAGAAAGGTATCCCTGATGAGGAGGTAAGGGTTGGGGGCTGTGAGGGGAGAGTGGTATGCTCTGACCTCCAGTGAAACCAAGTTTGTGATACACCCGAAGATTTTATAGTATAGTTTATACTGAGGTTAATTCTGCGATTTTGCAACTCTTAAATAGAGAATGTTTAAGCATTTAAAAAAATTTGAATCCTAAAAATGCCCTAGTTTGACAGACTGAATGACTTGATTTTATTTTTGTAGCGGAAGTTCGTTTAGGAATGGGCCATTGCTTTGTGAAACTTAACAAATTGGAGAAGGCTCGTCTGGCATTCAGCAGAGCCCTGGAACTCAATTCCAAATGTGTGGGAGCATTGGTGGGACTGGCTGTTCTAGAACTCAACAATAAAGAGGTATGTGAGTGAAAAAACTGTTTAGTTCCTGACTGATTTGTCAGGTGAATAGTATTGAATTATATATTGAATTATATCTCAACAGAGCTGTTAAAAAATGCAGTCTTTTGGAGTCTTTCCTATTATTTACCTTAGCAGTAAATTATTTAGGACAGTGATATCAAGTATATTTACTACATGCACCCAATTTCAAAGGGCAGGAAATGCTTTCCAGTGGCAGTGTTTCTGCAGTTAAGTTCGTTAAGAAAGCTAAATTCTAAAAGTTTACCTCACTATTTGAATTTATTTTTATTATTTTTTCTTTAATTTTTAAAGATTACTTTCCATTTGCAGTTATTACAAAATCTTACCTATATTCCCCATGTTGTACAGTACATCCTTGAGCCTATCTTACACCCAATAGTTTGTACCTCCCACTTTCCCACCCCTATATTGCCCCTCCCCCCTTCCCCCCCACTGGTAACCACTAGTTTGTTCTCTATATCTGTGAGGCTGCTTCTTTTTTGTTATATTCACTAGTTTGTGGTATTTTTTAGATTCCACATATAAGTGATATCATACATTATATATCTTTCTCTGACTTACTTCAGTTAGCATTAATGCCTTCCAGGTCCATCCATGTTGCTGCAGATGGCAAAATTTCATTCTTTTTTATGGCTGAGTAGTATTCCATTATATATATATATATATACCATATCTTCTTTATCCATTCATCTGTTAATGGATACTTAGGTTGTTTCCATTATCTTGGCAGTTTCCATATCTTGCTATGAACTTTGGGGTGCATGTATCATTTCGAATTAGTGTTTTTGTTTTTTTCAGATATATACCCAGGAGTGGAATTGCTGGGTCATATGGTAGTTCTGTTTTTAGTTTTTTGAGAAACCTTCATACTGTTTCCCACAGTGGCTATGCCAATTTTCATTCTCACCATCACTGTTGGAAATTTTTTATCCCTGATGAAAGTTAACTAAAACAAGAGCTGTATTTTGCTATCTGAACTTAGATTTGTATAATCTTATTTCTTCAACTATAAAGGAAACTTTGAAAAAGTGCTATTTAAGTAATATTTCACTCAACCCTGTCATCATTGTTTTTCTTTTAGGCTGATTCCATCAAAAATGGTGTCCAACTTCTTTCCAGAGCCTATACTATTGATCCTAGCAACCCTATGGTATTGAACCACTTGGCAAATCACTTTTTCTTCAAAAAGGTAGGAGAAATCATTTATTAAAGTTGTTTAATTTTAAATCCTGATTTTTGTTTTTCTGTACTGCAGGTGATACTTTATCTTTTTAACGTGGAAAGAAATTTGAATCAAGAGGTTTTTTTCAAGTTAGAGTTTGTATTAGTATCTGGGGATACTAATTAGTATCTGGGTATGTTTGTTCATTCATTCATTCATTCATTTAATAATTATTGACCCTGTATACTGTACCCAACATTGCGATAGGGATGTGGAGTTCAGTAAGATGTGGTTTCTGCACTCAAGGAGTTGTTTCATAGAAAACACAGGTATGGGAACAAATGTAAATGTAAAAATAAAGGTATCTGCCCTGTTGTGGTGAAGAAATGATAGAGGAAGTGATTAAGGAGAGTTTTCATCACCAAGAATGAGAAAGCTCTTGAACTATGTTTTTAGAAGAAGGTCACTAGGTAGCTGAAAGAAGACAGGCACAGATCTATGAAATGGTCTTAGTAGTTTAGTAAGAGTGTAGCATATGGTGAAATTTTTGCTTTATTTTCACATGTTGATCATGATGTAATTTTTTTTTTTTTTTTTTTTTTTTTTTTGCGGTATGTGGGCCTCTCACTGTTGTGGCCTCTCCCGTTGCGGAGCACAGGCTCCGGATGCGCATGCCCAGCGGCCATGGCTCACGGGCCCAGCCGCTCCGCGACATATGGGATCCTCCCAGACCGGGGCACGAACCCGTATCCCCTGCATCGGCAGGCGGACTCTTAACCACTGCGCCACCAGGGAGGCCCCATGATGTAATTTTTTAAGTTGCCACTAACTCTGTAGAAGCAGTGGCATTCTAGGTTTCTCAAATACCAAAAAAGTTTTTATATAGTTAGTAAGCATGAGTTTAATCAGTCATTTTGAAACCAGGTACTAAATTATACCAAGAACTTTAATTAAATAGCAGTTGAGGTAAAAGTTCACAAAACTGCATCAATCCTTATTAGTAATAGATGCTGTGTTGCTGTTATTGTTGCTATTAATATGCATCATATGCTTGTAAAATGCCAAGTACTATTAAAAGTGCATGCTATGAATTTATATGATATTCAAAATAATCCTATGAGGTAGGTAATATTTTCCTCATTTTGTGGATGTAATGGAAGCAAGAGTTAATAGCCTGAGGTCACACAGCTATTCACCATGATGCTTTACTCTCTCTGGCTGTAGAAGCATACTCCCCTTTCATAATGAATTATTAATTAAGCTTTATGCTATAGCTGTTTTAGTACTAAAAGGCAACTACTTAGGGAGAGGATGGAAATGTATCTCATATGTAAATGAAGTGTTACTGTTTAAGATAAAACAGTTACACAAGTTAGTTTGGTTTTTACTGGAAAAACAGCAACAGCACAAAAACAGAGGATGGATGATTCTAAATATTTGAGGGCATATCTAGTAGTCAGTGCTCACAGTGGTTGGGACAGCTTCCTTGAACCAAATGAGAATAATTCAGTTTTTAATTTTCAATGCTAGTCACCCACTGCAGAAGATAAAGACTTGCTTCTACTGAGAACAATCAGTATATTCAGAACCTTAAAGATTACATAAGTGGAATATGTAAATCAAGCCAGTATATTTGAGTGTTACTGAACACCTGATCTGTGATCAGCACTGTGCCAGGTGTCATGAGGTCATCTTGCACTGGATATATGTCTTTAAGGTTTACAGAGCATGTTTACATATGTTTTCTCAGTTTGGCATTACAACAGCCCTAGAAGGTAGGCAGGGTATTTCCATACACTCATTCCAGTGAACAGTATATAAATTAAGCCAAAAGGCTGTGTCATGTAATTAAAAGTGTGGAGTTTGAATCACTTGGTTCAAATTCTGGCATCACCATTGTATATAGTTCTGTGGCTTTGGGCAAATAAACTAATAATTTCCCTAAACTTTAATTGCCTCTCTTGTAAAACAGTAATAATACCTACTGTATAGGATGTGAGGGGTGGTAGTTAGGATTAAATGTACTATGCATATTAAATACTTATCTAATGTGAAACACTCAGTTCCTGATAAAAGCTGCAGCCCCATTATTATTTCTAATGTAAAAAAAAATGTCAAAAGTGGTCATTGAGGGCCTCCCTGGTGGCGCAGTGATTGAGAGTCCGCCTGCCGATGCAGGGGACGCGGGTTCGTGCCCCGATCCCGGAGGATCCCACATGCCGCTGAGCGGCTGGGCCCGCGAGCCATGGCCGCGGAGCCTGTGTGTCCGGAGCCTGTGCTCCGCAACGGGAGAGGCCACAGCAGTGAGAGGCCCGCGTACAGCAAAAAAAAAAAAAAAAAAAAAAAAGTGGTCATTGACCAAACAAAAACTCTACTTCAGACCAGATTTCTAGTCAGATGAATAAAACTCATTCCTATTAAAACTGGAAGGTTGTTTCTACCCCTGATGTATGAACTCTGACTTTGAGACACTTGGGAGATTAATCCAAAGGAAAGTCAGGCCTAATAGAAAGGTCATGACCCATGCATTCAAATAGAGCTGAGTACAAGTCCAAGTGCTGGCACTTGCTACTCTCATGTGATAGAACATAGCCTTGGAGTCAGAAAAAAAAAAAAAAAAACCACTAAATTGAGATTCTAGCTTTTCACCTTAGATAACAAACTTTACTTCTTTAAGTGTCTATTTTCCCATCAATAAAATGGTAATGGGGCTTCCCTGGTGGCACAGTGGTTGAGAGTCCGCCTGCCAATGCAGGACACACGGGTTCGAGCCCTGGTCTGGGAAGATCCCGCATGCCGCGGAGCAGCTGGCCCCATGAGCCACAACTGCTGAGCCTGCGCGTCTGGAGCCTGTGCTCCGCAACAAGAGAGGCCGCGATAGTGAGAGGCCCGCACACCGCGATGAGGAGTGGCCCCCACTTGCCACAACTAGAGAAAGCCCTCGCACAGAAACGAAGACCCAACACAGCCATAAATAAAAAATTAAAAATAATAAAATAAAATAAAATAAAATGGTAATAATGACACACTTTGCAGGGAGGTTGATTAAGCTTAGAACTAATATTAAGTATTATACCTAGCAGAGGGCTTTGGATATAATAGTTCTCAATAAGTTGTAACTGTTTCCATTACTGTTAATAAAGGACTTAACCTCTCTTGGGTTTTCTTATCACAAAAATAGGGACTAATGCCTCAAAGGGTTGTTGTGGGGATTAAATGAAGTAATAGATGTACTGGGGAAATGTTAAGTACTGTACAACTGTTAGTCCCCATCTTCCCTGAATTTATCAGCAAGGGGAATGAGGAAAATGATTTGTAATTCTGGATACAGTGCTGTTATTGTTCATTCAATGAACAAATTTTAAAAGTGAAACTTGGGGAAGCCTTATGACTGAGACTGGTAGAGTTGTTTGGGTTCACTCAGTTGAGTTTTGGATCTTCCTTGTTCAGGATTACAGTAAAGTCCAGCACTTGGCTCTCCATGCATTCCATAATACAGAAGTGGAAGCCATGCAAGCAGAAAGTTGCTATCAGTTGGCTAGATCATTCCACGTCCAGGTAAGTTAACTTTACACCCTCTCTAAATACCTAATTCTTCAATGGTTTTCCAAATCATTTAAAAACTTTTGTACATATTGTTGGCCTTGTTTTATTTCGTTTTTTAGGAAGATTATGACCAAGCTTTCCAGTACTACTATCAAGCCACACAGTTTGCCTCATCCTCTTTTGTGCTGCCTTTTTTTGGTTTGGGACAAATGTACATTTATCGAGGTGACAAAGAGAATGCATCTCAGTGCTTTGAGAAAGTTTTGAAAGCTTATCCTAATAATTATGAAACTATGAAAATTCTTGGCTCTCTATATGCCGCCTCAGAAGACCAAGAAAAACGAGATATCGCCAAGGTATGTTTTAAAAATCTAAAAATTTTATTTTCTGTTAGCTATCTCTAGATGCGCATTCCTCGTTTCTTGTTATTGCCAGTAGAAATATGATGGACACAGTTTTGTTAGCTGAGTTTGTTGTAGTTGAACTAACATTTGACTTAGCAAACAGGGTAGAGTAGCCACCACATTTCAATGTCATACCCTATAGTTGGAATGCTTTAGCTTAATGATCTCTTTCATCCCAGGGCCATTTGAAGAAGGTCACAGAACAGTATCCTGATGACGTTGAAGCTTGGATTGAGTTGGCACAAATCTTAGAACAGACCGATATACAGGTATTTAACCATGTTTTCCATCTGCTACCTGATGTGTTTTTGGTAAGCCTGATGCAGTGTTTCTCTTCCTCTCATGTTCACTTACACTTTATTCTGTCCACCATGAAAATACAGGGTGCCCTGTCAGCCTACGGAACAGCGACACGGATCCTTCAGGAGAAAGTGCAGGCTGATGTCCCCCCAGAGATTCTGAATAACGTGGGTGCCCTCCATTTCAGGCTTGGAAATCTGGGAGAGGCAAAGGTAGGAATGTAGAAATATTCCCTTCTTTTATACTATCAAGTTCAATGCACACTTTTTCCTATGTATCAGCCAAGTCTTTTAACAATGTAATTTTCTTTTCTTTCTCCTAGAAATACTTTCTGGCATCATTGGATCGTGCAAAGGCAGAAGCTGAGCATGATGAACATTATTACAATGCCATTTCTGTTACAACATCATACAATTTAGCCAGGCTATATGAGGCGATGTGTGAATTCCATGAAGCAGAAAAACTATACAAAAACATCTTACGGGAACATCCTAATTATGTTGACTGTAGGAATTTTAAACTTTTTTCGTGTGTATTAAAATGTCCACAACAGCAGCAAAAAATTTAGCCTGAAAAAAATCTTTCTTAGAACCAGTAGTAAACAGTTTTAGGAAATTCCCTTGCGGTCCAGTGGTTAGAACTCCATGCTTCCACTGCAGGGAGCCTGGATTCGATCCCTGGTCAGGGAACTAAGATCCTGTAAGCCCTGCAGTGCAGCTGCGGTGCGACCAAAAAAAAAAAGTTAAACAGTTTTGAAGGTTATATGCCCCCTTTTCTTCAAGGCAAATTTGTGGCCTGAAAAAAAAAAAAAAAGCAGCTTCAGTTAAATTTATGCTAGAAACAAAAAGAAACAACTAAAAACCAGTTGGACCATATTTTATAGACTAGGCCATCTTCAGTGGGTCAGCTACCTTTATTAGGCTTTTGACAACTCCTTGGCATATTTGGTGATGGGTTTATCTTTATGATGGGTCCTGCTTTGAATTCATATAAACATTTTGCAATGTTTGTAATAGTGAGAAAGAATAGTCTGTGCTTTCACTGTAGTGCCATATACCAAGCACAGTGCTGTGCATCGAGAGAAATTGGAAACAGAACAATGCTAAACTTTTAAAATAACTTAACTTGAGATGATGACTTGGTCCAGGGTGCTAGCCTGGGGAATGGAGTGGAAGAGATAATCTGAGATTTCAAACAGGAAGACTTGACTGTGGCCGAGTTGCTCTTGAATATATTAGGTTATTAATTAGTTATATTGATGCTTGATATATTTTCACCTGTGGGACTTTTCATTGTATTAATGTATTAATGAAAAACAATTGTTTCAACAGTATGACTTTAAAATTATGATTCTACTTTATAGCTAATATTTTAAACATGAAAACTTGTATATTTTCAGGCTATCTGCGCCTAGGAGCCATGGCTAGAGATAAAGGAAATTTTTATGAGGCTTCAGATTGGTTTAAGGAAGCTCTTCAGATTAATCAGGTTGGTAATATTAACTCTTAGCTTTGAAAAATAATTATTTCACCATTTCCCCCCAGTAAATCAATTTTTCCTTTTAATGGCTATCATATTTCTAGACTTGGCATCTCCCTGTTTTTTTCACTTACTTGTTAAAGATACTAAAGGGTATAGAAGTCATCTAAACGATTGGATCGTGGACCACGGTAAGAAATAGATTTCACACCACAGCCTAGTACATACACATGTGTGTATACAGACAACTGAAATCAAAGTTTTACAAATCATTTTGTGCTCTTTCCATAGGCAGTACATTGACATTTTTACTGTTTTCCATTCTGTTGCATTTCTTATGGTGATAACTAAACACTAAATTGATGTTACAAGTCACTGATCCATCTCAACTCTCAGTTTGAAAAACACTGTTGTAAATGTAGCTTGTAAACCTCTCCAGTAATCAGCTGTTGTGGAAAGATGATTGATCTCTCTGAATCCAAATTACAGATTTTGCTTCTTTTTATATGTGTGTTTTTAGGACCATCCGGATGCTTGGTCTTTGATTGGTAATCTTCATTTGGCAAAACAAGAATGGGGTCCAGGCCAGAAGAAATTCGAGAGGATATTAAAACAACCAGCTACTCAGAGTGACACTTATTCTATGCTGGCCCTTGGCAACGTCTGGCTCCAAACTTTGCATCAGCCCACCCGAGATAGAGAAAAGGTAATCTTTTTTCATCTCTTTAAAACGAAATTGATACTTATTTGATTATTGTTTGAATTTTTTTATAATGTTTGTATCTTTTTATAGGAAAAGCGTCATCAAGATCGTGCTCTGGCCATCTACAAACAAGTACTCAGAAATGATGCAAAGAATCTGTATGCTGCTAATGGCATAGGTAATTATGCAGTTTGGATATCCATAATAATTTGTGAAATGAATGCTTTTTGAGGGATGTTTGTAGATCAGAATTTCTCTCTAGTTGTTTTTCTGGCTACAATTAGAAAATTCTAATTCTGTGAACCTTTTTATAACTTTAGGAGCTGTTTTGGCCCACAAAGGATATTTCCGTGAAGCTCGTGATGTATTTGCCCAAGTAAGAGAAGCAACGGCAGATATCAGTGATGTGTGGTTGAACCTAGCACACATCTACGTGGAACAAAAGCAATATATCAGTGCCGTTCAGATGGTAATGTCTTATTTTTCAAGATATTTTTATTTTGTGTTCATTGTTGAGCACTTGTTTCCTTAACCATTCTGGTCCTGCCTTGGAGCTGGGTGCTATCTCTTATGATACTGTGTCTATTCAGAGGCTTATAATTATATATGGTTAAGGCCAGTCTTTGGTGTCCAGACAGAGATGTGAGTCCTGGTTCCACCTTTAATTGCATGTCTTGGACAAAGGACATGTCCTCTGAGCCAGTTTTCATATCTGTAAAACAGAAATAATTGTACCTTAATCTCATAGAATTTTTTGAGCATCCAGAATGAAAAATACTTGGCACCATACTTGGCACTAGTTTGCCTCGCATAGCAGTAAGTACCCAGAAGTTAGTGGGATTTAATATCCGTTTGCTTGTTTTACCCTCTTACTTCTCAGATGAGAGAACTGAGTTTCAGGAAGGTTAAATGACATTTAAAATGAAACTCCATGGGGATAAGTTTTCATGGTTATAGAATTATTTTTTTTAATTTATTTATTTTTGGCTGCATTGGGTCTTCGTTGCCGTGCGCAGGCTTTCTCTAGTTGCAGCGAGCGGGGGCTACTCTTCATTGCAGTGCGCGGGCTTCTCGTTGCAGTGGCTTCTCTTGTTGCAGAACACGGGCTCTAGGCGTGTGGGCTTCAGTAGCTGTGGCATGTGGGCTCAGTAGTTGTGGTGCACGGGCTCAGTTGCTCCACGGCATGTGGAATCTTCCCGGATCAGGGCTTGAACCCGTGTCCCCTGCATTGGCAGGTGGGTTCTTAACCACTGCACCACCAGGAAAGCCCATGGCTATAGAATTTTATTATGCTTTTCATATTTGTTGATTACTTGAACTTGAAGTAAAAGAGTCATACTTAGCATCTTTTGCATAGTAAAAAGTAAAAATGCTCTTATGGGGGAATTATTATGGTCAGAAAAAACAGGTTTCTGACCAAAGTTAGAAGACAGGCTCTGGGCTTCCCTGGTGGCGCAGTGGTTAAGAACCTGCCTGCCAATGCAGGGGACACTGGTTCGAGCCCTGGTCTGAGAAGATCCCACACGCTGCGGAGCAACTAAGCCTGTGAGCCACAACTACTGAGCCTGCACCCTAGAGCCCGCGAGCCACAACTACTGAAGCCTGCACGCCTAGAGCCCACGCTCCGCAACAAGAGAAGCCACCACAATGAGAAGCCCACGCACCGCAACCAAGAGTAGCCCCCTCTTGCTACAACTAGAGAAAGCCCGCGTGCAGCAAGGGAGACCCAACGCAGCCAAAAATAAATAAATAAATAAATTTATTTTTTTAAAAAAGAAGATAGGCTCTGGGAAGTGGTTAACCATTTTTCTAAAAAGGATGGGTATTATTATTGTATTCAGAATATCGGAAAGGTCCTGGTCACAGGGACTTGCAGAACCCAGATTGCATATGGTAGTCTCAGAGGTTGTGTTTTTGGAGGTGGGCCTTCTTGATCTGCAAATGAATTTCTAGGGATATTCAGGGAAAAACCCTCTAACCATCTCTTCCACAAAAAAGAACTTAACCTACGACAAGATATGTTCCATGGTCAGAAAGTGATTTGTTCACAGCAACATTAATACCAGTATTGCTATATTGGTTTTACTAAGAAATTAACAGCAAGAACAGTGAGACTTATCATTCTCGTTGCCAGTAGGTTCCACCAGTCCTAAAGAAAGGTGATAGAGCACCTTAGGAGCCAGGTGTGTGACTTCTAATAAGTTGTCAGTGAGCCTGTTCTAGATAGTATTGCTGAAGATACAAAAAAAGACCTTCCAATCTGTTTAACCTTTCAGTGTTGGTCGAAATTTCAAATGGAAGAACTATTTCTAGTATGTAATTTTTCTTGTCAGGTTTTTATGTTGTGAAAAATGTATGCTGGTGAGTGTAAAATATCGTTCTCAAATTAGTCTTTGAAATTAACCATTCAAAAGACAAAAGACCTTTTCACATAGCTTTAAAATCGCTTGAAATTTTGTCACAAAATGACAATATCATTTAATCCTTGTTGTGTTTTAATTAACTTTTTCTTTTATTGTAGTATGAAAACTGCCTCAGAAAGTTCTATAAGCACCAGAACACTGAAGTTGTGCTCTATTTGGCCCGGGCCCTCTTCAAGTGTGGCAAGTTACAGGAATGCAAACAGACTCTGCTGAAGGTAAAAAAGAGAACTCAATTGTATGCTGCATTGTATTTTTTATCCTGTTTTACGCATGCTTACACACCTAACACTCTATTTGACTAAAATCCTTTTCATGTCATTATACCATATGAAAGATTTGCTTTGTTTTTGTTTATAGGCTAGACACGTGGCACCCAGTGATACAGTTCTTATGTTTAATGTGGCCTTGGTCCTGCAAAGATTAGCTACCTCTGTCCTGAAAGATGAAAAGAGTAATCTGAAGGAAGTACTCAATGCTGTGAAAGAACTGGAGCTTGCACACAGGTAAGATTTTGTAGGAACAACCTTTGAAATGCTTTGTTTCTTTAAACCCACATGGCTCAAAAGAGAATCATTCTCTATTAGAATCATTCCAGCGATTTTTAAGCCAAAGCAGACAGCTTCCGCCAGGTGGCACCCAACCGTAACCAGGATCCTGCTAGAATTGGATCATGTAGTCCGACCCCTAGAACTGGCAGGCTGGCTTTGCAAGCTTGCCCTAGATTTTTCATTGACCTGTCAATAATATGACCCAGCATTTTACACACTAGAAATTTTTAGACTCCACTTAGGCTGGTTTTACTTGTTATACTAGTGTCTTTTTATGTGATATTAGTTTTACTTAAGCTGAGATTAAGACCTTTCCTCTTAAATATTGAATAAATTTATTCAGCTCAGCTCAAAATTTATGTAAGCTTACAGTACTTATTTGGTAATTCAGTGTATGGTAATATTAAAACCTGACATCTCTTCAGGTTTTGTCCAGCCTTATTTGAATTCTTGTTTAAGTATTCCTTGCCTTGCCTAGTAGATTGTAAGTGCTTTCATGGCTTAAGCCTCCTAACCTCCATGCTGACATATTTAGTAAATTTGGTGTTTAGTAAATATTCATTGCTGGAATTGATTTTTGGTTGTGAATTTACTGATACCGTTAACTGTAACTTTACCATCATGAACTTACTAATGTTGAGTGGTATATTGATGAGAGTCCTTTTTTAAGTGAGTTGTATATATATTTTTCCTATAGAGATAACAGCCCTTCCTGAATACATTCATTTAAGTATTAAGTATTCATTAAGTTTCAGTCAGTATGTAAGCCTCCTGTCAGACTGTTTTTTTTAGAACAGATTAAAAATCTAAAGGGTCTGTTTCATTAATTTTTTTTTAAGTAAAGTATGTTATTTTCTCATTCTATTTAGATATTTCAGTTACTTGAGTAAAGTTGGGGATAAAATGAGATTTGATTTGGCCCTCGCTGCTACAGAAGCCAGGTAATGTACTCTTTATGGAAGGTGACTCTGGGTGAGGCCGCGATGGCAGTGTGGACTGGGAGAGTGACACAGTAGTGACGGGTTTCTGACCTCCCAGAGGTCAGTCTTTCACACTCCTCTCTGGGACACTCCAACCTGGACCGAGGCTTTTTCCTAAGGGTCCTTTCAGGGAATATGGCAAAGTTCAAGTACTTAAGTTGTATGGGAAAATACTTTTCTATTTCACTAATGTCAGCTATGTAGTCAGAATCAAGACACGATTCCTGAATCTGTCACATGTAAAGCTAGTGTTGGGAATCTTTTTAGCTGTGCTTTGGGAGGACGGTTATAATTTGCAAACTTAACATAGTTGACAGTATTGGCTTCTGAGAAACTAAGTTAATTTTCCTAATTAAGACTCCCTGGTGGTGCAGCAGTTAAGGATCTGCCTGCCAGTGCAGGGGACACAGGTTCGATCCCTGGTCTGGGAAGATCCCACATGCCGCGGAGCAACTAAGCCTATGTGCCACAACGACTGAGCCCGTGAGCCACAACTACTGAGCCCACGTGCCACAGCTACTGAAGCCCACGTGCCTAGAGCCCATGTTCCACAACAAGAGAAACCACTGCAATGAGAAACCCACGCACTGCAACGAATAGTAGCCCCCGCTCGCCACAACTAGAGAAAGACTGCGCACAGCAACGAAGACCCAAAGCAGCCAAAAAAAATAAGATAAAATAAAAATTAAAAAAGAGAAAAGCGCTGAAGAATTAAAAAAAAAAAAAAAAAGACTTCCCATAGGTATCACCTAATGATCCTGCTTCAAACTTTTAAATGTGTGTAAGGAATACAGATGCTCTATGAGTTTTTTAATAAAAAGTATACTAGCTACATACATATTTCTCTAAATTTGGAATGTTCTAGGCAATGCTCTGACTTACTGAGCCAGGCCCAGTACCACGTGGCCAGGGCACGCAAACAGGACGAAGAAGAAAGGGAACTGCGGGCCAAACAAGAACAAGAGAAAGAACTGTTAAGGCAGAAACTTCTCAAAGAACAGGTATGTATTGCGTTTGCAGTTATACTAGAATTAAAGGTGTACATACATACACTTTGTATGTTAAAAAAGAAGTTCTTCTGATGGTAGCCATGATTTTTTTTTTGTCCTAACATTTTGGTGAGGTTTTTTCCTACTCTTTTTCCTCATAGGAAGAGAAACGTCTCAGAGAAAAAGAAGAGCAAAAGAAACTTTTGGAACAGCGGGCCCAATACGTAGAGAAGACCAAAAATATTCTTATGTTTACTGGAGAGACTGAAGGAACAAAAGAAAAGAAAAGAGGTGGCAGTGGTGGACGGGTAAGATATGACTCCAGTTAGAAACGAAGCTAATTGGTTAAATTCACTCAGTACTTAGTCCTGAGCTTTGGCTTCCTCCTTTGCTAAAAGTTAGTTTTCCAACAGAGACTGCTTTACATGGTATCCAGTATTTGGAAATGCATTTCACTGTTAGCAGAGTACAGTTTACCTTGTAGCAACTTTGTAGTTGATGATTTTTGCTATTTGAGGCATTCGTCCCAGTTAGAAGTTTTTAAAGTATGGGCCTCACCATGCACTTCTTCCACGTGACTTAGAGTAGCAGTCCCCATCCTTTTTGGCACCAGGGACCAGTTTCGTGGAAGACAGTGTTTCCGTGGATGGTGGCAGTGGGGAGGGGTGGGGGGGAGGTGTTGGTTCAGGCGGTAATGCGAGCAATAGGGAGCGATGGGGAGCGGCAGATGAAGCTTTGCTCGCCCGCCCGCCACTCACCTCCTGCTCTGCGGCCCGGTTCCTAACAGGCCACGGACCGGTACCAGGCCATGGCCCGGGGGTCGGAGACCTCTGACTTAGAGGACTGATGGGAAGTGGCCTCTTTCATGCCTTAGCATTCCACCCACATTCCACCCGCCAGGAAAGCAATGACTGTGGTCTTGTTTGGGTTTCAGCGGTCCAAGAAGGGAGGAGAGTTTGATGAGTTTGTCAACGATGATACCGATGATGACCTGCCTATATCCAAAAAGAAGAAGAGAAGGAAGGGCAGTGGTAGTGAGCAAGAAGGCGAGGAGGAGGAGGGTGGCGAGAGAAAGAAGAAGAAGAGGAGAAGGTAGTGTCATGGAATAACCTTTTAAATCACCTGGGTTTTAAACCACCTCATGAAAGTGGCAAAAGACCTTTCACCTTCTGAATCTTAGGTTTAGAATCTGTGAACACCTTTTTATCACTTGATCCCCCCAGACAGGGAAGCCTTTCGTTCCCCCACTTCCTACTTTAATCCTAAAATGGGCCCCACTACCAAATTCCCGGCGTGCTTGGAGTCCCCACACAAGGAAAGCTGTCCGCAGCTTTCCTTCTGAGAGCTCCGAGTCAGTCAATAATTGCCTTTCTTATGACTGAAAATTGCAATATTTATTGGAAAATCTATGCAGTTTAGGATGAGAAACGTTAGGGTGTCCACACTGACTGTCCATCTTTGAAATCTTAGAAAAGCCACTGAGCCTCAGTTTCCTCTCTGTAAAATAGCAATGGCCCACCTCCTGGTTTTACAGGACATATAAAATGTGAATTTATGTGAAAGAAGGGCCTTTAAATCCTCCTCGTGCCATCTGCTGTTAGGGTAAGTGGTGCCCTGCCCCCCTCTCACCTGGAAGTGCCCCTAAGCTGTGTGTTCCTCTCTTGGTGCTTCCATGTCCGGGAACCTCCAGTGTTAGCTAGACCTGTTCTTTCCAACCCATGTCTGACTCTGCTTGAGGAATTCATTCAGACCTGTGGAATTGAAGCTGTGGCTGGATATTAGCAGGCCTGGGATGAGTAGTTGGAAGGGAAGAAAGAGGAGGGGAAGGAGGTTGAGTCTGGAGCCTGGGTCTTTTCTCACATCTTCTGTCACTCACCAAGGGCAAGATTCAAGCTCATCTTAGATTAATAAGAGGGCTTAAAAGTGACTCAGTCAGCAGACATGGCATAAATACAGTTTTTGCAGACTCCTGAGCCATGTGCAGCAAGAGTAAGTTGTAGTCTCTGCCCTTAAGGGGTGTACAGTCTGGTCGAGGCCAGCACCTGTAGAGAAGGGTGTTCAAAATGACTAATACTATTTGAATGGCACAGAAGTCTTGGGTTTTATAGGCATGAGTGAATCTTGACAAACTTTCTCTTGGTGTTCACTATTTTAGACCTCTGAAGGGAGATGAAGGATCTGATGATGATGAAACAGAAAATGGCCCCAAACCGAAAAAGCGCCGTCTACCAAAAGCAGAGAAGAAGAAGGCTGTAAGTGTCCGGCACTGTGGTTTTCATCCCCAGTAGGCATCGAAGACTGCGGTACGGTAGAATACATTCTTCCCCTGCAGTGTCTTCAAGCACAGACACTTGTTTTTGAAGTTTGTTGGTTGCTGTTTGATTGTATCAGTATCACTGCAGTGCAAACCCAGTTTAACAAGACATCCTAACGTAAAGAGTCTTGACTAATCTATTATGTTTGATCTTCTTTCTTCAGCCCAAGCCAGAACGTCTGCCTCCTTCAATGAAGGGAAAAATAAAATCCAAAGCCATAATATCATCAAGTGACGATTCATCTGATGAAGATAAACTGAAAATTGCTGATGAAGGGTAGGAATTTTTCACTTCTGTTCTCCTAGTGAAGGATAACCAAGAGTGGTCACTGTGCCAAAGTATCATTTCTGCAGCTTCTTAGAATCTTAGAGCGGGAAGAAGCCTGAGCACACATCTCATTCCAGTCTTGTCATTTTGTCCTACTAAATGTTTGTCCCTTAAAGAAGGAAACCTATTTTGAAATCTCATTTGTTCGTGGATATTAGCTGAAATTTTCTATCATTTTGCTACACTGCCATTGACTGGCTTAAAGTATTAAGAGTAGTAGCCTGATCTTGGTCACAGGGAGAAAGGGACTTTCTTGACCATTTCCTCCCTTGTCAGGCAGGGATAACTCAGCACTGCCTGCTCTATGGAGGGCTTATCATAGATTTCTCTAGCTCACAGCCTACTTGGTGAAACAATATTCTGTTTTACTTGTGCTGAACTTGCCCCTCAAGCTCTGCATTTGGATTCCTAGACTAAGACTCTTAATACTATATATACTATGCTGGGTTCTTCTGATGGCCATCATTTCATTCATTCATTCAACAGACATTTGAACATCCATGCTATGAGATAGCAGGCTGAGTGCTGAGGATGCAGAGGATAAAGACATCGACCCTGCCCCCAGGGAATTTGTACTTTAGAGACAGTGGAGAATGACAAATAAACCAAAGCTACATTATAGTGGGAAAAGGGTTACCACTTACATTTTGCATTTATTGCTCTTCAGTGACCACATGTTATCTGGAGTTGAGGTAGTGGGGGGAATTATTGAGGTGTTTTTTGTGGAAGAAAGGCTGTTTAAGTCTTAGAAGAAGAATAGAGAGTCCTAATCAACTGAACTTCAATAAAAAATAAAAATAATAAGAATTTTTTAAAAAATAAAAGGAAGAGAGAGTCCTGGTTGGTTAGAGGTGAGGCAGGGGTGAGAGGTTAGCATGTCGAAGGAGCTAAGGGTCCGGTGCAGGGCTGGTCTGGTAGGGTAAAGCATCTGTAAAGATGTGCAGTTCCCTTTTTCTCTGAAGATGCTGGTTGACACAGATTTGGATTGCTTTTCCCTAAAACACTGTTTCACCCTTGCCCACAGTGTTACCCTGGTCCACTGATTACAGACATGATGGTTAGACCTTCATGAAGTGTTTGCTTATTTGGCCAGATGGAATGGAGTGACTTAGATCCTGGGGCCCACTGGCCCTTAGTGTGTATACAGAATGAGTTATGTGATGTGTGTCTAGGTTTCTTCTTTCAGATGTAAGCACAAAGGGCCTTTCTTCGGTCTGCAGGGATGTTCTCATTTCTAGGGAGAGTCGTATGTTTCACCTCCTTCACCCTTCTTAGACTGACCCTGTAGGATTTAATATTCCTTTCTTGGAATATCTGTCATGGAAACCAAAACCAAGGAATATGCGCGAGGAGAAGCATGTCCTCCTCTCCACAGCTCTGGTGGGGGAGCAGCTGTGACAGTGGGGAAGGGAATGTTCTTTCCTCCAAGAAGCCAAGATTCCCTGGGTGCCACTGCACCCCCAAGCATGAGCACAGGTCCCCTGCCCTTAACATCGGATAATAGAGGGGGACCTCTGGCAAAAGTACACAAACAAGCTGCAGAACCCTTTTATTTAGCCCCAGTTTCCTATGTTGAGCAGGTCTAGTCGTGGCGGAGGGCACCGGAGCAGAAGCAGATCCTGGGACAGAAAGGGTGACTTCGCTCCTCAGCGATCTTCTAGCACAGATGCCAGTGGCACAGAGAAGCTTCCCTCCCAGCCAGCCTTGGGACAGAGTGCATTCTCCAGAGTCTCCGCAGCCTAGTGAGGTCCCGGGTTGCACCTCTGCCGCTGTGTATTGGTTTATCAAGATAAATAAATGTATCCCTTCCTTTTCATAATTTTACGTATGAAATTGAGAAATGCTTCATTCTTTTTTTTTTTTTTTTTTTTTGCGGTACGCGGGCCTCTCACTGCTGTGGCCTCTCCCGTCGCGGAGCACAGGCTCCGGACGCGCAGGCTCAGCGGCCATGGTTCACGGGCCCAGCCGCTCCGCGGTATATGGGATCCTCCCGGACCCGGGCACAAACCCGTGTCCCCTGCATCGGCAGGCGGACTCTCAACCACTGCGCCACCAGGGAAGCCCGAGAAATGCTTCATTCTGATGAAGGGTGCCTGGGATTTCCAGTGCGGTCACCCTACACTGTCTGTGTTCTGTCTCAGAGCTAAAGTGCCTTATTCTTTTTAACTTTTTAATCCTCTCTTTCTTAATAACCCTTTCACATTTACAAAAAAGCACACCAAAGGAATATCACAAAATGAACACCTGTGTCAACAACGATCTGGTCAAGACATTAAATGCCCTTCTTTTTTCAAGCGCATCCCCGGTTTGTCAAGGCTCCCTTGGCCAGAACCCTGGTCTAACGAGCGTTTGTCTTTGCCAGACATCCCCGCAACAGCGACAGCGACTCCGACGAGGGCCAGCAGCGGAAGATGGGTGCCTCCTCGGAGGAGAGCGACTCCGACGAGAACCAGAACAAGTCCGGCAGCGAGGCCGGCAGCCCCCGGCGGCCCCGGAGGCAGCACTCGGATGAGGACTCAGACAGCGACCAGCCGGCCAGAAAGCGCAGGCCCTCGGGCTCCGAACAGTCTGACAACGAATCCCTGCAGTCCGGGCGGAGCCGCTCGGGGGGCTCTGAGATGGACTCTCGGCCCGTGTCCCCCAGCGCCGAGTCGGACCGCTACTCCGAGAGAGCATCTGACAACGAGGGGTCCGGCCAAGGCTCCGGCAGAGGCTCCGGCAATGAATCCGAACCCGAGGGATCCAACAACGAGGCCTCGGATCAGGGCTCAGAACGCGGTTCAGATGATAGCGACTAGGCTTTATTTCATGAATAAACTTCATCTCCGCAGGAAACTTTTTTAATATATGAAAGCTGTGATAAAAACATTTCAGGTGTTTGGTCAAACAGTGGTGGATTTTTCCTAAGGCAATTTTTTTCTCCTATCCATTTGTACATTACTATGTCCCAAAAGACGTTTCCCTTGCGAGAGTCCAATATTTGAGTCTCTTGAGCAAAAGGTGACTATTCTTTATTATGGTACAGTTCCACCTATCATATGTGAAAACCCCAGGAAGATAAACCTACATGCTGAACCATTCCTCCCGAGGTTTGACTGAAACTGTGGCAGATGTTTCATCTTCTTTGTATGTTAAGCAGCATATTATTAGGACTTCTATTGCAATCTTTTACCAAGTGGTGTGAGGAACTCGGTATTAATGTCTTTGTTCCATTTCAAGTTTAGATGAAGAATATTTTTATTTTCTGGAGGAAGAGGTATCTACTGTATAATTGCACCAAAGTACAAATGAAAGGAAGGTTTTCTTCAATAGTGTAATACTGCAGCCATGTAGATAAAACGACAAATATATCATTTGTTAGGTTGAATAAGATGTGGGAAAATGCTTTTCTGTTAGTAGTATGCAAAGACCTACCTAAGCCACATAATAAAATTCTTTTACCAACTTTTATGTGTAACTTTGTGTCATTTTTTTTTGCTCAGTACATTGGTATATGAAAATTTAGCATCTATAAAAATATGCAAATATTTGGAAGAACCTGAGCTAAGCTGGAGGTTGTGTACTCAAAAGTTTTGTAATTTTTTAAACATCTTTATTGGATTATAATTGCTTTACAATGTTGTGTTAGTTTCTGCTTTATAACAAAGTGAATCAGTTATATGTATATGTATATCCCCATATCCCCTCCCTCTTGCGTCTCCCTCCCACCCTCCCTATCCCACCCCTCTAGGTGGTCACAAAGCACCAAGCTGATCTCCCTGTGCTATGCAGCTGCTTCCCACTAGCTATCTACCTTACGTTTGGTAGTGTATATATGTCCATGCCACTCTCTCACTTCTTCCCAGCTTACCCTTCCCCCTCCCCGTGTCCTCAAATCCATTTTCTACATCTGTGTCTTTATTCCTCTCCTGCCCCTAAGTTCTTCAGAACCATTTTTTTTTTCAGATTCCATATATATGTGTTACCATACGGTATTTGTTTTTCTTTCTGACTTACTTCACTCTGTATGACAGACTCTAGGTCCATCCACCTCACTACAAATAACTCAATTTCGTTTCTTTCTATGGCTGAGTAATATGCCATTGTATATATGTGCCACATCTTCTTTATCCATTCTTCTGTTGATGGACACTTAGGTGGCTTCCATGTCCTGGCTATTGTAAATAGAGCTGCAATGAACATTGTGATACATGACTGTTTGAATTATAATTTTCTCAGGATATATGCCAGGTAGTGGGGTAGCTGGGTCATATGGTAGTTCTATTTTTAGTTTTTTAAGGAACCTCCATACTCTTCTCCATAGTGACTGTATCAGTTTACATTCCTACCAACAGTACAAGAGGGTTCAACCCCTTTTCTCCACACCCTCTCCAGCATTCGTTGTTTGTGTATTTTTTGATGATGGCCATTCTGACGGGTGTGAGGTGATACCTTATTGTAGTTTTGATTTGCATTTCTCTAATGATTTGTGATGTTGAGCATCCTTTCATGTGTTTGTTGGCAATCTGTATATCTTCTTTGAAGAAATGTCTATTTAGATCTTCTGCACATTTTTGGATTGGGTTTTTCTTTTTTTGATATTGAGCTGCATGAGCTGCTTGTAAATTTTGGAGATTAATCCTTTGTCAGTTGTTTCATTTGCAAATATTTTCTCCCATTCTGAGGATTGTCTTTTCATCTTGTTTATGTTTTCCTTTGCTGTGCAAAAGCTTTTAAGTTTCATTAGGTCCCATTTGTTTATTTTTGTTTCCATTTCTCTAGGAGGTGGGTCAAAAGAGATCTTGCTGTGATTTATGTCAAAGAGTGTTCTGCCTATGTTTTCCTCTAAGAGTTTGATAGTGTCCAGCCTTACATTTAGGTCTTTAATCCACTTTAAGTTTATCTTGGTGTATGGTGTTACGGAGTGTTCTAATTTCATTCTTTAACGTGTAGCTGTCCAGTTTTCCCAGCACCACTTATTGAAGAGGCTATCTTTTCTACACTGTATGTTCTTGCCTCCTTTATCCAAGATAAGGTGACCATATGTGCATGGGTTTATCTCTGGACTCTCTCTCCTGTTCCATTGATCTATATTTCTGTTTTTGTGCCAATACCATACTGTCTTGATTAGTGTACCTTTGTAGTATAGTCTGAAGTCAGGGAGCCTGATTCCTCCAGCTCCATTTTTCTTTCTCAATATTGCTTTGGCTACTCAGGGTCTTTTGTGTTTCCATACAATTTGTGAAATTTTTTGTTGTAGTTCTGTGAAAAATGCCATTGGTAGTTTGATAGGGATTGCATTGAATCTGTAGATTGCTTTGGGTAGTAGAGTCATTTTCACAATGTTGATTCTTTTGATCCAAAAACATGTTATTTTTCTCCATCTGTTGGTATCATCTTTAATTTCTTTCATCAGTGTCTTATAGTTTTCTGCATACAGGTCTTTTCTCTCCTTTGGTAGGTTTATTCCTAGGTATTTTATTCTTTTTGTTGCAATGGTAAATGAGAGTGTTTCCTTAATTTCTCTTTCAGATTTTTCACCATTAGTGTATAGGAATGCAAGAGATTTCTGTGCATTAATTTTGTATCATGCTACTCTACCAAATTCAATGATTAGCTCCAGTAGTTTTCTGGTAGCATCTTTAGGATTCTCTCTGTATAGTATCATGTCACCTGCAAACAGTGGCAGCTTTACTTCTTTTCCAATTTGGATTCCTTTTACTTCCTTTTCTTCTCTGATTGCTGTGGCTAAAACTTCCAAAACTATGTTGAGTAATAATGGTGAGAGTGGGCAACCTTGTGTTGTTCCTGATCTTAGAGGAAATGGTTTCAGTTTTCCACCATTGAGAACATTGTTGGCTGTGGGTTTGTCATATATGGCCTTTATTATGCTGAGGTAAGTTCCCTTTATGCCTACTTTCTGAAGGGTTTTTATCATAAATGGTGTTGAATTTTGTCGAAAGCTTTCTCTGCATCTATTGAGATGATCATATGGTTTTTCTCCTTCAGTTTGTTAATATGGAGTATCACATTCATTGATGTGTGTATATTGAAGAATCCTTGCATTCTTGGGATAAACCCCACTTGATCATAGTGTATCATCCTTTTAATGCGCTGCTGGATTCTGTTTGCTAGTATTTTGTTGAGGATTTTTGCATCTATGTTCATCAGTGATATTGGTCTGTAATTTTCTTTTTTTGTGACATCTTTGTCTGGCTTTGGTATCAGGGTGATGGTGGCCTCGTAGAATGAGTTTGGGAGTGTTCCTCCCTCTGCTATATTTTGGAAGAGTTTAAGAAAGATAGGTGTTAGCTCTTCTCTAAATGTTTGATGGAATTCGCCTGTGAAGCCATCTGGTCCTGGGCTTTTGTTTGTTGGAAGATTTTTAATCACAGTTTCAATTTCAGTGCTTGTGATTGGTCTGTTCATATTTTCTATTGCTTCCTGGTTCAGTCTCAGAACGTTGTGCATTTCTAAGAATTTGTCCATTTCTTCCAGGTTGTCCATTTTATTGGCAGAGAGTTGCTTGTAGTAATCTCTCATGATCCTTTGTATCTCTGTAATGTTGGTTGTTACTTCTCCTTTTTCATTTCTAATTCTATTGATTTGAGTCTTCTCCCTTTTTTCTTGATGAGTCTGCCTAATGGTTTATCAATTTTGTTTATCTTCTCAAAGAACCAGCTTTTATTTTTATTGATCTTTGCTATCATTTCCTTCATTTCTTTTTCATTTATTTCTGATCTGATCTTTATGATTTCTCTCCTTCTGCTAACTTTGGGGTTTTTTTGTTCTTCTGTCTCTAATTGCTTTAGGTGTAAGGTTAGGTTGTTTATTTCAGATGTTTCTTGTTTCTTGAGGTAGGATTGTATTGCTATAAACTTTCCTCTTAGAACTGCTTTTGCTGCATCCCATAGGTTTTGGATCATCCTGTTTTCGTTGTCATTTGTGTCTAGGTATTTTTTTGATTTCCTCTTTGATTTCTTCAGTGATCTCTTATTTAGTATTGTATTGTTTAGCCTCCTTGTGTTTGTAAGATTTTTTTCCTGTAATTGATATTTACTCTCATAGCATTGTGGTTGGAAAAGATACTTGATATGATTTCAATTTTCTTAAATTTACCAAGGCTTGCTTGATTTGTGACCCAAGATATGATCTATCCTGGAGAATGTTCCATGAGCACTTGAGAAGAAAGTGTATTCTGTTGTTTTTGGATGGAATGTCCTATAAATATCAATTACATCCATCTTGTTTAATGTATCATTTAAAGCTTGTGTTTCCTTATTTATTTTCATTTTGGATGATGTGTCCATTGGTGAATGTGGGGTGTTAAAGTCCCCTACTATGAATGTGTTACTGTCAATTTCCCCTTTTATGGCTGTTAGTATTTGCCTTATGTATTGAGGTGCACCTATGTTGGGTGCATAAATATTTATAATTGTTATATCTTCTTCCTGGATTGATCCTTTGATCATTATGTAGTGTCTTTCTTTGTCTCTTCTAGTAGTCTTTATTTTAAAGTCTATTTTGTCTGATATGAGAATTGCTACTCCAGCTTTCTTTTGATTTCCATTTGCATGGAATATCTTTTTCCATCCCCTCACTTTCAGTCTGTGTGTCCCTAGATCTGAAGTAGGTCTCTTGTAGATGGCACATATACAGGTCTTGTTTTTGTATCCATTCAGCCAGTCTATGTCTTTTGGTTGGAGCATTTAATCCATTTACATTCAAGATAGTTATCGATATATATGTTCCTATTACCATTTTCTTAATTGTTTTGGGTTTGTTATGTAGGTCTTTTCCTTCTCTTGTGTTTCCTGCCTAGAGAAATTCCTTTAGCATTTGTTATAGAGCTGGTTTGGTGGTGCTGAATTCTCTTAGATTTTGCTTGTCTGTAAAGGTTTTAATTTCTCTGTCAAATCTGAATGAGATCCTTGCTGGGTAGAGTAACCTTGGTTGTAGGTTTTTCCCTTTCATCACTTTAAGTATGTCCCGCCACACCCTTCTGGCTTGCAGAGTTTCTGCTGAAAGATCAGCTGTTAACCTTATGGGGATTCCCTTATGTGTTATTTGTTGTTTTTCCCTTGCTGCTTTTAATATTTGTTCTTTGTATTTAATTTTTGATAGTTTGATTAATATGCGTCTTGGCATGTTTCTCCTTGGGTTTATCCTGTATGGGACTCTCTGTGCTTCCTGGACTTGATTGACTATTTCCTTCCCCATATTAAGGAAGTTTTCAACTATAATCTCTTCAAATATTTTCTCAGTCCTTTTCTTTTTCTCTTCTTCTTCTGGGACCCCTATAATTCAAATGTTGGTGCATTTATTGTTGTCCCAGAGGTCTTGGAGACTGTCCTCAATTCTTTTCATTCTTTATTCTGCTCTGCAGTAGTTATTTCCACTATTTTATCTTCCAGGTCACGTATCCATTCTTCTGCCTCAGTTATTCTGCTATTGATTCCTTCTAGAGAATTTTTAATTTCATTATTATGTTGTTCATCATTGTTTGTTTGCTCTTTAGCTCTTCTGGTTCCTTGTTAAATGTTTCTTGTATTTTCTCCCTTCTATCTCCAAGACTTTAGATCATCTTTACTATCATTACTCTGAATTCTTTTTTAGGTAGACTGCCTACTTCCTCTTCATTTGTTTGGTCTGGTCGGTTTTTTTTATCTTGCTCCTTCATCTGCCCTGTGTTTCTCTGTCTTCTCATTTTGCTTAACTTACTGCAGTTGGGGGTCTCCTTTTTACAGGCTGCAGTTTCATAGTTCCCATTGTTTTTGGTATCTGCCCCCAGTGGCTAAGATTGGTTCAGTGGGTTGTGTAGGCTTCCTGTTGGAGGGGACTGGTGCCTGTGTTCTGGTGGATGAGGTTGGATCTTGTCTTTCTGGTGGGCAGGACCATGTCCGGTGGTGTGTTTTGGGGTGTCTGTGACCTTATTATGATTTTAGGCAGCCTCTGCTGATGGGTGGGGCTGTGTTTCTGTCTTGCTAGTTGTTTGGCATATGTTGTCCAGCACTGTAGCTTGCTGGTCATTGAGTGGAGTTGGGTCTTAGTGTTGAGATGGAGATCTCTGGGAGAGCTTTCACCGTTTGATATTACGTGGAGCTGGGAGGTCTCTGGTGGACCAGTGTCTTGAACTCGGCTCTCCCACCTCAGAGGCACAGGCCTGACACCCAGCCGGAGCATCAAGACCCTGTTAGCCACACAGCTCAGAAGAAAAGGGAGAAGAAAAGAAAAAGTGAGAGAGAGAGAGGGAGGGAGGCAGGGAGGAAGAAAAAATATAATAAAGTTATTAAAATAAAAAATTTTTTAATTATTAAAAATTAAAAAGTAATTAAGAAGAGAAAGAAAGAAGAGAACAACCAAACCAAAAATCAAATCCACCAATGATAACAAGTGCTAAAAACTATACAAAAAAAAAAAAGACAGAACCCTAGGACAAATGGTAAAAGCAAAGCTATACAGACAAAATCACACAAAGAAGCAAACACATACACACTCACAAAAAGAGAAAAAGGAAATATATATATATATATATATATATATAAAGAAAGGAAGAGAGCAACCAAATCAATAAACAAATCTATCAATGATAATAAACTCTAAATACTAAACTAAGATAAACATAAAACCAGAAACAAATTAGATGCAGAACGCAAACCCCAAGTCTACAGTTGCTCCCAAAGTCCACCTCGTCAATTTGGGATGATTTGTTTTCTGTTCATGTATTCCACAGATGCAGGGTACATCACGTTGATTGTGGAGATTTAATCCGCTGCTCCTGAGGCTGCTGGGAGAAATTTCCCTTTATGTGGAGATTTAATCCGCTGCTCCTGAGGCTGCTGGGAGAAATTTCCCTTTATCTTCTTTGTTCGCACAGCTCCCGGGATTCAGCTTTGGATTTGGCCCTGCCTCTGCGTGTAGGTCGCTGGAGGGCGTCTGTTCTTCGCTCAGAGAGGACGCGGTTAAAGGAGCAGCTGATTCAGGGGCTCTGGCTCACTCAGGCCAGGGGGAGGGAGGGGTACGGAGGCGGGGCGAGCCTGTGGCGACAGAGGCTGGCATGACGTTGCACCAGCCTGAGGCGCGCTGTGCGTTCTCCCGGGTAAGTTGTCCCTGGACCATGGGACCCTGGCAGTGGCGGGCTGCACAGGCTCCCTGGAGGGGAGGTGTGGAGAGTGACCTGCGCTCGCACACAGGCTTCTTGGTGGCGGCAGCAGCAGCCCCAGCATCCCACACTCGTCTCTGGGGTCCACGCTGTTAGCCGCGCGGCTCGAGCCCGTCTCTGGAGCTCCTTTAAGTGGCGCTCTGAATCCTCTCTCCTCATGCACCCCGAAACAATGGTCTCTTGCCTCTTAGGCAGGTCCAGACCTTTTCCCAGACTCCCTCCTGGCTAGCTGTGGCACACTAACCCCCTTCAGGCTGTGTTCACGACGCCAACCCCAGTCTTCTCCCTGGGATGTGACCTCCGAAGGCCGAGCCTCAGCTCCTAGCCACGCCCACCCCGGCGGGTGAGCAGACAAGCCTCTCGGGCTGGTGAGTGCTGGTCGGCATTGATCCTCTGTGCGGGAATCTCTCCGCTTTGCCCTCCACACCCCTGCTGCTGCGCTCTCCTCCGTGGCTCTGAAGCTTCCCCTCTGCCACCCGCGTCTCCGCCAGTGAAGGCCCTTCCTATTGTGTGGAAAATTTTTCTCCTTCACAGCTCCCTCCCAGAGGTGCAGGTCCCGTCCCTATTCTTTTGTCTCTGTTTTTTCTTTTTTCTTTGCCCTACACAGGTATGTGGGGAGTTTCTTGCCTTTTGGGAGGTCTGAGGTCTTCTGCCAGCGTTCAGTAGGTGTTCTGTAGGAGTTGTTCCACGTGTAGATGTGTTTCTGATGTATCTGTGGGGAGGAAGGTGATCTCCACATCTTACTCCTCCACCATCTTGAAGTCCCCTCTCAAGTTCTGTAATTCTTTGTAGTTTTGTGGAGTGTTTTTAAGGATGCAAGAAACTATTTACAATAGCCAAGACATGGAAGCAACCTGAGTATCCATAAACAGATGAATGGATAAAGAAGATGTGGTATGTATATTCCACGGAATACTAGTCAGCCATAAAAAAGAATGAAATATTGCCATTTGCAGCAACGCTGATAGACCTAGAGGTTATCATACTAAGTGAAGTAAGTCAGACAGAGAAAGACAAATATCATATGATACCACTTATGTGTGGAATCTAGAAAATAATACAAATGAATTTATTTACAAAACAGAAACGGACTCACAGACATAGAAAACAAACTTATGGTTACCAAAGGGGAAAGGCAGGGAGGGATAAATTAAGAGTATGGGATTAACAGATACACACTACTATGTATAAAATAAACAACCAGGATTTACTGTATAGCATGGAGAACTATATTCAATATCTTGTAATAACCTATAGTGGAAAAGAATACATATATATATATATATATATATATATACACACATATATACATAACTGAATCACTTTGCTGTATACCTGAAACTAACACAGTATTGTAAATCAACTATACTTCAATTTAAAAGAAAAAAATAATTTTAAAAACGCAAGAAATCTAAGGCACTACTATCTATTTTTATTTTTAATAACTGTGATTAACAGCTTAACGGTAATTATTTTATGTAGCACTGTACTGTTTGTAAAAGAACTGCAATTAGTTTAGTCAACAAGTATGAAATGCATTATATTAGATGTTGAGAACACAGTGGTGAAATGTCTTTCCTGTCCTCAAATGGAGTGATGTTTGCACAGGTTGTGGGGGCAAAGGGAGAACAAAGTCAAGGCAAGGTTTCCTGAAGGATGGGAGACTTGAGGTGACTCAAAGGACCCACCAAGTGGAAAGTTAAAGGAGGGTGTTCTCGGAGGGGAGAGCTGTATGTGCAGCTCCAGGAACTAGAATAACTAAGGAAGGCAGGGCAGATATCCCCTTGGGAAAGGTGAAGAGCGTGAGATTCAGAATCTAGTAAGGGTGAGGTTCAAACTAGAATCCAGGTCTTTTGTCTCCTCTCTCCCTACTTTTTCCAATATGTCACATGTAACTTGGGGTGACTTAGTTAATCCCCAAATGACAAATCCAACCACATTAGTAATCATTTCCCAAATGATGACTCACTTCAAGCAATAACTAAACCCAAGTCCTTTGGTAGAAGGTCCCTTGGAGAGCTATTTATGGAGGGATTTAACCTAATGAGGATAGTGATTTCTCTAATGTTTCACTGCCTGCTTCAGGTTTTGCTATACTGGTGCTTTTGAGTACACATCCTCATTTGCACTTTTGAATCATTTCCATCTTAATATGGATATTTCTCCCAGGCGAGCCCTCAGATCAGCAGAACAGGAATATTCTCTGCCAGCCGCTTTGCTGATGTCAGAAGCCACAGTGCAATTTCTTCAGGTGCAGCTCCTTCTGGCCACATTTTGGAGCCTGGATATGACAGAAAGGACCGAGGAGCAGGGAATGCCTCTGAGGATGGGAAAGGCCCTTCTGACAAAGGACACTTGACTGACCTGTTGCCTTTGCTGTGCTGATGCTGTCCTCGGGGACTCAGAGCATTTCCATTACCTGGAGACTGTGTGTCAGAATCGGCCTTCCTTTTTTTGTTGTTGATTTTTTGGAGGTGTAATTGATATATAACATGATACTAGTTTCAGGTGTGCAGCACAATGATTTGAAATTTGTATATATTGCAAAATGATCGCCACATTAATCTAATTAACGTCTGTCATCTTATTTACAAAAATGGAAACAGTATGGACGTTCCTCAAATAATTAAAAATAGAACTTCCGTGTGATCCAAGAATTCCACTTCTGGGTATTTATCAGAAGAAAATGAAAACACTAATTCAGAAAGATATATGTCCCCACCTATGTTGTATATTGTAAATATGCAGCATTATTTACAATAACCAAAATATGAAAACAACCTAAGTGTTCATCAATAGGTGAATGGATAAAGAAGATGTGATTACACACACACACACACGCACACACACACACACTGGAATACTACTCAGCCATAAAAAAGAAGAAAATCTTGCTGTTTGCAATGACTTGGATGGACCTTGACGGCATTATGCTAAGTGAAATAAGTCAGAGAAAAATACCATATGATCATTTATACGTAGAATCTAAAAAACAAAACCAAACAAACCTAAGCTCATAGACACAGAGAACAGATTGGTGGTTGTCAGAGGCAGGGGTTGGTGGATTGTGGGTGAAAGGGTAAAGGGGGTCAAAAGGTACAAACTTGCAGTTATCAAATAAATAAGACATGGGATGTAATGTACAGCATAGTGACTATAGTTAATACTGTAATGCATATTTGAAAGCTGCTGAAAGAGGAGATCTTAAAAGTTCTCATCACAAGAAAAAAAACTTTTTTGTAACGACGTATGGTGACAGACAAACTTTATTGCTTAACCCTGCCCTAGCTCTTGGTTGTCTCTCAAACCTTTGTGCTTGTCCAAGCAGCCTATTTTATTTTTAATAGCTCCTAGTAGCTGAGGGTGTGCTGACACCTGTCAGTGTCCCAGAGGAGAGGATTTCAAACAACACCTAGATTAAGGCTGATTGGAAACCAGACTCTCAGGCAGCAGCAATGATGATACACTAATAGGCCTCTTTCACAAAAAGGCTGAATTCCTGGGTCTGTTGGCCGTGAGGGTGGGAGGTATTTCAGATTCAGGGAAGCTGGGCCAAGGCAGAGGGAAAACACAAAGATGGCGTCCACTGGCCTCTGTTCCCTGAGCCGGTCCTTGAAGTGTGCCTGCCCCTCAGACCACAGCTGCTGGACAAGCAAATAGGCCTCTTTCAACAGAAAGACAGGGTAAGTTTCAATCTGCTGTCTGTGCTGCCTGGGGGTGGATGTCTGCCAACAACTGTTTCTCTGATTGTTACAATTCCGTGGGCCCAGGGAACTCAAGGCCCCCCAGCCTCCAGAGCCAGGCAATGGAGGGGCGTCCTCTGGGCTACAGATTTAAAAACTGGGTCACCAGATGTAAAACCCGGGGCACCGGGTGAGTGTAGCAGCTCCCCTCCAGGAGATCCCAGCTCTGGAAGGCAGCAGGGGAGGAAAGATGGCGCCCAGCTGGAGCCAGGTGGTGGGGAGGTGCAAGGATGGTGCCCACTGAAAAAAATTTTTTGATTTTTTTAAAGATAAAGGAGATTAAAAAAGAAGAAGAAAAAGAAAAAGATAGTGCCTGCTGGCTTTAGCAAGGCAGAAGGAACACAGAAGGAAACCACAGGCCTCCGTCCGGGCCAGCAGGCCAGGACCTCTCAGTCCAATGCTTCAAAATTAGCAGATGAGGGCTTCCCTGGTGGCGCAGTGGTTGGGAGTCCGCCTGCCGATGCAGGGGACACGGGTTCGTGCCCCGGTCCGGGAAGATCCCACACGCCGCGGAGCGGCTGGGCCCGTGAGCCATGGCCGCTGAGCTGAGCCTGTGCGTCCGGAGCCTGTGCAATGGGAGAGGCCACAACAGTTAGAGGCCCGCGTACCGCAAAAAAAAAAAAAAATAGCAGATGAACCTCTTTCACCTCAAGGCTGGGCACTTTGCAAAGGCTGCCCTGCCCTGGGTCCTGGGTGCGTGAGTCCGTGTGAGCTCTTCTGGAGACGTTTCTCGGTTTGCCAGGGCCCCACGGGTCTTTGGAGCGTGAGCTGGTGGTTTTCAAAACTAGATGTTTCGGAGGCTCGTCTCAGGAGCAGGTCTTGAAAGGTGGAGTGCACAACGTGGGATTCAAGCCGTTTGCTCCTCAGGGAGAAGCTCTGGCTTCTGATGGGGTCCGTTCCCATTGTGCCCATTGTGGATTAGGGGCTTCATAACAAAATGGTGTTTCAGCCTTTCCTACCCACTTTAATGTGGTTTTTTTCTCATGTGCCCAGTAGGAAGGAGTTGTTCTGCTAGTTTTTAGGGGTTTTTTTCAGAGAAAATTGTTCCCTATGTAGCTGTAGATTCAGCATGTTCGTGGGAGGAGGTGAATTCAGGATCCTTCTGTGTCCCCTCCTTGAACTGGAACATTCGCCTTCCATTTCTTAGTGGACTTGGTGTTAGCAGAAGGCAGCAGGAAATAGCTGGTGAAGAGCAGAGATACTGGAGTCCAGGAGTCCTGGAATCTCGCCTTTTGCCACTAACAAGCCGTGGGACCTGAGGCAAGCTACTTACCTAGTTAGGACACTTTCTAACACAAACCATTTCTCCTACCCTGTATGTTTTGAAAGCCTCAGTTGGATCTGTCACAATTAGAGAATGCTATTTGCTCTGGCTTTGATGTTAATTCAGAACCAGACCAAGTTCCACAACCATAATTCTAGCTATTAAGCTTTAAAATAAATTTTGCTTAAATTGTGGCAAGAAAAACCACTTTGTTATTCTGACTTGAAACTCACTTCCTTCACTGGAGTTACTATGTTTATAACATGAAGTTTCCTAATTGGACAACTATTCTAATATAGCAGGAGACTATACCTAACTCGTAGGATTGTTGGGAGGATTATGAAGGCAGATTCAGTGATGAGCCTGTGATCAATTCCCAGTGATGTCCTCCCTATGATCAAATTAGTTCCGAATGTCTGACAATATTCGTCAAACTTACGGATCCTTGTTCAGACCAAGGGGGGCTGGGTCAGTTACCCTTTCCTAGGTCATCCTTTCAAAAATGCTTGCTTCTTTCTAGTTCCTGTTGAGAAAAATATTTTAAAGTATCCTTTATTTTGATTCCACTAATGAATAATTTCTTCCCTGGGAGAGTAAGTAGCCAATAGAGGCAAGAAAGACCATTTAAAAGAGACAAGAATCAACTCCTAAAACTAGAATTTGGAGCGTAGGGCAGCACAACCTTTTCCTAAAGGTAGTTTTGATGCTCTGGTCATTTGGGTAAGTTAGAGCAGTGCAGGTCAGTTGTGATGTTCGCTGTATAACATCAGGAGCACAGGAAAGGGTTTATGTTACAGGCTAATCCAGTTCATCTAGATCTCAGTGCACACGCTGATTTGGGTGGAGTAGGTCAACAGATTGCAGCCTGTCCTCAGAGTCTTACTTTGCACCAAGCACAAGCAATAGGAAGGCTGCCCTGGCCTCTAGCCTGACTGTCACCCCCACTGGTGTGACAAAATCCTTCACTTTTCAGCCTCCGTATCCCTACCTATAAAATAAGATTGAGATCCTTCTAAGTTATATGTTTCAGGGTCATTGCAGAGAATTTTAAACAGACTGTCTAGTCTATGTGTCAACTGCATTAGTAATTTGAGGTCTTTCTGTGTCAAGTGACTGGAAACTTATTTTTTCATCAATACAGATTATATATTTTGCTTACGAAATATATGTATTTGCTCTTTTTGCTTAGTTATTCTGCTTACTACAGCAAAAAAAATGTTTTTGTAACATTTTTCATTTTGAAAATATTGAGTTTTGGAAAATATCTTAACTTTTTATTCATCTCCCTTGACATAGCTGATCAATTCTAGATTGCCTGTGGCAACACTCCCGGGGCAAATCTGTATTTGGTTTTTTTTTTTTGCGGTACGCGGGCCTCTCACTGTTGTGGCCTCTCCCGTTGCGGAGCACAGGCTCCAGACGCGCAGGCCCAGCGGCCATGGCTCACGGGCCCAGCCGCTCCGCGGCATGTGGGATCCTCCCGGACCGGGGCACAAACCCGCGTCCCCTGCATCGGCAGGCGGACTCTCAACCACTGCGCCACCAGGGAAGCCCTGGGTTTTTTTTTATGTAGTCCACAGCTAAGTAGCAAACAGGACAATTTTAGGTAAAAGACGTCAGGGTTGGATTTTCAAGCCTCTTATCCAGAGGTCACTAAATTTGTGAATTCACCTTCTTGTCAATTCTATCTCCTAAGTAGAACTCTAATCCAGTGTGTTCCCCAGAATGTTTTCCATGAAACATCAGTCCCAAAAGATATTCTTTGAAAAATAAATTCCATAGCCAGATAGGTTAGGAAAATGCTGTGTCCTATTGAAATTAGGATGCTTTTAGTGACAAGTCACAGAAAACACTGTTTCAAACCGATTTAACAGTAAGGAAAATTTATTGTATCCTGTGCTGGACATCTGGGATTTGGGGAAAGGAAGGTACAGTTCAATCAGAAGACTCAGTATTGTCAAAGACTCAGCTTCATTCATTACTTTTATCATGAACACAGAAGAATATGTGATGTGAAAACAATACAAGACCTATACCCCTACCACAGGCCTCCTGTGTGCCCTTTCTCTGTTGCTGCCCTCTCCATTCCCACATACGATACTTCTGAGTGAGGTATTAACCCTCTTGTGATGATTCAGGGTCATAATCTGAACACTGGTTATTGTTGCGTGTTCCTATAGAAAGTGAGTTGTGTCAGGCTCCTTAGCTCTGCCCTGAATGACCCCAGACTATTGATTGAAATGATCTATTCATATGTCCCCACCAGACAGTGAACTCAAGGACCAGGATTATATCTTTTTCATCTCTTTTCCAAGAGCCCAGCATAAGACAACAAGAAGTAGGTGCTCATTTATATTTTGTTCTTAAAATCAAATTTCTTGGGCTTCCCTGGTGGCGCAGTGGTTGAGAGTCCGCCTGCCGATGCAGGGGACGCGGGTTCGTGCCCCGGTCCGGCTGGGCCCGTGAGCCATGGCCGCTGAGCCTGCACGTCCGGAGCCTGTGCTCCGCAACGGGAGAGGCCACAACAGTGAGAGGCCCGCGTACTGCAAAAAAAAAAAAAAAAAAAAAAAAAAAATCAAATTTCGTATCTAAAAATGGAGGTTGCAGGAGAAGATTGGACTCTCTGCTCTGAGGTATCTGGTGCCTCCTTCCTTCTCTCCTACAATGGATTTTGGCAAATTTGTTTTGTTGGAGCCATGTTTACACTTGGACTGTCAATGGCAGCCATTTGGTCCGAGCCCAGATGCCCCTTCCCAGACATGGCAGCCATCAGCAAGTGCACTGTCAGACTCTCCACATGGTTGTAAATTGTAACACTGCAGTTTCTTAGAAACCTTTAATACGGCTCACCAGATTTGGGTCTCATTTTGACAATTGTGAAGGCACCAAATATTAGTCAAACTACCAAAGATGACCCCTCTGAGCATGAGCCTAATAAATGAAACTGTGGGTTGGTTTTTAGCCCCAGACAGACTGGATGCCTCTAAGTGGGGTGGAGTGTCTTTGACAGCATCTTCTCCCGAGAGAGCTCAATGCCAAAACCTTTGTTCTCTCCTGGACTGTTTTGTTCTTTGAAACAATGCTGCTTTGATTTCTCCAGTGGGAGCCAGTGCTCCAATTTCCTTGACTGGAAAGAAGTGGAGACTTCATTTCCTGCCACAGCCCGCTGCCAGGCTGTCCTGACCTGCATGTATGCGCCGTGCCTGCCTGCAGACACGTTCCTCGCTTCTCTCTCTTCCCGCTGCCCCCAGCGTTCCGTGGCAGCGAAGCAATGCGAAGGAGCACTCTTGGGCCAAGGAGGTGGGAAAAGGCAGCACCACCATATTCCTTGGCCGTGATCACTTAAAGGAGGGACAGATGCTGGGGCTGGCTTAATGGATGTTCAAATCTTGCTTCAGCACCTGCAACCCTCTTATCGGTCTAGTCTGAACTTTCTGGCATTGGAGCCAAGAGCATCCCTCTTTTTCATGGTTCACAGAAATTGCAGAAGTCAGATTTCCACTCTTCTGATTCCAAGAAGACTCAGGGACTCTTCATGCTGCAATCTCACATTGCATACAGCTGATCTTGTGCAAAACCCCTATTCAAAGCAGCTTTGAAGCTCTCAGTTGTCATATGAGCTGACAGTGTAATCCCAGGGACAGTTGTGCTATGGCCAGTGGCCCTCTGTTTCCTGTGGTGCGGACAGCAAGTGCCTTATAGTTATTTAGCCCCTGGGAATGGGGTCTGAGAATGGAGGGAGGATTTGGCTTTTGGAAAGAGCTGGGACCTTTTTTTTTTTAAAAAAAAAAACTATTATTTTATTTAATTTATTATTTATTTTGGTTGCGCCAGGTCTTAGTCGTGGCAGGCGGGCTCCTTAGTTGAGGCTCATGGGCTCCTCAGTTATGGCATGCAAACTCTTAGTTATGGCATGCGTGTGGGATCTAGTTCCCTAACCAGGGATCAAACCCAGGCACCCTGCATTGGAAGGCGGATTCTTAACCACTGCGCCACCAGGGAAGTCTCGGAAAGAGCTAGGACCTTTGATCCATAGTAAAAGGAGGAGAGTCACGTGGGGACAGTTGTTGGCAAGTCGGTAGTTTCAATGGTAGGAAGAGATGGGGGAATAGAATTGCTTCTCAATGAAGTAGAAGCTGAGTCCCAGGCCACCACAGCTGGGGACACAGTACAATCCTTGGTGGTCAGCAAGGGGGGCTGTATTAGGTTGTATATCAAGGCTCATCAAACTTTAATGGGATTCTGATCCAGTAGGTCTGGAGTAAGACCAGTTATTCTGCAATTCTAACAAGTTCCCAGGTGATACTAGTCCAAAGACTATACTTGGAGTAGCAAGGTTGTATATCATTGCAAATGTGCCCTCGCTGGGGGAACACCCACAGTTTTTTTTCATTGGGGCTGAAAAGCCTGGCAAGGCAATTTCACCAGGTAGGGCTGGGGTGTGGAGAGACAGGGAGGGGAGAGTTAGAGAAGACTTAGGGAAGGAGGAGAAGATGTGAGATGGTTATCTTGAAGAATAGGGAAGTCAACATACCGGGGAGGTAGGGACGTCTGATGGCACAAACTTCAAAGGATCTGGGTGTTCGGAAGAAAGGGCAGATGTGGCTGGAAAGCATTGGTGGGAAGCAAGGTGGACACTGGCCCACCTGAGGCCATTGGCATGAAAGGAAGGACAGCAGGGGAAGTGATGGCATCAGGGGACAGCTGGGTTTCCTTCAGAACAAGGTGGCAGGAATGTTCAGAGAGAGATTGGGGATACAGGGACATTTGCTGGTGATGGACTGTGGGACCCAGAGGGTATGGAGGAAGGGCTTGAGAGAGCAGGGGTGGGGAATTGGCATAGATTAACAGGTGTATGGAGATGTTCGGGGGCGGGGGGTCCAGGGTGGATGACAGGGGGCACTTAGCCTTCTGCTGGCCTGAGGAGGGAGGGAGGCCCAGTGGGAAGATATGTAACCAGTTCAGGCTGCAGGGAGTGGGGCCGAGGGGGTAGCAGCTCTGGCCGCTCTGGTAACACACAGGTCCTTTTAGGGGCAGCACATAAGAACTACAGGAGCAACGTTGCTCCTGGCACCTGAGTTACAAGTGCCCAACTGCATCACATTAGGACATATGGCCTTTCCATTTGTCCAGTAGGTGGGGTATTTTCCATCTCCATTTAACATACGGATTGCGGGATCTTCGTTCCCCGACAAGGGATCGAAACTGTGCCCCCTGCAGTGGAAGTGCGGTGTCTTAACCACTGGACTGGGAAGTCCCTAGCATACAGAGTTTTCAAGTGATCCTTAAAATGGCTTGTTTACAGCTTTTGCTAACTCTTTAGATTGTGTGATAGTGTCCCCAGGAATAATGATTAAATCTGTGTTAAATTTCTTTGTGCTTTCTGGCACAGCTTGATGACATCTGCAAAGACCTGATTTCCAAATAAGGTCACATTGGCAGCTACCGAGAGTTAGGAAGTCAGCATATCTTTTGAGGGGGACACAACAACCTATTACAGGGGGATCTGGAGGCTGACTGCTCCTCACTTCAGGTCCTGTGACCCTCACATACTCACTAGCTCTGCGCACCCCCAGGAAGGAGGGGCTCACTGTCGCTGGAACGGGGCTCTTCCTGTCTTTCCCCCCTCTCTGTCCCCTCAACATGCAGTTGTGCACGTGGTGGTGAGGGCTGGCTCTCGAGATGCAGTGCAGGGTCCGAATCACGACGCTGTGACTTAAAACTTTCGAAAGAGCATGAAGAAAGGTGCTCCTAACCACTGGCTGAATAAATGAAAGATCTTGGGTGAGGTGCTTAACTTCTCTGAGCCTCCGTTTCCTCATCAATGAAATAGAGATGGTAAAGTACCTGCCTCAAGGAGGTTGGGAAGATGAAATGGAATGATTACTGTACCTGGTCCAGGCTGGCATATACTAAATGCCCAAGAAATGTTAGCTAGAATATAAGCCACAGCATAGCACTGGATAGTATTAATGCATTATTAATATCATTAATAAATGATAATAGTAATCCTCCGAAGACAGTCCATTCCACTTAGAAAAAATACCGAAGTTATTACTATGTCCTCCTAGTTCCACGTGTCACCCCTGCCCCTTTCCAGCCTCAGGCCCCTACTCTACTCAGTCACACTGACCCCTGCATTGACCCTCAGGCACTCCACCTGTGTTCCCACCTCAGGACCATTGGTTTTGCTCCCCCTCTTCCTGCAGATATCTGCATAGTTCACTCCCTCGCTTTATTTAGATCTTTGCTCCGAGGTCACTTCCTCATAATACCCTATTTCAAGTAGCATTTACATCACTCTTGTTGTTTATTTCTCTATGTAGAGCACTTTTTACTACAGACATTATATATGTGTTTGTTCTCTTTCTCTCCAATCACCTGGAATGTTTGCTCCATAAGGAGACATTGTCTCATTCACTGTTATATCCCCAGCACTGGAATAGTGCCTGGCACATAGCTTGGACTCAATATTTATGAGACAAATGGACTTGGAGAGCAATCCCACACCTGTCCAACGCTGTTTTTCATTACCTATCTGTCTTCTCACAGCAACCCTAGAAGGTGGACAAACCAAGGATTATTTCACAGATAAGGCAAATGAAGCCCAGAGAGGTAAACTGATTGACCTAAGCTCATGGAACTAATTAATGGGGGAGCTGGGATGCAGGCTCTGGTCTGTGACTCTGTAAGTCCCGGGCAGACGTGAACAGCCCTCAAGGATTCACTGCTTATCAGTCACAGCGTTGCATCGCTGAGGCCAAAATTCTCACTGCCTCTTCTCCCATTGATGAGCGTGCCCAATAGGTCTTTGCCTTTCCTGTGGAACGATACAGGATACAATATCCTGCCAAGGGGGTCTTTCTCCTGGGATCCCAGCAGAGGGCGCTATAGAGACAGCATCCTGATGGGTGGCCTTGCTCTATTCCATCCTCCTGGACTAACTCCAGGTGGTGTAGGCTCGGAGGACAGCCTGTGGGTCTGGACAGCCTGTGTGACTTCGGTGTCCTGCTTCTGCTCCTCTCTGCTCTGCGTTGAGAAGTTCCCTTGGCGAGAGCTCTGGCTTTCCTTGGAGGATGCTCCTTGGAAGTCTCAGAATCTATTGAGGTAAGTGGGAAACAGCTTCGTGATTCCCTGGCCCCCTGGCCCCACTGCACCGCTGCTATCCTCCAGCAGATGAAACATGCCCCCTCATTTGGAAGTGGACTCTGTCCTGGTGTAGAGTGGAAGGGAGATGGGAGCTCTGCAGAGCCAGGAGAAAGGCGGAGGTGGGTTCCCCGCCTGTGCCTGGAAAGCCCTCCCTCAAACGTTTGCTGGGAAAGCAAGTCTTCCTTGAAGTCTCAGCTTCTCCAGGATGTTTCCTCCTCTCCCCTCAGGTGGCCCCTTTCTCCCATCTCAGTGTGTCCACTGCCTGCCCTATGGCCACAAGGGTCTGCTCCTGTCTGCTCCCCCTCTGGACAGTGGGCTCCCTAGGGAGAGAGATGGCATCTTAACTCATGCTGTGTCCCAGCCCCTAGCGCCAGGCTGGCACAGATGAGGAACTCACTTTTGCATGTACAAATGAATAAATTAATGTAATGTGGGGAACTGGGTGCTTTGTAATTGGACTGGAAGCATTGGGAAATCGTAAGGCTGGGCAGCCACTAATGAGAGAAAGTCAAGTCCCTTCAACAAGTATTTTTTGATAAATACCGTTTTTAGTTCCTGTCTAGTGGGTACAGATAGGTATGAAAATTATTATAATGTAGTGTATAAACTCTAGTCTCTCAGAGTTACCATGAAGTCAACGAAGCTTATGTTTCAAGGCCATTTTCTTACATAGGACTCCTCTGGGCCTGGAACACAATTTTGTCTTCTTTTAAGAGCCACAACTTCTCCCCCACCCCCAACTGCATAAAATTCGGGTTTCTCAAAACCTAGATTCATGTTGCATTCAATACCTATTTACTGATCCCTAATATGTGCCCAGCACTGTGCTAGGCACTGGGAATAGAGCAATGAATGAGACAGTCCCCACCCTCCTCTTGGAGGAGTAGAAAGTGGCAAGACAAGCATTACGCAGTTGGTCACAATGCAGTGTAGTAAGTGCTAGGTGGGGAAGTGGGGTACAGAGTGGACTCACAGTGGACAATGATCGTTTTTTTTCCCTAGCTGTCCACCCAAATCCCTCCCAAAGTTCCTTTTTTTCCCCCTACACTATATAGCTGGGAGTCAGGGCCTGCTTGACACAAGAGGGGCCCCCAAACCCAGACTCTCGATCCACTAAAGGAAACCAAGGCAACAAGGGGTGGACACATGATTCAAGCTGTCAACTGTGGGCTTCTGCCCAGGCCTCTGACCTGGACCTGGTGTCACTGGGCAATTTGTTCAGATACTGGCAGGGAACGCTCTGGAGTCTGATGTGGGTGGTTTTACAGCACTGAATAGGAAGTAAATGGCTTCAAGAGCTATAATGGAAGATGGATAACACATGGTGATTGGCTAAAAAGGGGGTAAAGAATGACTTGGGTTTTTGGCTTGGATGGGGTATCATTCAGAGCCAGAAGAGGAAATGTTGGTTTGAGGGAAAGATTTCAGTGATGGACATGTTGAGTTTGAAGTGCTTGTGTTACACTCAGATAAAATGTCCAGAAGCTGGTGGGATGCACAAGTTTGACGTTTTGGAAAGAGGTGTGAACTCAAGATACAGATGTCATCAGCACACAGGTGGTAAGTGGAGCTACAGGAGTGACAGTGTTGAGAGAGGAAAGCAGAACAGTAACATTCATGAACCAGGCAACAAAAGAGAGCTGTAAAAGGAGACCAAGGAGGAGCCTGAGAGGAAAACAAACAAAATAGGAGAGAGAGCAGTCAACTGTTGAATGCTTTTGATAGGTCAAATAAGAAGACTGAGAAATGCCCACTGGACTGAGCTGGCGATTGGAAGCTCAGGCTGGAAGCAGTTCTCATGGCGAGAAGTCTTGGAAAATCTGCTAAGGTCATTCACATATACATCGGAGGACTACTGTGTGAGCCTCTCTGCTAGTAACTTTCCACGTACCACCTTATTTAGTTCTCATGGCAACCCTTAAGCATTAGCCCCGTTTTCAAAAGAAATCAACTCAGAAATCTCTTGCCTAAGATCACATTGCTAGTAAGTGACAGGAATGAACCCTAGATCTATAACTTAAGTCCCAGTTCTTTCCATTCCTCCTTTCTTCTATGTCCAGATCCTGCCATGTAGGATCATTTGTTAATTTGCGATTTGGTTCAACAAATACTTGAGCGCTTATGCATGCTAGGCACCAAGTTCTGGGGATCCAGCAGTGAACGAGACAGTCAAAAATGTCATGCTCCTCACATTCTGGAGGGAGTCAACTGCAAATACGCAGCACATCACATAACAACGGTAGACGTGGAGATACCTACAGCAGGAAAAGAGATGGATGTGCTCAGCATTACATTTAAAATATGGTAGACTGCTGTGGCCCTTACTAATAAAAGTGGTATTTGAGCCAAGACTTGACAGGGGAAGAGAGCCAGTCATCCAGTTTTCCAGAGGGCAGCAGGAACAGAAAACTTCCAGTGCTCGGCATGTCCCAGGAACCTCAAAGGAGGCCAGGGTGGTGGGAACAGAATGAGCAAGAGCCAGTGGCAGCAAACAACCAGAGAAACGGTGTGGGTAGAGGAAGGGAGGAGGGGAGACTAGATCAGACCTAGGGCTGCGTAGATCAATTTTAAGTATCTCTACTTAAAAATCTAGGTTGAAAGTCGTTTTGGTGCATTTTGTCCTAAGCGAGTTTTGTTTTGAAGGATTCCTCTTCCTCTGGCTGCTGTGTTGGAGACAAAAAGGAGAGCAAGGGTAAAGCAGAGAATCCAGTTAGGGGTGGTGTGGTATCAAGGTGAGAAATGAGAACCACAGCTGAAGAGGTGAGTTGTCCAATTTCTAATGTTTTGAAGGAAGAATTAACAAGATTTGATAACTGGACATTGGGTTTGACATCAGGCATTTGCCATTAGAGACTTAAGAAGGAACAGAGTGAGGAAGAAGGAAAACTAAGAGGTGTCCTGAAAAGAAGTGAAGCCTCAAGGAGTGATTTACCGTCAAATGCTGCCTACATGATCAAAACCTACTGGATAACAGGCAGCACTGGAGTTACTGGTGATCTTAAGTTTTGGTGTAGGAGTGAAGTGCAGCCTGTTTGGGGCGGGCGGGGGAAGAGCTGGCAAAATGAAGGCAACCTGTTTTGCTGTATTTAAAGGAAAGCCAACGTTGGCGGAAGATATGGAATCTTTTTTTTTTTTTTTTTTTGGCTGTGTTGGGTCTTTGTTTCTGCGCGAGGGCTTTCTCTTGTTGCGGCAAGCGGGGGGTCACTCTTCACCGCGGAGCACAGGCTCCAGACGCGCAGGCTCAGTAGTTGTGGCGCACAGGCTTAGTTGCTCCGCGGCATGTGGGATCCTCCCAGACCAGGGCTTGAACCTGTGTCCCCTGCATTGGCAGGCAGATTCTCAAACATTGCGCCACCAGGGAAGCCCAAAGATACGTCACTGTAGACTTAGTGTGCTGATACTAAAAACATTATGTCCTTCATACAAGGTACATGCCCAGTACACCCAAATATTGTCATTCCATAGTATGGTAGGTTGTAAAACACCCTGTTCAGTGTTTTTTGAACAAGATGGGAGTGGGGAGGTGTTGCTCTTTAAGGGGCATCTGAGTTGTTCTTGAAGCACTGGTTGGGGGGACACAGGTGTGACTTCTGACAAGCTGCCACACACCACGTCGAAGTCTGGGACTTCCTTTGGCCCAATTCTCTAGCTGAGTTGGGAGAATTCTGGCTGTAAACTGAAGCCAAGGCCCACCTCTCTTAACAAAAGAGGCCACATTTGCTGGGTTGAAAATCAGTTTCCCCCTTGGGGAGGGTTGGGCAGAGCGCCAGGAATGCCTCGTAAAGTCAGCTTCTTGATATTCTATCTGAAGTCAATTTACACAAGTCTCCACTTAGCTTTGATTTCATGGTATTTACAATATCCACCAAAAGCTCTGAATCGTCTGTTAGAACTTCAATGAAGAGGTCTGCTAGGGCACAGGGAGAGCTAGCTTCTGATGCCAAGAGGACACACAAGTACTGGTTTTACCCACCACCCCTCTCAAGAGAATAAGCAGGTGCAACACTGAAGACAAAGGTTCTATCAGACTTAGCAGTACGGTGTATTACTGTCTGCCTAGAGGGTCCCCCCAAACCAAGTACAGGTTGCTCTTAGAAGATAAGACGAGCAACCAGGACTCCAGTGACACTTTCAAGAGCCCCTACCCAAGCCAAAGCCTGCCTAGGATTGTCACATTCCTAGGGCTGGTTAACAAGGGGTTGGGGATTTGAGCAAATGCTTATTAAGTGGTTTCTGAAAATATTATTTTAAACCTCCATGCAGGGCTTCAGTTGGATTAAGGAGCCAGTTTTACTGGGCTACTCTGGGGTTTCAAGGGGGAACCTTCCTTAAAACAGGAACAATTACAATTACTGAGAATGATGATAGGATCGTTACACTTGTCTTGACCACGAGGGTGATGAACCTCTCAGTTCACCACATAGTTCAGTATGGTGACAAAAAGATAAATGTCACCAAGTTTGTTGTTATGCATTAGCAACGTCCCTCTGAATTCATAAGACTTGTGATTCTCAGCACTGCCCGATTACAGGAATTGTATATTGGTTACTTCCAGTAACATGACCTAAACAGGAATAACCAACCAACTTGAATTTTCTGTCTAATCACAAAATTGTGAATTTCTGATTATGAATTAGAAGTTCCTTAGACCTATCTCAAAACAAAACCTATCAATTCTTCATAAATTTGTAGGTGCTACTTAAAGTCACACAACTATATCAAGTATCACAATGTTTATTGATAGATACAAGTATATAAAATCAGGGCATGAACATGACTTGATAAATTAAGTAGACTTAATTTCAATACTATAATAAGAGGGACCAATTCAAATTCTCACCATTTGTTTCACACCCACAAAGACCACTTCAAGGGCATTTACGATCTCTCAAAACTGATCAGTTTTGTGCAAGTAAACCATGTTTCTTTTAAAAAGACTTGTGCACTTGCCCAGGCTCAAGGATATTAAAATCTAGCACATAAAGCCCATTACTAGAGGTAGAAATACAGGCAATATACTATTACGGCAACAACCATCAATTACAGTTAAGAATTTTTCTGTAACAACCAAATGGATAATCAAATATTGCAACAACTCAAGTATTACTGAGCAAAGTGCATTTCTACAGTATTCAGTGTTGCTATTCAGTTTTCTAACTTAAAACAGCCTATGATAACTGGCAGCAAAGAAGGTCCTTGCAATAGACTGCCTCTGCTTGAGAACTTATGATGTAATTATTGCATGCTGCTAATATACTATCTAAACATTAAAGATACTCCTAAAATATTTGATGGTAGACTATGATTAAGACATTACACTACAAAAAAACCTTATGCAGAAGGAAATCCTAACTGACGTGCTTCTGCTTTAAATATTGTGAAAACATTACAGCGGAATGAATTTTCGCAGTGGTTAGGTCAAATGCAGTTACATCATAGCAACAGTATGTTTTGCACAATTTAAGGCTTTGGCTGGTTCTTTTAGTCAGCTTCTTCCTCTGATTCTTCTTCTTCAGCAGTTTCTAGCCAGGTTAGCCACTGATTCACCTGTAAATTTGTAATTTAACGAAATAAGTAGTACTTACAGAAGACAGAATAGCAGAATTTTTTATTCCAGATCAAACAAACAACCTAGCTAAGGACAAAAGTTTTAGATAGTACCACACATTTTGTAATTGCAAACAGTCTTCAGAACCTACATTTGTGTATTAGCTGTAAGTTAAAGAATGGCTTAAGGACAGGAATAAAGACCCGGACGTAGAGAATGGACTTGAGGACACGGGGAGGGGGAAGGGTAAGCAGGGACGAAGTGAGAGAGTAGCACTGACATATATATACACACACTACCAAATGTAAATCAGCTAGCTAGTGGGAAGCAGCCGCATAGCACAGGGAGATCGGCTTGGTGCTGTGACCACCTAGAGGGGTTGGATAGGGAGGGTGGGAGGGAGACACAAGAGGGAGGGGATATGGGGATATACGTATACATATAGCTGATTCACTGTTATACAGCAGAAACTAACACAACACTGTAAAGCAATTATACTCCAATAAAGATGTTTTAAAAAATGGCTTATTATTTGAATTTGGGATTACAAGCTGTTTAGGAACTGTCGACTTGGGTGTCGTTCTTTGACACCACTCCCATTACAGTCAGGACTGTTTTAATATGGGACAGTGGCTCCTCCCAAACTTAAATACATTAGCAATGAAGCGGGGGTGGGGTGGTGGTGGAAAGGCACACAGGACAAAGATTCTGAGAAGTAGATCTCCAGCCCCACCCCGGAACTGTAGGATCAGATTCCCCAAGGACAAGACTAATGCTGTGAGGGTAATCCTCATGAAGATAGTTCCTGAACCTTAGGAATAAAGATACTATAGACCAGCATTTCTCAAAGCCTGGCCCCTGGAAAAGTAGTATGAGAATCACCTGGGTTGTGTAACACACACAAGCCTACTAAATCAGAATGTCTAGCATCAGACCTGGAACTTCCGTTTAAATTACTTTCCAGATGATTAACGTATGCTGTGGAATCCCCTGACATACAAGTTCTTCCCCATGGCTAGAATTCTACTCCACTAAATAAGATAAAAAATCACAGTATGAGAAATCAGAAACAATCTCATGTTACTGACAGTTAAAAAAAAGTCACAATCCAATCGTGTACAATCACCCTATCTCTGTAAGTAGCTTTACTTCTAAAAAAATGTTAGCCACCTCTAATCTAACAGCTTAGACACTACTAGGATTGAAGCCTTTTATTTCATAGCTTTACTTCATTTTGCTAACTGCCTACTTTACTACAGCTTTTAATTGTGAAGAATGACATGTATGTACAAATTACCAGGGCTATTTTGCTTGTATTTCAACTTTAAAAGGCTCATTATAAAACAATACCAACTGGAAAGAGCACACACCAAATTTCTCTCAAGATTTACCTGGAACAAAGCCTTGCCTTTCCCTGGAAACTCTTGGGTTATATCTTCTTTCCAAGCCAAGAAAGCTTCTTCTTCAATAATCTCCATGTCATAGAAGTGAACAAAAAAACGGAGTAACATGCCTAAAAGACAAAATGTAACCCCATTATTTAGTGTGCTGTTTAAGAATTGCCCCTCACTCATCACTCTTCTGATGTTGGTCCTCTCACCTTTCGGGAAGTTGCTATTGTAGCAGTGCACCTGAAGAGCATAGAGGGCACTGACTTGTAGATCAACGTGATCATGAAGGAACTTCTGCATTACTGGCTTGAAGGAAAGAAGCAGTTGTTTTTCCTGCTCTAACTGTTCTTTGGAAGGAGCAGAGGAAGAATCTGTTTCATCACTGGGCGGGTTTACTTCACTAGAAATGTACTGTAAGAAGCTGCACAGAAAGAGGTCTTGTTAGAACCTCAAAGTGAATTTTCTAGCTCAAGAAACAGACAATTCTTAGTCCCTTGCCTTGTAGACTTTTTTCTAGGAAACAAAACACAGGTTAACTCTCTCTACTAAATGCAGAAAACCACAACTCTGTTATCTTACCTAGTCATTAAGATGTTCACAAATCCTTTATCTACATGAAGTTTGGGAGAGATGTTATCTTTAATCCACTTATATATGGTTTGAGGAGATGGATCCAACTTTATTTGCTTTAACAGTTCCTTCTCCAATTTGAGGAGTGGGAATAAGAAACTCAGTCCCTTTCCTTCCAAGATCTCCAACATGCGGTCCTTATTCTGATCAATTTCTGAAGAGACAAAGCCATTCCCATCATCAGGTAGTTCATTTTACCTATGTTGGTCTAGAAAACTGCTCTACAGATGATTTTCCAAATGCACAAGATTCATGTAAAATAATAAGGAACTAACCTAGCAAAGGAAACTCAGTATTTGGACCAAATGAAAATAGTTAAATCATAATAACCTCTTCTTTTTATAAAGATGAAGTCTATCTGTGGGAATGCTTATTGTTATCTGGACAGGATAATCACACTGACCTATATAAATTCACTCAGGGTATTAAGGAATCCCCAGATTTAGTATTAAAAATAAACAAAAAAATCCCCAGCATTCTCTTACCTGGGAGCATTTTCTGCATATTGACCTTGCTTTGTTGGAAAAGCTCTGTTAACCATTCTCGATCTTGTAATTTAGCTAATTGCTGAAGACAAAGTAAGAAGAGAGGAAAATGGGTGCCACTTTCCAGTGGTTGAGCTAGTTCTGAAATGCTCACCAGCTCCGAAATGATAGCACGAGCTGCAAACTGTGCTAAATATGATTTCACCAAGGGGATGTCAACCTCCAGTTTGGGGCACTGGTCCAATACATTCAGGAAAGCCTTAGAAGGAATATATAACACAGTCAGTTTTATTAGTTTCCAAATTTGAAAGGCAAGAGTTCTTATGGAATCCGGAAAGTTTTCTACCTGCATGAAGTTGTCACTTGTGGCTATCCCTTCCTGTTTGAGTAAACTGATCAAAGAACTTGCTTTTTCTTTATCTTCATCACTTCTGTCTAGTGACAGGATGATTACTTTGCTTAACATCTCGGGGAGAAAGTGTTTAGGAGCCCTCATCTCTCTTACACCATTGACAGCTTCGTTTGCATTTCCACTATTCAGATATTCGGTTACAACAGTTTCCTGAAAAGAACAAAGTCCAAATATCTTTAGAGTTTTCCTATCTCAAATACACTCCATGAACCAGACTATGGGATTATTTGAGACTTACGGTTAATTTAAGCAGTTCTTCCTTTGATGGTGGTGGCTTTTTACTGGTCTTCGCAGGCTTTTCCTGAATAAGTGGTGGATTAGTTTTGAGACCAAGCTGAGGTGTCTAAAAAACAGCAAAATGGTAGATATGAATGTTTAATATTTTTTATTATTAAAAAGGAGCTTATGAATTTAAGAGAGAAGACATTAAAAAGCAGCCTTCAGACGTCTTCAGAAAGTACTGGAATGACAGAATACACTGTCATGCTACAGTGCATACCTGTCCCAGAGGTGGTGTCTGAGTGCGCGGTGGCTGTGCACTAGGAGGAATCATAGTTATCTGGGGCTGAAGCTTTGGCACTTGATTTTTATTCATTAGGAAAGACTGAGCAGGCCTCAGGCTAATCTAGAATTGCAAACAAATCAGAACAGATATCCAAGTTAACAAGCAGTTAGCTAACATATTAAATGCAACACTCCAACATCCTAAAGTTAATTCAGCATACACAAGCATGATAGAATCTATGGCAGAAATTTAAGTATCTTAAATAACTAAACAGGTACTCCATGTTATTAGGTTTAATTTCTGGCAAGAAAACTAAAGACCTGATGCACACAAAAATAAAATACTGTTATAAATCTTATACCAGAATTCTCCAAGGATTAGCATCACTAAAATATTAAAAACCAAAAAATTTAATTAAGAGTTTAGAAAACATTTTACTTTATTCTAAGTCATTCTATTTGTAGGGAAGTCACAATAAAAATCTCAGCAACCATTTTCCTTGCTCTAACTGAAGACTTTTAAGACATTTGCCCTCATATCTCATAATCTTCGCTCACAGGACGCTGGACATCCAAAGAAAAGAAAAAGTAGTACAGAAAAGAGAGAAAGAAGGTAAAGAATTCCAGCATTAAGTCCTCTTAATAACGCATCTTTTTATAATCATCGGGCAATAGATTTCTGAATTGACAAACTATGGTATATAAGTAACATAGGCAAATGTACCTCATCTGCATTAAGCTGTCCTTTCTTAGAAAACCGAGGTGGCATATCCTTCGACTGTCCTTGCAGCTGGGATAAGAGTCCCTGACTCTGGTTATGGTAGAGCTGGCTTAGCCCCTATTTCAGAAAGAGAGAAAGAAAGTCTAGATAAAAAGGGGTCCACAAATTATGGTAATCAAGTACCAAAGGGATGAGGCCAAGCCATAGGAAAGCTTAACTGAATTTGCCCAGAGAAAGTAAAAGGTGAAACAGGAAGAATAAATATCTAACCTAACTTACGTAAAGCGATGTGACTTTACTAATACTTTACTAATCTTAAGGATAAGCATTTTACCCAGTTTGAAATAACTGTCAAAATTTGGTTTAGAAAAACACAGTGTTTTTAGGTTTCCTAAACCTGAAGTATCTGTCCTTTTAAAAAAGCAAATCTATTCATATACATTCCAAGATTTAATACCTGTTGCCTAAACATCCTTAAATGTTTTCTTACCTGGCTTTTCATAAACTTGCCTCCCATCTCCCCAAACTGCGATTGTGTGGGAGGCAGGATGTGTCCCCCATGGCCATTGAAGAGTTGATTTGAACGATGACGCCCCATGGTGGGTGAAAATCTATCCTGGATAACTCCTGGACCAGTACCAATTCCGCTACCTTAAAATATGGACATGAAGAACTCTTTACTATTAAAATGTTAAAACTCAGTTTTTAATGTAACCAAACCACTATTTTGTTCAAAATCACCTGGCATTTGTCCAAACATATCAGCAAGTCCTCCAAGTGGGTCCCTATCCATTTTCATCCTGGGTGGCATGAACGGTCCCTCCAGAAAGAAGTCACTTCTCATCCCTTGAGCCATAGGAGCAGGAATAAACACTCCTAGATCCTTCAGAAATGAAGTGAATAAACACTTATTTCTGAACACTGTTCTACATAAAACTAAACTTCTTATATTGGAAAACTAGAAATACTTCCCTCGACTATTAAGAGTGCTATTTATATAATTTCTATAAACAACTTCTTCTCTTAAAAGGGCATACAAGACACCATAAACATTAAGCTCTACTGGTAAGATGAGACAGTCTCAAAAAGTTTAAGAAGGTCTTAGTGCTATTATGAATTTAAAACCCACTTGATTAAAAACAAAGCAAAACTTACTTTTACTGCATCTTGACGGATTTGATTGATCGTCTTTGGTCCATTGTCAAGAAAAGCCTTGCGAGGAACCCAATGGTGTTCTCTCAACTCTACGGTATCCTTTAATATAAAGAGTTTTAATAAGTATTATTTTAATATTCCTAAACACAAAGTCAGCATACCTAAAGAAACCAGTTTTACCTGCAGCAGGAAACGAATCCTCGCTGGCAATTCCTTACTTAACATCAAGGAGCACATTCGGGCAAAGTACTGATCCATTAAGGACTGAAAGAAAAAATATATATACTCTCAGAAGAAAACGCTGAAGGCAAATGTATACTATTTAAGGCTTCTAAGTATTATCAAGGTTAATGACTAATGGCAATCCTCTGTATCACAAAAATAGGTTGTTTGATTTGAATAAATATCAAGACAAGCTTACACTGTTTCTGTCAGCAACACACATACCTTGGCTCGTTCATGGTCTAACCTAGGTCCCACTGTCCTCATTATCTGACAGAGGCACTCCAAATCCTCTCCCATATCTTTGAGTTGGACTCTCTTCTTTTTTTCCAAAAGCTACCAAAAGAAACAAATGTCACATGTTTATAAATCCTTCTTGGGGGGCTTCCTTGGTGGTGCAGTGGTTAAGAATCCGCCTGCCAATGCAGGGGACACGGGTTCGAGCCCTGGTCCGGGAAGATCCCATATGCCGCGGAGCAACTAAGCCTGTGCACCACAACTACCAAGCCTGCGCTCTAGAACCCTAAAGCCACAACTACTGAAGCCCAAGTGTCTAGAGCCTGTGCTCCGCAACAAGAGAAGCCACCATGATGAAAAGCCTGCGCACCTCAATGAAGAGTAGCCCCCTGCTCACCCCAACTAGAGAAAGCCCGCACACAGCAACAAAGACCCGACACAGCCAAAAATAAATAAATAAAATAATTTAAAAAATAAAAATAAATCCTTCTTGGTTTAGATGTAGCACTTTCCCTTAAGTCTGCATTGACTCATAGTTCCTACAGTTCCTACAGTGTCTAGTATAGAACTCTTTATCTGGTTTCTGTTGAAGACATCCCTCCAAACTGAGCAACTTACACATAGGTAGGCATCAGTTCTACCCCTACCTTGCAAAATATACTGCATATTTCCATATTTACAACATTTAAATAACAATTTTGCTGGCAATCTAAAATATTTAACTAGCCTACCAACACTCTCACATGGCAAAGTTATAAATTATAATTGACCCATTTCCCCCAAATAACGATGTACCCAGTGATTAATGTAAGCTTACATTCCTGCTCATACTTACTGTTTTGATGCACTTATGAAGGATAGATTCATGAATAAGATCAAGCTTTCCAAGTTCTCCAATGAATTTGATGTTCCCCAACATCTTGATCTTAGCAATGGCTCTCTGTTCCTCCTCCTCGGGGAGGAGGGGATTTTCACGCTTATCATAGACTGAAATAAGTTAAGAATAAAGTCAACATTCAGAATTAAGTTGAACATATACAGTACTACATATTACCAAACAAATGCTCACCATCAACATTTCTGGTTCGGTTTTCAAATTCATCTTGTAATTTGGAAATTAGGAGGCGTCTGAATGTCTATTGGAAACAAAAGACGCTTTTGTCAGGGCTTGCTAATGAAAACTTTCCAATCAACTTTAAATAAGCAAGCAAACACTACCACTTACTGTGCTTTGCTTCTGTCCTGGCTGACCCTCTGCTGCTGGGCCATCAAAGTTTGGTGCATCTTCTGCCAATCGCAGACATAGCTGAGCATACAGTGAGCTATACTTTGGCTCTTCTAGGGCTTTGTCCACAATCTAAAATAAATGACTTTTTAAAACTAAATATGACAACTTTTGAAAAAACCTTTCTTTATAACTTAATACTTCCTTGTAGTCTTAAGGATCTTGAATCTCACAAATTTCTGACAAATTCTCTATGCCTCATCCATAACCTGGGAATAAGAACATCTCTTTTGTAAGGCTTATTGTGTACACTAAATCAGGTGAGGCATGTAAAGTGCTTTAGCACACAGCCTGGAAAAATATAAGCACTTAAATTTTGTAAGCTGTTGCAGTGTACCAAAGAAGTCTAATTACACAGATCTCATACTAGCAAAACCCTCCCCCCTCAGGAGTTGAAATTATCTTGGAAAAACTATAAACAGATGCTAGAATCACATCAACTATCATAAAACTCATTTCCAAAACCAAAATATGGCGTTTTGCACATAAGGAAAAACAAAGCAAACCCCCCTTAATAGCCTAATAACCCAATTAACCCTGCAACACAACACATACAATTTAAAATGACTTAAGTCTGATACCATTAAAAGTTAGTGCTTTTCAAAAAAAAAAAGTTAGTGATTTTCTAAAACAAAATAACCCCCCAAAAAACAAAAAACCACCAGTGTTCAGAGATACATACATCTAATGTGTAACTCACACCTCAGTTTTAAGCAATAATGCAAATGTAAAAAACAACAACAACAACAACACACACACACCCCAACCTGGGTTAAATCTTTTCCTCTCCCTTTCGGTTAAGCCAACATTTAACTTACCAGCAGTATGACCCCTTTAAGGATGAGTTTAGACTCTACACCCACATTGAGGAGCTCAAGGCATAGCTTGTCAAACTTCTCAGGAGTAAGCTTATTTAGTATGCTAGGAAAAGAGGATTCAGACTAGGTATCAGCCAACACACAAGGAATTATTTAGTTGAAAAATCGCCTTTAAATTATGTTCATTTTTTCCATCACTTTCCCCTTTAATATCAAGACATAGTCTTCTTAACCCATCTAACCAAAATTGAAATCAACCTGTTATTTAAAATGTATCTACCTAATTGTGGGGTCCCCAGCTGTTGGACAAGAAACTCACATCCTCAAAACCTAGATCAAGAGCCTCCTTAATATCAAGGCTAGATCCAGGAGCTAAAACCGTTATGTTCTGTGCATCACTGGGTACACAGCAGGCATAGGAAATGTCAGCACAATGCGCTTGTGCATTTTAACCCAAAGACCGAAAGCAACTAACTCTGAGCCCCAAAACATGGATGTGCCAATTTTCAGCTTAAAACTGTCAACACTGGCATTCATTAAAATAGACTTAGGGCATGAACATTGCCTTCTAAGTAATACAGCATACACACAAAAGAAACACAGTTAATCCATTTCCTCCCTCCTTTTATTTAAAGGACAAAACAGCCCTGATAAACTTACCCTCTTACTTTCCTGAAGATCGCATCATGTCGTTCTTTTTCATTTGCGGAGTTGTTTGCTGCGGAGTTGTCATCTCGTCTAGTGCTTCGTGCAGGAATCCATTTCTGAGCGTTTTGCCCTGGGGTTTTCCCCAGGAACTCGCTAGTAAAAAATTAAGAAAATAAAGATTAAGACAACTTGAAACACAGCATCCACTCACATATCAAATGTCATACAGATCAGAAATCCTTCTAAACAGAAAGAAGTTTAGGTTTTTCTCAACTTCCCTTACAACTAAGCAACTCACAACCAGTGGTTCTCAAACAATACTGTATATCAGAATCACCTGAAGGGCTTGTTAAACGATTCCTAGGCCCACCCCAGTTTCTGCTTTAGTGGGTCTGGGGTAAGGCCCGATAATTTGCATTTCTAAGCTCCCAGGTGATGCCAGTGTTGCTGGTCCAGGAGACACACCACAAGAACCAACATCTTCTAATGTCTTATGACCATGTTATACCCATACAGATTTACTACAATTTAGTATGGACAATAATGGCTGGCTTCAGAAATAACATCAGTGAAAATAATCCAAGGTGTAACAGGATAAAATAGCAGTTGAGAAGTCAACTCACATTAGATGGTTTGGCTAAAAAATAATTAAGAACTGATATTCTAAATTTACGATATGTAACAGAAATCATACCCATTAAGATAGGATTCCTGATGCCTTATTAACTATGCTGTAATGCATTAGAAACACCATTAACCTAAATCTGTTATTTACAGAAGTCATTCTTTTCACATGTTTACTATACCTGTTGCCAGCAGTCTTGGGATAGTGCTGAGGTGCACCCCTACTTCCTCCTCCGCCCGAAGAAGCACTATTTAACAGAAAAAAAAAATTTTTTTTTTAAAAAGTATACCCCAAGTATATTTCACTCAAAACAGATAAAGGATCTCTTTAATTATTCTGCATTTCAGTAACTACACCACAGATGAAGACTGAACTTAGGCCCAATGGAAACCCAAGTAATTAATTACATTTATTCTTCAGATAGCAAATAGGAAACAATGACAATTTTAGGGTTTTAAAAAAATGTACACGGCACATTATAAATTAAACCTGCATCACAATTAAATCAGAATTACTTGGTGTGGTTATTCCTTTGGTTTTGTGATTAGACTTGTCACAATAATTGCCAAAATAAATCTACACAAACCTGAAACGAGAAGCACCCCCTTCTGCAATCGCACTCTCCACTTTGGCGGCTTGACAACGAAGAATCTTCAAAAGAATAATATTAATGGATAGGGTGGGGAGGGAAGGGGATGGGAGAAATGAAAAACCTAGAATGAGAAAGAGTACCAAAATTAGACACCGCTATCATACAAATCTGTAAACCCGCTTCAATTACAATTTATTTCAGAGCCTGACACTGCAGTTGATTGACCTTACACTGCATTGCAGATCTCGCAAGACTAAAATAGAATGTACTCGAAACACAAATGGACAATAAAATTTTATTTTGTTTACCACCCGGAAATTCTCGTGTTCAAGGACGCAAGGAAGTGCCTACATAGAAATGTAAGAACCTCTCAAATGCTAAGAACCAATCCTTAAGAAAGCCACATTCTACCTCCTTTACAGCTGAGCACTGAGATCAGTAATAGACAACCTAACTCTTAACAAGACGGGCACGTCCTGGGAAAACAGTTGTAAGTTTTTACTGCCTCAACAACGAACTACACTGAATAAGGGGTAACTGAAGACGGCTTTCCCCACTGTTCACTCTTAACTGGGCGCACAGGGCCCGTCAGAAGACCGGGGCCACAACATGGCAGCAGGAACCTCCGCCCCATTTTTTCCTTTCCTGGGAACAAAAGAGCAGTGGATTCCTCCCACCCAGGCCCGAGTTAGGGAAGTGCTTCCGACAGCCTCTCGCGAAACCGCCGCGGGCAGGCCTCGGGGAGGAGTGGAGGCCGCCCCCGCGGCCCGGCTCTTTGTTCTCAGGCAGGAAGGCGGCCTCCTTCCCACCCGCCGCCTCCAGCGGCCCCCTCCCACCCATAAATCCCCGAGGAACTGACAGCCGCCTCGCTGCTCCCTCCCCACCCGACAAAAACTCAAAAACCCTCGCTTCCCTCCCCTCTCCCGTCGCAGGCGAGGCTCGCCAGGCAGGCCCTTCGCTCCTCCACCAAGGGCAGCCCGGCCGCTCCCCGCCAGCCCCGGGCCTCATACACTTTCTCCCCGCCGGGAGGCCGGGCTCCGGGACTCCTCCACCTCGGCTGGTCCCGCGCCAACGGCCGGGCCCTCCCCGCCGGCCCGCATCCCTCCCCCCAGCTCGCACCGCCCCGCCACGCTCTCCCCGTCTGAGCACACCCGCGCCCGGGCTCCGGCTCCGCGGGGGACGGCCGCCGACAGCCACAAAGACGTCCGGGGGGCGCCAGGTTCCTTCTACTCCGTCAGCAACGGGAAGGGAGAACAAAGGGGAAGAAATTTCAGGTGCCCGAAGCGCGGAGGAAACGCTAGAAAAGGGTCGCCCCGCCCGGCTCGCGGCCGCCATTTTGTACCGCTCGAGAAGAAGCGGGCAGGGGCGGCGGCCATTTTAGAGCGCTTCACTCGGCGGCGGCGGCGGCGGCAGCGGCAGCAGCTCCACTCACCTTCACCGAGAACTCAGCAGCTGCCCCTGCAGCTGCCTCCTCAGGATCCGGTCGTCGGGGACGGGGAAGGGAGGGGGAGGGGAACGGAAAACAAAAAAGGGGGAGGGAAGGGGGAGGAAGGAGTCGGGACTGGCTTGAAACTCTCAGTTCAAAAGAGTCGCTGCTGCAGCCACCACCCAGTTCTCGCCGCCACCTCCATAGAGCTCCGACTCGCTGCTGGCGCTGAGGCGTGTCTGAACCCGAACTTATCACTCTAGGGCAGCCGAACCCACCAGAGCCGCCCCGAATGGCTCCTTTGCCACCCAATCAGCGGCCCGGCTTCTGCCTGCCGCCAATCAGCGCAGGGTGGCGGGGAGGAGCCACAGGGCCAAGCTCGGTTGCGGCGCAGCCCCTCCGCAGTGCGCAAAGCCATATTCGCGAAGGCTCTGAGGCCAAGCCAGTGGCGTAAGGCACCGTCGGGTTGCGGTCCATTTGCGTAAAGTCCTAGAGCCCTTTGAGTCTGCGTTGGTGTGGCTGCCTTGTCTTCCTCCTGTCTCTTTGTTCCTGGAGTCCGTATCCCATGCTCGAGATCTACAGCCTCCAGCCCCTCTACCTCGTTTTCTCACCGGGAATGTGGGAAGGAAGCTCGCCCTTCCACCCGACCCTGTCCTTGGCGTGTGCGAGCTCTGCTTTTCCTCGCGCCCCCGAGGAGCCGAGATTGCCCCTCGCAGGCTGGGCCTCCTTGGGACGGGCCTGTAGGGCTAAGGCCTGGCGCCCCCGCGGTGCTGCGCCGGGAATCGTTGGTCTCCAGGTGCTCGGCTTCGGCAGCCTTTAGGTCGGGGAGCCGGGAGAGTAGAGTTCAGGAGAAAAGACGATGCATCTCCAAGCGTTAAAAGAGCTTCATTCAGTTCCCTATTGATTCCACCCCCTGCTGAGTGAATGAGAAAGGGATGAAAGGAAGGGGTTTATTGTCTTTGTACCTCACTAGAGAAGCAGCTTTTCCCAAAGGAGTGTCCTGCCAGCGGTCACGGAGGAAGACCTAGAATATACCAGAATTCTTTGGAAGAAGTGTTTGCGGAGGGCGGGAGTCTGGAGGATTTTAATTGCCAGCTCCTGATTTGTTTTTTAAGCACACTGAAGACTGACAGCCGTATATTTCCATTTTACAGAAGGTCCATCCTAACAAATAGGATTAGGCTTTTCAAAGCCGGCAGGTTGAACTATTTATACTTCTTGGTTAATATTTTAAGGGAGAGTGGCAGTAAAATGAAGGGTTCCATCGTATGCGACATTTTAGCTATACAAAAATGAAGTCATATTTCCATATACTTAACAGAAATGTCTCCATCTTCATCTTGAATATAGTTCTTGATATAATGTGTAATCTAAAGGAAGAAACTGTGTGTGTGTGTGGGGGGGGGGTGTTTTAACGTGGATGACGTTTAAAGAAAGTGTCCAACAAAGGGCAGGATATCCAAGGATTCAAACCTGTTTGACACGTCAACAGCTTTGGGGTTGAAAGTACCTAGTCCTCAATACAATTTTCAACCGAGGTGCCAGTTTTTCTTAGGACATTTACACCTGATTGTGGAAGGGTGTGGTGGGCCCTGAAGGTTTCTAACACAATTCCAGCATCTTTAGCTCTTTGCCGTATATTAGGCTGATCATTCCCCCTCATTATTATATTTTTCTAAAATTATTGCTATCAAGTCAATTTCACTTGAACTTTAACAACTGGAAAAGATATTTTCACCCTTGGAGTTAGTTACAGGTAAAAAAAATTTTTTTAAAAGGAAACTATATTTTTAGGAAAGGTAAAAATTGTGTTTCAAATACAAGAAGTTCAACTTTGTAATTTTAGGACCCTTTTAGCTTCAAAAATAACACCAGAATAATATTTTAAAATAATTTCTGTAGGGCTTTACAGTTTGCAAAAAAGCTTTCATATATATGTGATATTTTTACATAACTGGCTTACATTCTTCATGATTGATAATACATTAATATGATAGAAAGAATAGTGTTCAAAAACTACTCTAGGTTAGACTTCAAAGAGAGTATTTACTGAATCCTAAAACCTGGATGGTCTTTTAATTGAGGAACTTGAAACTCAATAATTAAAAATAAAAGAGGTTTTATTTAATTTTTGCTAATTGTGAACCCCCTCTGCTATGGGCTTTGCAGGTATGAGTGTATGTGAGAAATTGGGCTAAGAGCAATAAAGTAGAAATACGGATAAAACACAATCTTTCAATTACCTTCCAATCAGTGGGCGACGCAGATATTCACATTTTGAAATATTTCCATCACATCATGGTTGTATGAAAATTCAAGTCATCTGGAATTTAGCTTTTAGTTTATAGAAAATTGAATTTTAAATACACCCACTTCAATCTGCTCATTTTAACACTTACATTTTATGTCAGTTTTCTAAAGATTGTGAAGCTCTTACAGTACTGACTGACTTGTTAACTTATAGATATTTGCATTATTTTAATTAATAATGTCAAATGCTAGTTATTATCTTCTCTGTGCTTAAGGGTTCCCCAATCATACATCTCCAGCCCAGATCTCTTACTGTCTTCAATTCTGAGTTTCTAACAGCCTATTTATCAGAGATGCAAACTTGCAGCCATATTTAGTCTAGGCCATACAGTAGTTTTAAACATTTGAATTAGTTGACATTGAAAATTTAGGAGATTTTACATACAAATCTAGATTTCCATCGTTTCATGAAAAATCTTAAAATATGGCAATACTGGGCCTGAAATTCCAAAAGGGCAACATTCAAGTATAGCTGAGTAGTGACTGCCTCATCTAGATGTTTTCTCTTCATTCCACCACAGTGAAATCTGACTTGATTCACTCATTTATGTTCCTGTGTGGCCTCTATAGCCATTTTTCTTTTTTTTTGTTATTTATTCAAATTAAACAGACTCAGTATTAACTGACCATCTTCCTATTACAAGGAAAAGGAGCAGACCAGCTAGTTCAGATATCTTCTCTACCACTTACTGTGTGACTTTGGGCAAGTTTAACTGCTCTCCTTAGTTTCTGAATCTATAAAATGGGAATAACTGTATTTACAGAGTTGTTGTAAAGATTAAATGAGATAATATATGTAAAGCCCATAGCATAGTCCCTGATGTAGTAATTACTTAATGTCAGTTACTTTGTTGTCAATAATATTGATTATCCAACTGCTTCACAACTATTTTAGTTTTGCCAAGGATTCCACTATTCTTCTATACTAGAAACTTGACTATTGCACTATTCTATACTAGAAACTTTGATCAGGTATAACATTCAATTCATTATTGAGTCCCAGTGTTACTTCCCTCTAAATCATCTTCTTCCTACATACATCTGCTTTCCTACAGTGTCATTGCTTGCATGCTAATGTAGGTCTTAGTAATTGTTCCTCCTGAATTATTGAAAAATTCTGGTTGTTCTCCTATAGTGTTTCCCCTCTATGCTGTATACTCATATTAGTCTTCCTTAAAACACTTTTTTTCCCCCAGCATATTACTACCATGCTTAAAAGAATCTTAGTGCTTCACTGTTTTCTACATCAGTTTGATCTCAACCTCGGCTGCACAGTAGAATCACCTGGGGGAACCTTTTAAAACTCCATGTCTTGGCTGCATCCAAGACCAGATAAATCCGAATCTCTTAGAGTCGGATCCAGCATCAACAGCTTTTAAAGCTCTCCAAGTAACTCTAATGTGCAGTGAAGTTTTGAGAAACACTGTAGCAGTTCAGAGTAGTATAGAAATGATGACATTTACAGCTGAAAAAAAACCTAGGAAAAGAAAACTGGACTCTGGAAACAGTAAAAGACTTTGCCCAAGTAGGGAAACAGGCATTAGAACCCAGGGATCCCACTTCATATGCCTTTGCCTGGCTTTCAGACCCTTCATCTGCTGGCCCTACCCTACCTCTTCTATTGGCCTTGTTTTTCACCACTCCCAGACACCCAGTGGTCTCTCATAGAGCCAGTTAGGCTGGTATTGCTGCCTCCAAAAATTCATTCCCACTAGTGCTCCATGGCTTGCAATTTTGAGGCCATCCTTATTTATCCCCTTTACTGTTTCATTTCTGAAGCACCAATATGAGTATTTAAGTACCCTGCTCAAAAACCTCAGTAGGTCTCCCCTAAGAGAATAACATCAGGACCCCTTAGTTTGGCATAAAAGGCCCTTTGTAATCTGGTTTCAGACTACTTCCCTGTTTCTGGACACATCCCTCCTCCATTTTTTGTTATTCATAATCTAGTTCTACAGTACTCAAATTTTGCTCCATTATAACACCCATGTTCTATAACATATGACCAAAATTTGGTGGTCTTTTTCTACTTGGCAGAAAAAAATAAGGCTAATGAGTTAATCTACTAATAGCTAGGCAAGGAGCTTGGGCTTAATCTCTGTTTTCAAAGAGCTCACAATCTAGATGAAGAAAAAATATATACACCAATTACATACAAGGGCAGGAAAGGGTAGAATCAATGCTAAACTGAACAACCAAGAAAAAATGCTGTAAGGTTTCATAAAGGGAATAATAGGGGATGAGGCTGGGGCCATCCTTCCTTGAATGCCAGAATGATGATTTAGGACTGACTATATGGGCAAAGAAAGTTCTTGAGCTGATCAGACCTCTAGTTTAAACCAGAAAAGTTGATCAGTTTTACATGATCAGAGTGCCGTTTTAGGGAAATTAACCTTGTGGCTTATGTAGAATGGATTGAAAGGCAAATCTGGAGATAGGGAGGTCAGTTAGAAGGCTATGTACTGCAGTATTTTTATGGGGCTTACTTTTATCTCCCTTCCAAAATTGTAAGGCCATTGAAATGGGGAACACTTCTCTTGACTTCAAATAGAGTTCTTTGCACACAGCAGGAGCTGAGAAAATATTTGTGCATATTATCTTTTTGACATTTATTCATTCCTTTTTCTCTTGGCTTCCATGACTTTACACTTTCCAGGATTTCCTCCTACTTCATTGGCTCCTTCACCAATTCAGCTGTCTCTGCTGGCTTCTCCTCCTCTGCTTGACCTCTAAATATGAAAGTATCCAAGGATTTATTCTGGGCCTTCTCTTCCCTCTGAGTACTTTTTCCCTAGGTAAGTCATCTGTCCTATGACTGTAAATACCATTTATATGATGATGATTTCCAAATTCATATCTTCATCTCTGATTCATTCCCCCCCCCATGCAAGCTATAGATATATATCAAATTGCCTACTGAAATTTCCCCTTGGATATATAATAGGCATTTCAAATTTAACATGTTCAGAATAGTTTTTCCTCCATTGATCACCATCTGCCAGTTGCTAAGGCCCAAAACCTATGAATCATTCTTAATTCCTCTGTCTCTCATCTCCTGTATCTAATTCATCAGAAATTCTATTGGCTATATCTCCAAAATATATCTTAAGTTGGTCCACTTCTCTTGATCTACCTTGCTGTCACTTGAATCTAACCACCTTTATCTCTAGTCTGGGTTACTTCAATTGCCCCCTAACTGGTCTCTCAACTTCATCTCTCGCTCTCCACTACGTTTTCTACTCACAAGGCTGTCATCTTTTTAAAATGTCAATCAGATAACACCACTTGTGCTTAAAGCCCTTGATCATGGATATACATTACATCCACAGTAAAATCCAAACTCTCATTGTGGCCTGCAAAGCCTTACATGATCCAGCCCTTGACTATCACTTTGACCTTGTCTCCTACCATATTCCTCCTTGACCTCTCTGCTTTAGTCACACTGGCCTTTTTTCTTCTATTCTTCAGACATATCCAGTTCATGCAAAGCTTTCTACTCCTCAAACATGCAAAGTCTATGGCTACTTATTTTTCAACTTCCACTGCTCCCAAATTTCTTATTCCAGTTTTTTACATGGCTGGCTCTTTTTCAAAATTTAGGTCTCAGCTTTATGAGCTTATGGTCACCTTTGTAGAAAAGCCTTCCCTGATCACCCTATGTAATGTTTCCTCTTCCAGGCACTCTATCACATTACTCCACTTATTTTTTTCATAGTCCTTATCACTATCTGAAATGATTTTTTCCATTCTTTCTTGTGTATTATCTGCTTACCGCATTAGGATGTAAGCTCAATGACAGCAGGTAACTTGTCTGTCATGTTCACTGTACTTTAGATACAGTACTTAGAATTGTTCCTGACATATAATAGGCAGAATAGTTCCTGACATATAATAGGCATCAATAAATATTTACTGAAGACAAGAATATACATTCTCTCATTTGAGTCTCAGTACAAGTCATGTGGGGTAAGTAGGGAAGTGTCATTTCCCCAATTTTACAGATAGGGAAATTAAAAGAGGTAATAATTACTTTTCCAAAATAATTGTTCGTTTGTGGCAGAATCTCATACTTTCCCAAGTGCACCAAGATCCCTCCTATAGCAACATGAGTAACCATAATGGGGATATTCCTTTTTTTTTTTTATCACTTTTGCATGCAATGTATAAAGGTGCTTGCATTAGTTTCTTATGGCTACCATAACAAATTGTCCCAAAGTAGGTGGCTTAAAACAACAGAAATTAATTTTCTCACAGTTCTGTAGGTCTGAAGTCCAAAATCAATGTGTTGGAAGGGCTGTACTTCCTATGGAGGCTCTAGAGGAGAATCCATCTCTTGCCTCTTCCAGCTTCTGGTGGCTGTTGGCATTCCTTGGCTTATGACATTTCTCTCTGCTCTGTCTTGGCATTGCCTTCTTCTCTGTGTGTGTGTCACAAAACTCCCTCTGATTCTCTCTTATGAGGATGCAAGTGATTGCACTCAGATAATTCAGGATGAACTCCTCGAGATCCTTGATTATATTTTTGCCATATAAGATAATATTCACAAGTTTGAGGGATTAGGACATGGGCATTTCTTTTGGGGGCTACCATTCAGCCCACTTCAGTGCTCATAACATATTAGTGCAAAGCTAAATTCTTGGACTTCTATTTCACAGGTCAGTCTTTATTTGGATCATCATTCATCCATTTAATGAATATTTAGTGAGCACACAATGCATGCTTTTACAGTACTAGAAGTTGGGTAGACATCGATAAACAATTCTAAGCACTTTATGCTTTGGGTAAGAAAGGGTGCCATTAATAATTACATTGGGACAGTGGGCATAAACCAGGACTATACCAGATAAAGACATGTGATCGTCTTGCTTATGATGCATATTGTTAGGACAACAGAATGAAATAAACCAAGATCCTGCCTGTTAGTATTTTTCCCTTTGCTGTTTTTTTTTTCTAAGTCAAACATAGTGTTTATAAAGTTCTTAAAGAGATAGATAGCTCTCATTGAACTTCATCAGTATGGATACCTCTTATACCTTTGGGTATAGGACTTGTAAGCTGGAAGTGGGAGGCCCATTTCAGGGCAAATTTTCTTTATCAGATGGGCCAGAGACACACCTGAGCCTTAAGTAGAGGAGGATAACTGATGCTTTCAGTTCACTGCATTTCATAATTTTTTTAGAAAAAATAAATTTAGGGAATGGGTAATGTTCATCTGCAAGAAACACTGCTGGCAGGTGATCAAGATTACTAGCAGTTGGGAATTCCCTGGCTCTCCAGTGGTTAGGACCCGGTGCTTTCACTGTGGTGGCCTGGGTTCAATCCCTGGTGGGGGAACTAAGATCCCACAAGCCTCGAGGCGTGGCCAAAAAAAAAAAAAGATTACTAGTAGTGGCAACTTAGATGATATAGTCTTCATGTGCAATTCCTAGTATTCCTTTCTTTCCAAAGTAAAAAAAGCATATGTGAATGCAACTTACTAAGAAAGCTATTATAGGGATAATATTGCATCCACTCTAATTTATTAAATAAGAAAATAATTTGCAAACTTTGGTACTTTATATAATTTTTATTAGTGACAATACTTATTTACAGTACATCTTACAACTAATGTGACCAAAAAGTGTGCTAAAACAATGCAGTTAAAGAATCATTGTTCTTGAAAATGTAAATTATGGAACTGAAATAGATACTTCAGTGCCATAAACCAAGTATTTAATCATGTTTTGGAGGGCAGTAAGTACACATGTCCAGAGCATCGATTATATACACTTGATAATAATTTGTAAAGTGCTCAGGTTTACTCTTTAAACAATGTTTTCATTGCAGGAGAAATATTCTTATTTCCATTTCACAAATGAGGAAACTGAGATTTGGAGAAGCTAACTGACTTGTGCATGTCTACTTTCTTTAAACTTTTATTCCAGTGGTTTTTCTTTACTTTATACTTCATCTCTTAATAGAATATATAGTTTTCAGAATTAAAGTAATGTATGGTACTTGTTTAATGCCACTAAACCATTTACCTGAGTCTGAATAATATAATCAAAGCAGCTGTGATGATTAATTTTTTTACTTTAACTTGCCAAGGCCACAGCGCCCAGATATATGGTTGAACGTTCTGGATGTTTCTGTGAAGGTATTTTTTGGATGAGATTAACATTTAAATTGGTAGACTTTGTAAAGCAGATTACTCTCCATAATGTGGGTAGGCCTCACCCAATCAGTTGAAAGTCTTAATAGGACAAAGACTGATCTCCTTGAAACAAGAAATTCTGCCAGTAGATTGCCTTTGGATTCAAACTGCAGCTCTTCCCTGAGTCTCTCCCTCTCCCTCTCTCTCTATAATTAGGAAACATTGTGGTCAGGCTGAGTTGTCTTCTTAAGAGAAGCTGAAATTAATCTCATTCTCTCACTACCTTTGGAAAGTTGATTAATTTTAAAAGCTGGTCAAATTTTTAAATTGGAAGTATAGGTATGCAAGACATTTAAACACTCAGTTACTAGGGTGCGAGTTTAAAAATCCAGGGGATGGGTTATTTATGCTGTTGCTCTGAGAACTGGTATATATATTTATATGTACTGGAGTGAAATTATGGTTCTGGATCATCTACTAACTTGTTCGAAAACTTAAGCTAGTTACTTATTTTGTGTATAGGAATTATTGAATTTTCCTAGAGATGTGCTATATGAATACATGTTTCTTTTTTAAAATAATTTATTTATTTATTTATTTTTGGCTATGTTGGGTCTTCGTTGCTGTGCGTGAGCTTTCTCTAGTTGTGGCGAGCGGGGGCTACTCTTCGTTGCAGTGCGCGGGCTCTTCATTGCGGTGGCTTCTCTTGTTGTGAAGCACAGGCTCTAGGTGCGCAGGCTTCAGCAGTTGTGATACGTGGGCTCAGTAGTTGTGGCTTGCAGGCTCTAGAGTGCAGGCACAGCAGTTGTGGCGCATGGGCTTAGTTGCCCCGCACCCTGTGGGATCTTCCCAGACCAGGGCTTGAACGTGTGTCCCCTGCATTGGCAGGCGGATTATTAACCACTAGGCCACCAGGGAAGCCCCATATGTTTCTCTTTATAAATCTTATTTGAGTTTCTCTGATGAAAGAAGGATCAATAATGATAAGAATCAAGTATGAGGATGATGACAATAATCATGATGATAGTAATAATGTTTCAAAGCTTTGCAGCACTGTTTTTCTGAGAAGTCCAAAGCACTTTCCCATTTCAGATCATGATATCTTTGAGGGGGGATGGTAAAGGGTAGGTAGTATCACAATTCTACAGATGATGCGACTGAGGTACTCTGAGATCTATATTTAGGGTCTTGCCCTTGAGTTGCACAAAACAGGGTCTAGAAACCAGGATACCCAGTTCCCTGCCCAAGTACTTTCCCTTCCCTTCTTTTAAATTTGGTTGCCTCCTATGGTCCCTGAACTGGGAATTAAAATACAGAAGAGTGTTCATTTTTACCCACCAAACTATAAATTCATTATATGTGATTGCTCTGGCTTACATAAAAATTGCCCAAAGTGTAGTAGCCATTCTATCAATAATTTTGGTAGGATGATTTGTGTGCTTCTGAAGATTATTGAAATATTGAGACTTCCTTGGTGGTCCAGTGGTTAAGACTCCGTGCCTCCCCTGTAGGGGGCGCGGGTTCAATCCCTGGTTGGGGAAATAAGATCCTGCATGCCACTAGGCGCGGCCAAAAAAAAAAATTATTGAAATATTAATGACTTACTAAAAATAATATATTCTCATTGGTTGAATAATGATTTGCTTTATAGAGAGAAAATAGTGAGCCAATTCTAAAAGGGAAAGAAAGGACTTCCCTAGTGGTCCAGTGGCTAAGACTCTGTGCTCCCAGTGCTGGGGGCCCAGGTTCGATCCCTGGTCAGGAAACTAGTCCCACATGCCGTGACTAAAAGGTCCCGCGGGCTTCCCTGGTGGCGCAGTGGGTGAGAGTCCGCCTCCCGATGCCGGGGACACGGGTTCGTGCCTCGGTTCGGGAAGATCCCACATGCCACAGAGCGGCTGGGCCCGTGAGCCATGGCTGCTGAGCCTGCGCGTCCGGAGCCTGTGCTCCGCAACGGGAGAGGCCACAACAGTGAGAGGCCCGTGTACCGCAAAAAAAAAAAATAAATAAAATAATAAAATAAAATAAAAGGTCCCGCATGCTGCAATGAAGATCCTGCGTGCCACAACTAAGACCCAGCACAGCCAAATAAATATATATAAATAAATACATAAATAAACATTAAAAAATAGAAAAAATAAAAGGGAAAGAAATTTGAAGATGGTGTGGTAGACCTATACATAACAAAATGAATTTTGGTTGCTATTGCACCAAATACTTACTTTTCCTTGGCTATAAATACACTGTTCTCTGGCTGACAGTTACAATCTATTGTGGCTGATTAGATAAAGGGTGGAGAGAGAGAACATTTGTGAATCACCAAGGAACTCAAAACTGAAAGCAAAGATATCATGGTGAACCAACACTGATCCACAGTTACCCAGTGCTGTCTCAGGGACTTTAATCTTTGTCCCAGAGCACTGCACATCTCCATTTCACATTCCCACCACTGAGCTCAGAACCTGTCCGTGACTCCTCGCCTCCCTTAGAAGAGAGAGTCTCTATCAGAGTATACAAATCAACAAAATGTCTTGGTTTTGGGTGAAGAATGATAAACCAGAGCAAAGGATTGTTCTTTACTTTTAGTTAATTCACTGTATCTTTTTTTAATCTTTTTTTTTTCTCTCAAGCATCATTTATACGAGAACTTCATATTTTGTTTTAGAAAAGTTCTTGTTATCTTCTGGACAGAACATTTTAAAAGTTTTGTCTCCTTTCTGCATTCTTTCACTATGGTTGCAAGCCAGAGATAAAATTCAGCTGGATTTGGGAAACAACTGCTAAGAAAGAGACTTAGATAAGTATATACTATGTAGTCAATGGTAAATTCACTCATACCTTTCTGATTACAGCTCACCTTTCCACATCTCACTAGAGCCAAAGGACAAACACACATATACTAACAAACAACAAAATCAAAACCAGAGGGGGGGAAAAAAGGACCAGAGTCATTTCAAGGTCCAAAGTTATGATTTCTGAAAACTTGGAGAACCAAGAATTGGGAAAAGACATAGAGTATTATTTATTTAATTATAGGAAAATAGGAAAAGATATAATTTTGACAGTCCCTGGCAAATTTAAGAGAGAGACAAGGAAGATCATGATCTATGAACATGATCTATGTTTCCTCAGAGAAAACAGATTGTAGGATAATATTAGAAGTCAAAGGGTAAACATTCTTTCTTGGATTCAAGAGTCAATGGCGACAACCGTGAATGACTATCTATTCCTTTGCCATCGTTACCATCTATAGACCAAAAGCAACTCATGAGAAACAAAGCCAGCATTAGTTTCTGCTCCATCTCTATGTTCTTCCTAGGTCAGTGGCTGGCACACTGTGGTCATTCAAGAAACGTTTGCTGAATTGTTAGTTTGGTAGCAGTAACGTGGACCTCTCCCCAGTAAGGTTATGGGCCAATTTAAAGTAATAATCGTTAACAAATACTAAGGGCTTACTGTGTTGCAAAGTATGTTCTAAATGTTTTAAGTGTGCACCCAACTTTAGGAGGTGATTGATACTATTCTCTCTTTCACAGACAAGGAAGCTGAAGCACACAGAAATGAATATGTGGCCGAACCGGGATTTGAGACTAGGCTGTATGGGTTCTAGAGCCTAAACTATACCACCACCTAATTCTGCCTCAGGTCGGGACTTCCCTGGTGGTCCAGTGGTTAAGAATCCGCCTTCCAATGCAGGGCACTCGGGTTCAATCCCTGGCTAGAGAACTAAGATCCCACATGCCACAGGGCAACTAAGCCCGTGTGCCACAACTAGAGAGAAGCCTGCATGCTGCAATGAAGAGCCCAAGTGCTGCAATGAAAGATTCCGCAATGAATATCCTGCATTCCACAACTAAGACCCGACGCAGCCAAATAAATAAATAAATATTAAAAAAAAATACTGCCTCAGGTCAATGAGGAAAGAGCCCCAGGGTAACTCCGTGGTAAATTAAACCAGAGCTGGATACCTTCCTGACCTAAGAACCAAGAAGAGGAAGTGTGCCACTAGGCTGGGGAATTACTATAGATATCAGGAGTTGGCTGATACTAAGCCCTGGGAATGAGGAAGGACCTCTTCTAGCTTATATAGTGGGACAAATACCCTCACTCACACCAACAGCTTGGTTAGTGTATAGTGGAGCAGTGGACTTCAGAAGATCTTGACTCCTTGTCTGAGCACCTTTGTATTGTGCAGAAATTGCAAAATGAAATCTCTCTCTCTCTAATTGCAAAATCGCAAAATGAGAGAGAGAATCAAAAGCCAAGGACAAAAACTAGCCCAGGTCAAACTGGAGGGGCAGATGGATCCAGAAGGCCAAGACTCAGAAGCTGATGAATCCAATCCACTACATGCCATGATGGCGGCATGTTGAATTCAGGGAGTTTTAAAGCTTCCCCTTAACTCCACCCCTCAAATTCTGCTCCCCAAAAGCCTTGTCCCTTTTGATCAGAGGAACAATATAAATACTAACAAGTAACATTGAACATGTTTAAAAAAATAATCTCTCTCAAACCAATCCTTTATGATAGGAAAAACTAGAAGGGGAGGTGATATATGAAATTTAGCTTGACTTGGAGTTTTTAATTTTATGCAGCATAACAATCTTTCCAAGGGAGACAATTAGGAAGAAATGGCCCTGCAGAAACAAGAATAGTGCATGGGGGCTCCCCTGGTGGCACAGTGGTTGACAGTCCGCCTGCCGATGCAGGGGACATGGGTTGGTGCCCTGGTCCGGGAAGATCCCACATGCGGCGGAGCGGCTGGGCCCATGAGCCATGGCCACTGAGCCTGTGCATCCGGAGCCTGTGCTCCGCAACGGGAGAGGCCACAACGGGAGAGGCCACAACAGTGAGAGGCCTACGTACTGCAAAACAAAACAAAACAAAACAAAAAGAATAGTGCATGATTTTTGTTCCTCATTGACTGAAGAGGACTGCCACTCACCCTTGATCCAATTGCTGCATGTAGATGCACAGGATCTACATGTAGATGCACAGATAAACTGCTGATAGGTATCAGGTGAAAAAGAAGGGCAGCACTTCATCCAAAAAGGAGCCCATTATCAATTCATGTACAATTTTCCCCGGGGCTTACATGTCTAAAACTTCAAGGAAGGAAGGGGACAAAAGAAGTGAATGGCACCTAGGAGTCACTCTAGGTGAGTGGTACCCTCAAGTAGGCTGTGGTATAAATCTCATGAGCCTTGGCATCAATCAACCTGTGTTAGAACAGGAGGCTATACTTTTCTAAATTTGAATTTTCCTTTTTGAAGTTTCTTTATTGAACTTCCTTTTGAAATACAGTGTGTCTTAATAAAACTCACTTTGAAAACAAAATTGTCAAATGCACTAACAACAAGGGAAATTACCTGCTATGTGTCAGACATTGTGCTAAGCTGCAATGGATATAATAAGAAGGCAGAAATGGTCTCTGTCTTCATGTATCTAAAAGTCTTTTGGTGAAGAAAGACACTAAAAAATTCAAATGTGATATGTTATAAAAGAGGAAGTACAAATTGCTATGGGTATTAGTGAAGGGAACAATTACGCATAAGCAGAAGAGAAGTTCTCAGAGGAAAGAAATCAAAAGCCAAGATAAAAACCAAGAACTCTCATGAATGGGTGGGAATAGATGGAGATCCATAAAGCCAAGGAGATTTTATTTGCTTAACTTTAAGTGGGTTAAATATTTCAATTAGATAAGGACCCTCTTCTTCTTTCTGGACCTTTGTCCAGAGAGTGGGATTATTCTGAAAAATTTGGTCTGAATTCAGGCTCTTTAATTTTTTTAATGGTTTAATTAAAACTGGGAGATCGGACTATTGTCCTGAAGAGCTTATAGCCTGTTTGGAGAGACAATGTACAAACACAGAAGAAATAAAAGAAGGCTGTTAGGAGACTATAAATGAATAAAGCTTTATAGAAGTTGCTATGGGCAGGAATGATAAGGGATGACATCATGATAAAGGTGTCCTATTTTAGAATTTCCCGGTGAGTTATGACACTCCAAGACAAGGTTTAGGGTATAAGACTGGGGACTAAAATCAGACCAGGATTTATCAACCTTGACACTTGACATTTTGGGTCAGATAATTCTTTGTTGTAGGAGGCTGTCCTGTGCATTATAGGATGTTTAGCAGCATCCCTGGCCTGTACCCACTAGATCCAGCAGCAAAATTCCCCCCAGCTATGACAACCAAGAATGTCTTGTGGCATTATCAAATGTCCCCTGGGAGGCAAGAAATCACCCAGTTGAAAACCACTGCATTAGACCCTGCCACCATGTTGAGCCTGGCTGATGGCAAAGGGAGGTTCGGCAATATAGGGGAGATTCACTATCTAAAAATGGGGCTGATCTACAGTTATGATGAGATAAAAAGTTGGCATCCACGGGCTTCCCTGGTGGCGTAGTGGTTGAGAGTCCGCCTGCCGATGCAGGGGACATGGGTTCGTGCCCCGGTCCGGGAGGATCCCACATGCCGCGGCGTGGCTGAGCCCGTGAGCCATGGCCGCTGGGCCTGTGCGTCCGGAGCCTGTGCTCCGCAACGGGAGAGGCCACAACAGTGAGAGGCCCGCATACCGCCAAAAAAAAAAAAAAAAAAAAAAGAGTTGGCATCCAAATTGTACATTCTGGTATCTAGAAGGGAGGTCTTGGACTCCAGAATGCCAGATAAAAGCTTCCCTTTCAGAATGAGACATATGGGGTGAGTTGTCCTTGAGACCCAATGTCCAATGATCAGGACTAGATAGCTATTTCTGGGCCAACTGAACGGGGAAGATAATTCCATACTAAGTCTCACTCAAAGGGAAGATAAAAATCTACTCAAACAAGTATCTATGAGGGATCTAAGACACAGTTATGTTAATACATAGGAGATGAGCCAGTCAAGCCGTGAAGAGTGGGACAGGTAGAGACAGATATAAAACTTCACTTCCTTTAGCTTTGGGCTTATCCTTGGGTATGAGGAAGATGGACTAGATAACTCTTATGTTCCTTCCAACTCCAGAGTTACATGTAAGAGGTAAGAGAAAACATTTTAATAGTATTACATACTACTTCTGAAGTGTGTACTATATGCCAGGTACTTTACTACATTATCTCACTTAATCCTTATGACAATTCTGTGAGGTAAGTATTACTATTGTCATTGTATAGCTAAGTTTAAGTGGAGTTATTAAGTTAACAAACCAAAATTCAAACACAAATTTGTCTGATCTCCAAAACCTTGATTCTTTCAATTACCATGCTGTATTCCAAGTGTGATAAGAGAGGAAACGATGTGAAGAAAATTTCAGTTTCAGTAAGGGGTAAAGGTGGAGGAAATGAGTAGACTCTGCCTGAAAGAGGGATTGTGTAAGGACAAGTCTTTACTCAGACATACAAAGGTTCTTAGCAAATATTTCATAAACTTTGTAAAGTAGTAGTATTTAACTGTGAGATTATGTTTAAGGGAGGCACTGATGAAGGCTGGGTATCCGAAATATGAATAACATTTAATCTGTATTCTTAAAGAACTCTCAATCTAATATAGCAGACGCAAGTAACAATTCTACAGATTAATAATATTTGATGTACACAATATGCTATGAAGCTGGACAGCTAATGTGACATTTCCCAGACTCTTTCAGTTAGGACTCCAGATGTGATTCTGTTCGATGCATCTTGTGAGAAATGAATACAGAACTGAGCCATGTGAGGAGAGAGGAAAAATACATCGGGTCTAATTTGCTTGTACGGATTTGGCAGAGGCGATGTGTGTGATTCTGGAGCTAGCACATTTCCTAAAACAGCAGCAGCTGCAGCGGCGAAGGTAATACAGTTGTGTGGTGATAATCAATGGCAACTGTCTCCTACAGCAATGACAGTGGGAACATTTCTAACCGCAGCAGAAACAGAGTGCTTGTGAGGGCTGGAAGTTGTTCCAAGGAGCTGGACCTAGAGCTTGCCCCTCCAGTCCTTTCAGTGATTTTGTAAGCACTCATTTCCTTGTTTAGACCTCTTTTTGCCTGTACTAGACTGGATTCTGTATTATGCAACTGAACACTGACTGATGCAGTAATAAGAAGAGTTGTAAACAATTGAATTTCAAGAAAATGGGAATGTGAGAAGAGTTATATGAACTGGATGTATCTGAAGGCAGTGAGGATCTGGTTACTATTAGTGGACACTGTTAGTCCATGACATATAATGGAGAAACAGCTATTTAAAGTATCATCTATGGGGACTACCCTGGCGGTCCGGTGGTTTAGACTCCGAGCTTCCACTGCAGGGGGTGCAGGTTCGATCCTGGTCGAGGAACTAAGACCCCACATGCCGCACAGTGCAGCCAAAAAAAAAAATTCAACTATGGATCGCTAAATTACTAAAATGTAAGTCAGAGACCATCTCTGCCATCGCATGGAGAGTCTCTCTGGGAATAAAGACAACAGAGGAAGGCAGAGCCAAGAGATGGCAAGGGATGGATTCTTACTGACATGATTTGAGTCCCTGGATTCAGATCTATCCATAGACTTTTCAGTTACATGAGAAAATATATTCCATTTTTGCTTAAAAAAAGTTATCATCTTGGGTCATCTGGAATGAGGTGCCTATTAAAGGCAAGGCTTTGGTGGACCATCTGGCTGCTGCGTTAGACCATTATGGAAGATTCAAGGAATACAAGGGCAGGGACAGTGTAGGCTGCTTCTAACTGTGCTAGAAAAGTTAAAGAAAATTATAGGCTCAAGATTTCAAATTTTTAGCTCAGGGCATGTTTAGAAAACCAGGGTTTTTCTATGATTGTCCTAAAAACATCTCTTATCTCTTATAGCTACAGGCCTAACACACCAAAAATTAGAAGCAGAATGTTTTTCAGTAAAATGCTGAATTATGACAGAGGTAGAATTAACAACCTCACTTGATCTCTGATGTGGAAGTTAGGGTACTGACTAGAAAAGTGTAGTATTCCAAAAATGGTGTCCTGTGTTGCCAAACTCCACTGAGAGTCCCTTGCCTGCAGAGGCAGCTCCCTTCTTCCCCTGATGAGGCTGGTCTTACCTTCCTTGAAACCCAATAGAGACCTTATGGTAACCAGTCTCCTCCTACAATGAATAGGCTGACCTTGTAACCTATAGGATATTGCAGAGATGATGGTGTGTGACTTCTGAGACTAGGTCATAAGAGATATTGCATTTTCCCCTTTGTTCTCTCTTAGATATGGGGAAAGCTAGATGCTACGTCATGAGGACACTCACGCAGCACTACAGAGAAGTTCTCATGGTGAGGAACTGAAGTCTCCTGCCAACAACCAGCACTAACTTGCCAGGTAGTGAGTGAGCCATCTTGAGAAGATCCTTCGGATAACTGGGGCCTCATCTGACATCTTGACACCAACCTCATGAGAACTTTAGACAGAACCATCTAGCTATGCCATTTCCAGTTTCCTGACCTGTAGAAACTGTCTGAAATGCTTGTAATTTTCAGTTGCTAAATTTTAGGAAATTTGTTTACAGTAATAGATAATGTAGACCTCATCTTGCACAGGGATATCAATTCTCCTTCTTTTCTACCCTGTGTCTTCTAACTCCAAACCTATAAACGGAGTCAGAACCTAGCATGCTCTAGGGGACCAATTACAAAGTAAATCTAGGAAGAGAAAGATTACATGCAAGAAGAATGGCAAGATTTTGCTAAGTTGCATTAGCAAAAAGCTGGGGAATATGTGTAGTAATAGATTATGAGGGCTCAGGACCAAGGAAAGAAGAATTTATTGATCTGAGAACACTTATCAGAGATTTTGGAGTCAAAGTACTAGTTTGGGTATCTAGGAGTGGTTCTAGTTATGCTTAGTTGGTTAATTAAAAACTAGACTCGACCGGTGACTGAAACTAAATAAAGTTGGGTTACCATAAATTTCTTGATATAATGTTGAAGACAAGCTCCAAAGTTTTGAGAAGAAAGCAACGTAGAAGAGGGTTGTTATTTGTATTAGATCATAGCCCCTGTATCCCCAAAAGAGCTTAGAGCACACATTCTCTTCACTGGAAGTGTGAAGATATACTTTGGTGAGAACAGCATTAGCATCCCTGAATATTACTGTAATGCCTGTCCTCTAGGGATAAATGTTCCATATGTTGCCATTGAAATGCCATTGAGAGACTTGCCTGGTGGTCCAGTTGGTAAGACTCTGTGCTCCCAATGCAGGGGGCCCGGGTTCGATCCCTGGCTGGGGAACTAGATCCCGCGTGCATGACGCAACTAAGAGCCCGCATGCCACAACTAAGATACCATGTGCCACATCTAAGACCCGGTGCAGCCAAAAAAAAAAAAAAAAAAAAAAAACGGAGAAATGCCATTTGGACTTTCTATTTTCAGTGATGGTAAGAGATCCTGAGATAGCAGAGGTGAGGTAGCAGAACATAACCACCATAAACACAGTGGGCACGCTTACAATACAAAGTAACAGAGTGGTAACTGAAAGCATCGATCTACAGAGATCTTTGGTGATGGTTAACTGATCAAAGAATTTCTGGTACCAAAATAGATGAGTAGCTCCCTAAGGACTTAAATATTTGTGTAATCGAAAAACTCTAGGTTGGGAAAATAGAGGCCTGACTAGAGACATCGTAAGAATAATAGCCCTCACCCATCTCCTAGTCCTGGGAAATTCACAGACCCAGAGGCCTCTGAATACAGAGTATGCTAGGTACCTCTGAGAAAGGACTTTGTCATAACATCAAAAGTATGATGTGTAGGGCTTCCCTGGTGGTGCAGTGGTTGAGAGTCCGCCTGCCGATGCAGGGGACACGGGTTCGTGCCCCCGCCCGGGAAGATCCCACATGCCGTGGAGCGGCTAGGCCCGTGAGCCATGGCCGCTGAGCCTGTGCGTCCAGAGCCTGTTCTCCGCAACGGGAGAGGCCACAACAGTGAGAGGCCCTCGTACCGCAAAAAAAAAGAAAAAAAGTATGATGTGTAGATCTTTCTCCTACTCTTCCCCCAAAGGGATATACAGCTATTTGCTAGAGTAAAATTGTGCACGAGGGTTGAGGGAAGGAGAGAACAATCTTGACGTTAAGGGATTATTGAAAAATGGTGTTAATCCCTGGTGATCCAGAATACTATGCACACAGGACTCACTGGTTTTACTGTATATCCCCATCATCCAGTGGCAGCTGGCCTTTAGAACTCTTCAGTGGTCTTTGGAAGACTCAGTTCTAGCACCAAAAGGGAGGGGGACACTTTGCAAAGTTAGGTTGCTGTCCTATAGCAGAGATTAGCAAATTACAGTCGGAGGGCCAAACCGGGCCCACACCCTGTTTTTGTACAGCCTTTAAGAATAGCTTTTATACTTTTTAAGTGTTGTAAACAAAATCAAAGAATATGTGACAGATCCCATAAGTGGCCCTTAAAGCTAAAGCCTGGAATATTTACTATCTGGCCTTTCACAGGAAAAAGTTTGCCAACTCTTGTCCCACAGCATTACGTGTTGTGAAGTAGCGACCAACAGAGTGCTATTTCTCCCTTGTCTACAATATGCGAGCTGGGGAGCCCAGGAGTGAGATAGACAACTCCCACTATTATTACTTACTAATCCACTCACAAAATGTTTTCTATTCCCACGACTTTGAGCTTTGCCCATTTAAAGGCCCAGGAAAGGAACATTCTCCCCAGAAAACCCAATCATGGTTCCACTTAATTGGAACTTTATACTACTAATTAATTATTTTGGGTTCTTCTTGACATTGAAATAATAGGGGGGGAAAGAGATTACAGCATAGGCTGGGATGATTTATTCTTGCTAACAAGGGGAAATCTGATTGCTACGACATAATGGGAGCAAGGATGAGAATGTCTCAAACCCAGGGGATGCTTTGGGTCGCTTTCTAGTATTACCATATACAGTGGTAAAAGTCAATAGGAGACTATAGCAATCCAATTCAAACAGAACCACCAAGGACTCATTCCTCAGGAATGAAGATCACCACATCATATGAAAATTTCAACCAGCTATGGATTGGCAAAATGAGTATGGAATAGATGATGATGGAAGGATGTTGTAAACAGAACCTCAAGACCAGTTGTAGAAATGAGAATGTAGTAGTAATCTACCTCCTTTGTTCTGTTTTATATGTATCTATTTATGTTAATCATTCCCACTGACTTATTTTCTCTCCTAGTTTATATAAAGTACATTTGTTGTTTAATTGCATTGTACTAATGTTAATTTATGAATTTTTATAATTGTACAATGGTTATATAAGATGTTAACATAGGAAGCTAGGCGAAAGGCATTTGTACCATTTTTGCAACTTTTCGGTAAGCCTAAATTTATTTCAAAATAAAAAGCTAAATAAAGCAAATTATCAAGAAAACATATAGAATATATAACTTAGAAATACATACAATAAAGTGATGAAATTTCAGGTGCAACCTGGCAAAAATAAGACACACTTACATAATGTTTGATTTATTTAATACATTAAATGGCATTAAACATTTCTTCTAAACTACACCAGTCATACCAGGAATTTTTCACTATTATTTTTTTAGTTATTGCTGCCCTACAATTTTCTGTTACCTCTTCTTTGGAATTATGAGAGATACTGAAATCTCTGTATTTATCTTGCATGTTTCTTAAATCACCTCTCCCCCATATCTTTGTTCTTTTTTTTTTTTTTTTTTTTTTTTTTTTTTTTTTTTGCGGTACGCGGGCCTCTCGCTGTTGTGGCCTCTCCCATTGAGGAGCACAGGCTCCGGACGCGCAGGCTCAGCGGCCATGGCTCACGGGCCCAGCCGCTTTGCGGCATGTGGGATCTTCCTGGACCGAGGCACGAACCCGTGTCCCCTGCATCGGCAGGCAGACTCTCAACCACTGCACCACCAGGGAAGCCCTTATATCTTTGTTCTTTTGAAATAATTCTTCAGCTTATTCTTTCATTTTGCTATTCATCAGAGTCTATTTACTGTTTAGACTGTCTTTTAATTTTTCAACCATCTTTAAAACTAGCTCTTTTTCATGAAAGTTAGGTGCAATACTCTCTCATTCTTCTGGGGATACTCCATATAAATATTAAATTAAAAAAAATACATGAGAGGGACTTCCCTGGTGGTCCAGTGGCTAAGACTCCGTGCTCCCAATGCAGGGGGCCCGGGTTTGATCCCTGGTCAGGGAACTAGATCCCACATGCCACAACTAAGAGTTCGCATGCCACAACTAAGAGTTCACATGCCACAACTAAAGATCCCATATGCCACAACGAAGATATCGCACTTGACAATGAAGATCCCGTGTGCTGCAACTAAGACCCGGCGCAGACAAATATTTTTTTAAAAATACATGAGAACAATGCTTGATACCACACCTAGTATGCACTAGATAAATATTAACAATTATTGTATCCAAGATCCTCTGTTTATTCTAATAACTGCTTGCTTGGGTGTTAGTTCTTTTGTTTGTTGACTGGTGTCACACTTTCATGGTATTGGTCTTTCTTGGGTATTTGGTTGTTCTTGATTTTGTTCTCACCTTGGTATTCCTTGTTCTCTGTGCCTGAGGTAGTTTCAGTTTATCAGTTTGCTCTGATGATTGTGAGGAAGGGATAAAATGTAATCTTGGACGGTGCATACCAGTGGCTGATATTCTGTTTGTGAAATGAGGTTTCCTTTCCTGGATGTAGCCACCTGAAGTACTGCCTGACTTATCTGCCCCAAGTTTCCAGAGTCACTGTGACAGTTTAGTGTAAAATACCATTTCAGGATAACCTTAGCTTAAAAAAGTGAATGGACTGAGAAGCCAACCCAACCAGAGGTTTCAAATTCCATTCCCCAGTTACCCTTTATGGTTGTTCTAGGACACTGTGCCTTTCCCCCAGCCCACCCCCCAACTCCTTGTATCATTTGCCTCTGACATTGAAGTCTGACTCTTGCTCTGCCATTCTGATCCCATCCGCCCTCTGACTTTCAGGGAATCCCCCAAGTTCCAAATCTGTTTATAATCCTAGGCCATGTTTTTTTTGTTTTTTTTAAATAACTCTGTGTCCTGGTCACCTGGCAAACTCAGATTCATGTTTTTCATGTTTCAAGACTCAAACTGTTTTTTCCTCTTTGAATCGTACTTCTTTAACCATATTTCTTTTCTGAACTTAAGAGCTCCTTGTATACACCTTTATTGTTATTTACAAATGTCTATGTCCTTTCCCATGACTCTCTGAATAAATTAACAATTGAAAGATACTCTCTCCAAAGGTCTATTAGTAACACTAGCGTGTCCACAAGATTATTTTCCGTAGATAGTACTGCTGAGAGGTAACTTACACTTTGCAGTTTTTTTAAATAATGAAAATTCTTACATCACTAATATGGAGTTTATGGTACCGTGGAGCACAAATGAAAAAAAGTTTAACTTGTCCTAGCTATGACAAAAATGATTAGGATGAAAAATCCCAGGAAGAACAATTAGGATGGAGATGACTTTTTCTATCCTAGAGAACAGATTTTTAACACTTTAGAATCATTTTTATACAAGTTTATGCTAACCCTGTAATTATTCCTATGTATTCATTGGGAGAAGAGTAGTAGATGGAAACCCTGTGGGCTTCGTAATCAGGCAGATGTGATTTGGAATCTCAGGTTTGCTACTTATTACCTTTGTGAAACTAGATAAGCAACTTGAACACTGAGCCTGTAGAAGGCAGCCTTCTAAAATGGCTCAAGGTGATCTTTCCCTCCTGGTATTCATGCCTTTGTGTAATATTCTCTCCTCTTGAATATGGGCTGGATCTAGTAACTTGCATTTTAAAAAAAATTATTTATTTATTTATTTTTAATAATCCACAGAAATTTATTTCTCACAGTTCTTCTGGAGGCTGGGAAGTCCAAGATCAAGGTGCCAGCAGATTCGGTGTTTGGTGAAAGCCTGCATCCTGGTTCACTAGTGACTTGCTTTAATGAATAGAACACAAGAAAAGTGATGGAATAACACTTCCAAAATTAGGTTATAAAAGTCTGTGACTGCTGTGTTACTGGCACTCTCTCACTTGCTCACTTCGATGATGCCAGCTGGCATGTTGTAAGCAGCACTATAGAGAGGTCCACGTGTCATGGAGCTGAGGGCAGCCTCCCACTCAGCCCAGCAGCCTGTGAAAAACTGAATCTTGGCAACAGGAGTGAGCTTGGAAGTGGCTCCTTCCCCAGTGGAGCCTTGAAATGACTGTAGCCCTGGCCAATACCTTCATTGCAGCCGTGGGAGATGCTGAAGCAGAGTATGGAGCTAAACTGCGCCTGGATTCCTGACCTACAGAAACTGTGAGGAAATACGTTTTTTACAGCCAATAAATTGTTATTCAACAGATAATACTGATGTCATACCTCAGAGAGATATAATTTAAAAATGAATAAAAAGCATCTGGCATCATGTGTGTGTGTATATATATATACACACACACATGATGCCAGATGTAAGGATCTCTACCAGGCAATGTTTTGTTATAGCATTGTTGGTTATAGCATTAGAATAATGGTTTTTAATAATGCTATAGAGTTTTACAGTGACTTTTGATACATATCTTATTTGACTCTCAGAGCAGGGATATAAGTAAAACTGTGGTGTAATAAGAAATGTATGTGGTCTTAGTCCTGGGTTTCTGGCACAGAGCCCTCCAAAGAAAACTCTTGGAGTTTCCTGAGTGATAGGAGTGCCTTTTGTCTTTCAGTAGGAGTCTCTTTTGAGCACTCTTGAGTTTATGCTAATGAGGTGACTTAGGGTGGGGCTCCTAGATAACCGCGGGATGGGGCTGGTCACCAGAAAGACTAAGTGATTGGAGGGTTGGAACTTTCACACCCACCCACTGACATCTGGGAAGGGTAAGGTCGGGGAGGGCTACAGATTAAGCTCTATAGAAACTCTTGAACCACAGGAGTTGAGCTCCTGGGTTGGTGAGCACGTGGGCATGTGGGGAGAGTGGCCTGCTAGGGGGAGAGCGTGCGCGGGTAAGCTTGGAAACTCCGCACTCCCTCCTCTATATACCTTACTTACCCTATGCATCTCTTCCATTTGGCTGTTCCTGAGTTATAGACTTTTATAACAAACCAGTAAATTTGAGTAAAGGTTTCTCTGAGTTCTGTCAGCCACTCTAGTAAATTGAACAGGAAGAGGGGGTCACGGGCACCTCCAATTTAACGTGTACTTGCTATTGGTGTCTGAAGGAGGGTTGGTGGGAACTCTTGTTGGACTGAGCCCTTAACCTGTAGGATCTGACACTATCTCCAGGTTAACAGTGTCAGAATTGAATTAAATTGTAAGACTCCTCAGTCAGTGTCTGCTGAGAATTGGAAAACTGCTTGGCGGTGTTGTAAAAAACACATATTAGAAAAACAGAGACTAAAATATTATTCCTCTTTTACAGAGGAAGAAACTGAGCTTCAAGAGAATTTAAGTGACTTGTCCAAGGTTCTACAACTAGAAAGTGTCAGAGCTGAGATTCAAACCTAGGCTTTCCCCATCATTACCATGTCAACATCTAACACTTAACGAACAACTATTAGGTGTCAGACATTATTCTAGGTCCTGAAAATACAGAGGTAGATAAGAAAGTCAATGCCTCTGCCCCCATGGAGTTTACATTCCTCTTTATGCAAATGGAAATGAAAATTAAAATGTTTCATTAGTTAAATCTTTCCTATGTTTATTTTGGAGTAGTGTTTTTAATATTTTATGACTTGGAAATGCAACGTTTCCTTTATCATCAACTTTGTCCTGATTTGAGTAAATTTCACTGGCAGTGATGTAATACAAAGCAGAGGCATGGTTGTGTGTTTCAGTATTTGATTGGCTAAGTACCAGATAAATCCTCCATACCTACACCGAACAATTCTTCCTTGATATTCATAAGAGTTTGTGTCTTGAACTTCAGGGCTTTGTTTCATAAGCTCTATTCATTTCTCATGTTTTGGCATAAAGTTTAGTTGATGAAAGTCTGCTTTTTTCCTTGAATACAAGATTAAGCAAAAATAGAATAGGTACAGTTTATTGGTGTTGCACAATTTAAGGAGTGACAGACTTATCTGATGCTTGCAGGAACACTGAGACTATCCTAATTGGTAGTCAATATATTGTGAAATCAGTTAAGACTCAGAACTTCAAGCCCATAACAGACTAGAGCTCTCTATTGTATCTGACTGGACACTGAAACCTTGAGAGTAGCTTGTTTTCTAGGACAAGTACACAGTTTGACTGTCAGAAAGAAAACTGTTTCCAAAGCCTTCCTGGAAAGGGATGCTATGTTGGCTTAGTTCCTGATGACAGCTATCTGATTGATTCATGGTGCTTTGATCCACCATATGTATATTTAAAAGCTGGGAAGGCTATGTGAAAAGTGAGTTGCTGTTAAGGTGGATGTATTCTAGAGCGATTCTCACTGCTGCCTCTTGAAATAGGTGCTTCATGGAGAAAGAAAATGGTGTATGAATGTTTCTGAGTGTATCTGGGAGCCTTTTAAAGGCTCCAGAAGTATTTGACGATTGACAATATACCATGACTTTTTATTTTTCATTTATACATGTAGAATAGTAAAAATAACATTTTGCATTTTAAAGCCCCTCTCTAAACGCAAAGTACTTCATACGTGTTAGGCACTTAATTCTTCCATAGCTGTAACATGGTTATGTAACCTACCTCAGAATTAATTGCCTAAGACCCATGAAGTGCTCTAGAAATGGATATCCAGAGTGACTTTTAAAATATTATTTTAGTAACATGGAGAAAAGCCCTGGACTAAAATCTTACTCTGTCATCCCAGGCCAACCCCAATGCTGTACCATTCAGACCAGAGTTCTCTTTACATTATTTTGGGAAGAGAGGTAGGGGCTACTTTATATGAACTCTTGAAATCATTCAAAATTAAGTTAACAAATAGTTCCAACAGTGAAATTCCTAAGGATGAGTGAGCCTCTTTTGCTTCTCTACCCTCTAAGACTTCTGGGATCCTCTTCCTTGAGGGACAGGGGAAGGATAGGACAGTTACGACACCATCAGGAACATGATTTAGCAGCCAACTTGAGGAGTTACCAGATAAGGCTTGGAGACTCAACATTCATCCCTTCATTCAATAAGAACATAATGCAAGCCAAATCTGGGTATTTTTATACATCATAAGCCTTTGATTAATGCACTATGTTTCCTTATGAGTAAAAATAAGCAAAAGATAATCACCATTATATTTTGCATGCCCTCAAATTCAGATAGTTGTCAAGTTTGTGCCACAAAACAGTGCCATAAGGAGTATAGCATGGTGCTTTATGGGATAAAAAGAGGCCCAATATATGTTCCCTCCTTTTAAGAGTGGAGATGGAGACTCTTTCAATTAACATGGACATTTTCCAAAGTGGGGTCTCTAAGGTTCTGGGTCTTCTCAGAAGTATATGAAGGTCCCAGTGTCATCCAAACTCTGAGCTATTCAAAAGAAAGGGTGGATTATTATGTACTAATGGATTTAAAATACCCCAGGTATAGTCCTCAATGCCCTCACACATTTACAAATATCCCTCGGAGATGGTATCCTAATCCCCACCCCCTTCTTCCCTTTGAGAACCACAATGCCTTCCCATTGTACTTGAAATAAAATCCAAACTCCTTATACTGGCCTCTAATACACTAAATAATTTGGTTTCTTCCTACCTCTTTGACAATTTTTACCACACGCATAGTGACGTGTGTGCATTACTCCAGACGTTTAATCTTCCTATTCCTCAAACACACCAAGCTCTTTCTGTATATGGGTGTTTGCACTTGCCTTCTCTCCATCTGGAGTATTCTCTCCCCAGTCTTCATCTGACTGGCTCCCTCTTATCACTCAGGTTTTGGCTGAAATGTCACTTTCTCAAAGAGACTATCCCAGATTAACTCAGTTAATTCTCCTTCATTAACCTATTTACTTAATAGCACTCAATAGTTTGTCTTTCCCACTAGAATGTAAATTCTTTGAGAGTAATGACACCTTCACTCCCTTTTCTTAGGGTTGCTGTGGATTCAGTCTAACTTTGATATTTCTTTCAGCATGTCTGTGGACTTTTAGGAAGGTAAGAGTCAAATGCAGGCATTTAGATCACCACCTTACATCTGAAGTCCCAGCTTGTTTGGGGAAGGGTTTATTTTGCTCAAAGGTATTTGTCAAGAAAGCCTTGTGAACTGCGATGTAACAGATTTTGCCTTGTCAACACATAACTCTTCTGAGAAGTTAAAACAATCTTGTAGGGAACTTGTTTACAACTTTGACAGAAAACAGCTTTGAAGATAGAGGACTACTCAAATTATTTCTGGCTGATCATTTCCCCTACAAAGCATATGACTTATTAAACGTCAAAAAATTTTTAAATCCCATCACATTTATCAGGGTCTTCAACAAGTTAACGGAAAAATGAATAGCAGATTTGTTTTCAAGGTTAATTTCTAATTTGAATTACACACCCGATTCATAACTAGGCCAGCCTAAACTAATACGTAAAATCCATTTATTACCAAGTTGTCCCACGAAGAGAAATGGCATTTCTGATAATATCTAATAATGTCAATACATGTGCTGATTTAGTTTCTGGTCTATAAAATATTGCCTGTGGCAGAGTTTTGAGTGATAGCACTATGGTAGATGGCAGAATAACCAGAGATCAGACTATCTCAGTTTGGGCTGGGACTCATCATTGCAGCTAAGTTTACCAGTAGATTCTAGTTTTATATTGCTTTCCCTTTAGACCACTATATTAGTTAAGGTGATTTTGTCTATGGTAATAGAAAACCCAATGTAAAGGGTCTTAAACAATAGTTTTATTGGCCTAGGCAACAAAAAAATTAAAGGCAGGAATCTGATCAAGTTTGGTTCAGTCAGGGCTCTGGTTTAATTTCTAAGTTTTTGGTTGTGCCCCCCACCCCTATGTATTGGCTTTATCCCCATGCTGGTAGCTAAAGAGTTGCAGCAATTCCAGGCCTCCCAAGTACACAGGATATTTATCTCTTCATTAAGAGTGAGGAAGCAACTTTTGTCAAAGCCCCTGTAATACTGCTCTTGCTTTTCACTTGCCTGTATTGGGTCACATATTACTCCTGGGCCAATTACTGTGGCCAGAGCAATACTATGCCTTAACAGGCTTACAGCCAGGTTCCTTGAACAATTTTTGTAAGGGCAATGGCATTACATTCACTGGTGTTTTTCAAACAGTGGATCAGGACCTAAGAATGGGTCATGAAATTAATCTTTGAGTTTTCATCATTTAAAAAGTTAAATATATTTGGGCCTCCCTGGTGGCGCAGTGGTTGAGAGTCCGCCTGCCGATGCAGGGGATACGGGTTCGTGCCCCGATCTGGGAGGATCCCATGTGCCGCGGAGCGGCTGGGCCCGTGAGCCATGGCCGCTGGGCCTGCGCATCCGGAGCCTGTGCTCCGCAACGGGAGAGGCCACAACAGTGAGAGGCCCGCATACCGCAAAAAGAAAAAAAAAAAAAAAAAAAAAAAAAAAGTTAAATATATTTGGGATTACACTGCACATACAAAGGATTAGTACTGTTCTATGAAACTTTGGTGCGCACACATGCCCACACCTAGATTATATTGTAAAATCTGTTTCCTGTGTGAATTGGGGTCAAAATACTATCTTAGACAAAACAAGTCCACTCCTGAAGCTGGAGACAGATCAGCTTTTACTTAAGTATATGGATTATGTAGGGGGAAAGCAGATACCTGAAAGAAAATCAGGGTACAACTTGGGAGAGGAAAATATATGCTGGGGATTAGTTAATAATTTCCACTGTAACCTGCCTGACGCTTGAGTTATGCCTTCAACTATACTAGATTCCAACATAGTCATAACCAAACATATTTTAGTTTTTCCAATGTACATTTCCCTTCCAAAAAAGCACTTCATTCCTTTCATCCAGTAAGTATCCACGATGGGGCAATTTATAAATTTTATCATTTGGTTGTTGGAAAATATTATGGTAAAAGACTAATGTAAAAAGCTTGGCTTATGGGAATTCCCTGGTGGTCCTGTGGTTAGGACTCCGTGCTTCCATCACAGGGGGCACAGGTTCGATCCCTGGTTGGGGAACTAAGATCCTGCAAGCCATGAGGCACAGCCAAAAAAAAAAAAAAAAAATAAGCTTGTCTTAACCATGTCCTACTGTCTAGCACAGGGAACTATATTCAAGATCCTGTGATAAACCATAATAGAAAAGAATTTGGAAAAGAATGTATATATATGTATAACTGAGTCATTTTGCTATACAGCAAAAATTGATACATTGTAAATCAACTATATTTCAATAAAGAAAAAAAAAAAGGCTTGGCTTCCAAGGGAAAAATCCACATATTTCGAAAAACTGAGCACATCTTACCATCATCACCCTAATCTTTATTTAGGTTAAAATTTGTAACTTCTTTGACAAGAACGTTAGAGCTCATTCTAGTTCAACCCCTTTCATTTGGTAAGCGAAGAAACTAAGGCCAAGAAAGAAGGATGAACTTATCTAAGGCAATTAATAAGTTGAAGAACACAAGTCTCTTGATAGCTGCTTCAGAATTCTTTCCATTGTAACTAATTAACAGTGCAGTTATTACCAACTTTAACAAATGAAAGTAAATAACATGCATAAGCTCCAGAGGCACCTAGATTTACAGAGCTGTTGGATTCTTTCAAGAGTTGTAGGTGAATTATATTTTGGAGAGGAAAACTGCATTTTTAAGGAAACGGGGGGCTTATTAATAAATGCTGCTTTGGGGAGTCAAAAAGATATTTGTGCTCCCATGTTCACAGCAGTATTATTCACAGTAGCCAAAGAGAGATATAACCCAAGTGTCCATTGATGGATGACTGGATAAACAAAATGTGCATACACACACACACACACACGAAAACTATTCAGCCTTAAAAAGAGGAAATTTTGGCACATGCTACAGCGTAGATGAACCTATTTATAGCTGTGTGAAATAAGCCAGACTGAAAAGGACAAATACTGTATGATTCCACTATGAGGTCCCTAGAGTAGCCAAATTCAGAGACAGAAAATGCAAATAATAAGTGCCAAGGACTAGGGGAGGAGAATGGGGGGTTAATGTTTAATGGGGACAGTTTCAGTATAGGAAGATGAAAAAGTTCTGGGGACGGATGATGGTGATGGTCCTTAATGCCACTGTATACTTAAAAGTGGTTAAAATGGTAAGTTTTGTGTAATGTATATTTTCCTACAATTAAAAACAAAAAAGAAAACCTTGTACAGAGTAAAAAAAAAAATGCTGCTTTTGAAGTCTTTGAAAGACAAAGAATAGTTACTGCCTTATCTGTTTAAGTTGAAGCCAAGAATTTTAAAGCTAATTTTCATAATGTTATAGTATGAATTATATTTCACCTTAATACCTTACCTTTTAAGTTAGGGAATTCAATTCACTGAGCACTTACAGTATTATTAGAAATTTGCTAAATCTATGAATGATCCCAAAGAAGTCTAAACTACAAGAGATTACAATTTGTGTATTTATATATGTGTGGTACTAGGGCAAGATTTACATAGGAAACAATCCTCATTAAGAAATCAAGACAGGCCGAAGGGGGGTGGGGGAGGGAAGGACTGAGAGTTTGGAATTAGCAGATGCAAACTATTATATATAGGATGGATAAACAACAAGGTCCTATTGTATAGCACATGGAACTATATTCAATATCTGGTGACAAACCATATTGGAAAATATGAAAAGGAATATATATAACGGAATCACTTTGCTGTACAGCACAAACTAACACAACACTGTGAATCAACTATACTTCAATAAAATTTTTTTAAAAGACAAAAAAAAAGAAATCAAGGCAATTTCAATTACACTTGACCCTTGAACAACATGGGGGTCAGGGGTGCCAACCCTATGCGAAGTTGAAAATCTGTGCATAACTTATAGTCACCCCTCCCTATCCGCGGATTTAACTAACCATGGGCCATGTAAGCATTGTATAATTTACTACTGAAAAAAATCTGGGTATAAGTGGACCCATGCAGTTCAAACCTGTGTTGTTCAAGGATCAACTGTACTTGAATTATAGGGATTAAAAGTGGGATAATGTACATAAAATATTGTATATTGGTTATACCTCAATAAAACAAAAAAACCCCAGTGATGAAAAGAGATTCCTGATAATATCATCTAAACAAAGATCCAATCATCCCTGAGGCTACTGCAAACACTGCCCAATAAGTAAAACTTTCTGACTTGAGTAAGTTTGATTTGGGTTTCTATAAATTACATGTGAGAGCCTTGATAATACAAGAAATATTTGTGGTTCGTATTTTTATTTAAGGAGAATGGGGAGCCAACTAAATTAATTACAGAAACAGGCAAGAAAAAAAAAAGTGGGAGAGCCCTTTTGGATTGGATACATTACAGGACTTCACTGTTTCATGCAGGCAAGAAGGGTAGCTGTCACTTGAGGTTGCCATGTTATTTAGCCCCCAAATATCTCTTGCAATATTAAGTAGAACGCCACCCATTTCTTCCTTTAGAGTTTTCTCTTTTGTGTGGCGGGGTTTGTCAGCCTTCCCTCTACTTCTAGATAGAGCCTCTAGTATTTGGAGCCTTAGGGAGTACTGGCAGAATGGTAACCAAAGGATTTTGGAGGTACAAAATAAAGGGAATCTGAGTGCTCAAGATTTACTTTGCTTTGGTTTTATTTAAGGGTAGGTAGAGTTTAAACATAAAAGAAAAGAATCTCCTCTTTTGGGATTCAGTCATGGTGACTACAGTGGGTTAGGGTAATATAGAAGTTGCTGTCTGGAACTAGACGTGCCCATCATCCAGCAGGTACAAGACCTATCTTTAGGTACAAAAGTCTGTTCTCACTAGCCGCACGTGGTACCCATAGGTTAGTCCTGATAGGTTATAGAACAGGTCAGTAGTTGATATCAAGAACCAAGTTGGGTAGTGCTGGCATTACTAGTAGCAGTTAGCAGTGTCTCAGTCAATAGATTTGGGTTTAAATGCAGAAAAGCAGACTCTCAGAGAAGGTGGTTAGGGGTAAAGGACTAGAAAGCGAGAGGTCTTATATCTCAAGAGGCTTACATCCTGGACAGATGACCTAAGCAAAGGCTCAGGTTCAGCAATCACACAGGGAGTCTCGTTACCACACTTGAGGCACCAGCCAAATGTACACATCATGGCATTGTACATACTTCTCGAAATAGCGTACCTTTAATTCTGGGATCAGCTGACAAAAAGTACTGCATGTATAATTATCATGAATCTTTTTGGAGAATTAATTTTACTCGATAGCAATTTAATCCCTATGTTACATATTTTTATACTAAAACAAGCAGTCATGCTTTCAAGTAGATGGAGTAGTATTTTGGATGAATTTAGACAAGAAAGCACAGATTTCAAAGAAATGCCCACATCTTAGTAAGGAGTTTTAGCTATACTCCCAAGTCATTTTTTGATGCTCTTAGAAAAGTCTGAAATGCAATGAAGGCAAAAGTACTGTCAGAAAAGACCAATTTAAACTAAGTTCTGCTACTTGTGTGACCTTGGGTAAATTCAGAAATTACCTAATCCCATAGGATTGTTTTAAGATTACTGATAACATACAAGCATCTAGCAGAGTAACTGACAGGTAAATAGGTGCTTAATGTGACAAAGGAAAAAAAGCCTGGGCTAAAAATACTTAATCTTGCTGCCTCATATTAGGTCAGGTCCCATATAGCCTGTTAGGTCTCCACATAGAATAAAAACTCAGACTGGAAGTGTGAGTGTGGAGTGAAGCTTGACTGGAACATGGCTGGATATGGCAAGGAACTAATGTAAGTCACTTATCTATTCCTGACTACCCACTGTTAGATTTATATACATACTCATTTTATCTTAATAACTCTTTAAAGAAGCATAATTACAATTTTACAAATGAGATAATAGGTTCAGAAAGGCTCAAATTGACCAAAGTTAAAGAGCTAGTTAGGGAATTCCCTCGCGGTCCAGTGGTTAGGACTCCGAGCACTCACTGCCGAGGGCCTGGGTTCAACCCCTGGTCGTCGGGGAACTAAAATCCCACAAGCTGCTCAGCATCGCCCAAAAAAAAAAAAAGCTAATTAAGTAGTGGAGCAGGTACCTAAGCCTCATCATTCTATCACATTCTGACTTAGGGAGGGGAGGTTCTCCTCTTCCCCAAAATGGGGAGTGGGTTTGAATAAGTGAGATTAAATAAATAATGGCTATCTAGTAGTTATATGGTAGGTCTTGACTATAGGAATAACACAAAGAATATTTAACCCTGAGTTGGTGAACTGTGTTGGGTGATGTGACATGCAAGAGAAGACTAGAGGCAGGAATGTCAGTCAGAAATCTTTCATAGTGGGCTTCCCTGGTGGCGCAGTGGTTGAGAATCTGCCTGCTAATGCAGGGAACACAGGTTCGAGCCCTGGTCTTGGAGGATCCCACATGCCGCGGAGCAACTGGGCCCATGAGCCACAACTACTGAGCCTGCGCATCTGGAGCCTGTGCTCCGCAACAAGAGAGGCCGCGATAGTGAGAGGCCCGTGCACCGCAATGAAGAGTGGCCCCCGCTTGCCACAACTAGAGAAAGCCCTCACACAGAAACGAAGACCCAACACAGCATAAATAAATTAATTAATTAATAAACTCCTACCCCCAACATCTTAAAAAAAAAAAAAGGAAATCTTTCATAGTATTCTAAGAATACCCTGATCAGGGTTTCAAGTCCTATCATCTTCAAGTACAGTAAAGCCTCGTTAATTTAGACTATAGTATATGGAATTGGCAATAATCTGTACACGAACTGAGAAACAAAGAAAATCTGAAAATGTTCTTCACACTCCCTCCACCTCCCCAACAGTTCAGCTCCAATCAAAGCTCTGACATTCCCCAGTAACTTCTGCCTAATGGCCACACTAAATTCTAGGTAATGGAATAACTGAGCCCAAACAACAAAGAGTAGCATTCTATACACGATAGCATACAAATATAAGCTACCATGCCCTCTTCCATTTTTTGTCGGGTCACCTTCACCAACATTTTTTCCTTTATTTAGCATCTACTTTAGTAAGGTCTTCTGCCAGATAATGGAGACATAGAGCTGGATAAGATCATATAACAACAGCTCAGTCCAATAACACTGGAAATTATGAGACCACCAAGCAGTTCACAGCTGAGACATACACAAAAAATAGAGCCAAATAGAAAGACTTAGAGAATGAAAGTACTGAAGATAAATTAAGTCAAAGGGTTGAAAAGCAAATAGGAGTCTGTCAGGAAGCAAGGAGAAGGAATGGTTTTTTGAGACCTGGAAGCATAAAACAGTGATATGTTTAGGCAAGAAGGTCCCTGTGATTGGAGGGTTACAGGGTGGCATGCTTAGAAACACTGGTAGTGATTAGATCCTGAAAAGATATGTCATGCTAAGAAACTGGGACTTTTCCTTGTGAATCAATATTTCCCACAGTCATGACCATGGAACCCTTTGAAATTACGTGAAGAAATACCAACAGTAGTACAGGTTTAAATTTTTGATTCTTTACCTTTCTTAAAATCTAAGAGGTATAAAAAATTGGAATCATTTTTTTTAAACCCCAAGATATCATCAGTGAAGTAAATCATCTTTTATTTTCATCTTATATTTGGTTATCAAGAGGCATGCAAAACCCTCCAATTTTAATGAGAACAGTGTTTTTGTGTCTTTTTGTCACATATCCGCTTAATATTAGGTGTAATGTTGCTAAGTCGGATCCGCATGTGAGGTGCAGCATCAAGTCTTTTCCTGTATTTCGTTTTTGTTGCAGCATAATATGAAAATCCTGTCTCACACATGTGCATTGTAGCAAAAGGAAGAAGTACACGAACTGCACGCCTTGCAACACTTGGGTACTCTTGAATTAGGCTACTCCAAAAATCATTTAGTGAAAGTTCACTGAAATTTTGTTTCACTTGAGAATCAGATGTTAAATCAATCAGGCTCTCATAGTCCCGTGCTACTAATGAGGCTGGTTTAACAGTTACTGTAAATGGATTTCTAACCCAAGCATTATTGTCATTTGTTACAGGAAAATATTTTAACAGAGTAGAGCGCAAACCCCTTAGGTGCTGCACTATGGCACTGCAAATATCTTTATCAACTGTAGAATTAATTTCAGTCAAAAAGTCACTGAGTGTAGGAAAACAATCAAAGTTTTCTTCTTCGACAGATGAGGCCCAAAATTCCAATTTTCTTAACAATGATGACATTTTATCAAATACTGTGAACACTGTCACATTTTTTCCTTGCATTGACAGATTAACCTCATTTAATTTAGTAAAAATATCTGCAAGATATACAAGTCTTAGCAGCCAAGATGAATTTGTTAAACAATCAGACAGTCGAAAAGCAGAATCCATGAAAACCAACAGTTCACGACGAAGCTCAAAAAGTCTTACAAGAACTTTACCTCGGGAAAGCCACCTCACCTCTGTATTTAGAAGAAGTGCTGTGTGCTGGGCACCCATTTCTTCACACAAAATTTTTAGTAGTCTGGATTGATGTGGTCGAGCTTTAATATAATTGATGATTTGTACGGCCTGATCTAGCACATTTTTCAGAGATGCAGGCATTGTTTTAACTGCTAGTGCATGTCTATATAACAGGCAGTGACTACTGGAGCTTTCGGGAGCCACATATTTTATCAAGGTGACAGCCTCAGCAATTTTCCCGTCCATTGCCCTGGAAGCATCACTACAAACATCAACACATTTTTCCCATTCAATTTCATGTTTCTGCATAAAACTGTTAATGCAGTTGAAAATTTCTTCACCAGTGGCATTACTTTGCAAAGACTCACATAACAGTAGGTCTTCCTCAATAGACTTATTAAACCTGTAACGAACAAACACAAGCAGCACAGCAAGTCCTGAAACATCAGCTGATTCATCTAGCTGCAGTGAAAACCCATCACAAATTTTCAGTCTACAAACAAGCTCTTCTTCAATGTCAGCAGCTAGATCCTTAATTCGACGTGCAACAGTACTGTTTGATAGTTGTACTGCATCTATTTTTTTACTATACTGTTCGTCAAACATCCGCATCACCACATCTTTTGCACAAGGCTTGATAAGCAATTCTCCAATAGTATGAGCCTCTCCACTCAGAGCTATATGGTAACTTACATTGTATGATGCTTCTGTAGCACTTTCATTATCTGTATTGACAATTTTAGGTGCTGGCGGTTTATTATTTTCAGGTGAATCAAGATGTTGCTTGAAAAAGCTTATGTCTTTGTCTTTGTATGCAGCATGTTTAGTTTCCAAATGTCTTCGAAGCTTACTAGGGGCCAAAGAGCTATTTGATAAAATTTTCTTACATAATACACACTGGGCATGAGGTGCATCTCTATTTCCAAAGTAAGTAAATCCAAAAGATAAATAACTTTCATCATATTTTCTTCTTTTTGGTTTCTTACTAAATGTTGTTATTTTGTTGGAATTGGACATAAATTTGACCCTGGAAAGCTCACCTTCTGAATTTTTAGAAACTGCAGGCTGCAACTGCTCATCTTCACTCTGTAATATTCCAACCTTTTGATCATTTGATTCAGACACAATTTGATAACAAAAAGATTCTACTTCTTGTTTAAGACTTCCTTGTTTCAGCAACAGATCCATAGGCAATGAATTTGTGGTACAAAACATGGTTAATTTAGAATAAACATTGAGTATCACAAATGTGTTGAAATTATAAGACAGGATACATAGAAGATGAGCAACCATCAAAGAGATGATATATAGCAACACATCAGTTAATTTGTAAGTGCTGCCTATGCATCAACGCGCAGATGGAACATCACACGTTCGTGTATCAGGTGATCTCTCATTCGACTTCCTGGTGCTCTCAGGTATGGCACACCTTTTCTTAAAGGTAGATTATCACATAAAAATAAAAGCTATAGAAATGAGTTTAGTAGTCTTAAACTTACATTTTAAAATAAATTCTAAAAGAAGGAACTATTGTTAGCATTGATCTTTTTCTCACAACGCTTATTAACTTAAGATAACATTAATCTTCTATAAAACACAGTTTGGGAACCATTGGACTAAGAAATAATGAGTTGATAAATGCATTTTTAAGGAAGGGACCTTGAGGTCCCATGGCAGGGTTGGCAAATTTCTCCTGTAAAGTGCCATACGGTAAATGTTTTTTACCTGATGGGCCGTATGGTCTCTGTTGCAACTACTCAGCTTTGTAGTTGTAGCATGGCAGCAGCCAGAGACAAAACGTTAAAGAATGGGCAAGTTGTGTTCCAATAAATCTCTATTTATAAAAACAGACAGCGTGGGGCCATAATTTATCATCCCCTTTCATGATATACAGTATCTTGGAATCTCTTCTAGCTTTCTGATGCCTACTGCCATTAGATACATTCATTGTTGACACCGTCATACATCTTAAGGCTCCTTTCAGGGCTAGTAATTATTCTGATAAGCTATGTCAAAAACACAAACAGTTCAAAGTTTTGCAAGACACAGCATTCTGTTTTATCTAAACACTGTGTGTTAACATTGAAAAATAAACTGTAAACCAAAAGTTAGCTACTATTTCTCTGGACTTAAATTACATAAATATTTATATTATCCAAAATAAGACTCATTCAAAATAATGCATATATTTTACTGATTACTCTACATCCCATTATTCTTTAGGTGAAGTCTTAATGAAGACCTAAAGAAAACTCTCATTTAAATAGGTTTATTCCTCATATAAGAGTTTTTTAAAAGCATAATTAAATGGAAGGGTAATGCAAACTTTAGGACCTCTGATGAATACCAGCCTTATAAGTTAAGGCATTCAAATTTAGTGTCTACCTAAATATAGCTAGTTTGATTTAAAGTTTGATTTAAACTTTATGATTTGGCTCAGAGTAAGCTTTGGATTCTCATATTAGATCCTGAATCAAAATGGTTTTCTCAGTAACAGCTAGAGGGTAAGATACCTGAAATGAGGAGCACTCCCTTCTGCAATCACTCTCTCCACCTTGGCAGCTTGAAACGCAGACGCTTCAAAAAAAATAAAATTAAGGGATAGGGTGGAAGGGGAGTAACCAAAAGCCTAGAATGAGAAAAAATAAAATTAGACACTACAAAAGGAGAACGAACTATACACCTCTAAGATGACCATTCTTTACAATTTATTTTAGAGCCAGGCAGTGCAAATGATTCTTCACTGCCATGCAGATCTTAGACTGAAATAGAAGATGCCTAACATAGTAAAAATGTTAATATTTTCGTCCTGTTTAATACCCTGGTAATTTCATTATTTTGAAATGCTCCCCCATCCACTGACTTCAAAGAAAAACATTAAAAACTCTCAGAAACGAAACCTAACTTTTTAAAGTACAGTCACACCTAGTGTCTCTAAAACTAAGCACTGAAAGTAATCTAAAATGGAATTATACATGGAAGGGTTACATGAACTATGCCTTTTTGTTACAACCACTCTTGTCTCAATAACCAAGCTCCTTAACTTACTAATGTTTATTGAGTGATCACTGTTTACTATGTGCCAGTAACTGCTAAATCCTTCCTAGATTAGGTCACTTAATCCTCAAAACAAACCTGAGAGTCAGGGACTATTATTAATAACCCCCCTTTAGGGATGAACAAATAGATACAGAGAGGCTAAGTCACCTGCTAAGTTAATACATCTGTGAAGAACTGAGAACAGAACTCAGAAAGTTCGACTGCAGAGCCCACGTGCCTAGTCACTGCTTGTGTGTCCCCGAACACTCTTAATCTCTCAAGCACTAAAAAAATCTATTACCAGGAGTTGGATGGTGCAGAGAGAAATGAATTACAATGGGTTACAACTGCCAGAAAGTCGAGGGTCTCAAACTGGCAGCAGGAGAAAGCCCTACATCTTCATTACTGGGAGCAAAGAGTAGACTGTCCTTTCACAGTCCTGAATGCGCTTTAGTTGCCGAGAACTTCATGGAGCCGCTGGGTGACCTCGAAATTTAGCATCCCTCTCCCCTGCTATCAGAGAAGGACACGACGGAGTGAAAACGCTTTGTTCGGAGGGCCTCAGTTCCACCTTTTTAGAGGTGCTTCCCCGAATCTCTCGAGGACAAAGAGACTGGACTCCCTAGAGTAAAGTTTCTATTCGACTCCCTGAAAAGGGGCGGGGGGGAACCCTCCTCTTTTGTCTCTTCGGCTAAGGTGACAGGTAGCACCCTCCATTCAACCCCCCACCCTCAGGCGGTTCCTGCTCTGAACAATACCCGTGGGGCAGGAGGGCTGGGTAGGAGTGCAGTCCATTCATAAGCCGAGGCAGGAGGTGGGTACGGACACCCCGTCCAGCACCTAAGTGCTTTTTTCAACGGTCACCTCGATGGGCAGCCCGGCCACCTATCCCTCGGCTGCCCCTTGTCACAGGAGCGCGTTGCCCACCACAGCTGGGGGGCTGGCTTCCTGTGGGCGTCCACCCTCGCCTACGGAACTGCTCTCGCGTCCCCGGGCGGTCGCCTCAGCTAACAACCACAGGAAAACGTCTCAGCACCCGCCGCTATCTTTCTCCTTCATCTCCATCAGTGATGGAGAGAAGGGTCTCGGGTGCGGCTGGGCTGCGGAGCAGCGCCGCGGTCCCCAGCAGAGCCCGCGGCCGCCATTTTACGAAGCTCACGGCAGCGGCCATTTCAGAGCGCACCACTCAGCCGCCGCGGCGGCTCTGGTCCTCACCTTCACCGAGGCCTGAACGGGGTCAAGAGCCAGTCGTCGCTGACTGGAGGGGAGAGGGGGGAAGGGAGGAAGGGGAGAAATGAAAAACAAAACAGAGGGAAGAAGGATTCGGGGGGCCGGGCGATGCTCTCAGGTCAGGGATATCGCCTATGCCACCTCCATAGAGATCCAATTCGCGGCGGGCGCGGTAGCTCGTCTGAAGATAAATTTAGCACTCTGGGGCACCCGAACTTACTGTCTCCTTGAGCGACTCCGCCACTGCCCAATCAGCGCCGGAGTTTCTCCCCGCCACCAATCCGCGCTGAGCAGTGGGGTGGGACCAAAGGAAAGGACCAAGCTCGGTTGAGGCGTTGCCCAGCTGCCGTCGCCGCTGGCAGTCTGGAGTCATGAGCTCAAGGAGGCTGAGTTGAATGGCAGACGTGAAGCGATTGTTTTTAAGTTTCCCTGGGCCAGAGCAGCCCCGGCGTTTGTTTACAGTGTAGAGTCCTGGGTGCTGCGAGATAGCATTTGTGATCCTGTAGGGCTGGACTGGCTTTGAGAAATCTGCGTATCCACAAGCACTGGGGCTCTGCCCCGGCGGCAGATTTGAGTGGATTCGCAGAGTCTCGGCTGCTGGTGCTTTCACGCCCTCTTTGTTCCCCGAGCCGCACCCCAGGCCCAGGTTGCGCAACCGCCTCCTCTTTTCCTTGTTTTCTCACTGGAATCGGGGCAGAAAACTCCCTCTCCCTTCCCCGCCCCTCCCCGACGCTGGCGTGTCGGGGGCCCCTAGCGGGCAGAGCTCGGAGCTGAGCCTGATCTTGCCGGGGCGCTGCTCTCGGGTGACCTCACATGGGGTCGGGGAGCCGCGTGTTACAGCGGCGTCTCCGCAGTGTCAACGGGAAAGAGGCCGCTTCCTGTGTCTTTGCACCCCTCACCGGTGGCTCCCTCCTCGGAGGAACGTCCAGCGCTCTGGAACACTCAGTGTGCTAGCTGTAGCATCGGGTGTTTTAAGCCCATTTCTTCTACGCCCATCCCCTCTTTTAAAAAACAACACAGCAAAAGGCTTCGGGCTGTGTATTCCGTTATTCCATATTGTGTGAGATCCGTCGTGGCGACCTGCAGTCTGTTTTTCCAAACTGGCATCTTAAAATATGTACGCTTCTTGGAGGGAATTTGTTAAAATACGTGTAGCATTAAACAGTGGGTCCTATTGTTTGCAATATTTTAGATTTTCGAGGCCCCGTAGAAATAGCCAAATGAAAGTTGGATCTTGTTTTCTGGCGCTGCACCAATGACAGAAAATTCCCAACTTGTGGTCAAAAGCAAGGGCAGCTTTTGTTTTTCTTAAATATGCTCTTCTTTGATATGCGAATAACTTTCTTAGGCGTTGAAAGAAGTCTAACCTTTTATTTAACAGAATTTTCAGGACTGAAAAAGATGATTTCCTAGGACTGATCATAGATGTTAACATTTGGTCCCAAATGCTTTAAAGTCATTTCAGCATCTTCAGAACTTTGCCCTATGGTAGGCTATCCATATGTTTTTATTATCATTTTAAAATGATTCCTCTTGGGGCTTCCCTGGTGGCGCAGTGGTTGAAAGTCCGCCTGCCGATGCAGAGGACACGGGTTCGTGCCCCGGTCCGGGAGGATCCCACATGCCGCGGAGCGGCTGGGCCTGTGAGCCATGGCCGCTGGGCCTGCGCGTCCGGAGCCTGTGCTCCGCGACGGGAGAGGCCACAACAGTGAGAGGCCCGCGTACTGCAAAAAAAAAAAAAAAAAAAAAGATTCCTCTTAAATCAGCCTCATTTGAGCTTTAACCACCAAGGGGGAAATCATTTTGGGGAAGGGGCGCAATTTTACTTGAAGAGCGAAGAATTTCATTTTGTAATTGCAGGAGTTGTCTAGCTTCTTAATAATATTGGAATAATATCCCACATTTTCATATGTTTTATATTTCAGAAAAGCCTTTTACATATATGCTCCCGATCTAATCTTCACGCATCTGGTTTACATGTTCATGAATTGGGAAAATCCAAAACATTCAGCTGATAACAAATTCAACTGAAGTCAAGTCTAGGATTTAACCTATGTCCAAAAATCCGAAGTCTGATAATTAAGGGGCTTGAAACATAAGAATTTTTTCTGTAATTGATTAGTTGCTACGTTATTATAGGATGTTGATTGCTGAGACAGATAAGAAAACGTATAGACAATGTAGAACTCAGACCAATAATGATAATGGCTAGCATTTATTGAATATGCAGTATTGGTAGAAGCTGTGCTATCTACACACTTTTTAAAGTACTAGCTCATTTACTCTCTACAACCCTGTCAGATGACTATGCCTATTTTACAGATAAGGAAATTGAGCACAGATTGGTAAATAAATTGCCCAAGTTCCCACAGCTAATTGTTGGCAGAGCCAAGATTAAGTGCAGTGAGGTGGTGGGAACTACAGGCCATGTGTGTCTGGGCGGGGTGTGCTTGTGCATATTTATATAAGGCAGAAAACGATTTCAAGTAAGATTACAGTAATATATTGGGTAAGCAGGTAGAGCTTCACCATGAAAAGGGAACTCGGTTAGTTACTTGGGGCTCAAGTAACTAACTGAGTTACTTCCCATAAAATCATCACGGGAAGTACTAACAGGAATTTTGATTGATATCCCACATTTGCAGCCTTAGTTGCTGTGAGAGGTCTGAAATGGCAATTCTGTTCACGTTGGTTGTGTGAGTTAATTTGCACTGCAGTTAGGTTTGCCAGAAGCAGATGATGAGACAGGGAGCTCTGGAGTCAGTATCGTAGGTTGGAGTGTCCCACTCCACCCTTTATACTCCCCTCTCCCTCAGATAGTATATGGCAGCCATGGGAAGGGCAGGACTGTAACTGAGGCAGACCCTGAATGCGCTGACAGCTGTAGGCCATCTGCTGATCACACTACTGGCCCCTGAGCAGGGCAGCAAGTCCTTTCTTGAAGAAGGATCTGAGTGGCACATCTCCATGCCTGCCACAATGTGTCACCTTTAATATAAAAAAGGTGGTAAATTAATACAATTTTCATTATTTCTGTGAAAGTTAATAATTTCTGTGGTGTTGTGTGCTTTGTGAACTTTTAAGATCTATGGGGGAGGGTGGGAGTTTAGCGGGTCGGGGGAGGAGGAATTGGATGAGGGCAATCAGAAGGTACAAACTTGCAGTTATAAGATAAATAGTACTAAGGATGCAATGTACAACATGATGGATATAATTGACACTGCTGTGTGTTATATATGAAAGTTGTTAAGAGAGTAAACCCTAAGAGTTCTCATCACAAGATACTCTTTTTACTATTTCTTTGTTTTGTACCTATATGAGATGATGAATGTTCACTAAACTTGTGATAATCACTTCATGATGTATGTAAATCAAATCATAATGTTGTACACTTTAAACTTATACAGTGCAGTATGTCAATTATATCTCAATAAAACTGGGAGAAAAAAATATGAAACATTTAAGAGAATTTTGTGACCACCGGTATAAGATTGATTTATCGCTATTAGATTTACAAGAGTTATGTAAGTGATTATAAAATTTCACTGCCAAGATGTTAGATATATTACATTTGTAATTGTAGTTTAAGATATCTAAGAAAATTTAATTAATGGAGTATGCAAGTGATGTTAAATATCCAAGAAGTATATAGTCTGTTATGCTTATGAATTAATTAAGTCATAGAGAATAAGTGAAAGTGATTGTCCATATTTTTATGCAAAGATTATGAGATTTATAAATAGACTAACAAGATTTATAAATTGAGCTTTTTAGAGGCTTAAGAAATAAAAGTTTACAATTTTAATGTCTTTGCCTATTAATAAACAAATTAGTCATGTCAATTATCAGTTTTTATTGTAGCTAGTATTCACTCCCAGGACTTTCACTATTCCCTCTATGTTCAATGATTCTCAAAAATATAACATGAGCCCTGACTTCCCACTTGAACTTCAGTTCTAGATTTTCAAGTCTGTAGACTTTCTATTTGAATATATACCAACAGCTCAGATGCAGCATGTTCAGAACTGTACTAAATCTCTCCTAACACTTTTACTTTCTCAACAACTTCATTTTTGTTAAAGATTTTATCATTATTTTAATATCGCAAACTAGCAAGCTTTTGGAGTCAATAGTCACTCTTCATTCATCTTCATATTCCGTATGTGCAGGCATCAAATTGTTATTTTCTTCTAATGTTTCTTAGGTTCATCCACATCCCTCCATCACTATCGCATGTTCTCTAGACCAGGCTCAAGAAATGTTCCTTCTAAATTATTGCCACAGTCTTCCTAGCTCCCATTGTTTTTCCATTTAATTGGTTTAGCATACCAATCTTCCATATTTTAGAATCTTGGAGTGACTCACTAGTTCTTCTATGTCATGGCATAGAATCATAAAACTTTAGAGCTGAAGAAAATCTGTAGAAAATAATATAGTCTTCACTCAGTATCTGTGGGGGTTTGGTTCCAGGACCCCTGCCCCTTGGATACCAAAAATCTGTGGATGTGCAAGTACTTTTTATAAAATGGCATAGTATTTGCATATAATCTGTTCACATCCTCCTGTACACTTTAAATCATCTCTACTTATCACACCTAATACAATGTAAATGCAAGTAAGTAGTAATAAATTCAATGTAAATGTTATGTAAATAGTTGCTGATGCTTGGCAAATTCAAGTTTTGCTTTTTGGAACTTTCTGGAATTTTTTTTTCTTAATATTTTTGATCCAAAATTGGTTGAATCCAGGGCTTCCCTGGTGGCGCAGTGGTTGGGAGTCCGCCTGCCGATACAGGGGACGTGGGTTCGTGCCCCGGTCCAGGAGGATCCCACGTGCAGCGGAGCGGCTGGGCCCGGGAGCCGTGGCCGCTGGGCCTGCGCGTCTGGAGCCTGTGCTCTGCAACGGGAGGGGCCGTGACGGTGAGAGGCCCGCATACCGCAAAAACAAAAACAAAAAACAAAATTGGTTGAATCCTCGGATGTGGAAACTAGATACATAGAGCCAACTGTACAATGTAATCCCCTTTTCCCTCCATCCTACAGAAGAGAAGAATGAATCCCAGAGTTATTGCATGACTTTGATGTCACATTGATAACTGGTGACAACGCTGAAATAGATCTCAAGGTGTAGGAGGCATGTCTTAGGATTTTTTTTTTAATTTCCCATTTTACTGGACATTTAACTGTTCATTTGGCATATATGCAGTAAATTTTTTTTTTTTTTTTTTGCGGTACGCAGGCCTCTCACTGTTGTGGCCTCTCCCGTTGCGGAGCACAGGCTCCGGTCGCGCAGGCTCAGCGGCCATGGCTCACGGGCCCAGCCGCTCGGCGGCATGTGGGATCTTCCCAGACTGGGGCACGAACCTGTGTCCCCTGCATCGGCAGGCAGACTCTCAACCACTGCGCCACCAGGGAAGCCCTGCAGTAAATTTTTTAATAAATTTATTTATTTCATTTTTGGCTGCATTGGGTCTTCATTGCTGCGCACGGGCTTTCTCTAGTTATGGTGAGCAGGGGCTACTCTTCGTTGTGGTGGGCGGGCTTCTCATTTTGGTGGCTTGTTGCGGAGCACGGGCCCTAGGCACGCGGGCTTCAGTAGTTGTGGCACGTGGGCTCAGTAGTTGTGGCTCACAGGTTCTAGAGCACAGGCTCAGTAGTTGTGGCACATGGGCTTATTTGCTCTGTAGTATGTGGGATCTTCCTGGACCACGGCTTGAACCCGTGTCCCCTGCATTGGCAGGCAGATTCTTAGACACTGCGCCACCAGGGAAGCCCTGTAAATATTTTTTGATATGTAAATTAAGCAACCTTTGACTGTTAATAAGTCCTCTTTCTGTTGCAAATGATAGAAATCCAATCCATAAGCAAAAAAGTTAATTTCTTGACTCACATTACTAAAAAGTCCATCAGTATAGTTATGGATGGGTTCAATGACTCAAATGATGTCAGGGCTATGTTTGACACTCTCTTTCATGATAGGCCCTCTCTACGTGGCAGTATAATGGCTTCTGGCATTCCCAAACTCATGGCGGAAGAGAGCATCTTCCCCAGTAGCACTGGGGAAGTGTTCCCAGAAAGGTCTTTCATTAAGTTTGGGTTATGCCTGTGAACTAAACACACTGTGCAGGGAAGGAGTACTCAGTGTGGTCAACCTGGGACATATATGTCCTTTAGTTTGGGAAATATGAGTTTACTCTGATTCACCACCAGAATCTCATGGAATGGGTAAGGGACCACCCCTAAAAGGAAGGGATTTCTGGAAAAGTGGAATATACCTACCAAATTTACTCTCCTTGCCCCTTATATCTGATCAGCTACCACAAAATCCTCCAGTACTATATCTCTTTGTCCAACTTTTCTCAATTCCACTACCATTGGTTTAGTCCAGGATCCTATTAGTAATCTCCCAATCAATCTCCTGGTTATCGCCAATATCTATCAAATTTATCCTGCACACAGATAAGCACTCTATACACATTAAAGTCATTCCCTCACTCAAAGCTATTCCCATTGCTGGGGTGATTAACTCCTTGGCTTGGCATTCAAGGTTCTCACTAAACCGGTTTTGATTTTTAAATTTTTTTCAATTTTACGGCAGTGGAGGTGCTAGGCGGGAAGTGAGGCAAGGAAGGACTGGATTGTCTGGAGCTCCCTCTCTTCAACTAGTGGTCATGTGATATGTAGGTTAGTTGTTTTGGCTTAAATGCTCAAATCTGGGGTATTCATCTTGTTGTTGACTGAAATGCCAGGGGATGGGTTTACTTATGGTGTTTCTAATTTTAATTTTTACCCTGGTAATATAAGCATAACGTTCAAAAACTCAAGCAGCACTAAAAGATTTATAAGCAACAACAACAAAAGATATTTCTTTGCCTCTCCTTCCGTTGTAACAACTTGTAACATTTTATTCCATTCCTTTTGGTATTTACCTCCATATTTCTCAATGAATATGTGTATAATGCTATTTGCTCACACATGACCCATTATCATTCTGACTCCCAATCTACTTAACCTAAAACCTATAAAGCCCCTCAATTCATTGGCTCATTCCTTCAATGTCCCAATCCCAAAATCCTGAGAGAGGAATCTGGTCCCAAGTTATGTTTTCATAAGGTCACCTACCACTGGCCAACCTGGTGTGGGCTGCTCTTGAGTTCCTACTGGGAACTGTTGACAGGGGTAGAGTATGATGTGTGGGTGCTCTGGGCTGGCTCTAATGATTCGGTGTCTGATTGTAGCTGAGGTCACAGATTGATGCCCTCAGCTCAATGACAACTCTCTTCTAGCAAATCTCATTGCTTGAGTCTACAAACCTAGAGACTAGGTTTCCCAGAAGTCCTTACAGCTTGGATTCATGAAACCCAGTTTCTGTAAAATAGATGTAACTTAGCAAGTTAAAAGTGAACATTCTGAGGCGGAGGCTGTATTTCTGCCACTTCTATATTTCCACTGGCACATGTTGGTTTTTCTGGGACAGCTCCAGTGGAGGTCCCAGCATTCAGTCCCTAAATTTCATGCGTGATGAGAGACAGGGAGCAGGGCATCCATTTTCCTGATTCAGATTATGTCAGAGTCAGCAGGTTTGGAGATGGCTTCCTTATTCCCCAGCCTCAGAAGTGTGGCAGAAGCATAGTGCCCATGTGGGGCCAGTTCTGCAATACTTTTCTAGAAGTTGTGCCTGAAAGTGCAGCCTCAACTCTGTTCTACTAGCCCTTTTAATGATTTAATAAATCCCTAATTCCTCCTAGTAAATCCCTTTCTGTTTAAATTAGCTAGAGTGAAATCTGTTATTTACAACTGAATTCTAATGCACCTTTCAAAAATGTTCTTTAAATATTTGTTCAACAATTACTTGATGGGGGCAATGAGAAGCTTAATTTTCAATCAATTAAAATTATAGATAGGTCCCTAAGCAGTATCAGTATTTTGAAACAATTTGGCAATATATTTTACCTTAAAAAATAGTTTCTATTATCTTTTCACTTTTCTTTTGAAATTTTTCTGAACCAGACTCATTCTTTGAAGAACATATCAAAAGGTACGAAATTTGTATTTTAAAATTATCACTGGTTTCCTGGCCAACAGTACTCACTATCCATGAATTTTGGTTTCAGATTTAGTCTGCCTGATGAATTTCATCTAATTTTCCTGCATAAATACTAGACACAGAAACATATGACAGACTTAGCTAGACTTGGGGAGAGCTGGCAGGCATAGTGAATACAGGTCCTGGAAGAAGACTGGTTTCAAATTGCACCTCCACTGTTTGCTACCTGTGCCATCTCAAGTACAAGGTACATCTCAATTTCTTCATCTGAAAATAGGTTTAAAAATGACAACATACAATAATTGCTGGGTTTAAGTGCAATCATACATAAAGTACTTGGTATAGGATCTGGTATGGTATAAGCATCCAATAAATGTCAGAGTAACACTATTGTTTTTAGTTTCGACTTCCCTGTACTGTAATTCAAGCAGGAGCAAATTTATATTCTTCCACGTGTGTAATAATTTGCCTGCAGAAGCCTTTACTGTTTTTATAGTTACTAATTATTCCAGTGATATTTCAGTGCCCTTTATAGATTAATGATTTGGGCAACTGCCCAACTGTTCACCTTTTAATCCAGCTTTGGCTGTGGTTAAGGAAGGATCATGTGAGCAGCAGAAGGAGGGGGCAGTTCACTCAGAAAAGGACCACAGCAGATATTGCAGTGAGAAACATCTCCAGCATAATCCTCTTTAGTTTATAAAAGGCTTAGGTCACTCTGTCACTTTAAATTGTGACACGCTTCCAAATAAATGCCACACACCTCTTTTCTAGACACTGCAGTTGAGACCTGTTGGTTTAGAAAAAACAAATGATAGGCCCCCAAATTGAGAGGCTTGAATGTGGCAAATCAGATGTTTTCTCACATTTGGGTGGGGGCAGAGAGTATACTTGTATCAAGAACTCAGGTTTTGTACATTAATAGTAATTTATCTGGAACTTCATACCTTACAGAGCAGCTTCATGATCTCTCTTATTTGAACTTTGAGACAATCCATTTAGTTAAGCGGGGAGGTGCTCTTATTTCCACTTTACAAATGAGAGGTCTCAGGTTTTGAGGAGTTGATGGAGTTATGCAGGGTCACACATATGGTTACTGGCAGAGGCAGTGCTTGGATCAGTTTTCCTGATTCAGATCAGTGTCTTCCATGCTTCTTTTTCTTTAGAAAGTTTTCCAAATTAGGATAATGCTGTTGTAGAGTACTCCTGCTAAGTTATTGATTTTAGGCTAAATAATATGATCTGAACTGTCACTGGAAAAGCACTATGTTCTAGGGCTGTCCTCTTAAAGAAGGTGAAAACTAATCTTACTCTCTTACTTTCTTTGGAAGGTTGATGCTAAACTTTTCAAAGGCATCCCTTTAAAAAGAATGCCACAGTGGGCATTTTTTAAAGCCAAAGTGAAGGTTTGCAAGTCATTTAAACATTCAATTACTTGGGGAGAGACTAAAATGCCAGGGGATGGGGTTATTTATGGTTCTGTGCCAAGAGCCAGTATATATATTTATCTGTACAAGAGTGGAGTCCTGGCTCTGGATCATTTCTTGACTTGTTTGAGAATCTGGGCAAGTCATTTATTACGTCTGTATTTTGGAATTACAGCCTTGTTTCAAAGATGTGCTCTATGAATAAACAAACCTCTATTTGTAAATCTTGTTTAAATGTCTCTGATGAAAGGCACATCAGTGTTGATAGTTGTGAAGGGTAAGGATGCTGATAATAAATAACAATGGTGATATCAGTGTCTTGAATTTATGCAGTAGCATTGTTCTGAGAAGCTTTGAATCTTTCCTAGGTAGAGTGTATTCTTTAAAAACCTGTAATTACAAACATTTCACAAGAAATTATTCTTATAATTTTTTATAGAAATGAGCAAAAAAGATTTAAGTATCATCTCATTTTATCTCCTCCTATCCCTCCCATTCCCCTCATTCACCAAAGGTAATCACGGTTAATAGTCTTTTTTTGTCTATACAGATATATATGTACACGTACAAATGTATATGACTGTTTGATATACATATTTTATCAATTATTCTGCAACATGTTTTAGCCTTATCAATATGCCTTGGAGACATTTTCATGTTAGCATGTAAAACTCTTTTTAACAGTTGCAGAGTATTCTACTTTATTTAATCATTCTCTTATGGAAAGATTTTTAGATTGTTTCTAATCTTGTAGCATTAAAAATAAATGTCCTTGTGTATCTTTGTGCATCTATGTGTGTACCTCCGAGGCTTAGATTCCTAACGAGGAATTATTGGCTTAAACTTTAAGCCTTTAAGGGTATATGTTAAATTGTGCCCCCCAAAGCTGCTACCTTTTTCCAGAAATAGCACATGACAGTACCCATCTCCCATACCTGTGCCAACATTGTTTTGTATATTATCAATCTTTCTAAATTTTGCAATTTGATAGATTAAAAACTCTCATTTTAATTTGTATTTTCTTGATTACAAATGAGGTTAAGCATCCTTTTATAAGTTTAGCAACCATTCATATTTACTCTTCTGTGAATTGCCCGTTCAGAGGCGTTCTCATTTTCCCTGTTTCTTATTGCTTGGTAAAATCTCTGAAAATGTTATGATTATGAATGCTGTGTTAAGCATATTTCTTCCTAACTTACCATGTATCTTTTAAGATATTGTTAATTTTTTTCCCCTGAGGAAAAATTTTTAATATTTATGAAATCAATCTTTTCATTTATGACTTCTGGGACTTATACCTTGCTTAAGAAGGAAATTCTTCCACCACTTCTATCCCAAGATTATAAAAAAGCATTCTCTTACTTTCCTACTGTTTACAAAAGCACCAAGTGCTCTTTAATCCTTGTGGAGTGTATTATTCTGAATAGCTGTGAGGAAGGGACCTATGTTAATATTTTTCCAAATGTTTAGCCAGCTGTTTCAAATCAACCAAAAATTGTTCATTTTAATCCCAATGATTTGAGATGCCATCTTTCAAAAATATCAAAATTCATAATTATTCTCTTTCTAGATAGAGCTATTTGTCTATTTCTGCATTAATATTGCACTATTTTACAGTTATACAGCTTTATAGTCTATCTTGATATTTGGTATAGAAAGTTTCTCCTCATTATTGTTTTTTCCCCCCAAATTGCAGGGCTGTATCTTGTACATTTTTTCTTCCATAATAACATTAGAATAAGCTTTACAGATTCTGTAAATAATAACCTTGGGATTTTGATTTGAATTGGACTTAATTTATAGAGTAAATGTAGGAGAGTTGGCATTTTTATAATATTGAGTCTTTCCATTCTGGAGCATTGTGTTCTTCATTTAGTATTTAGGCCCATTATTTAGGCCTTCTTTTAGGATTTTCAGTGTATTTATATAGCTTTATTTATCTAAATCTTAAGATTTCTTACAATGTTTGCTACTCATAGTTACGTTTGCTATTATGAATAGGTTTTTTTCATTCTATTTTCTAATTGTTTACTGTTGGTAAAAGAAAAGTTATTTATTTACTTACTTATTTGGTTGACATGTTTATTAAGTCTCCTCTCTCAGGGTCTCTTTTACTTTCCTCTCAGTATGGAAGACTTCAAACATATAAAAAGTAAACAGAATAATTATGAACCTCCACGTACCTATCTCTAATCTTCAACAGTTACCAACATTCTGCCATTTTTATGTCTTCTATACATCCATCCAGTTACCCACTTTCCACTCCCCAAATTAATTGTTGTTACTTTTTACAGTTTTTTTTAAGATTAAAAAAATTAAAGTTTTTTGTGGTGATAATTATAGATTCACATGAAGTTGTAAGAAATAATACAGAGAGATCCCATGTACCCTTTACCCACTTTTCCCCCTTGGTAACATCTTGCAAAACTGTAGTAAAATACCACAACCAGGATATTAACATTGATGTAGTCAAGATAAAGAGGATTTCCATTATCACAAGGATCCCTCATGTTGTCCTTTTATAGCCGTGGTCATTTCTCTCCCTATCCCACTCCTAGTTAATCCCTGGCAACTACTTATGTGTTCTCCGTATCTATAATTTTTTCATTTCAAGAATGTTAAATAAATGGAATCACAGTATGTAAACTTTTGGGATTAGAATTTTTTCATTTAACATAATTCTCTTGAGATTCACCCAGAATATATATCTATCTTTTGTTCTTTTTACTGCTGAGCAGTATTCCATGGTATGGATGTACAACAATTTGTTTAACCATTTTGAAGGACATCTGGGTAATTTCCAGTTTTTGGCTATTATGAATAAAGCTGCTATAAACATTAACGTACAGATTTTTTTGTGAACATGAATTTTCATTTCTTTAGGATAAATACCTAAGATGCAATTGTATGCATAATAGTCAGTGTAGGGTAGTTGCATATCTAGTTTTTTAAGAAACTGCTGAACTGTTTTCCAGTTGAGCTGTACCATTTTACATTTCCACCAGCAATGTATGAGTGATCCAGTTATTTGCATCCTCACTAACATTTGGCATAGTCTCCATTTTATATTTTAGCCATTCTGATAGTGCATAGTGATGCCTCATTGTGGTTTTAATTTGCATTTCCCCAGTGGCTAATGATGTTAAACATCTTTGCATGTACTTATTTGCCCTCTGTATGTCCTCATAGGTGTAACCTGTCTTTGTTTTTTTTTTAAATACTGTTGAGCTTTGAGAGTTCTTTATATATTCTACATACTAGTCCTTTGTCGAATAAGTGGTTTGCAAATATTTTCTCCCAGTCTGTAGCTCATCTTTTCATCCATTTCACATGGGCTTTCACAGAGCACAATTTTAAAAAATTGAATATAACAAGTTTTCCTTTTATGGATCATGACTTTGTGTCACCTAGGAACTCTCTGCTTAGCCTGAGATCCCAAAGATTTTTTTCCTATTTTTTCTAAAATTTTTATAGTTTACATTTTATATTTAAGTCCATAATTCATTTTGAGTTAGTATTCTCATAGGTCAAGATTCTTCTTCTTCCTCCACCCCCCCGCCCACCATGTATGTCCTATGGCTCCAGCACCATTTGTTGAAAAGGATATTTTCCCTCCATTGAATTTCTTTTGATCCTTTGTCATTTGGGCATATTTGTTGTGGGTCTGTTTCTGGGTTCTCTTTTCTATTATATTGATCTCTGTGTCTATCCCTCCACCAATACCGTAGAGTCTTGGTTGCTGAAATTGGGCAGACTTCTTTTTCAAAATGGTTTTAGCTGTTAACTCTTTCATACTAATTTTAGAATAATTTTGTCTATATCTGCAGTAAATCTTGCTGGAATTTTAATAGGAATAGTGTTAAAACTGTATATGATTTTGGGGAGAATTGATATATTTACTATGGTGAGTCTTCCAGTTAATGAACATGGCATGGCTCTCCATTTATTTAGATCCTCTCTGAATTCTTTCATCAGAATTTTGTAGTTTTCAGCATGTAAGTTCTGTGAATATTTTGTTAAATCTGTACTCAAATATTTCATTTCCCTTTTTTTCCTTTGAGTGATTGTAAATAGTACTGTATTTTAAATTTTGGTGTCCATGTATTCATTTCTAGTATAAAAAGAGATAAATTTTTTAAACAAGAAAAGCTTTTTATTCAAAACAAATAATATAAACACATATATACAGACCACAGTGAGAGAGTTCACTGGGCTTTATGGATAGAAAACTTCTGGTATCCTGGACACACTAGACAAAACAGTGTGACTTATGACAAAGCAATAATAAAAAACTACAGTTACATTATGGCATTTCTAATAACTGAAATATTAAATCATTTCTCTAAGGAGAGAGTGCACAGGTTAAAATGTAGTATTTCTGTTTCCACAATCACTCAAACTGTTAAATCCTTAAATTTGAAATTTTAAAAATTGTTATATTAATAATCTATGAAAAACTATGCTCTATTTGATTTTCAAATGTTACACTAATCTTGTATTTTGGGGATAAACCCCCCCTAGTTATAAAGAAACACTGGATATAAACTCCACCTATGCCAATCACGTTATGTCTCAGCTCCAAATCCACCTTCTGTATGCTGGGATGCTGGGGCTTGTTCTCCACAAACTGTTTCCCAGACTCCTTTGTCAGCTTGCTTCTTGTTAGGTTCTGCCAATAGGGGGCACTAGAGGGAGACTGGGAGGCAGGAGAAGGGGAGAACGGACTTCCAGTTCCTGTTGTTCTTGTTAGTGTTGCCTGCAGGGCCAGCAGCTCTTCACCTGCAGCAGCACTTCTTCTCAGTCTTGGCAGTTGGTCTAGCCTCCAGCTTCATTCAGTACTACTGGAACCGGCCTCATCACACCCCCTCAGAGATTACCAGGAGCAGTCAGGTGGTTCTACCCTCCTCAGAGGTTTGAGCCCTAGCTCTAAGGGTATATTCCTATTCTGGGCTTCTAGGTTCTGGTTACCTCATTCTCTTCTTTTCATTCCTCCAGGCCTAAAGGCAGTAGCTGCTTCCTGAGGTTATTATTTCTAGGTGACCTCAGCATTTCCTTTTTCCTTTTTCAGCCCTCTAATGCCAATTTCCCTATAATAAATTCCCTCTGCTGAAATACCTAGTGTGGTTTCTTTTTCTGACTGGACTCTGACATAATGAGGGTCACCTGTAGTGCCAGCTCAGTACCACTTAATTAAAGTTATTCCTTCTATTCCTCAAAGATAGAATTCTGGGATTGATTTGTAGATGTCCTTGGTCTTGAATAAAGTGCTTAGTTCCTTGTCAACAGAAAATGGGATTCTGGTAATCTAGAACATACAGTAGGATCACGACTAATTAAGGTATCACCTGGGGTTGCTTGGAAAGATGTACCTATTGAAGTACTTGCCTTTGAGACTAAGTGGATGTTGCACTTAACTCTTATGGTAGTAATGATGACAACAAGAACTGTGGGTGGGGTGTTATCTTATGACTGCACTAGAAAACTGAGAGGAAATGACAAAACTCAAGGCTTTAAAGTCTAAGCTCAAGTCACATTCAGACATCAGAGAACTTTTATGGCAACCCTAAAGAGGCCTCATTTCTTATAGCTGTAAGACTAACTCTATTAAAAATGTGACTGGGTGGGTTGCAGAATCATAATGGAAATTGAATTCACAGACTCACCAAATTGTTTATGTAACAGTCAGGGCATTGGGAACAAGTGGGATTCTGAGGCTTGGATTGGACTTGGATGAAAGTAAATACCCACGTCTCTCTGAGCAAGCAGAGCCCCTCTTCTTATGACTGAGAAGACTGACCTTTCCTTCTTGAAGACTCAGTAGTCACCTTACTTGAGGCAGCTACCTTGCAAGGGGATTCTTATACTCCTCAAGTCCCATCTTCATTGTCCATTATTTTCTATTCTATATGTAAACTAGAGTCAGACCTTAGTATGCTCAAGCAGAACGAATGAAGATTCTAACCTGGGAAGAAATTGCTTATACTTCAAAATAAATGCAGGAGTTTGATTAGATTGATTAGTAGAGGCCCAGGAAATATGTGTGAGAATAGACTCAAAGGGTGTTAGGCCAAAAAGAACAGAATATAATTTTGTATCAGGATTAATATATTAATAAGTGTACATTTACCAGATATTCTTGATTTAAGCTAAAGCTAGAAGTGGCTCAAATAGCTTGCTTGGATGACTAAATTGTGGACTCACTGATGGCCTACATTCAATGAAGTTTGGTGCCAGAACTTCCCTTGCATAATATACGGAAGGACTCCAAAGGCTAAGTAGGTGGGAATGTTGGAATAGATTTTCATGTGTGACCTGCTGTGATATGGTGACTTATAATAAGAAATATATACAGACAGTTCCCAACTTACGATGGTTACGCTTATGATTTTTTTTTGGCTTTAAGATGATGGGAAAACAATATGCATTCAGTAAAAAACCATATTTCAAGTTTTGAATTTTGATCTTTTCCTGGGCTGGCGATATGTGGTATGACACTGTCTCATGATGCTGGGCAGTGGCAGCAGCCACAGCTCCCAGTCAGCCATGTGATCATGAGGGTAAACAGCCGATACACTTATAACCATTCTGCACTCATACAACCAGTCTGTTTTTCACTTTCAGTATAGTATTCAGTAACTTACATAACATATTCAACACTTTACTATAAGGCAGGCTTTATGTCAGATGATTTTGACCAACTGTAGGCTAATGTAAATGTTCTCAGCATGGTTAAGGTAGGCTAGGCTAAGCTATGATGTTTGGTAGGTTAGGTGTATTAAATACACCTTCAACTTACCATATTTTCAACTGGGTTTATTGGGATCTAACCCCATCTTAAGTTGAGGAAGCTCTGCATTTGGTCTTCGTCCCCATCTCTGGCACAAAACTCCTAAAATCCATGGAATTTCCTAAGTGATAAAAGTGAGAAAGGTGTCTTGGTATTTATAACAAACCCCTTTCCACCCCCGAGTTTATGTTAATGAGGTGACTTTTGGAAAGCCCCTAGGAATGGGGGCTGGTTGCCAGTGGACCCAGTCAAGTGATTAGAGGGTTGGAACTTTCAGTCCCACACCCCCTGACCTCCAGGGAGATGAGAGGGGCTGGAGATTGAGCTCAGTTGCCAATGGCCAATGATTTAATCAATCATTCCTATATAATGAAGCCTTCACAAAAACCCAAAGGATGGGATTCAGGGAGCTTCCAGGCTGGTGAACACATTCACGTACTGGGAGGGTGACACACCTCAAGTCCACAAAGACAGAAGTTCCTATGCCAGGACCCTCTCAGACTTCACCCTATGTATCTCTTCATCTGGCTGTTCATCTGTATGCTTTGTTGTATCCTTTATTGAATAAGAAACTGGTAAACATAAGTGTTTCCTTGAGTTCCGTGAGCTGTTCTAGTAAATAGTCAAATCCAAGGGGGAGGAGGTCATGGAAAACTATGATCTGTAGCCAAACCTGAGAGAAATTGTGGGTAACCTGGGACCTACTACTTGCAATTGGCATCTGAAGAGGGGGTCAATTTTATGGGACTGAGCCCTTAACTTGAGGGATCTTATGCTATCTCCAGGTAGATAGTGTCAGCATTGAGTTAAATTGTAGGACACCCAGGTAGTGTCGCAGAATTGCTTGGCATGGGAAACGCCCACACATCTGGGGTCAGAAGCATTGTGGATGTGGTAGTAGTGTGAGAGTGTAGGAGAAACACAGGATGGAGTTATTCTTACTCAGTTGGTGTTACCTCCTTTTTACATCTCCCAAGAGGTTCCAGAGGAGACTTCCTTCCCTAAAGGATTAAATTCATTAGTGAGGAAGATACAAGGATCCATGACAAGCTCTATGGTATCTCCTCTGCAGCCCAAGAATGATAGTGGAAGATATGGCATTGAGATGGACACAATACCATCTCTTAACCACCTTTTAATAATCTCCCTCTGCCTTTTTGTCTTCTCTCATAAACACACATGTAGTCTTCCTTTTCTGGAACACACCTGTAGTCACAATTTCCTAGAAATGCTAAAGGAAGTAGTAAGAAGTGTTTGCCTTCCAGCTCTCTAATATTTTTATCACTGACTGCTGTAAAACTGGTGAGTCACTTTAGGTAGGGGTGGGAATTTCAAAGATTGCTGAGGATAATAGCAGACCAGGGAGGAGGAGTTCTCAAAACTTTACTCCTAGTTACCAAAAATAAAAATGAGAAATGGGGGCAATTACACAGGAAACTAAGATGGTGTGTTATCAGTAAGTGGTGTTAGCCATTTTCCAGTTCTCTCAGGACTCACAACTCCATCAGTGATGTGCTTTTTAAAATTTCAAATTAAGTCACCAGAACTGAGATATGAAAAGCAGTTGATTTTATCACTCTCCAAAGAAACTACATTGGATATTTTTGGAAAGTAATTTCACTGATAATTTTAGTAGAATGATATTTGTGTTTCCAGAATTATTGAAACATTATAGATTTACTGAAATGCTTTACCTTATCACTGATTTAGAAATAATTTGTTTTCTAGACTGAGAATAACAAATCACTTCTAAAAAAAAAAAAAGAAAAATTTGCGGTAGTCTGAAGGAGAGTATATCTGGTAGCGGATCCATATATATCTAAACCTTTTTATAAAATCTCAAACCAACCTTTCCTTGGTTGTAAATGCACCAAGGCTTAATACTCTTAGCTCTTGGCCTGACCTTGTCATTCCTAGAGGAAGAAAGTGCCTGTCATAGACTACAAACTCATAGTGTGTTTGCCTGAAGGTGGGGAGTCATCAACTGAAATCAGATGATTTTTCTTTTCATTATAGTTTCTTCATTTTATCTCCCCCACCTTTTCTCAAATCGGTATGGGGCCAGGCCAGCAGCTCCATGTATGAATGAGTTGTATGGAAACCCTTTCATCTGCTTTCCCAATCCTGCTCTCAAACTATCACTTTTCCAGCATCTACTGATGGATCTTAGGGTGTCCATGCTCCCTCAGGACTTTAAGCCTCATGAAAGGTATGAGGAAATTTATCCAAACAGCAGATAAAGTTAAGGGGCTTCACTGCTGTCATCCTCCCTTCCACTCTGGTTGTAGTTGGGACACTATCCGTGCTCACTCTTCCCCCACTCCATCTGCTTTCTACCCCAGAAGGTAGAAACCAACCATGGCAACCCTGAGAGCGAATACAGCACTGATTCTCCAAAATTTTGGTGTCAAGACCACTTCACACTTTTAAAAATTATTGAGGATCCCAAAGAGCTTTTGTTTGTGATGATTTTCTATTTTTTTTTTGTTATTGTTTGTTTGTTTGGTGGCCTGGCTTGCGGGATCCTAATGCCCTGACCAGGGATCAAACGGGGCCCACAGCAGTGAAAGGGCAGAGTCCTAACCGCCAGGGAATTCCCTGATGGTTTTCTATTATTATTATCTATTGATAGTAACTATATTATATTAGAAATTAAAATTAGAGAAATTAAAAAATATTTATTTAAAAATAACACTAGAAACCTATGACAAGTTAATGTATAATAAATAACATATTTTATGAAAAATTACTATATTTCTCAAAGCAAAAAATTAGTGAGAAGAGTAGCATTGTTTAACATTGTGAAAATTTCTTTAATAACTACTTAATAGAAGACAGTTGGGTTCTCACATCTGCTTCTACAGTCAATCTATTAAAATTTTTTTTTTTTTTTTTTTTTTTTTTGCCGCTCAGCTTGTAGAATCTTAGTTCCCCAACCAGGGATTGAACCCAGGCTCACGGCAGTGAAAGTGCGGGGTCCTAACCACCAGACTGCTAGAGAATTCCTAAAATATATTGTTTTGGTTGAAGCAGATGAAAAAAACTCAGCACCACACAGATGTGTAATTGGAAAAGGGAGGAGTATTTTAATAACTTTTTCAGATAAATGTGGATAATCTTCTTTGATAGTACACTGAAACTTGACCAGTGCAAGTTTCTTAAGGATGGTTCAAATGTGGAATCTGAAACCTTAGCAGTGAATGATTTTTATTCTATTACATTAAAATCAAGTGACCTATTTTACACCTTGAAATTTTTGATTGCCCATGCATGATTTTGTAACATCATTCTTTGGTCATTTGGAAAATATTGGTTCTTTGAATTATGAAGATCTTTCAAGTATTGATACATTTAATAATACAACATCAAAAAACATTTTTTTAAACCACTGGTCTCATCAAAAAAGTCTTATGTTATATTGATGATGGCAAGCTTATGGTGGTGTATTCAAGTTTTCAAAAATTCTAATATTTTTTCTTGAAAGCTAGAATGTTGTCATTGACAACAAACACTGTCAGCTGTTTCCTTTGCAGTGACAGGCTCACTTCATTCATTTTTGAGATAATGTCTGCCAGATATTTAATAGTTTGCCTACTATTCTTTCAAGAAATAATGATGTTCCATGAAAAAAGCAGCTAAGTCAGCTTGCAACTCAAACAATTGTACAAGTGCTTTTTCTCGAGACAACCATCATATTTTGGTATTCAATAGAAGTGCTTTATATATACTTCCCATTTTGTCACATAGAATATTAAAAAGATCCAAAACTTGATATTTTAACAACATTAATAATTTTTACTGCTTCTTTAGGACGGTCTTATGTGAAACGGATTCCCACCCCCCGCCATCTGTGTCTGGTGATGAAGAATACAATGGATGCTAGTACCAGTTAGGTGTCTAAGGCATCAGCAGTGTCATCCACAATTATTTTTGTTCCATCAGTGTAGATGTCAACACAATGAAAAAGGCAAATAGCATGTCAGCATTATTTTGAAAATAGTTTTTATCTCACAGGCCTCACAATGAGAACTGCTAGTCCAGCATATGAGACAGTAACACAATTCTAAAATTTAAGTCTTTTAATATGGTAGTCTTGAGTTCCCTCAGCCTACTCTTCTTTATGTCCTTGTTGTGCTGCACCTGATTTTTTTTTCTACAGTATTTTGGGGAAACCTTATCCACGTACATCCCTATCCCCTTCTGCCTGTGTTGGGTGTTCAACTTTGTGATTAACTGCCTTATCAGTTTGATCAGTAAGTCAAATGTTTATATTTAGAGATAAATTTTTAAATGTACATCGAGTTATATTTAGCCTATCTGCTTCATATCTTTCAGGAATTCCTCAATATTTCCTTGGTGGTAATAGCATTCCTCTCGATTTTTCTAGTACTGCTTTTTTTTTCTTTTTATATTTTTGTTATTTCTATGGCACTTTTGGAAGGAGAAGTGGAAAAAACTTTGATTCCATTTGTCAATTTCTTAAATCCAGAGGTATTCCTTGTATTTGGAAATAGTGGGAATTTGGATTTTCCACTAATTTACATGGATATTTCCCCTAACTAGGTGGGTTTAAATAGTGAGGTTTTGGTACTTTGTGACTTAGAGATGGACTCTTCAACTCATTGTCAACTTTGGCCAAGCTGCCTCCCTCCAGAGTTCATTTCAAGGGCAGGGAGGTTATACAAGCCAGAGATGTCATGGTGTATCAGCCTTTCTAGTTGGCTCAATCCCAGAACAATGTTCTGTTCTTACTCCAAACAATTCTTCACTGAATTTGGCAACAGGCATTGGGCCTGGCTCTTAAGATCCCATTTAAAAAATGTCTATCCATTTCAGTAAGTTTTCATGGCTTCCTATTTTCTGGCATGAAATTAAGATTAAAATGTTTTCCTTTTCACCAAGTTCTAAATCAAACAAATAGAATGGAAATATTTGTGGGGGAGATATTTATTGGAAGGGGGATTATAGAAGGAGAGGGAACTATGCATCATCAATTGACTGAGTAACGCAGAATTCAGGATAATGTCATCATTCATAATCAGTTTTTTCTGCATGTGAAAATATTAGTAACACATCAAAGATTAGACTCTGTATTGGATATTTTTTACTTTAGCAGAGATAAAGTTCACTAAGTTTCCTTCTGAGGGTTGAAGTTTTCTACAATAAATCAAAAATTCAGATGTCACAGGGATTTTTCTTTTAAGAAGATTTTCAGAAAAGGTCTACTAAATCAATTCCTATTAGTGGTGTCAGATTCACTTTCCGTGTTTTGGTATATCATGCAGACACTTAAAAAAGTTCCTACTCAGTCCTAGAATAGAAATTGTGTCTAAGCAAAAGTTCTTCTTGAGGTGATGACGTTGCTCAGCTAAGAATAAATTAGTAAAATCAATACTTGTTGACTGAATCTGGGTAAAATGGCTTTGAAGAATTTAACATTTCTGTATGGCTTTTAATAATTATAAATACAGTAAGAAGATTAGTTTCATTCATTTGTAATATAACCAACATGGTTAATAAGAAGACATTATTGTTCAGCATCCATAGTAGTAACAATAGCACCATTTTTCAAAGCTCTTCTCCAAGGGGGCTGTGGAAGAGTAGATTATTGTTCCACAAACATTCATTCCCTCCCCTCCAATCCTTATGATAGGGGTAAGTATTCTTCCCTTTCCCACTGATGTTGGACTTGGCTGTGTGATTTGCTTTGGCCAAAGGTACATGGTTAGGAGTGATAACAAACAACATGTGCGCCTAGGCCTTGAGAGGAACTGTGTGCATCCCTTCATTGCTCTGGGAGCTTTTGTCCTCTGGCAGAAGAAAATGCCCTCAGGTAGCTGCTGTTCCTTCTGCCTGAATATCCCACCTCCTCTTGTACTCATTGATCAGGGCATTCTTTCCCTCTGAACCCAGATAGGAGCCCAGATATGGCCTCAGAATGCTTTTGAAAACAGTGTTCCAGGGAGCTACTATGAATCAGGCAGAGATGGCTGATGAGATGAAACCTTTTCAGCATGCTTCCACTACTCTATTCTGTCCTCTAAGTTTATTGATAACTCTTGCTTAGATGGGTCCTTCAAAGAAGGAATGTCCTTAGAAATACTGATCAGAGCTGCCTGGGCTCGCAGAACTCATTTTTTTATTTTTTTTTTATTTTTTTTTATTTTTTTTTTTGCGGTATGCGGGCCTCTCACTGCTGTGGCCTCCCCTGTTGCGGAGCACAGGCTCTGGACGCGCAGGCTCCGGACGCGCAGGCTCAGCGGCCATGGCTCACGGGCTCAGCCGCTCCGCGGCATATGGGATCCTCCCAGACCGGGGCACGAACCCGTATCCCCTGCATCGGCAGGCGGACTCCCAACCACTTGCGCCACCAGGGAGGCCCATTTTTTTATTTTTTAATGCTTATCATATCTTTAGTATCTTCGAAATAATAATACTAGATGAGAAGGAAATGCAAACTCATAAAGGTGTGACTTGTTGAAGATCACACACTAAGATTTGAACTTGGTCTGTTTGTCTCTGATGCTCATAATCTTTCCATTACACCCATAGTGTCCAGGTGTGGCTAAAGTGTTCTACTGGCTAGAGCCCTTGGATATCTTCTCTTGCTGGGCCTTAAACTTTTCATTTCTGAGACTTTAGAGGCACTGAAGCAAGTGGATCCTTTAGATCTCTCTTTCCCCCCCAAAAGCTGATATCCAAGTGTCTTCTTTGTGGATGAAGAGAGCTGTGATGGAATTGTATACTAAGGAGTTATTAGTGGGACTAGGAGAGGCACACAACTGGCTCAGGAGGCCTGTCTTCCTGGCAAATGTATATTCCTGAACTCCACTCAAAGCAGTAGCTGAGGCTTTATGGAGAAAGCCAACCATGGAAGCCAAATATCCTTAGCATGTCATTGAATGTCAACCTGTTAATTAAAAGGCATAGTGGAGGCTCCATCAAAACATGGGTTGGGGGCTTCCCTGGTGGCACAGTGGTTAGGAATCTGCCTGCCAATGCAGGGGACATGGGTTCAAGCCCTGGTCCGGGAGGATCCCACCTGCCATGGAGCAGCTAAGCCCGTGCGCCACGGCTGCTGAGCCTGCACTCTGGAGTCCACGAGCCACAACTACTGAGCCCGTGTGCCACAACTACTGAGCCTGTGTGCCACGGCTGCTGGGGACTGCGCACCTAGAGCCTGTGCTCCATGGTGGGAGAGGCCACCACAGCGAGAAACCTGCGCACCACAACGAAGAGTAGCCCTTGCTCGCCGCAGCTAGAAGCCCGCGCACAGCAACGAAGACCCAACACAGCCAAAAATAAATAAATAAATAAATAAATAAATAAAATTTATTAAAAACAAAGAAACAAAACACAGGTTGGTCCTATGTTCATAGCAGCACCATTTATAATAGCCAAGACATGGAAACAACCTAAATGTCCATTGACAGATGACTGGATAAAGAAGATGTGGTACATATATACAATGGAATATTACTCAGCCATAAAAAGAATGAAATAATGTCATTTGCAGTAACATGGATGGGCCTAGAGATTACCATACTAAGCAAAGTAAGTCAGAAAGAGAAAGACAAATACCTATGATATCAGTTATATGTGAAATCTAAAATGCGACACAAATGAACATATTTATGAAACAGAAACAGACTCACAGGTATAGAGAACAGACTTGTGGTTGCCAAGGGGGAGAGGGGTGGGGGAGGGAAGGATTGGGACTAGCAGATGCAAACTACTATATATAGGATGGATAAAAAACAAGGTCCTACTGTATTGCATAGGGAACTATATTTAATATCCTGTGATAAGCCATAATGGAAAAGAATATGAAAAAGAGTATATATATATATATGTATAACTGAATCACTTTGCTGTACAGCAGAAATTAACACAACATTGTAAATCAACTATACTTCAATAAAATTAAAACAAAAAGCAAAAACCAAAAAAACCCCATGGGGTTGGGTGATGAGGTAACTAAAATATGCACTACTAGTCTTTTAGGTAATGGTTATGGGCTGAGGTTCAATGAGGTAGTGGTCCATGGTTTTACCTGCAAGGTGACTCATCCATGGCAGAGCCAGTCATTATCATGGAGGTTGACCAAATATAAAAAGAATTCTCTAAGATATAAGGACATCAGGCTAAATGTTCTTCTAAGCATTTATAGCTCTGCAATGATGTTGCTATTGCCCCATTTTATGTTTATCCTTCAACTACGTCATTTTTTTCAAAGTGGTTATGATTTTGGCCTTGTCATTTCTGCCACTAGGCGGCTTCCAAACTGTCCATTCTTGGCAAGGTTTAATGCCTTGTCCCTTGTCCTGCTGTCAGGGGCAGCTCATTTGAGATGCCAAGAGGACCTGCTTTATTGCTCAGCCAGCCAAGGCCTAAGCTACTTTCTGACATTTCAAAGTGAATTGATGACAGAAATTTCAATTTGTTTCAGAAGAGAGTTGTCAAGAGGCCCAGAGCTCAGCAAATGAGTGGCCAGGTCTTTTGGAGGCACTGGTTTGAGTGCCTCATGGATGAAAGGCAGTCTTACTGCTGTTTCAGCAAAGGATGAAGAAACTCATTCTTCTTTATATGTTAAGTGCTGCTTCTGAAGAATGCTTGGTAATCTAACACTTACTGATGATTAAAATGGATTAAAACTCCGTCTTATCTACTTTGCTAAATACAGTGATCAGAGGTTGTTTTTCATCTGTCCCTTTGCGAGTCAACTGCCCCTTCTACTCTCAATACCTGTGGTTTGGATGGAGCTGATTTGAGACCTTTGTTTCAGGGGTAGACTCAGGCCTGTCCAACGAGAACCATGGATTTGATTTAGAGATGGGTATGTTAGCTGTATCAATCAGGATCCTGGAAACAGATGAAACTCGCAAATAACCTTCCCATGCAAGTGTAGGCAGAGTACAGGAAAACCATAAGAGGTAGTGCAGTTCCTGGGGTTACTCATAGTGGGTCATTGGTACCACCCACAGTTTGTAGAGGCAAGACTGAAGAGCCATTATGGGAACTCAAAGAGGGAAAGATGTGTGGAGAGAGCTGAGGCAGGACCTCTGACTATTGGCCAAGAGACACAAACACCCCATGCAGAGCCTTGCAAAAGGATCTGGGGAAAATGAACCTTCTGATGTCATTCTTCTGTCTTCCTTCAGTCTCCTGTTGGTCTTCCCACTGACAATACCCAAAGGAAGGAGCCATTGGAGCATCTGCCCAGGCCAGCCTCCCAGCTACAGAGCAGGAAGAAGGATGGAGAGCAGATTTGAAGGTCAAGCTGAAGATGTTCAGCACGTGAGCCAATTCCGGCCAACTGAGAGTCTGTCCTGGGACTTTTTTTTTTTTTTTTTCAGTACGTGGGCCTCTCACTGCTGTGGCCTCTACCGTTGCGGAGCACAAGCTCCGGACGCGCAGGCTCAACGGTCATGGCTCATGGGCCCAGCCGCTCCGCGGCATGTGGGATCTTCCCGGACCGGGGCATGAACCCGTGTCCCCTGCATCGGCAGGCAGGCTCCCAACCACTGCGCCACCAGGAAAGCCCCTGTCCTGGGACTTTTAATGGGACAGTTGAGTAATACATATTCTCCATCCACTGGGATTTCTGTGGAAAATAAGCTTGGAGCTACTGGTGGTCATCTTGTCATCCCTCTGAAGAGAGGAAAGCAGAGCAAAGAGATGGGGACAAATTCCTAATGACATTTAAGCACTTGGATCCAGTTACACTTGAAGACTACCCTCAGGATTTTCAGCTAGGAGCCAATAAATTCCCTTTGCTTCAGCCAGTCAGGTTTCTGTCACTTGCATCTGAAAGAGGCCTAAGGAATGCATGGTGTGCATGGTTCAGCATACTGCAGAACTCAACTCAGGGAGCCATCAAGATGACCTCCTGCCACCCGAAGCAGTGGCTCCTAACCCATTCATTTCACTAAATGTGGGCTCCCTGTTCTGTGTGGGTGCCAGCCCCTGTCGTTCCATAACTATATCCAGCTGCAGCCTGTTTCTAGGTAGTTCTAATCATGAGAGCCAGGTATCAATGGCCCAGAGGCATCATTAAGCAACATCTGGAATTTTATGAATTTGATGTGTTTGGGTCTCACACAGGATTAACCCAAGGAGGAATACACTGAGGCACATAGTTATCAAACTGACAAAAATAAAGAGAAAGAGAAAATATGAAAAGCCACAAAAAACATACAAAGAAATCCCTATAAGGTTATCAGCTGATTTTTCAGCGGAAACTCTGCAAGTCAGAAGGGAGGGGCATGATATATTTAAAGTGATGAAAGGGAACAACCTACAACCAAGAATACTCTACGCAGCACAGCTCTCTTTCAGATTTGACAGAGAAATAAAAAGCTTTACAGATAAGCAAAAGCTAAGAGAATTCAGCACCACCAAACCAGCTTTACAACAAATGCTAAAGGAACTTCTCTAGGTGGAAAAGAAAAGGTCACAACTAGAAACAAGAAAATAATGAAATGGGAAAGCTCACCAGTAAAGGCAAATATACAGTAAACGTAGGAAATCACCCACACACAAATATGATATCAAAACCAGTAATCGGGAGAGGAGGAGAGTACAAATGCAGGATATTGGAAATGCATTTGAAATTAAGAGATCAGCAACTTAAAACAATCATGTAAATATATAGACTGCTACATCAAAACCTCATGGCAACCACAAACCAAAAATCTATAATAGATATACACACAAGAAAGAAAAAGGAATCCAAACACAACACTAAAGATAGTTATCAAATCAATGTGTTTGGGAGAGACAATGTTTCAAAATATGAAGGAAAAATAATGAAGGAAAAAAGGCTAGAGTGAATATATTCTGCAGTTAGATATTTAATTGAGATATAAAATGTAGGCAAAGTTGGTAAATGTTGGGGCAGATCACGTAATTCCATGGGAGAGCTATTTTAACATAAGGATAGGCCCAGTCCATGTGCTCAGGTTCAGTAATACCTGTTTGGAGAGATACTTAGCCTCAAAGGACATTTGATAAGTCCTTGGTCAGCATCTTGGTAGGTGGTGGATCCTCTATTTATAGGGAGCCCTCTCCTTGGAGTGTGTGTGTGTATGTGTGTGTATAAAACAAAGTCACCTATAATATTGTTTTTCACCAGCAAGAAAGAAAAGGCAAAGAGTTTGTGGGCAGAGGGCCAGGAGGGTTCAGTCCTCTTCAGAGCAGCCCTGCAGCTCACCCTTCCCCCAAGCTCCCATCTCTAGCATTCCTTCCAACCACACCGAGCAGAGGGTGAAAATCCCATCTGTAATTTCAGGGCTGGGGGAAGGGCTGGAGCACAGTGAGGCAGAGCAGACAGAGAGCGTAAGTTTGCACCCAGTTTCTCCCATTCATTAACTGTGCGACCTTGGATTAATCTCTTTGAGTTCCTGCTTCTTCCTTTGTAAAATGGGGATAATAATATCTTCCTCAGAGCATGGCTGTGAGGATTAAATGAGATCAAGTGAACAAAGTTTCTAATGTACTGCTTGTTGAATGTTTTCATAAATGGCCAAAACAACGTCAATGACAACAAAATTGGACAGGCCGGATTGCAGCACATCAGAGATTCAATTTGAAGCCAGCGTGATGCCTGACACTTGACAGCATGTGCTCGCTCCTTTCTCTTTCTTCCTGCTCCCCCGCCCTCCACCCCGTGCCCGCTGGAAACAAGGAAACTATTTATGATTTAATGTTAAGTCAAAAGATACATACAGAATTGTGTCTATACTATGCCGCACTATGGCACAGGCTTGTATACATAGGAGGGGCACCATTGGGGGTCCCCTAGGTGCTTCATTTTTGTCATCTTTACACACGGGATTTATGTTCAGATGGGGGAAATACTCTAAGCTTTTACAACTTAGCTTAGTTTTTGACCAGGTGTATTTATGACACATAAACCTTACCAAGGCCAGTAGAGAGGGCACTAAAAAATAAAAACAGTTTGATTCTTTGGAGAAATAGGAATTGTGCATTTCAACTCCTGTTGATGGGAAAAATAAACATTCGTGATAATTTAAATTAGAATTATAGGATCATCCTCTGTCCTTGTTTTACTTTGCTAAGGAAAACTGAATGATTGGATGTAAAGTATTTAGAAGAAGTCCTGACATAGAGTAATCAATAAATGTGAGCTTGTAGCCTCAACATTTATGACATGAGAGGCACCATTCCTGCATGAATAAACTTATAGAATCCTCACAATAATGCAGTGAGGGAGGGACTATTAGTATCCCGATTTTGGAGGTGGGAAAACAGGCACAGAGAAGTTAAATCACTTGTCTGGGGTCACATCACCAGTAGGTGGCAGAGCTGGAGTCCCCCTGGGGCCCAGGCACCAGAGTCTTGCTCCTCAACATTCCACCCATGTGAACGGTCATTTAGCAAAGCTGCTCCCTGTGGGGCTCATGGAAAAGAAAATTGAGTGGCTGGCAGACCTTTTAGGGAAAGATGGTCTTTGGGTCCCTGGGCCTCTGGGGGAGGGGAGGATGAAGGCTGGAGAGGAGGAAGAGGGGAGCAGGGGCTGGTTCTGGCCCTGGTTTCTGCACCTTCTGGAGGGGAGGGAATGGAGGGGTTGGGAGTGGTGGAACCCTGGGTGGACTCATTTGTTCTTTGGTGGAGGGGGAGGGAGGGACAGACATGTCCCTAAAGTCAGACATGGGATCCGGCAGATGAGGAAAAGGGACTGAACCATACAGGGCCACTCTTAACTTCCAGAGTCTTACGCCCAGGAGGCTGTCTGAGATATCATCTGGAGCAACATACCCGCCCAACCCCACCTCCACCCCATGTGCACAATTTAGAGAGCAGGACACAAGGGCCTGAGATGGCAAATGCCTTGTCTTCTACTGCCCCATTAGGCTTCTATCAGTAACCCTCAATCCATAGACAGAAATGTTCCCAGACAGAAGAGACAGAGGTGAAGCTCTCCCCAGTCTCTGCGCCCTGTCTGGGCTCCGCTTGAGGCAGTGTTTCCCTCTCCTCTCAGACCCCCACTCCTGCTGAGACCCTTCCCCACTCTGATCTCAATAAGATAGTGGGTAGGGAGTAGGGGTGGGTGGGCCTGGTGTAACCCAGGCAAGGCCAGGATGAAATCAGACACTGAGCTCAGGGCAGAGCTGTCCTGGGTGAGGCATGGACTCCAGGGATCAGGAGCTAAGTTGGGGCCAGAAGCCAGAGGCATGATTGGGGAGCTCCCACAGGTGCTGGAATTGGAGGGCAAAGCAAGGCCGAGGAGTCAGAAGCAGGCAGGGACCTTAGGAAAAAAATCCTGACCCTCTGCCTTTCCCGGGAGCCATCCCAGCTGAAGGGGTACCCAGAGGCTGGAGCTGAATCATGACTCCTCACCTGAGACCAAGAGAGAAGCCGGCACTGCAGAAGCAAGTTGAGACAGAAACATGTGAGAAGCTGTGGTCTAAAAAGGGAAATCCAAAGGGTCACCAAAGTGAAGGGGCCAGAAGCAGCTATGGCAGCTGGGGCAGGGAGCCAGGAATCTGAGAACCAGGGAGGTGAGAACAAAAATAGTATGTCCAGGGTAAACAGGATTGGCTTAGAACAGGTGCTGCTGGTAGCTAAGTCTGGTGGGCCAGCTGGGCATGGGGGACTGTGGACTGCTAAATTTAAAGCGCCAGAACGGACACCAGTGTCCAGGAGACCCTGAACACATCTCAGCCTGGGAGCCTCTTATAATAGCTCAGCCTGGGTCTCAGATGGTCTAGGCACAGTTTGCCCTGGGCCTGGAGCTGGCGGACCAGGCTGAGTCTCTGGGGCAGAGGAAGGCAGCCTTGGAGATAAGGACGAATCTTGACGGGCTGGACCCTCAGCACCCTGGGGCCTGCACGCTTAGGGCTGCATGAGAATGTAGGGCTGCGGGAGAAAGTGGCTGATGAGTCACAAGTCCCAGATGTGGAGCAGATGCTACAGGCAGCTCTGGACTGCTTGTCAGTGGATCTGACCACGCCTGGACCAGCTGTCAGGCTCAGGCCACTGGCGTTCCTAGCACAGAGAGCCTAAGAACTTTCTCCTCTGTGAGTGTTCCCGCTTTGAAATGTTTCGAAGCCCCACTCGGGTGAGCAAGTGTATTCTCAGAACCAGGCTTTACAAGTTGATTTTTATGACGCATCTAGGCAGAAGGCGAAACGCCCCAGTCATTAACTCACTTCCCCTTGTGGATGAATTCCGCAATGAGTCGTTCATCTGAGCTGTGGAACGAACTTCTCCAGCACACACAGACCTGTCTGTCAGTGTACATTTGGCTGCTCAGATAAATCCTTGGCACCTCACAGGATGTCCCTGGTTCACCTCTGAGACCGCGTGCTTTCTCTTGCAGGCAACTTTGCCGGCTGCTTCCTGGAACAGGCCGGGACACAGGGATGATGTTCTGTGGATAAGGCTGTGCTGTGTCAGGCGAGGCCCAGAACACACATCTGGATGCTTAACCCCTAGCATACCATGGCAGCCAGATGGCTTAATCCGTCCTCTGCTTGTGTCTGTCCTTTTGTTATTTTATTTTTTTAACTTTTAGTTCACTCTTTCTTTTTAAAATTGAAGCATACTTGATTTACAACATTGTGTTAGTTTCAGGTACATAGCAAAAGAATTCAGCTATATATATATATATTTTCAGATTCTTTTCCATTATAAGTTATTACAAGATATTGAATACAGTTCCTCGTGCTAGAGTAAATCCTTGTTGTTTATCTATTTTATATATAATAGTGTGTATCTGTTAATCCCATACTCCTAGTTTATCCCTCCCCCCCGTTTCCCCTTTGGTAACCATAAGTTTGTTTTCTATGTCTGTGAGTCTGTTTCTGTTTTGTAAATAAATTCATTTTGTATTATTTTTTAGATTTCACATATAGGTGATATCATATAATATTTGTCTTTCTCTGACACTTCACTCAGTATGATACTCCCTAAGTCCATCCATGTTGCTGCAAATGGCAATATTTCATGCCCTTTTAAATCCTAACTTAATGGTCACAGGTTTTAGGCTACTTCTGTTGTTTTCAAATAGGGCTCTGACCATGTCTCCGAAGGAGGGTCCCCGAAGCAAACGCGGCAGGCCGGCTGCCAAGGCTGGCAGAAGGAGAGGCAGCGCTGAAAATAAACACAGGGTGTTTGCTTACAGATTCTTCTCCACAACGTCATGGGTGAGTCAGATGATTTCTCACCCCAGATTCTGTTTTTACCCACTTTCCTACTCAGAGGCAGGGTGGGAGGATTAGATAAAGCTTAAAATATATCCCCCAGCTATCTCCTTTTGTCTTTTGGGTTTTAATGCAGAATCGGGATTCTTTCATTCTTTGATGCAGTCAGGAATTATTTTTGACTTTCTCACTTGCATTCTGTTTTTATTTACACTTGGTTGCAGAAAGAGTACTAGGTAGTGATTCAAGAGACTTCAGTCAAGTCTCTTCTCTGAGCATTACTCACTGGAATTTGGGGCAAGTCAGTCCGCCTCCCTGAGCTTCAGTTCCCTTGCTGGCAACGTGGGGTGTCGGTTCCCCCAGGAAGCTGTGAGCATCCCTTAGGCAGGGCCAGTTCCCTGTCTCTGTAGCCCTGGAATCTAAATCCCTGCCCTTCATCCTTTACCTCCCAGCTTGTTATGACAGCAAGTTAGATCACTCCTGGAAGTGCTTGGAAAATGAAAATCCTGCATTCCTGAGAGCGATAATTATGACTATACACCACGTTAAAAAAAAAAAAAAAAAAAGAGTTTCTCTTCTCTTCAGCCCTCAGCATCTCAGGCAAATCACTTCACTTTGGCCTCCTGAGTCCGGACCAACCCCTTAACTCCATTTCTAGCACCTTCGGATAATTTTTGTTTTGTTTTAAGATTGATCTATAAGTTCTTTTATTTGTATTGTGGTGAAATAGACATAACATAAAATTTACCATTGTAACCATTTTTAGGTGTAGAGTTCAGTGGCATTACGTATATTCACACTGTTGTACAGCCATCATCACCATTCACCTCCAGAAGTTTTTTCATCTTCCCAAACTGAAACTCATTAAGCAATAACTCTCCCTCCCCAGCCCCTGGCAACCACCATTCTCTTTTCTGTCTCTATGAGTCTGACTACTCTAGGGACCACCTACAAGTGGACTCAGACAATATTTGTCCTTTTGTGTCTCACTTCTTTCACTTAGCATAATGTCCTCCAGGTTCTTTCACGTCTGCTTCTTTTCAGGGAGATAAAATTTTCAGAAACTTTTTTTTTTTTTTTTTTTTTTTGCGGTACACGGGCCTCTCACTGTTGTGGCCTCTCCCGTTGCGGAGCACAGGCTCCGGACGCGCAGGCTCAGTGGCCATGGCTCACAGGCCCAGCCGCTCCACGGCATGTGGGATCCTCCTGGACCGGAGCACGAACCCATGTCCCCTGCATCGGCAGGCGGACTCTCAACCACTGCGCCACCAGGGAAGCCCTCAGAAACTTTTAAGCAATAGATTTTAAAAAAACCCCAACATTTTCTCCTAGAAACTATGGTCAATTAGGAGGGAAAGGCTAAATGGACATACCCACTTCTTTGTTCGTGTGGTTTGTAGCTGTAAAGTTACTTTCTTAAATAAGGAATAAAATACATTGTGTATCTGTATCTGAGTCTCAGCTGGGGAGGAGCTGAGAGGCCAGCATCTGGCATGTGTTGCTGGGCAATGCCCTTCCTTCCAAGTGTTAATTTATACCTGATGATTCACCTGGGGAGGGAAGAACCCTTTAGAAAGAACACTTAAACCATGTCCACTAAAGGGCTTCAGGCATATGGTGTCACAGCTGATAGTTTGTGGGGTTCTGACTGAAGCCATCCTTCAGGAAGGCAATTTGACCCTTTGAGGAAAAATTAACTGAAAGGGAAAAATGCAGGCTGGCATGGTAAGCTGGATCCAGCAGTGGGGCCTGAGCACCTGAGGGGAGCAGCTTCAAGACCCCTGAGTACCCTGTAAGGAGGAGACAGATGTGAAAATAAGAAGACCTGTGTGACTAAACTCTGTAATGCTTTGGGACCCAAAGCAAACCTGCTGGGGGAAGTTACAGCAGGATGTTCCCCATAATGAACAGAGAAGCACATCATGGCCCTCAGTGGCTCAGCGATCTGGGGTCAGAGAGAGGGTCTCCATCCAGCTCAGCAGAGTTAGTGCAGTGACAGTGGTGGGCTAGGTCTGTGATGATGTGATACAGGCAGGAATCCCAGATGTCGGGCCTGGTGGAGGGCATGTTAGCAGCTGCGTTTTGCATGGACAGAGGCCTGCAGAGTGGGGAGGCTGAGCTGATTCATGTTCATATGCAAGCCCCCTTAGAGATTCTGGAAAGTCCTGGGGAAAACTTTGTAAGACACTGCAATTCTTGACTGACTGGATGGGGGTCCAGGCCAATGGATTCAGATATTAATGTGAATGTAACCCTAGCTGTACCTCCTGGCTGGTGAGGCTCAGGAACCTTCAGGTTACATATGTTTTGATTTGTTAATAACATAATGATGGTGTGGTTTATTCCAACAAATTATCAATTTAATAATCTTAATTTAAAATGTTTTGTTTCCAGCAGAGCTACAAATTGGTGATACGGACGGACTACGCCTCTTAACTTTTGGCTCATTTATGAAACAGGGACTTTGGGAACAGATGAAATCATCATTATTATAGTCTGCTTTTTGGATTTAGTCACATTTTCAGAAAACAAAAAGACACTGAGAAAACAGGAGGCAAGCAAGTCTTAAAACCTATGGAATAGTTTTTCTATGTGGAAGTTTGTCAAATCATTCTCCACTTCTGAGTGGCCACACCATCAGTGGTTTCTGCTTCTTCCAATGTTCCATTCATCATTGTCCTAGACAGCTGGGATCTGGAGGGTGCTTGCTCAGAAGTGACAGTTTTTTGTTTTTTTTTTTGAGCCATTCTATGCTAGTTTCCTTCAGGAATGTGTTTGGGGATTTCTACATGTCATGTGGGTGGGTTTTAACAACTCTTGATCCCAAGAAGAATTCTCCAAATGGTTCCATTCAGTCCTACACAAGTACAGGCACTAGAGGGTAGGACCTATTAAATCCCCATCCTCCCCTTGGTGGGGTTTATAAGTGTCCTGAGCCATTGAAAACAGGATCTTTCTCATTAAATAGGTCTCTTGGACTAAGAAAATATCAAGGCATGGGTGGGCATTGTCCCTGTTGGACCATGAATAGCTTCACAGAGGCAACTCCTGGTGGGATGCCCTCCCTTGGGGACAATGAGTGCAGCAAAAGGGGCTCACTGGCACAGGCAACAAGTGTTGGCTGAATTCTGGTCATTGGCTGAGCTCCCATGTGGCACGTTGCACTGCCCAGTGACAGTGCTCACTTGGGCCCAGGTGGTGCTGACTCTCATCTTTAAGTGGCCCCTCTGGTCTTGGAGGCTCCACTGACTTCCCTTCTGGTGCCCCCACCCACTCACCTATGGCAACTCCAATTCCACCTCTTGAGGTGGGATAGTCTAGGTCTTCATCTGTTCTCTTTTCTCTCTCTCTCTCTCTCTCTCTCTCTTTTTTTATACAGCAGGTTCTTATTAGTTATCTATTTTATACATATTAGTGTATACATGTCAACCCCAATCTCCCAGTTCATCACACCACCCCCATACCCCCACCGCGGTTTTCCCCCCTTGGTATCCATATGTTTGTTCTCTACATCTGTGTCTCAACTTCTGCCCTGCAAACTGGTTCCTCTGTACCACTTTTCTAGGTTCCACATATATGTGTTAATATACGATATTTCTTTTTCTATTTCTGACTTACTTCACTCTGTATAACACTCTCTAGATCCATCCACATCTGTACAAATGACCCAATTTTGTTCCTTTTTATGGCTGAGTAATATTCCATTGTATATATGAACCACATCTTCTTTATCCATTAGTCTGTCAATGGGCATTTAGGTTGCTTCTATGTCCTGGCTATTGTAAATAGTGCTGCAATGAACACTGGAGTGCATGTGTGTTTTTGAATTATGGTTTTCTCCGGGTATATGCCCAGTAGTGGGATTGCTGGGTCATATGGTAATTCTATTTTTAGTTTTTTTAAGGAAACTCCATACTGTTCTCCATAGTGGCTGTATCAATTTACATTCCCACCAACAGTGCAAGAGGGTTCCCTTTTCTCCACACCCTCTCCAGCATTTGTTGTTCATAGGTTTTCTGATGACGCCCATTCTAACTGGTGTGAGGTGATACATCATTGTAGTTTGGATTTGAATTTCTCTAATAATTAATGATGTTGAGCAGCTTTTCATGTGCTTCTTGGCCATCTGTATGTCTTCTTTGGAAAAATGTCTATTTAGGTTGTCTGCCCATTTTTGGGTTGGGTTGTTTGTTTTTTTAATATTGAGCTGTATGAGCTGTTTATATATTCTGGAGATTAATCCTTTGTCCATTGATTCATTTGCAAATATTTTCTCCTAATCTGAGGGTTGTCTTTTCATCTTGTTTGTAGTTTCCTTTGCTGTGCAAAAGCCTTTAAGTTTCATTAGGTCCCATTTGTTTATTTTTGTTTTTATTTCCATTTCTCTAGGAGGTGGATCAAAAAAGATCTTGCTGTGATTTATGTCAAAGAGTGTTCATCTTATGTTTTCCTCTAAGAGTTTTATAGTGTCCAGTCTTACATTTAGCTCTCTAATCCATTTTGAGTTTATTTTTGTGTATGGTGTTAGGGACTGTTCTAATTTCATTCTTTTACATGTAGCTGTCCAGTTTTCCCAGCACCACTTATTGAAGAGACTGTCTTTTCTCCATTGTATATCCTTGCCTCCTTTGTCATAGATCAGTTGACCATAGGTGCATGGGTTTATCTCTGGGCTTTCTATCCTGTTCCATTGATCTATATTTCTGTTTGTGTGTCAGTACCATATCGTCTTGATTACTGTAGCTTTGTAGTATAGTCTGAAGTCAGGGAGTCTGATTCCTCCAGCTCCGTTTTTTTCCTTCAAAACTGCTTTGGCTATTCGGGGTCTTTTGTGTCTCCATAAAAATTTTAAGATTTTTTGTTCTAGTTCTGTAAAAAAATGCCATTGGTAATTTGATATGGATTGCATTGAATCTGTAGAATGCTTTGGGTAGTACAGTCATTTTCACAATATTGATTCTTCCAATCCAAGAACATGGTATATCTCTCCATCTGTTGCTATCATCTTTAATTCCTTTCATCCGTGTCTTATAGTTTTCTGCATACAGGTCTTTTGTCTCCCTAGGTAGGTCTATTCCTAGGTATTTTATTCTCTTTGTTGCAATGGTAAATGGGAGTGTTTCCTGAATTTCTCTTTCAGATTTTTCATCATTAGTGTATAGGAATGCAAGAGATTTCTGTCCATTAATTTTGTATCCTGCAACTTTACCAAATTCATTGGTTAGCTCTAGTAGTTTTCTGGTGGCATCTTTAGGATTTTCTATGTATAGTATCATGTCATCTGCAAACAATGATAGCTTTACTTCTTCTTTTCCAAGTTGTATTCATTTTATTTCTTTTCCTTCTCTGATTACCGTGGCTAGGACTTCCAAAACTATGTTGAATAATAGTGGTAAGATTGGACATCCTTGTCTTCTTCCTGGTCTTAGAGGAAATGCATTCAGTTTTTCACCATTGAGAATGATGTTTGCTGTGGGTTGGTCATATATGGCCTTTATTATGTTGAGGTAGGTTTCCTCTATGCCCACTTTCTGGAGAGTTTTTATCATAAATGAGTGTTGAATTTTGTCAAAAGCTTTTTCTGCATCTATTGAGATGATCACATGGTTTTTCTGCTTCAGTTTGTTAATATGGTGTATCACATTGATTGATTTGTGTATATCGAAGAATACTTGCATCCCTGGGATAAATCCCACTTGATCATGGTGTATGATCCTTTTAATGTGTTGTTGGATCCTGTTTGCTAGTATTTTGTTCAGGATTTTTGCAGCTATATTCATCAGTGATATTGGTCTGTAATTTGCTTTTTTTGTAGTACCTTTGTCTGGTTTTGGTATCAGGGTGATGGTGGCCTCATAGAATGAGTTTGGGAGTGTTCCTTCCTCTGCCATTTTTTGGAAGAGTTTGAGAAGGATGGGTGTTAGCTCTTCTCTAAATGTTTGATAGAATTCACCTGTGAAGCCATCTGGGCCTGGACTTCTGTTTGTTGGAAGACTTTTAATCACAGTTTCAATTTCATTACTTGTGATTGGTCTGTTCGTATCTTCTATTTCTTCCTGGTTCGGTCTTGGGAGGTTATACCTTTCTAAGAATTTGTCCATTTCTTCCAGGTTGTCCATTTTATTGGCATAGAGTTGCCTGTAGTAGTCTCTTAGGATGCTTTGTATTTCTGCGATGTCTGTTGTAACTTCTCCTTTTTTATTTCTAATTTTATTGATTTGAGTCCTCTCTCTCTTTTTCTTGATGAGTCTGGCTAATGGTTTATCAATTTTGTTTATCTTCTCAAAGAACCACCTTTTAGTTTTATTGATCTTTGTTATTGTTTTCTTGTTTCTATTTATTTCTGCTCTTATCTTTATGATTTCTTTCCTTCTACTAACTTTTGGTTTTGTTTGTTCTTCTTTCTCTATTTCCTTTAGGTGTAAGGTTAGATTGTTTATTTGAGATGTTTGTTGTTTCTTGAGGTAGGATTGTATTGCTATAAACTTCCCTCATAACTGCTTTTGCTGAATCCCACAGGTTTTGTATTGTCGTGTTTTCATTGTCATTTGTCTCCAGGTATTTTCTGATTTCCTCTTTGATTTCTTCAGTGATCTCTTGGTTATTTAGTAACGTATTATTTAGCCTCCATGCATTTGTGTTTTTTACATTTTTTCCCTGTAATTCATTTCTAATCTCATAGTGTTGTGGTCAGAAAAGATGCTTGATATGATTTCAATTTTCTTAAATTTACTGAGGCTTGATTTGTGACCCAAGACGTGATCTATCCATGCGCACTTGAGAAGAAAGTGTAATCTGCTGTTTTTGGATGGAATGTCCTATAAGTATCAATTAAATCTATCTGGTCTATTGTGTCATTTAAAGCTTGTGTTTCCTTATTTATTTTCTGTTTGGATGATCTGTCCATTGGTGTTAGTGAGGTGTTAAACTCCCCCACTATTATTGTGTTACTGTCGATTTCCTCTTTTAGAGTTGTTAGCAGTTGCCTTATGTATTGAGGTGCTCCTGTGTTGGATGCATATATATTTATAATTGTTATATCTTCTTCTTGGATTGATCCCTTGATCATTATGTAGTGTCCTTCCTTGTCTCTTGAAACATTCTTTATTTTAAAGTCTATTTTATCTGATATGAGTATTGCTACTCCAGCTTCCTTTTGATTTCCATTTGCATGGAATATCTTTTTCTATCCCCTCACTTTCGGTCTGTATGTTCCCCTAGGTCTGAAGTGGGTCTCTTGTAGACAGCATATATATGGGTCTTGTTTTGGTATCCATTCAGGAAACCTGTGTCTTTTGGTTGGAACATTTAATCCATTCACGTTTAAGGTAATTATCGACATGTATGTTCCTATGACCATTTTCTTAATTGTTTTGGGTTTGTTTTTGTAAGTCCTTTTCTTCTCTTGTGTTTCCCACTTAGAGAAGTTCCTTTAACATTTGTTGTAAAGCTGGTTTGGTGGTGCTGAATTCTCTTAGCTTTTGCTTCTCTGTAAAGCTTTTGATTTCCCCATCGAATCTGAATGAGATCCTTGCTGGGTAGAGTAATCTTGGTTGTAGGTTCTTCCCTTTCATCACTTTAAATATGTCATGTCACTCCCTTCTGGATTGTAGAATTTCTGCCGAGAAATCAGCTGTTAACCTTATGGGAGTTCCCTTGTATGTTATTTGTCGTTTTTCCCTTGCTGCTTTCAATAATTTTTCTGTGTCTTTAATTTTTGCCAGTTTGATTACTATGTGTCTCAGCGTGTTTCTCCTTGGGTTTATCCTGTATGGGACTCTCTGTGCTTCCTGGACTTGGGTGGCTATTTCCTTTCCCATGTTAGGGAAGTTTTTGACTATAATCTCTTCAAATATTTTCTCGGGTGCTTTTGCTCTCTCTTCTGCTTCTGGGGCTCCTATAATGCAAATGTTGTTGCATTTAATGTTGTCCCAGAGGTCTCTTGGGCTGTCTTCATTTCTTTTCATTCTTTTTTGTTTATTCTGTTCTGCAGCAGTGAATTCCACTATTCTGTTTTCCAGGTCACTTATCCGTTCTTCTGCCTCGGTTATTCTGCTATTGATTCCTTCTAGTGTAGTTTTCATTTCAGTTATTGTATTGTTCATCTCTGTTTGTTTATTCTTTAATTCTTCTAGGTCTTTGTTAAACATTTCTTGCATCTTCTCGATATTTGCCTCTGTTCTTTTTCCGAGGTCCTGGATCATCTTCACTATCATTATTCTGAATTCTTTTTCTGGAAGTTTGCCTATCTCCACTTCATTTAGTTGTTTTTCTGGGGTTTTATCTTGTTCCTTCATCTGGTACATAGCCCTCTGCCTTTTCATATCATCTATCTTCCTGTGAATGTGGTTTTAGTTCCACAGGCTGCAGGATTGTATTTCTTCTTGCTTCTGCTATCTGCCCTCTGGTGGATGAGGCTATCTAAGAGGCTTGTGCAAGTTACCTGATAGGAGGGACTGGTGGTGGGTAGAGCTGGCTGTTGGTCTGGTGGGCAGAGCTCAGTAAAACTTTAATCCACTTCTCTGCTGATGGGTGGGGCTGGGTTCCCTCCCTGTTGGTTGTTTGGCCTGAGACGACCCAACACTGGAGCCTACCTGGGATCTTTGGTGGGGTTAATGGCAGACTCTGGGAGGGCTCACGCCAAGGAGTACTTCCCAGAACTTCTGCTGCCAGTGTCCTTGTCCTCACGGTCAGACACAGCCACCCCCCGCCTCTGCAGGAGACCCTCCAACATTAGCAGGTAGGTCTGGTTCAGTCTCCTATGGGGTCACTGCTCCTTCCCCTGGGTCCTGATGCACACACTATTTTGTGTGTGCCCTCCAGGAATGGAGTCTCTGTTTCCCCCAGTCCTGTCGAAATCCTGCAGTCAAATCCTGCTAGCCTTCAAAGTCTGATTCTCTAGGAATTCCTCCTCCCATTGCCAGGCTCCCAGGTTGGGAAGCCTACCATGAGGCTCAGAACCTTCACTCCAGTGGGTGGACTTCTGTGGTATAAGTGTTCTCCAGTCTGTGAGTCACCCACCCAGCAGTTATGGGATTTGATTTTATTGTGATTGCACACTTCTACCATCTCATTGTGGCTTCTCCTTTGTCTTTGGATGCGGAGTCTCTTTTTTGGTGAGTTCCAGTGTCTTCCTGTCAATGATTGTTCAGCAGTTAGTTTTGATTCTGGTGCTGTCCCCAACATGAACTTTTAAAATTAATACTTTAGAACCAGAATCCAATCAGAGTTAATGAATTGCATCTTGTTGTTATGGTTTTTAATCTCTCTTATTCTAAAAGAATCCCCTCACCTTTTTCTTATAAGTTACATTGACATTTGAGTTGTCATGTAGAGTCTCATCTTCTGATTTGGCTGATCATTTCCTTGTGGTGTCATTTAACTTTTTTTTAATATAGCTTTTTTTACCTGTAAGCTGGAAATTAATTTTAAAGGCTTGATTATATTTGGTTAACAATTTTGGTAGAATGCTCACTTTTTTTTGTTAATGGACAAATATCATGCCTTATTCCTTAATGGTTTTCCCTTTGAATTTCAACAATTTCTCTTTCTCCCTTTTTCTATCAAATAGCTTAGTTCTGGCAAGGTGCTCTTTTTTGTTGTTGTTCCTACAGCTATGACTACTGAATGATTTAATCAACACATTTTGGAGTCTCTTTCTTTGTATTCCAGTATAACAATCTTAATCTGCCCTGTGGCAATACACAAGTCTCATGGGGAGAAATGGAGTACAAGGAAATGTAAATGAGAAAAGCACCTTGATTATAGTTTAAGAATTACTGTGTCATGCCTTTTTTTTCCCTCATGAAACTTACAGTCTAATGCGAACCTGGGGGCAGATAATAGTCACATAAATGAGTGATTAATTAAAACCAAGGCAAGGGCTTAGAAGGAAAGGAGAACAATTCTAAGAAAGCAATCCTAGGAGGACCTAGCCTGGATGGTGGGGCCAGAGAAGACTTCCTGGAGGATGCAACTGTGCCATGCCTTTAAAAAAGTTGTGGAGGATGAAGCTTCTGGAGCAGGTGAGAAGTCAGAGGAAGCAGAGGTCTTCCCCCAAAGGTCTTGCTCCACAGAGCTGGAGGGGCATGCTGCAGAATCCCAGACTCCATTCTTGGGTCTGTATCATGTTGAAATATGGGATCTTTTTCCACAGCAGGTCCCAAGGATAAGGCTCATTTTGTAGCCACTCATATTTTTTTCACAGCACCATCATCCTTAGCATTTTTTTTTCTGTTGACTTGGATCTCAGAGATTAGTAGAAGGATAAGTTAACTGTGAAATTCATGCTGATTCTGAATAGAGTCTTATAATAGTCTCTATCCTGTTGTGACTTTTCCAATAGTCTTATGAAATCAGTAGGGAATAGACCATTTATTTCCATTCCAGAGGAAAAAGAATCAATTTTGAACTTTTTTTTCCAGTACAACAAATGTTTATTGAACCCTTATTGTACAAAGGAGTTGTACATAAAGTTAGCTTGAACCCACATGTTGCTAATAGTGGGGAAGAAGACACATAAACAAACACCTTCCTTGTAAATGTCAGAGATAAGGTGTCAAGGGGTCAAAAATGAAGGGCTTGGGACTTCCCTGGTGGTGCGGTGGTTAAGAATCTGCCTGCCAATGCAGGGGACACGGGTTCTATCCCTGGTCCAGGAAGATCCCACATGCCACAGAGTAACTAAGCCCATGCACCACAACTACTGAGCCTGTGCTCTAGAGCCCTTGAGCCACAACTACTGAGCTCACATGCCACAACTACTGAAGCCCAGGCGCCTAGAGCCTGTGCTCCGCTACAAGAGAAGCCACCTCAATGAGAAGCCCACGCACCACACGAAGAGTAGTCCCACATACCGCAAAAAAAAAAAAAGAGTAGTCCCCACTCGCCACAACTAGTGAAAGCCTGCGCACAGCAACGAAGACCCAACGCAGCCAAAAATAAATAAATAAATAAATAAATAAACAATAAGAATTTGTATGATGGTTTGAAAACATCAAAAAAAAAAAAAAAAGATGAAGGGCTTATCTCAGCCTTCCTGGAGAAGATGAGGCTGAGCTAAGCCTTGAAGGATGAGCAAAAGCCAGTTGCCAAATGGTGAGAGGAGCCTTCTTGGCTTGTTTACTGTGGTATTTCTAGCATCTAGCACATGGTAGACATTCAATCCAGTGCATTTATAAAAGAAATCTCAGCAGAGGAAATGTTATAAGCATGCACACACACACACACACACATAAAGGCATGGGAAACTATAAATAGATCAGAATTACCAGAAGATGAATCCTTACCCTTTATGGGGTCCCAGACCCCTTTGAAAAACTAACGGAAGCCATGGACCTACTCCCTAGTAAAATAAATATACACTCAAAATTTAACAGATAATTTTAGAGGATATAGATATTCTCTAACCCCATCCATACTAAGAATCTCTGCTGTAGAAAAAGAAAAGAAACAAACAACAAAAAAGAATCTCTGGGCCTCCCTGGTGGCGCGGTGGTTGAGAGTCCGCCTGCCGATGCAGGGGATGCGGGTTCGTGCCCCGGTCTGGGAGGATCCCATATGCCGCGGAGCGGCTGGGCCCGTGAGCCATGGCCGCTGGGCCTGCGCGTCTGGAGCCTGTGCTCCGCAACGGGAGAGGCCACGGCAGTGAGAGGCCCGCATACCGCAAAAAGAAAAAAAAAAAAAAAAAAGAATCTCTGTGGTAGGGAATTAGGAGCATTGAGGTTTTTAAAAACATATATTTGTTTTATTTTGTTTTGTTGTAAACTAGGGAATGACAAAACTGAAGATTTACTTTGGATGTATCATGAAGGGTGGGTTTAAGGGAGATAACATCAGAGGCTGGGCTAGGGAGCCAGTAATCTGAGAACCAGGGAGGTGAGAACAAAAATAGTATGTCCAGGGCCACTTAGAGCAGTGCTTCTCAAACTTTAACATGCATACAAAGCACTGGGGTGCTATGGACTGAATGTTAGTGTCCCCCTAAAATTCCTATGTTGAAATGTTAATCCCCAAGTAGATGATATTAGGTGACTTTTGGAGCTGCTTAGGCCATGAGAGTGAAGCCCTCATGAATGGGGTTAATGCCCTTATAAAAGAGATCCCACAGCGCTCCCTAACCCCTTCCAGCGTGTTAGGACACAGCAAAAAGACAGTTGTCTATGAACCAGGAAGAGGGCTCCACCAGACAATGAATCTGCTAGTACCTTGATCTTGGACTTCCCAGCCTCCTAAACTAGGAGCAATGAATTTCTGTTGTTTATAAGCCACCCAGTCTATGGTACTTTGTTATAGCAGCCTGAATGGACTAAGACACTATGCACCTTTTTAAAATGCAAATTTTGATTCAGTAGAGCTAGGATGGGACCTGAGATTCAGCACTTCCAACAAGCTCCCTGGTGACATTGACGCTGCTGGTCCAGAGACCACACTTGGAGGAGTAAGGTTCTAGGGAGTCCCTAGGAGGAAGTGCCTTGATACTATTATGGTCTGTCCTCGGCTTTGCAAGCCCAGAGTAGTGTAATCTAAACCTCTGATCTGCAATTTTGAAATTCTAATGACCTGAAAACCAAAAGCACTTTCGTAACTCCTTTGGAGGCAAAACCTGAACCCACGTGAGGCTATTTATAATCCTGTTTCCTATTTTGTATGAATATTCATGTTTTCATTCTAAAAATATTGATGTGTTTGATTATGGGAAGCTGCTTTAGACTCTGCTGGGGGGGGTGATGTTATGTGAGATACCTGATCATATCCTAGAATATAAAAAATTCCAAATTCCTGGGAATGTAAATTGGTGCAGGCACTATGGAAAACAGGATGGAGGTTCTTTAAAAAACTAAAAATAGAATTGCTGTATGATACAGCAATACCATTCCTGGGTATCTATCTGGAGTAACCTCTAATTCAAAAAGATACATGCACCCCAATGTTCGTAGCAGCAGTATTCACAATAGCCAAGACATAGAAGCAACCTAATTGTCCATTGAAAGATGAATGGATAAAGAAGATGTGGAATATGTATACAGTGGAATACTAAGCCATAAAAAGATGAAATAATGCCATTTGTAGCAACATGGATGAACCTAGAGATTATCATACTAACTGAAGTAAGTCAGAGAAAGACAAATATAAAATATTACCTATATGTGGAATCTAAAATATGATATAAATGAACTTATTTACAAAACAGAAACAGACTCACAGACATAGAAAACAAACTTATGGTTACCAAAGGGGAAACGGGGGGGAGGGGGCAGGGATAAATTAGGAGTTTGGGATTAGTGGATACAAAGTACTATATATAAAATAAACAACAAGGTCCTACTGTATAGCTCAGGGAACTATATTCAACATGCTGTAATAAACCATAATGGAAAAGAATATGAAAAAGAATATATATATATGTATATGTATAACTGAATCACTTTGCTGTACACCTGTAGTAACATTGTAAATAAACTATACTTCAATAAAAAAATTCCAGAAAGTTCCAAAAAGAAAAAAATATTCCAAATTCTGAAACATTTCTGACTCACAGTTTGTGGCAATCTGGGGGATGCTTGCCCCATCCATTCCATAATCTTCCTTGTTCTTCTGGGAATTGTTCTCAATTTCACAGAGCTGGGTCTGAACCTGTCCTCCTGCTCCCAGCTCCCCCAACCAGTCACAGAGAATTTGATTAGGGTGGATATCTGACCCAAATCGGGCCAATCAGATTCTGCCTGTGGGAATTTAGAGTTGGGAGTCACAGGTGCTTGTCTCCTTTGGTTGCTGGCGCTGAGGCAGGTGAGAGGTAGCCTTCTTCAGCTGCATGTCTGAGAAGCAGAGAAAGCTAATCTGTAGAGAGAAAAAAATGAAGCAGGTGTGAAACAGAAACGAGGGGCAGGCTTGGGAATGCGAGATGCAGACCAACAGCAGGGGCAGCAGCTTCAATCCTGACTGCTTTCTGGTTACTGGTTCTAGTCTTAATTGCCCTTTCTGCCCTTGAGTTCTGTGACACACAACCACCATCTTGTAATAAATGCCTACGTTGTGTTAATACTACCTAAAGTGGGTTTCATTGAATTGCCTTAACTAAGACAATAACATAACTATTTTTAGTGCAGGAAAAAAATTTTAGACTCTGAGAATGGATATACAAATCAAATTCCCAAGAGAAGGCTGATTTATTAATTTCCGTGCAGAGTAACTGCCAGTGGGACCAAAATACTCCCACTTACAGGTCAGCCTGTTCTTTCCCAGTGGGAGAATCTACATGGGAAGCCACATTATAATGAGAAGGCAGCTTGATGAGTGTAGACGAACCAGATAATTAGGGGATCTGAGCAGACTGTCTGCACGTGAGGATAGCCACAGGCACTTTTCCCCAGGTCCAGGATGTGCCAAACCTGCTGTGTGGTGTACATGTGTGCACGTGCTAGGGCACACTTGGAAAACAGGCCACCTCATGAAAACCAGTTCACCCAAAAGCCAGGTCAGCTAATGAGCCATTTACCTTAAATGAGTATTTGTTAAAACATTTCATGTGTGATGGAATGTTTTCCACAGCTTTGTGAGTATTTTTCCCCTAAGGTGACTGGTAACTGTTTTGTGTTATATAGTTCTGTTCCATCTTTTTTCCTTTTCTTTTCCCTTTCTCTTCCCCTCCCTCTTCCCCTTCCTTCCTTCTTTCCTTCCTTCCTCCCTTCTTCCCTTCCTTCCTTCTTTCCTTCCTTCCTCCCTTCTTCCCTTACTTCCTTTCCTTCCTTCCCCCTCTCCCTCCTTCCTTTCTCTTCTACCCCTATTTCAAAGATAATTTTGCCCATTGGTTGAAGGTTGTCCACCTTCTCACCTTTACCCATGCTCCTCCCCGCCTCCCCCCTGCCCATCATCTCCTAGAGCCCAAGACTGGAGGTTGAGTCTTCAGAGGTAAGCTAATGAAGACCAGAAATAGTGTCCAATAGAGAAAATGGGTGGAGTGAATCTAAACTAGACTGTGGGGTGGGGATGTTGGAGGGGGAGCTGAAGGTCAGGAACCAGACCCTCCAGGTGACTTGAAACACCAAGATCAAAGCAGCAGGAGCAGGACCTGTCAATGTGAAATCAAACCTGGAGTCCAGGATGGGACAAGACACTGGACTGAAGGGAGAACAGGCAGAAAGCAAGTGAGGAAATAATAACAGTTGTTCCGTATTTCCATTCCATTAACTATCTCAGACTTCTCTGTTTCTTTAAAATCATATTATGTGTCTTTTGGAAAATTTTGTGAAGTGTTGAATTTGCATAAATCTGGAGTTGCTCAGCTCAGGGAGTGTATTTACTTATGATTCATAGACTTTATCCCCTTTTTAAAACTTCTCCTTCCTGCTGCTGGTTGCTTCTTCTCAGACATTTGTGTACTAGATTTCATTATTAAGCAAATTACCCCAAATCCAGTGTTTATTGCTGTGTAGTGAGGCATTTCTGTGTTGACAGGGAGAGTGGAAAGAAGAGACAAGTTCATCAGAAACATATGAAGCTCTATTGCACTTTATATTTTGTGACATCTAAATGATGAAGTAACACTACTGGACAACATATATTAACCCATATATTATTTTTAAAGCTTTAAAAAATCAAATAAAGTGAGTTTTAACCAAAAAACTTTGTTTCCACCATAAAAGTGATATATATTTGTATCTGTTTCCTGTTGCTGCTGTAACTAATTGCCATAACTTAGTGGCTTAAGATAATGCAAATTTCTTTTTTATTTTTTTTTGAGAGTGTATGATTTTCTTTTTTAAAAAATTTGTATGGAAATACAAAAGACCCCGAATAGCCAAAGCAATCTTGAGAAAGAAAAACAGAGCTGGAGGAATCAGGCTCCCTGACTTCAGACTATACTACAAAGCTACAGTAATCAAGACGATATGGTACTGACACACAAACAGAAATATAGATCAATGGAACAGGATAGAAAGCCCAGAGATAAATCCATGCACCTATGGTCAACTGATCTATGACAAAGGAGGCAAGGATATACAATGGAGAAAAGACAGTCTCTTCAATAAGTGATGCTGGGAAAACTGGACAGTTCATGTAAAAGAATGAAATTAGAACAGTCCCTAACACCATACACAAAAATAAACTGAAAATGGATTAAAGACCTAAATGTAAGGCCAGACACTATCAAACTCTTAGAGGAAAACATAGGCAGAACACTCTATGACATAAATCACAGCAAGATCCTTTTTGACCCACCTCCTAGAGAAATGGAAATAAAAACAAAAATAAACAAATAGGACCTAATGAAACTTCAAAGCTTTTGCACAGCAAAGGAAACCATAAACAAGATGAAAAGACAACCCTCAGAATGGGAGAAAATATTTGCAAACGAAGCAACTGACAAAGGATAAATCTCCAAAATTTACAAGCAGCTCATGTAGCTCAATATCAAAAATACAAACAACCCAATCCAAAAATGGGCAGAAGACTTAAATAGACATTTCTCCAAAGAAGATATACAGATTGCCAACAAACATATGAAAGAATGCTCAACATCATTAATCATTAGAGAAATGCAAATCAAAACTACAGTGAGGGGGCTTCCCTGGTGGCGCAGTGGTTGAGAGTCCGCCTGCCGATGCAGGGGACACGGGTTCGTGCCCCAATCCGGGAGGATCCCACATGCCGCGGAGCGGCTGGGCCCGTGAGCCATGGCTGCTGAGCCTGTGCATCCGGAGCCTGTGCTCCGCAACGGGAGAGGCCACAACAGTGAGAGGCCCACATACCGCAAAAAAAAAAAAAAAAAAAAAAAAAAACTACAGTGAGATATCATCTCACACTGGTCAGAATGGCCATCATCAAAAAATCTACAAACAATAAATGCTGGAGAGGGTGTGGAGAAAAGGGAACCCTTTTGCACTGTTGGTGGGAATGTAAATTGATACAGCCACTATGGAGAACAGTATGGAGGTTCCTTAAAAAACTAAAAATAGAACTACCATATGCCCCAGCAATCCCACTACTGGCATATACCATGAGAAAACCATAATTCAAAAAGAGTCATGTACCACAATGTTCATTGCAGCTCAATTTACAATAGCCAGGACATGGAAGCAACCTAAGTGCCCATCGACAGATGAATGGATAAAGAAGATGTGGCACATATATACAATGGAATATTACTCAGCCACAAAAAGGAATTAAATTGAGTTATGTGTACTGAGGTGGATGGACCTAGAGTCTGTCACGCAGAGTGAAGCAAGTCAGAAAGAGAAAAACAAATACCGTGTGCTAACACATACACATGGAATCTAAAAAAAAAAAAGGTCATGCAGAACCTGGGGCAAGATAGGAGTAAAGACGCAGCTCTACTAGAAAATGGACTTGAGGACACGGGGAGGGGGAAGGGTAAACTGGGACAAAGTGAGAGAGTGGTAGTGTATATATGGACATATATACACTACCAAAGCTAAAATAGATAGCCAGTGGGAAGCAGTCGCATAGCACAGGGAGATCAGGTCCGTGCTTTGTGACCAGCTAGAAGGGTGGGATCGGGAGGGTGGGAGGGAGGGAGATGCAAGAAGGAAGAGATATGGGGATACATGTATATGTATAACTGATTTACTTTGTTATAAAGCAGAAACTAACACACCATCGTAAAGCAATTATACTCCAATAAAAACGTTAAAAATTTTTTTCTTATAGTTGATTTACAATGTTGTGTTAGTTTCTGCTGTACAGCAATGTGTATCAGTTACACATATACATATATCCACTCATTTTTAGATTCTTTTCCCATATAGATCATTACAAAGTATTGAGCAGAGTTCCCTGTGCTACAGAGTATGTCCTTATTAATTGAGATAATGCCAATTTATTATCTTACAGATCTAGAGATCAGAAATCCTAAAATCAAGGTGTTAGCAGGGCTGTGCTTCTTCCGGAGGCTCTAGGGGAAAATCTGTTTCCTTGCCTTTTCCAGCTTCTAGAGGTGGCCTGCATTCTTTGGCTCACAGTCCCTTCCTCTATCTCCAAAGCCATCAGTGAAGCATCTTCAAATCTCTCCCTGACTACAACCTCTGCTACTGTTATCATATTGCCTTCTTTCTCTCAAATTCCTGCCTTCCTCTTATAAGACCTATGTGATTACATTGGACCACATAATCCAGGATAAGCTCCCTATCTTGAGATCCTTAATTTAATCACATCTACAATGCCCGTTTTATTGGGTAAGGTAACATGTTCACTGGTTCTGGGGATACGGATATGGACATCTTTGGGGAGTCTATAGAAATACTCATTTATACTATTTGGCCTACCATAATAATCACTCACAGGCATTAATAAAATACATTTCAGAAAAATAGAAAAATATAATTCATGGCTTGACTACTGAAAGGTAAACATAATGAATATTTCCTTCCATCTTTTTTAAAATGAACAGTTTTACATAGTTATGATCATGCAATGTATATGTATGTATACAATTTGAAACCCTGTTTCTTCACTAAATATTATATCATAGTCCATTTTCCATGTTAGTACATAGCCTGAGCAGTTTTATTAACTACATAGTATTCCATTGAGTGAATATACCATATTTTACTTAAGCCTTTTCTTATTGTTTGGAAATTAGAAGTTGTTTTTAATTTTTAAATATTATAAATAACTCTGTGACAAGTATTTTTGCTCATAAAGATTTTTGTGTTTATGTTTTTCCTTGGGGATAGATTCCAGACATGGAATTACTTTATCAAAGTCTTTTTTAAAGCAAATGTTTTTCAAAGAGTTTATATAAAATTTCAGAACCGTCAAGATATATATTAGTACCCATTTTACTACATTCTCACCAGCACCAAACAAAACAACAATCACAATAATAACTTTGCCAATCAGGTAGGTAGAATAGATAACTTAACTTTTGTTTTAATTTGCATTCATTTGTTTACAAGGGAGAGTGAACATTTTCTCATGGGGTTATTTGCTAGTTATTATTCTTCTTTGATGAATTATTGATTCAGGCCTTTTACATTTGGGGGTCAAAGTTTTTTTTAAATTTTATTTATTTATTTTTGGCTGTGTTGGGTCTTCGTTGTTGCACACAGGCTTTCTCTAGTTGCGGCGAGCAGGGGCTACTCTTCGTTGCAGTGCGCAGGGTTCTCATTGTGGTGGCTTCTCTTGTTGCGGAGCACGGGCTCTAGGCACGCGGGCTTCAGTATTTGTGGCTTGCGGGCTCTAGAGTTCAGGCTCAGTAGTTGTGGCTCACTGGCTTAGTTGCTCCGCGGCATGTGGGATCTTCCTGGGCCAGGGCTCAAACTCGTGTCCCCTGCATTGGCAGGCAGATTCTTATCTACTGCGCCACCAGGGAAGCCCTCAAAGTATTTTTAAAATTGATTTGTCTAATATCTATACATTTAAAAAGTTTATTTAATGTTTGGGATATTTGCTATAATTATTTTCTGTCTCATTTCTATACTTTGTAAGTTTTAAATTTGTACATAGTCTAATCTATCCATCCTTTTTTCCACCTTTTTCTTTGCTTCTTTAAAAGTCCTCCTGTCCCTGCAGCATCATGGAAGGACCTAGAGATTCTCATACTAAGTGTAGTAAGCCACAGAAAGACAAATACCATAGGATATCACTTGTATGTAGAATTTAAAAAAAAAAGATACAAATGAACTTATTTACAAAACAGAAAGAGACTCATAGACATAGAAAAAAAACTTATGGTTACCAAAGGGGAAAGGTGGGGGAGGGATGGATTAGGAGTATGGGATTAACAGATACACACTACTGTATATATACTGAATCACTGTGCTATACACCATAAACTAACATGATGTTGTAAATCAGCTTTACTTTAATTTAAAAAAAACCTAGGCTAGTTTTTTCTAAGAGACTGGCAAGGGCCAGTCAGGTCAACCTCTAATTTGAGCCTAAATGCCAATCTATAAATTGGTGGCCTAACTGTATACATGAAGGAAGGAGCACAAAATGTGTCCTGGGCTGAGCATGTGAAGACAAAGAGTCAAGCCTTACTTTAAAATTAAATGTTGTTATTTTTATTTCAGTGAATTAAAAGATACTTTTATTGTTTGCAAAAAATCCTCCTGTCCCAATGGTTAAATACACAATACATTTAATATTCTTCTAGTTTTTCATATGGTTTAAAAGTGTCTCTTTAATCCATCTGGAATTTATGTTGGTATGAAATCTATGGAGAGGATCTCACTACGTAAGTCCCCTACATACGAACCTTCAAGTTGCGAACTTTCAAAGATGCAAACATGCGTTCCATCAACGTCAGGCATGAGTGAAACTGCAGCTTGCCCCCCTTTCCTATTGCTGACATTCCTTCAGCTCTACCATCTCTCACCTCCTCTCCCTCCTCCAGTCAGTAACTCTTCTTGCCTGTTCACTTGATGCCAGCCCCTGTATGCCAGCTGTTGTACTGTACTACTGTACTTTTCAAGGTACTGTATGTAAGATTAAAAATGTTTTCTTTATTTTTTGTGTTTTTTAATGTATTATTTGTGTGAAAAGTATTATAAACCTATTACAGTACAGCACTATATAGCCAATTGTGTTAGTTCAGTACCTAGGCTAACTTTACTGGACTTACACAAGTTGAACATACGAACACACTCTTGGAACGGAACTCATTCATATGTAGGGGACTTACTGTACCTGCTAAAATTTTACCCAGAGGAGAGGCCTGATTTGCACTTCTGAGTTCTTTGCACTGAGCCATCTGCATTTTCCCTCTTCAGTGAAAAGAAAGAAAAGTGGTGACAGAAAGGTGTGAAATGCTATGCTGTTTTCCTAGTCATAGGGAATAATCTCCCGCTTTTCTGAATATGTCCAACCTTCTCCAAATATTCTCACCTTCTGATTAGTATTTAAGCTTAAAATTGAAACCAGTAGCTTTAGATAAATTGGCTTAAATATACTGAAAGTACTCAAAAGTGGGCAAATAGAAAAAAAAAAGTCACACTTTTAAAAAGCATTGGAAACCATTCTATCAGACGTGAAATACTGTATATTTGATAAATATAAATTCCGGATGAATGGGTTTAGGTAAGTTAAGCAAGAGCTGACAATCTTTCCTCTGGACAATAATTAGACCAGCACTGTCCAGTGGAAATAAAATGTGGGCCACACATGGAATTTTAAGCTTTCTAGTAGCCACATTAGAAAAGTAAAAAGTAGCAGGTGAGGTTAATCTAAACATTGTCTTTTATCTAAACCAATATATCTGAAATGATATCATTTCAACACATAATCTATGTTAAAATTCGAGATAGTTTATATTCGTTTTTTTTAATACTAAGTCTTTAAAGTCCAGTGTTTATGTTCCACTTACAGTCCATCTCAATTTGGATTAAACTCATTCCAGATGCTCATTAGCTGTGGGGCTAGTGGCTGTCCTCTTGGATAGAGCAGCTCTGGACACAATGACACATTTTGGCTGCTGGACTTTTTTCCTACACTCCATGCTGAACAACCTTTAAAACATGTCTTTCTTCAGGGCCGAATATAGTTGATTAGCTTTTGGTATCATTTGGTTACAACCATTTTAAACATAACCCTTCTCACATACAGATGGCCAATAGGCATATGAAAACATGCTCATCATCGCTAATTATTAGAGAAATGCAAGTCAAAACTACAATGAGGTACCACTGCACAACAGTCAGAACGGCCATCACTAAAAAGTCTACAAATAGGGAATTCCCTGGTGGTCCAGTGGTTAGGACTCTGTGCTTTCACTGCTGAGGGTGTGGGTTCAATCCCTGGCTGGGAAGCTAGGATCTCACATGCCGTGCAGCGTAGCCAAAAAAAAAAAAAAAAAAAAAAAAAAAATTGCTGGAGAGGGTGTGGAGAAAAGGGAATCCTCCTACGTTGTTGGTGGGAATGTAAATTGGTGCTGCCACAGCAATTCCACTCTTGTGCATATATCTGGAAAAAATTATAATCCAAAAAGATACATGCACTCTTATGTTCATAGCAGCACTATTTACAATAGCCAAGACTTGGAAACAACCTAAATGTCCAAGGACAGATGAATGGATAAAGAAGATGTGGTATATGTACGCAATAGGATACTACTTAGCCATAAAAAAGAATGAAATAATGCCATTTGTAGCAACATGGATGGACCTACAGATTATCATACTAAGTGAAGTAAGTCAGAAAGAGAAAGACAAATACCATATGATATCTCTTATATGTGGATTCTAAAATATGACATGAATGAACTTTTCTATGAAACAGACTCACTGGCATAGAGAACAGACTTGTGGTTGCCACGGGGGAGGGGTGGATTGGGATTTTGGGATTAGCAGATGCAAACTATTATATATAGAATGGATAAACAACAAGGTCCTACTGTATAACACAGGGAACTATATTCAATATCCTGTCATAAACCATAATGGAAAAGAAAAAAAAAACCATAACTCTCAAAAGAACTTGGGTGTTTCCCAATCTCTGCAGCCCTGGTTTATAGACAACCTCTTGGTCACTCTTTCCATCTCTCTGACTCTTTCTCCCTCAGCCTCTTACCTCCCACTCATCCCCCTCTGTTTTCAGAATAAAAATAGCTTTATTACTTTTTTCTGATGAAAAAAGTAATAATTATGTTTATTGTAAAAAAGAAAAGAATCAGGCACTCAGAAGGAAAAACAAAGAAAGTGGAAATCAATTTTAGCTTATTACAGAAAGATAACCCATTAATTGCATTTAGGTAGCTCTTTTTTCAGTATTGCAAGTATACATTTATGAAAACAGAATCATACAGCATATGCTATTTTACTTTGCCCTTTACAAATAATTTATCATGGATATACTTGTGTTCAGAAATATGGATTGACCTCATTGTTCTTCATGGCTGCACAGCAGCGTTCCATATATGTATTTACCATGTTTATATAACTGACCTCCTAGTGTTAGACATTTGGGTCATTTCCAACTTTTCACTCTTGCGACTAGTACATCAAAGAACATCCTTATACGTATTTCTTTGCATAAGTATTCCATAATTTTCTAAGAAGACATTTCTAAATTAGGTTAAATTTTGATAATGTGAATGATAATATGTACCTGGTCATAGCTCCTTGCCTCCAAGATGTGCCAGTCATGAGAGAAGCCACAGATAGTCCTGTTCTCCTGCTGGGTAAATGATAGGTTTGCACTTCTCTATCCAGGGAAAGGGTTAGATTGTCCTTCAGAAAGCTTATGCAATTTACATTTTTATAACAGAGTGTGAGAATATTTGTCATCCTGTATCTTCACTGGCACTGGGTATTATCAATCCTTTCTAATCACACCCATTTTACTTTGAATCTTCCTAATTTTGCTTGTAAAGTTCTAGAAGTACTTTGACATTGATTGTAACATATGGAGAGGTTCAAAGTTTTGAGAGAATTAAATTACATGCCGAATATCTCTAAATGACTTCATGTAAGTAAGAGGGGCTACCTTGGTGCATCAAACAGGGTGGGCTTGGTTGTGCTGAAGTAAGGAACAACTCAAAACCTATTTCTCGTTCTTGATCCATATTCAGTTCGTAATCCATATTCACCAGGGGAGTTTTGTTCATTATAGACACCAGGCAATTCAGGCTGACAAGAGATCCAATCTTGTGTCTACAATCACCTCGTCATGTAGAAGGGGACCTAACAAATCACGCTCTGGCTCTTGAAGCTTCCACCTCACCAGATACAAGGCACTTCAGCTCACATTTCATTTCCCAAAGCAAACTACAAGAATACACCCCACTTCCAAGGGGATGGGGAAGTACAAACCCATCATATACCCAACAGGAGAACCGGGCTATCTGTGAGCTTCCCTAATGCTTGGCACATCTTGGAGGAAAGGAGCTACTATCAGTACATACTATTATTCAAATGTCACAGATAAAAAACCTGAGAGTTAGTTTAAGAAATAGCTCAAGATCACTTAGCAGGTAAGTGGCAGTGCTGAGACTGTAGTTTACATGCGTATAACTTAAAACACACGCTCTTGGTACCACATTAACCTCTTAGGAGCACCTGCAACATTTCCAAAAAGAAGTCCAGCTTTCGGGACGTACATCTCTTTGGAGTCATCCCTGGAGCTGTTTTCACGCTCCTTGCTTTCTCAGTTGGCACATCAAACATGTCACTGTGCCTTGTCCTTCGTAGGCCTTCCTGCTTCCCATCTGACAAACTCTGTTCAGGGTCAGTTCTCCTGTGTGGCCATAGTTCCGCAAAAGTGCCCACTGTGATGTCCTTCTCCTAAGGCATACACTTTGGTCCATCAATTGTAAATATAGCAGTATCATTGCTTTGGGGATGTTTTCTTGCAAATACCCTATGCTCTGATCATGTTTCATTTCAAAAGAGGTGCAAAGAACATTGTTTTGGACACCTGTGCAGGTCTTGATAATTTACAAGTGTCTTGTCTGTGCACATTTTCTTTTATTTCTTGGCTGCGTTGGGTCTGTTGCTACGTGCAGGTTTTCTCTAGTCGCGGCAAGCGGGGGCTACTCTTCTCTGTGGTGCGTGGGCTTCTCATTTCAGTGGCTTCTCTTGTTGTGGAGCACGGGCTCTAGGCACACGGGCTTCAGTAGTTGCAGCACGCAGGTTCAGTAGTTGTGGCATGTGGCCTCAGCAGTTGTGGCTCACGGGCTCAAGAACGCAGGCTCAGTACTTATGGCGCATGGGTTCGGTTGCTCTGCAGCACGTGGGATCTTCCCGGACCAGGGATCGAACCTGTGTCCCCTGCTTTGGCAGGCAGATTCTTTTTTTTTTTGCGGTACGTGGGCCTCTCACTGCTGTGGCCTCTCCCGTTGCGGAGCACAGGCTCCGGACGCACAGGCTCAGCGGCCATGGCTCACGGGCCCAGCCGCTCCGCGGCATGTGGGATCCTCCCAGACCGGGGCACAAACCCGTGTCCCCTGCATCGGCAGGCGGACTCTCAACCACTGCGCCACCAGGGAAGCCCAGCAGGCAGATTCTTAATCACTGCACCACCAGGGGAGTCCCTGCATTTTGTTTTTTGACAGTAATATTCTGGGGGGAGGAAACTAAAATTTCTTGGGAACCTATTGGGTGTCAGGCACTGTTCTAAGCATTTTCGTACATTTTAATCCTCATTTATTCTTCATAACAACACTCTGAGGGAGGGATTATAATTCAGGAGTATAACTATCCAATCAAAGAGGATGATTAAAGTGAAAAAGAGACATCTGGTCTCGGATTTCTGAATAGGGATAATAACACTTTCTTTATCATGGCTTCCCTTAATTACTCTCATGGGGAGTTTTTCAGCTTCTGCAGTATATTTATAATTTCTAAAAGGTGTGTTTGACCATCCCTGTAGGATTGGAAATGGGTATTAAGGCTGCAAATAAAAAAACTCAACCTATCCTGGCTTAAGCAATAAAAGGGGGATTTGTTGGCTTATGCAACTAAAAAGCACAAGGATAGAGCTTCAGGTATAGTTTGACCCAGAGGCTTGATACTAGGTCTAAATCTCACTCTGTTTCTTGGTACTGGTTCTTCTTATATTGGCTTCATCTTCAGACTCTAAGTGGTGGAAAAGGAGGGTTTTGGTAGCCTTTGGCCTCCTAGATTTAAGTCCAGTAGAAAAGAGCATGTGTTTCTCTCCAGGAGTCCCACAGAAGTTTTATTGCATTTCACTGGCTATGTTTAGGTCGAAGTTTATCCCTTAAGCAATTACTATGGGGTGGGGACTGTGATGCTGTAATTGATCAGATCTGAGTTTATGTCCATCCCTGAAATTAGGGATTAGTCACCTTGCCCTTTGCACAGGGACTTCATGAGAGTGAGGGTGGGTTCTAGAGAGTAAAATCAGGGAGCAGTTGCCAGAAGAAAGTTATATGCATGCTGCATAGTGAAAACAGCTGATACCCAGTACAAACAGTGCTTTAAAATTATCCACCCCCTTTTCGACCCCTTAGAATAATTTACAGTAAAAAACGGTTTTCATGTGATACAAGCTTAGCTCACAAGTTTACTTTGAGGATAAAGAAAAGTGTTCTTTAGAAGATAAACATTTATCTAATAATAACTATGAAACATGAAAACTTTATATTTTTCCTCAGTTATCAGAAAGCTTAAAGCTGTGTTAGTGTTCAATTACAGAGATTTTCTCTTCCCAAATTCTTACTACAGTTATTTATCTTACCTTTTTAAAAAGTAACTTTTTTTAACTTAAAATGAAAAAATATATATATTCTTGCAGAAAAACTGGAGAATACAGAAAAAACAGGGATAATCATTTTTCTATCTTTTTTCCTTGCGTTTATGCCATAATTTTTTTTATGTGCAAAATTGGGATAATGCCATGCATACAACATAACTTTTTCATTTAACAATATATTGTGAATATTTTGCCATATTTTAAGATATTATTATATGTGACTTTTAACGATTGCTTACTATTCTCCCAACGGATGTACCGCAATTTACTTACAAATGTGTCCCAACATTTTTTCCCCTGTTATATAATATAGCAATGGACATCTGGCACTGTGTACAGCTGCAGTTAATTCCTTAGGATAAATTTTAGAAGTGGATTTGTTCCCCAGAAAAGCTGTACTGCCATATACAATTTTCATAGACAATTTTTTTTTCAGAGCTGGCAGAGAAGTAAAAGAAATATCAGTAGTTTATTGCTACTTTGCGCAAGAACACTAAGCTGTATACATTTAGTAGTTTCCTGGGAAAGGTCACCTGCCTGACTGTTGAGCTGTTCTTGAAAAGTCATTTGGCAGTTCCGATTTTCCATCTGCTTTCTCATTTAGTGGGCAAAGGGCATTTTTTTCCCAGATGACTACTGCTATCCTGTTCTGAAGTCATATGAGGCCATTAGTGCTTTATGACCAACCTTTAGAGGGAGCACCCTACAAAGGCTGGGAAAATCCTCAGGATACAAGTCAGAGCAGACTTCCTGAAGGAGGCAAGTCTTCAGTGGGGAACGGTATTCGGGTAGCGTCAAGTAGGCAGAGGAGGAGCAGACTGTGTCTACTTTGTAGGGACAGAGACCATTTGGAGCGCCCTGCCATAAACCAGCATAACATAAAACCACTGGTACACAAAAGGAATAAAACTGAAAACGTATGCCATTTTCCCATCAGTGAACAACATGCTTTTTTTGACCAACAGTTTATCCTCCTAAGAAGCCTCTGTTTAGAGTGTTGCCAGTATCAGCTATGTACCTTCTATGGGCTAGGCTGACCTACATTCTTTTCATTAAGGAATGAGATAACTATTTTAGGACATTTAAGAGCTGGAGACTAGTGAAAGGAATATTCTTTGTTTACTTTTATTCTCTATAGAAAGCATTGCTGAGCAACATTCGGATATGACCTGTGTTGTTTTGCAGCTCTTTACCCAAAGTGGGGTTGTTCTGGAAGTTTGAGTAGTCTAGGACCCCCTGGCTGGAATGGCCCACTTGGTCTTAGGGAGTGAAGACAGAAGTCATTTGCCTGCAGCTCTTGGTCAAGTCCTCTGAACACTGTCAAGCTCCTTTGGTTACTACCCCTGGGGAACAAAATGGAGTGTTCCTCTGTTTGATGTAGGCAGTCCCAGCAGGGAGGCTTTCTCTACCCCTAACAAGAATATTTAAAGGACAAGTGAACATAATTTTTGGACACAGAGAAATTATTACAGAAAGTTTGCATCCATTTCATGTTCCACTGGTTACAAGAAGCATGGTCTTCTGGAGGGGTGCCCACAGACTTGGTGTGACTTAAGCATGAGGGTCAATTACAACTGTCTAATCCCAATGGTTTCCCATGAGAAGGAAGAAACTATCATTAACTGCATGAGGAGTGTTAGGGGGTGTTGGGTCCATCAAGGTTAAGCCAATAACTGAAGAAACACAAAATACTTTAACTTGAATTGGAAGCGCTCCAGAAATATTGCTGCTAGTGAGTCATGCAAGGGTGTAGTCAAAAAGCAATTCCAGACAGGTGGGAAGGAGAGGCTTTGGAATACTCCATGGTTTGAAGTTCCCCTGGGATAAATATCTAGCCTGAGACCAACAGTAGTGCCACCAGCCTTGTGTTCTGGACTTTGTGGAATCTCTCAAGAGCCAACTAGGTCCAGCCCTAAAGTTCCTGGTAAAGATGACCCCCTGGAGAGAAAAGTGAACACACATGGGCTGCAGACTGAGCAGCCTGCAAAATAAGTCCTTGTTTGTCTTTGAGGTCCTCATGCTAAGGAGGGGACCTCTGTGCTGTTTATTCCTGCTGTAGCACCTGGCCTGCAGCAGTTAGCAACATCTGCTAGAAGGATGAACGGATGGGTGAGGGAGGCAGGCAAGAGCAGTTCCAACCGCCTCTGGTCCTGCCTGCCTGGTCTTCACGCATGCATGTGCAGCGCTGTACCTTAGCAACGAAGGACGATGTGACAGAGGCAGCTGTAGAGCACAGAGGTGATGAGCTTGGGATTTGGGGTCAGACACATCTGGGCCCTACTCCTAGCTCTGCCACTTGTTCACTGTGTGATCTCAGACCAGTTACTTGATCTTTGACTTGCGTTTCCTCACATAGAAAATGGATATAATAAAATCTTCCTCATTTGGCTATCAGGAGAATAAAATAAGATAATGCCTATTAAACATTTAGCTAAGTCCCTGACACACAGTAAACGCTCAGTAGGCCCACCTGGGATTCTTTGCATCTGTAGACGCAATGCTATAAACCCAGAGAGTTAGCCTGGGGGGCACGGCACACGTCACTCTTTCTAGAGGGGCTGGCATGGTGGGTTCTGGACCCTGTGGTGTCAGCCAGCGTACAGTACTGGCACTCAGGGTTTTGTCATGTGTGTGGGCCACGAATCATGAGTGAAAGGCTCTGAGGCCACATGTGTGGGGATGAGGTCAGGGCTAGACTTGATAGAGTCACACTGAGCCAGAAGCAGATCTGCTTGATTCTCTGGATAAGAGTTATAACTGATTTCATAGAAGATGAGAGACGGAAGGGAGCTTCAGCTGGGTTTAGCCTTGGTCTGAAATTTGATGGGGCTTCCTCATCAATCAAGGCATGTGTCTGCTCAGCAGGGATGGACACTCCCTGTCCAGTGCATTTATAGGGCCATCATGACTGTTAAATTTGATTCAGGCAAGATGCACCACTGGGTAAATTTTACTGTGAGATCTCCATGCCAGGAACTCATACAATCTGTCATCTGAGAAAGCCCCAGAACATTGAGATAAGAGCCAAGTTTTGCCCTGTCGGAGTGATGATTGTGTTTGTGAAATTTTAATGGCTCAGGCATGACTGATGTTGCTGTGAGTGACTACTGAATTACACCTTTGGTAATCAGTCGTTCACGCAACATACACCATTTTCCTTCTTTGCTCTCCTCTTAGGTGAAACTGTAGCAGTGAAAGATCACTTATTTGGGCCCACAATGTGCCAGGAGCATGGCACGCTTCTATGCTGGCGGCTTCTCCTGCTTGCTTCCATACACAAAAGTGACTCCACACATGAATCCCAGGAGGTTTGGTGACTCTTTAATATTGCCAGACCTACGTTTTAAAGAGTGAGGTTACTCGAATTCCAGCATAGAGGCTGGATTCAAATGCTGAGCAGGAACACTTGAGAGAAGATGCATATTGTAGCTATTGTTTAGCATCTTTGTGCATGAACTATTCTCATTATCAGATAATGGAATAATTAAATAGCAGCCACGGTAGCTATGACCACTCAGCAGAGCTCATGGTAATAAATACACTTTGAGATCAAATCCCAGTGCCCCTGTGTATGGTACATAAGTCTCTCAGAGTCACTCTTTCTCCAAGGAGTCAGCATGATATGGTGAATGCTGAGTTCTGACCTGGAAGTTGGGATACTGGGGTTCAAAATTCTGGCTCTGTCACATACCTGCCAAGTGACTCTGTGAGAGCTGCTGTTTCCTTGCCTTCAGAACAAGGGGGCAGTCCTTAGAGTTACTCCCAGTTCCAACATTCTAGGAGACTGAGTTAGCTTGGAGGGTCATTCAGAAATAGGGAAACAGGGCTTCCCTGGTGGCACAGTGGTTGAGAGTCCGCCTGCCGATGGAGGGGACACGGGTTTGTGCTCCAGTCCGGGAAGATCCCACATGCAGTGGAGCGGCTGGGCCCGTGAGCCATGCCCGCTGAGCCTGCGCGTCGGGAGCCTATGCTCCGCAACGGGAGAAGCCACAACAGTGAGAGGCCCGCGTATAGAAAAAAAAAAAATAGGGAAACGACGTAACAACTGTTCAAATTAGGGTTTCCATGGTAACCGAGCAGGGGTCACAGACATTTGGCGCTGGATAGTGAAATCTCAGAGCTATGGAACTCAACTCAAGTGCGAAGTCCCTAGAACCACTCAATTGTCACGAGTTTTTTTTTGTTTGTTTGTTTGGTTGGTTTTTTTGCGGTACGCGGGCCTCTCCCTGTTGTGGCCTCTCCCGTTGTGGAGCACAGGCTCCAGACGCGCAGGCCCAGTGGCCATGGCTCATGGGCCCAGCTGCTCTGTGGCATGTGGGATCTTCCCGGACCGGGGCACGAACCCGCGTCCCCTGCATCGGCAGGCGGACTCTCAACCACTGTGCCACCAGGGAAGCCCTGTCATGAGTTTTTTTTTTTTTTTTTTTTTTTTTGCGGTATGCGGGCCTCTCACTGTTGTGGCCTCCCCCGTTGCGGAGCACAGGCTCCGGACGCGCAGGCTCCGGACGCGCAGGCTCAGCGGCCATGGCTCACGGGCCCAGCCGCTCCGCGGCATATGGGATCCTCCCAGACCGGGGCACGAACCCGTATCCCCTGCATCGGCAGGCGGACTCTCAACCACTTGCGCCACCAGGGAGGCCCTGTCATGAGTTTTTAATGTGAAATTCTTTAATGGACACTTCCATGATATTGGTGGATAATGACTTTGATTAAACTAATGCTGTTCGAAATCTATTTGCAAACTCTAGTCGCCCGTTATTTTTCATTATTATTAGTAGGAAGAAAACAGCATCAACTGTGTTCAGTGCTTATGATATATTAAGCACTTTTTACACTGTGCTAAGCATTACCTCATTAGATCTTCCCAATAACTCTATTATTGCCCCCATTTTACAGATGAGAAAACTAAGGCTCAGAGAGGTTCAGAGGCTTTTCCAAGGTCCGATCATTAGTAAATGGATGCACTAGGATTTGAATCTGGCTCATTCTGACTTCAAGTCTACACTTTTTTTTTTTATGGCTAGAAATCTGGAGTTTTGTATCACATATGAACAGCATCATTATAATCAACATGCATTTGCAAACTGTCAGCTGTGGGCAGAAGGCAGGGGAGGAGAAATCAAATTTAGTCTTTGCCTTTAATACCTTCAAATCTAGGAGATAGAGCATGCCTGTAAATGATACAACAGTATAAGGCAATGAGTGGTATTGACTGTTAAAACTGGAAGGGCTCAGAGGCAGGAAAAATCCCTGAGGACTCTGAAAAAGCTTTATTGACAAACTGGGACTTCATTTGGATCCTAAAGAATGGAGGCTGAAAAAATCTGGGGAAAGCAGAGAGAAGAAAGATCCTGGAGGCAGGAGGAAGGGTAAGAGCAAAGACCTAGAGATGGGAATGTACTTGGTATGTTCTAAGAACATTGGGTAGGTGTGGCTACCTGATACTAGCATAAGCTTTGGGGAGCAAGAAAGAGGCTTGGGCCTTGGACACCAGGTAAGGACTCAGTCTTCTCTGTGAAGACAGTTCCCCTAAGCAGGTGCACATATACTGGGTATGTCTTCTTTGTAAAGCAAGAAATGAATGACTTCTATAGATATTAGAATGTTTCTCCTACATAAAAATACTGACTCAGATAGTTAGAGAAATTTTGCTAATGAACAAGCACCCACTTAGAGGATATTTGTAAATCCCATCCAAGACTCTAACATTTGCTTGGTTGCACTAGTGAAGCAAATTAATAAGCTGTCTTCCATACTGCTCATGTTAAATGCTTATGCATTTATTGACAGGAATTGGAAACAAACAGAATGACTAAAAAAACTCTGTTAGGACTGTGGCATTATGGGTGATTTTCTTTTCCTCTTTAAACTTGACTTTAAGATTACTGTTAAATACTGATTTTTTTTTTTCAATGAGCCCAGTCATGTTGGCATCCTAAGGAAATTTCTGAATTGAATATTAACTAAGTTATTTGCAATTTTTAGTGACCAGAAATTCTGATTTTAAAAATAGATGGATTGGAAGAATTAATATTGTTAAAATGGCCATACTACCCAAAGCAATATACAGATTTAATGTTATCCCTATCAAAATATCCATGACAGTTTTCACAGAACTAGAACAGATAAATAATCCTAAAATTTATATGGACTCACAGAAGACCCTGAGTAGCCAAACAATCTTGAGAAAAAAGAACAAAGCTGGAAGTATCACACTCCCTGACTTCTGACTATACTACAAAGCTACAGTCATCAAAACAGTATGGTAATGGCACAAAAACAGACACAGAGATCTGTGGAACAGAATAGAGAGCCCAGAAATAAACCCACCACTTATGGTCAATTAATCTTTGACAAAGGAGGAAAGAATATACATTGGAGAAAAGACTGTCTCTTTAATAAATGGTGCTGGGAAACCTGGATAACTACATGTAAAAGAATAAAATGAGAATATTTTCTCACACCATATACAAAAATAAACTTAAAATGAATTAATGATCTAAATATAAGACTGGAAACCATAAAAATCCTACAAGAAAACATAGGCAGAACACTCTCTGACATAAATCGTAGCAACATTATTTTTGGATCTGTCTCCTAAGGCAAAGGAAACAAAAGCAAAAATAAACAAATGGGACTTCATTAAACTTAAAAGCTTTTGCACAGCAGAGCAAATCATCAACAAAATAAAAAGACAACCTACTGAATGGGAGAAAATTTTGCAAATGATATGACTGATAAGGAACTAATTTCTAAAATATATAAAGTTAATACAACTCAATATCAAAAAAACAACCCAATTTAAAAATGAGAAGACGTGAATAGACATTTTTCCAAAGAAGATATTACAGAAGGCCAATAGGCACATGAAAAGATGCTCAACGTCACCAATCACCAGAGAAATGCAACTCAAAACCATAATGAGATATCACTTCACATTGGTCAGAATGGGCTATCATTAAAAAGCCTACAAATAACAAAGGTTAGTGAGGATGTGGAGGAATGGGAACCTTTGTACACTATTGGTGGGAATGTAAATTGCTGCAGCCACTATGGAAAACAGTATGGAGGTTCTTCAAAAAACTAAAAATAGAACTGCTGTATGATCCAGCAATTCACTGCTGGGTATTTATCTGAAGAAAACAAAAACACTAATTTGAAAAGATACATGCACCCCAATGTTCATACCAGCATTATTTACAGCAGGAAACATATGGAAGCAGCCTAAGTGTCCATCAACAGATGAACGAATAAAGATGTGGTGTGTATATACAATGCAATATTACTCAGCCATAAAAAAATTCTGCCTAGAGAGTATTATGCTGAAGGACATACTGTATGTTATTACTTATATGTGGAATCTAAAAAAAAATAAACGAATATAACAAAACAGAAACAGACTCACAGATAAGAGGAAAAACTAGTGGTTACCAATGCAGAGAGCGGACGGGGGGAAGGGCAAGATAAGGGTAGGGGATGAAAAGGTGCAAACTACTACGTATATAATACATAAGCTACAAGAATACATTGTACAACACAGGGAATATAACCACTATTTTATAATAACTTTAAATGGAGTATAATCTATAAAAATATTAAATCACTATGTTGTACACCTGAAACTAACATAATACTGTAAGTCAACTATACTTAAATTTTAAAAAGTGCTTGCTACTTAGTAGGTACTTAGTAAATAAATGTTGTTGGAGTTTGAATAGCTTGGAAAAAAAAATTCATTAGAGAAAAAATCTGCAACAAATCAATGGAGATTTTACATACCATTTGTTGGCCTGGATTGCCTTTGTGCTCTTTGGCAGCCAGGGGAGCTCCTATTCATCCTTCAAAGACCCAGCAGGCTTCCCCTTCTCTTTGAAGCCTTCCCACCCACTCTGCCTGCTTATACTCCAACCCCCACCACCCCTTGCTGGTAACTGTTTGTCCATCCTACCTTATATCAGTAGGAAGCAGTAATTTGGGATCATTTAGGCAGTTTAAGAACCATAGCTCCACTATTTGTTAGCTGTGCAATTGTTACATAACTGAGCCTCAGTTTCCTCATCTGTAAAATGGAGATAAAACCTTTTGAGCAGATGAGGATTGAAATAAAGTAGCATAAAACTCTTAGGCGAGTTTACAGCATTTAACATGTGCTCAATGTTTCCTTTCATAATTATCCATTTTTATGATTGCATTTATCACATTGTATTTGCTGCTTACTTGTTCTTCTCTCTCACCAGCCCTTAAAGGGCAGGAACAACATTCTGCTTATCTCTGGTACCCAGTACCTGGCACACACTGGGCTCTCAGTTAAGGGTTATTGAAGAAAGGAACAGAGTGAGCTGCTTGGAGGTCTGGGGTACTGGCTCTATGAGCTCTCCTGTTCCCCTGCAGCCCGTGCTTTGTGTTCACTGGCTAAGCCCCCTCCGGGCAGTGTGTTTGGAGTCTTCCTGACAGCTTCTGCCGCGGGAACAAACACTTCTCGCGAGGGCAAAACAGTACTGAACTCCCTGCAGCTCTGGGCCTTCTCGGAGAGCCCAGGCCCTGCGGCCCAAGTCGGGTCGGGGCACCGGCTGCCCCTCTGAGGCGGCAGGACACCCCCCGGCCCCCCGCGAGCCAGTTAGGCCCCAGAGGCCCCAGGAGGGCCTAAGGCTGCGGCTCAAAGAAGCCGGTGTTGAGGGCTGTTGTGCAGGGCCCCTCCGCCTCTCACTTGGGTGGCTTCCAAGCAGGGACTGGCCCCTTCAGCTCCACTCCAGGATTTCTGCAGTTTGTTTGAAGGCAGCAGAGGGGGCCGGTGGAGGCCCCCAGGCCCAGGGCCTAGGCTGGCAGGACCCGAGGCCCAGCCGGAGGAATAACATCCCCCTCCAGCACTGCGGGCCCCCGGGAGGCAGAGCTGCGGGGCAGCTTGGGGAGAACAGTCCCCAGCAGACCGGGGCGCCCTCGGGAGAGATATGGGGCAGGGTTTGAGGGGAGAAGGCCCTAATGAGGACTCAGCGGAGAAAGAAGCCTGAGGGATAGGAGTGGGGAAGCTGGAGGGAAGGGCCCAGAGGCCCCCAGCCTGGAGGCTCTGACACAGAAAGGAAGCAGCCAGGGCAGCCAGATGACCTCCATCCATCGGGGAGCGGGGCAGAGGCCAGGGAGGAAGTGGTGCTGGATTCCGTGGGGGGAGAGAGGAAAGGAGCTGAAGCTAGGGGAGAAGTAGAGGAAGGGAAGGCAGGAGAAGAGAGGAGAGAGAGAGGCAGGGAGACAGAGGAGAGAGAAACAGAGACACACACATATCAACAGAAAGAGAGCCAGCGGCAGAGAGGGAGTGGGGTGGGGAGGGGAGAGAGAAGGAAGGAGATGGGGGGTGGAGAGACAAGGGGAGGGGAGAGAAAGAAAGAGGGGGAAAACCTAGAGAGAAGTGGGAGGGGGATAAAGGGGGAAGGGAAGGTGGAAGAATGCAGGGAGGGGAGCAAAAAGGCAGGTGGGCTGAAGAGCCTGAGCCAGAGGGAGAGGGAGGGGAGGCAGCTGCGAGGGAGAGGCTTGGCAGGCAGCCTGGAGGAGGAAGAGACTTTGAGGAGGCCAGTCTGGCAGTTGAGACAGAGAGAGCTCCCTCTCTGATATCACCAAATAAAAAGGCTCAACAAACAGGGAAGCATGTTCCTTGGTCCTTGGGTCACTTAGTCAGCAACAGCGGGTGCTAGTGCCGGGGCTGCTGAGTACTTCCTGGAGGTGGCAGTGGGGAGGGCAGGGAGGAGAGCAGAAGAAGAGGGCAGATTCGTTGCCTGGGTATTGGCTGAGGGTCACAGATGGAAGGAGGTGGTGTTTATTTATTCTTTTATTTGTTCAACAAACATTAACTGAGCAACTGTGCTGAGCACTGCCCCAGACTCTAGGACCACAGAGACATAGCCTCAGCCACATATTGTGAGCGGTCTAGTGGGGGTTACAGATGAAACACACATCCCAGCAGTACAACCGGGGGCCAGTTAACTGCTCTGTGCCTCAGTTTTCTCATCTGGAAAATGGGGTTTACTAGGAGACCTACTCTTATAGGGTTGTTTTGAGGATTAAATGAAATAATCTACATAAAGTACTAACTTGGTGCCTGGCACAAAGTGATACTCCGAAAGGGTTTACCTATCAGTGTTTTTGAGCTGTTGGGTCTTGAAGGAGAAGACATTTGCCAAGTGGGAGCAGAAGGGGAGGAACCTCCCAGGCAGAGGCCACAGAAGCCGTAAGAAGGAGGGCTGACTACGATGGCTGTGGGGCTAATGAGAGCGGTGGGAATGTGGATTACCTGCAGTAGCATCACCCTGGGGGAGGGGCTTGCTAAATGTTCAGATTCTTGGGCCCTTCTTCAAACCTACTAGATCTGGGTCTTTGGGCAGGGCTTGGAAATCTGTATTTTAACTTGCTCCCCCAGGCAGTTCTGTTGCATCCCTTCCCTCCATGCTAGCCCAAGGCCCTGTCCTAGTTCAGGCCTTATTGTGTGCAGTATAATAAACAGCTTTCTAATGGATCCAGCCCTGCTTTAGTCTCACCTGTTATCTGATCCTCCTTTAAAAGAGGTCTTCCCTGTGAAGACATCCCTGACTGCTCAGGGCAGAAGCAATGGCTCACTTCTGTTTCCACTGCACCTTGGACGGCCCTGTATTATAACTTATGAAACTATCAGAGTCGTTGCTATGTGTGTCTATGTCTCTCCCTATGCCTGTCTCTTATAAAAAGATGAGGCCTTGAGGACAGAGGCAGGGCCAAATTTATCTTCTACCCCCTGGCCTGACACATAGTAGAGAATCTTATGAAGACTTGTTCACCAAATGGGTGTCTGGCTCTCTAGAGGATGCCAGTGAGAGGGAATCCCCTTACATCCTCTTCTAGGGGGTCTCTGGGTTTTTCTTCCCTTGGTTTTCTTTTGTTCATTGGGCCTCATTTGGCAGCAAGATGATTTCCTGTAGAGAAATTTCTGGTCAGAGTACGCGGCAGATTTTAGGCAGTTATAAGTCAAGTTGACCTTGACTGAATCTCAAGGACCTCATGGGGTAATGTGTCCTGGAGAGAATCCTAAGCTTGTTCCCACATTTCTGAGCACACTGTGTTTTAGATGAAGGCGGTGGTAGGTAAACTCCTTTTTTCTTTGTAGGTGAGGAACCTGGGGCCTGCAGCAACTGGGAGGAGCCAAGACAAGGGACATACTGCTTGGTAGTGATGCTGAGGAGTGGGGACGGAGGGACCTGACCGGGAATCCCATTTGCCTCTCCCACGGTCCTAGTCTCTAAAATCTAGGCTGCCTCATTTTCTGTTTTTCCGGCTATGAGTCAACTCTTAGATTTGCAGTTTCAGGGCTCCCATCCAAGAGAGGTCTTCAGCTGGCCTCAGTTGTGATGGTTCCCATGGGGATGCATTTAAAAATGATAATGATGCTGATGTCAGGGCTATGGCCTGGCCCTGTGTTAAGGGTCTCCTCACATATTGTTATTTCGTCCTCATAACAGTCCTTACAGTAGATCATATTCTTCCCTTGCCCCATTTCACAGATGAGGAAATTGAGATACAGAAGGGTTAAGAAACACACCAAAGATCACCCAGCTAGTAAGTAGCAGAGCTGGGTTTTGAACCCCTGCCTGTGTCATTCCAGAAATGGGGCGCTTAACGACATGCCTGACAAACAGTTTAATGCCTTTCCATTCCATTTCATTGCACTAACATGCTATTGCCTGTCAATGAAGAGAACAATTGCAAAAACCTCGAATGAGCATGGAAAATACTGATGATCAGAGATCCATGGAAAAGAAAGGGATGCTTCATGGAGTGGGTGTTGTGGTTGTTAATTGTCAGAAAATATTTAAGAGTAGGAACAAATAGAAATAATCCTGTTAGCATGATTGTGGGTGAACTTTAGTTTTTTTACTTTCAAAAAATATCCTTAGGTCATTGTGTCATAGTCTTTACAAAAACATAACATAAAGAACAGAAGCCCCAGGAATTCCCTAGCAGTCCAGTGGTTAGGACTCCACAGTCTCACTGCAGAGGGCCTGGGTTCAATCCCTGGTCAGGGAACTAAGATCCCAAAGCCTTGCAGTGGGCCAAAAAAACCCCCAAAAAACCAGAAGCCCCCTGGCTTGGTGTGTCATACCGGGTATGGCCACATGGTGTCCCTCCAGCTCAGTCTAAACCTTCCAGACTACAGACTTCCAGTCTCCGCGTGGCTGAGAGGCAAGGGCTAGTCGGAGCTTAGAGGATGGTAACACATAGAGCCAGCTTCTAACTGCTGGAGCAGGAAAGGCACTATGGCCTGAATGGCAGAGGGGACAGAAGGCCAGAGGATGGCAGTTTGTTTGCTTCCGAGTGTCCCAATGTTCTGATGTTGAAAGTTCATTATACTTGTCTGAAGAAAGGAAACAGGAAGGTTTTAGATTTGCAGAATAGGAGGGCTGCTTCCTGGGTCAAATAATTTGAGGGAGGGCAGGAAGGAGGTTGGAGTGGGGTCCAGAGTTTTTGTAGGAGGGTGAAGGGGCGGCAGTGTAGTTGGAAGGAAGGGTTGGGGATTTTTTTTTTTTTTCCGGTACGCGGGCCTCTCACTGTTGTGGCCTCTCCCGTTGCGGAACACAGGCTCCGGACGCGCAGGCTCAGCAGCCATGGCTCACGGGCCCAGCCGCTTCGCGGCACGTGGGATCTTCCCGGACTGGGGCACGAACCCGCGTCCCCTGCATCGGCAGGCGGACTCTCAACCACTGCGCCACCAGGGAAGCCCTGGGGATTTGTTTTGAAGCTGTGTTTGCACAGCAAGCATGCTATGTCACACATCAGTAAGAAAAAAAACGTTGTCTAAAGAAGCCTTTCACCCAATATTTTATTTTCGTTTTATTGCCAATTGGTTCTAAACTCTGGCTTTTAACCTATAAAACGGGGCAATCATTATTTTTTGGTATGATGGCAGACATTCAACCTTTTAAGTGGCATTCGGATTTCTCGTAGGACAGTGGTTCTCAAACTGGTGTGTATTACTATCAGCTGGAGGGCTTGTGGAAACAGATTTCTGGGCCACACCCCAGAGTTTCTGATTCAGTAGATCTGGGGTGGGCCCTGAGTATGTACTTTTCTAAAAAGTTCTCAGATGATGCTGATATTGCTGGTCCCAAGACCACACTTTGAGAACCACCACTGTAAAGGAATTACTTTCCTCACATGGTCTGCCATTGTACTCTCATTTTAAAGCCAAAGTCAAAGAGCTTAAATTCTTTCACTGGGTGCCCACCTTTAGAGTGGGTGGGCTGTGACCTTTGCTCAGCCAGTGGGGCTATTTTTTCAGGGAGACTGGAGCAAATGTTGCAAGGCTAAGTTGGATTGGTGGGAGGTTGTTAGGGGCAACAGCAGCCTCCTGCTGATTGGGCCATCAGTATTGTGTGTTGCCCAGGGTTTTGGTGGCTTGGCTACAGTTAGCAGGTTTAGTCCAAGCCAGGTGTTCCAATCTCCCCTGATTCTGATCCTGCAGTAGTAGTAGTAAATTCCCTTCTTCTTGACTTAGCCAGAGTCCTTTCTGTTGCTTGCATCCAAGATCTCTGACTCAACCTCTCCTCTGTACTGTCTCCCACTACAGCAGCATGGAGGGAACTGAGTGAACTCAGACTGCATTCAAATTAGCAGCAGAGCTAAGAACTGGAGTCTTGAATTTCTCTCTCCCAGGCAAGGGCTCTTCCCTCTACATCTACAGCTTCCATCCACCTCTGATCCACAAAAGAACCCTGCTTAGAAAGTCATTTGCAGAATGAGTGTATTAAACTTTTCTGAAATATGGTAGGGCATCCAAATATATAAATAAAACCGAGCAGTAGGCACTCAAAGTTTGCAGCCCTAAAAATGCTACAATTCCATGACTAATGTTTCTCTTTAAAAAAAGGAAAGGATTCAGCCCTTTTAGCAGTTGCAGGCAGTTTTAAAAATGGTAGGACTCACACTGCCTTTAAGTATTGTCAGCTTTTCATCTGTTTTAGGATTTCAGACCTTGTTGCTACGGAGAGTCATTTACTATAAAGATACCGGTGGCTGGGGAGCAGACGCTCCCGAAGGAGAATGCTCTTATATTCAAATCGGTCCCTTTGCTCTTCCCTGTATAGCACCCTGCAATCCCTAGGAACTGGGCTGTGGAGGAAGGGAGGCAGATCAACAGCAGGACTGACAGAGGTATAACCAAGAAGTCCACAGCCCTGGAGGGGTGCGTGCACATAGCAGAGCTGTCTCTGCTCCCCTTGTATGGTGCTCCCGGCTTCTGGGTACCCCTGGAGTGTTAGAGCAGGAGGAGAGTGAGCTCTGGTCTCAGCTCTTCCAGGTACTAGCTGTGTAACTTCGAGTTTTTTTTTTTTTTTTTTTACCTCGCTGGGTCTTGTAGTAGTTTCTTATTACTGCTGTAACAAATTTCCACAAACCCCATGGCTTAAAACAACACAAGCTCATTATTTTATAGTTTTGGAGGTCAGAAGTCTGAAAATGGGTCTTAAAAGGTTAAAATCAAAGGCTGTGTACCTTCTGGAGGCTCGAGGGGAGGATCGACTTCTTGCCATTTCCAGCTCTTAGAGACTGCTCGCATTCCTTGCCTCCTGAGCACATCACCCCGATCTCTGCTTCCATCATCACATCTCCTTTGCTGACTCTGACTCGCCTACCTCTCTCTTATAAGGACCCTTCTAATTACATTGGCCCCACCTGGATAACCCACAATACACTCATTTAGATCTTAACCTGCAAAACCCCTTTAATCATGTAAGAACATAGATTCTGGGGATTAGGGCATGGACACCTTTTGGGGGCAGTCTATCATAATATTTGTTTATACTGTTCAGCCCTCCATAATATTCACTAATAAAGCATTAATAAACTACAGTTCAGATAAGTAGAAAGAAGAAAACTATAACTCATGGTTCAAGTACTGAAAGATAAACACAATGAACATGCTTCCATCTTTTTTTAAATGAAGTTTTTACATAGTTATCATCCTACTGTTGATACAATTTGAAATCCTGGTTTTTCATTAGATATTATATCATAATCTACTGTAATAATCAAGATTTCACAGGCAGCTGAGAAGACCAAAGGCACTAGTTTTTCTGAAGAGAGCTTGGTAATAAACAGTAAGGACTGGGAGAGCTGGTAGTTATTGCTCTTATGACCCAACTCACCTGGGTGGGTGGGTTGGGAAGAGGTACTTGAACTCATGACTCAGCTGATTCACCCTAAGTTCCTCATGCTGTGTGTACCTGCATTTGCCTGCGTGAACATAGGGCCTAGAGTGGGGACAGTTTTGTATTCAGCAGCTCCTCTCATTCAGAAAGACCCAGCAAACCTATGGACAATGTCTAGAACAGTCGTTTGTAACCCTCACTGTGCATCAGAATCACCTCATGAGCTTCTAAAAAGCATAGATTCCCTGAGTCCCATCCACCAGAAGTGGTGGTTCCATTAGTCCAGGGTGAAACCCGAGCATCTT